>NC_060144.1:204719258-205969258 GCF_021461385.2 Schistocerca piceifrons
AGAGTTAATATTTTTCGATTAAGCTAGGTTTCACATTTAATACTATTTGATATAAAACTAAAAGCATTTCAGGGAAATTTTTACTTTTAAAAAGTAAAAGAAATTAGCTCGTGATGACAAAAACTTATTTATACATTCTAAACGAATGTGGTAATGACGTAGCGCCATCACTATTTTTCGTCGCTGCTAACAAGAGAATATTACCAGATGTATATGAACGATATTGATTAAAGTTGGCTGGTGTGTAGAGGCGTCAAAATAATCCAGTATGTATATTTTCGTTTGTTCACAATTTCACTTTTACGGTGTAGACCACACCCCAAAAGCTAATTTGGCCTATTAGATTAAGGGGTAATGTCTTATAAATCCTGATGTATAAAAATGTTTTCTTATAAATGTTGAAACATAATTGAAACATAATTAACTTTCTCAAAAACTATATATTCAACTTTTGTAACAATCTGGAATTTAGTACAGAAGACGATCACCATTAACTAACTTTTAAAGATTTTTGTTAAGCCACCACATTCATCAATGTTTAATAAAGCTGGTTTCTGAAATACAATTTCAGGAAATAAGCAGTATATAATGTGCAGTCAAAGCATTTTCAGTATAATAATTAAAATATCCAAAATTTCATTATTATTATATATATTTGTTTTACTTATTTCACTTTTATTTTTCAATTGTTATTTTACATATTAAGAGTTTTGTTTTTAGTTCACCTTTTCACTTAAGTGAATTTTGTTATTTGAAAATAATAAGCATGATACAAAAATATAATAGTAATGATTATCTGTCAAGAGAAGCTTAAAATAATTTTTTTTTTACACCATGACATAATGAGTAATTTCTTCATGGAATACACACAATGGACAACACAAATTTCAACTAAAACTTAAGAGAGTTCGCAAATTGTGATGGGCGATGTTCTTAACAACCTGTTTTGTATCAGGCATGTTACAGTAAATTGAAAAACAATGGCTAATACAAATGATTATGTACTAGTGGCTTTAGCATGATTACATTGTTTCTTAGGTGAAGATTGATATTTTCAGCAGAACTAGACCTGAAAATTTTCTCACAAAGTTCTCTCTGCTTCGAAAGCCATATACGTACCATGGCCACTTGTTCGGCCAAACTTTTTGGGATCACCAGATGAAGTTCCTTCACCTCAAGTACGAAGGTCAAAATTGTTCATTTCACATTAACCACCCCACGAATTTAACAACAACAGAGATTTTTCTCCTACACTGGGAAAGGAAACAGTAGTCAAACATCTTTTGACGTGGTCAGACGTCAGCTTGCCACATTTAAGTGCTGTACAAGAACATTGGTGCTTTAAAAAGAGATTCTCGAATTCCTGGTCAAACCCCCCCCCCCCCCCATTAGTTTCCTGTGAAACAATGTAAAGGGGGTGGTCAGTGTAAAAACATGCGCGCATGTGGAGAGACCATGTTGACTTGGATGGGTGCCATTAGTACGACTGGTGTGGAACAGTCTTTGCTGAACAGCAGCTATGGACTCAGCTCACTCCATTCCTTCATGAGACTTGGAAGGAGACGTTTTAATATCAGTTTAGCATCTGACACAGACTTTACAGTCATGCTGAAAAAAAAAAACTGCATGGTGATAGTCAAAGCTGCGGTCATACACTGCTTGGAAGTGTTTCAGCAAGAAAAACAATGTATCAAACAACAACACAGGGACGCTCTCTTGTGACTGATAGTCTGTGGGATATGGTCCTCCTACAGTACAGGGGATGAAACTTTACACTGTTCTGTGGAAACAATGTCGATGGATGATCACCATCTCCTATGGACCAATACATGCATATTTAACGGAATGATCACATATGGTCAATATCAACAAGCTGACAGTATTTGTTTTCTATATATTATAAGCGAGAGATGACTTAAAAACTTATCAAGTTCTCTACTGGGTAACGTTAGTGAAGTTTTTATAGTTCATAGTTCAACTCTGTTAGATAGTGGAAAATAACAAGGATAGAGAGAATGTTTGGGTGACATAAATCAATGTGCCCTGAGAGACGCAGATCTCCTTCAGACGGCCGTATCCACATGTAGTTTGGAGATGCACCGCAATGCAGTAGCAGTACTGTTGCATCAACGTAGCTCACCCTGCTTCTTCACAGGATGCAGAAGGTCTTGGATACAGCCCTCTCGAGCTTACATTCAGTTTCAACTTAAAATAGAAATGATCACGTGGAAAAAGCAGCAGGGTTGGGTGGAGGAGGGGAATAGTTACAAGATGCAGAGGGACTATCCAAAAACAACACTGGAATTTTGCTGTATGGTATCCTTAGCAGACGGGGCCAAAAAAGGTGACCTGTGACTCATTTTGAGATATGAGAGTGACATGAATATGATTTACCAGTGGCTGTAATTATTAAAATACATGTACATAAAATCCAACGCAAATATATTGTTGAATCGAGATCTTGACTCCAAATTGCCAACAGTATTTCCATCAGAAAGGGTAACACTGTCAGTGAGTCTTGTGTGTGTATCATCATCATGTGTTTAGCTGTGTGGTCCATACGTGAAATGTATGTTGGCAGCCGCAGAATGCTTCTGCAGTCAGCTTCAAATGTCTGTTCTCAATAGCGTTCCTTGAAAAGAATATCGTCTTCCCGCCAGGAATTCACATTTGAGCTACCTGCTGAGTGTAATCCTCTTGCTGAAACAGAAAAATAATTCGCCATGCAAAGTGACTCTTGCCGAATTTAATTAACTACCCTATCAATTTCATATCAGTGACATGACACCTAGCAGGGGGAAGCGATGACTAGGGTACCACGGATATGATTCTTGAGTTGGAGCAGTAATCAGGCGTTTTCTTTCTCGGTGCAACAATATCTCTTAATGAAATATCAATCTCTCACCTCACACCCGGAGAGTCCATCACAATAAAATAAGATCTATGATCGAATTTATAAAGTGATATTTACATCTTCTCTGTGTTGTTATCTTAAGAGATCGTATGTGATGAGGCATTTGGTTACTTTAAGAGAGAGTTCAAAAGTGAGGAGACATCCTGTGACCAACATCAGCATGCTCAGCACTCCGTCTTGAGCCAAAACTGAGTTTAATGTACTAGTCCTGTGATGCACAATGTAACAGATAAGAAAATATTTTTTTCTACCTGATGAGAGAATACTTAGAGGAAATGTAGCCTATACCATACAATTATTTTCACAACAAGTAACGGTACTTCATCGATGTGAAAACGTTTGTGCCCCGATGTCTTGTCTTCTAAAATAACTTGAGAGAAATCTACACGTCATGTGAGAAATTCGAGGTTTATGGTCTACCTACATCACTGTCTCAGATTTGGTACAGTGAGTTTTCTTAAACTAGGGATGGACTTTGTTAGAATTGCTGTGTACATCCAAGCCAGAACACTATTCCGCAGTGCATCACAGCTAGTGATATAGGTGGTCACAAGGGGTCGCCAACCAAATGTAATGGACTATCTCAGCCTGTGATGGGCAGGAATGTGCAAAGAATGCGCCGACCTGTCTGATCTATCCCATGGTAGCCAGGTCTAGTGAAGTGAAAAGTGTGATTTGTGAGTAGGCTTAAAAGCGGATGTGTGTGCTGCATGAGAGAAGATTTAAAAGCGGATGTGTTTCTGCTGGATGTATTGATAACATCCCAGTTCCTGCCACTCCAACACAGCCAGGGATGGTGAACTCTGGCACAGACGTGCATGCATGACTGCGCCTGCAGCCATGGTGGTAGTTTTCAACAACTTCTGAATATTGACTCTGGTGGTATATGAGGGGATCGGCATGCTGTGCATGAAACTCGAGACGTGAGCATGGCATGATCTATATATAGCCATGAAAACTTATTACTACAGATTGGAATGTGGTTTAAGTACGTCATGTTAAGTGCTTCCTCATACATCTCAGCAGCATTTGTTATTGTTGTTTATAGTATCCCATAATGTGGCAGACCATTTCCTCCCTCCTTTTTCCTCCTTTTGTAACAGTGAAAAATTGGTCAACTTACGAATTCCATAGTACTTTTAAAAATGAAAATACACACTACAGATCTGTAGCACTCGAAAACCATGACTGTCTAGATTCAGATCGAAATTTTAAACTCCAGCTGTCATTTCAGACATCACCACTTCCATTCATCATGTCTAATATTTGACTGATTTATTGTGTAATCGAAGATTAGCGGATTCCTTTTAGCACTCACGTGGATGACCTCCCAGATTTCGTTATTTAGGGTCAATTTCCAATTTTTTCACAGTACAGATATCTATTCTACATCGTTTTTGAATTGGTTTTCATCTTCTGATCACTTTACTAGTCGATAAAGGACAGCATCATCTGCAAACGACCTAAGGCGGCTGCCCTGATTGGCAGCTAAGTCGTTTATATAGATAAGGAACAGCAAAGGGCCTGTAACACTACACTGGGGAACGCCATAAAACACTTCTGTTTTACTCGATGACTTTCCATTGATTACCACGAAAAGTGACCTCTCTGCCGGCCGGAGTGGCCGAGCGGTTCTAGGCGCTGCAGTCTGGAACCGCGCGACCGCTACGGTCGCAGGTTCGAATCCTGCCTCGGGCTTGGATGTGTGTGATGTCCTTAGGTTAGTTAGGTTTAAGTAGTTCTAAATCTATGGGACTGATGACCTCAGATGTTAAGTCCCATAGTGCTCAGAGCCATTTGAACCATTTTTTGTGACCTCTGACAGGAAATCACAAATCCAGTGACGTAACAGACGATATTCCATAAGCACGCAATTTAACTACAAGCCGTTTGTGTGGTACAGCGTCAAAAGACTTCTGGAAATCTGGAATTACTTAATTTGAAATCCCTTGTCAATAGCACTTAACACTTCGTGTGAGTACAGAGCTGGTTGTTTTTCCCAAGAATAATGTTTTCTGAATTCCTGTTGACTGTGTGTCAGCAAACCGTTCTCTTCGAAGTAATGCATAATTTACGAACACAATATGTGTTCCAAAAGCCTGCTGCATAGCGATGTTAATGATATGGGTCAGTAATTTAGTGAATGACTCGTACTGCTTTTCTTGAATATTTCTAATTCTTATGGTACGGATGATTCGTCGAGCGAACGGTTGTATATGGTAAGTACGGAGCTACTGTATCTGCATACTCTGAATGGTAACGAACTGGTATATCTGAACCGGAAGACTTGCTTTTGTTAAGTGATCCAAGCTGCTTCACTACTCCCAGGATATATGTTTGCACGTAACTCATGTTGCTGTATACAAAAGCATGTTGAGCCGTTGGAGGAGGCGTCTGTATCACCGCATCAAGGTCGCACAAACACATCCGATGTCCCGTCCCGCATGGCGGCCGGCCATACACAGCTGTGACTCCTGCAATGACGGCACGTGAGGGCGCTCTTATTCAATATTATCGGAAGATCACAGTAAAATATCTCATTGTACAACTGAACCTCTCTGTTCGTAGTGCTGACACACTTCATCACCAGCTGGGGTCCTGAAAGGTGTGTGCCCGTTGGTGTCCTCGGTGCCTAACACAAGACTTCAAAGAGCTACTAAAGACCTTCTGTGCGTCATCGTTTGCGCGTTACGTAGCTGGTCGTCACAGTTTTTTGTCGAACATCGTCTTAGGAGATGACACATGGCAATCCATGGAGTGGCGCCACACCCTTAGCCGGTAAAGTCGTCGCGATGCTTCTCTGGTTGTCTCAATGGCTTATTGTGTTTGATGTCCTCCCTCATGGTACAACTATCAGCTCTGAAGTGTAGTGTGCTACCCTCAGGAAACTGAAGAAACTACTTCAACGTATTCGTCGCCGCAAACATGCAAACGAAATTCTCCCCTCTTTCATGAGAACGCAAAGACTCAGACAAGTCTCCGCACATGAGAGCAGCTAACAAAACTTCATTGGATTATTCATCCCCCTTCACCCTATGGCTTCCGACTTCCATTTATTTGCCCCAATAAAGGATGCACTGAGAGCAGTACATGGATGTTGGAGAGGATATTGCTGCAGCAAGACAAAGTTTACGACGTCGAATAGTAGAGTAGTACTATGTAGGCATGCAGGCCCTCCCAGTATGGTGGCGTAAGGCTATCGCACTGAACGAAGATTACGTTGAATTAAATAAGAAATTACAACGCAACCGATGCAATAAACCTCTAAAATGGAAAAAAATATATGTATTGCCTCGTTAGCATAAGTAGTAATAATATGACCGAAGCGTTATCATTTTGGGGCCGCTAAGTAAATAAAAAAATATGTCATTAAGAGCCGTTATACCTTCTCGAGCAGCATACTTTCGTTTTTGCTGGGTATAAGCCTCTTCTACTTCGCGTCATCTCTTCCACTACTGCATCCACACCGCAGAATAGCTGTTGAAATTATAATTACTTATTATATCAAATGTGGAAACCAGACCGTCTTTAGCTGGCCTAAATTGTGAACGAATAGCAAAAATGGTTGGCTCTGAGCACTATGGGACTTAACATCTGAGGTCATCAGTCCCCTAGAACCTAGACCTACTTCAATTTAACTAACCTAAGGACATCACACATATCCATGGCCGAGGCACGATTCGAACCCGCGACCGTAACGGTCGCGCGGTTCCAGACTGAAGCGCCTAGAACCGCTCGGCCACACTGGCCGGCGAACGAATAGAGTTACATATTTTTTATATCACATTTTGCCTAATTACGTACGAACTTAGTTTCATGCCTAAGTCTATCTTACCAGGCACATACCCTGAAGTGGTTTGATGACTGCATACTAACACACACTTCATGAAACCGCGAGACTGAGTCACGCGGTGTGCAGCGTGCTCCACGAGGGATGCGACGAAATGCAGTGACCTGAATGGGCAGTTGCGTAAGGAAAGGCATCGTATACGTTGCCAATGTCTCTGAGTACGTTTATTAAGACTTAGACTCAACGATTTAATATTGTTGTTTTGATACTTACCTCAGTTGCCTAGGTAGCGTTCTTGTATTTAAATTTCATATTTTACCATTTTTAGATGTATTATGTTCTTATTTTATTTAGTTACCAGTCCCCTAATGCGACGAAGCTTGGATCCAAATGCTACTACTTACAGTAAACTTAAAGGGGCAATATACACTCCTGGAAATTGAAATAAGAACACCGTGAATTCATTGTCCCAGGATGGGGAAACTTTATTGACACATTCCTGGGGTCAGATACATCACATGATCACACTGACAGAACCACAGGCACATAGACACAGGCAACAGAGCATGCACAATGTCGGCACTAGTACAGTGTATATCCACCTTTCGCAGCAATGCAGGCTGCTATTCTCCCATGGACACGATCGTAGAGATGCTGGATGTGGTCCTGTGGAACGGCTTGCCATGCCATTTCCACCTGGCGCCTCAGTTGGACCAGCGTTCGTGCTGGACGTGCAGACCGCGTGAGACGACGCTTCATCCAGTCCCAAACATGCTCAATGGGGGACAGATCCGGAGATCTTGCTGGCCAGGGTAGTTGACTTACACCTTCTAGAGCACGTTGGGTGGCACGGGATACATGCGGACGTGCATTGTCCTGTTGGAACAGCAAGTTCTCTTGCCGGTCTAGGAATGGTAGAACGATGGGTTCGATGACGGTTTGGATGTACCGTGCACTATTCAGTGTCCCCTCGACGATCACCAGTGGTGTACGGCCAGTGTAGGAGATCGCTCCCCACAACATGATGCCGGGTGTTGGCCCTGTGTGCCTCGGTCGTATGCAGTCCTGATTGTGGCGCTCACCTGCACGGCGCCAAACACGCATACGACCATCATTGGCACCAAGGCAGAAGCGACTCTCATCGCTGAAGACGACACGTCTCCATTCGTCCCTCCATTCACGCCTGTCGCGACACCACTGGAGGCGGGCTGCACGATGTTGGGGCGTGAGCGGAAGACGGCCCAACGGTGTGCGGGACCGTACCCCAGCTTCATGGAGACGGTTGCGAATGGTCCTTGCCGATACCCCAGGAGCAACAGTGTCCCTAATTTGCTGGGAAGTGGCGGTGCGGTCCCCTACGGCACTGCGTAGGATCCTACGGTCTTGGCGTGCATCCGTGCGTCGCTGCGGTCCGGTCCCAGGTCGACGGGCACGTGCACCTTCCGCCGACCACTGGCGACAACATCGATGTACTGTGGAGACCTCACGCCCCACGTGTTGAGCAATTCGGTGGTACGTCCACCCGGCCTCCCGCATGCCCACTATACGCCCTCGCTCAAAGTCCGTCAACTGCACATACGGTTCACGTCCACGCTGTCGCGGCATGCTACCAGTGTTAAAGACTGCGATGGAGCTCCGTATGCCACGGCAAACTGGCTGACACTGACGGCGGCGGTGCACAAATGCTGCGCAGCTAGCGCCATTCGACGGCCAACACCGCGGTTCCTGGTGTGTCCGCTGTGCCGTGCGTGTGATCATTGCTTGTACAGCCCTCTCGCAGTGTCCGGAGCAAGTATGGTGGGTCTGACACACCGGTGTCAATGTGTTCTTTTTTCCATTTCCAGGAGTGTATATGAAAGACGACAAACTCTCAAGACTCGTCCCCTTCTCTTAAGAAGTTCTCGAGTCGCTACTAGCAGATAAGGTCATTGGAGTTATGAAATCTGGAATGAAAGATTTGATTTTCCTTAGACACAAGCTAAATGAGAGGGCTGGTACAGTTTATTAGGCGTGGGTCGCTGTGTAACGTCACTGCAACCTGAGCGGCAAGGCCAGGTACACTATGTGATCAAAAGTACCCGGACACCCCCAAAAACATGCGTTTTTCAAATGAGATGCATAGTACTACCACTTTCTGAAAGGTAATCCGTCTCAGCGACGTCAGTAGTCATTAGACATCGTGAGAGAGCAGAATGGGGCGGTACGCGGAACTCACGGACTTCGAACGTGGTCAGGTGATTGGGTGTCACTTGTGCCATACGTCTGTACGCGAAATTTCCACACTCCTAAACATCCCTAAGACCACTGCTTAAGACGTGATAGTGATGTGTAAACGTGAAGGGACGCGAGCAGCACAAAAGCGTACAGGCTGACCTCGTCTGTCCGCAGCTCGTGGTCGTGCGGTAGCGTTCTCGCATCCCGCTCCCGGGTTCCCGGGTTCGATTACCGACGGGGTCAGTGATTTTCTCTGCCTCGTGATGACTGGGTGTTGTGTGATGTCCTTAGGTTAGTTAGGTTTAAGTCGTTCTTAGTTCTAGGGGACTGATGACCATTGATGTCAAGTCCCATAGTGCTCAGAGCGATTTTTTTTTTTTTTTGACCTCGTCTGTTGACAGACAGAGACCGACACAGTTGAAGAGGGGCGTAATGTATAGTAAGCAGAGATCTACCCAGACCATCACACAGGAATTCCAAACTGCATCAGTATCCACTGCAACTACTATGACAGTTAGGCGGGAGGTGTGAAAAGTTGGATTTAATGCTGGAGCGGCTGCTCATAACCCACACACCACGCCGATAAATGCCAAACGACGCCTCACGTGGTGTAAGGAGGGTAAACATTGGACGACTAAGTGAAAAAACTTAGTGTGGAGTGACGAATCACGGAACACAGTTTGGCGATGCGATGGCAGGGTAGTGCGAATGCCCGGTGAACGTCGTCTGCCAGAATGTGTAGTGTCAACAGTAAAATTCGGAGGCGATGGTGTTATGGTACGGTCGTGTTTTTCATGCAGGGAGCTTGCACTCCTTGTTGTTTTGCGTGGCACTGTCACAACACAAGCCTGCATTGATTTTTCAAGCACTTTCTTGCTTGCCGCTGTTGAAAAGCAATTCAGGGATGGCGATTGCATCTTTCAACACGATCTAGCACCTGTTCATAACGCAAGGCCTGTGACGAAGTGGTTACACGACAATAACATCCCTGTAATGGATTGGCCTGCACAGAGTCCTAACCTGTATCCTATAGAACGCCTTTGGGATGTTCTGGAACGACATCGATACCTCTTCTCAGTGCAGCACTACATGAAGAATGGGCTGCCATTTCCCAAGAAACCTTCCAGCACCTGACTGAACGTATGCCTGTGAGAGTGGAAGCTGAAAAGGCTAAGGATGGGCCAACACCATACTGAATTCCTGGATTACTGATGGAGGGCGCCACGAACTTCTAAGTCATTTTCAACCAGGTGTACGAATACTTTTGATCACTAAGTGTAAGCCACGCGTTTGGAGAGCTCGGCCTGATTCGCACAGTAGCAGCCCGTTCGTCGCACCACAGGGGAGTCCGGCGTTTTCGTCTTTTGTAGCGAGGCGAGCAGGGGGTCCAGGACCTGGGCAACATCGGAGCTGGCACCTCGCAAATCGTTTCAGTGGACTGATGCTTGCTGGTCGCCTACCAGACCATGCCGGACCGCTTCACTGTCTGTGCCACTTCAGATAATTTTAATATCTGAGTCCATGGGGTGTCAATGTGACGTCGCTCATGTAGACCACTGCCATCCAACGGCCAGAGGCAGTTTGACGCGAGTTTTTGACACTTGCACGGAGACACACCTGTACGGAGAGGAAATTAGGGACTGTGGTGTCACCGCCAGACACCACACTTGCTAGGTGGTAGCCTTTAAATCGGCCGCGGTCCGTTAGTATACGTCGGACCCGCGTGTCGCCACTATCAGTGATTGCAGACTGAGCGCCGTCACACGGCAGGTGTAGTCTAGAGAGACTCCCTAGCACTCGCCCCAGTTGTACAGCCGACTTTGCTAGCGATGGTTCACTGACTACATACGCTCTCATTTGGAGAGACGACAGTTTAGCATTGCCTTCAGCTACGTCATTTGCTACGACCTAGCAAGGCGCCATATTCTTCAAGAATGTATTCTGAACTGATAATATTGTGAATCATGCACCGCCAAGAGCGACGTTCATCATTAATGGATTAAAGTTCAGTATCAAACTAATTACGTCCGCTTTCTGAATTCTAACTCTTTGTCATGTTCCAGACCTCACGTCAGTAGAGTCCTTCCCTCCTCACGCCAGCCTGCGTGAGCCAAAACGCGTGCATTTCGGCCCCCATTAGTAACACGGCGTTGGCTCTTCAGCCAACACAACATGGACACTTACACGAAGCGCAGGACAGTGCATGTAGTGGGCAGGACGTTCCGGAAGTAGGGACAATGTCCTGTCCCCGATACCTGCGACGTTCTGTGGGAAGCGCAAAGCCCATTTCCTGCGCAAAATTGCCTGTCCCCGCACCAGTTCGTGGTGTGCGCGGCTTTCTCCCAGAGTTCCGTACTGCAGTTGAGCTTTTACCAGAAAGTAGTTTACCATGTTTTAGGGGTGAGAAAATGGAGTTCACTGAGAACAACAAAGGGAAGCCTTTGCTGATTTACAATGGGCATCAGTATGTAGTGGACTATACAAAGAAACAAGACGTGACTTACTGGCTTTGAGTAAACTTTATAAAGAATAAACGCAAAAGAAGACTATCCACATTAGGATAACAGATTTAGGAGAAAGTAGCCAGGCTTGTATTCCAGATGAAGCAGCAAATGAAGTTCGAAAACACTGTCAGTGCAAAGAAGCAGGCGGAAAAAAAAGAACAGACGCTACAGTTTAATCAGTTTACATTGAAGAAGTAGGGCAGCTCATCAATGAGGGCTACGTCTTAGAAACATCGTTACCACCACACACACGTGCGAAACATTCGCTACATCGTATTAGGCGAAAATATATGGGCGCTACGCAAAAGTCAAACGATTCTGGAATAATATTCTTCCAAAAAAATAATTTACTGGTGAATAATGGTAGGAATTTTATACTTGCAGGTGATAACAGGGAACCGTATGACAATACTGGTGTTTGATAAGCATGCTTTTCCCTTTTCGCTGGCAAATTGCAAATAATTCTTTCTGAATGGAACGTTCAAGAGTTCGAGCAAGCAGTTTGCACCGGTAGTTTTTTTTTCTTTTTTTTTGCAGAAACTAATACCATTCCAGTTGTTCACGCTTTGTTGCCAAGCGAGAAAAAACTAACGTGCCTGGATGGAACCCTGCATCTCTGATGGACTTTGAAATTGCCATCGTCCAAGCAGCTAACAGTTTGTTTCCTGGAACTAAGATTACTGGCTGCAATTGTCAGTTTAATCAATATTTGTAGAAACAAGTTCAGTGTTACGGCCTTGTTCCAGTCTATAAGGAAAAAATAGAAATGCACTGTCACGTAAAAGTGTGTTGTGCTTTAGAACATCTCTCATTGGAAATGGTGGATGATGGTTGGCTGTGTATTTAGGAGAGCACGCTTCAAAAACAGAAGCTTCAGGACTTTTATGACTATTTTGTGGACCAGTGGCTAGATAACGAACATAGGCCAAGACAGATGTGGGACTGCAGTGGAAGGCGCCATCGCTTTAATAACGTCACTGAACCATGGACCTTGCCGTTAGTGGGGAGGCTTGCGTGCCTCGGCGATACAGATGGCCGTACCGTAGGGGCAACCACAATGGAGGGGTATCTGTTGAGAGGCCAGACAAACGTGTGGTTCCTGAAGAGGGGCAGCAGCCTTTTCAGTAGTTGTAGGGGCAACACTCTGGATGATTGACTGATCTGGCCTTGTAACATTAACCAAAACGGCCTTGCTGTGCTGGTACTGCGAACGGCTGAAAGCAAGGGGAGTGCAAGGAAGCCGTAATTTCTCTCGAGGGCATGCAGCTTTACTGTATGATCAACTGATGATGACGTCCTCTTGGGCAAAATATTCCGGAGGCAAAATATTCCGGAGGCAAAATATTCCGGAGGCAAAATATTCCGGAGGCAAAATATTCCGGAGGCAAAATATTCCGGAGGCAAAATATTCCGGAGGCAAAATATTCCGGAGGCAAAATATTCCGGAGGCAAAATATTCCGGAGGCAAAATATTCCGGAGGCAAAATATTCCGGAGGCAAAATATTCCGGAGGCAAAATATTCCGGAGGCAAAATATTCCGGAGGCAAAATATTCCGGAGGCAAAATATTCCGGAGGCAAAATATTCCGGAGGCAAAATAGTCCCCCATTCTGATCTCCGGGCGGGGACTACTCAGGGGGATGTCGTTATCAGGAGAAAGAAAACTGGCGTTCTATGGATCGGAGCGTGGAATGTTAGATCCCTTAATCGGGAAGGTAGGTTAGAAAATTTAAAAAGGGAAATGGAGGTTAAATATAGTGGGAATTAGTGAGGTTTGGTGGCAGGAGGAACAATACTTTTGGTCAGGTGAATACAGGGTTATAAATACAAAATCAGTAAGGGGTAATGCAGGAGTAGGTTTAATAATGAATAAAAAAAATCGGAGTGCAGGTAAGCTACTACAAACAGCATAGTGAACTACAGTAGTACAAGTTTATATGCCAACTAGCTCTGCAGATGATGATGAAATTGATGAAATGTATGATGAGATAAAAGAAATTATTCAGGTAGTGAAGGGAGACGAAAATTTAAGTCATGGGTGACTGGAATTCGTCAGTAGGAAAAGGGAGAGAAGGAAACATAGTAGGTGAATATGGATTGGCGGGAAGAAATGAAAGAGGAAGCCGCCTGGTAGAATTTTGCACAGAGCATAACTTAATGATAGCTAATACGTGGTTCAAGAATCCTGGAGATACTAAAAGGTATCAGATAGATTATATAATGGTAAGACAGAGATTTAGGAACCAGGTTTTAAATTATAAGACATTTCCAGAGGCAAACGTGGTCTCTGACCACAATCTATTGGTTATGAACTGTAGATTAAAACTGAAGAAATTGCAAAAAGGTGGGAATTCAAGGAGATGGAACCTGGATAAACTGACTAAACCAGAGGTTGTACAGAGTTTCAGGGAGGGCATAGGGAACAATTGACAGGAATGGGGGAAAGAAATACAGTAGAAGAAGAATGGGTGGCTCTGAGGGATGAAGTAGTGAAGGCAGCAGACGAACAAGTAGGTAAAAAGACGACGGCTAATAGAAATCCTTGGGTGACAGAAGAAATATTGAATTTAATTGACGAAAGGAGAAAATATAAAAATTCAGTAAATGAAGCAGGCAAAAAGGAATACAAACGTCTCAAAAATGAGTTCGACAGGAAGTGCAAAATGGCCAAGCAGGGATGGCTAGAGGACAAATGTAAGGATGTAGAGGCTTATCTCACTAGGGGTAAGATAGATACTGCCTATGGGAAAATTAAAGAGACCTTCGGAGACAAGAGAACCACTTGTATGAATATCAAGAGCTCAGATGGAAACCAAGTTCTAAGCAAAGAAGGGAAGGCAGAAAGGTGGGAGGAGTATATAGAGGGTTTATGCAAGGGCGATGTACTTGGGGATAATATTATGGAAATGGAAGAGGATGTAGATGAAGACGAAATGGGAGATAAGATACTGCGTGAAGAGTTTGACAGAGCACTGAAAGACCTGAGTCGAAACAAGGCTCCTGGAGTAGACAACATTCCATTAGAACTACTGACAGCCTTGGGAGAGCCAGTCTCTACAAAACTGTACCATCTGGTGAGCAAGATGTATGAGACTTCAAGAAGAATATAATAATTCCAAAGAAAGCAGGTGTTGAAAGATGTGGAAATTACCGAACTATCAGTTTAATAAGTCACAGCTGCAAAATACTAACGCGGATTCTTTACAGACGAATGGAAGAACAGGTAGAAGCGGACCTCGGGCAAGATCACTTTGGATTCCATAGAAATGTTGGAACACGTGAGGCAATAATAACCTTACGACTTATCTTAAAAGAAAGATTAAGAAAAGGCATACCTACATTTCTAGCATTTGTAGACTTAGAGAAAGCTTTTGACAATGTTAACTGAAATACTCACTTTCAAATTCTGAAGGTGGCAGGGGAAAAATACAGGGAGCGAAAGGCTATTTACAATTTGTACAGAAACCAGGTGGCAGTTATAAGAGTCGAGGGACATGAAAGAAAAGCAGTGGTTGGGAAGGGTGTGAGACAGGGTTGTAGCCTCTCCCCGATGTTATTCAATCTCTATATTGAGCAAGCAGTAAGGGAAATAAAAGAAAAATTCGGAGTACGTATTAAAGTCCATGGAGAAGAAATAAAAACGTTGAGGTTCGCCGATGACATTGTAATTCTGTCAGAGACAGCAAAGGACTTGGAAGAGCAGTTGAGCGGAATGGACGGTGTCTTGAAAGGAGGATATAGGATGAACATCAACAAAAGCAAAACGAGGATAATGGTACGTAGTCAAATTAAATCGGATGATGCTGAGGGAA
The DNA here is from genome assembly GCF_021461385.2 of Schistocerca piceifrons. NCBI lineage: Eukaryota > Metazoa > Arthropoda > Insecta > Orthoptera > Acrididae > Schistocerca > Schistocerca piceifrons. The sequence goes on from NC_060144.1 coordinate 204,734,493, forward strand.
TTAGATTAGGAAATGAGACACTTAAAGTAGTAAAGGAGATTTGATATTTAGGGAGTAAAATAACTGATGATGGTCGAAGTAGAGAGGATATAAAATGTAGACTGGCAAAGGCAAGGAAAACGTTTCTGAAGAAGAGAAATTTGTTAACATCGAGTATTGATTTAAGTGTCAGGAAGTCGTTTCTGGAAGTATTTGTATGGAGTGTAGCAATGTATGGAAGTGAAACATGGACGATAAATAGTTTGGACAAGAATAGAATAGAAGCTTTCGAAATGTTGTGCTACAGAAGAATGCTGAAGATTAGATGGGTAGATCACATAACTAATGAGGAGGTATTGAATAGAATTGGGGAGAAGCGAAGTTTGTGGCACAACTTGGCTAGAAGAGGGGATCGGTTGGTAGGACATGTCCTGAGGTATCAAGGGATCACCAATTTAGTATTGGAGGGCAGCGTGGAGGGTAAAAATCGTAGAGGGAGACCAAGAGATGAATACACTAAGCAGATTCAGAAGGATTAAGGTTGCAGTAAGTACTGGGAGATGAAGCTTGCACAGGATAGAGCTGCATCAAACCAGTCTCAGGACTGAAGACCACAACAACAACAACAGCAGCAGCAACAACAGCAACACCAACGATGGAATCGAAGAATGAAGACATTAATATCAGAAGCTCATCCGAATGGTTACTCTTTAGTGAAAAATCTTCGACAAGATACATAGTACAATGGCCACCAATTTGGTCGACTAATTTTAAGCCTCGATGGGAACACAAAAGTCAGAAACGAAGACAGACGAAACGATTGCAAAGGCTTCAACGAAACTGCAAACTGATGGGAACTTAAAATGATTTCTGAGTTGTGTGGCCTACTCATAGAAATTACAATGGCGAAGGAAACGTCAAGATGGTTGAAACATTTGTAAATATTGAAAAGTGGTTTAATGTATTAATTGACGCTATTGTAAATATTGTAAGTAAATTTAATGGGGACGAAACGAGACTACCTACGCCCGGTGTTCCCTGGAAACGACAAAAAGCCGGTTAAATGTCTCTTGAAATTTGCAAAATCTTTCCTAATGAAAAGTGACAAGACTACTCAAATTCTAACTTTTTCTAGGGAACAGTCGCAGCATTAGTCTTGAGAGGTTCTTAAAATCTGTGTGGCGGACACCGAATACAACATCTTTGCAGCGGAAACGCAGAAAAATGTCATGCAATGAAATCCACACTTTGTCCCACCGTTAGAAGATCAGCAAACCAGCATGAAACTAGAAAAGACATCATAAATTATCACAGAAAAGCGACTTATCGCAGTTCTGCAAGCTTTCAACATACGTTAAAACTTATTTCTAGTAACACATGACGTCGACTACAGCAGGCCTGCTGAGGATGCGGCTAGGCGAGTAAGAGCGATCTCCCTCCCTCGCCAGTTGGGTTGTGAGTCCTCGCGGTAACATGGGACGGTAAGAAGTCTTTACGTAACGCAGCACGGCAGACTGGTAGCACTAGAGAATTGCTACCAATTTGCTGCCTTCAGAGTAATGACCATAACTAGGTTCGACGTAGCCTTAGATACGAACATACAGTACATACGGCGCAGTGCATACGGCGAAATTCCACCCAAAATTTTCAATTTTTTTGTACTTTACCAATAGCAATTAAATTTTAAAATCGTGTTTATTTTGTAAAGATGTAGTAATACCCAAGTTTAGAGATCCATAATTTCAATGGTTTTCGAGTTTTTAATTTTTAATGTGTTTTTAATGGTATTGTTGAAAACCAACTTTTGTTACTCACAGCACAATTTTCACGTGATAGATTTTGTAGGTACTTTCTCGAGACCTAGTTCCACGGCTCTGAGCATTCATTTTATGAAAAGTATTAAAAATTTAAATTTCAGAGTTTGTTTCAAATTTTAGCCTTGCATTTTCTCTAATTATCGGTACAGAAATGTGATGATGAAATAAACAAATTATATTTTCGATAATTTGATTCATACAGGTTAATATTTATGATAAAAAAGTGCAATGATCCTACAACCAAAAAAAAAAAATGTTGTAAAACGGATTTCTACATTTTATCAAAAAATAAATCTTGGAATAACACATACCAATTAAAATTCACCGGCACCACAACATTTTCCCATTTTGCTTGTATGAGGCTTCTTGTAATTTCCAGATCAAAGTAGCCTTTTTCTTCAATTTTATGAATAAAAATCTGTGCAGTCTTTTTAACGAGGTACAGTGGTAGGGATATCTGATCGTAAGCCAATGGCTGTTTCCTTGGCGGTTGTTTATTGTACTGAAGAGTATTTCGTTGTATTCCCTAAATTTATATTTACACAGTCAATGGGCCAAGAAATTGATTTCAAACAACTGACTGCCAATTGTTTCTCTTCCGTTTTTCTCTGTTTGGCTTTATGCCAAGTTCGGTTCTGTTTGGTGGCGACGGAAATAAAAAATTAACTTTGGCATCTTTCCGTGCCCCACACCCCTTTATGCAGTCCATAATTCGAACATTTCTTAGACGTACTTGTTATACGAATAGAGCCAAATGATTTGGGATCTAAGAGTAACCACTCCAAAGATGTGAAGTAGTCATTAAATGTCCTTCGAAGTTTTAGGGAGGAGTCTCCCCTTAAAATGGAGGGTATCTCTTTTTAAAATGATGGAAAGTATCATACTGTTCGGTTTAGGAACTTCAAAGCAGTCAGACACATTAACATCCATGTATCAGTGCAGGATGCCTAGTCTATATGTTTGATGTGTGTGATGGTATCTTGATACGCTTGGTATTCTGTTAATGCGGATCAATACTTTGAACACAACAAAAGAATTCAATTGACAACAGCATTACAATAAATTCCATGCAAAAGATTATGGATACTTGGAAGACGAACAGCAAGAAGCTGATGTCGAAAAAAAAGGAAAAAAAACTTCCAAGCGATATGACTGAAGAAAGTATTCATCATAAGGGAGCAGAGAAACTAAAGATCTCAATAAGTTTCCGAACATTTTCACTACGGAAATACATTTTTGGTTTTTGTGGAGGAACACTCAACGAATGAATCTGCAGTTGTATCACGTTACCATTAACTGCTTTTCATGTTGCGCTGTTTCAATGATTTTCGGGTTATACTGACACTGTGGAAACTCGGCTACAGCTAGGGTGCAACTTGCACACCTACAGTGTAACGATTGTGTGATTATAGACTCATAGTGAAATTAGTCTCATCGACTTCTGTTTCTTCAGTGTGAAGTTTCACGACTTAAGAAGTCGGCAGCTACTATTATGTCGATGTTTAGACTTACATGTACATCCTGCATTTTTACTAGTAACGAGATCCGCCCACAGAAGCTCACTGGCAGACTTGAGAGCTTGGCTTCGAATTAGCATTTCTCAGAAAATAGTACCAGACGTTGCCACGTTGGTGAAAAGTAAAATAAGTAATCAGAGCACTTGCCCGTAAAACGCAAAGGTCCCGAGTTCGAATCTCGGTCCAGCACACAGTTTTAATCTGCCTGGAAGTTTTAAAATAAGTAATATTCGTTGACATTCTATGTATTTAGTTTGACGTTTAAATAAAATAGTAATGAAATGTGAATGTGTCAATTTAAATTTCGATCTAAAGCGGCAGTCATCATAAGGCTGCCATGTTGCATTTCATTTCCATTTCTCATTACGTTGAATTTCATTGCAAGTTCTCATTAATACAAGAGTCTTAAAATTAAAATTGGCTGCGAAACGCGTTAATGAGACACCCTGAAGCGACACATGGTTGGTGGCTCCTGTGATGTGAACGCGAGTCAGCTCGCACGAGTAGCTGTGCTGGATTGCTAGACTTCTTAGTGTTCCAGTACCTGTGAAAAGCCGGTTAGTCCAGCAGGAACCAGAGGCTCCGTGCATGTGTCACTCCGTGCAAGTGTTTCAACCCCGTTTCAGGACTATGATTTCTCGTGCATAGACCTAAAAACGCCATCTGATTGGTGGACAGGTATTACACGTGCTGACGGAAAGGAGCGCGCTGCGAATTTGGCGGAATGGCACTTTAAAGAAGCAGAATTAACTGTAATGGTTCGGAGGGAAAGGAGCGCCAGAATCAGAGTATGATTGGCGGCTGTTTTTCCGTCCTCCCGCGGTTGAAGATTTTCGTGTGTGGTTGGGACCGGGCGCTATTCTTTAGGTATGAAGGCTAAATGAGGAGTTTATGGGATCGGTCGTGTTCACATTTGGACAAAGAGCGAACGATAGTTCTTTTCTGGTCAGCCAGCATGAAGGTGACAACAGGAGTCAGAAATACTTTTGTCACGGTAGTCCGAGCAGAGCCTGTCTGTTACCACTTGGGGCCAGCAGTCGGTATTGTTTGTTGTTTCGCGCTCCCTCAATTTCGGTAGGGTCTTTATCAACGGGAGCGGACCACCACTCAAAGCAGTGAAAAGTCCCCTTTTGAAAAATTATACATGACTGTGTTTAAACTGACACACAATATTTTTAGCGCAACGCAATCTGACTTTCAAAAATCCCTACAAAAAATGGTCCTGACTAACATTAACCTATGCGTTTCACAAATCGCTTACCTCACAAAAATCTTGGTTACTCGAACTACTGCAATACAGCGAGCGCCACTACTGCCAGCTAAATAAAAGATTCAAACTACGGAAGGCACTAACTACTGATACGCATAATTAGCAAATGAAAGATTTTGATAGAGAACAAACAATGTATTTACCTTAATAGTCATAATATATATAGCAGTTCATGACATCCAGTCTTACAAATTTCAAAACTCCGCCATTTCTCTCCCCACATCCACCACTGCTGGCGGCTCACCTCCAACTGCGCAACGCTACGCGCTGTTAACATCCAGCTGCCCAACACTACAATGGCAGACAACAATGCAAACTAGCCACAGACTGCACACAGCACAGCCAGTGATTTTCATATAGAGCGCTACGTAACGTTGCCAATAAGAAAAGATAAACAGCCTACTTACAGCAGCTGCAAACAGAATCCCTGTGCTCCGAACAAAAGCGCGCGACCAGTGTAGCAAGTGGTAATGTATTTGCAGCACCGCCGCAGTAGGTACTTCTCTAATTAATTTGACGCGTCCCAGCTTACGCTTTTGCCTTGTCATACACAGCATGGCTTGCATGTGTGATCTGTATCAAGGGCTCTCTTCCCAAGTAGATGTTTGTAACAGTCAGGGTAACGTGTTAACTCATACGCTCACTCACCAACTTTGTAGGGCTCAGTAACGTCATAGTTGATCCTACACACGAATTCAGCCAACATCTCATTACCCAAGTTACACTGTTCGTATTTATATTCCAGTCAATATTTTCGTCTCGTAATACGAGGAGCGTTTGTAAAGTCCGTGCAAAAGTAGAAACTACTTATATGTTTGGGGTAAACCTTTTTTGTTTTTAGACGTAGTATCCTTTTAGACTTATTCACTTCGTCCAACGCTGTTCTAATTTGTTGATCCTTTTGAATAATAGGAATTATCCAAGTTTGCAAAATAGCTATTAGTTGCTGCAATCACCTACTCGTTTGAGTAAAATCTTTGTCCCGCCAGCCATTTATTCAAATTGGGGAACAAATAGTAGTCCGAGGTAGCCACGTCCGGAGAATAGGGGGGGGGGGGGGGATGTGAAACCAGTTGGAATCCTATTTGCATCAATTTTGCTACCTCAACTGCTGAGGTGTGTGTTGGTGAATTGCCATGATGAAAAAGGACATTTTTGCGGTCCAATCGCCGGCGTTTCTCTTGTAGCTCGGTTTTCAAACGTTCCAATAACGATGAACAATAGGCACCTGTAATAGCTTTACCCTTTTCCTGATAGTCGATGAGGATTATCCCTTGCGAATCCCAAAAGACAGTCGCCATAATCTTTCTGGCCGAAGGAATGGTCTTCGCCTTTTTTGATGCAGATTCCCCATTGGTAACGCATTGTTTAGATTGTTCTTTGGTCTCAGGAGTATAGTAATGTATCCACGTTTCATCTATCCTGCGGATTCTTCCTGGACAGTTGCATCCGTTTTTGGTCAAGCGTGAGCGATCGCGGAACCCATCTTGCGGACAGCTTTCTCATGCTCAAATGTTTACGCAAAATATTATGTACCCATTCATTCGAGATGCCCACAGCACTAACAATCTCACGCACCTTCTTTTGTCATCCATCGTCATATCACGGATTTTATCAATGATTTCAGGAGTCGTAACGTCCCCAGTGCGCCCAGAACGTTCAGCATCACTTGTGCCCTTATGGCCACACTGAAAATATTGAAACCACTTATAAACTGTTCTAATAGAAGGTGCAGATTCACCGTATTGTTTATCAAGCTTCTCTTTAGTCTCCTGAGGCGCTTGGCTTTTCATAAAGTAATGTTTAATCACTATACGAAATTCTTTTTCGTCCAATTTTTGACAATAACTCGACTTCCTTCATTCACACGAATGCTAAACACAAAAAGTAGACCAGTATGGGTGAAACTTGGTGTGCGTTCTTTCCAAAGATGCTATTAACTAAACATGACATCGATACACGCCGATGGTGCCATCTCTCGTACTTTGCATTGACTTTTCAAACGCCCCTCTTACCTCAGGAACTCTCACAATAAATCACTTTGTGATACCAAAGTTATTGCATTATTTAATAGTTTAATTTCACCTTTATTATCAGCGCCGTCTGCCTGAAATTGAGTGATCAGCTATTAAATTATCGTAAATAGAATCATATCTAAGACGGTACTCAAACTGGGCCATAAAATAATTTCCCCCATAAATAGTCTGTTGCATGACAGGAACTGTGGTAGTTGAACGGGGTTGAGTGTATTAGCGTAACTAACATGGATTTCTTTAGTGAATTTGGGTGACATGTCCACCTCTCAATGCCGGCAGCATGCAATATTATCTTTTTTACTTTTTAGAGATTTTTCTGTCAGGGATTTTTAAAATTTTGACATTAGTTTTATCCCATGGTTTTTAAATTTGTTTTTTACTAGTAGATTTGATACGATCGGCTCTCTATCCTCACATCCACACAAATACTTTCCAGGATGAAACACGAAGCTGCGATGCGAAATATTTTTCACTTATATGATCTACATGTTTTTTCTTTTAATTCTCACATACATTCTTTGGCTGTGATTTAGTATATATTTAGCTAACTTAGGTAACTTAGCAGTAAGCAGTAGCGCTATTTCTACATCAAGTTGCAGAAACTGGGCTGCCATTACGCTCCCCTGCAACAAGCTGCCCCAAAGTACTAGGTTAAAATCATCTGATTTAGTTCTGAATTGTAGACGTCAGAAAGAACAACAAAGGAGTCTGCGAGAGCATATGTTTATCTTTAACATTTGGGTCACAATCAGCTATTTTCTGCTTTGTAGGTTCTGTAACGGACGAGTACGAGAGATAAAAATCATGGTTGTTAGTCATATTTAGGAGATAAGCATATGTTCTCAAATAGTTCAAATGGTTATGAGCGCTATGAAATTTAACATCTGAGGTCATGAGTCCCCTAGAACTTAGAACTACTTAGACCGAACGAACCTAAGGACATTACAATGGAACCGCGCCCGCTACGGTCGCAGGTTCGAATCCTGCCTCGGGCATGGATGTGTGTGATGTCCTTAGGTTAGTTAGGTTTAAGTAGTTCTACATTATAGCGGACTGATGACCTCAGATGTTAAGTCCCATAGTGCTCAGAGCCATTTGAACCCATTTGTCATCACACACATCCATGCTCGTGGCAGGATTCGAACCTGCGACCGTATCGGTCTCGCGGTTCCAGACTGAAGCTCCTAGAACCGCTCAGCCACACGGCCGGCGCATATGTTCTCGCAGACTTTTGTATAAATCTTTGAGTTCTACAATCTCGTAATACGCAATTTGATGTAGTTCATACATACTACATAGCGTGTATCAAGAGAGCGCGCTGGCGGAAAATCCATTCACCATGTTTACCTGATTAAATTTAAATGTTTTAACTGACTTTTATGGAACGTAGTTAAGAACTGTCCCGATTAAATCAGCTTTTAAATCAGCTTTCAAACAAGAAAAATTTCATTTAAATTGGATATTCCGTTTGGAAGCTCGATGCCACAGATACGAGGACGAATTAAAAAGTGAGTTACACTAGCTCCCCAGGAGAGCACGCTGAGTGTCGAGACCGTGGCCAATGTGTAGCACCCAACAGTAACTGCTGCCGCGTCCGATAGCAATAGTTGTGTGGTATCCTGTTGTGTTAAGTGTGCAGAGCTGGCTATTCTCAATGGCGCGTCTACTTTATGTTCAATGCAAATTACAACTACGTACAACAATCTGATTTCTGTGGGCTAAATGGCTCAACTGCGCTGACATTCATCATCTATTCGCTACTGTATATGGTGAGCGTGCATTATGACGCTCAGGTACTGTAAAGTGATGTAAGCAATTTCACGTCGAGCGCGCGGATGTCAATGATGAATATCGCGAAGGCAGGCACGCACGCAACGTCCAGTGCTGTTGCAAATGTTGACCGTTTTGATGTGACCATTAGAGAGAATAGGAGCATAACACAGCAGGAAGTTGCCAGCACGCTGAACATTGCGTATGGTGCTCTCCATGGTTTACCAGCACATTGGATATCGCAAACCGTGTGCCACATGGGTCCCACGGTTGCTTATCGTTGTTGACAAGGGACAAGTTTTCCAACTGTCACTGGCATTTTTGGAACGATATTTTGTGGACGGCGCGGAGTTTATGCGGCGAATCATCACAGGAGATGAAAGGTGCGTCCACCACTTCACCTCCAAAACAAACAGAACATCGGCGGAATGGATGCATACCACATCACCACAACGAAAGACGGCCAGGGTCCAACCTTCAGCCGGAAAGGTGATGACTTTTTTTTTTTTTTTTTGCACGTGGAATTTATGCCGATATGCCGAGAAGTACGACAGTCAACTCTGCTTCGTTCTATCAAACGTTGTACCCGTTGCGTAAGGCAATTAAAGGAAAATTGATCGCCGGTGCGACTTTGTTGCACTACAAAGCAACACCGCACTCAGCCCACTAAACGTCAGAACTGCTCCAGCGATTCAAGTGGGAGATATGGTAACATCCTCCGTATAGTCCAAACCAAGCGCCAAGCGATTACCAATGTTCGGCAAGATGAAAGCGGATCTTGGTGGACGATTCCGAAACGATGAGGTGAAATTGGTTGGTTGTTGGGTTGTTTTTGGGGAAGGAGACCAGACAACGTTCAGTCTGGAAACGAGCGACCGTTACGGTGGCAGGTTCGAATCCTGCCTCGGGCATGGATGAGTCTGATGTCCTTAGGTTAGTTAGCTTTAAGCAGTTCTAAGTTCTAGGGGACTGATAACCTCAGTAGGTAAGTCCCATGGTGCTCAGGGTCATTTGCAGACCAGACAACGAGGTCATCGGTCTCATCGGATTAGGGAAGGACGGCGAAGGGAATCGGTCCTGCTCTTTCAAACGAACCATCCCGGCATTTGCCTGGTGCGATTTAGGGAAATCACGGAAAACTTAAATCAGGATGGCCGGAAGCGAATGTGAGTCCAGTGTGCTAGCCACTGCGCCACCTCGCTCGGTGAAAGTAGTTGCATCAAGGTGTTACATAGCACCGGAGGTTATTTCTAGGCATCCGGAATCGAATAGTTGGTTGCCCATTCCGAGAGATGTTTACAGTCCCTTGAGGATGTGGAGAAGTGGACACATTGTATGTTGTCTCAGCCGTGTTGTCTATGTGTGTGTGGTTTAATAAATGGCTATAGCTTAGAAGAGTAACTTACTTTTTGATCAGATATAATGATACACACGTCTGATTGCGTAGGGTGTTAGAAATGGGGTTTCGTAGCCAAACTAGCGCGGAATAACATATTGGTCGGCCGTCGTGGCCGAGCGGTTCTAGGCGCATCAGTCCGGAAGCGCGCTGCTGCTACGATCCCAGGTTCGAATCGGGAGGCCGACGTTGAAACAAAATTAGAGGTGGGAGCAGCAGGGGTCCTAGAGGGAGGGACGTGGGGGACAGGAAGGCCAGTTGGAAAGTCCAAAGAAGCAGCTGGTGTGTAGAATGAGAAGTGACCTGTTGGGGAGTAACACCACACCCATAGGCAATTTTCTGTGACATTTTGTCTTGACAAACTACCGCATCCCCTTTACGATATTTCAGTAGAATGCTTCTGTCAAGGTTCGACCTCCACGAGCATAATGTGTTACCACCGAACTACGGCAGTCAAACAGTCGCAAGTATCATTTTGCTTAATGAGTTTTGGGATTCGACTTTACTCATCTATCGTGAACATGTGACTATAGAATTCATTTGGGTTAGTATGACACAGCTGTAGCATTTCCACTGCTGCCCCAGTGAAACGGTGCAGTAGTTTCCGCTCTATAAGCAGCAGGTTTCGCTGCTCGCTCGCACCGGGAAATAGAAACAGAGGCGGCTCCGCAGCCAATTTTATTACACGACGCAGCCGGCCGCGGGTGCAACAGAACCCATGTGGACGGGTGGAAAGAAATGTGTCAGGCTTCGTAATATGTATTTACGTGTGTCGTGTATTATGCATTTCTTGTACCTGGATGTGAATCTCCACATGAACTTTCCTAATCCTCCTCACACATTTCCGTAAAGCGTGGCCAAATCTTTGTTGGGAAGTAGTACTGCAGCATAGTAGCGCCACCCTTACTCCACGCATGGAAGAGAGGTATTTGAATATTTGTACTAATTCTATTATTTCCTGCTTCGGATTGTGTAAGGTAATGAATGTGCTCGTTTAATTCCGGAAATTTGACCCCCTGTGTTAAAGTATCTGGTCCTCAGTTTGCCCGTTATCCTCCTCTCATAGCGAATGTAAAATGTTGGGAGACTTTGGTGGTATACATTTGGCCAATGCAATTCCGTCTTACCGTAGAAATGTGCGTAGAGATTAGTGTATAATATACCCGAGCTATAAGTTGTAAAACTGTAATATTTGTAAACAAACAATTGCTGCTAGCGCTGTAAAGTCGAGTGATAATGTTTAAAATAAATAGGAAAACAACTGTCATCAATCTTTAACATACCTTAAAAATCACAAAGAAGTCAAGTTAAAGGAATTTATTTAAAATAAAAGCTACAGAATGCAGGGACCCACACATCAGCGTGTGAGCCCTCCAGCCCCTTGCTTACAAGGAAACATCCCCATCGCACCCCCCTAAGATTTAGTTGTAAGTTGGCACAGTGGATAGGCCTTGAAAAACTGAACACAGATCAATCGAGAAAACAGGAAGAAGTTGTGTGGAACTATGAAAAAATAAACAAAATATACAAACTGAGTAGTCCATGGGTAAGATAGGCAATATTAAGGACAGTGGGAGCTCAGGAGCGCCGTGGTTCCGTGGTTAGCGTGAGCAGCTGCGGAACGAGAGGTATTTAGTTCATATCTTCCCTCGAATGAAAATTTTACTTTCTTTATTTTCGCAAAGTTATGATCTGTCCGTTCGTTCATTGACGTCTCTGTTCACTGTAATAAGTTTAGTGTCTGTGTTTTGCGACCGCACCGTAAAACCGTGCGAGTAGTTGGCGAAAGGACGTGCCTCTCCAATGGGAACCGAAAACATTTGATCGCAAGGTCATAGGTCAACCGATTCCTCCACAGGAAAACACGTGTGATATATTCTATACGACACTGGTGATAGCATGTGCGTCACTTGACAGGAATATGTTGTCGACCCACCTAACTAGTACACTTGGCGAATGGGTAAAAAGTTTCTTCTACCTTGCCGGATTTAGGTTTTCTTGTGGATGTGATAATCACTCCCAAAAAAGTGATGAAAACATAACAGTTTGTCACATAAACTGGAAATAAAAAGTTAAACTTTTCACTCGAGGGAAGACTTGAACCAAGGACTTGTCGTTCCGCAGCTAGTCACGCTAACCACGGGACCACGGCGCTCCTGAGCTCACACTGTCCTTGATGTTGCCTATCTTTCGCATGGACTACTCAGTTTGTATATTTTGTTTATTTTCTCATAGTTCCACACAACTTCCTGTTTTCTCGATCGATCTGTGTTCAGTTTTTCAAGGCCTATCCACTATGCCAACTTTTAACTAAATCTAAGGGGAGGGTGCGATAGGGAGGTTCCCTTGTTAGTATCGTACAGAAAGGACACGCTCTCTAGCTACTCTCCCCAGTTATCCGTTGCGCAATTTTGATTCAGGGCTTGACGACATCAAATTTCATCTGGCGTCTCTAGGCAAGGAGGTGAGACGGTAAACTTTCAGTGTGACCCTATTTCTGGGTCGATACTTGTTCTGCTCAGGCAGTAACAAGCCAGGCAAGGTGTAGCGCCGCGCGCCGCCCTACCTGTACGCCGACGCTGCTGTTGAGCCAGACGAGCAGCAGCGTGGTGAGGAAGCCGCAGTCGGCGACGGCGAGCGCGGCCAGGTAGTAGGACGAGGAGCGGAGCTTGAGGTGCGTGTTGAGGAAGACCACGCAGCTGAGCACGTTGCCCAGCAGGCCCACCAGGATGATGGCGGGCATGTAGTAGAGGTAGAGCACGTCGAGTACGTCCACCATGCTGTTGCACACGTCGGCGGCGCCCGCGTCGTCCACGCCCGGGTAGGCGCCCACGCCGCCCACGGAGGCGGGGCCGCGCCGCCCGCCGCCCAGCACGGCCGCCGCCCAGCTGGAGTTGGTGCCGGCGCATAGCGACACCAGCGTCGAGGCGGGCAGCGAGGACGCCAGCGAGGCGTTGCCGGCGCGCCCGCCCCCGCACACGCGGAAGTACAGCTGCAGCAGCTGCGACGTGTCCGGCACCGGCGCCTCTGCCAGCGGCAGCCCGTACTTCACCATGACGACTATTGTGCGCTACACCCGACTGCCCTCACGTACCACTCCAAACGTAGTATCTGTTTCGCCCAGTATGGATGCACCCTTCCACTTTATTCACGAAACGAGACTGATTTTACAAGCCCTTCGATACATCACACCCAACGATTTACGTATTATCTCCCTACGGCCTGATTCCTCCCTCGGTAATCTAGAAACTTCATTTGTCCAGTGAGCAAATGTAGCACTTTTGACTCATCGAGGACGTGTCCACCGAAATATAGGTATACGAATGGCACGAGGACTGCCACAGCGTGCCTGCACGTACAGCTTCCTCAAAAGGTGCTATTATTTCTCAAAGGTATTTTGAAGTAACCAACACGTATCGAACTATGTCATCCACCACAGTCTCTACTTATTGACAATCTCATCGACTTCTTCTCTTCGTTACACTATTTCATGTAGTCTTTGTTTATCTCACATTATGCCTGTCGATCTTAGAACGGAAACATCATACTGGTCCGATTCTTCACCTTTTCTTCAGATTCCAGATTTCGATGGCTTGGCGAGCTCTCTTCGCAGACAGTTTCCCAAAATTTTATCTACTGACTGACCAGAGTCTTCCCTGTCCACATCTGTACCTTTACGAATAATGCATAATCCTATTTCCGATTAGTACTGATTGCTGCACCATCCCAATCCACCGTTATCTTTAAAACTAATGCGTCAATATTTCCACTACCACGTTCAGTCCTGTACACGCTACGTAGCAATCGAGCCGATCAACTGGGGAGTAAAATGAGACTAAGTTATCGTACAGTTCAGCACTGATTCAACTTTTCTCAAAACTCTCATACGAAGACATAGGGTAATTTCGCAGGAACTACATCTTTCTTTGCGACTCGTATAATCAACCCGATGGAATGATAACTTTCATCTTCTTCACATGAAAACAGCTATAGCCTCATACTGCGCTAATTGTAGACACGTCAGGGACTGATGAATCGGATTCCACACTGCGCAGTCAGTGAGAAAAGGCGGACGCACAGTCACAGCCATTAGAGTCATTTGGGCATCCAAATTCTGGGGTCAGTAACAGTTCGTGAAGAGTGCATCACAGATCTTGTCCGTCTTCAGAAACACGGATAGCGGAACAATCTGTAAAAATGAAGATAAAGAGGAAAATCAGATTTCGTTCCAATTGCATTCGTCTCGGTGAAAAATAAATAAATCAATAAAAGTAGAAAATTAAAATGAAAAATAATAATAATAATAATAAATCACTATATATAAAGATGTAAATGTTCCTTTTTTCAAAATAGTGTACCTCTGAAAATTTGCCACGACATTCCATTGGTATACGCCGGAGTTTTTATTTGCCTATGTTTCTTAATATATATATATATAACGTAAGTTTGTATAAATTTCATTATAAGGAAACGTTTCAAAAGGAGACGAAGTAAAACGTTCTCAGGGACCATAGAAGTTGTGTTTATGGCTTATTGGCTTATGATTGCAATAATACTTCTACAGAATATGAATTTGCAATAACAATAAACGAGACTGAAGGTCAGGCAGAATGGGACGGGAAAGGAGATGGACAGAGGGGTGGGGGGAAATGGACATAGAAAACGGGAAGGAGGTGATGGACAGATAGAAGGGACAGTTGGAGCTGGAGAGAGAGGGGAGGAGACCAAATTGACAAAGAAACTGGTAAGACGTAATGGGCAGAGGGGGGGGGGGGGATAGAGGGATAGAGGAGGGGGAGGAGCAGATTGACAGAGGGTGAGGAGGTAATCGACAGATTGAGAAAGGGAGGAGGAGGAGGTGGTGTACAGAGAAGAAGATTAGGACGTACATCCATTTTCCATACACATTATAAGCGTGTGCTTCCTCTTTTCTTTCTTTTCCAATTAAGAAGTTTGAGCCACAGCAATGTGTAGCCGGGTACAGCTAGTGAAAAATATAAAAGACGTTGCTGAGGGTTTCTCATGAAAAATTTATACTTGAGGTGTCTCTATAATTCGCATAAAAATGTGTGAACTACATGTTTACACTATTAGTCATTGAACCTGCAGCACCATGATAGCGATATGTAACAGACATGGAATTGACGTGAAGAGAACTATATAATTTGATACAAAAATCGTTAGTTTTTCTGCGCAATCGCACAAAATACATAGGACAAAACTCATCTACATTCTGTATTTATAATGAAAGCTTATGCAACCTGTTTATCCTTGAGCAATTGCATCTCATTGCAGGTTGTTCGTGAGATCTTGTTATTACTTTTGTTCAAATGGTTCAAATAGCTCCAAACACTGTGGTACTCAACATCTGAGGTCATCAGTTCAGTAGACATAGAACTACTTAAACCTAACTAACTTCAGGACATCACACACATTCATGCCCGAGGCAGGATTCAACCTGCGACCGTAGCAGTAGCGCGGTTCCGGACTGAAGCTCCTAGAACCGCTCGGCCACAGCATACTTTTGTAAGAAGGAGAAATTACAACAAGCGATTTGCCAGCGACAGAAACCTGACCTCTCTGGACTGTGGTTCATCGATCCTCGATGTTGCTGCTCGCGTTGCTCGGGGTCCTGAGAAAGCTGAACACGGTGGAGAGTCTCAGTGGCCCTACACGACTAGCACCCGAAAGGGCTAACATATTTTTAACTTGGTCGTGCAGGACCGTGAAGCCATGTAACGTGCCTTGTAATAAGAACTAAGCTTGTCTGCAGCAAGCTAGGTATCCGGATGCATGCACAGAGCGTCTGGGGCAGAAAGGACCGTCAGTACGGCGCCCCTTGACCCGGTCGCACAGAGAAACTCGCCAAATACTGGAAGTAGGAATAGCACCATGACATCTTTCCAGGCGGGTCAGGCAGTAGTGTACAGTATTACAATGGACGTACCTACATGTGGAAGCTCCTAGGTGAGAAAACGTGGCCTGATTGCGTTCGTGATGGTCATATGGGTCCATCATCTCGAGAGATGCTCTCAGGTTGATAACAAGATGTATTCTACTTCACATACCCGCTGATTTTGACAACCAACGTCACGTTTCTGACGTTTTAATGCCGGTAGCTCTGCCGTAACTTCGTGTTCTCCGTAATATAACGCGAGACATCAAACTGCCTGCCTGAGCTATCCTGACCTACTTCGAGGTAGACTGTGTGCTACTCTTGTCCTTGTCAACACATTCTCCAGATCTCTCACACACTGGAAACAGCTGATGACGAGTAGACTGGCACACACCACTACTCGTAAGACGCTGCAATTAGTTCTGGTGTAGAATTGAGCAACGTAGATTGATTTATCCACATCTGTCATCAATGCTCTGTTCGACCCTTCAACAGGTTGCAATATCAGTTTTCACATGTTACGTACACAAAGAGTATGGCTGCTGCCCATTAGATCAGGTTGTGCCGCCAACTACAGACTTTATATGGAATGAAATACTGTTTCCACAGCATTAAAGATGTCTTCATTGGTGCCTCACAGCGATGAGCACTCATAAGCAAGTGAGTTATAGATAGCTGACTAGTAACCTACAGCTAACTGGTACATAAACTACCGTCCGTAACACAGTGTAAGGTGTCTCTTGGAGTACAGATGTAGATTTAGGTGCAGCTCATACATTCCCCCTGGTCATGGGGTCCACACGATGTGACGATTCGTTAAGACACCGAAAGCTTTGGGGAGGCATTCTAATTCATTGTCGGTCATCAATGCACACAGTTCACGGACATTGATCAGAACTTGGTCCAAGACACATCCATCGACATCTCCATCAGTACTTCACAAACCATCTGAGGGTGTGTGGAGAAGGGTACATGTGGTACTACTAACTGATGTTCTATAAGTATATTCGATGACGTTGCTCTTGTGTAGAGAGAGATAACAACGCCAGAAGACTGTAGCGAAATGAAGTAATACCATCGAGTAAAACGTAATCTCTGTTCACAGGCCCTAGCGGACCCAGAGGTACGGACCGGCTGCCGTGTCATCCCCATTCCACAGGCGTCACCGGATGCGGATGTGCAAGGGCATGTGGCCAGCACACCGCTCTCGCGGCAGTATGTCAGTTTCCTAGGGCGGGGCCGCTACTTCTCAATCAAATAGCTGCTCAGCTTGCCTCACAAGGGCTGAATGCACCCAGCTTGCCAACAGCGCTCGGGAGACCGGATGGTCACCCATCCAAGCGCTAGCCTAGCCAGACAGCGACGGGAACCAGTGTTACCACTGCGACAAGGCCGTTGGCAATACTAGTCAGTATATACCTAAAATATGACAAGCAGATAGAGGAAGGTGACAGTGTTAAGTTCTTGGGATTACAAAAATGGTTCAAATGGCTCTGAGCACTATGTGACTTAACATCTGAGTTCTGCAGTCCCCTAGACTTAGAACTACTTAAACCTAACTAACCTAAGGACATCACACACATCCGAGACAGGATTAGAACCTGGGACAGTAGCAGCAGCGCGGTTGCGGACCGAAGCGCCTAGAACAGCTCGTCCACAGCGACCGGCTCTTGTGATTACAGAATGACAATAAATTTAACTGCGAAGAGTATACCACAGATCTGCCGAAGTACCTAAGTAAATCGCTATTTACTACGGGAATATAATATGAAAAAAGAAACAGCCTGATACGCTTACCTTCATTCTATAGTGTCATACGGGTTTATTTTCTGGAGTAACTGATCAAGCCATACGAAAGTCGCTCGAACCAAAAGCATACAACAGTAATTATTTGTGGCATGACCGCAAGAACGTCCGGCACAGGGCTGTTTAAGGAACTTGCAATACTAACTACTGCTTTTAAATATATTTGTTCATTATTACAATTTGTCATTAAAAATATATCTTTTTTTTTTTTTTAAATCAACAGCTCAGTTCATGGTATCAATACTAGAAATAAGAATAACCTTCACAAAAATTTAAAGTCCCGAACTGTGGTTTAGAAAAGTGTCCACTGTTCAGCAACACACCTTTTCAATAACATGCCAGCAGCCACGAAATGTTTAACTAATAATAAAATTCTGCTTGACAGGAGTACAAAGGATTTATTGGTGGTCAACTCCCTCTACTCCACTGATTAATCTCTAAGCAGAGTCGATTGATGCGTGCATGTTATTAGTAATACAACATAAAGTGAATATTGCGTAAATCACTGGCAAATAATAAGACTCATTCACACCATAGTGCGCTAGACACCGAACGGTGCGAGCGGAGGGTACTTCAGTTACCACTAACTGATGCTCCTCTCCCTGTGCAATCGCGAATGGCACTTAGAAAGAATGATCGTTAGCAATCTCCTGCATTAGCCCCAATTTTCGATTTTTCACGTTGTGGTCATTTCGCGAGATGTGCGTTGGACTCTTCCGAAAGTTACTCCCTCGAAAATTCAACGGTAAACCTCATCATTACTCACAGTTCCTGTGTTGTAGCGTTTGCCACTGGAGTTTGTTGAGCACCTCTGAAACGCTCTCGCGCCGACCAAGCGATCCCGTGACGAAATGCCCGCTCTTCGTTGGATCTTCCCTATCTCTTCCATCACTTCTACTTGCTAAGAGTTCCATATCGACTAACAATACTCAAGAACCAGTCAAGAGGTGCCTTGTAAGCCACTTCTATCGTGAATGAGTCAGATTTCCTTAAGATTCTTTCTATGAGTATCAGTATGATGATTCTGTTCCGTGATGTGTTGATTTTGTTCCGTTAAGAGCTACGTGTTGAGTTCTGTCTGCAAGGAAATCTTTAATCGAGTCACAAATCTGGTACAGTATTGAGTAATGTCACATTCTATGCATTAAACAGCAGGGCGGACAGTTGTCAAATGTTTTCCTGCGGTCAACCAACACGGCTCAACTTCGGCGCCGTTGTCTACAGCACTATGGATGTCGTGGCGGAACAGAGCGAGCCGAGTTTCGCAAAATCTCCGTTTGCCCGTACAAAGAGAGATTTTCGTTATCCATAAACGTCATAATTCTTGAGCAGAAATCATGTGTCATAATTCTACAACAGATTAACGCCAACGATATAGGCCTATAATTATTTACATCTGTCCTACGACCCTTCTTGAAAACAGACGTAAGGTTGCCTTCGTTGCTCCAGCTAACTACGATAAACTGGTGCTGGAAGAGGAGCTAAGTTCTTTCGCTTGATGTCTGTAGATCTTACAGGTATCTCATCTGGTTTCTGATGCCATTCCGCTACTAACAAGGGGATTGTAGTTGCCTTTCTGTTCCGCGATCGGTTATCTCAGCATCTGCCATTTCGAAATTCGTACAATCATTGAAGTTAGAGACCGTACCTCGCTCTGTCCTAGCCGTGGTCAGTAGCACTGTGTTCATGTGACCTGACAGTAAAGAGGGGGGCGGGGAAAACTTCTTGCTCATCTCGCAATGAAGTGGCACGTCGACATTCCGGTCAAAGGGCACTCCAGCAAAAATTGTCTATTTTTATTCATTCTATGTACAATGCTTACACCTTTTTTCAGTGAAATGTCGCGCAGAAAGAGCTAGAATATGTTGGTTACATTTAGAAGGCAAGGAGGCAGGCTGGATCAGTGCTGCTAACTGTGCTGCTTATTTCAAAGTTGAATCTTGTTCTGCTAACAGCTTTGGCCTTACGCTTTGGACAATTTCCGAATGCGTTACTGAATACCTCGAATGTGAAGCCGTTGTGTCTCAGTAATATTTATTTCAAACAAAAATGAAGTACTCCTACAGAAAGTCAAGTCTTTCTTCAATAACTCAAAACATAAGAAAGTTGTTATTACTAACCAGTTGTCCATTGTGTTCTCCTGATATTCGAATCCCCGTTTTTGGGTGTTAGCAGTTTTAACTGTCTGTGGGACGATGACGTTATATGAGTGATCCTGGGTGATTCAGATATAGGCGGCTGTATAATTAATCTGTACTACTGTTCGCTTTAGTGTTATCCATGAAGTTCCCCTCCCTCCCCCCTCATATCGGCAGCACCCTCCACTGTGGTCCTTACAATTTCTCACTACTAGTGTTCCCTTCAATGATGTCCCTCCATTGGTTCCAATTTAATATTCTCATCATCGTTACCTGTGAATTTTTTGTGTCCTATTGTTCTCCTCATTGTCCTCCTCATAGTTTCTTCTCTACACAGCTACACTCCTGGAAATGGAAAAAAGAACACATTGACACCGGTGCGTCAGACCCACCATACTTGCTCCGGACACTGCGAGAGGGCTGTACAAGCAATGATCACACGCACGGCACAGCGGACACACCAGGAACCGCGGTGTTGGCCGTCGAATGGCGCTAGCTGCGCAGCATTTGTGCACCGCCGCCGTCAGTGTCAGCCAGTTTGCCGTGTCATACGGAGCTCCATCGCAGTCTTTAACACTGGTAGCATGCCGCGACAGCGTGGACGTGAACCGTATGTGCAGTTGACGGACTTTGAGCGAGGGCGTATAGTGGGCATGCGGGAGGCCGGGTGGACGTACCGCCGAATTGCTCAACATGTGGGGCGTGAGGTCTCCACAGTACATCGATGTTGTCGCCAGTGGTCGGCGGAAGGTGCACGTGGCCGTCGACCTGGGACCGGACCACAGCGACGCACGGATGCACACCAAGACCGTAGGACCCTACGCAGTGCCGTAGGGGACCGCACCGCCACTTCCCAGCAAATTAGGGACACTGTTGCTCCTGGAGTATCGGCGAGGACCATTCGCAACCGTCTCCATGAAGCTGGGCTATGGTCTCGCACACCGTTAGGCCGTCTTCCGCTCACGCCCCAACATCGTGCAGCCCGCCTCCAGTGGTGTCGCGACAGGCGTGAATGGAGGGACGAATGGAGACGTGTCGTCTTCAGCGATGAGAGTCGCTTCTGCCTTGGTGCCAATGATGGTCGTATACGTGTTTGGCGCCGTGCAGGTGAGCGCCACAATCAGGACTGCATATGACCGAGGCACACAGGGCCAACACCCGGCATCATGGTGTGGGGAGCGATCTCCTACACTGGCCGTACACCACTGGTGATCGTCGAGGGGACACTGAATAGTGCACGGTACATCCAAACCGTCATCGAACCCATCGTTCTACCATTCCTAGACCGGCAAGGGAACTTGCTGTTCCAACAGGACAATGCACGTCCGCATGTATCCCGTGCCACCCAACGTGCTCTAGAAGGTGTAAGTCAACTACCCTGGCCATCAAGATCTCCGGATCTGTCCCCCATTGAGCATGTTTGGGACTGGATGAAGCGTCGTCTCACGCGGTCTGCACGTCCAGCACGAACACTGGTCCAACTGAGGCGCCAGGTGGAAATGGCATGGCAAGCCGTTCCACAGGACTACATCCAGCATCTCTACGATCGTCTCCATGGGAGAATAGCAGCCTGCATTGCTGCGAAAGGTGGATATACACTGTACTAGTGCCGACATTGTGCATGCTCTGTTGCCTGTGTCTATGTGCCTGTGGTTCTGTCAGTGTGATCATGTGATGTATCTGACCCCAGGAATGTGTCAACAAAGTTTCCCCTCCCTGGGACAATGAATTCACGGTGTTCTTATTTCAATTTCCAGGAGTGTATTTCCATACTTCATACTCCTGTGTAATACTCCTCCACTCCACTGCTGCCTTAAGATTTCTCGTAGCATTTTATCTTCTCTCTTGCTCTCAGTGGCGTGACATCTATATATTCCCTCTCCTGTATCTCTCTCTCTTTCCCTCGTACAAGCATTATGGAACCTCTATTGCTCTCTTCATTTTTGCCTCTATATTTCCTCTTTTGTGTGCTCCATTACTTACTGTACAAGGTGTTTCAAAAATGACCGGTAATTTGAAACGGCAATAAAAACTAAACTAGCAGCGATAGAAATACACCATTTGTTGCAATATGCTTGGGACAACAGTACATTTTCAGGCAGACAAACTTTCGAAATTACAGTAGTTACAATTTTCAACAACAGATGGCGCTGCGGTCAGGGAAACTCTATAGTACGATATTTTCTACATATCCACCATGTGTAGCAATAATATGGCGTTGTCTCTGAATGAAATTACCCGAAACCTTTGACAACGTGTCTGGCGGAATGGCTTCACATGCAGATGAGATGCACTGCTTCAGCTGTTCAATTGTTACTGGATTCTGGCGGTACACCTGGTCTTTGAAGTGTCCCCACAGAAAGAAGTCACAGGGGTTCATGTCTGGGCCAATCCACGCCGCCTCCTGTATGTTTCGGATAGCCCAAAGCAATCACACGATCATCGAAATATTCATTCAGGAAATTAAAGACGTCGGCCGTGCGATGTGGCCGGGCACCATCTTGCATAAACCACGAGGTGTTCGCAGTGTCGTCTAAGGCAGTTTGTACCGCCACAAATTCACGAAGAATGTCCAGATAGCGTGATGCAATAATGGTTTCGGATCTGAAAAATGGGCCAATGATTCCTTTGGAAGAAATGGCGGCCCAGACCAGTACTTTTTGAGGATGCAGGGACGATGGGACTGCAACATGGGGCTTTTTGGTTCCCCATATGCGCCAGTTCTGTTTATTGACGAAGCCGTCCAGGTAAAAATAAGCTTCGTCAGTAAACCAAATGCTGCCCACATGCATATCGCCGTCATCAATCCTGTGCACTATATCGTTAGCGAATGTCTCTCGTGCAGCAATGGTAGCGGCGCTGAGGGGTTGCTGCGTTTGAATTTTGTATGGATAGAGGTGTAAACTCTGGCGCATGAGACGATACGTGGACGTTGGCGTCATTAGGACCGCAGCTGCAACACGGCGAACGGAAACCCGAGGCCGCTGTTGGATCACCTGCTGCACTAGCTGCGCGTTGCCCTCTGTGGTTGCCGTACGCGGTCGCCTTACCTTTCCAGCACGTTCATCCGTCACGTTCCCAGTCCGTTGAAATTTTTCAAACAGATCCTTTATTGTATCGATTTTCGGTCCTTTGGTTACATTAAACCTCCGTTGAAAACTTCGTCCTGTTGCAACAACACTGTGTTCTAGGCGGTGGAATTCCAACACCAGAAAAATCCTCTGTTCTAAGGAATAAACCATGTTGTCTACAGCACACTTGCATGTTGTGAACAGCACACGCTTACAGCAGAAAGACGACGTACAGAATGGCGCACCCACAGACTGCGTTGTCTTCTATATCGTTCACATCACTTGCAGCGCCATCTGTTGTTGAAACTTGTAACTACTGTAATGCGAAAGTTTGTCCGCCTGAAAATGTACTGTTGTCCCAAGCATATTGCAACAAACGGTGTATTTCTATCGCTGCTCGTTTAGTTTTTATTGCCGTTTCAAATATACCGGTCATTTTGGGAACACCCTGTATATTCTCCTCTCTAATGATCCTTTCAATGTCATCCCTCAATATAGGAATATCCTCCCCCTTATTACTTCCCTCACCGTCGACAATACATTTATTCTCTTCTGTGGCTCTCATCATTGTCATCCATGTATTTGTTTCATTTGTTTGCTTGTGGCGGGTCCAGGAAAGATTTGGTATATTCAAGCTACCGTCGCTGTGGTGTTGTCGTTTTAACTCACTGTCGCAGCAGCTGAATTTACGACGACACGCCTTGAATATTCATCATTCATTGTACTAATTTTGCTGCTACATGTATGTTAACGTATCTTGTAGGGTGCCAATGCAGAAGTAATATAGTAATGGTTCGAGCGGCTAAGATACTATCTTCATCGGTGGTTAACAGTAATGGCAGTTTGAGCGGCAAATATTTTTTAACAGGGAAACCGGGCACGAGAAGAAGACAACTATCTGAAACAATGATCTAATTATTAAACGTAATGAGTTTGCTGTACGGTTGTTTGTGTAAGTGGTTTCAAAATGGTGTAACACGGGTCTAATGGTTAGGTGTTGTGAAAGAGTCCGACTGTATAATCAAGTTCACACTAGTAAGTTGTCAATGAGGGTGACGTGCTGACGGCTACACTAACTTGTAGGACGAAGAGCAGCAGCGGAGTGGTGGAACATGTAGAAATAGTAGAGTTTGTATACATAACGGTCAGAGTAATTACTGGCTCGGGAGAGTGGATTAGCTTAGCTCTGCGAATTTCCGCCGGTGAAATGCTGTCTAATGTGTCCCATTGTCAACCATTGTATTGTTAGTGCGGGAGATCTGAACATGAGATTGTGTAACGAACGTACTTAAGTAATTCGTTGCATGATAGAAACATTTCGTTGTGACCACTCTACTGAGGCCAAGATGCTTGATTGGATTTACGGCGAAGTACCGATCTGGGTTGTTCTGTATTTTCTAGCTTGCGTTCCCGTTTAGCAGACTGTGAGGCAACTCAGTGTTGTTACGTTCTTGGTATATTTGGTTAGCGCACTTCCAGGGAACGAAGTGGTCACCGTGCTGATTTCGAGGATCTGCGGACACTGTAAGAAGGTAAGGTGGTGCGTTGTTGGTGTACAGTATGGATTAGTGATTTTGCAGTGGGAGGCACTGATTGAACTTTGAAACAGTTCTGATTGAACAGGCACTGAGAATTTCGGAGTGAAACCATATATATATATATATATATATATATATTGGTCGTATAGTGTTGATTGCCCGGAAACTACCAAAATATTTTCCCTAACGGTAAATAGTTGCCCATTGGAACGACTAACACTAACACGTCACATTATAAACACTACTAAGATCGTTCATGTGTCCAGCGACCATTAAATTAGGGAAAAACAATGGGTTGCGATTTGTCAACCTATGTAGAGGCATAAATTTAGCTGTAATTGTGGAACTTCGGGGCCCAAAAAAGGTGGTGGCATGCAGGTTTCTTCATTTGTCGTTTTTGTGAATTTTAAATGACTGTACTGAGGACAGAAACTGCTGGAGCTCCTTGACTGTAGTTGGCATCTAATGTACCCGAAAAAGTTAAAGTTTCGGTACGTCAAATGAAAATACTTTCCTCGAAACAATCTAAGGTCTTAAAGGAAATACGTAATTAAATTAAAGCAAACTAAACTTCAAAGAGGACAATTTCGGAAAACAAAAGATAAAGTCAAAGATATTCTTAGTAGGAAGGCAGATAATTGAACAAAAGAAACAAAAATCAGAGCTACAATATTTAGAAATACATCCCACTTAACGATATTATTTGAGTGCAAAGCTTATTCACAAATGTAAATAAGAAGAATGTATTATCGTTATACATGAGTGTTAGGTTAAAAAATACTTCAGCGTTAATGTTTTGAAAAAGAAAGTAAGGGAGATATAAACCCACTAAATTACATTGAAACAAACTTGAGACGCTGTCGATTAAAGCTGTATTGCTAATTCAATGTTAAATTACTTCTATGATTTAAATGGTCTACACTAGTTAAACAATTTAACGGGAATCTTTACCATTATATACTGATAAATACTGGAAGTGAAACAAATTCCTTAAGCGGTTGGTTTACGCAGATCTAATTAACCATGATTGGCGGCGGTTGTCAGATTTTTTGATTATTTAGGGAGACTAATCATTACGCAATTTCAATTGTACAATAAGCAACGACGTACAGTAACTGTGATTGAATTGTCCATTAAGTTGCGCTCTTTCCTTACGGACTGACTCTAGAAATAAATATTAATAATAACTATTAACAGATTTTTATTCTAAATTAATTAAATAAGGGTACAATTTGCGAAACCAGAATTAAATATTATTTACAAAGAATACTGAGGAGTGCATCGCTAGTTCTTTATCTCAGACTGCTTATTACTACGTGCTGCTTTATAGAACACGAAACTGAAAGTATACTAGTGGTTAGCTTTCAGCAACGCCCTTAATATAAGTGGTTTACGTAGAGACATATACACCATACAGTTGCAATCAAGTGAAATTGTAGCGATGGTTACGTAATCGTTATTTAAAAGACCAACTCTGTACTATAAACTATGCAACGAGGCCAGGTAGTAATGATGAATACAAAGCTCAGATGCGATGATGGGTACAGTTGCTTGTACGCATTAAAATTTAGAAAATTTTAAACTTGTGTTGGAAGAGACTGGTATCATTTATTGGACGTGCACGATTTAAGCATTGTTTTACGCTTGGGTTTATGAAGTATAGCCTGTCTACCAATACAAGAACTTACCGATGACTGCTGTATGAATATATTTTAGCCACCAGTATTACCAGCGTCAATCGCTGCAAAGACCCACTTTCCGTAAAACAGTGCATGCTGTAGCGACGACTTTGGATGTATTGTTCTGACAGAGTGCCCGTCCATTGGACTCCCTGCATTTCTTCACTTTCATTTCGACAGTGTATTTCCTCCACGGAAATTTCCCATGTAGTGTCATAAAAGCATTTCTTTCGAAGTATTTGCTCTCTTAATGTCCAAATTAACCATAGTATAAGTATTTCCGAACTGTCTAGTTCCTTAGGGGTTCCAGGAGAGTTTATAAAGTCCGCCTGATGAACTATCATTGTAAACCCAGTTCACTTACCGTCTGACGTCTTCCTGCAACATCATGTTTTAAGTACCTGTAGTCGTTTCATGATTTAACTGATTACGTCGCACTGACACAGATGTCCAACATAATTTTACAACGGTATTGTATTAAAGTTATTTATTTCTTCATCAGAATGAGACACTATTAACTGATTTTCACGCTAGTGGCAGTGCTATCCTTATTATCTTCTCTCTTGGCCAGAATAAAGTGATTGTGCTTCATATATTCCTTCCATTTGCTCCCACTTTTTTGTTATTAAGCGAGCAGCCCGATGGACCGCACTCTACTATACGTTTTTTTCTCCATCGTCTGCTATCCATCGCTGCCATCTGCAATCCGTCCACATATATCTTATCGCTGACTGTTACAGATCTTCATGGAGGCCATCCCTCCAAATCTTTCATGGGAAGGATCTCCTACCAGGAGCTTTCGTGGCCACCTGTCGTCTTCCATCCGCTCTGCATGTCCAGCCAACTGTAGTCACTTGCTTTTGATGTTCCCTGCTGTATTGGCATCTTGGTGCAGTTTATGCAGCTCATGGTTATGTCTGATCTTCCATTCCCACGCGTTTAATTCCAAAATTTCCCGAAATAATTCCTTTCAAATACGAGAACTGTGTGCAAGTCCCGCCTTAGAGTACTCTACGTCTTACAGCCGGGTACCACGGGTTGGATCAGGTTGTCAAACAGCCGAATCTCGAACAGTATCGAGAGACATCTGGACCCAAGCAGTTGTTTTAGGCTGTATAAGAAATAGTTTGCCTTCGCCTGACGATCTCTACATGAGAAGCGCTCCCAAGTATTTAAATTCACGGACTACCTTGTAGGGACCGAGCAATGTGGTTAGAACACTGGACTCGCATTCGGGAGGACGACTGTTCAAACTCGCGTCCGGCCATCCTGATTTACGTTTTCCGTGATTTTCTCAAATCGATTCAGGCAAATTCCGGGATGATTCCTTTGACAGGGCACGGCTGACTTCCTTCCCCATACTTCCCTCATTCGATGGGACCGACGACCTCGCTTGGTTGGTCTCTTCCCCCAAATCAACCAACCAAGCAACCAACCCACCAACCAACCTTTTACGGCCGGTCTCCCAGTCATTTGCCGACGAGTCATAATGAAGTAATCTTTTTGGCTTCGTTTATGAGTAGTCCAAATTTGCGGCGGTTTTCTCCTGTGGCCTGGTCATTTGTTTCAGTTCCTCCTCGGAGTTGATGAGTAAGCAGATATATTCGGTGTAAGCTAGGTATGTCAAATTCTTCCCTTTGACTTGCATCCCTTCGAAGTTCTCTTTAAAGGTCTCATCTCAATGGCAAAACTGAGCAGGGCAAGAGGTAAGTCATCTCCTTGCCTCAGACCCGTCACAATTTGGGAGTCACCTGTTAACAAGTTTTTGATCCTCAGGCCTTACAGCGTGTTTCACAACTGAACAAACTAAGGATGGGAAAAACTGGCCGGTATTTTACTTCTGAATAACTGGTATATTTCTGTATTTGTTCGCTCTAGATATAATAGGTCTTTTTTATTCTTTAGCAGTAATTAGGAGTAAGTAATTGATTTATCGTAGCAGTAGTGTTAAAATTCCTAGTTGATTCAAAAACCCTTTTGAAGAACGAGTAACGGTTATCCGTAAAATTTCCGCTACTATGAAATACTGAATTATTATGGGAAATGGGAAAAGCGATCAGTGCTATATTAATGATAACTCTGACAGATATAAACGAGCAACTTGGACATGTGGCATGGGAATCGACACAGCATTCTTGAGACAATGTATGTGGTCCTTTACTACCCAGAAGCAGTGGTTCTTGTGTGTTTTTGGAAGCAGAGCAGAAAGCTGGCTATTTCTGGGCCTCTGAAGTATTGGTGACGTTTTTAAATGAAGTTGTTCCTGATCAAAGGAGTCGACTTACAGACTAACACATTACAGAACGAAGATTTCTCAGCAGAATAGACAAACAGTGGCAAATGGATTAACTCATTGCAAAAACTATAACTGTTGTGAAGCAATCATTCCTTATAACTGTTTCTTTTTGCGTATATCTAAACTGACCATTTGAATTTCTTGAAACAGCATTTTTAGTTTTCTCAACAAGAAATCTGTTGTATTAAAATTCCCATTAATAAGCAAATAAACTGGGCTACAAAATGGTTCCTTCATTCGAAATAATTAAAGACAAAGAACGCTACAAATTTTACATAGAAGTTTATTATTTGTTTGTCATTGCTATAAAATAACAAAAGAGAAAGGGGATTAAGGTTCCAGTATTAAGGTAAAAACCTATGAATTCATTATCTATTTGTAGTCCTTGAAAATGGAAAATTTAATACGAGAAACAGATTCTCCAACATCATTTGTTACAATCCAGCACTGACTATCTTAATGCCGAAATAGTTGTATGAGCCTTTATTACAACGTGATACTTGAGCAGAGTTGAAAAAAATTAGAATCGATGAGAGAATAGCGCTGATTTTTAATTTTTTTGTAGTATTCGAACCCTCATTAGTTTTTGAGGAAAGCAACGAATAGAATACAGAACAAATTATCTTTTATTAACGTATTTTATATGATATTTAGATTCTTCATATAATCCAAAAGTCTGAGGGCATCTTAGAATTTTTCAGTCCTACGGTGTCTACGTTTATTGCTGGAAGTAATAACAATAAAAAACTGAAAATCAGTTATTTCAGAAACCGGTTGTTTTGAGCGGCATTAATAGGCAGGTTAAACTGGAGATGAAAAAGGAACTGTGTAATCAAAATTCGGTTGCTTCAGCGATACCCGTCATTGCTAGAACACCCTCTTCTTGTATATGCAGTTGCAGGCTATCTTTAAATCAACAACCATATTGTCAGGTTTTTACCGCTTTCTCTCAGTTTTTCATGCATGAAGGTACTATCTAATTTCGTATGTCACGTTCCCCACTTTTCTGTTTAGTACTGAAATGTTTCCGTTTCTCCTACTTTTCTTTATACTGACGTAGTTACGTCAGGAGATGACAGAAGCTCTCAAAAATTTCCGTAAATGACTTAAGTCGAAGCTGGACGAATTCTCGGAAAGGTTTAACGAATACCGAGTCAGCAAGTTTGAATCATAATTCCATCATTTATAGTTATGTAGTGCTTCGTTCATTCTCATCTATGGTCACATCCCGGTAACTTTTTGAGTGTACATTACACACAAGGGAGCTAGAATTAGTCTTCTTAACGAAATAACGTACTTTTCCTTTACATACGGCAGGAACTTACATACAACATTCACTACTGATTTCTCTGAAGCCTTAATGGGAAAACAGCGCGTAATCTACGAGCTGTTTGAGAATAGCAGTGAGAATGCAACTGGCATTAATTTAACAGTTATCTGCTACTCTGCATTTGTGGACTAATATTGCCCTTTCGAGCGCTTCATAGCGCCGCTGTGTACTGCACAATTAATGGCTCCGAAAACGAGGTTTGCTTAACTAATGGCCAAGGAGATAACTCATCCACCAACAGTTAGCCAATATTTAACAACTGAGGTGGAAATGAGCCTGCAAATCAAAATATCACACCATTTACGATTTTCACACAGGTGTTAGCTACAAGCGTAAAAAACATTAAAATTTTTTATTGCATATTCTAAATATTTAGTGGAAATATCTACTTTTTTACTGTTTTTCAGTCGGGCGCCTCCACTGGTAGCGGTGGAAAAAATGAATATGTGATAGTGAAAGAGGAGTAATCAGAGACAAAAGATACAAGTATATATGTAATAGGAATGCCGGTGTGAAATACGAGGAAATTCCAATTTCAGACAACTTTGGAGGGACACAAATCTCAAGGAATCGAATAAATATAAGACTTTACCAACATAGTTTACGCAGTGTCTCTTTTCTTTTTTGCGAGTGAAATATTTTTTTGTTTTTCTGTATACTTGAAAGTGGAATCTACTGTAAATACGAAAATCACGCAGTTATTCACAGTAAGGGAGAAATATGGATACACACAATTTGATCATCAATTTCATAAACAGTTGTAGAGAGATGTTATATAATGCACTGCAAGTACGTCGCCCATTTCATCCTGAACTCCAGCGGTAGTACAAGCTCAATGAAACAAATATTGACTATGGTGACATGCCACACTTCACACCAGAAAAATGGAACAAATGGCTTGCACTGTAAGAGTTTTCTGAGAACTTCGGAACCCAAAAACCAAATCTAATGGACAATAAATTCAGAGTTCTGTTATGTTTTGTCGCCTTTGTCATGTGCCAGTCGTAAAGAAAGCAACAGAAATTATTTATTATGTGCAAAACAAAAATTAGACCTCAATATCTGGAGAAGAATTGAATCCAAAGATACTTGCTTAATTATGTAAATACAAGTAGTACAGTTATAATAGGAAGAAGAATAGTAATGACAGTTACATGGAAAAAATTGCAGGCACTAAAGAAGAAGACAAATTTACAACAGTGAACAAGAAGTAAGGTATTTGTAGTGTAAATGTGGAAAGAATACAAGTTAATGGAAGTGTGAGGTCCGTCGATACAGTAGTATTAACGGCGCATATATTTTTTTTTAAATTAACATTCTGTCGAAATAGCAACGTCAAACTTCTGGCATATTGTCAGGTATAATCGGAGAGCTATTTACGTTTTCTGCTTTGGAATGAAGTTCGCTCTTTGTCATTGGTGGTAGCCACTATCTTGCTTTTGTTTGAGATAACTTTATACATTTATATGTATCTTTATGTATTGCTATAAATAACTGATTAGCCCCACAAGAAGCAAGCAATATTTTCCAGAGGACGGGGCGTGAGTCGTACTTGGGTAGCTCAGTTTGTAGAGCACGTGCCTGCGAAAGGCAAAGGTTCCGAGTTCGAGTCTCGGTCCGACACACAGTTTTAATAAACCAGGAAGTTTAACCCAAAATTTGCTGTGTTTTTGCATCCTTACATAGCCGCACGCTATAATTTTATTGTTATATTTTGTTATGTACGTCTGAGTGAATGGGAAATTAATAAAATGTAACTCATACCAACCAGAAGATCGGTTTAAACAACACACTATTAGACATGGTCCTATTCCAATTGCGTATCGTTTGCCCTTGTCTCTGTGCGATCTTGGGGCCAATTTAATCAGCTAGTTATGAGGGAACCCAAAATGAACGTAGCCTCCAAAATCGACGTCCAACTCGTCATCAACAGGCCTTGCAAGAGTGAAATCAATGTTAAGTGACAGATAAAACACCTAGAACTAACCGGGGATATGTTTGTCTTTACATTGTTCATAACATCTCGCAACGCATGTTTACTCCAACTAACGTGAAAGTTACGATGTCGAGTCCCATTAACGTGACCACTTGTCAAAGGCGTCAATAATCGCCTTTTGCAGGACGCACCGCTGGGAGACGTGCGGGAAGAGAGTCGATAAGGTTCTGGAGGGTACGGACAGGGTTGTAGAGACATTCAAACTCAGGAGCGTCACCAGCTGCTCTACGTTTCACGGTGGAGGATCCAGGGCACGAAAAACTTGATAAAGCTGTTCCCACAGACTCTCGACTGGGTTTAAATCTGGAGAGTCTGGTGCTCAAGGGAGTACAGTAAAGTCATCCTGGTGCACTTCAAACCACGCACGTACATCGCGAGCTGTGTGACATGTTGCATTGTTCTGCTGGTAGATGCCATCATTCGAGGAAACACAAACAGTACGTATGGGTGAACTTGACTTGTAGGAGAGATAGATACTTGTTTTGATCCATCGCGGGTTTCAGAACGACGAGATCACCCAGGATATGTTCTCCGGCCTGGACCCATTCGACTGTTGTTGCTGTGTGTTTGCTTTCAGACGTTTCACGACTTACACGCCAAGACCGCCTCTCCGATGTAGCAAAAAACGTGGTTAATCTGGATAGTCCCTCCGGCACAACTGACGTTCAGTTGCGGTATTGACACACATATTCTACCTTCGTCGAATAAACAGCAGTCAGCATGGGTGCATCAGTTTGCGCGCTGAGAAGACACTGTCGTTAGACCTTTGGTTCTTCTGGGCTTCCTGTTGTTCAACGTTTACTTGTGTATTCGTCCGTACACACCTCCGCAGCCGTGGTGCAGCACAGTTGCCTCTGCGCCGGCCACGGATAGCGCCATTTGGGCATGTACACATAATTTAACCACGGTAGCAAGCAAACGTATTGGAAAATGCTTTCACCCTTGGCCCGAAAGCCAATGATCATGCCCTTTTGGACGTCACATAAATCGCTCTAAGTATTACGACAGCGACTGAACTGTTTTTGCCCATCTACCCCCACCCACCCTAAATTCCCCGACGCTCTTTGTATACCCTGCACTAGTACTGCCACATGCCTTCTGTGAATAGTTATTACATACTGACATCGAACACAGGTGGTAGTCACATTTATGTTATCGGACAGTGTATGATTTACCTGTGCCGTTACATCTGCACATCCAGGATACCGACTTTGGCGCTTTTCGTAGATTTATATGTGGCAGATGTCTGGCAATTTTAAAATATCTTCCTCAACTGAATTAGCAGTGTATCCCTAACTGCAGGCCTGTGGGAGCCATTTCCCATTAGACGTAACAACCGCTAGATATTTACGACAAACTTTGCATTGCGAGAAAATATGGTAACAACTACGAGGCACGTCCATCAATAAGTAAGTCAACACACTTGTTTTCTGAAAGAAGGTTGGTTTTATTCAGGATTCCAATACAGCGTTTCATTTTCCATTCTTTTGAGTACCAAACCCTAGTTTTCAACGTATTGCGATGGCCTTACGCTGCCTTACGGGGAGGGACTGCGTGCCTGCATGGTATCACTCTGCTGGGTGACTTCGGATACAACTCCTTGCTGCATCAATAAGTTCTCCATCATCCTCGTACTGCTCCCCGCGGAGTGCATCCTTCATTGAGCGAAACAGATGGAGGTCTGAAGGTGGGAAACCCGGGTTGTAGCGTGGTTTAGGAAGAACAGTCCAAACAAATTTTGGGAGCTCCTCTCGACTGCAAAGATTTCTATGAGGCTTTGCGTTGTAACGGTGAAGGAGAGGTTCATTTGTATTCTTCCGGTGCCGAACACGCTGAATGAGTTTCTTCAATTTCCTGAGGGTACCACAATGCACACGTTGCATCAAACAGAATAGCCCCTTCACATTCTCAGAAGATCTGCGATATGACGTTACTGCCTGAGAGTCCGACTTTTAAATTCGGAGGAGATACAGTGTGGTGCCACTCCATGAATTGACGTTTTATTTCCGATTCGACGTGACGCACTCATGTTTCATCGGCCGTCACGATGTTCGAGAAAAAATTACCTCCATCCACCTCGCAACGTGAGACACTTCCGTGCATGTGGCCTTCGTTGTTCTTACTGTCCTCTTTTAGGTTGCGACGAACCCAGCAGCAACAACCTTTGAGTACCCGAATTGGTGGACGAGTGTGTCATCACTACCAACCGAAACGTCCAATTGAGCAGCGAAATGTTTAATTGTGATCCGTCGATCACCTCGAACGAAAGTGGCCCCACGTTCCAACATTTCAGAAATCACAACTGGCAATCGGGAGATCGGACTGGTTGGCGGGACCTTATTGCGATGATGGCACACGCCTCGGCCAACGACTCATCTTGCTTTCGTTCACTGCCAGGCCTCCGAAAACATTCTGCAAGCGCCTATGAATATCTGCGATATTCCGAGAAAAATAAAGTGATGCTTTCCCGCTAAAAGAAACTCCATGACAGCTCTCTGCTTGGAACGCATCTCTGTCACAGATGCCATTTTGAGGCTACGTATAGCGGCGTCACCTGTCGGAATTTGATGAAACTGTACGGCCTGAACTGTGAATATTCCACGAAGTCACACAACAAATAACGTATTTTTACAATCCAAACTTGCCGAGAAAAATAAAGTGATGCGTTACGTATTTAAGACCCCTCGTAATTCGACTTTTGCTTAGTTTCGTCCAACAAAGTAAGATCTGACTAACATGGAAAATGAGATCTGTCGGTTCAGATACGACACCCACAATTTTGGCTCGATAAATTTGATTTCGGGCGATCATAGAGCGGGAAGTGGTTTCGCCGTGTTTAATATCTTTGATAAATATGTAATTTCCTGGATCTCTCTAACTTAATAAGGCTATTTCCGAGAAAGTTTACTCAGTTTTCGCTGTTATAGTCATTAAGCTTCCGTCCTTGTCTTCAGAATTACACTGGCCTGAAGCCACGAACGACGGGAACACAGAGTATGATCTTCATAATCGGCACAAGACACACGTTGCCAATAATTAAAATACTCTCCTATCAGAGTTGTGCAGTGAACGTAATAGTAACTACGAGGGCGTGCTGAAAAGTAATGCCTGCAAAGTTTTTATGCGAAAATTCTTACAGATTTTTAAATAAAACAAATTTTATCAACATCCTTCGCATCTACACATTTTTATCAACTCAGTAATCCTCGCAAACGCACACATTTCTGCCATGGAGACACCAGTTTGTTGATACAGTCACTGTAGAATATAACGTCATCTCAGGTTGCACCGCTCCATCATTGTCGAAGTAGATCCTCGAAGGCGATCCTTAGGTTTTGGAAACAGATGGAAATCGAAGGTGGTGAAGTCGGGACTGTGCGGAGGATGGTCGATGACAGCGACCCCAAGGCGTCAGATTGTTTCAGACGTCGCAGGTGCTCGCGTGGTGTGGCGTTGCCATGCTGAACGAGAGGGTGCTCCACTGTGGCTATAAACTCGATTACAGCACGCTGTTTCTCACGAACAGACAGTTACATTACACAGCACCATGTCACACGCTACTATTGGGAACCCTCTAGTGGGAGAGATTTAGAACTTGAGTGAGCGAAGCAGGGAAGTCGACGGAATAAAAAGTAGCCTACGTAATAGCTCAACGGAAAAAAAATTCGACGCCATTATTTGACAGCACGGCCTCGTACAAGAACGCGGGAAGAAAGGTGGCAACATTTTTATAATACTGACTTGGAACGAGTTTGGATGTCGAGTTTTCCTGCTGATTGCTTTGCAAAAAAGTCGTAAATCAAGGTATTTGCTGAAATAGTACCTAAGTAATTTTTCGGGCAGCATCTCCTAACCATACTTTAGTCATATTTTGACTTTGAATTGTGTAAGAAGGCTGTTTAGGTATTTATGTTGGTAACGTCACGTAGCGCTCTGCATGAAAACCACTGACTGTGCTGTGTGCAGTCTGTGGCTGGTTAGCATTGTTGGAATTCGCTATTGTAGTGTTGGGCGGTTGGATGTGAACAGCGCGTAGTGTTGCGCAGTTGAAGGTGAGCCGCCAGCAGTGGTGGATGTGGGGAGAGAGATGGCGGAGTTTTGAGAGCGGACGATCTGGACGTGTGTCCATCAGAGACAGTAAATTTGAAAGACTGGATGTCATGTACTGCTATATATATAATGACTTTTGAACACTATTAAGGTAGATACATTGTTCTCTATCAAAATCTTTCATTTGCTAACTATGCCTATCAGTAGTTAGTGCCTTCAGTAGTCAGTATCTTTTATTTCGCTGGCAGCATTGGCGCTCGCTGTATTGCAGTAGTTCGAGTAACGAAGATTTTTGTGAGGTAAGTGATTCATGAAAGGTATAGGTTATTGTTAGTCAGGGCCATTCTTTTGTAGCGATTATTGAAAGTCAGATTGCGTTGCGCTAAAAATATCGTGTGTCTGTTTAGTGTTGATGAGAGTAAGTAAAGAGAGAAATGTCTGAGGACGTTCAGTTTTGCTCAGTTGTTTGAAAATCAAATAACCTAAGAGGTTTATTAGCACAGTAATTCACTAATTTTTCTATGGGGACGTTTCATAATATTTTGACTTTGAATTGTTGCATTCCATTCTATAACTTTCGACGTAAGTGTAAATTGATGCTTTAGATTGATATCCGCCTATATCGTAATTAAACTGTTGGATAATTATGTTGTTGCAGTGTCCAGAAATTGATAGCGAACAAACTTGATTTCGCGTCATATACGCCGTTATGTGAGGCCGTAAGCGATAAAGCAGCAGACTGTTCATCTGCAATTTACAAAACTAGGAGGATGGATAATTTTGAAAGGTAAAAGCACAAAGTGTAAGCAGATTTTGTTGATTGGACGTCTAGTGGTATGTTCGCACTTTTATGAAAAGATAAGCGGTCAACAACTGCCCTACGCCTAAGCCATGCAGCAGGTTACTTGATGCAGACAAACTTGGAATAAAATCGACGACACATAGCTATTTTTCATTTTTGGTAGATTATTGTTACCGGCAAAATTAACCTTTAACACGTCTATGCTTTTCCATTTTCAAAACCTCTTATTTCGGTATTTGCCTCTCGTGTTTATTACAACCGTGTTTTCTTCTTCAGTAATTAATATTATCTATATAGCCTTCAAGCAGTGAAGACGTATATTTTCTGTTGTATGTGTGCTTTCCTCACTGAGATAAACATTTAAGGACAATCAAAGGAACAGGCAGTTGGAGGAAGGCAGGAGAGTCAGCAGAAAGAAACAATTGCTTTGCGATTATACTATTATCAGATGTATGGGATCACAAACTGAGCGACTCAGTACTAACTGTTAGTTAATAAGGTGTATGAATGTGGCATAAAATTTTTTGATTCCAGCAGATGAAAATTGTTGAGATTCTGCAAGCATTTTATGAGCACAGAGGAGCAAATGTATGAGCTGCAAATGATGGAAGAATGTGGCTTTTTACGGAACTATGATGTGAAATGACTAATTGCTAAACAGTTCTTTAGCGAAGGTATTACACAACTATTTGCTTTATGTGTTTTTCTGTTTAATAAAGGATCGCTCCACAATATTTATATAGAGGGTGCAACGACCAAATGTTGTAAATCGGCGTCACAGAATAAATTGAAACTATTAATCCTACCTCAATATCCCATCATGTTGCTGCGAAATTATTTTTAATTTTCGAAAGCTGTTTAATTCAAGCCAGTCTGCCGCGCAAGGGCGCCAATAATAATTTTAATACACACTGAGATAGAAAAAAGAAAGGCACCACGCCAAATCACCACAATTAGTGAAGGCAGAGACTGCAGCATCATCCGCCTCCTGGTACAAAATGAGAGACTTTTCTTTGCGCGTATCAATGGGCACCGAGAAACACTGACAGCAAAAATGAACAAAATAAACTGTCACGTGAACGTTAAAAGAACCAACATGCGATTTAATGACCACCTCTTAT
Organism: Schistocerca piceifrons; assembly: GCF_021461385.2. Taxonomy (NCBI): domain Eukaryota; kingdom Metazoa; phylum Arthropoda; class Insecta; order Orthoptera; family Acrididae; genus Schistocerca; species Schistocerca piceifrons. Next base: position 204,772,001 of record NC_060144.1, read on the forward strand.
GTAGGAATAAAGTCAGAAGCATACTTGCAGGCAAAATTAACTAGAGTGTTGTTAAGATTTTCCTGAAGAACGGGTGTTTAATTAGAAACAATTAGAATCAATAACTGACACGATACCTCATAGCTAACTACACGTTGAAAAATAAAATGTTGTGGAGGAGGTAAGTAACTAATTAATGGCATGCTATATTAAAGTTCCAGTTACCCAATATTATAATTGGTTTTTTATTTCACAGGTGTCGGTGTCTTGTATTTGAATGTTTAATGTCTATATATGCGTTGTGAATGCATTTTTGTTGAAGTTAAAATAAATAGCGGGAAGATATTAAAATCTATGTATGAAGGGCAGTACCCCGACTTACTGACTACCGACCCATCATCGTCCAGCCGAAACCGCTACAGACAGAAACTTGAAATTTGTAGAGTGTGTTCTCATATACTGCAGGCGTCGTTTAAGAAAGGATTTTTTTGAGATTACATCCCTAAGGAACTAAAATAGTGGATGATATGGTTTTTGCAAACAAGTAGCTATTACGGCACTTTTGAAAACAGAACCAACTAAATTAATATTATGTTTTTCGTTTAGAAATACAAACACATATTAAAGATGTTTTTGTAAGTTATATCCATAATGGAGTGAAATAGGGGGTAAAATGTATGAAAATATTTCATTGTGAAAGCATGTTTAAAGGGAAATCTAAGAAAATTGGTATATGACTTCTCGGTTTGAAAGAAAAAAATTGTTGTTGAGAGTGTTTTTGGAAATTCAGAACCGTAAGGGAGTGAAACAGGGGATGAAAAGTTTTATGAAATTATTTCATTTTTAAAACAATTTGAAAGCTAAATCTACGAAAATTTGTATTTGGCTACTCTGTTACAAATAAAAAGAAAATGTGTTTCTCTGTCTGTGAAAATTCAGTCCCTTAGAAGGTGAAAAAGAGGGTGAAAAGTTTTACAAAAATATTTCGATATAGGTATTAAAAACATTTTAAAGGTAAATTTGCGGAAATTTATACTTCATTTCTCAGTTAGACAAAGACATAGATGTTAAGCGGAATATCAGCAAAGGAACGCAAAAGGCATCATTAACAGAAACCTTGGACTCCAGCTACCAGAATCGCTTTTTCGTCGGAATTCCCTGCGGAAAAGCCCATGTCTCTATGGTCTTAATTAGCGTGAAAAGTTTAGAAGGACTTGCAACTTGCAAACAAAATAAGTATTTGATCTCAGAGACCAAAAAAAAAAAAAGAAAATCTGTGCAGACGGGCGAAGCAATGGGCGCAAAGCCAGTACAAAAGAAAGAGAAGTAAATGAATATCATTTTATACTTTTGGTTCAAATGGTTCTGAGAACTATGGGACTTAACTCCTAAGGTCATCAGTCACCTAGAACTTAGAACCACTTAAACCAAACTAACCTAAGGACATCACACACAACCATGCCCGAGGCAGGATTCGAACCCGCGATCGTAGCGGTCGCGCGGCTCCAGACTGTAGCGCCTAGAACCACTCCGGCCGGCATTTTATTCTTTTCATCACATCTGTTCTGAAACGAATTTGCGGTTAAAAATATTCAGATTCGCCAGGCGTGTCGTTAACTATATATAGCATTGCTGGTGAATTGACCTGTGGCGACACCTCCCTTCCTCGCTGCATGACGCCATGTATTCTACAAGAGCTGCATTTCCTGTGTTTCTATCCTGTCGCTCATTGCACCTGGTGGTCAGATTAGCAAACTAAATTTATACAGTTATATGGTCGGCTTTAAAGTTACATTTGATAAGGTGAGATTCTCAACTGTTCAGTTCGGCATTGATCTACAAATCTCTGTCTTCCTCCCACCACCTTCCCCCTCACCCACGTCTGGCATTCCCCACGCTACACAGCATTACATCATTGCATGGAACATCTAGCTCTAAGTTCAAACGAACACACGAGGACACCGTATCGGAGTTGCATTCTACGACATCGCTACCCCATTTAGGATAACGACAGGTATATCAAAAGTCACTGTCTGTTTTGTATTTAATATAGGCTTCTATGTTGTAATTCGATCTTCATGCACTGTCGGAAAAGAATGTTACACCTCGAAAGACGACATAGATTTTGATCCGACGACGGTATATGCCACATGGGGGATAGTAGATGTACTGATAGTGGTGTCAAAGTCGTCGGCCAACAGACAGCGTAGAGGCAGAGATAAAAGAGCGCCATCTGTGTGTACACTTTAGAAGAGAATTCTTAGAGACAGAAGGCCAATGTGACACAAACGTGTGAAGCAAGCCGTCAACCAGTCCACGGAGACGCACTCGAGGCTCTTGGAGCTAACCGAGCGGGTTTGAAAGGGGTCAATTTCCGGCCTTCCGAGTGGCGGGATGGTCCTTTCAGAGGATTGCCACACAAGACAGACGTTCTATGTCAGTTGTGCAAAGACGGTGGTATCGCGTGAACATTGTAACACCAGTAGACGAGGTTCTGGACGTCCACGCAGCACAGACGCCCGCCAGGAACGTCGTATTGTAAGGGCAGCAATGGCAGAGGGTACACCCACCACACTACAAATAAGAAGCCTTCTGAGTACAGATGTGCCAACACGAACTGTGGCGAAAAGGTTATTAGCAGTGGGACAAAGGGCACGCACACGTCTAGCCCATCTTATAGTCACGCAACAGCGTCGACGTGCACGGCACGACTGTTGCCGTTAGGGGATCACTTGGAAGGCAAAAAAAATGTCTTGTGTCTAGGGCCTGCCGTCGGGTAGACCGTTCGCCGGGTGCAAGTCTTTCCATCTGACACTACTTCAGCTACTTGCGCGTCAATGGGGATGAAATGATGATGATTAGGGCAACACAACACTCAGTCCCTGAGCGGAGAAAATCTCCAACCCAGCCGGGAAACGAACTCGGGCCCGTAGGATTGACAGCCGGGTGCGGACACTTAGAAAGTAGAATGGCAGATAGTGGTCTCCGGCGTTAGAAGCATATTGCACTTGCCCGCTCTTTTGCTATTCTTGCAACAGGAACGAGATGCGTTGTTGCATCAGGATAATACTCGCCCACATACTGTTCGTGAAGACAAATGACTAGTGTGACTTGTCAGTCAACAACTCTTACAGAACAACGTGAACAAGTTGAGCAGGCGTGGCATAATGTACCGCCATCTGTACGATCGACTGGATGCCAGAGTCAGTAGTTGCATTACCGCCAATGGAGGCTACACCATGAAACAACATGAGTGTTTCATCATGGGTCACAACTAGTACTTCAGAACCAATTGTGCTGTTGGTCTGAAAATGTAATCATTCTATACTCCCTATGCATTGTTGCGGCAATAAATCTTGAGTGAACTGGATATCTCTAAATGTTGGTACAACATTATTTTCCTAAGCCGTTGTAAAGAATTCAACAAAACTCGTACTAGTAAGATTTACTACTTATTATCTGCAAAGATGTATTATTGTGGTAAGTGCCAGCTAGCTCCCACAGGACTGAAGGTGAAAAATTGTTGGCAACGCGTGACTTCTACGTGGCCTGCGTGACTGGTGTGTTGAAGTACTATCACAATGCATACCATTGGGTATGGAAGAGGATGGGCACAGCTCAGACCAGAGATGGTGAAGAGGAGATGGATAGTGAGAGGGGAGAGAATGAGATGGGCAGAAGGAAGGGTAGGTGGAGATGAACAGGTAACTATGGACGAGAGAGAGAGAGAGAGAGAGAGAGAGAGAGAGAGAGAGAGAGAGAGAGAGAGAGAGAGAGAGAGAGAGAGAGAGAGAGAGAGAGAAATGGGAAAGATGAGTGACGGGGAGACTGACTGATGGGAGGATGAGCTCGACAGAGAAGGGGAGGAGATGAGAGACAGAGGGGAGAAGCAAACTGGCAGACAGAGTGAGGGGGGAGGAGGAGGTGGAGAGGAGGTGGAGAGGGGGGTGGAGGAGGTGGAGAGGGGGGTGGAGGAGGTGGAGAGGGGGGTGGAGGAGGTGGAGAGGGGGGTGGAGGAGGTGGAGAGGGGGGTGGAGGAGGTGGAGAGGGGGGTGGAGGAGGTGGAGAGGGGGGTGGAGGAGGTGGAGAGGGGGGTGGAGGAGGTGGAGAGGGGGGTGGAGGAGGTGGAGAGGGGGGTGGAGGAGGTGGAGAGGGGGGTGGAGGAGGTGGAGAGGGGGTTGGAGGAGGTGGAGAGGGGGGTGGAGGAGGTGGAGAGGGGGGTGGAGGAGGTGGAGAGGGGGGTGGAGGAGGTGGAGAGGGGGGTGGAGGAGGTGGAGAGGGGGGTGGAGGAGGTGGAGAGGGGGGTGGAGGAGGTGGAGAGGGGGGTGGAGGAGGTGGAGAGGGGGGTGGAGGAGGTGGAGAGGGGGGTGGAGGAGGTGGAGAGGGGGGTGGAGGAGGTGGAGAGGGGGGTGGAGGAGGTGGAGAGGGGGGTGGAGGAGGTGGAGAGGGGGGTGGAGGAGGTGGAGAGGGGGGTGGAGGAGGTGGAGAGGGGGGTGGAGGAGGTGGAGAGGGGGGTGGAGGAGGTGGAGAGGGGGGTGGAGGAGGTGGAGAGGGGGGTGGAGGAGGTGGAGAGGGGGGTGGAGGAGGTGGAGAGGGGGGTGGAGGAGGTGGAGAGGGGGGTGGAGGAGGTGGAGAGGGGGGTGGAGGAGGTGGAGAGGGGGGTGGAGGAGGTGGAGAGGGGGGTGGAGGAGGTGGAGAGGGGGGTGGAGGAGGTGGAGAGGGGGGTGGAGGAGGTGGAGAGGGGGGTGGAGGAGGTGGAGAGGGGGGTGGAGGAGGTGGAGAGGGGGGTGGAGGAGGTGGAGAGGGGGGTGGAGGAGGTGGAGAGGGGGGTGGGGAAGAAGGTGACGGACAGGGAGAGGGTAAGGAGGACATGCAGAGAAAGAGAGTGGGGAGGAGAAGATGAACACTGATTTGTGAGGAGGAGGTGAAATAGGGGAGGGAGGAGAACAACATGGACGGAGAGACAGGGGAAGAGACTGTGTGAGTAGTATATGTGTCATACATGCATATGGGCAAAGCCACAGAGGAAAGGCAAGTTATTGATAAGCTCGCCAACGCAATTCATCACTGTTTTTATGGACAGCAAGAAAGTTGAACAGTAGTTCCTTGGTTTCCCGATTTCTATCCGTTCTTGAACTGATATCGCGAATATGGAGTGACATTCTACAATGTTTAAAATCTGGCTCCATGTATGAGTTACTTCCAACTAGTGTGTCTAAGGAACCACTATATTGCTGTTCCTTCCCAATGATGAAGTAAGTGCTACTCATAACGCTATCGGCATGTTGGTTAACTATGTGAGAAGTGATAACGCTTGGATAAGTGAATATAGGAGCAAATGTAGAGTACTATATACCGCGAATTCTCCGGTAATGGAATATGTCTTCCAAATCATGTCATCATTCTGTTTAAAGGACTCGCTGTGTTGTGCAACAAAAGAAAGTAATAATTTATTTAATATCGTGAGGTAGGTGAGAGAACATGAACATTATCTTGGCACGAAGATCTAAATGAAAGATTTATAGCAGTCACATTAAAAGAGAAGTACGCACTATTTTCGTTGCGAATTTACAAAGAATCAAAAGAAAATAAACAGAGGTGCAATAGGAAGACAGCAGAGCCCATTTCAATAACCAGAAATGTTCTTTGGCCACGACTGGGGCGATGTAAAAACGGCTTAATACACTACCTGACCAGAAGTATCCCGAAATCACTACGTAATGAGGAACCCACCATTAGGTGTGACGGGAGGCGAACCCATCAGTATAAAACGACGCAGTGACTACAGTGTTGTTAGTAGAGAAGCAGTAAGGCAGGATGGGTCGGCCAGGAGGGCTCAGCGACTTCGAAAGTGTTCATTGGATGTCAACTGAATACTAAATCTATCAGGGACATTTCAGCCTTCTAAAGTTGTCCAAGCCGTCTGTTGGTAATGTGATTCTGCAGGGGATAATCGTAGTGTAGACACTGATGGACACCACCGTCGAGCATTGCGAAGTGTGGTTGTAAAAATCTCATGAAACCAGTGGAAGGAAACACTCGTTATTTCCTAAGTACTACAAGCAGTCCTACTAGTCCACTGACTGCGCTCCTCAGAATCCAATCATTCCTGCACTCATTGCTAAGTGGCGCATCGGATGGTGCATAGAGAGGCGACACTGGACGGTGGGTGACTGGAAACGAGTGATCTGGAGCCATGAATCCCACTGCACCCTGTGTCAGTCCAGAGGAAGGGTTTGGATTTGGCGAATGCCTAGGGAACGTCACCTGCCGTCATGTGTGGCGCCAACAACGAAGTAATCTTCATCAGTATATGTCTAGATACTTTTGAACAGCTAGCGTATATTAAGCGGTGTCCAATAACAACCGACCTTTGGTGGAACACGAAACGTCTGCTCATGTAGTGAGGAAGCCCAGCCGAAAGTCCGGAATGACGTTCAAAAGCATTAGACCAATGCCTCTGAGTAATTTCTTCCCGCATCAAAGTATATTCTTTCATTGTATTTCATAGATGATATACCAAATAACTTTATGAGATTGTGCGTCGTACTGGGTGGCTGAAAATTTAATGACACTTTTACTGTCTGGTCATCTGTTCTGTTCTCTGTTAGTAGGTATTTTTGTATTCAAGTATCACAACAGAGGGGATCGGAGCGTGGAATGTCACATCCCTTAATCGGGAAGGTACGTTCGAAAATTTATAAATGGAAACGGATAGGTTGAAGTTAGATATAGTGGGAATTAGTGAAGTTCGGTGGCAGGAGGTACAAGACATTTGGTCAGGTGAATACACGGTTATTAACACAAAATCAAATAAGGGTAATGGAGGGGTAGGTTTAATAATGAATAAAAAATAGGGGTGCGGGTAAGCTAATACAAACAGCATAGTGAACACATTATTGTGGCCAAGACAGACACGAAGCCCATGCCTACTACAGTAATACAAGTTTATATGCCAACTAGCTCTGCAGATGAAGAAATTGATGAAATGTATGATGAGATAAAAGAAATTATTCAGGTAGTGAAGGGAGACGAAAATTTAATAGTCATGGGTGACTGGAATTCGAGAGTAGGAAAAGGGAGAGAAGGAAACATAGTGGGTGAATATGGATTGGGGAAGAGAAATGAATGAGGAAGCTGTCAGGTAGAATTTTGCACAGAGCATAACTTAATCATAAACGAAGGTTGTATACATGGAAGAATTCTGGAGATACAAGAACGTATCAGATTATATAATGGTAAGACAGAGATTTAGGAACCAGGTTTTAAATTATAAGACATTTCCAGGGGCACACGTGGTCTCTGACCACAATCTATTGGTTATGAACTGTAGATTAAAACTGGAGAAACTGCAAAAAGGTGGGAATTTTAGGAGATGGGACCTGGATAAACTGACTAAACCAGAGATTGTACAGAGTTTCAGGGAGAGCATAAGGGAACAATTGACAGGAATGGGGGAAAGAAATACAGTAGAATACGAATGGGTAGCTCTGAGGTATGGAGTACTGAAGGCAGCAGAGGATCAAGTAGGTAAAAAGACGAGGGCTAGTAGAAGTCCTTGGGTGAAAGAAGAAATTTTGAATTTAATTGATGAAAGGAGAAAATATAAAAGCGCAGTAAGTGAAGTACGCAAAAAGGAATACACACGTCTCAAAAATGAGTTCGACAGGAAGAGCAAAATGGCTAAGCAGGGATGGCTAGAGGACGAATGTAAGGCTGTAGAGGCTTATTCCACTAGGGGTAAGATAGATACTGCCTATAGGAAAATTAAAGAGTCCTTTGGAGAAAAGAGAGCCACTTGTATGAATATCAATGGCTCAGATGGAAACCCAGTTCTAAGCAAAGAAGGGAAAGCAGAAAGGTTGAAGGAATATATAGATGGTCTATACAAGGGCGATATAATTGAGGATAATGTTATGGAAATGGAAGACGATGTAGATGAAGATGAAATGGGAGTTACGATACTGCGTGAAGAGTTTGACAGAGCACTGAGAGACCCGAGTCGAAACAACGCCCCAGGAGTAGACAACATTCCATTGGAACTATTGACGGCCAAGGGAGAGCCAGTCCTGACAAAACTACCATCTGGTGAGCAAGATGTATGAGACAGGTGAAATACCCTCAGACTTCAAGAAGAATATAATAATTCCAATCCCAAAGAAACCAGGTGTCGACAGATGTGAAAATTACCTAGCTATCAGTTTAATAAGTCACAGCTGCAAAATACTAACGCGAATTCTTTACAGGCGAATGGAAAAACTGGTAGAAGCCAACCTCGGGGAAGATCAGTTTGCATTCCGCAGAAATGTTGTAACACGTGAGGCAATAGTGACCCTAAGACTTATCTTAGAAAATAGATTAAGGAAAGGTAAATCTACATTTATAGAATTTGTAGACTTATAGAAAGCTTTTGACAATGTTGACTGGAATACTCTAATTCTAAAGGTGGCAGGGGTAAAATACAGGGAGCGAAAGGCTATTTAAAATTTGTACAGAAACCAGATAGCAGTTATAGGAGTCGAGGGGCATGAAAGGGAAGCAGCGGTTGGGAAGGGATTGAGACAGGGTTGTAGTCTCTCCCCGATGTTATTCAATCTCTATATTGAGCAAGCAGTAAAGGAAACAAAAGAAAATTTTGGAGTAGGTATTAAAATCCATGGAGAAGAAATAAAAACGTTGAGGTTCGCCGATGACATTGTAATTCTGTAAGAGACAGCAAAGGACTTGGAAGAACAGTTGAACAGAATGGTCAGTGTCTTGAAAGGAGGATATAAGATGAACATCAACAAAACCAAAACGAGGATAATGGAATGTAGTCGAATTAAGTCCGGTGATGCTGAGGGAATTAGTTTAGGAAATGAGACACTTAAAGTAGTAAAGGAGATTTGCAATTTGGTGAGCAAAATAACTGATGATGGTCGAAGTAGAGAGAATATAAAATGTAGACTGACAATGACAAGGAAAGCGTTTCTGAAGATGAGAAATTTGTTAACATCGAGTATAGATTTAAGTGTCAGGAAGTCGTTTCTGAAAGTATTTGTATGGAGTGTAGCCATATATGGAAGTGAAACATGGACGATAAATAGTTTGGACAAGAAGAGAATAGAAGCTTTCGAAATGTGGTGCTACAGAAGAATGCTGAAGATTAGATGGGTAGATCACATAACTAATGAGGAGGTATTGAATAGAAATGGGGAGAAGAGGAGTTTATGGCTCAACTTGACAAGAAGAAGGGACCGGTTGGTAGGACATGTTCTGAGGCATCAAGGGATCACAAATTTAGCATTGGAGGACAGCGTGGAGGGTAAAAATCGTAGGGGGAGACCAAGAGATGAATACACTAAGCAGATTCAGAAGGATGTTGGATGCAGTAAGTACTGGGAGATGAAGAAGGTTGCACATGATAGAGTAGCATGGAGAGCTGCATCATACCAGTATCACGACTGAAGACCACAACAACAACAACACACAGCTGGTAAAACTTTATTCCACTTCCATCAAGTTTACCTTTATGCAAAATAAAATGTTTGTCAGAAACAGTTTTACGTAAAAGGAAAAAAATGAATAATGCCTAGGCCTCAGTAATAATACACTCCTGGAAATTGGAATAAGAACACCCTGAATTCATTGTCCCAGGAAGGGGAAACTTTATTGACACATTCCTGGGGTCAGATACATCACATGATCACACTGACAGAACCACAGGCACATAGACACAGGCAACAGAGCATGCACAATGTCGGCACTAGTACAGTGTATATCCACCTTTCGCAGCAATGCAGGCTGCTATTCTCCCGTGGAGACGATCGTAGAGATGCTGGATGTAGTCCTGTGGAACGACGCTTCATCCAGTCCCAAACATGCTCAATGGGGGACAGATCCGGATATCTTGCTGGCCAGGGTAGTTGACTTACACCTTCTAGAGCACGTTGGGTGGCACGGGATACATGCGGACGTGCATTGTCCTGTTGGAACAGCAAGTTCCCTTGCCGGTCTAGGAATGGTAGAACGATGGGTTCGATGACGGTTTGGATGTACCGTGCACTATTCAGTGTCCCCTCGACGATCACCAGTGGTGTACGGCCAGTGTAGGAGATCGCTCCCCACACCATGATGCCGGGTGTTGGCCCTGTGTGCCTCGGTCGTATGCAGTCCTGATTGTGGCGCTCACCTGCACGGCGCCAAACACGCATACGACCATCATTGGCACCAAGGCAGAAGCGACTCTCATCGCTGAAGACAACACGTCTCCATTCGTCCCTCCATTCACGCCTGTCGCGACACCACTGGAGGCGGGCTGCACGATGTTGGGGCGTGAGCGGAAGACGGCCCAACGGTGTGCGGGACCGTAGCTCAGCTTCATGGAGACGGTTGCGAATGGTCCTCGCCGATACCCCAGGAGCAACAGTGTCCCTAATTTGCTGGGAAGTGGCGGTGGGGTCCCCTACGGCACTGCGTAGGATCCTACGGTCTTGGCGTGCATCCGTGCGTCGCTGCGGTCCGGTCCCAGGTCGACGGGCACGTGCACCTTCCGCCGACCACTGGCGACAACATCGATGTACTGTGGAGACCTCACGCCCCACGTGTTGAGCAATTCGGCGGTACGTCCACCCGGCCTCCCGCATGCCCACTATACGCCCTCGCTCAAAGTCCGTCAACTGCACATACGGTTCTCGTCCACGCTGTCGCGGCATGCTACCCGTGTTAAAGACTGCGATGGAGCTCCGTATGCCACGGCAAACTGGCTGACACTGACGGCGGCGGTGCACAAATGCTGCGCAGCTAGCGCCATTCGACGGCCAACACCGCGGTTCCTGGTGTGTCCGCTGTGCCGTGCGTGTGATCATTGCTTGTACAGCCCTCTCGCAGTGTCCGGAGCAAGTATGGTGGGTCTGACACACCGGTGTCAATGTGTTCTTTTTTCCATTTCCAGGAGTGTATTTTCCTAATAGTAGTACCTGCGGATAAGTGTAGACACATTTGCTTGACTGGTGTTAATGGGATTATACACAGGGCTGTTACAAGTGATTCATTCGTTTTCAAAGCCGTGTATTTTAAAAGATACTATATGTACAAAAATGACTGACCCATGATCAGAACGGTAAACTAACCAAGTTTGCGTTTACCAAGGAAAATGCTCCATGAACACCCCTAAGGTCACACGACACGCGTCCAAGCTGTACTTAAAGTTCGTTTCATAACCGATGCAGAAACATCCTATCAGTGGTTGTCACAGTAGCGTTGGTGCGTTCACTGAACTGCTCCAATATTCTTGGCAGTGGGAGTACGTACACACGGTCCTTAATGTACACTCAAAGGAAAAGGTAACCAAGCATTAGGTGAGGAGAAAATTGCGGCAAGGGAATAGCCCCGTATCATCTTCACCATTACGCCCAATCCAGAGCTGCAGTAGTTCGTCGTTCAGCTAGCGTCAAACCTCGATACTCCAAGGACAGGTGCCGCTTCTTGTAGGCAGAAAAAGCTTCCAGAATCATCAGACGATCGAGGAAACAAACACAACTACACTATATGAAGTTAAGAGGTACCCGTCACAGTCTTCTCACAGAGAAAGAACATGCCACACATAATCGTCTGTGACTTTTCACAGTAAACATTAAGCTCTGGCGAATTTCGTTGATGTACGACAATTTTATGGTCATTTTCAGTGCCCCACAGTCTCACAATGGTGCAGTTAACCTTTCCTGTTAAGTGGAAGTTTGCTTTCATCACTCAATATGGCTGGAAGGGAAATGTTCATCTTAGCATTCTTCCTGCTTTGTGATACAAAATTAAAGGCACTGGCCATAGTCTTTCGGTTACAACTGCTGCAGGTGCTGTAGACGATATAGTGGTCGAAAGATCTTCCACAAAGTTTGGTATTGTATTGCAAGTTCGTATTCGTCGATAATCTGTGTTATAATGACATGATATAGGTAATATTCGCAGTTTTATGTAATATTTCCACTGACTTCTGAAGCTATGTGATAAGACCTGTCTTATGTTTGGTGCCAAGAACCGTTTTTAGTGGCCGTTACTGTTTCGGGAGGTGTAATCGAGAGATGTATGTGTCAGAAGAGCCTATTCATTTATGTTCCGTGTAAGTTCTGTATTTATTCTATGAATTGCTAAGCATTTTATGAGGAACATAATAAGGCTAAGCCAATTGGTATTGTGGTGAATTAAAATTTCTGTGTAAATGGAAAACGGTTTACAAATATCTTTGATAATTGACATTGTACGTGGTTTGTTCATGTGTTAGTTGGTGAGTCTATTCATGCGTTAGTCATACTTGTACATGTAATGCTTTGGACAACATAGAGGTTTGAAAGCGAATGAATCACTTGCAGAAGCTTGGCGGCTGCGAGTAGGTACAAGTCTGGCTGAGAACAGTGAAAATGGACAACGCCTATGAAAGATAACAAGGTGAATCGAGTAGATCTAGACGTCCGAAAAACTTTTGTGTCGGCACCACTTCAGCGCTTATTAAGGAAAATACCATCAAAGGGGGGGGGGGGGCTATGAAACGAAATACACGATTGGACAGAATATTTTGGTAGAGAAGACGAAATATGTTATCTTTGATGAACCTTCATCCATAGACGTAGAAATAAAATCACGCGTCCTGATTGGAAGTGTACTGACAACTGTTGTATATTGATGACCTAATAAGTCCACTTCATTTCGATAAAAGAATCGTTCCGATGATCTATGTGACTAACTTAATAGTAACCACAGACTTTTGCAGATGTTGCGTCTATCAGCAGTGGAGTACCATCGGAAAGTAAACTACACACATATATAGTACCGCCTTTATGGGATTTAAAACTGGTGCAAGGATTATCAACAAATGTTCAGAAGTTTCGAATCGTGCACTTCACAAAATCTTAACACCTACTTTTCTATGAAATTAGCGAGTTACATTTAGATTCAGTTACATCGTAAAAATACGTAGGTGCAACTGTTTATGGGGGTATGAAATAGAATGCTCATACAGACGCAACTGTAGTAAATCAGGTGAGTTTTCACTGTTAGACTATTGGGGAAATGCGTCGAGTCAACGAACGACATAACTCTACGCTCCGGCCGGCCGGAGTGGCCGTGCGGTTCTAGGCGCTGAAGTCTGGAGGCGAGCGACCGCTACGGTCGCAGGTTCGAATCCTGCCTCGGGCATGGATGTGTGTGATGTCCTTAGGTTAGTTAGGTTTCAGTAGTCCTAAGTTTTAGGGGACTGATGACCTCAGATTTTAAGTCATATAGTGCTCAGAGCCATTTGAACAATTTTTTTCTACGCTCCGGCGAACCATTCTAGAATATGGTTCAAGTGTATGTGACCCAAATCATATTCGCCCAGCTGGGGACGTCGAAACTATACTAAGAGGGGCAACAGGAATGATCCCTATTTCGTTACACTTACGGGAGAGTGTGGGGTAAATAAAAAAAAACCTGAATAGGCAGATGCCTGGAGAAGAACACGAACTATTTCACGGAAGACTGTGTCAAGAATTTTATGAATCTATGTTAAGCGACGAATCGTAAAAATACGCACAGATACGAACGGTAAAGACAATACTAGACTAATTACAGAACTCGACAGAAACATTTAACATATCATTCTTACCCGCGAATGAAACGGGAAGAAACCCTAACACTTGGTGAAAAGGTTCAAATGGCTCTGAGCACTATGACTTAACATCTGAGGTCATCAGTCCCCTAGACTTTGGAACTACTGAAACCTAACTAACCTAAGGACACCACAAACATCCATGCCCGAGGCAGGATTCGAACCTGCGACCGTAGCGGTCGCGCGGTTCCAGACTGGAGTGCCTAGAACCGCTCGACCACACCGGCCGGCTAACACTTGGTGAAATGTCATGTGCTTCACAGTAATCTGCTAGGTAGGATGAAGGGGTAGATTTAGTGGTCCAGTATGACATGAAGCTTATATTACCTGCAACTAACGTACCCACACTCCTGGCACGCGTTATAGGGTAATTATGAGAAACCGGTCATTCTTGTAATAAAAGGAAACATTTTATTGCATCCGTGGTGCACTGCTGGCTTCCCTTGTCTATCAGAATATCTCAGAAATATTTATTTCCACGTCAGAAGTCCCCAAAAATTAGCGTTCATTTGGTTACAGCGCGAGACAGCTCTTTATTTGTGTAGCAAATATGGGAAGCTATATAGTGAGCACTACCATGCAGTGTGTAATACACATAGATCGCAGTCCAGATACTGATCGCAGGCCATCCAAAGCCTAAATTGCTCATTCCCGTGTCTGTTCGGTGGCCTAAGTAACATCAAGTCATACGATTCGGATCACAGCTGAACTGCCAGGGTGTGCAGCGCGTTCCACTGAGAAGACAACATCGGTGCTCGCGGAGTGCTCTTCACGGGACATTGACCAGCAAATGGTACGAGCGCTCGGTAGAAGACGGCAAACTCCCTCGCTGGACTAGCAGCCCGATTCAAAGGTCGATACAGCACTTCCCTACGTAGCTCCACGTTGTTCGTCGGTACTTCTGAGCCATTTTGACGTAAAATGATGCCATTTCTATTTTATGTGTCCTATAAACGCTCTGCGAGTATGTGCGACACAAGAGCTCTTTGGTGGATGTTACACGGTTTCTACAGCTGGCAGATTGCTTCTAAATGGTAGCTGTAACGTAGCTATAAACTTTGAGTGGCTTTTATTTTTCCTTTCTGCACAGCGTAAGTGTAGCGCGGTCTTCCGATTACTTGACTATCTCCGGTTTATTACAAGAAGACCGTTGTGCTTAGAGCATTTAGTGGCAGTATTTATTAGTAAGTGCCACAACGCTGCAGAGGGACTTCCATGCTACAAAATAAGATCGTACGCATTATCGCTCACTAGTGCTGCAACGTATCTCACATGTCATTCTGACGTCGTTAACATTGAATCTGTATGTGCTCTGCTGAATGTGCAAAATTTTGCTACAATTATTTTCAGTCAATGCTCGCATATGCGCTTTGTTATTACTACCGGTTTTGGCGTTAGCATTCTCCACCTATGTCAGAGTACTTATTAAATAAAGCTAAAAGTAAGAAAGGCATCACAACAAACAATCAACGAAAGTAGTGTGTAAGCTTAGGGACTGATGACCTTAGCAGTTAAGTCCCTTAAGATTTCACACCAATTTGAACTACAAATCACAGTTTACAGTCTCTCTGACTAGATGAATTTTGCCAACCTACCAATTTTCTCCCATTTATCAATTGTTTTCCGATCCTCTGTAAAAAATGTATCCTGTCATACGTTGCTCTTTGCAGCTTGTGCAATTCAAAATTTAAAATTACTGCAGATGGAGGGTATCGACATCTTTATATAACCATACGTAGACAAGAGAGGTGGTATGGTTCTTAGTGTCTGGTATACTCAATAATATACTTTAAAAGTAAACAATTACTTAAAAACCCAAGAGTTTACATTGAAGATTGAATTAAATATTCTGTTAATCTTTACAACGATAAATGTCATAACATATAAAAATACAGGGCGAGTAAAAAGTCTTTGGACACCTTCATAAGTTGGAAGATTAATGGGAAAATTGAAATGTGATGATGGGAACATAGGTTTGACGTGGGGCCGCAACTTTTGGAGCGGATGTCATTCATGGCCGCCATCTTGAAATCCGCCATTTTGGAGTCAAGTCATTTTTTTTTAAATGGGAAGGGGAGTGTATGACACATCAAATAACACTCGCTTGAGCTCTGGAATTTAGTGGTGTAATTTGTTTTTGTCGATATTGTTCAGTTTAAAGGTTATTAATGTTCAAAGTTGAGAAATTACCTTCATACCGACTGCTACACACGTTTCAGATCACCAGGAACAAAGAGAGACATGAATCGGTATCAAGGTAACTATGAACATTAATAACTTCTAAACTGTACAAGTTAGACAAAAACAAATTACACCACGCAATTTCAGGGCTCAAGCGAGTATTATATGATGTGTCATACACCTCCCTTCCCATTTAAAAAAATTACTCGAATCCAAAATGGCTGATTTCAAGATGGCGGCCATGAATGACATTCACTCCAAAAGTTGCGGCCCAACGTCAAACCTATGTTTTCATCATCACATTTCAATTTTCCCTATACTCTTCCAACTTATGAAGTTGTCCAAGGACTTTTGATTCGCCCTGTAATATTGTCACAATTACACATCCTAATTTGTTCTTATTTAAACAACGGGAACACTAGCCGAAACCACGTCTCGTGTCAAGATTTGCTTGTACGTACATGGCAAATGATGCATATTCATTATCGACTTAAAAGTAAATAGAGTGGACGTTGTTACGGATTGTGTCCTGCCTTCGCCTTTAAGATGGCTTAATCTCTGCTGGGGACGCTTTCAGTGAGGTGTCGGAATGTCTGTGGAGCAGAAGCAGCCCGTTCTTCGTCAAGAGCCGGCACCTGAGAAGGGCCCAGGAGTCTGGAGCGAACAGTTCAAAACACATCTCAAAGACGTTACACTGGGCTCGGGTTGCGACTCTGGGTAGTCCAGTCCACTTCAGTGCTGTTATTGTTCACAAAACATTGTCTCAGATTTATGTCAGTGTACGTAGTAATGCCGTTACAAACATCATTGTCTCGAGTCCCTTCCCCTGTTGCGAACAGTATACAGTGCTTGAAAATGACCTAAAGTTTCCTCTTTATCACGTGATAAAATAAACTGAAGTACACTACTAGCCATTAAAATTGCTACACCAAGAAGAAATGCAGATGATAAACGGGTATGCATTGGGCAAATATTTTATACTAGATTTGACTTATGATTACATTTTCACGCAATTTGGGTGCATAGATCCTGAGAAATCAGTACCCACAAAACCACGTCTGGCCGTAATAACGGCAAACAGAGTTTGGATGGAGTGTACAGATACAGCTGCCCATGCAGCTTCAACACGATACCGCAGTTCATCAAGAGTAGTGACTGGCGCATTGTGACGAGCCAGTTGCTCGGCCACCATTCACCAGACGTTTTCAGTTGGTGACAGATCTGGAGAATGTGCTGGCCAGGGTAGCAGTCGAACATTTTCTGTATCCAGAAAGGCCCATACAGGACCTGTAACATGAGGTCTTGCATTAACCTGCTGAAATGTGGGGTTTCGCAGGGATCGAATGAAGGGTAGAGCCACTGGTCGTAACACATCTGAAATGTAACGTCCACTGTTCAAAGCGCCGTCAATGCGAACAACAGGTGACCGAGACGTTTAACCAATGGCACCGCATACCATCACGCCGGGTGATACGCCAGTACGACGATGACGAATACACGCTTCCAATGTGCGTTCACCGCGATGTCGCCAAAAACGGATGCGAACATCATGATGCTGGAAACAAAACGTGGATTCATCCGAAAAAATGACGTTTTGCCATTCTTGCACCCAGGTTCGTCGTTGAGTACACCATCGCTGGCGCTCCTGTCTGTGATGCAGCGTCAAGGGTAACCGCAGCCGTGGTCTCTTCCATACATCCCCATCTGCTGACTCAGGGATCGAGACGTGGCTACACGATTCGTTACAGCCATGCGGATAAGATGCCTGTAATCTCGACTGCTAGTGATAAGAGGCCGTTGGGATCCAGCACGGCGTTCCGTATTACCCTTCTGAACCCACCGATTCCATATTCTGCTAACAGTCGTTGGATCTCGACCAACGCGAGCAGCAATGTTGCGATACGATAAACCGCAATCGCGATAGGCTACAATCCGACCTTTATCAAAGTCGGAAACGTGATGGTAAGCATTTCTCCACCTTACACGTGGCATCACAACAACGTTTCACCAGGCAACGCCGGTCAGCTGCTTTTTGTGTTTGAGAAATCGGTTGGAAACTTTCCTTGTGTCAGCACGTTGTAGGTGTCGCCACGGGCGCCATCCTTGTGTGAATGCTCTGAAAAGGTAATCATTTGGATATCACAGCATCTTCTTCCTGTCGGTTAAATTTCGCGTCTGTAGCACGTCATCTTCGTGGTGTAGTGATTTTAATGGCCAGTAGTGTAGAATATCAGATGCCTCCACATAAAGACCACGTCAGTAGTGTTGCTGAAGACACTAGTTGGCAAGCTGATAACGGTACGAGTAACTATAAATAATTTAAAAAGTTGTTAGTAAACAAATATATGAATGGAAACTGAAATGATTAAGATACGTAGTTGCTTAGGGATTAAATATTGTGACACACCAGGCTGAATAGCCCACATAGAATGTGGTGAATATTAAGTCAGATCTGCCACATTATTATTTTTTTACTGTTAAACAGGTACGTCGTTCCATCGGAATGAAACTACAGTTACTTCCATATTACATACAGCAAAACAAGCGCCACCTTACGTGAAATCATTGGCTAGAAACCTCGTTTCCATATCTTGAACCATTTGTGAAACAGATGGGTGCTACTATCACATGATACATGCTGCGCATGGGTAGAACACTGGACGCATTGCGTGCTACCTTCCCGTAGATAGAAAAGCCAAAATCTCGAGAACGTTGATATATGTCGCTATGTTATGTACATTTCATACACAGCATTAGATGAACTAAAGTGAGCCATACGCAAAATCTATTCAATTTGTTTTTACCTCTGTAAACTCTTAAAACGTCATGGAATTCTTTACTTAATTAGTCGTAGAACAATAAGAAAAACAACGAAAATAAATTGGAACAAAAAGAAATTAAGTTTTTATCAAATGAAGATATCAGGCTGTAAGAAGTGAAACCAACAAATTTTTGTACGAGACAGCTTTCTTAAAAGCGGATGACGAGTTCTTCGTAGTGGCTGTTATGTCACTCTTAAGTTTCGCTGACCGGCTGTGTAACACAGCTCTGTTGTGCACGCAGGACAGGGAAAACACATCACACCACTTGTCATTAGATATACATCTACGTAGATGCTCCGCAAGCCACCGTACGGCGCGTGGCGGAGGGTACCCTGTACCACTAATTGTACTTTATTTTTCTGTTACACTCCAAATAGAACGAGAGAGACCCGCATGAGACCCAATTTCTCGGATCTTATCTTCGTGGTCCTTACGCGCGATGTGTGTTGGCGGCACTAGAATCGTTCAGCAGTCATCTTCAAATGGCAGTCCTCCAAATTTTCTCAGAAGTGTTTCTCGAAAAGAAAGTCGCGTTCCCTCCAGGGATTCCCATTTCAGTTCCTGGAGCATCTCCGTAGCAGTTTCGTTTTGTTCGAACCTACCGGTAACAAATATAGCAGCCAGCCTCTGAATTGCTTCGATGTCTTCCTTCAAATCTACCTGCTATGGATCCCAAATATTCGAACAGTACTCAAGAATAGGTTGCACCAGCGTCCTATATGGGGTCTCATTTGGGTTAACCACTCATTCCCAAAATTCTCCCTATAAACCGAAGTCGAGAATTCGCCTTCCCTAACACAGTTTTCACATACTCGTTCCATCTCATGTCACTTTGCAACGTTACGCCCAGATATTTACACGACCTGACTGTGTCAAGCAGAACATTAGTAATACTGTATCCGAATATTACAGGTTTGATCTTCCTACTCAGTCGCATTAGCTTACAGTTTTTCCACATTTAGGGCTAGCTGCCACTCAGCGCATCAGAATATTGTCTAATTGTCTTGTATCTTCCTAACGCCACTCAACTTCGACACTTTACCGTAGGCCACGGCATCGTAAGCAACAACCGCGGACTGCTTTCCACCCTGTCAGCCAATCTTTCCGTATGAAGAGAATAACAGCAGTCCTATCACACTTCCCTGGGGCAATCTGTCCTGTGACAATATGTATACAAAATAAATCAAACATGAATTTATGAAAAGACACATCATACAGAATCAACGAACATAGAGTGATAAAATTATTTCTGTGGTTCTCAAGGGCTGCCGATATATTAGGGCGGTATATCACAGGGTGATTCATCCTTTTCTTTAGTTATTACAGCTGTGAATATATGCAGGACAGCAGGTATTATGGAAGGGTAATTATGAAAGAACACTAAGTTACTGACGAGTTACTGTTCAAGGCGACATATCGCTGTTCTCATACGCTTCTAATATCGTACTAAAAATTCCTGGAAAGATTTAATTCTTAGTTGTGAAACAATACTGATACACCTGTGTGTTTGACTGTAAAGTAATTCATTTTAAGAGGAGCTTTAAAGTGAAAAATTG
Organism: Schistocerca piceifrons; assembly: GCF_021461385.2. NCBI lineage: Eukaryota > Metazoa > Arthropoda > Insecta > Orthoptera > Acrididae > Schistocerca > Schistocerca piceifrons. The sequence continues at coordinate 204,792,160 of NC_060144.1, forward strand.
ATGTCACAATAACTGTATGTATCTTGTATTGAAGGAGGCGAAACGCAGAGCAGCAAAGTTGTCAAGCCCAGTGCTCCAGGAATATTTAACAGAGGCCAGGGAGATCGTGTAGCTAAGTAAGCAATCAGGTAGGTTCTAGCAGACGGAACATGGTGTCCCAGCGCACATAGCGGTATAAAGCGACAACGAAACCGCAGTCACTACGGAAAGCAACTACCATGTCTCCAGCAGTCAAGTGGTTACGTGATCCACTATGGCTAGGGCGGCCAAGATTTCGTCTTGCCAATGCACGAGTGCGCGAAACGCTCAGCCACACTTCTTATTTCCCTCACCACCAAGCCACTCTTTCAGAGCGCGACGATGGGAAAGAGGGGAAAACTGCGAACGCGCCACATTTAAATGGCTTTGCATTCGCACTGCGTACTACTCGGTTTTACATTACTCAAAAACATGGGACACAAACAAAACAGATTTTCAGTATTATTTAATTATTTTAGGCGCTCTGAAGACGTAATCTAATTTTTATCTGGTATAAACTGCCGACATACAGACACACAAAATTTCTCAGAGACTCAGACTCAAGCTCCCCCGTCATTGTGACTTATTTACTTATCTTTCACACAAATATGTCGATGGAAACATTGTAGCACTTCTACAACCTCATTACGAAGACTTGGAAACTCAATCTGAGGAAAACCATGTTGACTTCCTGGATATAAATGGGTCTGTCTTTAAAACGGGAACTACACTACAGATCAGTTACATCTGCACTTCGCATTCGGAAGGACGACGGTTCAATCCCGCGTCCGGCCATCCTGATTTAGGTTTTCCGTGATTTCCCTAAATCACTCCAGGCAAATGCCGGGATGGTTCCTCTGAAAGGGCACGGCCGACTTCCTTCCCCGTCCTTCCCTAATCCGATGAGACCGATGACCACGCTGTCTGGTCTCCTTCCCCAAACCAACCAACATCTGCACTTGCACAGGGCCGCTTTCAGTTGAAATGGCAAACGGTTTCGGAAACACATCGGAAACAAATGTAACATTGACAGAGTCCTCAAAATCTTTATGAAACTATTCTTGTAATGCTCTGAAGGCCAGAACAAATTCTTCAAACTTCTCGTTTTTTTCAACGACAGTGAGCTTAGGCAACTGTAACGTCTTTGTCAGAATGTGTCCCTTCTACAACGCGATTTTCCTTTTTAATTGCATCCCTATCAAATCAGAAAAAGTGATCTTGCACTGTCTTACTGGGGGTAGTGTACAGTCGAGTCCACTTAAAACGCTCAATATTCAATCCATTCCGGATGTTATAATTTTCGTTCTTGCACTCCCTTTTCCTTCATAATTTTAAGAATACTCAGTTTTAAATCGAAAAATCGTTCGAGATGCCCCTTGACTTATCTAATGCACTTTTCACTAGTATATGAAATCTCCTTACTCTTCTTTCAGTTCCACTTAAAACTGTAGCAATTCACGATGGAATAATGCCTGTGACTTCAGAAATTTCACTATTCATACCATCAATTTCTTCACGTGCTCCAGGCCTGCAAATTTAGCGCTACGTGCTTCTTAATGTAAGGAACAATGCATCCCGTCTGTCGATCGTTGTAATTTTTTGCGCTTTCATTGTCGACTACATCTTTAAATTTTCCCTGCATGGGGTTGTAATGTCGTTCCATAGCAAAAAAGCAGTACCTGTCGCTTATGCAAGTGCAGAATTCTCATACCACTCTCCTGTCACTGTCATCCACTTTAAAGGACGGTGACGACAGGTTGCTAGACTACCTCTTATTTCACGAACAGCCATTGGACCTGTGAAAGTCTTTCATGCCTCGAACAAACAGAGAAGGTTAAACAGTACTGACAGCAAGATTCCGCCGATCTTAAACAGTTGTGCCGGCCGAAAAATGCTGCTCTGGAATGCTAAATGAAATGTCTAGCTGTTCCGTGTGCTTCCGAGAAGGACCGAGAAAAACCGAGAGACAGGCCGAGCCTCGGCCCGCACACGGCCCACACACACTGCATGCGTGAACTGTAGTGCGCCCTGTAAAATAACTTGCAGTGCTGGGTAAAAGCAGTGCACTAAATTGACTAGTGTTGTACCGGCGACCGGAACGGTCGCGGGGTTGTAGTGACGGAAACGCGGCGAGACCTACGGAGCGGCCCGCGAACAACAACAACAACACAACGGGAGAGGACGAACACGACCAACGGAGGACCTTACGACACAACAAGAACAGACAACAGAGTCACGAACCAAACAAGACAACCACGTCCATTCGTATAGAAACACGAAAGTCAATACGCTGTCTGAGGCGATTATGTCCTGAGACGCACGCGAGGCTAGACTGCAGGCTGAGCAACAGGCAGGCGCTGAAGACTCTAAATGCGGGCCAGGAGGTGCGCGCCGCCACAGCTTACTGCGCGATGGTACAAAGACCTCTATGGCTCTTCTACGTCCATGACGTCTGGGGGGGATTCAAATTCCGCGGCGCGCGGTACCAGAACCAGCTAAACTGATAGTTTGGTAATTTTTCCCATCCGTTAACAATTCCTCTCTTTGGAACTGGAATTACTACAGTCCTTTTGTAGTCTGAGGGTACTCCTGTCCCATACATCTTGCACACCAGAAGGAAGAGTTTTGTCATGGCTTGCTCTTCCAAGGCTACCAGTAGTTATGATGGAATATCATGTATTACCTGGACTTCGTTTCGATATAGACCTTCCAGAGCTCTGTCAAATTCTTCTCGTAGTATCTTATCACCCATGTCATCATCTACCTCCACTTCCCTTTCGCTAATACTTTGCTTTCAAGTTCATATCCCTTGGACTGACCGTTTATACATTCCTTCCACCTTTCACCTTTCCACTCTTAGGTTAGGACTGGTTTTCCAACTGAGCTCCTGATATTAACTGCTTCTCTTTTCCCCAAAGGCCCCTTTAATATTCATGTAGGCGATATTTATCTTCCCTCCAGTGAAATATGTTTGTAAATCCTTACATTTGTCCTTTAGCCATTCCTGTTTAGCCATTTTGCACTTCCTGTGAAACTAATTATTTAATCGTTTGTATTTCCTTTCGCCTACTTCATTTGGTGCGTTATTAAATTATTTTCTTTCATCAATTGAATTCAATACTTCTTGCGTTATTCAAGGATTTGTCCTATGAGTTGTCTTTTTGCCTATTTGAACGTACGTTACCTTCACTATTTATCTCTTAAAGCTACCCATTTATCTTCTACTGTATTCCCTTCCCCTTTTCCAGTACTGACAGCAAGATTCCGCCGATCTTAAACAGTTGTGCCGGCCGAAAAATGCTGCTCTGCAATGCTAAATGAAATGTCTAGCTGTTGCTCCCTCTGGAACTCTCAACAACCTCTAGTTCTTTTAACATATCCAGGTCCTTCTCCTTAATTTCAAAAACATTTCCAGTTTCCCCAGTTTTAATCTGCAGTTCATAATGAAAAAACTGTGGCCAGAGTCCACATGCGACCCTGGAATTTCTTACAGTTTAAAATCTGGTTCCTAAATGTCAGACAGAGACTATACACTGAAGAGCCAAAGAAACTGGTACACCCGCCTAATATCGTGTTGGGTCCCAGTGAGCACACAGAAGTACCGCAACACGACGTTGCATTGACTCGAGTAATGTCTGAAGTAGTGCCGGAGGGAACTGATACCATGAATCCTGCAGAGCTGTCCATAAATCAGTAAAAGTACGAGGGGGTGGAGGTATAGCACGTTGCAAGACATCCCAGATAGGCTCAATAATGCTTATGTCTGGGGAGTTTGGTGGCCACCGGCAATGTTTAAACTCAGAAGAGTGTTCCTCGAGCCAAACTGTAGCAGTTCTGGACGTGTTGGGTGTCACATTGTCCTGCTGGCATTGCTCAAGTCCATTAGAATACACTATGGACACGAATGGGTGCAGGTGACAAGTCAGGGTACTTAAGTACGTGTCACCTGTCAGAGTTACATCTAGACGTATCACGGGTTCCGTATCACTCCAACTGCACACGTCCCGCACCATGACAGAGCCTCCACCAGCTCGAACAGTCCACCGCTGACATACAGGGTCCATGGATTCAGGAGGTTGTCTCCACACTCTTACACGTCTTCCAGCTCGATACAATTTGAAACAAAACTCGTACGACCAGGCAACATGTTTCTAGTCATCAACAGTCCAATGTTGATGTTGACGGACACAGAAGAGGCGTAAAGGTCTGTGTCCTGCAGTCATCAAGGGTACACATGTGGGCCTTCGGCTCCGAAGGACCCTATCGATGTTTCGCTGAATGTTTCGCACGGTGACACTTTTTGATGTCCCAGTACTGAAATCTGTACCAATTTGAGGAAGGGTTGCACCTCTGACACATTGAACGACTCTTCAGTCGTCGTTGACTCCATTCTTGCAGGATCTTTTTCCAGCTACACCGTTGTCGGAAATTTGATGTTTTACCGGATTCCTGATATTGACGGTACACTCTTAGAATGGTCGTACAGGAATATTTCCATGTTTTCGCTACCTCGCTCGTGCGTCGCCTCTAACACCACGTTCAAACTCACTTAAATCTTGATAACCTGCCACTGTAGCAACAGTAACCGATCTAATAACTGCGCCAGAGACTTCTTGTCTTACACAGGCGTTTCAGAGAGCAGCGCCATATTCTGCCTGTTTACATATCTCGATATTTGAGTACGCAAGCCTACGCCAGTTTCTTTGGTGCTTCAGTGTAAGACTGTAATGGAGTTGTAAATAAAAGTGCACTTTTCTATAGAAAGAACACTACCACCACCACTGAGATAGGTCAGGGAGCAGACACTTACACCTATACGCAAAAACACGAAAAATGCTCTATGTCCTTCCTGGTGGCTACAGGAAACCTGGCCTAGAGTGGCACTCTTGTCCTGTATGTGTCACCAGCCATTGTCCTCTGGCATGCCGAAGGATGCTGAAAAGGAGTGTTGCTTACGGCCTCTGCTACGCATCTGAAGGTACATCTACAGCAGTACTGCGTCTCGCTCCAGTAGATACATACTGATATCACGATACATCAGCCAATGGTCACACCTGAAGTAGCAGCATTGAAAGAATCCCCTTCTGCAGGCACACGTGCACCAGGAGGCTGAAACAATGCATCTCTATAAACGCCTCCCCCTTCCCCTTCCTGATAGAATTTACATGCACAGATGCTAGTAGACATTAATATGAGATGTGTGTTCTACTCGAATCGCTAGCCACATTTAAAAAGAACAAAATATTGACTGCAAGACTGAGACGTGCGAGCAGGATTTGTGATGCGTTGTGTTACCTTTCGAGGTACTGTACCGTAGTACACGACAGATCCAAAGATGCTATCGTGTCGTATAATATAGCTGCAGTTAGGACCTCCTTGTTCCCTGCGTACTGCAGTAACTCGACGTGGCATGGACTCAAGTTGTTGGAAGACCCCTGCGGAACTATTGAGCCGTGCTGCCACGATAGCCGTCTATAACTGCGAAAGTGTTGCCGGTGCATGATTTTGTACACGGACTGACCTCTCCATTATGCCCCATAAATGTTTGATCGGATTCACGTCGGGAGATGTGGGTGGCCAAATCATCCGCTCGAATAATCCAGAATGTTCTTCAAACCAATGGCGAATGACTTGACTATTAATCTTCCAAGAAAATTCCATCGCTGTCTGGGAACATGAAGTCTATGAATGCCTGCAAATGGTCTCCAAGTAGCCGAACATAACCATTTCCAGTCAATGATCGGTTCACTGGGACCAGAGGACCCAGCGCATTTCATATAAACACAGCCCATACCATTATGGAACCACCATCAGTTTGCGCAGTGTCTTTTTGAAAACTTGAGTCCATGGCTTCGTGGTGACCGCACCATACTACCATCAGGTCTTGCCAACATAAATTGGAATTCGTCTCTCCAGGGCACCCTCTACAGTCGTCTACGGTCCAACCATGTGATCACGAGCCCAGGAGATGCATTGCTGGCGATGTCGTGCTGTTAGCAAAAGCCCTCACGTCGTTCGTCTGTTGCCAAAGCCCATTAACGCTGGATTTCGCCGCACAGTCCTAACGGATATGTTCGTCACACGTCCCACATTGATTTCTGCGGCTACTTCACGCAGTGTTTCTTCTTTGTTAGTACTGACAAATCCACGCAAACACTGCTGCTCTCGATCGTCAAGAGAAGGCCGTCGATCATTGCGTTGTCCGTGGTGGCAGTAGTGCCTGAAATTTGATGTTCTCGGCACGTTCTTGACACAGCCGATCTCGGAATATTGAATTCCCTAAGGATTTTCGAAATTGAATGTCTTATCCTTCTAGATCCAATTACAATTCTGCGTTGAAAGTCTGTTAAATCGGTCTTGTGGTCACAATCGCGTCGTAAACCTGAGTACAAATAACAGCTCCACTAACGCACAGACCTTTTATACTTCGTGTACGCGATACTGCGGCCGTCTGTATGTGTACTTATTGTTATTCCATCACTTTTGTCACCTTAATGTATAATAAGTAATTGACAAACTTATTGGATAATGCCGACATGAAATATAATATATCGGCTTTTTAATATAATTTTTTAAAATTTGTATTTATTCCAGAAATTAGTTTTATTGTCCTGTATGAAACTGGAATAGGTATCATTGTATCTCGACGTACGCTTCCGTCACTTACTATACAGTACAACAGAGTTCCGTTACTATATAATAAATTGGTTAATTCTGGTACGCCTAAAATTAATGTAATGTATATCTTGTGAAATTTTCCGAAACTTTTATTTACTTTCTGAGTTACTTTTAATATACTGCATAAAATATTTTAATACGTTTGTCTGTATGCCTTCACGTAGCCTTTCGTCACTGATTCGGTAGAGTAGAATACATTGGTTAAATCAGGTTTCCAGTGATAAATGTACGTACTTCTTCGATGTAACTACCGATGACTCTGCTGTGTTGGCTGTAGGCATGTTTTGACGACATTATAAGAGCTGGTTCTAGATGTTAGGCTGCAGTAGCCGTGCAGTAGCCCTATTTGCAGCTACTATTAATGTCATAAGACGGCGTAGAATTATGATTTGCATTCTGCTCACATAGTTTTATGTATTATGACGTGTAGCCATATATGTGTGAGATGAATATGAAATTTACACAATGTGCAACATGATGTACGTTATTGATATCACGCATTCGGCAGAGCTATGACACTATAATGTGGTTATATAAATCCGATATGTGTAATGTTTCACAGCTAAATAACAATGTATATAAGAGATATACTATTTTACCGATGGTATATTTGACATTTCAGGTACTTGGCAATGACACATTGTCGAAATTAGCTAGTCGTACAAATTAATTAAGGACATTAATATACAGCGTATTAATTTTTCATATGTAAAATATTCAGACGCTGTGGCCGCACACAGCAGTAACACGTTCAAATGTGTGTTCTCGTTTTTATTGATTTAGCGCAGTAAGATGGATCCACGTGTGGAAGTGTCAGAGTGGCAGAATGCAGCAATAATGTTTGTGCGTGTCCAAAATGGCTCTGAGCACTATGGGACTGAACATCTGAGGTCATCAGTCCCCTAGAACTTAGAACTACTTAAACCTAACTAACCTAAGGGCATCACACACATCCATGCCCGAGGCAGGATTCGAACCTGCGGCCGTTGCGGTCGCGCGGCACCAGACTGAAGCGCCTAGAACCGCTCGGCCACACTGGCCTGCTGTGCGTGTCCATTACCATACGTTAATGAAGTAGTGCAAATTGTTGGTGAACCAACCCGTAGCATCCGAAGTGTCTACTAGGAAAGGTGTGTAACTCAGAGCCATGTAATATAACGAAGGTCAGTGGCAATAAGCATATTGTACCGGACGACGGACACAAATGAATGTCACCACTCGTGAATGGCAATCTGTTGTCACCGGCAATCTGTTTCAGACCCGACGGGAACGGCTACTGTCAATTAATGCAGGCACTTATAAATCACTTTCCGAAAGAGCACTGAAGAGGAGACGGCATGCAGTGGACATTTGGAGTCGGGGACTTCGCAAATGCCAAGTGGTGACTGTGACTTCTTCAGCGGGTCACATAACACAGAAACTGGGCAGTAACTGACTGGACGCGTAGCTAGTGTAGTACGACGAATCATGATTACGCCTCTTTTAGAGGCAACGAGTGCTTCGACAGCCCAATGATGCGGTTAACACGCTTTGCGCTGAAGCTGTAGTTCAAACCGGAGGTGGTTCGGTGCTCATTTTGAGTTTTTCTTTTTTTGTATTAGGACTTGGGAGCACTCTTCCACGTTACCATGAGTATGAACCAGAGTGTTTACTGTAACATTCTCGGAGGCCAAATGTTGACTTTCCTATTGGATCTTCTTGTTGAAAATGTGGGAAGTTCCGCCTTCCAAGTCTGAGACGCCTCAATACGCCTCCACAAGGAAGGTCAAGAAATGCCTGGGCAAACAGGGACTGAACATCATTCGTTAACGCACATTTGAATTACAATTTATTAACATTATAAAGTTTCGCACAAATCAGCAAACTTAAATGGATAGCCCCGAAAACCAATGGGTATAGTTACCAATTTCTAAATTAAGGGAACTGCAAGGCAAAGATTTAGGTATGGTGTAATTTACCATACATGCTTTATATCAACGAGCATTTGAGAGTAAAATTACATAATCTTAAAGGTATAGGCTTTAAATAAACCAAAAACTTCTAAAAGCTTTTCGTAGAGCGTGAAATAATGTACACAACGCACAGTTACCCCCAACTGAACATAACGAGGCACATCCAGTGGGATTTAAATCAATTTAAAGAATATTTTAAGAAAATACCTATACAACAGTTATAATTAGAAGTTTTAATATTACACTTTTGCATATATAACAACTGTTATAAGAAATTTCTAGGTGAAATTTTTACAAAATATTCTGAACAACCTTTTGGTACCGTAAGCGATTCGCACCGGGTGGGAGAACACGTGGTACTCCCACAGAACGCGGCCCAGTAGCCCAGATTAACCGATTCTACAACATAGCTGAGACTGTTGTTCTTGTTGTGGTCTTCAGTCCTGAGACTGGTTTGATGCAGCTCTTCATGCTACTCTATCCTGTGCAAGCTTCTTCATCTCCCAGTACCTACTGCAACCTACATCCTTCTGAATCTGCTTAGTGTATTGATCTCTTGGTCTCCCTCTACGATTTTTACCCTCCACGCTGCCCTCCAATGCTAAATTTGTGATCCCTTGATGCCTCAAAACATGTCCTGCCAACCGATCCCTTCTTCTAGTCAAGTTGTGCCACAAACTTCTCTTCTCCCCAATCCTATTCAATACCTCCTCATTAGTTACGTGATCTACCCACCTTATCTTCAGCATTCTTCTGTAGCACCACATTTCGAAAGCTTCTATTCTCTTCTTGTCCAAACTGGTTATCGTCCATGTTTCACTTCCATACATGGCTACACTCCATACAAATACTTCCAGAAACGACTTCCTGACACTTAAGTCTATACTCGACGTTAACAAATATCTCTTCTTCAGAAACGATTTCCTTGCCATTGCCAGTCTACATTTTATATCCTCTCTACATCGACCATCATCAGTTATTTTACTCCCCAAATAACAAAACTCCTTTACTACTTTAAGTGTCTCATTTCCTAATCTAATCCCCTCAGCATCACCCGATCTGAGACTATCATAATAAAAAAATAAAATTAACACGCGGAATATAGCATGGTAACAAACAACTGCATCTCATACTTGGGGATTAGGTCAGGGGATTACCTGCACCCCTTCTGTCAATACCAGCCAGTTTTACAATACAAAAAAAAAAGACAAGTCAAACAATTCCTGGTACCAGGTAATATAACACAGAGCTACAGCAAGTTTTTTTTTCATTTACAAGAAGTAGAAATTTTTTCTCGTTGCAAGATCCGCACTACCGGGCTTAAATAAAGAATTCCATTAATACTTATTGAGCTCAGGCCGGGCCAATTCCATAAAGATGGCCGTGAGAGCATAGATGGAGCGTTAAAACTCACACCAAACTTTACCGTTCACAACGGCTAAATTTACTGAACGTAAGATTGTATGCCCTTATCCACTTCTCTCACCAAACAACCAACGCAATAAATAGCAAACCTGTAAACAGAAGTGACAGTTACCACGGGAGGCTACCCCTTGTCAAGCAAATGAAATGTTTTGAATAGCAAGATGATAATTAGCGGGCAACGAATTGACTCAGAGGTCCATCCATTTAAGCAGCATTACCCGTGTCAGCGTCTTGCAAGACACTGTGTGGTATAACGTGTCGTAACTGCAGTTACAACAACGCTGCTGCACTGCTAAATGTACGCAAGAACATTTAACTTCTCACCATGTACACTACTGGCCATTAAAATTGCTACACCACGAAGATGACGTGCTAAAAACGCGAAATTTAACCGACAGGAAGAAGATGCTGTGATATGCAAATGATTAGCTTTTCAGAGCATTCACACAAGGTTGGCGCCGGAGGCGACACCTACAACGTGCTAACATGAGGAAAGTTTCCAACCGATCTCTCATATACAAACAGTGGTTGACCGGCGTTGTCTCGTGAAACGTTGATGTGATGCCTCATGTAAGAAGGAGAAATGCGTACCATCACGTTTCCGACTTTGATAAAGGTCGGAATGTAGCCTATCGCGATTGCGGTTTATCGTATCGCGACATTGCTGCTCGCGTTGGTCGAGATCCAATGACTGTTAGCAGAATATGGAATCGGTGGGTTCAGGAGGGCAATACGGAACGCCGTGATGGATCCCAACGATCTCGTATCACTAGCAGTCGAGATGACAGGCATCTTATCCGAATGGCTGTAACGAATCGTGCAGCCTCGTCTCCATCTCTGAGTCAACAGATGGGGACGTTTGCAAGACGACAACCATCTGCACGAACAGTTCGACGACGTTTGCAGCAGCATGGACTATCAACTCGGAGACCACGGTTGAGGTTACCCTTGACGCTGCATCACAGACAGGAACGCCTGCGATGGTGTACTGAACGACGAACCTGGGTGCACGAATAGCAAAACGTCATTTTTTCGGATGAATCCAGGTTCTGTTTACAGCATCATGATGGTCGCATCCGTGTTTGGCGACATCGCGGTGAACGCACATTGGAAGCGTCTATTCGTCATCGCCATACTGCAGTATCATCCGGCGTGATAGTATGGGGTGCCATTGGTTACACGTCTCCGTTACCTCTTGTTCCCGTTGACGGCACTTTGAACAGTGGACGTTACATTTCAGGTGTGTTACGACCCGTGGCTCTACCCTTCACTCGACTCCTGCGAAACCCTACATTTCAGTAGGATAATGCAAGACCGCATGTTGCAGGTCCTGTACGGGCCTTTCTGGATACAGAAAATGTTCGACTGCTGCCCTGGCCAGCACATTCTCCCGATTTCTCACCAATTGAAAACGTCTGGTGAATGGTGGCCGAGCAACTGGCTCGTCACAATACGCTAGTCACTGCTCTTGAACTGTGGTATCGTGTTGAAGCTGCATGGGCAGCTGTACCTGTGCACGCCATCAAAGCTCTGACTCAATGCCCAGACGTATCACGGCCGTTATTACGGCCAGAGGTGGTTGTTCTGGGTACTGATTTCTCAGGATCTATGCACAAAAATTGCTTGAAAATGTAACCACATGTCAGTTCCAGTATATTTTTCGAATGAATACCCGTTTATCATCTGCATTTCTTATTGGTGTAGCAATTTTAATGACCAGTAGTGTATTAAAGCAGAGACGTAAACATCCAGCTTGCGGTCCTGTGGCTGCACGTTACAAAGTATATCTCCGGCGCAGACGGCGGCTCGCGACACCAGTCCTCAGGCCGCTGTGGAAAAGGCGCTTCGTCCCCTAATTACGGCGGAATGTGGGCCACATGCGCGCCGTCGAAAGCACATCAGACAACCCTGAACCGCCAGGCGCTCCGAAAGCCCCACGAGTTTTCCAGCTGGGCACCACCTGCTTCCTCGGCGGGTCACAGCCCGCTCGCCAGAGACCTCTTGGAAGCCCCCCGTGGACGCACTCTAAGCGAAGATAAGCGTTATGGGTTTGGCGCACTAGGCCGACTCGCGACATGACAAGAGCCGTGTTCCCAAAGCAACAAGCATACGTGACTGGCTTGAGGAGTACTGACCTACCCTGTTGCACTTCAAAACGCCCGCCATCCCGCGCGCCCTCACTCCCCCGCCCTGCTCCAACGCTAAATAGAGCAAACTACTTAATCTGACAGTAAATGGATGGGACCGTGTTGAACTACGGGTCGATTTACGGAATCTAATCATTATTGAGTAGCTGTATCTTGATATGACAAGACTGAAGAGAATTCGGGACACACTTTCTCGGCGAACTGAGGTCATAATCAAGAAGGGGGGGGGGGGGGGTGGTTGCACGCAATAAGTGTGATGTCTCCTGAGGCGGAAGTTGGAAATTCTTTTAGACTGGTACACTTATTTAAATAAGCGAATCATAGACGCTGATTTGGGTCTCAATGCTTCGAGTGCATCTACGCCATAACTCCTTTGTGTGTTACGCTTCAGCGTTGCATCGGCACCTTCAGAGAGTGCCTAGCGAATGTTTATTTTTGAGTCAGTTGCCTAATTTCACTATTTTCTGAACAATACAGCCATATTTGTGGTAAAGCTGTTTGTTCGATTTTGAAATTTGTATCTTCTGAACCACATTTCTCTATGCTACACCATGTGATCAAAAGTATCCGGACACCCCTAAAAACATGCGTTTTTCGTATTAGGTGCATAGTGCGGGCACTTAACTGCCAGTTAATCCGTATCAGCGACCTCAGTAGTCATTAGACATAGTGAGAGAGCAGAGTCGGGTGCACCGCGGAACTCACGGACTTCGAACAAGTTCAGATGATTGGGTGTCACTTGCGCCTTACGTCTGTACGCGAGATTTCCTCACTCATAAACATCCCTAGGTCCACTGTTTACGGTGTGATAGTGAAGTGGGAACGTGTATGGCCGCGTACAGCACAAAAGCGTACAGGCTGACCTCGCCTGTTGACAGACGGAGACCGCTTACAGTTGAAGAGGGTCGTAATATGTGATAGGCACCCAACACACAGGGATTTCAAACTGCATCAGGATCCACTGCAAGTACTATGACAGTTAGGCGGGAGGTAAGAAAACGTATTTCGTGGTCGAGCGGCTGCTTATAAGCCATACATCACGACGGTAAATGCTAAACGACGCCTCGCTTGGTATAAGGAGCGTAAACATTGGACAATTTAACAGTGGAAAAACGTTGTGTGGAGTGACGAATCACGGTACAGAATGTGTCGATCCGTTGGTAGCGTGTGGTTATAGCGAATACCCGGTGAACGTCATCTGCCAGCGTGTCTAGTGCCAACAGTAAAATTCGGAGGCGGTGATCTTATGGTGTGGTCGTCTTTTTGACAGAGAAGCCTTGCGCCCCTTGTTTTTCGTGGCACCATCACAGCACAGGCCTACATTGTTGTTTTAAGCACCTTCTTCCTTCTTACTGTTGAAGAGCAATTCTGGGATGGCTATTGCATCTTTCAACACGATGGAGCACCTGTTCGTATTGCGCGGCCTGTGGCGTAGTGGTTGCACTGCAGTAACATCCCTGTAATGGACTGGCCGGAACAGAGTCCTAACCAGAAGCCTATAAAATAGCTTTGGGATGTTTTCGAACGCAGGCTTCGTACCAGGCCACAGCGACCAACTCCATACCTCTCCTCAGTGCAGCACTCCGTGAAGAATGGGCTGCCTTTCCCCAACGACCCTTCCAGCTCGTGATTGAACGTATGCCTGCGAGAGTGGAAGCTGTCAAAGGTTAAGGGTGAGCCAACACCATATTGAATTCCAGCATTACCATTGGAGGGCGCCACCAACTTTTAAGACATTTTCAGCAAGGTTTCCGGATACTTTCGATCACATAGTGTATGAAACACTTACTGTAGTGAAATTTACGCTATGCTTAGCATCGACAGATCCAATGGAAAGCAAACTAAATTATTGAATGTTAATTAACACGTTAGCTGTCTCGAGGCTGCTATGGAGACAGCGGACCCTCCAGCTGCCACCGTGTGCCGGTCGGTGGCTACACGCCACACCTATTTAGTACAATATGTAGTCCTGTAGTGTGCATTAACTTTTGTTTCTTCACCGAGTTGACAAAAGTGTACGGGAAGTACAAAATATTTTTCAATATTTTGGTTTTTTCAGCCTTTTCTTCTACATAGTTTTAATGAATAATTCTTATGAAATATCCACATCCTTTATGAAACGAGACGGTTCGTCGTGTCATGTGAAGTTCGTACATATTTTCAACTAGCTGCGCGTGAATAACTTAAATTTGGTATGGCATTTAAGGTTAAATAACAAGTACGGTATGTTGCTTTGAAGAGGAAATCATGAATACGACGATCTTACTATGTGCATTACGTATCTGACGTAATGATTAGAGTGGTAACATTGCAGGTATGTCATTTATTGTAATAAATGTGAGCTTACAAGCCTTAAGGACAGTTTTGTCTGTGATAAGGTGTTCGTTCATATTTGTAGTATCGTGGTATTACTTTGTGTCTTGAGTTATTGCGATACAGAGCAGTGTTTTCCAGTGGTGACTTGCTGGAACCATTTTCAATATTCGAACGACTGTACCGAGGAGCGATTAGAGGACCTGCAAGACAGCTGCGTTATGCGGGTTGCATGGGAATCAAGCGAAATGCAATTCAGGTCGTTCGGATACTATTGAGCACGACTGTACATATATGGATCAGATCCAAAGATATATATAGCGCGATACAGATAGCCGTACCGTAGGTGCAACCACAACGCAGGGGTATCTGTTGAGAGGCCAGACAAACGTATGGTTCCTGAAGAGGGGCAGCAAACTTTTCAGTAGTTGCAGGGGCAACAGTCTGGATGATTGACTGATCTGGCCCTGTAACACTAACCAAAACGGCCTTGCTGTGCTGGTACTGCGAACGGCTGAAAGCAAGGAGAAACTACGGCCGTAATTTTTCCTGAGGGCATGCAGCTTTACTGTATGGATAAATGATGGCGTCCTCTTGAGTGAAATATTCCGGAGGTAAAATAGTCCCCCCATTCGGACCTCCGGGCGGGGACTACTCAGGACGACGTCGTTATCGGGAGAAAGAAAACTGGCGTTCTACGGATCGGAGCGTGGATTGTTACATCCCTTAATCGGGCAGGTAGGTTAGAAAATTTAAAAAGGGAAATGGATAGGTTAAAGGTGGATATTGTGGGAATTAGTGAAGTTCGGTGGCAGGAGGAACAAGACTTTTGGTCAGGTGAATACAGGGTTATAAATACAAGATCAAATAGAGGTAATGCAGGAGTAGGTTTAATAATGAATAAAACAATAGGATTGCGGGTAAGCTACTACAAACAGCACAGCGAACGCATTGTTGTGGCCAAGATAAACACGAAGCCCACGCCTACGACAGTAGTACAAGTCTATTTTGATGCGAAATGTGATATCTACCTTATGATATAGTACGAGCGTAAATGGTAGTAGCTCTAATGGAACCCGAACCGTCAATCAATGGCACGATATAGTAAACGGTGAAAATCTATTTCTTTCTCTGATGAAGAATTACTCCGTTTGACGTAAATACATAAAACTGCAACGTCACTTTTTTGAAAGCCTCATTTATTGAAACTTCCTGGCAGATCAGAACTGTGCGTCTGACCGAGACTCGGAACTCGGCACCTTTTCCTCGAGTCTCGGTCCGGCGCACAGTTCTGATCTGGCAGGAAGTTTCATATCAGCGCACACTCCGCTGAAGAGTGAAAATTTGATTCTGGCTTACTTATTCATTTTTCGAACCGGTTTTCGAACAATTTTAAGGCTCATCTTCAGATGGTTTTCGAGAAGTTACATAGCTGTTTCAAACATAATGCGTGGTACTTCCTTGCGACTTTCATACATATTAACTCTAGATGAAATAAACAGAATCTGTCTTTATTAATATTCCATATCACGTTAATGAAAGAACGGAAATATGTCAGCAATTCGTTCGAAATTTTGTCCTTTATAAATTTAAATAAAAAGCTAATGGTCAAGCAAACAGTTGCAGTTCACTGCAAATACTATAACTCTACATTATTTTATTCCCGGACATTCATGTTAACGCCAATCCTGATTAAAGTATTTGCTCATAAATTGACGGTATCATACGTTGATATAAGAATAGAAATAAGACATCAGATCTCTTGAAGTTTGTTCCAGTAGTAATTAATTATTTATTTATTTTCTTTCGGGCTTCCATTTGCTCTCATAATGAGTTCAGTACAGTCAAAGAAAAACAATATTTCTCAGCAAAGTAGGCCTATGTCATATCTTTTTGTCAAGATCTTTGTAACAAATAACAGATGTATAGGATACGGTGGGATGCTGGCAAGGTTTCATTACCACAGTATATGTGCATACATATTGTTTAAAAGTGAGTGACGTGGTACCAACTGGTCATGACATTGCATCCAGACAGATGGATACTAACAACAAAAGCCGTCCATACTATCCCAAGCCAGCATCCATCATTATGGCTGAAATAGCTATGTATCTTCTGGAAAACCATCTGGAGCCTGAAATGGTTCGAAACCCGGCTCATGGAATGAACTATTTAAAAGAAAGTATTGGGTCGCAGTTTTATTTATTTACATTGAATAAACAGTCACCGGTCCTAAAACTTCGGTAATGGATAAGATTGATTACTCAGTATGTGGGAACCGTCAGATTTTGATGTCGGTGATCCAGCATTACTTGAGTTTTCTGATGAAGATGCGTTTTTGGACGCAGAGTACAGCGACAGCAATGACGATGACAACGATTGTGTTGAAAAATGTGATGGTAATGCACTGCAAGAAATCTACAGCGAGTAGAACTGTAAGAAGGCACATCTGAAACCAAGGCTGAATGTAACACCTCGCCATGATCACAGTTGCAGCGACGTTCATCGACAGTATGTTTCACCTTCAAGCCACATATGGCTGTTACTGTAGTACAAACACGCCTTCCACAGATGTTCTATACTAAAGAGAGCTGAACTCCTGGCCGCCGGAAAGCGGGTGTGAGTCTCAGCTGTGTTCGCCGGCACCCTCGTGGCACTCAACGAGTGGGACCGTGTTTGATGCTATTTGAGGATTGTGGTTTCTATGCGGAAATGTTTACATCTATGTTGTATGATTTACGAAGTAACTTGGAAAAGTCTCTTAGACATTATTATGACAGACCAAGTAACTTTCATAGAATGCTGCACTACACTTCATAGTATGTATCACCTGACACCTGACATTTTTCAAACCTAGCGAAGTGGCAGAGTGGTAACCCGCACCAGACTCACATTCTGGTGGAGGACAGTTCACACACACTTCCGCCAGCCCTGACCGAGACCTTTCGTGATTTCCTTAAATCGCTTCAAATAACTGCCAGGAAGGTTGCTTAAGCCGTCGGCACACGGGCCGTGCATCCGAAAGTTGAGCGTTCCGAGTTTCTGACGTCATAGCGTGTAATAGCACGTTCGGGAGTCTTTCCGAACGTGCAGAGCAATATCTGGCATGTCAGATATTCTGAGCGTGCGTCTGAGTGTTGACCAATGAGATGGCACAACGCCACCTATGTCACAAGCACGCTGTCTCCCTTCAGTAGAGCGTTGTGAGACGCCATATTTGGCATTCATTTCAAGCCTATATGTATATATGCTGCTTCTGAGCACCAGCAAATTGAGAATCACTGGAAAACCCGTTGTTAGTTGTGTAATTCGTTCCAATAAAATAATGAGAAACATCACATTCGTGGCAAAAGAATTATTGTAACTTGCGTAAAAGTTACACAATGGAAGTTTTGGCTATTATCAAACTTCGTGTAAAATATGTATACCTATCTGTTCGTTCTGTGGACTGCCTCATGTTTTTATCTACCCAGTAGCGGTCTTTTTCAATGATAAAGAGCAGTTTCCAAAAAATCTCCTCTTTCATTCACATGAAATCTCAAAACGAATCTCGATCTTAAAGTCAATGCTATGAGGTACAGTACTTCACACTGATGGTAGTCAATGCAACATCGAGAATTTGATATTCTGCATTTGCAGATTGACATTAGACGGTATTCTTTAAATATACGCTGTTTAAAACCGAAAATGCGGTGAATACTCAATTGAGTTAACGAGTAGCCTCTACTAGTGTCTATGTAAGATCCTTGTATAGCATTATCCGCTGTTCCAGAATCTTCTTCGCGATTTCGTCTGTTTCAATTCGACAGCTTCTAACAGAGTTGACGCAGCTATCTTACGTCAGTCCATTTCCTTAAAGAACCTGTTTGATTTACGCGCCACACGCCGCAGACTGCCGCTGGACTGTGCTCAGGTCGCAAAATACGACGACGAGCACGTTCCGTGAGATGTAGCAGTTCATTTCCAAGAGAGCAGCAACCATGACGGACACCACATCTGGCGTGCTTCGCAATGGGGAACACGGCCCCTGTGAAGAGATCTTTAGTCACGCAGCCATTCGAGAATTGCTCATCGTTGGAAAATTTGCGGCTGCTCGTAAGTTCCTCGTCTGGTTGGGCAATGTCATCTGTGGTCGATATACTTCTTTTCGGATCAGCGTCAACCGTGTTTGTGAGGCGTTGATAAATTATTGTTGGCAACATATCACTACTGCTGGAATCCACATTGCGTTTGGTCCATATACCTCCAGAATTTCATGACGAATCTGTGTGAATTTAATCGTTTTGCCTACATGAATTGCACTATCCCCTTTACTTCAACTTTGGAGTACGCTTCCATTTCTGCGCTATTTCATTCGCAGATTGTCATGCACCTGTCATCCGTGCCGCAGCATAGCTGTATTTTCAGAAAATCTACGGAATTTAGTTTCTTCTAACATAGCGCCACTAGAACGACGTGTGTATCGTAGTTTTTAAAGCCTCCTCACACACACATGCATAGGAATACTGTATGGCTGTGCTTATGCGCCAATTAACGTAAGTACGTTACCTTCCACCTGCTACTTTCCAGGTTACGTAATTCAGTTGCATTGTAAAGCAAGGTCTTATTTGAACTGCTGGCCTTAATATCAATTTGCAGTCATATTTTTGTCTAAGTTTATAAAAGGGTTTATAAACTTATTTCACGCTTATTGTGCTGTAGAGTTCATATGTAACTTACTTTGCGCTGTTAGGCATTGCCGTTCAAACGTAAACGTACAATAGTTAATGCTGTTGCTGACAGTATGAGAGTTGTTCTTTGCTACCAGTTAAGAACTAAGTGCTCGTCGTAGCATTGCAGTTTTGTTAGAATAGATAAAGTACTGGTGACAACGGTTCGTTGCATTTCGAATTCAGTTAAGGTGTGAGGAACGAACTGAGTCGTAGACCATTTATTGCAAACATTTCATTATCTTCTGTAATTTTAACCACGTAAATTAAAAGAACAGTTCCACAACATTTCCTCCATTGTTTTTCCACTAATTTTGTTATGGAGTCAGGTTACAGCAATAATCATACACTTCAACAGCGCTGTTAGTTTAAAACCACACGCTAAGTGCAAAGTAGACGTCGTCGTAGAAACATCAGACATTAGTTATAAAAATTTGCGTACAACCACATAAAACGTATATATTAACACAAAGAAAATTTTCATCGCGTCTTCTTTCGGTTGGGTAGCATCACATACGCCGTACTGCGAACATTTTGGGACATGTTATCTCCTTTAATCAAGAACCTGAATTCCTAATAAATTAGGCACTGTGAGAATGTAGTGAGTTTCAGATGCATTTTGAAAGCTCTGAGTGAGTCGTTGCTACCGGTGCAAGAATTAGTTGGCTGTCGCCCAAAAATAACAGACAGCTGCGTCGCATGACGGGCTTCAGATTGCTCCTCTTGGAATTGGGGCGGTGAAGTGTCTGATGAAAGGCTGAAGCACCACAAGTTCCACGCGCCTTTCTGGGCGACTCTGAGGCGATACCGCCTCGCTCACAGTCTCAACACTTGTGTGAATTACAGACTGTGTCCTTGTTATTCGCCACTGGTCCCAATGGGACAGAAGGTACTTCTTATGCACTGCCATCATTTGTCTAATAGCAAATGTGTGGCAGTCCTGTTACTGAAATTTCGACTCTCTTGTATCTGTGGATGACCATATAGTCATGCCAAGTGTCCTTTACGTTGAAAAACCAGTCCAGTGATTGATTCATAGATATAAATGAACTCATCGGAAATAGGGTGCAGGCACTGATGGGCGCTATGGAACACATCTCTGTCAAGTACAAACCATCATGAAGTTTTCACTCTGCAGCGGAGTGTGCACTGATATGCAATTTCCTGGCAGATTAAAACTGTGTGCTGGACCGAGACTCGAACTCGAGAGTTCCAGTCTCGTTCCGGCATACAGTGTCCGCCAGAAAAAGGAAATTTGTAAAGATGGATGTCACGAATTTATATATATATATATATATATTTATATATATGATGACTTTTGAACATTATTAAGGTAAAGACATTGTTCTCTATCAAAATCTTTCATTGATAACTGTGCCTATCGGTAGCTAGTACCTCCAGTAGTTAGAAGCTTTTATTTAGCTGGCAGTATTGGCGCTCGCTGGATTGCAGTAGTTAAAGTAAAGAAGATTTTTGTGAGGTAAGTGATTCGTGAAAGGTATAGGTTATTGTTAGTCAGGGCCATTCTTTTGTAGGGATTATTGAAAGTCAGATTGCGTTGCGGTAAAAATATTGTGTGTCGTTTAGTGATGATCAGAATAAGTAAAGAGAGAAATGTCAGAGTACGTTCAGTTGTAGTCGGCTGTCTTTGTATCAAATAACGTAGACGTTAACCAGCACAGTCATTCATAATTTTTCTAAGAGGACGTTTCATTTGGTTCAGAGCAAATGAATTAGAAAGTAGCCACTCTTAATCTGTAAATATGTTTTCCAACCTATGTAAAAAGGACAACATTTTAGTGCCTCAGGTAAGTTTCTTGGCATTCATCTTTACCAAAATTATCTGGGAAGGTCACACTAATTAAGTATGCAAAAAATTTGCCTGAGTCACCTGTCTGAGAACTAAGCTTAGTACTTGTGTGACGGAAAAGCTACTGCTGAACACCCATTATGTCGTTCTTCAGAGCCGACTCACGTACACAGTGCTCTTATTAGGCAAATTCTCTGGGACAAAAAGTATTTTTATTTGGCAGAAAAAGGCCATTAGTTGTGTTGCTGCAGTAAGAAACAATATACGATGTAGAGAATACTTTAAAGAGCTCAGTATACTAACAGGTGCATCACTTTTTTCTCAGCAGCTTGATGCATTTCAAGGAAAATCAAGACAGCCATATACTGTGAGAGAGTGTACATAATTATGACACACGTCAAAGGCAGATGATGAACATGAGGTTACTAGATAAAAAATCTAAACAGTACATATACATAGGGGTACAATTATTTACTATATAACCGCCTCTACCACACAGTGCATTACTGAATGTCTCCATAAATATTGTGAAAGGGTCGATTGAACAAAAAGCCTTCTGTACAAGAGAAGGATTTGAAATTTGCAATAGGAAAGTCCTAAGCTACTAAAGTTGCTGAATGACATGACCACGCTATTACTTGTGCTTTTCCGAATATGTTCTTGTATCATACTGCTGTACTGTATTTCCTTAACACAGTTATAGTTAATGATTAAAATGTATCAAGCATGTTTGTCTCAGCACTGAGTATGTTTTACACTCTGTTTTCTCTTTATTGAGATCAGTCACATGGGAAATGCTTAAATATGGATAAATTAATCAATAAAGCAATGGAAATTTGAAAGCAATAAATCATACTTTATTAGCGTACCATTCCAGGTATACATCGGTTTCTAGAGTTATGTGTGCTCTTTCGTTATGAAGTCGGTAATAAATTAGTATTTGTAAGTATTTCATTATTACGAGTTCCAAATAAGATTATTGCCGGCCGGTGTGGCCGAGCGGTTCTAGGCGCTTCAGTCGGGAACCGCGCGACCGCTACAGTCGTAGGTTCGAATTATGCCTCGGGCATGGATGTGTGTGATGTCCTCAGGTTAGTTAGGTTCAAGTAGTTCTAAGTTCTAGGGGACTGATGACCTCAGGTATTAAGTCCCATAGTGCTCAGAGCCCTTTGAACCAAATAAGATTAATTATTGTAACTTTAGAGTCGTTCGTTTCCGTTACAGGGGTTCTCAATTCGTACTGATATTTGTCCTTCTCCTTGAAAGACTGCTGCATCATCATGGAATCACACTGTATATACACACATTTACAGACGCAGACGCCTGTGGTTCTGACGCTCTGTGGCGTCTTTGGATGACTCCTACTCAAAAAATTATCTATTCACTCCCCCCTACAAGTTCTAGAAGTTCGTAACGGGAATTTCCGAACACCCTACAAATTCCTTTTACATTTCGGAGTTTACACATCTGAAAACATCCTCTGGGTCTGCTGCGCGCAGTCTTGTTTATATGTTATCTCAGTACACGTGCCTCTTTCAGTTATCAGCTCCCAACTCCGCATTATATGGATCAAGTCTGATGGAAGCATTGATGAACCCACATTGCCAGAGGCAGCATCGGTGCCATGAATGTGAAGAGTTGGTTCCACAGATGTTGTCACTGAATCTAAAGCTTTCTCACAATCTATGAGAAATAGTAATTCATATCTGCTTATTGCTACGTTATATGCAATGAGGTAAAAAAAGTCATGTCAGTACAAACAGATGACGAAAGTATCGCTAATCTACCGGGTGATCAAAAAGTCAGTATAAATTTGAAAACTTAATAAACCACGGAATAATGTAGATAGAGAGGTAAAAATTGACACACATGCTTGCAATGACATGGGGTTTTATTAGAAGCAAAAAGAAGTTCACAAAATGTCCGACAGATGGCGCTGGACAGCAGAACGTCAGTGACTGCGCATGAGAATGGTGTATAAAAGTAGCTGTAATGATAGAGAATCAGATGCGCCAGCAGTCGCAGCATGTTGACGTTACCTGAAAACGCGCTTTTACTGAAGCTGTATTATCAGAATGGTGAATGTGCTAGTTTAGCGTTACGATCCTATCGCCTTAGGAAGGGGATTCGAACGGGTAAAGGTCCGTTGACAAATGCAGCTGTGGCGAGAATGATTTCGAACTTCGAAGTCACGGGATGTTAAGACGATAGACCCCGTAGTGGCCGACCGAGCACAAGGCGTAATGCTGTGAGACAGTTCAAGAAGAAATGGAATCTGTAGCGGGTTCGTCTATGCACGGGGAAGTCAGCGCTCGTGCAGTCGCACGTGGCACCGGCATTCCATACACTACTGTTTGGTTGGCACTTAGGCGTACCCTCCGGTGCTATCCATACAAAATCCATCGGTATCATGAACTGCTACCTGACGATTTAGTGAAGCGAAAGGCAGTTGCGGTGTGGGTGTTTCAAAGGATGGTGGAAGATGACGATTGGTTGAGTAACGTGTTGTGGACCGACGAAGCTCATTTCACGCTCCGAGGGTCTGTCAACGCCCACAACTGCAGAATTTGGGCTACCGAAAATCCTAGAACTGTCGTGGAAACTTCACTGCTCGACGAGAAAGTCACGGTATGGGTTTGATTAATCGCATCTACCATCATCGGGTGAGAGGTACGCCAATATGTTACACAATCGCATCATCCGCAGCCTGGCTGATAAACACCTGCTGGGACGTACGATGTTTATGCAGGATGGCGCTCCACGCAATACTGTTAGACGCGTGATAGATCTCTTGCGCGCGTCGTTTGGTGGTGATCGTGTGCTCGGCCGCCATTTTCGTCATGCTTGGCCTCCCAGTTCCCAGACCTCAGTCCGTGCGATTATTGGCTTTGGGTTACCTGAAGTCGCAAGTGTATCGTGGTCGAATGACATCTCTAGGGATGCTGAAGGACAACATCCGACGCCAATGTCTCACCGTAACCCCGGACATGCTTTATAGTGTTGTTCACAACATTATCCCACGACTACAGCTATTGTTGAGGAATGATGGTGGACATATTGAGCATTTCCTGTAAAGAATATCATCTTTGCTTTGTCTTAGTTTGTTATGCTAATTATTGCTAGTCTGATCAGATGATGCGCAATCTGTCGGACATTTTTTGAACTTTTGTATTTTTTTGTTTCTAATAAAACCCCATGTCATTCCAAGCACGTGTGTCAATTTGTACCTCTCTATCTACATTATTCAGTGATTTATTCGGTTTTCAAATTTATACTGACTTTTTGATCACCCGGTAGGTATAAAAGTACTGCACACTAACAGAGCTGTCATTTGTACTTAGGTGGTTATGGCTGCACGACAGATATTAACAGAATTAGAATCCGGAATGGTAGGTAAAACCAAAATTACGGGACATTCCATCTTGAACTGTGCCGAGAATACCAATTTTCACTCATTATCTCAACGCAGTGGCCGTTGGCCTTCTCTTAACGACATAGAGCAGTGTCGTTTGAATAGAGTTGTCAGTGATAACAGACGAGCGACGCTACATGAATCACTGTGGGACGTACGACGAACGAATCCGTTAGAACACTGCGACGAAAGGAGGCGTTATTGGGCTATGGCAGTAGGCACCCGAGGCGGCTGCATTTTCTAGTAGCACGACATCGCCTACAGTGCCTCTCCTGCACAGATGACTCGGCTGACGGGTACCGATTTCAGTCTGTAAGAACTCATGGTAGGGTTCGAGTATGACGCAGACCCCGCGAAGCCATTGACCCAAGTTGCAACAAGGCACTGTGCAAACTGGTGTTAGTTCCATGAAACTGTGGTCTGTGTTTACATGGAATTAACTGGGTTCTCTGGAGGAGGAGGAGCTCCTCCATAAAAACCATCAAGGATTCCGCAAACAGAATCCTTACGAAACACCGCTCGATCTGCTCGTCCAGACAATGACAATAACGCCGTTTCCCTTGATTTCCAGAAAGCAATCGATACATTTCTGAAATCTCAACAGAACAAAATCGAGAGATGTAAAGATAAATTCGGGAATATTAGAAAGGAGTGTTATTGGGCCGTTACTGTTTAAAATTTGCATTAACCCTTCCAGAACAACCGGCTACACTAGTGTACATTAAATTTTAGTGTTTCTTAGTTGCAACACAAATTTTTTCCGACAGTGGACACCTCGTATACACAATAGTGGCTGGCTCTGATCACTACGGGACTTAACTTCTGCCGGCCGGGGTGGCCGGGCGGTTCTATGCGGTTCAGTCTGGAACCGCGCGACCGCTACGGTCACAGGTTCGAATCCTGCCTCGGGCATGGATGTGTGTGATGTCCTTAGGTTAGTTAAGTTTAAGTAGTTCTAAGTCCTAGGGGAGTGATGACCTTACATGTTGAGTCCCATAGTGCTAAGAGCCATTTGAACGATTTATCAACAGTCAATGTAGCATTGCGCAGCAGCTTGTGTCAGCGAGAATACACGGAAATGTGTAGATTATCTATGTTCCACTGTGTAAATAAATATATTTTTTCATTTTTCATGATAATTATTGGATAATCAGTTTACTTATTACAACAGTGAATATCTCAGTATTAGTTATTTTATCCCATAAAAAGAAGCCAGACGTATAAAGTATTTTTTGAAGACTGCTACATATTTTTGTATAAACCTAGCATCTAAATTTATAAAACTTCCCTTAGGAGCATTACAGCATAAAGAAAAATTTTCCTTATTTCCAGAAAAGTTCAGGTCTGAAAGGGTTAATGTTCTGCAGAACAACGTTTGAGTGGGGTTTCGTAAGAATATCCGCAGACGAAGATGTTGTCTAGAAAAATGTAGCAACGCCAGAAGCCTATAGGGAAATGCTTGAAGTTATGCAGAGGGTCGAAGATTGGCTCATGGACCGGCAATTGGCTATGAACCAAAATAGATGCAACGTACTGGGCGTAAATCAGCTACTGTTCGATGAGACTGTTAATGACAAAATATGCATCAGTGGGCACAGTCCTCGTCGCTTTGGAACGCAGCCCAATTTTCAGCCAGTCTGTGCATCCATTCCCATAAACCTCCAGCAGCCAGTAAGATTCATAATCTTTCCAAGCGGTAAGTCGCAAATTATTGCTGCGCAGCAAGCGTCACTCCCTACTTCACGACAGTAAATTTTCATTCACAGAGCGGACGAATTGTTCATTCAACTGTCGATATTACTTTCTTGTAGCAATATAGCTGTAAATGCGCATCTGTTAAAGTGCGACTTCCAAATATACAGGGTAAGTCACCTAACATTACCGCTGTATATATTTCGTAAACCACATCAAATACTGACGAATAGATTCCACAGTCCGAACGTGAGGAGAGGGGCTAGTGTAATTGGTTAATACAAACCATAAAAAATGCACGGAAGTGTTTTTTAACACAAACCTACGTTTTTTAAATGGAACCCCGTTAATTTTGTTAGCACATCTGATGTAAACAAATACGTAATCAGTGCCGTTTGTTGCATTGTAAAATGTTAATTACATACGGAGATATTATAACCTAAAGTTGACGCTTGAGTACCACTCCTCCGCTGTTCGATCGTGTGTATCGGAGAGCACCGAATTACGTAGGGATCCAGAGGGAATGGTGATGGACCTTAGGTACAGAAGAGACTGGAACAGCACATTACGTCCACACGCTAACACCTTTTTATTGGTCCTTTTGACTGACGCACATTTACATTACCATGAAGCGTGAGGTTCACGTACACACGTGGTTTCCGTTTTCAATTACGGAGTGGAATAGAGTGTGTCCCGACATGTCAGGCCAATAGATGTTCAATGTGGTGGCCATCATTTGCTGCACACAATTGCAATCTCTGGCGTAATGAATGTCGTACACGCCGCAGTACATCTGGTGTAATGTCACCGCAGACTGCCACAATACGTTGTTTCATATCCTCTGGGGTTGTAGGCACATTCTCCTTTAACGTACCCCACAGAAGGAAGTCCAGAGGTGTAAGGTCAGGAGAAAGGGCTGGCCAATTTATGCGTCCTCCACGTCCTATGAAACGCCCGTCGAACATCCTGTCAAGGGTCAGCCTAGTGTTAATTGCGGAATGTGCAGGTGCACCATCATGCTTTTTTTTGTGGTTTTAGGGTGCACAACTTCAACGGTCATTAACGCCCAGACTACGTTAGGAATGCACCGCGAGTCACAAGTTTAAAACAGCAACGAAACGGAAAACACGATAAAAGACATACTGACAGGCATAGGATTAAAAAAAGAAAACAGCATAATCAAATGTCCTTAGAGAGGGTTGTCAAATTGATAAAATGAAGAACGCGAGCAGCTGCTCGTGGGTCATCCGTTAAAATGGCTTCTAGAGTACATGGCAGGCCAAGATCAAGACGCAGTGTGTTAAAATCCGGACAGGACGTTAAAATGTGGCGGACCGTCAGCAATTGCCCACATAGGCAGAACGGCGCCGGCGCAGCCGTCAGCAGATGGCGATGGCTGAACCGGCAGTGTCCAATTCGTAACCGGGCCAAAACTACCTCCTCCCGCCGAGAAGGGCGTGAGGAGGACGTCCAAGCCACGGGAAGAGGTTTCAAGGCCCGAAGCTTGTTGTCTGTAAGTGCAGCCCAATCGGCATGCCACAGCGATAAAATGCGCCGACAAATGACCCTGCTACAATCTGACGAAGGGACACAACAAGAAGCTGTCCGAGGCTGGAGGACCGCAGCCATGGCTGCGGCATCTGCAGCTTCGTTCCCAGGGATACCGACATGGCCAGGAACCCACATAAAGCTAACAGGAGAACCGACGTCCACCAGCTGCTGAAGAGAGCGTTGGATCCGGTGTACGAAAGAGTGAACCGGGTACGGATCACTGAGGCTCTGGATAGCGCTCAGAGAATCGGAGCAGATGACATATGCAGAATGTCGGTGGCGGCAGATGTAAAGAACAGCCTGGTAGAGGGCAAAGAGCTCAGCTGTGAAGACCGAACAATGGCCATGGAGCCGGTATTTGAAACTTTGTGCCCCGACAATAAAAGAACACCCCACCCCGTCATTGGCCTTAGAGCCATCTGTATAAATGAAGCTCATATTAATGAACTTCGAACGAAGTTCGACAAAATGGGAGTGGTAGACTGAACCGGGGGTAACCTCCTTCGGGAGCGAGCAGAGGTCAAGGTGGTCGCGAACCTGAGCCTGGAGCCAAGGTGGCGTGTGGCTCTCGCCCACTCGAAAGGTTGCAGGGAGTGAAAAATTAAGGTGGCGACGAAATCGAACTCCAGGGGGTAGCAGGGCAGAGACATACAACCCGTATTGACGGTCGAGAGAGTCATCAAAAAAGGAACGATAAGATGGGTGGTCGGGCATTGTCAGTAGCCGACAGGCATACCGACAAAGCAGTATATCGCGCCGGTAGGTGAGTGGCAACTCACCAGCGTCAGCATGAAGACTCTCGATGGGACTAGTATAAAACGCTCCGATCGCAAGTCGTAAACCCCGATGTTGTATGGAGTTGAGGCGGCGTAAGAAGGATGGGCGTGCAGAGGAGTATACGAAGCTCCCATAATCCAGCTTGGAGCGGACGATCGACCGATATAGGCGAAGTAGGACGGTTCGATCCGCTCCCCACGACATACCACTGAGAACACGGAGGACATTTAGAGAACGGGTACAACGGGCAGCCAAATATGACACATGTGGAGACCAACTAAGTTTCCTGTCAAATGTAAGACCTAAAAGTTTTGTTGTCTCCACGAATGGGAGAGCAACGGGACCGAGTCGTAAGGACGGTGGGAGAAACTCTTCGTAGCGCCAGAAGTTGATACAGACCGTCTTCTCGGCAGAAAAACGGAAGCCATTGGCGACACTCCAGGAGTAAAGACGGTCAAGAGAACGCTGAAGACAGCGCTCCAGGAAACACGTACGCTGCGCGCTGCAATAGATGGTAAAATCGTCCACGAAAAGGAAGCCGGATACATTAGCTGGGAGGCAATCCATTATTGGATTGATCGCTACGGCGAAGTGAGCGACGCACAAAACTGAGCCCTGTGGCACCCCATTCTCCTGGCGAAAGGTATCTGACAGGACAGAACCCACACATCCTGAACTGTCGATCCATTAAAAAGGAACGAATAAAAAGAGGGAGGCGACCGCGAAGGCCCCATGTATGCATGGTGCGGAGAATGCCCGCCCTCCAACAGGTGTCGTAAGCCTTCTCCAAATCAAAGAACACAGCCGCGGTCGGGAGCTTCCGCAAGAAGTTATTCATAATGAAGGTCGACAAGGTAACCAGATGGTCAACAGCAGAGCGGCGCCTACGAAATCCACATTGTACATTGGTAAGTAGGCGTCGAGACTCGAGCAGCCAAACCAATCGAGAGTTAACCATTCGCTCCATCACCTTACAGACACAGCTGGTAAGCGAGATGGGTCGATAACTGGAAGGCAAGTGCTTGTCCTTCCCCGGCTTAGGAATCGGGACAACAATAGACTCGCGCCAGCATGCGGGAACATGTCCCTCAATCCAGATGCGATTATAAGTACGAAGAATTAAACCTTTACCCGCAGGAGAAAGGTTCTTCAGCATCTGAATATGAATAGAATCAGGCCCTGCAGCGGAGGACCGTGACCTTGCAAGTGCGTTTTCGAGTTCCCGCATGGTGAATGGGGCATTATAACTTTCACGATTCGAAGAGCGGAAGTTAGGTGGCCTAGTCTCCTCTGCCTGTTTGCGGGGGAGGAAGGCAGGGTGGTAATGAGCGGAGCTCGAAACCTCTGCGAAAAAGCGGCCGAAGGCATTGGAGATATCCTGAGGGGCCACAAGGACGTCATTCGCGACCGTCAAGCCAGAAACTGGGGAATGGACCTTAGTGCCAGATAGCCGGCGCAGGCTACCCCAGACAACAGAAGAAGGAGTAAAACTGTTGAAGGTGCTTGTGAAAGCAGGCCAGCTGGCTTTCTTGCTTTCTTTAATAATACGACGACACTGTGCACGTAATCTTTTATAATTGATACAATTCGCCACTGTAGGGTGGCGTTTAAAGGTGCGTGAAGTATGTCGACGAGCACGTAAAGCGTCTCTACATGCTGCGGTCCACCAGGGCATCGGTACGCGACGTGGAGAAGAAGTAGGGTGAGGGATGGAATATTCAGCAGCAGTGAGAGTGACTTCCGTGAGGTGTGCGACCTGACGATCGCAGCTTGTGAAGGTTTGATCCTGAAAGGTCGCCCTGGAAGAGAAGAGCCCCCAGTCTGCTTTGGAGATGGTCCAACTAGATGAGCACGGAGAGGGGGTATGCTGCAGGAGATGGATAACACACAGGAAGTGGTCGCTCGAATATGTATCAGAAAGGGCATACCATTCAAACCGGCGTGCAAGTTGGGGAGTACATATAGAGAGGTCTAAATGGGAATAGGTGTGAGATGTGTCCGAAAGAAAAGTAGGGGCGCCAGTATTGAGGCAGACAAGATTGAGCTGGTTGAAAAGGTCTGCTAACAGGGAGCCCCTCGGGCAGGATGCTGGAGAGCCCCAAAGGGGATGGTGGGCATTGAAGTCTCCAGTTAACAAAAATGTTGCAGGTAGCTGAGCAATAAGCTGCATCATGTCTGCCCTGGTAACGGCAGACGACGATAGAGTGTAAACGGTACAAATGGAAAATGTAAAAGTGGGGAGAGTAATGCGGATGGCAACTGCCTGCAGGCCGGTGTGCAACGTGATGGGTTCGTAGTAAATATCATCCCAGACCAGCAACATAACCCCTCCATGAGCCGGGATACCTACCACAGGGGGTAGGTCAAAACGCACAGAGGTGTAGTGTGCCAAGGCAATTTGATCGCATGGGCATAGCTTCGATTCCTGGAGGGCTACGACGAGCCGATGGTGCAAGCGGAGCAGCAACTGCAAGTCCTCTCGGTTGGAGAAAATGCTGCGAATATTCCAGTGAATAAGTGCCATCGTAAGAAAAAAAGGAAGATGAAAGAAGGGGTCACCTCGAAGGCCGCTGAGGGCCTGGCTTTGAGCGAAAACTGCCGCCGCTATCAGTAGGCGGACAGTCATCGTCAATTGGGTCTATAGGTTCATCGGCCATCTTGGGAAGATGGCCGGGAGGGGGAGCTTCCTCTGCCGGTGAACGGCCAGATGTTCGGCTACCAGCGGTGCGGCCAGGCGAAACGGATGACGGCCTGGGGCGGCAACCGCTGGGTGGCGCAGGAGAAGAAATGCGCCGTGGTGGAGAAGGAGAACTGTGCTTCCTATGAGCCTTCTTGGAAGGTCGTTTGGTGGAAGTACCGGTCGAAGGCTGGGAGGTCGAGGTACGTAGGAAGTCTGCACGGGACGGTTCCTTCTTGAAGGCCCGTGCATCTGACTTCGGGGTCTTCGTCTTACCAGAAGCTGATGAAGGGGCTGGTGTCTGAGGGGTGATGGGAGGAAGAGGAGACGTCGACCGCGCGATCTTAGCACTGGCCGAACGGACGACCGTGGTGCTGAAGGTCAGATCGCATGTCTGGGTTGCCACCTCCCTGGTAGTCCGAGGAGAGGTGAGGACAGTACTGTATTTGCCCGCTGGGAGCAGCGTGGGCTTCCTACTAGCCAATAGCTTGCGAGCAGCCGAGGTGGACACTTTCTCTTTGACCCGAATTTCTTGGATACAGCGTTCTTCCTTATAGACAGGACAGTCGCAGGAGAATGCGGCATGGTCACCCTGACAGTTCACACAACGAGGAGACGGAGGTGGACAGTCACCCTCATGGGCATCCCTGCCACAAGTGACACATTTAGCCGCATTGGAACAAGACTGTCGAGTGTGATTGAAACGCTGACACTGGTAATAGCGCGTAGGTGTCGGGACATAGAGGCGAAGAGAAATAACCTCGTAGCCCGCCTTGATGCGCGATGGCAGCTTAACACTATCAAAGGTCAAGAAAAGTGTCCGGGTCGGTACAAGGCCATTGTTGACCTTTTTCATGACCCTATGGACAGCCGTCACGCCCTGCTCAGCGAGGAAAGATTGAATCTCCTCGTAAGTCAATCCGTCGAGGGATCTAGTATAGACCACACCACAAGACGAATTCAAAGTTCGGTGAGCCTCCACCCGGACAGGGAACTTGTACAGGAGTGTGGCCCGAAGCAGTTTTTGTGCCTGAAAGGCGCTCTCAGTTTCTAGTAATAAGGTACCGGTACGCAACCTGGTACAAGATTTGACAGATCCGGCTATGGCATCTACGCCCTTGTGGATAACGAAAGGGTTGACAGAGGAAAAATCCTTTCCGTCCTCAGATCGAGAAACGACGAGGAACTGTGTGGCAGGCGGTAGTACTTTTGTCACTGGTGGCTGGTCAAGTTTGCGTTTTTGGGCAGAAGTCGAGAGAGATGGAGTGAAATCCATTGCGGAGAAATCCCCCATGATTGCCAGCGTCTCCGATGGCGCGCTTCTTCCTTGTGGGGACCCTCTCAGAGGGCACTCCCGCCTTAGGTGAATGTTTACAACTCAGGTCTCACCTCCCGAGAAACAGACTGAGGGACCAATTGGCATGGTCAGAAGGTATCAGCTCAGGCCATCACCCCTCCCTGGGCCTGGCCTTTACCAGGGGGTACGTGCGTGCCTTACATGTCTACCCAGGGCGGGGAATTATGCGTTACCCCGTCACCGGTTACGCATGCGAACGCGTGGGTCGGCCTTCAGGCGCGCACAGGGAGGAAGGAAGAAGAGGAAAAAGAAGAGAGAGGGAGAGAGAGGGAGAGAGAGGACAGACTGTCTCAAACGCCGAGGCGGAGACCAGAGAAGGCAATGAGGCGAAGGCAATGAGGCGAAGGCAATGAGGCGAAGGCAATGAGGCGAAGGCAATGAGGCGAAGGCAATGAGGCGAAGGCAATGAGGCGAAGGCAATGAGGCGAAGGCAATGAGGCGAAGGCAATGAGGCGAAGGCAATGAGGCGAAGGCAATGAGGCGAAGGCAATGAGGCGAAGGCAATGAGGCGAAGGCAATGAGGCGAAGGCAATGAGGCGAAGGCAATGAGGCGAAGGCAATGAGGCGAAGGCAATGAGGCGAAGGCAATGAGGCGAAGGCAATGAGGCGAAGGCAATGAGGCGAAGGCAATGAGGCGAAGGCAATGAGGCGAAGGCAATGAGGCGAAGGCAATGAGGCGAAGGCAATGAGGCGAAGGCAATGAGGCGAAGGCAATGAGAAGAAGATAAGGGAAAAGAGTAAGGAAGACAGTGAGGTGGAGAAGAGCAAAGAAAGGAACCAACCAAAGGAAGGAAGAAACGAGAAGTGAAAAAGCAAAATGACTGCAAATAGAGGTCATGGAACCGTCCGTCTCCGGACGCAGGCGCTAACTACCCCCTTGAGGGGGAGGGTCTCCTTTTAGTCGCCTCTTACGACAGGTAGGAATACCTCGGGCCTATTCTAATCCCCGGACCCGCAGGGGGGACCATCATGCTGATACCACATACGTCGACGCGTTTCCAGTGGGACATTTTCGAGCAACGTTGGCAGATCGTGCTGTAGAAACGCGATGTATGGTGCAGCTGTTTGGGCCCCTGCAATGAAGTGAGGACCAATGAGGTGGTCGCCAATGATTCCGCACCATACATTTGCAGTCCACGGTCGCTGTCGCTCTACCTGTCTGAGCCAGCGAGGATTGTCCACGGACCAGTAATGCATGTTCCGTAGATTCACTGCCCCGTGGTTTGTGAAACCCGCTTCATCAGTAAACAGGTAGAACTACAACGCATTCTCTGCTAATGCCCATTGACAGAATGGCACTCGATGATAAAAGTCATCACCATGTAATTGCTGATGTAGCGACACATGAAACGGGTGAAAGCGGTGACGAGGCAGTATGCGCATGACACTACTCTGACTCAGTACACCGGCTCTCGCAATGTCTCGTGTACTCATGTGTCGGTTCATGGCAACAGCAGCTAACACACCAACTGCACCCGCTTCTCCTGTGACGGGCCTGTTACGGACCCGCTTGCGCGCTACGACCATAGCAGTTGCATACAGTTAGCGGTGGATGTTTTGCAATGTGCGGCACGTTGGATGCTCTCTGTCCGGGTACCGCTCTGCATACACCCTGCAGGCTTCAGCTGCATTTCGTCGATACTCGCCATAGATGAGTATCATCTCCGCCTTTTCAGAGTTCGAATACACCATGGTCACAATTCCTACAACACTACAGTATCACAGACGTCTGGTAACACTGTGTACTACAGTTGGTCTGCGTGCAGAATAACAATAGCAGCAAGCGCTACATGCGGACACTACAACAGCTAGACCAAACCACAACAGTGCACTACAGCCACACTCGTAAACACGGTCGTCATCGTGAACATGTCCCTGCAGATGCTGCTCGTCGACCGTGGCCCGTGTTTGTTACAACACGCAACTGAACGTCGGAGGTTTCAAGCGTCAACTTTAGGTTACAATATCTCCGGATGTAATTAACATTTTACAATGCAACAAACGGCACTGATTACGTATTTGTTTATGTGTTCAGATGTGCTAACAAAACTAACGTGGTTCCATTTAAAAAAACGTAGGTTTGTGTTAAAAAACATACTTCCGTGCATTTTTGTATGGTTTGTATTAACCAATTACAGTAGCCCCTCTCCTCACATTCGGTCTGTGGAATCGGTTCGTCAATATTTGATGTGGTTTACGAAATATATCCAGCGGTAACGTTAGGTGACTCACCCTGTGTATGCCAGTTGCGGGCTGTATGAAGTAAACGCACTCGTCCCTCTACAGTTTCACAAGCTGCATGAAAAATGCATGCACTAAAAATGCATGCTTGAAAAATGTGAAGAAATCGAAAAAGAAATGATCGTCGGAAGGGCTGACTCAGAATATAGAAAAGTCAAAGCAACCTACGGTGAATTTAAAAGCAAGGATCGTAGCATTAGGAGTGCAGTGGGAAGTCCACTGTTGAAAGCAGAGGAGAGAACGAATACGTGGAAAGAGTACATTGAAGGCCTCTATGAGCTGAAAGACCTATCTAATGGCGAGACAGAAGAAGCAGCAAGAGTCGTTATAGAGGAGATAGGGGATGAAATAGTAGAATCAGAGTTTAAGAGACCTTTGTAAGATCTAAGATCGAAAAAGGCTGAAGCGATTGGTAACATCCTACCGCAGTTTCTAAAATCTTTGGGGGAAGATCATGTGTCAGATGACAATCAGTTTTGCTTTGGGAAAGGTAAAGGCACCAGAGAGGCAATTCTGATCTTGCAGTTGATAATGGAAGCAAGACTAAAAAAAAATCGAGATACAGTCATAGGATTCGCCGATCCGGAGAAAGCGTTCAGCAATATCCAATGGGGCAAGGTTGGTAGAAAACTTCTGAGAAAAATTAGGATAAGCTACAGGAAAAGACATAATATACAATATGTACAACAGCAAAGAGGGAACAGTAAGAGCGGAAAACCACCAGAACAAGTGCTCGGATTAAAAAGATTGTGAGACAAGGGGTGTACTCTTTCGCCTCTACTGTTCAATGTACGCGTCGAATAAGCATTGACGGAAATAAAAGAAAGCTTCAAGAGTAGAATTAAAATTCAAGGAGAAAGGATATCTATGATAAAATTCGCTGATGACATTGCTATAGTCAACGTGAAGAAGAATTACATGATCTGCTGAAAGGAATGGACAGCCTAATGGGTATAGAATGCAGTTCAAGAGTAAATCGAAGAAAGACTAAAGTAATGGGGAGTAGCAGAAATGAGAACAGCAAGGAAAAAAAAAATGGCAAATGGCTCTGAGCACTATGGGACTTAACATCTATGGTCATCAGTCCCCTAGAACTTAGAACTACTTAAACCTAACTAACCTAAGGACATCACACAACACCCAGCCATCACGAGGCAGAGAAAATCCCTGACCTCGCCGGGAATCGAACCCGGGAACCCGTGCGTAGGAAGCGAGAACGCTACCGCACGACCACGAGCTGCGGACGAGAACAGCAAGAATCTTATTATAATTGGTGATCACTAAGTAGGTGAAGTTAGGGAATTCTGGTATCTAGGAAGCAAAATAGCCCATGACGGACGGAGCAAGGAGGACATAAAAGCAGACTAGCCCTGGCAAGAATGGGATTCTTGGCCAAGAGGCGTCTACCAGTATCGAACATAGGTCTTAATTTGAGAAAGAAATTTCTCAAATTGTACATTTGGATCACAGCGTTGTAAGGTAGTGAATCATGGATTGTGGGAAAACTGGAAAACCAAGGAAAGTAAGTACACTCCTGGAAATGGAAAAAAGAACACATTGACACCGGTGTGTCAGACCCACCATACTTGCTCTGGACACTGCGAGAGGGCTGTACAAGCAATGATCACACGCACGGCACAGCGGAAACACCAGGAACCGCGGTGTTGGCCGTCGAATGGCGCTAGCTGCGCAGCATTTGTGCACCGCCGCCGTCAGTGTCAGCCAGTTTGCCGTGGCATACGGAGCTCCATCGCAGTCTTTAACACTGGTAGCATGCCGCGACAGCGTGGACGTGAACCGTATGTGCAGTTGACGGACTTTGAGCGAGGGCGTATAGTGGGCATGCGGGAGGCCGGGTGGACGTACCGCCGAATTGCTCAACACGTGGGGCATGAGGTCTCCACAGTACATCGATGTTGTCGCCAGTGGTCGGCGGAAGGTGCACGTGCCCGTCGACCTGGGACCGGACCGCAGCGACGCACGGATGCACGCCAAGACCTTAGGATCCTACGCAGTGCCGAAGGGGACCGCACCGCCACTTCCCAGCACATTAGGGACACTGTTGCTCCTGGGGTATCGGCGAGGACCATTCGCAACCGTCTCCATGAAGCTGGGCTACGGTCCCGCACACCGTTGGGCCGTCTTCCGCTCACGCCCCAACATCGTGCAGCCCGCCTCCAGTGGTGTCGCGACAGGCGTGAATGGAGGGACGAATGGAGACGTGTCGTCTTCAGCGATGAGAGTCGCTTCTGCCTTGGTGCCAATGATGGTCGTATGCGTGTTTGGCGCCGTGCAGGTGAGCGCCACAATCAGGACTGCATACGACCGAGGCACACAGGGCCAACACCCGGCATCATGGTGTGGGGAGCGATCTCCTACACTGGCCGTACACCACTGGTGATCGTCGAGGGGACACTGAATAGTGCACGGTACATCCAAACCGTCATCGAAACCATCGTTCTACCACTCCTAGACCGGCAAGGGAACTTGCTGTGTCAACAGGACAATGCACGTCCGGATGTATTCCGTGCCACCCAACGTGCTCTAGAAGGTGTAAGTCAACTACCCTGGCCATCAAGATCTCCGGATCTGTCCCCCATTGAGCATGTTTGGGACTGGATGAAGCGTCGTCTCACGCGGTCTGCACGTCCAGCACGAACGCTGGTCCAACTGAGGCGCCAGGTGGAAATGGCATGGCAAGCCGTTCTACAGGACTACATCCAGCATCTCTACGATCGTCTCCATGGGAGAATAGCAGCCTGCATTGCTGCGAAAGGTGGATATACACTGTACTAGTGCCGACATTGTGCATGCTCTGTTGCCTGTGTCTATGTGCCTGTGGTTCTGTCAGTGTGATCATGTGATGTATCTGACCCCAGGAATGTGTCAATAAAGCTTCCCCTCCCTGGGACAATGGATTCACGGTGTTCTTATTTCAATTTCCAGGAGTGTATTTGAGATGTGGTGCTACAGAGGAACGTTGAAAATTAGGGGCTGCTAAAGTAAGAAATGAGAAGGTTCTCCGGAGAATCTGCGACGAAACGAATATATGGGAAACACTGACAAGAAGAAGGGACAGGATCGTAGGACATCTGTTAACCCATCATGGAATAACTTTCATGGTACTAGAGGGAGCTGCAGAAGGAAACAGAGCTTGGAATATATCGAGCAAATAATTGAGGATGTAGGTTGTAATCTCTACTCTGAGATGAAGGGGTTGGCACAAAAGGCGAATTCGCGTCAAACGAGTCAGAAAACTGGTGACTGCAAAAAGTTGCTTCAAACGTGATTATGAAAGAAGAATTCCTATTGCTGACATTCTGAAGGCAGAAGAACGAACTTCGGAAGCATGTGGTGTCGCAGGAGAACTGTACACTGGCGCTATAAGCGCCACTGTCAGAGCCGTGGGACGAGAGAAAAAATTGGTTTTGTGGCGCCTGGAAAGCACCGAAATGGCAATAAAACAATAACACCTATTACTGGTTTCGGCGAGGATTTTTAAGGCGATCCATATCTGAAACTTATATGAATTTCATACGTCACAAAACCTTATTACAATCAGGCATGATAAAACTGGCTTCAACGGTAGCGCTTCGACAGTGCAAAGCATCTTAAAAGATAATAGCTTCAAGTACATTAAAAGTAATTATGGAATATAGTTTTGAACGAAAGGTAGCGACATAGTTGCGGAACAAGCCAAATTTCTGAGAAAGATGGACAAAGTGAGAGGAGGAGGTACTTCAGCCGGCCGCAGTGACCGAGCGGTTTTAGGCACTACAGTCTTGAACCGCGCTGCTGCTACGGTCGCAGATTCGAATCCTTCCTCGGGCATGGATGTGTGTGATGCCCTTAGGTTAGTTAGGTTTAAGTAGTTCTAAGTTCTAGGGGACTGATGACCTCAGAAGTTAAGTCCCATAGTGCTCAGAGCCATTTGAAGGTAGTTCAACAGTGGTTTACCTTGATAAAACATAGGTGATTCAAGATAATTCCAGGAAAATGAGTAATGGTACTGGCGGTTTCAGAGTTCCCGTTGGGTAAGGCACTCGAATAATTATAATAATTATAATAATAATAATAGTAATAATAATCTACGAGCAGGGTCGTCTTCTTATATTGTCCCTCATAACAAACTTGTATTTTGAGGTAATAAAAACAGCAGAGATTTTCATGAGGAAATGAATGCAGTCAGTTTCAAGAAGTGGTTCACTGAAGAATTCTTGCCATACCCTGTTCTGTAGTCTATACTAGTACTGGGCAATGCCCACAACCTTTCAGCCGTTATTGAGGAAACACCAAGCACAAAACTCTAGGAAATCAGATATTCGGCTCTGCCTTAGAAATGAAAATATTCCGCACAGGATAAATCAGACTCCGACAGCTATCTAATTTAAACAACTCACGTGGCAAAACGTGCGAAATGGACTTGTTTGCACGTGAATGTGGTCATACGGATTTGCATTAGAAAACGTATCTCTATTACTATAACCGTAATGAATTAACTTGGGCACAGGTTAAAGTCCACGTAGCAGAAAAGAGCAAAACATTCGAGAGAGCTGACACTGAATCGCTTGTGCATGAAGCAATAGACGCCATCTTCTGTAAGAAGAACTTTATAGATGGATTGTAAGGCATCCATGGTCCATTACTCGTCGATAATCTTATTTTGCTCGCGCAGGTCGAGAATACGCCACGAATCCGAAGTCAAGCGCCGAATGCGCCCAGCAAGTGAGGTTATTCAAATTCAATTGAGTCAGTGAGTAACTGGTTGTTCTAAATGCGTAATTGGGGGGGGGGGGGGGGGGGTACTGTGCAGGCTGAGTGTGCGTCCCCAGACGCCGTAGGTCGACCCACTCAAACCGAGTTATGCTTGCTAGTAACAAAGCGTTTTTAGTGAAATTTGATTAGAAATACGGAGTAGCGATATTACGCATTTGCATCTAGCACGTCGGCCAATGGACCGCAGCGAGGATAACGTGTGCAGCTTATTACAACCGAATGTGGCGATATTTCAATAGATTTTACCTCTGTCGAGGTTAGCCGCA
Source organism: Schistocerca piceifrons (assembly GCF_021461385.2). NCBI lineage: Eukaryota > Metazoa > Arthropoda > Insecta > Orthoptera > Acrididae > Schistocerca > Schistocerca piceifrons. The sequence goes on from NC_060144.1 coordinate 204,831,961, forward strand.
AACAGAAATATACGACAATGGTAGTGAGTGTCTCAGTTTGTATTTACTGAGAATATATAACTTCCTTTAGTGCAAACTTTCGCGATTTTCAGTAATGTCCTTTGAACATACGAGCATTACTGAGCAGCCAAAATCCGACCGAAACAACTTCCGTACCGGTGAAATCCGATTAGCTCTTATCCATTAGGCCTCGATTATTAAAATAAAGGTTATGCTAGTACATGATTCACCTGCTTACAAATGCAAATTTAATCTGGGCTCTTTAATCTTGGCTTCCATGCCTCGGACGTCGTCTTTCGGCCGAACAATAACTGATGTGGACAGAAAAGACGAACTGTGTTTGTCTAGCAAGAAGACATTAAAACGAATCCAGAGGGAGACCAGCCACCAACAGTATTTCAGTGAACTTCGAAGGGACATCTACAGTTACATCTGTATCCTATTAGCCACTTTATAATGTGTGATGGAGGGTGCTTCGTATACTACTGTCTGTTTCTCCCTGCCCCGTTCCAGCCACAAATCATTCGCTTCAGAATCTTTGTACCAGCTAGGATCTCTCTGATTTTGGCGTCATGGTGTGGACAAGGTCAAAGATCGTTGCCATAAGCGTACCACAACCCTTCTGTCCCATCATTTCATAACACTGCGCGTATAAAAGCCATAAGGCAACTATTTGGTTAATCGTACAATCGATAGATATGAAATGAAAATTAAAGCATATAATTTATTTATAAAACCAGTTTCGGTGCCCCATTACACCATCTTCAACTCCCGTTGACTAACGTCAATCACTTTATCATCCGATGAGTAGTCGGTAGATGAACAAAGGATAGTGTCGTACAAATCAGACATCTACAGAACCAGCTATTTAATTCTGGCTCCTGTAATGATTGCACAGAAGACTGGATTCATCCCAATTCACAGTGTTAAAGGGGCCTGAAGGTGCTATGATGGAACAGAAACTAGCTGTATAAATAAATTCAGTGCAAAAGTGATAGTAGCGGATGTTTCAATTTTCTTTTCGTATTTAACATCCAAAGTCCCTGTAACCTCAATTACAAGGATGGACATAGAAAGAATCTATAGGTAATTTTTTATCCTATACAGGTGACTCTCGATAGTTCAGTTTTTCTTTGACAAAGATTATCTTTGCTGATCACGTGTAAACTAGACCACGTCCATTTTACATAGTATTTATGCCACTCTCTAACGTCCGACCCATCAGTCTGCCAGATTCAGCGTCACCAGGAGCCCCTCCGAAGATATCCGTTGCAGCTGTGGACGAAACGTTAGGAGCAAAAAGTTTCCTGCACCACGGATGTAGAACCTGAACACTCACAAGCAACTAATCAGTTAATGACCAAAAAAGTACCATAACCACGGAAACCTATGTCGATGTACGGTGAGCAGTGTACGCGACATTTGTGGCTACAAAAATCTCATCCTGGTGCATATAAGTAATGGCCGTCTCGCTATGCTAGACATCAGAGTCATTGAGTCGGCATCCGCTGCAGTGTAAATTTCCGCCATGAGGCCATCATCGCACAACGACATTCTGACAGGACGGCCTCTATAGTGCTACAGCTTCAGTGGGCCAAGAGACCCTCCCAGCGACTGAGCTACTGGATCTCCGCCGACGCCAGATGTCGCAACCCTGCTGTCAACACTTCCGTCACTCGTCACGGCTGGGGCACGCTGCCAGCATGAACTGCTCTCGGCGTAAACGCACCATTCTGCCACTGCAGCACAAGACGCCGCTCCGCCGCCAAGCCAAGAATGCTAGCGTCACAAGGTCGATCCGTCATTGAGACGAGTTGGTCGTAGCCATTGTTGCCTGCATCACATAACGCGTCGTGGACCACGGGTTCGACACACCCCACCCTGCATGCTACAGATCGACATAAAACCTCGATACCAGGTTCTATCGATACATCAAGATAACGTCGATATTTAAATTACCGATTCACTGACTAATCGATATTTTATTTTGAATAATGAAAGCGATATTTAATTGTCTGTCTTTTCTAAATTTTCTTTTCTATACCTCTCATCGCCAGATTTCTTGCCCATTCCTACTACTACAAATCTTTGCAGTGTAGCACTTAACGTCTTACAATGGGATTAAATCTAATTTCATATTCAGTATTGCACATGAGCACCAGATTTGAACATGAATCTATCTATGCTGCGTATTCATGAAAGCGGAATGTGCGCTTCTTTTAACCCATGATTGCCTCGATCAGGAAAAGGTAGACGAACTGTAAAAGTAACGTACACCGGGCCCAAAAATCACACGCATTACTGCACTGGTATTCAATGGAAAATGGGTCTGTTGTCTGAAATGGTTGTGGAAAGTGCAATGTTTCATATTCAGAACATGCACCTGAAGTGTTTCACTCCCCAGTAAGCCGAGATTCCCCTCCCGTCAGCCATTTCGTTCCTGCTGGCTCGTCATTTGTCAGGCACTTCTGGCACGAACAATATGCCCAAGAACGGCAAAACTCAGTGTAGCGTATCGCATGGCGCATGCCATCTTTTGACGATACGTAGAGGCCATTCACGCAGTACCAAGAATGACGCAGCCCGACACTCTCCTACGACTGTGTCTAGTTGTAATTCTTCATGCTTTCCCTGCGATCTGTTGACATCTTGGATGTTCGGCAATCCAGCAGGATGTTCGCGTCGTTCTCGCGATTCATATGTAATAAAATTTTTGGAAAATTCACCAGAAAATCAGAAATTTTAATGTATTTTTCTACGAAAATCTCAATATAAGAAATGTGTCGGTCGGTTTGACATTTCTGCTGTCACATGCTGTCATAACAAAAAATACGACGTCCAGTCTTACATTTCTGCTGTCGCATGTTTCTATAACAACAAACGCATGTTTCTATAACAACAAACTCCTCACCGAATATTGATATTTTGAGAAAAAGAATACAACTGAAAGCGATTATCGGTGGTGATCATATATTTGAGTATGCCAAAGATTAAATTGATGTCAGTTTGTTGTAGTTGTCTGTGTTGCAAACATTCAGTTGATTTCAGTTCATGGTTTGATTTTTGGAGAAAATGCCACCAGTGAGGCCTCGAAATATGGGTCGGCGTACGCACAACGCAGGACATCTACCTGATGGACGAGTCAATGAGACTGACAAAGAGCGTAGACAGCGTTTGCAGACAAATCGAACAATAATTTCTCCAGCATGATCCATTATGACTCTGGAACAATGGATTCAGTCGAGTTCCTAATTTTATTGATTTTACTTTCGATTCGCACATGAAGTCAAAGAGCCCTGGCCGTAGCATGATCTGGCACTGCTGCCATGTTGTTGGAAGGATGACGAACAGCTCATTCTGCGCTCAGGGAGTAGCGGCGTGTAACATTGACAAAAATTCAGCAACGGCGGAAGTACTACAGAACTGCTAAATAATCAGTTGGGATGACTGTAGGACGGCGCACAGACTAGCGCTGGTGGTACTCGATCGAACAGTAAGACGTTTTCGGTCCTGATTGTATACCAGTCAGGTTCCTCTCAGAGTATGCTGATAAAATCGCTCCATATTTAGCCACTCGCTCACAGAGAGATACGTACCTGAAGACTGGAAAATTGCTCAAGTCACACCAATACGCAAAAAGGGAAGTAGGAGTAATCCGCTGAATTACAGGCCTACATCACTAACGTCGATTTGCAGTAAGGTTTTAGAACATATACTGTATTCAAACATTATGAAGTACCTCGAAGAAAACGATTTGACATATAGTCAGCACGGATTCAGAAAATATCGTTCTTGTGAAACACGACTAGCTCTTTATACTCATATACTAATAACTGCTGCTGACAGGGGATGCCAAATTGCTTCCATATTTTTAGATTTCCAGAACTATTTCGATACCGTTCCTCACAAGCGTCTTCTAACCAAACTGCGTGCCTACTGAGTATCGCCTCAGTTGTGCGACTGGATTCGTGATTTCCTGTCAGAAAGGTCACAGTTCGTAGTAATAGACGGAAAGTCATCGAGTAAAACAGAAGTAATATCCGACGTTCCCCAAGGAAGTGTCATGCGCCTTGTATTGTTCCTGATCTACATTAACGACGTAGGAGTCAATCTGAGTAGCCGTCGTGGATTGTCTGCAGATGATGCTATCATTTATCGTCTCGTAAAGTCATCAGATGATCAAAATGACTTGCAAAATCATTTAGATAATATATCTGTATGGTGCGAAAAGTGGCAACTGACCCTGAATAAAGAAAAGTGCGAAGTTATTCACATGAGTACTAAAAGAAATCAGCTACATTTCGATTACGCGATAAGTTACACAAATCTGAGGGCTGTAAATTAAACTAAATACTTAGGGATTACAATTACAAATAACCTAAATTGGAACGATCACATAGATAATATTGAGAGTAGGGCAAACCAAAGACTGCGATTCATTGGCAGAACACTAAGAAGGTACAACAGGTCTACCGAAGAGACGGCTGACACTACGCTTGTCCACCCTATTCTGGAGCACTGCTGTGCGGTGTGGGATCCGCATCAGGTGGGACTGACGGATGACGACGAAAAAGTACACAGAAGGGCAGCTCGTTTTGTATTATCGCGAAATAGGGGAGATAGTGTTACAGACATGATACGTGAATTGGAGTGGCAATCATTAAAACAAAGGCGTTTTTCGTTGCGACGGGATCTTCTCATGAAATTTCAATCACCAGTTTTCTCCTCCGATTGCGAAAACATTCTGTTGGCACCCACCTACATAGAGAAAAATGATCATCACGATAAGACAAGAGAAATCAGGGCTCGCACGGAAAAATTTAAGTGTTCTATTTTCCCGCGGGCTGTTCCAGAGTAGAACGGTAGAAAGAGAGCATGAAGGTGGTTCATTGAACCCTCTGCCAGGCACTTTATTGTGAATAGCAGAGCAATCACGTAGATGTAGAACCCAGCCCTCTTTCGAGGGTCGATGTTTTCGCTGGCCTGAGATTTTCGCCTAACGCTGCCGGTTATTGCAAGATCAACAGCTGCATCAAATAATCGACATTGTGGAGATACGTGAAAACTCTCAAGTCAACAACGAATATGTGAGTCGCGGTAGAAAATGACGAATCGACGGAAGTGTTTCGCAAGCAGTTATTAGACACTGACAATAAAAAAATTTCGGTTGACTCTTCCACTGGCCGCATTTCGTTACCACCTAATTTTTGTCAGTTCACGACATCAAAAGGAGCACTCAGCACGAATGTGTTCTCGAATGTTGGTGAAAATTACAAAACGCATGTTTGGTTGAGCGAACGAGTCATTTTGGCACCGAAAACCAAGGACGTAGACGATTTGAACACGTCTCAGAATAGAACTGATGGCCAACTGCATTCATTTAATTAGATCAGTTACGTTACCGATCCAGGCGAAATCGTCAGTTAACCATTTCACTCTCGAGCTTGTTGGATTTGCCAGGAATGTCATTGCACAATTTGCAGTTCAAGGTCGGCTCGGTGATAATCGTGTTACTTAGCCTGAACCAGTCGATACTGTGCTATGGAACAAGACTCGCTGTTAAGAATCTGATGAACAATGTGACTGAAGTTTCGGTCATCTTAGGAAAGTTCAAGGGCGAGAATGTTCTGATTTCAAGGACACCATCGATTCCAACCGACGGTGCGTTTCGCTTTCAGCGTTTCCAGCTTCTGGATCGCCTTGTATTCGCAATGACTATTAATAAATCGCAAGGCCAGTTGTTGGATGTGTGCGGAATTGCCTTGTTTTCCCCATGGGCACTTTTACGTGGCGTTCTCGAGAGTCGGTAAAGCATGGACGCTACTCGTTTTCTCTCCGGACAGAAAGCAAGAACATTGTTCATCACCAAGCGTCGCGATGAACAAAATAAAAATACCACAAAATTATTATCAAAACAATGAATTCCGACTTACTTCATTTCACTAATTTCGCGGTCTTACTGAATTTTTTTTTTTATTTCAGTTCAGACAAATACAGGGAAAGATCCCTTCTCAACCAACTCACTGACACTGAATGACTGGCAACGCACAGCCTAAACCACTGGAGATACAGACATGTTATACGATGAACAGTTAAACCGGGTGCGAGAAAGAACGTGCCAAGCTGTGCTGTGATGATGTGCAGTTTTCTTCTCCTTTTTGTTGTCATTTTCAACAGAAAACAGGAAAGTGGTGTTTATGGCTACCTTTAAAATCCTGCCTGTTCGTTGATAGAAACATCCGAAATAATGTCATTAAAGCTACTACCCTCAAGGACCAAGCAACTGAAAAGGCCGGCCGGGGTGGCCGAGCAGTTCTAGGCGCTACAGTCTGGAACCGCGCGACCGCTACGATCGCAGGTTCGAATCCTGCCTCGGGCATGGATGTGTGTGATGTCCTTGGGTTAGTTAGGTTTAAGTAGTTCGAAGTTCTAGGGGACTGATGACTCAGATGTTAAGTCCCATAGTGCTCAGAGCCATTTGCACCAACTGAAAAGTTTTCTCTCGTACCCCGTGTACTAATGATACCAACCGATTTACCCATTCATTTTGACTTCTATTCCCAGTCAATGTTGCGTTTGCAGTAACAGTAAATAACATCAAAGAAAGGGGAAGGAGGTGATCGACAGAAGGGGGAGAAAATGGATGTAAAGAAGGAGAAGAAGGATATGGCCGGAGAGATGAGGGAGGAAAATATGCAGAGAGAGAGAGAGAGAGAGAGAGCAAGAGTGTGGGGTAAGAGACGTGCAGGTGATGGAAAGCGAGAGACGAGGAAGGAGGAGAAGATGGACAACTAGAGGGGGGAGGGAAGAGTAATACAGAAGGAGGGTGGGCAGGAGAAAAAGATAAGGACGTATATCCTATTCCCATGCATATTCAGCTATTGCGAAGCATTGTCGGATTCGCTAGTTTATACAATAAAACATAACTACGCATACAAGACATGTCATGACAATTCGTACTAGTATATTGCTACTATGAATTTTGAAACTTGTGATTCTGTTACACTCACAGTTCTGTTACACTCCCAGCTGCCTTTCTTGAAGGCTAAGGTTTTTCGCTTGTATATCTCATATATTAGGTGGAACATTTTTTTTCCATGATGGTACCCTGTTTCGACTTCTATCGTCTTCATCCATTTCTTCCACCCTTTCCATAACACTGTCTCCAATCTTCATTGCTTTAAATAGCCTTCCTACATATTCTTTCCTTCTTTAAGCCTTCCCTTTTCTCTCTTGCCATCAGATCTCTTGTTGTCCATACTTTTGCTTTTAATGGATCAAATGTCTTATTACTTTTTCCAAAAATGCTTCATCTATATTTTCCACATTGTCTCTGCAAGGGCGCCTTTCTCCATTCACCCTTGCTGTCCTCTCAGTTGGCACTTTCTGTTAATCCCTGTTTCCACATGCCTAATTCATTTGTAGCATGTTTATGTATTTTTTTTATACCATCAGACAAAATTAGCACCACACTTTTATGAATATATGCGTTGTTGACCTGTTCTTTATTTCGACATTTTTCTGCTGCCTCCACTATTTGAAAGTGTCCCATCGGTCTGTTACGTTCTTTTCTTCTGTCTGAGTCACTCATTGCTAAGGTAACCTTTCAAGCACTTAAAAGCCTCTTCTTGTTTCAACTTTATCACGTCACATCCTTTAACCATTTCTTCAGGTGTAGTCTGTATTTCGTAACTAGTCTCCACATTTGTAAATGCATTATCAAAAATCTTAAATAGCGTACCATAATTGCGAGTAACAGGCTGAACCTAAACTTACTCGATGATGCCCCGGCAGATTTCCGAATTAACGTTTGTCCTGTGGATCAAAACTTTACATTAAGAACTCTGTCTGCAAAAAATTTGGAGGTGTATCCCCTTCTTAATGTCATTGTTTCACTTTGTTAGCGATACTAATTTTGTCAGAGTATGAGATAGTAATCCCAAGAAATATAGAAATCCTATCAAAATAAGCACAGGAAATATTAACCAAAATTATAAACTTCACTACAGACGGCTTCAGTACCTACTCCGGCGGCAGAAAGAGAGGATGACTGTCACCAGTTCTCTTGCTTGACTCATGCCAAGGCAAGGGCTTCAACAGTGGCAGCCATTTTGGCTCTTTGGTTGCTTTCATTCAATAGTCGGGATTGAAATCTGGGACAGAGTATGTATTTGCGGCGGTAGGTATCCTCTCGAGTGTGTCGCAATTATTCTGTGTTGAATCGTGGTCTTATCAAATTGCGTGTGTCAGAATTATTTTCAGCTTTCGGACCTAGAATATTTCGCATCAGGTGAACTGAATGTGTCACGAGCTTTTGGTATTCACGACTGTAGCCAGCCAATACTCTGAAATATTTTCAACTTGGTGACTTCGAATGTTTGAAGTCTGGCGAAGCAAAAACTTTGTGACCGTTATTTCTACGAGTGATGTGCGCTCAAACTTAGCTAGTTCGTCAAGGTCCAAGTTTAATTTAGAACCTGTTGTGAAGGAAGTTTAATTATTTTCCTAAATTTTCCTAAATTTTCCAGAAGCTTATGTGAACGTGAGATGGCGTTCGTTTCGTTTAAGTCCTCAATCAGATAATAATTAATTTAACATTAAAAGAGATGTGGCATAGTATCTTTAAGTTCACATTGATCCAGGAAATATTTAATTTACCGATAAACCCAGCCTTGGATCAGAAAAATTGTTATAAGTACACCCGATTGATCAACTTTTGTAGTCAATTTTATTATAAATAAATTGATTGATTTAATTATAAAAAACTAATGTTAAACCATTGTTACCGCGCGATATGTGGAGCGGCATACTGAAATACACACAGTTCAGTTAAAAATTAAAACACTGTGAGTAGTGAACATCATTCTTCACTGCGAATTCCTGTCTGCTTTTTTTTTTTTTAATTTTGCTACACGATTTCTCAGGGTTAATGCTACAGGGCCTGTAGACTATTGCGTAGCAAATACTTAGAAATCCAGCCAAACATTCAAGGGATCCTGCAAACAAAAACTTTCTAAAATACAATTTATTATTGGTCCAGATACACGTGCCGGTTCACGAGACGGAAGAATACTGAACAATTATTTTATGGAAGTAAGAAGTTTTATCTTCTCTCTTCCGATTTTATTATCCGAATAGTCACGTATGTTTGTGACTGCTTCCAAAAAAAAATGACAACTTGGAAGTCAGCCTAAAATTTCACCACGTCAAGGAAATAAAATACCTGTTAACAGTCTTCAGTACAAAAAGCATAGGGAAGTTAGAATCTGAATTTGAATTCTAAAAATAAGTAATAATGTGTGTGCTAGGCAAAAATCACGAACAGCAAAACTTCGCTATGGAAATTACATAGCGCGTCCATAGGTAACGCATCTATCCTATTGTACCATATGCATGTCAAACCAGGCCTGAGATGCAAAAATAAAAAATAAATTAAATAGACAATTGAAAACTGAAAAACCCATTGTAATAGAGGGACGTAAATAGTTCCCTAACTTATCGGAGCTGTGAAGGACCTTGTGGGCAGAAATTGGTGAAACCAAGGATATAGAAAACGATAAGACCTTTTTAGCCCGCCCGGTTAGCCGTGCGGTCTAATGCACTGATTTCCTGGCGGGAAGGCCTAGCGGTTTCCCGAACGAATCCGCCCACCGGACTAGTGTCGAGGTCCGGTGTGCTGGCCAGACTGTGGACTGTTTTTGAGGCGTTTTTCCATCTGCCTTGGCGAGTGATGGCTGGTTTCCCTTATTCCGCCTCTGTTACACTATGTCTTCGATTGCTGCACCTACACTTTCTCCACGTACCCGTACACCATAATTATTCTACCATGCAAACATTGGGGTTACACTGGTCTGGGTGTGGGACGTTCCTGGAGGGTTCCATTGGGGGCCGAACCGCACAGTAACACCGGGTTCGTTGTGGGGCGGCGGTGGGGTGAGCCTGAGGGCTACGGCAAGGACGAGGCCTCTCCGTCGTTTGTTGTTGCCCAGTTCCCTGCAGTACAATACAGTGGTCTTTTTAAAGGACCTATCATTCCTACAGAATTACTGTATATAGGGTGTTACAAAAAGGTACGGCCAAACTTGCAAGAAACATTCCTCACACACAAAGGAAGAAAATATGTTATGTGGACATGTGTCCGGAAACGTTTACTTTCCATGTTAGAGCTCGTTTTATTACTTCTCTTCAAATCACATTAATCATGGAATGGAAACACACAGCAACAGAACGTACCAGCGTGACTTCAAACACTGTTACAGGAAATGTTCAAAATGTTCTCCGTTAGCGAGGATACATGCATCCACCCTCCGTCGCATGGAATCCCTGATGCGCTGATGCAGCCCTAGAGAATGGCGTATTGTATCACAGCCGTCCACAATACGAGCACGAAGAGTCTCTACATTTAGTACCGGGGTTGCGTAGACAAGAGCTTTCAAATGCCCCCATAAATGAAAGTCAAGAGGTTTGAGGTCAGGAGAGCGTGGAGGCCATGGAATTGGTCCGCCTCTACCAATCCATCGGTCACCGAATTTGTTGTTGAGAAGCGTACGGACACTTCGACTAAAATGTGCAGGAGCTCCATCGTGCATGAACCACACGTTGTGTTGTACTTGTAAAGACACATATTCTAGCAGCACAGGTAGAGTATCCCGTATGAAATCATGATAACGTGCTCCACTGAGCGTAGGTGGAAGAACATGGGGACCAATCAAGACATCACCAACAATGCCTGTCCAAACGTTCACAGAAAATCTGTGTGGATGACGTGATTGCACAATTGCGTGCGGATTCTCGTCAGCCCACACATGTTGATTGTGAAAATTTACAATTTTTTCGCTTTGGAATGAAGCCTCATCCGTAAAGAGAACATTTGCACTGAAGTGAGGATTGACACGTTGTTGGATGAACCGTTCGCAGAAGTGTACCTGTGGAGGCCAATCAGCTGCTGATAGTGCCTGCACACGCTGTACATGGTACGCAAACAACTGGTTCTCCCGTAGCACTCTCCATACAGTGACGTGGTCAACCTAACTTTGTAGAGAAGCAACTTCTCTGACGCTAACATTAGGGTTATGGTCAACTACAACAAGAATTGCCTCGTCCAATGCAGGTGTCCTCGTCGTTCTAGGTTTTTTGTTTTGATATGGTTTTAGGGCGCAAAACTGCTATGGTCATTAGCGCCCGGTCCGTGACTTAGGAAGCAGTAAAAAACCGAAAATGGAAACCAGCAGCAATGGGAACGAAACTCAAAAAATTGGAGAAACTAAAAGCAGAAGGAAGGCTTAAAAATCCACTACAGAAAAGGGTTGGTTGTCCCCAAAAAAAGCTTCAAATGACTGACGTCATTTCACTGGCATTAATGAACTTGAGAACGCGGTCGGCTGAGCGCGTGTCATCTGCTAAAATCGACGATATATCAGGCGATAGCTGTAGACGGGAGCGTAACGGATTAAAATAGGGGCACTCAAAAGGTGTCTTACCGTCCACAGCTGAGAGCAGTGGGGACAGAGTGGGGGAGGATCGCCGCTTAAAAGATGTCGAGGGCTAAAAGGACAGTGCCCTATCCGGAGTCTAGTTAAAATTACCTCCTCCCGACGACGCGTTCGGGAGGAAGAGGTCCAAGCACAAGGAAGAGCTTTCACGTCCCGCAATTTATTATGGGGACGTGTCGACCAATGTGCGTGCCATAAAAGAACAACACGACGACATAAAACGCTCCGTAGATCAGCGAAGGGAATCGATTGAATAGCTGGCCGAAGAAGAAGACTGCAGCCTTGGCAGCAATATCGGCCGCCTCATTTCCACAGATACCAGCGTGTCCCGGGAGCCAGAGGAACGCCACCGAGACGCCCCCCAGGTGGAGCAAGCGCAGACAGTCCTGAATCCGGTGGACCAGAGGGTGAACAGGATGAAGAGCTTGGAGACTGAGGAGAGAGAGAGAGAATCTGAGCAGATAACGTATTGTATCCGCTGATGGCGGCGGATGTAGTGGACAGCCTGGAGAACAGCGTAAAGCTCCGCAGTATAAACTGAACACTGATCGGGAATCGAAAGTGATTTGGGGTGTCGCCAACAATATAGGCACTCCCTACACCTAACGATGTTTTCGAGCCGTCGGTGTAAATAAATGTGGCGTCTGTCATTTGTGCACATAGAGCAGCAAATGCCCGACGATAAACAAGTGAAGGGGTACCATCCTTGGGAAATCGACAAAGGTCACGTAGCAGGCAGTTGTCAAGAAGGTTTTAGGAAAGCGGAAGGAAAGAGAATGGAGCAGTTGACGGAAGCGGACTCCTGGTGGTGGTAGGGAGGAGGGGTGGCCTGCATACCCTACATCAAAGGAGGCGTCGAAAAAAAGGTCATGGGCTGGATTAGCAGGCATGGAAGACAGATGGCTAGCATAACGACTCAGAAGGGCTGCCCGCCGATTGGACAGCGGAGGTTCAGCAGTCTCAGCATAAAGGCTTTCTACAGGGCTGGTGTAAAAAGCTCCAGACACTAAACGTAATCCACGGTGGTGGATAGAGTCGAGACGCCGAAGAATAGACGGCCGAGCAGAGGAGCAGACTATGCTTCCATAGTCCAATTTCGAGCGCACTAAGGCGCGATAGAGGCGGAGAAGGACCACTCGGTCCGCTCCCCAGGAGGCACCATTCAGGACACGGAGGGTGTTAAGGGATCGCAGACAGCGAGCCGAAAGATAGGAAACGTGGGAGGACCAGCACAGTTTTCTGTCAAACATAAGACCCTAGAATTTAGCGACGTTGGAAAACGGAAGGTCGACAGGACCTAGATGTAAGGAGGGCGGAGAAACTCCTTACGTCGCCAAAAATTAACACAAACGGTCTTACTGGGAGAAAAACGGAAGTCGGTTTCGATGCTCCAAGAGTGGAGGCGATCGAGACATCCTTGAAGATGTCGTTCAAGAAGGCTGGTCCGTTGAGAGCTGTAGTAGATCGCAAAATCGTCCACAAAGAGGGAGCCCGAGACATCAGGAAGGAGACAATCCATAATTGGATTGATGGCAATGGCAAACAGTACAACACTCAGCACGGAGCCCTGGGGTACCCCGTTTTCTTGGGAGAAAGTACGGGAGAGAGTAGTGTTCACCCGCACCCTAAATGTGCGCTCTGCCATAAAGTCGCGAAGAAAAAGGGGCAGCCGACCTCGAAAGCCCCAAAAGAACAGTGTGCGGAGGATGCCTGTCCTCCAACAGGTATCGTATGCTCTCTCCAGATCAAAAAATATTGCTACCGTTTGGCGTTTCCGGAGAAAATTGTTCATGATATAAGTGGAGAGAGCAACAAGATGGTCAACTGCAGAACGATGCTTTCGGAATCCGCATTGGGCAGGTGTTAAAAGACTGCGGGATTCCAGCCACCACGCTAAACGGCAATTCACCATACGCTCCGAAACCTTACAGACACTACTCATGAGAGAAATGGGGCGATAGCTAGAGGGGAGATGTTTGTCCTTTCCAGGTAAACCTTGCGGGATGTAAGGTCGTGGTCCATGAAACTCTTCAGCTCCTAACGTTTCGTCCAGTGCTTCGCTGGAGATCTTCAGAGGGGTGTTTCTCCTCCGGTGAGTCTTGCCGACGGCAAGACTCACCGGAGGAGAAACACCCCTCTGAAGATGTCCAGCGAAGCACTGGACGAAAAGTTAGGAGCTGAAGAGTTTCATGGACCACGACCTTACATCCCGCAAGGTTTACCAGAAGATATGTCATCCGGTCGTGAAAGCCTTCATACTATGTCCTTTCCAGGTTTCGGAACAGGATCGACGATAGCTTCCCGCCATCGTCTGGGAAAAGTTCTGTCTGTCCAAATTCGATTATAAAGGCGAAGGAGGTAACGCAGACTATGGGTTGATAAATGCAGCAACATTTGGACATGGATACCATCCAGTCCTGGAGCAGAGGAGCGAGAAGAAGAGAGTGCATGTTGGAGTTCCCGCATGGAGAAAACAGTATTGTAGCTTTCGCGATTTTGAGAGGAGACAGCAAGAGTTCGCACTTCCGCTGCACGTTTCTTCGGGAGAAACGCTGGCGGGTAATTTGAAGAGCTCGAAATCTCAGCAAAGTGCTGACCCAACGAGTTAGAAATTGCGATGGGGTCCACTAATGTATCATGCGCGACAGTGAGCCCAGAGACCGGGGAGAAACTAGGCGTGCCTGAGAACCGTCGAAGCCGACTCCAAACTTCCGAGGAGGGAGTGAAGGTATTAAATGAGCTAGTAAAGAAGTCCCAGCTTGCCTTCTTGCTATCGCAGATGACGCGACGGCACCACGCACAGAAATGCTTATAGCAGATACAGTTGGCCAAAGTAGGATGGTGGCGGAAAACGCGGAGAGCACGTCGCCGCTCACGTAGCGCATCACGGCATGCCTCGTTCCACCAAGGAACTGGGGGGCGCCGGGGCAATTCGGAGGTGCGTGGTATTGAACGTTCCGCAGCTGTAAGAATAACGTCGGTAATATGTGTGACCTCATCGTCGACACTGGGAAAGCGACGGTCATCGAATGTCGCTAGAGACGAAAAAAAGTGTCCAATCGGCTTGGGCAAACTTCCAGCGTCGCGAGCGCATATATGGCAGTTGAGGCTGCAGTCTAAGGACACATGGAAAGTGGTCACTCGAGTGTGTATCATCAAGGGCGAACCATTCGAATCGCCGAGCTAGCGGAACAGTACCGACCGCAAGGTCCAAATGAGGTAAATTTGTCGTGGAGGCAGACAAAAACGTAGGGACCCCAGTGTTGAGGCAAACTAGATCCGTTTGGTGGGAGACGTCTGGCAATAGTGAGCCACGCAGACAAGGATGTGGAGATCCCCAAAGCGAGTGGTGGGCATTGAAGTCCTCAACCAGTAAATAGGGGGGGTGGAAGCTGACCAAGAAGATGAAGGAGATCAGCTCGTGCCATTGGTGTGGACGATGGAATGTATACAGTACAAAGAGAGAACCTGTATCCGGAAAGGGAAAGATGGACGACGACAGCTTGGAAGGAAGTATTTAAGTGGATTGAGTGTTAATGGAGCGTATCATGGAGAAAAATCATGAGTCCTCCATGTGCTGGAGTGCCTTCAACGGAGGGGATATCATATCGGACGGAAAATGAGGGAGAACAAAGCGGTCATGGGGACGCAGCTTTGTTTCATGAAGACAGAAGATGACTGGCGAGTAGGATCGTAAGAGGATCGACAAATCATCCCGAATGGCTCGAATACCGCGGATATTCCAGTGGATAATGGACATAGGGTGAACAGAAAATGGATGAATGTGACCAAGGTTGCTGTCAACTCAACGACTGCTCAGAGCTTGCGACCGACAGCATGGAATGGCATTCATTCGAAGGAAGAAGATCCTGATCCATAGGTTGTTCAGGAGCAGCTCCTGCCACCAGCGGTCGGCCGGTTGATCGGCCGCCAGTAGTGCGCCTCGGCGACACAGAAGACTGCCGAGGGCGATTTCCGCCAGGTGGTGCTGTAGATGGGACACGCCTTGGTGGAGAAGGAGAGGAACTGGGTTTCTTTGTAGCCTTCTTGGAAGTATGATGTTTAGATGGAGCAACCGATGGTTGGGAGGTTGCGGTACGTAAAAACTCTTCCCAAGAACGCTCTTTTTTCGAAGTCTTGGTGTCCGACTTTTGGGCTCGAGATTTAGGAGAACTAGACGAAGGGTGAGCCAGAGAGTGGGCAGGCGAAAGTGGTGAGGTTGAACGGGCGATCTCTGCGCTGGCCGATCTGACGACCGTGGCACTAAAGGTGAGGTCGCAAGTCTGCGTGGCTGCCTCCTTTGTTGGCCCAGGAGAAGCAAGGACAGTGCTGTATTTTCCTTTCTGAGGCACGGTGGGCTGTCGACTGGCGAATAATTTTCGAGCAGCAAGGGTCGACACCTTTTCCTTCACTCTGATTTTCTGGATGAGCTTTTCGTCCTTAAAAACGGGGCAATCTCGAGAGGAAGCAGCGTGGTCACCCATACAGTTGATGCAGCGAGGGGATGGAGGTGGACAAGCAGCCTCATGGGCATCCTTGCCACACGTAACACATCTGGCCGGATTGGAACAGGACTGGCTGGTGTGATTGAACCGCTGACACCGATAGCAACATGTAGGGTTAGGGACGTAAGGGCGAATGGGAATTATCTCATAGCCTGCTTTGAATTTCGATGGGAGTTGAACTTTGTCAAATGTCAAGAAGACAGTGCGGGTTGGAATGATGTTCGTGTCAACCCTTTTCATAACTCTATGAACAGCCGTTACGCCCTGGTCAGACAGGCTGTTCTGAATTTCTTCGTCAGACAATCCATCGAGGGAGCGTGTATTAACGACTCCACGCGAGGAATTTAAAGTGCGGTGCGCTTCAACCCGGACAGGAAAAGTGTGGAGCAGAGAAGTACGCAGCAATTTTTGTGCCTGGAGGGCACTGACTGTTTCTAACAAGAGGGTGCCATTCCATAATCTGGAACGAAACTTTACAGGACCTGCAATTGCGTCGAAACCTTTCTGAATAATGAAAGGGTTGACCGTGGCGAAGTCGTGACCTTCGTCAGACCGAGAAACAACAAGGAACTGTGGCAACGATGGAAGAACTGTCTGTGGCTGAGACTCAGTGAACTTACGCTTGTGAGCAGACATAGTGGAAGGTGAGGAAACCATTGCGGAAGAATCCCCCATGATTACCAGCGTCTCCGATGGCGCGCTCCTCCCTTGTGGGGGCCCTCTCTGAGGGCACTCCCACCTTAGGTGATTGTTCACACCTCAGGTTACACCTCCCGACAAACGGATGGAGGGACCAATCGGCACTTTCGGAAGGTATCAGCTCGGGTAATCACCCCTCCCTGGGCCTGGCCGTTACCCGGGGGTACGTACGTGTCCTACCTGTCCACCTGGGGCGGGGAATTACGCGTTAGCCCATCACTAGCTACGCACAAAAATGCGTGGGTCGGCCTTCAGACACGCAAAGGGAGGAAGAAAGAGAAAGGGAAAAACAAAGAAAGGGAAAGGAAAGAAGCGAGGTCTCAAACGCCGCAGCGGAGAAAAGGGTAAAGAGAAGAGGTAAGGAAAAGAGAAGGACAAAGAAAGGATGAAGACATACAAGCAGAGAAGGCGAAGAATGCGGTACATTTACGAGCGTCCGTCTCCGGACGTATGCACAAACCATACTGCCAGAGGGGGAGAAAGGGATGGAAAGAGCCAGGGGTGAGGGGAGGAGGGGCGAAGATGGGGGAGACGGAAGGATGCAGAAAAGGAAGGTATGCAGCCCGGAAAGGAAGGAGGGCCACATTAGCTCAGGGTCCCGTGCTCGCTACGCACGTATCCACAAAAGAGTTGTGGACCCCCCTGGGGGGCTCGTTCTAGGTCTTCCCCAGTCGCGAGTCATAGGCTGGAATGTTCCGTCCTCCCTAAGACGCCAATCAATTGCTTCGAACGTCTTCCTGTCGGGTCACCTTCGTTCTGGAAATATGTCTCGATACAAACGTACCGCGCCACGGCTATTGCCCCGTGCTAATCCATACATCAAATGGGCATCTGCCAGCTTCGCATTTGTAAACGTTACACTGACTGCAAAACCACATTCGTGATGAACAATAACCTGTTGATGCTACGTGTGTCGTATGTCAACACGAGCACCGAAGACAACATTACTTTCCTTCAATTGGGCCAACTGTCCGTGAATCGACGAAGTACAGTACATACTGACGAATCTAAAATGAGCTCTAACATGGAAATTAAGCGTTTCCGGACGGATGTCCACATAACATCTTTTCTTCATTTGTGTGTGAGGAATGTTTCCTTAAAGTTTGGCCGTCCCGAACACTCTGTATATACAGGGTGAGTCACCTAACATGACCACTGGATATATTTCGTAAACCACATCAAATACTGACGATTCGATTTCACAGACCGACCATGAGGAGAAGGGGTAGTGTAATTGGTTAATACGAACCATAAAAAAAATGCACGGGAGTGTTTTTTTAACACAAACCTACGTTTTTTAAATGTAACCCCGTTAGTTTTGTTAGCACATCTGAAAATGTAAACAAATACGTTACCAGCGCCGTTTGTTGCATTGTAAAATGTTAATTACATCTGGAGATTTTAAACCTAAAGTTGACGCTTGAGTACCACTCCTCCGCTGTTCGATCGTGTGTATCGGAGAGCACCGAATTACGTAGGGATCCAGAGGGAACGGTGATGGACCTTAGGTACAGAAGAGACTGGAACAGCACATTACGTCCACATGCTAACACCTTTTTATAGGTCTTTTTCACTGACGCACATGTACATTACCATGAGGGCTGAGGTACACGTACATACGTGGTTTCCGTTTTCAATTACGGAGTGGAATAGAGTGTGTCCCGACATGTCAGGCCAATAGATGTTCAATGTGGTGGCCATCATTTGCTGCACACAATTGCAATCTCTGGCGTAATGAATGTCGTACACGCCGCAGTACATCTGGTGTAATGTCGCCGCAGGCTGCCACAATACGTTGTTTCATATCCTCTGGGGTTGTAGGCACGTGACGGTACACATTCTCCTTTAACGTACCCCACAGAAGGAAGTCCAGAGGTGTAGGATCAGGAGAACGGGCTGGCCAATTTATACGTCCTCCACGTCCTATGAAACGCCCGTCGAACATCCTGTCAAGGGTCAGCCTAGTGTTAATTGCGGAATGTGCAGGTGCACCATCATGCTGATACTACATACGTCGACGCGTTTCCAGTGGGACATTTTCGAGCAACGCTGGCAGATCATTCTGTAGAAAAGCGATGTATGTTGTAGCTGTTTGGGCCCCTGCAATGAAGTGACGACCAATGAGGTGGTCGCCAATGGTTCCGCACCATACATTAGCAATCCACGGTCGCTGTCGCTCTACCTGTGAGCCAGCGAGGATTGTCCATGGACCAGTAATGCATGTTCCGTAGATTCACTGCCCAGTGGTTTGTGAAACACGCTTCATCGGTAAACAGGTAGAACTGCAACGCATTCTCTGTTAACGCCCATTGACAGAATTGCACTCCATGATTAAAGTCATCACCATGTAACTGCTGATGTAGCGACACATGAAACGGGTGAAAGCGGTGACGAGGCAGTATGCGCATGACACTACTCTGACTCAGTACACCGGCTCTCGCAGTGTCCCATGTACTCATGTGTCGGTTCATGGCAACAGCAGCTAACACACCAACTGCACCCGCTTCTCCTGTGACGGGCCTGTTACGGACCCGTTTGCGTTCTACGACCATAGCAGTTGCATACAGTTAGCGGTAGATGTTTTGCAATGTGCGGCACGTTGGATGCTCTCTGTCCGGGTACCGTTCTGCATACACCCTGCAGGCTTCAGCTGCATTTCGTCGACACTCGCCATAGATGAGTATCATCTCCGCCTTTTCAGAGTTCGAATACACCATGGTAACAGTTCCTACAGCACTACACTATCACAGACGTCTGGTAACACGGTGTACTACAGTTGGTCTGCGTGCGGAGACGAATGCAGAGTAACAATAGCAGCAAGCGCTACATGCTGACACTACGACAGCTAGACCAAACCACAACAGTGCACTACAGCCACACTCGTAAACACGGTCGTCATCGTAAACATGTCCCTGCAGATGCTGCTCGCCGACCGTGGCCAGTGTTTGTTACAACACGCAACTGAACGTTGGAGGTTTCAAGCGTCAACTTGAGGTTACGATCTCTCCGGATGTAATTAACATTTTACAATGCAACAAACGGCACTGATGACGTCTTTCTTTATATGTTCAGATGTCCTAACAAAACTAATGTGGTTCCAGTTAAAAAAACGTAGGTTTGTGTTAAAAACATACTTCCGTGGAGTTTTTGTATGGTTTGCATTAAACAATTACACTAGCCCCTCTCCTCACGTTCGGTCTGTGGAATCGGTTCGTCAGTTTTTGATGTGGTTTACGAAATATATCCAGCGGTAACGTTAGGTGACTCACCCTGTATACATATAATGTGGGTGCTAGGCAAATGGTTCGCACGCTGACACTTGTCAATGGCCCAGCATTGGAAACTGCAGCAATTTGCGGAAGCGTAGAACTTCTGTCACGTTGAACGATTCCCTTCAATCGTCGTTGGTCCCGTTCTTGCGGGATCTTTTTCTGGCCTCAGCGATGTCGGACATTTGATGTTTTACCAGATACCTGATATTCACGGTGTAACACTTATTTTCGACCTATTTTTTATCTGTATGTCAATTTGAAGTGTTGCTCGTGTAGAGTGTTATATTTAGCATGGAAAGTCTTTGACTATGTATACATGTTTCTGAACGATGTTGTTGAAATTGTGCTTGTGGATTTTGATAGATACTGGAAGGAGTATTATAAAATACACTGTAAATGACTTGGTCCATAGTTAGGGAACTTAGGGTTGAATGTGAAAGATGTGGGGCAGCCCCGGAACTTTAGAAGTAGCCTGGCAGAGTGGAAAAGGTGTGATTGGTGCGCAAGTGTCAACTTCTCCTTTGTGACGAGCAAGGAATTTGGGCTGAGCAGTGTTGTGTTTAACATCTCGCTTGTATTAGCAGATCATTGTGGTTCATACTTTTGGAATTTTGCAGCCAGAAGAGCTGAAGGGCAGTATTTATGGGCCTCGGATGATGCATTTTGTGATACCATTATCATGGGATGGTTTTTGGCCCTATAAAAATATTATTTCGACGCCAAGAAGATATGTGAGTGAGTGAGGCCAATAGTACTGCCGCCAGGTTAATGGCCACTGCTAATTACGCCACTAGTACCACCAGCCTTCCACTAAATTGTTTATATTTGACATTCTATAAATGCATCACGTATTTGTGAAATTTGGTTGATTCTAATAACAATCAAGATGTTACTACAAACTGTATCTTACGGTAATGATTATTTCAATTGTACAAAACTGGACAGGAATCCCATCCCAGTGAATTTAATTCCGAGTGTCCTAATTTATTATGGAAAGACTTGCTTGGCAGCTGTAAAAGTAGTTATGATTGCTTTCTAATGTGTGAAGTGATAGTGTTTCAAGTTCAATTTTATACATTGAGAAATACTCCACTTCCAATGCAATTTTAAATATGTAGTGTTGGCATTTGCACACCCAAATATATTTTGAGCAGATTGAAAGATTGCTTATATGAGCACATTTATTATTTAAAGAGCTATAGTTTCTTGTGCTTTAATTAATTACTAACTAATGATAAGAAAACTTACCACACTGGTGTAGTTTAGTTAGTAAGCATTGTTGTTCAAACCATGAAAGTTTAAGAGCCCTTACGTACTAGGCTAGTTAGTGAATGAAGTAATGTAAACGCCAGTGTAGCTAGATTTGCGTTCTGTTTGGTTGCTTCCAACCAAGTTTAAGAAAGTCCTAATTACTGTGTTATCTATTCTAATGCAAGTTGGTTAATGCATAGGCACAGAGACCCTGTGGTAATCAGTGTAGTTAAAGCGTATGATCATTAGCAGACCCCCGTGATTTAAATTCAGAATCCTTTCCGGCTTTTCCCTGTTCAGTATTGCTACTAGTTTCGTGTGTGTCGGTATTTGGTTTTATAAACTGTTGCACCTAGTTCATTTAAAGTACGTGTTGTTGAGAGGCATATATTACTGTTTACAATGTCATTGGCCATTTGTTTGTCTGACTTATTAGTTAGTAACACATTTATCTGCAAGGTTGTAGGTTGCTGTGTTGTAGCGTGAACAGATGTAAGGAAAGAGTTTTGTGTGTGTGTGTGTGTGTGTGTGTGTGTGTGTGTGTGTGTGTGTGTGTGTGTGTGTGTGTGTGTCAAGGAGGGTTATGTTAGCATTAGCACTGCCCTCTGCTGTATCATTTTGCTTGACACAAGAATGGCCAATTAGGCTGGCGATCGGTTTTAATATACAGTGTTACAACTTGCTTTTGTGCTGGGACAACGTCTGTTCCTGACCCACCGTTTACTGTTGGTTGTACTCTGCTGGAGTGTTTCGGAAACGAATACCACCAGCCGAGGTGGCCACGCGGTTCTGGCGCTGCAGTCTGGAACCGCGAGACCGCGAGACCGCTACGGTCGCAGGTTCGAATCCTGCCTCGGGCATGGATGTGTGTGATGTCCTTAGGTTAGTTAGGGTTAACTAGTTCTAAGTTCTATGGGACTAATGACCTCAGCAGTTGAGTCCCATAGTGCTCAGAGCCATTTGAACCATTTTTTGAAACGAATACCAGTTTGATTATTCTGTTTCCATTAGGTTATCTCACTGTCAACTTTCTCAGAAATTCTTCGCCGAGGTGTAACGTTAGCATCGATTGTCGTTTTGTAAGACGACCAGTGTCACCGTTAAAACGGTACACTCGCTAAATGGTTGTGCGGGAAAATCCCCATTTCATCGCTGCCTCGGAGATGTGTCCCATCTGTCGAGCACCGACTATAATACCGCGTTCAGACTCACTTAAATCTAGATAACCTGCTACTGTAGCATTAGTAGCCGATCTAACAATTGCCCCAGACACTTGTTTTGTACAGGGTGAAGCGAAATTCAAGCTCTCGGACTTCGCTGCGCGACTCCTCAATCTCAGCGATAAAAAAATAATGTCTATCACAAAATTTCGTCTGGCGAGTACATCCGGCAGAAAAGGACGTTAAACAGTGGCAATCTGGCAACACTGTAACCACATGTATGGTAGTACCTGCGTCAACAAGATTTTGATACGCTGTACAGCTGGTACAGTGGGTAGAGTGGGTAGAGTTTTGGGTTAGTATGCAGGAAGTCGAGGGTTCGAAGCTGTGTTGAGACATATACTTTTGATTTGGTAAACGAACATGGGCTGCACCCCTATCATTATGCTTTCACGCAACACCTGCATCATACAGATCGTCATCAGTTGATGCAATTCTGTGAACAGTTCCAGTAACAACTTGAAGCCAACAAAGTCTTCGTGAGCACTCTTGCGAGTGTCTGCAATATGTACAATGCCCACCATTGGTGTGGCGTTAACCCGCACATCATCCGCGACCGTGGATATCGAGTTCGCTTTGGTACCAAAATCTTGGCCGGAATAATGAGCGACAGGTGATTGAGCCCCTACATGTTACCTGACCAGTTGACTGCACGAGTGTATCATGCATTCCTCTCAAACTATCTGCCTGATGCGCTGGAAGATGTTCCACTACATGTTCGGGAGAGGATGTGGTTCCAACCTGATTGTGCACCTCCATGTTCTCTAATTAATGTCCGACAGTATTTGGAAGAAAAAAAAAAAAAACGTTTCCAGAGAAATAGCTCTGACGTGGAGGTCCAGTTTTATGGTCACCACGTTCATCTGACCTAAATTCCTTGGATTTCTTCCTGTGGGTGAACGTAAAGGGGATCATGTACTCTACTCCGCCGACGGATGTGGAAGAATTCGTAGCGCGTGTTCATACTGCTCTTGTTACTGTGGAATCAGCTTTGCTGCGAAGGGTCCAAAGCTGTATGATCTGGCGGGTTGCGTAATGTTTGGACGTGCAGGGAGGTCACTTTGAAACTCTGTTGTTTTGAGGACAATGTATTCCGTCGTGAAAGTTATAAGTATGCTGTTTAGGATTTTATGTTGGTAGCGCCACGTAACGCTCTGTATGAAATCACTGACTGTGCTGTGTGCAGTCTGTGGATGATTGGCATTGTTGGAATATTCACTAATGTAGTGTAGAACAGTTGGATGGGAACAGCGCGTAGCGTTGCGCAGTTGGAGGTGAGCGGCCAGCAGTGGTAGATGTGGAGAGAGAGAGAGAGAGAGAGAGAGAGAGAGAGAGAGAGAGAGAGATGCCAGAGTTTTGAGAATGGACTATCTGGACGTGTGTCCGCCAGAAAAAGGAAATTTGTAAGGATGGACCGGCCGCAGTGGCCGAGCGGTTCTAGGCCCTTCA
Source organism: Schistocerca piceifrons (assembly GCF_021461385.2). Taxonomy (NCBI): domain Eukaryota; kingdom Metazoa; phylum Arthropoda; class Insecta; order Orthoptera; family Acrididae; genus Schistocerca; species Schistocerca piceifrons. The sequence continues at coordinate 204,855,849 of NC_060144.1, forward strand.
GTCTGGAACCGCGCTACCGGTACGGTCGCAGGTTCGAATCCTGCCTCGGGCATGGATGTCTGTGATGTCCTAAGTTAGGTTTAAGTAGTTCTAAGTTCTAGGGGACTGCTGACCTCAGATGTTATGTCCCATAGTGCTCAGAGCCATTTGAACCATTTTTTTTGTAAAGATGGATGTCATGAATTGGTAGATATATATATATATATATATATATATATATATAATGACTTTTGAACACTACTAAGGTAAATACATTGTTCTCTATGAAAATCTTTCATTTGATAACTATACCTATCAGTAGTTAGTGCTTTCAGTAGTTAGAATCTTTTATTTAGCTGGCAGTATTGGCGCTCGCTTTATTGCAGTAGTTCGAGGAACGAAGATTTTAGTGAGATATAGGTTATTGTAAGTCAGGGCCATTCCTTTGTGGGGATTATTCAAAGTCAGATTGTGTTGCGCTAAAAATATTGACTGTCAGTGTGGTGATGATGAGATTAAGTAAAGAGAGTAATGTCTGAGTACGTTCAGTTTTGCTCAGCTGTTTGAAAAAAAAAAATAACGTAAGAGGTTTACCAGCACAGTAATACATAATTTTCCGAAGGGGACGTTTCAAAGTCATGCCGTCATTAATATGGACATATTATTGACACTGGTTGGTAATGTGCGACATCTGAACCCTCATATTACATGTTGCATAAATTACAAGTAGATGTTATGTTATTGTACTGTGTTATCTTCAGAATCTTGAAATTGATATTGTTTTTGTAGTTATTTGTCCTATGGCAGGTCATTTAGGTCTTTTGTTTCTATTGTCTATTTCTTATTTGTCTTACCACATATCTCGTTCAGCGTTACAAAATGTTGTAAACTTAGGATACATGTGACCTAAGAAATGATGTATATTACAGTATGAAATGTCAGAATGATATCAGCCAATAAAAGAAATGCGTCGCAACCGAGGATCGAACCCTTTACCTCCTGCATGATAACCCAAAACTATGCATTGCACCAACTGTACAGCACGACTAACGGCTGCTGACAGAGGTACTTACCATATGTATGGTTACAGTATTGCCAGCTTGCCACTCGTTACCGTCCTTTTCCTGCCAGATGTACTCGCCGGACGAAATTTTGTGAGATGTTTTCTTATCGCCCTGCTAAGCCCGAGTGCGTGAATTTCGTTTCACCGTGTATAGGCGTTGCTGACCTCAGCGCCGTGTTCTGCCTGTTTACATATCTCTGTATTTTAATACGCATGCCTGTGCCAGTTTCCTTGGCGCTTCAGTGTATATTACAAGCTTGTATGTGTCTCCACTCACTGCGATCCTTTTCTTCCTTCTTAACGTTGTTGTATGAGCAACCGTCCACCACATCATCCAGAATCTGCAATCTCTTCCTCCTTCGGTCTCCTCTTTCCTTCGACATACTCTTCTAAGACTGTTTTTATAAGACCTCGTTCTATATTGGTATACATCCAGTCCAGTTTCCTTTCCTTTTTTACATCCAGTAACTGCCTTTGCTCTCCTCTTTTCAGTACCTCTTTCTTTTTCACTCTATCAATCCATCTTACAATTTGCATTCTTTGCGATGTCCACAATCAAAAAGCCTCCAGCTTTGGTCTGTCTTTCTTCCTCAGTGTCCACGTTTCAGCACCATCCTTAAGGACACTACATGCAAAACATTTTGCTTTCCTCAATTGTTTGTAGATACTGCTGCGTAAAATTCTCCATTCCTTATAAAATGCTTCTCTCGGCATTGCTATTCTGGTTTTAATTTCTGTGCAGCTCTTCCAGTAGGTTTTCTATCCCGATTCAGAGCTATTTAAGATTTTGCACGTGTTCTAATACTTCTCCATTCAGCATTATCTTTACTTTATATTTCTTCCTATCGGCATTACTTTCGTTTTTTGGTATTAATGTTGATTCGATAAATATCTCCTCTGGCTTGAGTGATGTGCTTTGTGTCATGTGATTATTGTTCAGCAGTCCATAGGAGGTGTCTACAGCCGTCAAGTACAATATTCTTGTTCCTACAATTTTTACCCCCTCGTCATCTAGTGTGTTATCATTAGATATTCATAAAAATATACAAAAGCTTTCATCACGAGAAAACGAAAATAGGTAGCGTTTTCAGTTAGACACAAAATTTCTGGACTAACCGGAACCAACTGAAGAATATGTCCCTGAAATCTCCTCATTGTGTTATGTCTACAGATTCATGAAAAACCTTACGAGAGATTTCATTACATTTCTGCATGCTTAGCGGCGTAAGTCTTTCAGGACAAAACTTCTTTTTAGAATGAATCATCTCCAGCTCTAGTTACAAAAAAAATTTTGACGACATCCTGCATAGGCCTCACTGTACGCGCCGATATATGTGCAGGTTTCAGCTGTATGCCACACAGCATTAAAATACTTGGTAGCCTAGCATGCAGGACAACTTGAGACGTGTGAATAATTGGCAACACTGCGGTAAAGCCTTTGCTTCCGTTAAGCAGCTTCCCGTGAGCTGCCCTGCTCTCCTTCCGAGATGCGACAAAAAGCGTTAAGAGCACTGTGTGACGCCAACCGTAAATACTGGAAATGAGACCACAGAATCGTGTCGAGACTCACAGCCGCGTGGGAGGGCTGTTGTAAATGTGCGAAGCGGATCGCGAAACAGCAGCTAACGCCAGGCGTCTTTCTACCACGGGATTTTGCGTTTAACATGTGGGGACCAAATAAAACCACCCCGGTCGTAAATTACACAATATGTAATACGAGAGTCGGCATCAGGCATCCGCGCACGTGCAGTGAGCGAACGCACGGCTTCATATTGCACTGGTATGGTGGAGTTCATTTGCACCCTCGATGTTGTCAAATACTAGGCTACACTACTGGACAATAAAATTGCTACACCAAGAAGAAATGCAGATGATAAATGGGTATTCATTGGAAAAATATGTTATACTAGAACTGACATGTTATTACATTTTCACGCAATTTGGGTGCATAGATCCTGAGAAATCAGTACCCAGAACAACCACCTCTGGCCGTAATAACGGCCATGATACGGCTGGGCATTGAGTCAAACAGAGCTTGGATAGCGTGTACAGGTACAGCTGTCCATGCAGCTTCAACTCGATACCACAGTTCATCAAGAGTAGTGACCGGCGTATTGTGACGAGCCAGTTGCTCGGCCACCATTGACCAGACGTTTTCAATTGCTGAGAGATCTGTGGAATGTGCTGGCCAGGCCAGCAGTCGAACATTTTCTGTATCCATAAAGGTCCGTACATGACATACAACATGCGGTCGTGCATTATCCTGCTGAAATGCAGGGTTTCGCAGCGATCGAATGAAGGGTAGAGCCACGGGTCGTAACACATCTGAAATGTAACTAACGTCCACTGTTCAGAGTGCCGTCAATGCGAACAAGAGGTGACCGAAACGTGTAACCAATGTCACCCCATACCATCACGCCGCGATATATGCCAGTATGGCGATGGCGAATACACGCTTCCAATGTGCGTTCACCGCGATGTCGCCAAACACGGATGCGACCATCATGATGCTGTAAACAGAACCTGGATTCATCCGAAAAAATGACGTTTTGCCATTCGTGCTCCCAGGTTCGTCGTTCAGTACACCATGGCAGGCGCTCCTGTCTGTGATGCAGCGTCAAGGGTAACCGCAGCCATGGTCTCCGAGCTGATAGTCCATGCTGCTACAAACGTCGTCGAACTGTTCGTGCAGATGGTGGTTGTCCTGCAAACGTCCCCATCTGTTAGGGATCGAGACGAGGCTGCACGATCCGTTACAGCCATTCAGGTAAGATGCCTGTCTTCTCGACTGCTAGTGATACGAGGCCGTTGGGAACCAGCACGGCGTTCCGTATTACCCTCCTGAACCCACCGATTCCATATTCTGCTTGCAATCATTGTATCTCTACTAACGCGAGCAGCAATGTCGCGATACGATAAACCACAATCGCCATAGGCTACAATCCGACCTTTTCAAAGCCGGAATCGTGGTGGTACGCATTTCTCCTCCTTACACGAGGCATCAGAACAACGTTTCGCCAGGCAACGCCGGTTAACTGCTGTTTGTGTATGAGAAATCGATTGGAAGCTTTCCTCGTGTCAGCACGTTGTAGGTGTCGCCACCGGTGCCAACGTTGGGTGAATGCTCTGGAAAGCTAATCATTTGCGTATCACAGCATCTTCTTCCTGTCGGTTAAATTACGTGTCTGTAGCACGTCATCTTCGTGGTGTAGCAATATTAATGGCCAGTAGTTAGTGTCTATCCTCATAATGATTGAGTATACTTGCAGCTATGACTTGTCCACAGACAAATATCGTTCCCTGAGACAACGATTACATCAGCGCAGACAGTGGTGCGATGGTGAGCGCTTCGTCGTCTCTGTTCTGTGGTTAGTCAAGAGTGATGGCTGAGCTGGTGTAACATGACAACTCTTAACATTAGGTACGCAAAATTGAAAAAGAGATCTTCACTGTAGCGGGGTTGTAAGTAATGTTAACGGATAAATGTGTTTGCTAAGATATGGGGTGTTCGTATTCCCAGTTGCACAATCGGAGTTACAGTTTTAGGAGCAGTATCCTCATTTATGAAGAGTCCTTGACTCAGTTCGTTGCCCGATGAATTCATTCCGAGCGGCGCAAAGAGCGGTCGTGCAGGAGGGCTGCATATTTGACGTATGTAACGCAGGTTGAAAGAGGAGTACTGAGAGCAGAGCCTCGCGCGATGAACAAAACTCCGGTTGCGTCAATAGGCGGCACACGTAGTCATCACCAGTGCTGTTATTCCTGCTACGGAGAAGCTCAGATGAAAGAATCATCGGATCACCACACATGACATTGCTGTGAATGACGGAATAAGGAAAGGAACAGTGTATCACATAACTGACGAGAAACTTCATTATGGCGAAGTATCTGCAAAGCGGGTGCACGAGCGTTTTCCATACCATCAGGAGACAACAAGATTGTGTCTTAGCCTGTCCAGTCAGTTGACAACACGGAGCAAGGAACGGGTATCATTCCTCATATTGTGGCATGGGATGAAACGTGGCTAAAACACTTCAAACTCAGTCTCTAAACGAATTGGCGTGGAAAGGTGACCTCCTAGCTCCCCTCGTCCAGTTATAGCGCAGTCTGCTCCGAAGACTGGAAGTGTGATGTTCAGCTTCTTTTTCGATAAAGAAGAACAGCTACTCACAAACTGGCTGAACAATATTGCAACAAACAGAACAAGCGCAGGAGGAAGTTCCTGAATGGGACAATGCTTGTCCATAACAATTCTACACCACATGTGGAAAAGATAACCCTCGAACTCCTTCAAAAATTTCGATAGTAGGTCGTGAAACATCCTCCTTACAGACCCATTATCTCTCCATGTGACTCGGCCCTTTAAATCGATCTCCGAATGACCGAAGGTTTACCTGTGACAAGCGAGTGCACGACTGAACGGAAGGTCCAGGGTAACGCCTTCAGCTGTGTATTTAAATTTCTTTATTCCAGCACGATTTGTTGCAGTGATTGTTTGCACCGTCATCAGGCCCTCACTTCGCAAAAACTGGATCTAAACCAACCTTTCATACTACCATAACAGGGGATAAATTTTAAAACGGTGTCCGCAGATGTATTTATGTACGAAGGGCTCGCTGCACACGTCGAACAACCACTGGATCCGTCGGCAACCCAGACTTCCACACTGAAGCCATTCACGCCCTTCCGACGCACTGGTACCATTGTAATAGTGCCTGTAGTAGTTTTGTATGGTTTTATTGTTCCACATGAACTGACCTCTGTTGTCGTTGAAAGCCAGGTGGCGGTCTGGTGACAACTCCTATAGGTCGTCATTCAGGAAGGCGCCTCTGCTGGGTGATTGTGTAGCATAAAGAATTGTAATGGACTTCAGTACACGAACAGCAGTGAGTGGTCGAGTCACATTAATGTGACAACCGCCTGTGTTCGACGTCAGCTTGCAGTAACAACTCCCAGACGCCAGGTGGCAGCGCTAAAAGTGTATTGCTCCTTGTTACACATGGTGAGCCAGTAATGTGCACTGAGATCACTGTCCAAGGATTTTTCCGTACTTTCACCGGAAGTAGGGCGGAGAGCATTTAACTTTTATTAGAGATGATTCTTGACTTTAGTGTACGTCGTCATTCAGGAAGGCGTCTCTGTTGGGAGATTGTGTAGTGTAGACTAGTGTAATGGAAGGCAATACAGGAACAGCAGTTAAGTGGCCGTTACGCCGGAGTTCAACCGCCAAAAGCGCACAGCGTAACCGACGTAACACGCTGCACTTTCCCACTCCGACGTGTACATTCGTAATGCGCACTTGTCTCATTTGAAATGCGAAGTGCTCGGTCCACGAGGCAAGAGCACAATAGCTTCACAGAAGTAACGACCTCCTCCACAAGGTAAGGCGTAGGGAAGACAATGGCGTCAGCGTCGGAGCGTCTTCTTTTCATGGCGTTCTATAGCCTCCTCACACATTTGTTAAGCACTTTAAAAACCTGTCCCCTTTCTCCGTAATGACTAACCGCTCATTTACATATTGCTTTAAAATGAATTCAAGGACTTGTTAGACCTGAAAGCAGATCGTGCAATCTATTAGTGAGACGTGGATGAGATTGCAGTCTTAAGGACCTTTCAGGTGAACGAGAGACAGGCAGAGAGAGAGAGAGAGAGCTTCTACAATTACCATTAACGATGAAGGCTCTTCCTTTGGGAGGTATCGACACACGACTCACAACTCTCATCACCGCTTCTTTGTGTCAATAATACTTCCGAAGCACGTCACAAGATCTCTTCAATAGATAACTGTCACTTCCCGGAGAAGTGTGTACTGGGCCACCCTTTAGATACCACTAACTACATCATTGTGCTATGTTTCAATCGTAGGAGGTGTACTGTATGAATAAGCTATATCAGCATTGCAATATGTAGGTAGAAAGCAACGTCGGCCAATATAGCTCACTGTCGTAATACTACAATTAGTTGTCCTGACAAGATATTGACTTCTCTCAACGACGTAATGTGTGAGACTTGAGAGACACAACGACGTCACGTAAGGTTTTATATTCAACTTCTCACGCTATAAATTTCACTACCGCTCGCTAATACATCATTATGTGCGAAAGGATGGACACGATAACACTTTTAGTGGTATAATGGGGCCAATGATAGCCATCTGGATATTAATTACAACGCATCTGACATTCAGGGTTCACTAGGTTCGAAAGATAAACTACAACGAAAGCTAGTATCAGTCACCAGAAATATTCTACATGCGAAAGTCTACAGGCAGTTGGAATGATTTATTTACTTTATCAATAACAGCAACCTACATTGGAGAATACGTTCACAGAGCAAAGATATAATTTTATATTATTTATGTCTCGTTGTCAATCAACGATAACCTCTAAATCTAGTGCCTTGCTACAACAATATCGTAGACTCTATTGAAATTTTATCATAATATACTATCTTTCAGAATTAACTGGACAACTTTTCATTTATAATCAATTACTTTTCCATAACACGCAAACCATTTTCCCTTAGTTATCTTTCTTTTCGTTATAAGTCGTTCACTAAAAAATACTATGCCTTTTCTTTAATTTCTTTGAAATTTGCGGATTAACTTTATTCCGAAAAGGTATATTCCTGATTTAGTCTGCTTTCAAATAAGCCTCTGATTATTTTCCTTCGTAATATTTTGGGAATACAAGACAAGTCAGTTACTGACTCTTTCAGTATAATTTCCTGCAGTTAAATCAACTACAGGTGGAAGTCAGCATTTTATTTTTCGATTTCTGGTTATCTATTCAATACCCCACTAAGCGGAAATGTAATAAAAAAATGAAACAAAAGGTTTGAGTGTCACCGCCACTTTTCATCTGTATGAACTTAAATAATCAGATTAAGCTGAACCACCTCAGACGTTGACTTCCACGACCCTCAAATATTTAAAATTCAAAACACAGCACTCCATCACTCCATGAGCTCTTTCAGAGAGAATTAGCGTTTTCTCTTGTAAATGATTCTTGATTTTTCGTTTAGGGCCAAATGGAAAAGCTATCACATTCTCAATAAACTTCTGTTTGTTTCTCAATAAATATCTATTGCGTAGCGCGACTGTTCTCTTTAATACAGACCTCACCTTCAGTGCAACCAACGAGATTTCCGGAATTGACTATATGTGAGCGCTCACGCGAAGTCACACATTAAATCATAATCCAAATATTGCTAAGTCACTACTCCATAGTACTTGCGTATACTTATACAACCACAATAGTACAATGCAACGCTACTATCCATTAATGCGTGCTTTAATCCTCAATCACAAAACAACTAACCGACTTCGCATGAACACGTCTCTTCACATACACCATTGCAAAAGGAAAATCTCAAAAATATTGAAATACCGTTCGCCTACCATCGCATGGCTATTAAACAGCACAACACACCTTTTATCAGATCAAGGTGGAACCAATCTCACACTTCATTAAATCGGAGTTTTCTCTATGCTTGGTGAGTCTACACATACCAAAATCGGCTAAATAATCGCTTACTACACAAGCCGATAGTCTCCTCAATATACCTTTCTAAACGACTTATAACTGCTTTAAACACCTTTAACTTCTACCCCCAGTGCAGAATGGTTCGTGTAACAAAAGCAAAACAAGGATAATGGAATGTAGTCTAAGTCGGGTGATGCTGAGGGAATTAGATTAGGAAATGAGGCACTTAAAGTAGTAAAGGAGTTTTGCTATTTGGGGAGCAAAATAACTGATGATGGTCGAAGTAGAGAGGATATAAAATGTAGGCTGGCAATGGCAAGGAAAGCGTTTCTGAAGAAGAGAAATTTGTTAACATCGAGTATTGATTTAAGTGTCAGGAAGTCACTTCTGAAAGTATTCGTATGGAGTGTAGCCATGTATGGAAGTGAAACATGGACGATAAATAGTTTAGACAAGAAGAAAATAGAAGCTTTCGAAATGTGGTGCTACAGAAGAATGCTGAAGATTAGATGGGTAGATCACATAACTAATGAGGAAGTATTGAATAGGATTGGGGAGAAGAGAAGTTTGTGGCACAACTTGACCAGAAGAAGGGATCGGTTGGTAGGACATGTTCTGAGGCATCAAGGGATCACCAATTTAGTATTGGAGGGCAGCGTGGAGGGTAAAAATCGTAGGGGGAGACCAAGAGATGAATATACTAAGCAGATTCAGAAGGATGTAGGTTGCAGTAGGTACTGGGAGATGAAAAAGCTTGCACAGGATAGAGTAGCATGGAGAGCTGCATCAAACCAGTCTCAGGACTGAAGACAACAACAACAACAACAACAACAACAACGGTACGTGTGAGCCGATCTCATCACACTCTTGAGATAATCTCTCTCGAGGCTCGCTACTAGAACGATACTCGGATACTACTCGAATACTGCGACTGAAATTCTCAAAGGACAAGCCAAGAACTATTCTCTACGAACAAACATATCACGCTAATTCTCTCTTCAACAAAAAGTGTTTCTTCTGTGCAATCTCTTTAATACAGACCTCACCTTCAGTGCAACCAACGAGATTCCGGAATTGACTATATGTGAGCACTCACGCGGAGTTCGTAGTGTCCCGCTGCGTCTTAGTTGTTATCTTTGCCACACGCCGCTATTCAGCAATCGGCTGTGCATTGCAAACTCGCTCACTTGACGGGACACAGCTTTTCTCGACCATCAAGCGTCACATATCTACAACATTTTAACATAAAAGTTTAAGAAAATTATGTAAACAACTTAATCTCTTCATTCTTCTAGCACATATAAGCCGATGATAAATTTAGGCGGTACAAAGAAGTAGCGCGCTTTGTTCGGGCTGAAAACGGTTTCGCGCATTACAAGGGGTATTGCAAGAATAGCCTCGGTCACGGCATAGGTTTTTCTTTTTTTTTCTTTTTTTGAAGTAAAAAATGTTCGTCACTACAGTGGAGTTCACGCTTGCGGGAAACCTCGTGAGAAGTGAAAACGTGTGCCGTACCGGAACTTAGACATGACTCTTACTTTCCAAGTTCAATTGGTTGACGCATTGAGCCATGTTATAAACTTTGCTACTTTATCCCAGTGTAAGTCCAACCGCAACTAAAGTAAAAGTACTAAACCCAATCTAGGTATTACACCACCGTTACCTTCAAAATTTTACGGTTGCCTCAGTAACGTAGAGCCACGGTAGCTCTCTTTAGGCACTTCATTATTATGATTACTGTAATTATTAGCAAAATTCACAAGCTATGAAATCCCTTTTCTAGTCCTATGTTGTCAAGTAAGATTTACACCTCGTCTCTGGCATTGTCGAAGTAGCGTGTTCTTTGTCTTCCAAGAGATCTTCTATCAACTAGATTTTTCTTTCTGTTGGAGTTAAACATGCTTGCCACTCTAACAGAGTACCCTAACTTCAATTTTGGATACAATGTCTGGTTCTCCATTTTGACGAGACTTTTTTTTGTTAATATTCTCAATTTCGTGGTGATCGATTTTCTATCACGCTAATTATCTTTAGAAAAATTTTCATATCAAATTCTAAATAGAAAATGGCTTCATTGCCACCGCAAAGTCGCTGAATAAAAAAAACTGTAAGCAGCCCCACCTTTTTAATGAACGATTTAGTTTACTATAATCAGTTTCGGACAAGCCTGTCGTCATCCGACAAAGAGGATCTCTTGTGTATATTTCTCATGTCTATCGCGGAACAATTACAACAGAAAAATCCATGATTTTGTGGAACTTCCATACCATTACTAGAGGTAACTTTTTACGTCATCACAACACTGGGGTCAGAAATGAAGGGCAACAAACAAGGCGTAAAATATCGTCGACGGACAGCTGGGATGTAAGAGTGTCGCGGATGACAACCAAAGGGGTCCAGCCATGAAAAGGAATGGTCCCTCAGCCCATCGCTGCCGGTTGTCTGTCCGTATGGCGGGCGGCAAACAGGATGGATCCCACCGTTGTCAGGGGAATCCTCAGACACGTCTTTGGCATGGATTTCATTGAATGGAGTAGAACTGTCTTCAGTCATGAGTCCCCCTTCGAACTCAAGCGAAGAGGTGTCTGGAGACGCCGTGGACAGCGGTGGGGTACCAACCTGTCACCCTCCATACGGCCCGACAACCGAAAGAGATGGTCTTGGGCACAATTCCTTTTCACACCACGACCCGTTCAGTTATCATCAGCGGCAGTCCTACATCACATTGGTAAGTCGACGATGTTCTACGTCCCATTTGTTACATTTAAGTCATCTTCTGCTTACATTTTGACAAGATAATGATCGCCTGCACACGGCTAGAGTTTCTGGTGCTTGTCTTCGTGCTTGCCAAACCCTACCTTGGGCAGCCACGGTCGCCGTATCTCTCCCCAGCTGAGAACGCTTGGAGCCTTATGAGCAAGTCTGTCGAATCAGTTTGGTAGTTTTACTATCTAACGCGCCAATAGGACATATCTTGGCAGGATATCCTCAGGAAGACATCCAATAACCCTGTTCGTCAATGTCAAGTGGTATATGGGCCAGAGGTGGACCAGCAAGCTACTGACATGCTCGATTTGTGAAGCTTTTTTTCTTGAATGAACTGTCCATGTTTTCTGAAATTATAATCATTTGTTTGTCTTTACATGTACGTCACACCTAACGATATCCATCTCATTCATATAATTGCTTCGTAGTGCATTGTTTTTTTGATCATAGAGTCTATATAAGAATAAAACCTAATTTAAAAAGTCTTCACAATAATAGAGCAGTTAACTGAAGCTAACAAAAGATGTGGTTACTTACAGACGTATATTAGCGTTACGACACGGGTTTTATCGCAAGTACCTCTGGAATTTCAGATGACGACTGTTCAGGAATTACGACACATATGCAGAAAGACATGTACCAGTGGGCAGATAATTTGTAAATTCGTCATACGTGCTTTGGTACAGTTGCAGTAGGGGAAAGACTCGTCAGAACGTGTCAATAAATCATCCACTCAACACTGTCGCGTCGAATTAGTTCGCGCCTGCAGACAGGCAACCCAATAAAAGAATTTTTTGGAACTAGCTGCTGTCGAACCAAACCATTTTGTCCGAGTCACCATCTTCAGTGAATTACAAGCACGTACTGACGTTCGCCGCGTCACTAAGAGTGCCCACATAGAACGCCTGTAACGTGTGTTAACGAGTTGGAGAGCAGCCCTGCCCACTGATGTATGTGTATTTTCTATGCGCCTCTGACCCTGCAAAGGTACTTCTGAATAATACTGTATATTGTCTCAGGTAGTTCATAACCACTTATGGCAGTCTTTCTCCTTCATGAGAAGGAGCAGTGTGAAGAAGATCTGTAAGAGTTGCGGATGGACGATGATGGGCTGCAGTTCATCTCCACTAAAACTGGTCTGTAACATACCGAGCTAGAAACTTGGCTGGTGAGTCCACATGCTGCATTTCCTTGCCTGCGATGTATCCTGCCACCAGGGCGGTTCCAGGACGGTCATAACCATCTGTACGTCAAGGTGCCAAAAATTTCTCTACCATCAATAATGTGAAACTTGTACACCTTTCTATTGAATTCCTCCACCAAACTCCACCTACACTAAACTCATCTAGTCTATGGCGAATATCACTTCAGTCAGGGCCTGTGCATGATGAGAATAACTCTGAAAACTGAGGTAGGACTGGTATACCAAGAACAAATTCTCGCTCCAAACTCAATGTTGCTGAATCCACATTATACGGGCACTGCCTCTGCACTGCTGTGAACTGAACACATACAGCCCTAATTCTAACATACGAATCATTGTATACAGGATCACACAGACTGTTATGCATTACCTGCGAACAACTGGTAATTCAAATCTCACCGATTTTGACGCAATGATTTTTTTAACCATTGTACTACACTGAAGCGCCAAAGAAACTGGTGGAGGCATGCCTGTTCAAATACAAAGTTTTGCGAACAGGCCAAATACTGCACTGCGATCGGCAACGCCTATATAACACAAGTGTCTGGCACAATTATTAGATCGGTTACTGCTGCTGCCATGGCAGGTTACCAAGATTTAAGTGAGTTTGGACGTGGTGTTACAGTCGGCGCACGACCGGTGGGAACACAGCATCCCCGAGGTAGTGAGGGAGTGGAGATTTTCCCGTACGACCATTTCACAAGTGTGCCGTGAATTTCCGGAATCCGGTAAAACAAAGTCTCCGACATCACTGCGACCGCAATAAGATCTTGCAAGAACGCGACCAACGTCACAGTAGTGCAACCCTTCCGCAAATTGCTGAAAATTTCAGTGCTGGACCATCAACAAATGTCAGCGTGCGAACAGTTTAACGAAACATCATCGATAAGGACTTTCGGAGCCGACGGCCCACCCGTGTACACTTGGTGACTGCACGACACAAAAAACTTTACTTCTCGACTGGGCCCATCAGCACCGACATTGGACTGTTGGTGACTGGAAGCATCTTGCCTGGTCGGACGAGTGAGCAGGGGATTATTCAAGGTGGTGGAGGGACTGTAATGATGTGGAACGTGTGCAGTGTGTGATATGAAACGCCCGATACGTCTAGATACGACTCCGTCAAGTGTCGCCTACGTAAGCACCCTGTCTGATCACCTGCATCCATTCATGTCCACTGTGCTTTCCGACATACTTGGGCAATTCCAGTAAGACAATGATGCACACCACACGTCGAGAATTGCTACAGAGTGGGTACAGGAATACTCTTTCGAGTTTAAACACTTCCTCCGCTGACTACTGAATTCCGCAGACATTAATATATCGGGGATGCCTTGCTACGTGCTGTTTACATGTCCACCGCCCCCCCCCCCCCTACTCTCCTCCGTACTGCTACAGGTTTATGGACAGTCCTACAGGACTCGTTGTGCCATTCCCTCCAGTACTACTTCAGACATTCGTCAAGTCCATGCCATGTCGTGTTGCGGGACTTCCGCTTGCTCGTAGGGTTCCTACACGATATTAGGCACGTGTACCAATTTCTTTAGCTCTTCAGTGTGTATTCATTAGTATATCTCGATTACACATTAAGATCGTCGTGACAAGCTTACCACACTACTTGTCGTGCAGCGCCGTCGCTGGTGGAACTGAGGAATTCAGCTATCCTCAGGCTTGCCATGGGCGTACTCTGTCACCTCCACTCACAGCAAATCGTTGAAGTGAAAGTTTTCTGTGCATTATACAACTGATATCCATTATGATGGGTCACGTGTATTTCCACGTATTCTTTATCCATTTTTTTCTGGATATCTGTTTTTATATGGGGGACCTCTTTACGCGAAGTACTCAAATCAGAGACGGTGTGGGCTCCGCATCTAAATATTTCAAGGACACACTCAGATTACGACGACATGCGACAGAAAATGCAAATCGCTAAGAGTAGGCTTGTAATAAAATGGTTGTCCCGGAGAATCACCGTTCCTTACCTGAAGCGAAATGTACAAGAAAGGCTGACAGTAATATTTATTTCCATATTGAACTGAGTGCTTTGATGAATGAAGCACAGTATTTAATAAGGCCATTAATCTATGCTCTCCATTAGACCACAAGTCGTCCACATACTTCTAAAATACAGTTAGTTTAATGATCGTTTCCTGCAGCACTCTATCTTGGATGTCCTCCAAGAACATTGACCACCAGGGGAGGAAGACTGAATATTCAGTGAGGCAGGGTAATTTTACAGCTGACGCTGTAACATCCTAGTAGATCTCATTTTACACTACCGGCCACGCAACGTACGACACCATGAAGGTAAAAAATGTGTGAAGAATACTACATGATTGTATATGAAAATTATTAGTATCTCACTGGACCAACATCTACAATTAGTGTATGAAAGAGACTGCGTAGTGTGTTTCTCAGTCATAAATCGAATTTGAGTTAGACGATTCTTGATAAGTTTGGGTTATGTCGGATGTAAAAAAAAGACCAACGTTTACCAGCACCTTATGGGATGTTGACAGAGGAAGGATTGAGAGATATCGACAATGTGACTCTCCTTTCCCGTTGGTGCTGCTCAATCTGGTCGGAATCCTCCGACTGTCGTGCAAATATGGAACAGAGGGGTTCAGGAGGCTCATACTTAATAGCATGCGATATCTCAGCTACACTCTAACACAAGAAATTACGCACCACGAACGAATTATCCAAATGGGAAGGAAATCGGTGGATATGATGTACATTTACAGGCAAAAAATAGTTGCAATTTCCCCAAAATTGGACGAGATATACAAGAGAGAAATCTTCACAACTGAATAAGTCAGTAACACATTGGTCCACCTCTGGCACTTTGAAAGCAATTATTCGGCTCCTAAATTGATTGACAGAGTTGTTGGAGGGCGTCCTGAGGCATGTAGTGCCAAATTCTTTCCAATTGGTGTGTTAGATCGTCCAAATCCCGAGTTGGTTGAAGGGTTCAAATGGTTCAAAAGGCTCTGAGCAATATGGGACCCAACTGCTGAGGTCATTAGTCCCCTAGAACTTAGAACTAGTTTAACCTAACTAACCTAAGGACTTCACAAACATCCATGCCCGAGGCAGGATTCGAACCTACGACCGTAGCGGTCTTGCGGTTCCAGACTGCAGCGCCTTTAACCGCACGGCCACTTCGGCCGGCTTGGTTGAAGGGCCTTGCCCATAATGCTCCAATCGTTCTCAATCGGAGAGAGATCCAGCGACCTTTTTGTCCATCGCAGAATTCGGCAATCCCGAAGAAAAGCAGTAGAAAATCTCGTTGTGTGCGGAAATATAATCCCAGGATGGCTTGCCATGAATGGTAACAAAACGGGGCGTAGAATATCATCGGCATACAGCTGTGCTGTAACTATGCCGCGGATGACAAACAATGGGGTCTTGCTATGGTAATAAATGGGATACCAGAGCATCACTCCTGGTTTTCGGACATTACGGTGGACGACCGGTTAGTATCCCATCACTCCCCGGGCCGTCTCCAGAGATGTCTTCGGTGGTCATCGGGGCTCATTTAGAAGTGGGAGTCATCACTGGAGACAATTCCACAGCAGTAAATTAGAATCCAGCGTGAAGACGTGTCTGGAGAAGCGTCAGACAGTGATGGGATACCAACCAGACTGCCATGCGCCATGCGCTCCGACAGCCATGAGTAATCTTCTGCGTTGCCATGTCATTTCATAGAGAACGCATTTAGTGGTCATTCGCCGCAGCCTTGCAGCACAGTGGTACGTCAACGGTATTCTTCGCCCCGTTTTCTTGCCCTTCATGATAGGGATGACATCTAACAACTCTGCCAGTCAATGTTAAGCCGAATAACTGCTTGCATAAGGACAAGATGTGGACAAACACGTTATTTATTTACTCAATTTGTGAAGCTCTTTCTCCTGAATAAGTCATCCAACTTTTCTGAAATTTTAATAGTTAGTTTGTCTTTGCAGATACCTCACATCTACGGATTTGAGTCCCATTTGCAATATTCATTACTCGTTTAAGTTTTTTTTGTTTCTCAGAGTTTACTTCGTGCAAATTGCCCCTGAGAGGACAGAGACATCGTCAACTCGGTCGTGCAGGATCTTATGGCAACGTCACGCATCTTAAGAAAGGAAATGAGCGGTTTTTCAGGAATCTAAGTATCCACACAGAGAGTGCAGTGACGTTTCGTGCTGTCCGAAGGACGGGATGCCAAAACAGGGTTGGCACCTCGCAACGATGCAAAGAAAACTGTAGTATCTGCCTGCCACAGTGATGAATGAGAAGCATCAGCATAGTCACGCCCTCGAGAACTTCGCTACGCCACCGCAATCGATGATCTATTTACGGCTGAACAACGCAACGCTCGACGCAGTCCGCAGTCACCGATGTAGAAGACAGTATCGTCTTATAAAATCCGGCAGTGTATTAAATGTATTAGGCGGAACTTTATTGCGAACGATTTGCCAGTATTCTCTAAGTGAAACACCTTGCAGAATTGTGTTTATCAAGTGATTGTAAGTATTCAGAACATTTCTGTGGAAACAGATCGTTCCTAGTTAAATGAAGCTTAACATCTACACTGACAAAAAGAAATCGCCACATCAAAAAATAATGTAGAGTAATGAGATTACGGGAATACATTTGTCTAGGTAACATACGAATGTGATTAACACTGCAAGTATACAGGTTCAAGTCGAGGCGAGATAATCCATTGCAAATGTAAAATGTTAATATAACCTCCAGTATGTTGAATATAAACATGTAAACGGACTCCACTGTGTTGTAAAGGTGTCAGTTTATGAGATAGAGTTCCATGTCTTTTCCATTTGGTCTGTCAGTGCAGAGGCGGTTATTACTGTCTGCGGATGACGCTGGTGTTGTCGTCCAATGATGTCCCACATATGCCCGATTGGTGACCGAACAGGCCAAAGCAACATGTCGACTCTCCGTAGAGAATCTTGGCTTAGAACAGCGGTTTGTGGGCGAGTGTTACCCTGTTGGAAAGCGCCCCCAGAAGGCTGTTTATGAATTGCAGAACTACAGGTCGATTATGCAAACTGAACTTCGCAGTCAGGCTGACATAGGAAATCATGCCCCAGACCATATCTCCAGGTGTAAGTCCAATGTCTCTAGCACGCTGACAGGTTGGTTGCAGGCTCAACTTGCCTCCTTGTAACCAACACACGGTCGTCACTGGCTCCGAGACAGAACCAGTTTTCATCTGAGAACACAAAACATCTCCACTCTACCTTCCAGTGAGCTCTTGCTTAACCCCACTGTTGTCGCAAGTGGTGCTGGTGGTTTGGGGGTCAGTGAAATACACGCTGTAGGGAGTCTGCCCCGGAGCTGTCTCTCAAGTAACCGATATGTAACAGTTCGTTGTGTCACTGACATGCCAGCTGCTGCTCAGATTGCTGCTTCAGATTCAGTAAGATGCGCCATAAATATACGCGGAACACTAATGTCTTCCCTCTTTGTAGTGCCACGGGGCCGTACGGAGTCCGATCTTGTTACGACCGTACGTTCTCGTGACCACCGCGGCCATCAATCACGTACTGTGGCTACATTCCTGAAAAGTCTTTCTGCAGTATAGCAGAAGGAATACCCAGCTTCTCTTAGCCCTATTACACGACATCGTTCAAACTTAGTTAGGTGTTGATAATGGCGTCTTTGTTCCCTTGACTCTCATAAACTCAGAGGTAATTACCGCTCAGAACACTGCAGCATTTATATAAAACAGACTTGATTTGCAACCTCACAGTGGCGCTACTAGCCCACTCTGATGCGACTGGCGCGAAAGATTAATATACATCGTATTTCAGATGTATAAACACGTATACCAACTTTCCCTTATGTCGCACGACTCCTCCTTGGCGTTTCATGCTTTTTCCGCCAGAGTAAATTGTAATAAGGTGAACAATTTATGTGACATAGTACGCCTCAGTCTTCCCCCGGAGAAGCCAAAGTACCCATCGTTGTACCGGCGAGTGTATTTTCGTCTAGCACATCTGGAGCACCACGGACTGTAGGCATGGCGACCTTGTTGCTTTGGTAAAGACAAGCGCGCTGTCAGCAATGTGCCCAGCAACAACACTAGTCACGGGAGAGGATTACGTCGGTCTTTCAGAAGAGTCTTGATCCTGGGACACACCCACATACAGAGATCCCGAGAAGAATATACAATGCTGACCCCTGTTTGTGATTGTTGTGTACACAGTTCCGCGTAGTCAGCACGTACACAACTTTCCCACTAGAGCGCGCCCCGCTAAGCACAACAGCACAGGCGCAGCGCTCGTCTGTCTCCGCACTACGAGATGGCGCTGTCTTACAGACGGACCAAATTCTGCTTCCGCCGATCCGCGTATTAATATGTCTCGCAGCCAATGAGATTGCTGCTAACGTAGAACCTTTTCTCTTCGCGGTACACACTCGCGCCGTGATACCTGAACGCTCGAGGTATTGTAACGAGTGTACAGACCTCCGATTAGTCAGTCTGCATTAGTCTGTAGTCAAGTTTCAGTCTGCGCCTAATAAGATTACAATATTCCTGTACATAGCCATGAAGATAAATGAATAGACATTTTGTCAAGTATCAGAGATATATGGGACTAAGTTAACGTACCAGGGCCAAAGGAACTTCAGTTTGTCAATTGTAAATAGCATCCAGAATCAAGTTAAATAATTTAATGCTTGTTATTATTTTAATAAATGTGTGTGAAAATTAATCAAGTTCTGTTTAAAGTTGGTCAGCGTCAATCTGCTACTCTAAGCGTGCAAGTGGCATTTCTATCGTCTGACCTAACAGCAGAAGATAAACACGCCACGATAAGACCACGAGACATATTGCTGACACTCGCCTACTTAGTTAGAGCGACAAGTCAAACAATCCGATGGTGTGTGTACCCATGGTCTTACAGTACGCACACCACAGTGATCATCATAGCGCCGGTAGTTTGTTCATCAGCCCTTAATATCTAAGGTTAGTGGCAAAACAGAGTACCATATCCTCCGATACCTCCGTGACGTTATTTTACAACAATATCATAGAAGACTGCATGCTGCACACAATGTTCCGGCCTACCTTTATACAGACAATGTCCGACGGTTGCCCTGGCCAGCATTTTATTCAGACCTCCAATCCACTACAACATTTGCTCATATGTAGCCAAGCTGCCACAGTCATATGGTGCTCCAAATGATTTCCGGGAGTTTGTAAATCGGTATTTTTATAAATTTCTACGAGCTCCGTCTTTGCCACTTGTGCTGTCATAGGGAAAAAATAGCGCCGAAAAACACTTTTGATTTTACCTCACATTTAACAATGAAAATAATTATGCACTAAAACTAGAGAAAAATTTTTATAATTCATGTGGAAACCCTTTTTATCCTTTTTTTTAATGAACAGTTTAGCACTTACTGGAGAGAATCGTCAGCACGAGTCTATCGTTCCACAGTGTCATTTGCATTTTTAGAGCCATGTCTTTTAAGGCAATGATACGCTTTATATGCGAAAATCTATTTCAAGGAAGTGAAGGAAGAAGGATTGGAGATATTTCGTCAAGTGTTCAAGGAGAGGACAACAAGATGTAGCAGATCATGGTACCTGAATGCGTCACTGTACCCAACGCTGACGGGGACATGCTTCAGGAGAGTAGTTTTTCATGAGACAATCATTCCATCAGTGGCACAAGATAAATTCCTGGGAAACAATGTATCCACTACTTGCCAGATGACGTACACGTTTGTTTCATCCAAGATCAGTTCGACTGTGTGCCTATCCACCGTAGAGCCGATGCTGTAGCTAGAGGAGGCAGTTCTGTGTTTAAATGTCGCACTCGCCATACCTAGTAACCACCAAGGTATTTACTATTCTGACGATTATACGTTATCGTACACTAAGTAAAATGTCATTTTCTATCCTCCTTGGTTTTCCAATTTTTTTGATAAACAGTAGTTGTGCGGTATAGCGTTTGTTATACGTATGTAAGTGCAAACAACGTTACCACTGCCTCCATGAAGTTATACTTTTCTTAAAACATCTTGAGACGGACTATACCAGTGGCCGTCAAAAATGTTTGTCCAACAGACAGTTCTGAAATTGGAACGCGGCAATAGGGGGCATAGGTACTACCTTGCTATTAATTGGTAGCCTACGTAAATTAGTATGCTGTGAGCACCAAATGGACAAGCTATGTAGTAAGGACGCGGTAATTTGGCTCCTGATTTCCAAGTACTGATCGTTAAAAGTCAGCTCCATTCGGAAAACTTCGTGCGATTGTTCTGTCTGATTTCTGCCACCCTCAGCAATCTTAAAGTTGTCACACTAACTGCCTAAAGAAGGGTTACTGTGTTATCTGTGTGAACAGATGATTAATGGGTTAAAACTTCGACTGCCCGCCACGTAAGCCTTCTCGTTTGTTAGAATACCGGCGGCCTTTATGGATTTCAACTTTATTGAGGATACTGGCCAGTAGTGAATTGCGATTTTAACCTTTTACACAAGCCTGAATCTACCTTTACTTCTTCTGGGTTACATGTATGGATTGTTAAACATTACTTCCAAGTAGCATATTTTTTTAACCAAGTCGTCTTGCACATACTATTTTTCACCCGCTGCACTGGTAAGTAGTGTCTTTTCTTGCAGACTTTTCTGCTTGCCTGTAGTAAATCAAAAAATGTTTCGTGATTCATAGCAATGAGGAGTGATCAGGAAAGAACACAACGTTTAAACGAACCTCGTACGAAATCGAAACGAGAAACACTTCCTTCAAGTTTGACACAGTTCTTCCCACGCAAAGTCAGGATCATTATCTGAACCGTCGATATGGTCAACCTCGCCGTTATTGTCAACAAAGTCTTGTTCCAGTTAACCCAAACTTTCGCCGTCCGTAAGACAACGTGGAGAAGTGTCCTTCGTTCCTTTACATACTGTACGAACCACTGCTCCCTCCCCCCCCCCCCCCCCTCACCCCAACAGCTTAACTTCATACAACAAATGGCTGCCTTAGAAACCATACCTCCCTCGCAATAGGGTGGAGATAGATGAACCTCGTCAGTATATGTGGCTTCATATTTAACGCGGGGTAAATTGTGAAGTCTTCACTTGTTGAGATCGGCAGTCTTCCGCAATTTCAGTGTCTGGTCAATTGACGAGACTGGCAGTGAAAGTGTTAATAATAGTAATTTTACTTACGTGTAACTGCATTACATAGTATGAAACACAGGAGTGTATTAAATACCTTGAATAGCATTTTTGTTCTATTCATAGAGGCTTTTTACAACAGTGTAACTTTCAACTCATGGTTAAGACATTCAACACCCTAGTTTGCATAAAATATTTTTTTTATTTGAAACAACCGATTTCGATAGACTTTTCTGCCATCTTCAGATCTTAAAAATTAATTACATAACACAACATTGACGTTGACGCTCCCAGAGCTTAGTGCAGGTACTCAGGGTAATGGAACACATCCACGTGCTGACTTTGGCAGAGGACAAAGTTAATCATAAGTAGAATGCACACCCGTCATTCCGTCAACAATCGTCAGCTGAAGAATTTTGTAAGTAGAATGTAAACCAACGAAGATAATGTAGAAACGCTACTCATGTATCGAGAATGTAAGTTAGCAAAACAGTAATTGCAATACTGTTTTCTTATGTACGGGTACATTTAGTACAGTAGTTTAGTCCTTTTAAATACTGTTGTGTAGAGAAGGCATACAGGAAAGGCTGTCCTTTATATAAACTGCATTTACATAACGTTCTTTTATTATTATTGTTGTTGTTGTTGCTGCTGTTACTGTTGTTGAAGGTAGGCGAAATGTTACGCCGGCGGCAGAACTGTACAGAAGGCGACATCCTGACAAGAACACACCTTCCCGATGGATGTCTTCTCGTCTTTTTTCGATGTTTCAGGAAACGGGAAGTTTCAACGCACGACAACGCAATCGTCGTAGCACTCGCACACACGAAGCTGCCGAAGTTACTGTTCTCTCTTCCGTTGCTATGAATCCTCATGTGAGCACAAGACAGCTTTAACACGAGACTGGCATTCCTAAAATCAGTGTACATCGCATCTTACACGTCACCAGTTCCATCCTCACAATGTACACCTACATCAAGAATTGCATGGGAATGATTTCCAGAATCGTGTACAGGTCTGTCAGTGGGCATAGCTGCAAATACTCGTATACCCGAACTTCTTCGCCAATGTTTTATTTACCGATGAATGTTCCTTCTCAAAGAAGGGACAGGTAAATACTAGGTACATGCATTATTGGCCCAGCGACAACCCATAATGGCTTAGACAGGTGGAAGATCAGCGTCAATGGAGAGTTAACTTCTGGTGTGGGATGCTTGGTACTATAATTATTGGCCCTTATTTTATCAATGTTAGTCTAAACGGCACAGCGTATGCCAACTTCCTCAGAGGAATTCATCCTCCTCTTCTGGATGATCTGCCGCTAAGAACCAGAATGCTTATGTGGTATCAACACTATGGATTTACAGCACATAATGCCTTGCGTGCACATCGTGTTCTGAGCCGAAGGTATCCTGCCAGATGGATTGGTCGAGGAGGAACAGTTAGTTGGCCTGCTAGGTCTCCTGATTTAAATCCTCTGGACTTTTTTCTTTGGCGATGCATTAAGGACGTTGTCTACCGCGATATTCCTACAACTCCGGAGGACATGCAGGAACGTATCATGCTTGCTTGTAATTCTCTTCAGCAGGCAGCACTGGAAGCAGTAAGTAACTCTTTGATTCAACGAGTACACCAGAATCGGTGTCCAGGGTCACCACTTTGAGCACATTTGAATGTTCTGCTCCTGGCCTATGGTACAGGAGAGTCAAAGTCAGTTTTGTGTAATGTTTTTACCTGGTTTTCATTTGTTTCCTGACAACTCCAGCAAGTGGACGAGTTTGTGATCCCGGTCTCAAAGTCAATGTTGTGTTGTGTAAACAATAACGTTGTGTTTCAGTGAATGGTACACCGTGATACAATTCTGAAAGGTCTTTAGGAGAGGAAATGAATTACCGAATAAAAAATACAGGGTGCTATTTAAAAAAGTCATACAGCTATTCATATATTTGCAAAAAACAAAGCTACAACGAAGGAAATCATGATGATTCATGTCCCTCTGACGGCTAAAGAACATTTACTTGAAACATTTTGTAATTTGCATCTGGACAAACAGTTATTTAGGGTGGTCGAGATAAAAGGGACACCATATGTATTTGCAGAAGGTGTGATGTTTTTAAACGTTTTAGTCATAACAAACCTTCTATAATATGCTGATCTTTATCCACATGACAACTCGGCGTGAGGTCCATAAGAAAATGAATACGTTTCACAATAAAAAGATTTTTAAGACGTGAAGATGACAGCAAAGTCTGTGGAAAACGATTGTGTTACAAAAAATATTTTATCTAGGTTGCCGAAAGCTTTTGACAAGTAAAACAGGTAACTCTTACAGTATTCTCAAAACGGGAAAATTCAATTCATATTGATTGCTATAATTATGTGACGCATTTGGAGATGACTGTCTCGATAATGCGCATTCACGAATCCAAGTTACTTTCGTCTGAAGTGTATACCGTAACAGTGCATCGGCACGAGGCACATACGCCAATGAGCTGTCAGCACTGAAACACAAACAAGAAAACGGGCGTCCCTCTCACAATCTCTGCCCCGCAGTGGCCGCTCTATTTAACATTATGCTGCTGAGACCAACGTGAAATCCACCAACGTCAATTAAAATGAAGGAAATATCGAAATATTACCTTGCCTGTGAGTAGTTTTATTTCTTACTGATCAGAAAAATAGACTCTTTAAAAAGACCTAACGTTAGCTGACCCGGCTGTTAGATGCTAGACGCGTACATTTATTAAATACGACTGATAACCGTGGGCTGCATAAATACTAGATTGGGGCCGCGTGAGAGCCGTGATTTGAAGACCACAGTTCTATACGCTCTTCCTACAAGCAATGGAAATATCAACATGAACCGAATACCACGGAATTACGGTGCGCTGGCACCTGCTCCTCAGCTGTAACGCAAGGGTGTGATGTGCTGCGCTAACGCTCACCAATCGCGTGCAGCCGCGCCACGTCAATGAAGCACTCTGTCCCCCTAACGCGCCGCGCTGCTCATTTATCACGTCGCCCCAGATATACTTTGACAGCTCGACCTTCAGGGCGCGTACCGACCCGTGTCATCGTGAGCTCTGGCACCTTCGCGAGGAGTTCACTATTCCACTTCCTATGCGTCTTTCTACGGAGTAGTCCATACATTTTCTGAGTGCACCTAGAAAAACAGTCACTCCGAGGTCTAATATTGAAATAGCATTCAAGGTGTTCAAGTAGCCTTGCCCTGCTGGATTTTTTGGCGCACAGTTAAATAACGTGATCCCCACATATGGATTTCACAGCTTTTTTCAACGTCGTAGTGACAAACTTCAAGGAGCGATATATGAAGTCATGGAGAAAAACTTTTGCTAGAGGTAAAATGTAACCTGGAAATTTGCGCTACCGCACCTTAACTGACCACCACTGTTTCCGTGTCCCAGGTGGCCTGAATGAAAATAGCTTGCTCCAGGTCTTATTTTTAAGTTTTAGTTTAGTTTTTAGACATCTGTCTTCTGACTAGTTCGAAGCGGCAGGCCACGAATTCCTCTCCTGTGCTGAGCTCTTCACCTCAGGCGGAGCAGCACTTGCAACCTACGTCGTCAATTATTTGCTGGATGTATTCGAATCTCTCAGAACATGTCTTACCAACCGATCCCTTCTTCTAGTCAAGTTGTGCCACAAACTTCTCTTCTCCCCAATCCTATTCAATACTTCCTCATTAGTTGTATGATCTACCCAGCTAATCTTCAGCATTCTTCTGTAGCACCAGATTTCGAAAGCTTCTATTCTCTTCTTGTCCAAACTATTTATCGTCCATGTTTCACTTCCATACATGGCTACACGCCATACAAATTCTTTCATATACGACGTTCTGACACTTAAATCTATACTCGATGTTAAATTTCTCTCATTCGCAAACGCTTTCCTTGCCTTTGCCAGTCTACATTTCATATCCTCTCTACTTCGACCATCACCAGTTATTTTGGTCCCCAAATAGCAAAACTCCTTTACTACTTTAATTGTCTCATTTCCTAATCTAATTCCCTCCGCATCACCCGACTTAATTCGACTACATTCCATTATCCTCGTTTTGCTTTTGTTGATGTTCATCTTATATCCTCCCTTGAAGACACTATCCATTCCGTTCAACTACTCTTCCAAGTCCTTTGCTGTCTGACAGAATTACAATGTAATCGGTGAACCTCAAAGTTTTTATTTCTTCCCCATGGATTTTAATACCTACTCCGAATTTTTCTTTTCTTTCCTTCACTGCTTGCTCAACATACAGATTGACTAACATTGGGGAGAGGCAACAGCCTGTCTCACACCCTTCCCAACCACTGTTTCCCTTTCATGTGCCTCGACTCTTATAACTGCCACCTGGTGTCTATACAGATTGTAAATAGTCTTTCGCTCCCTGTTCAAAAATGGTTCAAATGGCTCTGAGCACTATGCGACTTCTGAGGTCATGAGTCGCCTAGAACTTAGAACTAATTAAACCTAACTAACCTAAGGACATCACACACATCTATGCCCGAGGCAGAATTATAACCTGCGACCGCAGCGGACGCTCGGCTCCAGACTGTAGCGCCTAGAACCGCACGGCCACTGGGGCCGGCTTCTTCATTTTCACTCAGGATAGGTATGTCATCAGCCAATATTATCTCTTATCCTTTGACCTTAAATTTTAATTCCACTCCTTGGACCTTACTTTTATTCCCATCATCTCTTCTTCGATGTACAGACTGAACAATAAGGGCGAAAGGCTAAAGCCCTGTTTTACATTTCTTAATCCGAGCACTTCGTTCTTGGTCGTCCACTCGTATCTTTCCCTCTTCGGTCCGGTACATTTTGTATGTTACACGTCTGTCCCTATATTTTGCTCCTATTTTCCGCAGAATTTGGAACATCTTGCATGATTTTACAGTGTCAAACGCTTTTTCCAGGTCGACAAATTCTATGAATGTGTCTTTCTTTAGTCTTGCTTCCATTATCAACCGCAGCGTCAGAATTGCCTCTCTGGTACCTTTAGCTTTCCTAAAGCCAAAATGATAGTCATCTAATACGTTCTCAATTTTTCCAGTTTTCTGCATATTATTCTTGTCAGGACCTTGGATGCATTAGCTATTAAGCTGATTGTGCGGTAATTCTCGCACTTGTCGGCTCTTGGAGTCTTGGGAATTATGTGGATGATATTTTTCCGAAAATTAGATGGTATCTCGCCAGACTCATACATCCTACACACCAACGTGAACAGTCGTTTCGTTGACACATCCCGCAATGATTTTAGAGATTCTGATGGAATGTTGTTATCCCTTCTCCTCCAAAGCTCTCTCAAATTCTGATTCTAATACTGGATCCCCAATCTCTTCTAAATCGACTCATGTTTCTTTTATCACATCAGACAAATCTTCACCTTCATAGAAACTTTCAATGTGCTCCTTACACCTATCCGCTCTTGTACTTAACAGTGAAATTCCCGTTTCACTCTTCGTGTTATCACCCTTGCTTTTAATGTCACCGAAGGTTGTTTTGACTTTATTGTATGCTAAATCAGTCCTTCCGATAATCATATCTTCGATTGCTTCACATTTTTTATGCAGCCATTTCGTCTTAGCTTCACTGCATTTCCTATTTCTTCCATTCCTGAGGTACTTGCATTTCCGTATTCCTAAATTTCCCTGAACATTTTTGTACTCCCTTTTTTCATAGATCAACTGAAACATTTCATCTGTTACCCTTAGTTTCTACGCAAGTTACCTTCTTTGTACGTATGTCCATTACTCTTCAGCTGTACTGTCTACTGAGCTACTCCTTATTGCTGTATCTATAGCCTTAGAGAACGTCAAGCGTATCTCGTCTATCCTTTGTGCTTCCGTATCCCACTTCTTTGCGTATTAATTCTTCCTGACTAATCTTAAACTTCAGCCTACGCTTCATCACTACTACATTGTGATCTGAGCCTACATCCGCTCCTACGTAAGCCTAAGTATCCAGTGTCTGATTTCGGAATCTCCGTCTAACCACGAGGTTATCTCAGTGAAATATTTCCGTATGATCCCATCTTTACGAAGTTCACCTCGTCCACTTGTGAGTGATGAACGACGTGTTCGTTATTACTAGCTGAAATTTGTTACGGAATTCAATTAGGCTTTCTCCTCCCTAATTCTTTGTCCCCAACCAGTATTCTCCTGTAACCTTTTCTTCTATTCCTTCACCTACAACTGCATTCCAGTCCCTTATGACTACTAGATTTTCTACTCCCTTTACGTACTTAGTGTCCTTTCTGTATCCTCATATACATTCTCTAGCTCTTCACCTTCTGCCTGCGACGTCGGCATGTATAACTTAACTATTGCTGTCACTGTTGGTTTGTTGTCGATTCTGGTAACAACAACCCTGTAACTGAACTACCTTCCTGTTCATAACGAATTCTATACCCGTTATCCCATTTTCTGCTGCTGTTGACATCCTATACTCATCTGATCCGAAATCCTTGTCTTCCTTCCATTTCACTTCACTGATCCCAACTATATCTAGATCGAGCTTTTGTATTTCCCTTTTCAGATTTTCAGATTTCTCTATGACGTTCAAGCTTCTGACATGCCTTGCTCCGACTCTTTGAACGTTATCCTTTACTTGATTACTGAATCTTTTTCTAATAGTCATCTCCGCATTGGCAGTTCCCTCCCGATGATACGAATGCGGGTCTATTCGGTTATCTTTTGCCGATGGACAGATCATTAAGACACTTTTTCAATTACAGGCCACATGTCGCGTGGATACATGTTATATTTCTTTAATGCAGTGGTTGCCATTGCCTTCTGCACCCTGACGCCTTCGTCATTGCTGATTCTTCCACTTTTAGGGGCAGTTTCCCACCCGAAGGACAAGAGAGTGCCCTCGACTTCTGTTCGCTCCTCCGCTCTCTTTGACAAGGCCGTTGGCAGAATGAGTATGACATCTTATGCCGGATGTCTTCAGCAGCCAATGCTGATTATTAATCAAAATTTAAGCGGTAGCTCGTTTCAGACCCAGAACTGAGGACGTTTTGATTACTAATCGAAGACGCTACTCCTAGACCACCCAGTTAATTAGTCAAATTAATATTGAGAGGTCGTCGTCTTCTCACGTAATTATTCTACCCTATATTAGACCGTGGGAAGGCATGGACTACGATCCTACTTGCAAGGAGCTACTGATTTAAATGGATACAGGGGGGAAGGTGGTAGAAATCTGAACATAATGAAAGATTTAGAAATTAGCACACGGAAACATATTCTGATGTTGGCACAGAACAACGTACTCTTAACCGATGGCAGCCTACATTGAGCTACAAATATTCGCAGAATGACATATAGAGACTGCATTCATCTACAGCTATGTAAGGTGAACTGAGGACACTTAGAATCCTGAACCACGAGAACGAGATATCGAAAACAAATGGGGAGGAGGGGTGGCAAAATTCGGTGAACCTTACCGCATGGTAGCCGCTGCTGCTCTGACGTAGCATCGCGAAATACTCGCAATCGGCAAATAACGGAAACAGCGATCGAATTCAAGCATCACTATTAAATTGTACTCGAAGTCACGAAACGTGACATTTTACGGTCACTTGGTGGAGTGTAATTACGGAAGATTGGCGGTTTTGGGCGAGGCGGCAGCTAGTGGACCTTCGGAGAAGTAGTTCCAGAGTGGGCCTGGAACGGCGATACTCAGAGCTTTTGTCAGCTGGTTGGCACATCACAGTATTGTGTCTGCAGCTGAGAAAAGTATTTCCGGTGCTGGATGGTTAAGCGGCTAGCTTCCTTTTTGCCACGGAAGCTTTCTGAAGCGGCGCAGCCTCGGCCGTTGAGACGGCAGGGTGTTTCGTGTTCATGCGCATCTCAAGAGGAAGAAGACGCTGCGATTAACCTTGAATCTTTTTAACGGCAGCCGCCATTTCGAATAATTTATTAATTCCTCTCAAAATAACGGCAGCCGACATCTGTTTACAGGTTTCGGTTCCTGTGTATGTAGATAATTATTGTTAAAATGTTTCTTTCGTTTCTATAATTATTTAGCTACTCTAATTCGTTTTTGAATCCTTAGAACCTTTGAAATAAAACTGATATGAAATTATGGATAGCGAAGCGGTTTGTTCCTCGTCAAAAGGTCCCGAATCTGTCACCTAATCTTGACTCCTCGCCCTTTGTTTCCGGCCTTGCGCGACCGCCCACGCCTTCTTCACTTCAATTTCCGGGTGATCGTAGGCGCTATTTTTAAACTCGTTTTGCTCTTGAGAAGCGGCAAAGCAAGAACACTCCGGGATCTTCATTTGCAATTTGTGTTGCCTACAAGCCAGTCACACAGGCCGAGCTACTAAAATACCCGTCTCCTCATAAGGCACCCATTCTTAAGTCTTTCTTGTCAGAAACACTATTTATTTACTAGGTAGATAGTATGTAGATGAAGCATACCTGGTTAGTAGACACTAGTAGTTTGGAGCTATCTTGTCATCCAAGGGCTGACGAATTCAATAAGACGACAGCATAGCTGGGAAACGTCAGCGAACATTTTGTCTTTCGGAAAAGTTGTTCTCAGAGGCGTTATCTATCACCCATAGACGTTTGCCGCAAAGATTTTGAAAAACTTTATAGTCTATTCTGCATGAGTGGCATGTTGTGAATGTAGTATTTAAGGTGTTTTGAAGGCATACATGCGGATGGACACGGCTGAGCGGAGAGGGGTGAGGGGATTTGCCTGAAGCGATTTAGGAAAATCATGAAAAAGCTAAGTCAGGATGGTCGGACACGGGATTGAACCGTCGTCCTCCCGGATGTGCGTCTAGTGTGCTAACCACTGGGGCAACTCATTCGGTCACCCGACCGTTGAAGGAAGCGGGCACATCTTCATTACGAGTATGCTGCGGATACTCCCGTCTTCCAGAACGAAAATAGCCGTAATCATAACGTTATAAACATACGTTACTTGTTTGACGATCACTCCGGTACCGTACAAGACTTCGACTGATCCGCTGAACCACCCGATATTAATCTAACAGTAAATGGTTGGCGTTATTCTGAACATTGGGTGAAACTTAATACTTAACATCCCGGCTCTGGTGGTTTTACGGGACCCAAACATCAATGAGTGGCTTCAGGTGGATTTGGATTGTCTATAGGAACTTGTCTATTCCTTCTCCCTCTCTTCCTTTTCAAGGTTACAGATAGTTTAACACGATATTGGCGTGATGCTTCTTCGAAGGTGAATTGTTTTTTAATTTCTTTTTTTCTCGTGGTGTCCTAATGAGATATGGTACTTTGCTAAACCATATTACACAGTGCAAAATCGGCCCTACACCTCAAAAGATTCCCATTACATGTTCTTCTGAAGTGTGAATTATTGGCTCTGAGCACTATGGGACTTCACATCTGAGGTTATCAGTCCCCCAGAACTTAGAACTACTTAAACCTAACTAACCTAAGGACATCACACACATCCATGCCCGGGGCCCGATTAGAACCTGCGACCGTAGCGGTCGCGCGTTTCCAGACTGTAGCACCTAGAACCTCTCGGCCACCCCGGCCGGCTGTGAATTATTAGCTTTGGTCGTACTTGATCTATTCAAACCATCTCTACGTAATAAAATATTTTTGTCGGAATTACTGTTTTGCAGCCAACTTACGAGCCGTAAGGAATACTTACTGTACTCCGTCGGAGAGCAGTGTCCGTCTTTATTTTCTACTGGCGTAATTATTTGAATGTTCTCAAGCAAACGCAGCGCAACCCCTCTTTAAATGTGTTCTATTCTTGAAGCGTCACGCATGTTACAGTTTCCCCTCTCATAAATACTACTTCTGTGTCAGACCTCCTCACACTTTCTTGCTGTGTCCTCCCTTCCATATACTTTCAAAGTTATTGTGACTCGAACTCTTTTCGTAATAGCTTTCTGCGGGAAACGAGTTATACTGTAGGTAAATTTCCATTTCAATTTGGCTTTGATGAAAGACAGGAAAGGAATTGTAATGGGCAGTTTAACTTCGGTGATCAAAGATAAATGCTGAATGTCTCTAGTAGCAACACTGGATCGATATTCGCGCTCACGCAAGGCAACAGCTTCAGTAACGTTGGCCAGCAATTCCAAGACCGCCACAGAGGCGACTGGCAATGAAAAGACCTTTGTAGAATTTGTGTGTGCAGTGCGTCCAAGGAGGGATGGTTAGCATTCAGGAATATAACAGGAACGATCAACTGGAGCGAAGAATTTCGTACGGACATATGACACCGAATGGTTTCCGAGGTAGAACACATTTAATGTAGTTTGTCATTTATACTCTCTATTATAATATCAGGTTTACACATGTACAATGGGAAGTAAACACTATAACACGGGTTTTCACAAAACATCAGTTGAAATATACGTATTGTTAACACGTTCATCTCTAAGTACTATCATACACGTCACTTGACTTGTGTTGTATAATTCACAATAAAAGTTGAAATATCCCGCCTTAAACTTCAATTTCACTTGTGCACGATTGTAAGAACATGTTATTTTGCTTGCTGCACGTTCCCTAATGAGAGCAGCTGCGTCCACAATGCGACCACTTTGTTCATTTCGTGTATTCTCATTTCCTTTGAACGCTTCAGACTCCATATAATTCTTTAAACAAAAATGAAATGACGTTAGGTCTGGCAGTGTTGGTAACCAGTTAATTGTACTAGCACGGCCAATCCAGTGATAAGGGTTAGTGCTGTTGAGATATTCCCTCACAGGTCTGGTAAAATGTGAAGGGACTCTGCATGCTAGGAGTACACTGCTGTCCGCGTGGGCAAAGGAACGTCCTAAAGGTGTTCAAGAAACGAATTTTCGAAAAAAAAAAGTTCGTAACTGTGTTGCACCACTGGCTCTACTATAATAACTGGACCTAACATGTTACCGATCATTCTGCACAAAACACTGATCGAATAACGAACTTCGAATTTGGTCTCCGTTGTAGCGTGTCGGTGTTCCTTCGATCGCCGTGACCATTACGTGTGTTGTTGACTCGATTTCGCGTAAACATAGCTTCATCAGTGAATAGTGTTAATGGAAGCAAATTACGATTATCATTTATCCACTACTGACGAAATTCAAGTTGCAGGGGATTGTCGCCAACGTGAAAATGGCGAACACGCTGTATGCGAAATTGGTACAAGTTTTCCACATGTATCTTACACCATACACGTATTAATGGGACAATTATACGCGCAGAAAGTCGCTAAGTGC
Source organism: Schistocerca piceifrons (assembly GCF_021461385.2). Lineage (NCBI taxonomy): Eukaryota > Metazoa > Arthropoda > Insecta > Orthoptera > Acrididae > Schistocerca > Schistocerca piceifrons. The sequence continues at coordinate 204,888,726 of NC_060144.1, forward strand.
TAATAGTAGGACTACGCTCAGCCACTTCAACCAAACTTTGCTTTTGCTGCACAGTTTTTGAACTACACGTTCAGAAGAGAAATGAAAGCTTGAAAAAGCATCTGTTTCACGCAGTGTGCTGAGAACTCTAGTAAACACTTATCGGTGAGGAATTCTACGTGACGGTAAAACACCGACGGTGTTCTTCGACCGTAGGAGCAGCATTCTGACGCAGAAGCTGGAAGCATACACCATATCTGCACATCCAACATTAGTGTGGATATGTGGTATTAAGCCAGCGAGTGTACAGACACAAATAGCCGATACCTCTCTCTGATGCACTCTTAGTCTCTCTCACTACGTCATTCACAACACACTTTGGAAAAATGCGCTTTCAACGGGCCAGTTCAATGGCAGAAAGACATCCCAGGTGAAGAGGTTGAAAGCTACGAGGTAGGTTGAGCTACGATAAAACTTCAAGAAGGTTGGGAAGATAAGACACATACGAACGAAACACTATCCTAAAAATAAATGAATATTAAATGTGTTCTGTATCTGGAACGAATTGCAATAGGGTATATGACAATATGAAGTTTTCTTGTTTCCAATGAGCGTTCCTATCATATCCTTGATTATTGACCACTCTTCCTGGGACACCAAGTATAAAAGTTATCCTTTCGTGAATTTTTTCTTAATACATGTCGCCATTACTTGTATAACGAGAATTTTTTTCATTTGTATCCTTTATTTCCAGGAACACAAGCCTTACGATGAATTTAACAACATTTGGTAAATACTGTTGGTTAGCGTTTTCTTTATGGTAGATCTGTTATAGCTATCAATTGTTTCTTACTGGATCGGTGGGTTATAACACTCGACGCACTTCCGTGTTGATAATCATCACATACTTTTGGACATGTTACTGATATCCTCGAAATAATATAATAACTGAAACAATATAACAACTGATATACTCGAAATAATGGCGAGATTCATCTTTGTTCTCTCCGAAGTCGCCATCGACTTAAGAAATTCTGGATGTGTTGTACTATTATTTTACTAACTCACTGGATTCTCTGAACAGTAACCACCTTGGTTCTGAATCTCTATTAACTAGAATATGTTACTGTGACGTAGACTGGCGGGCTGACAAGTCACACTTCCTCTACACGTAACTGTGTTGTGCGAAAATATTTAACACTATGTTTTTCTACAATTTGATGCCAGACTGATACGAAAACAAGTGAATATCAGCTGAAACAAGACATACAGCAGCAATATAAACGTTGTGTTTTGTGAAAGGTAAAAGTATCTTGCGAATGGGATTCCTCAGAAACATGTACGGTACCGCATTTCTACGTGCATTTTCACAACATACGTTTACACCCCCCCCCCCCCCCATGAACCATGGACCTTGCCGTTGGTGGGGAGGCTTGCGTGCCTCAGCGATACAGATAGCCGTACCGTAGGTGCAACCACAACGGAGGGGTATCTGTTGAGAGGCCAGACAAACGTGTGGTTCCTGAAGAGGGGCAGCAACCTTTTCAGTAGTTGCAAGGGCAACAGTCTGGATGATAGACTGATCTGGCCTTGTAACAATAACCAAAACGGCCTTGCTGTGCTGGTACTGCGAACGGCTGAAAGCAAGGGGAAACTACAGCCGTAATTTTTCCCGAGGGCATGCAGCTTTACTGTATGATTACATGATGATGGCGTCCTCTTGGGTAAAATATTCCGGAGGTAAAATAGTCCCCCATTCGGATCTCCGGGCGGGGACTACTCAGCAGGATGTCGTTATCAGGAGAAAGAAAACTGGCGTTCTACGGATCGGAGCGTGGAATGTCAGATCCCTTAATCGGGCAGGTAGGTTAGAAAATTTAAAAAGGGAAATGGATAGGTTGAAGTTAGATATAGTGGGAATTAGTGAAGTTCGGTGGCAGGAGGAACAAGACTTCTGGTCAGGTGACTACAGGGTTATAAACACAAAATCAAATAGGGGTAATGCAGGAGTAGGTTTAATAATGAATAGGAAAATAGGAATGCGGGTAAGCTACTACGAACAGCATAGTGAACGCATTATTGTGGCCAAGATAGATACGAAGCCCACACCTACTACAGTAGTACAAGTTTATATGCCAACTTGCTCTGCAGATGACGAAGAAATTGAAGAAATGTATGATGAAATAAAAGAAATTATTCAGATTGTGAAGGGAGACGAAAATTTAATAGTCATGGGTGACTGGAATTCGTCAGTAGGAAAAGGGAGAGAAGGAAACATAGTAGGTGAATATGGATTGGGGGACAGAAATGAAAGAGGAAGCCGCCTGGTAGAATTTTGCACAGAGCACAACATAATCATAACTAACACTTCGTTTAAGAATCATGAAAGAAGGTTGTATACATGGAAGAACCCTGGAGATACTAAAAGGTATCAGATAGATTATATAATGGTAAGAGAGAGATTTAGGAACCAGGTTTTAAATTTTAAGACATTTCCAGGGGCAGGTGTGGACTCTGACCACAATCTATTGGTTATGACCTGTAGAATAAAACTGAAGAAACTGCAAAAAGGTGGGAATTTAAGGAGATGGGACCTGGATAAACTAAAAGAACCAGAGGTTGTACAGAGATTCAGGGAGAGCATAAGGGAGCAATTGACAGGAATGGGGGAAAGAAACACAGTAGAAGAAGAATGGGTAGCTTTGAGGGATGAAGTAGTGAAGGCAGCAGAGGATCAAGTAGGTAAAAAGACGAGGGCTAGTAGAAATCCTTTGGTAACAGAAGAAGTATTGAATTTAATTGATGAAAGGAGAAAATATAAAAATGCAGTAAGTGAAACAGGCAAAATGGAATACAAACGTCTCAAAAATGAGATCGACAGGAAGTGCAAAATGGCTAAGCAGGGATGGCTAGAGGACATATGTAAGGATGTAGGGGCCTATCTCACTACGGGTAAGATAGATACCGCCTACAGGAAAATTAAAGAGACCTTTGGAGGTAAGAGAACCACTTGTATGAATATCAAGAGCTCAGATGGAAACCCAGTTCTAAGCAAAGAAGGGAAAGCAGAAAGGTGGAAGGAGTATATAGAGGGTCTATACAAGGGCGATGTACTTGAGGACAATATTATGGAAATGGAAGAGGATGTAGATGAAGATGAAATGGGAGATACTATACTGCGTGAAGAGTTTGACAGAGCACTGAAAGACCTGAGTCGAAACAAGGCCCCCGGAGTAGACAATATTCCATTGGAACTACTGACGGCCGTGGGAGAGCCAGTCCTGACAAAACTCTACCATCTGGTGAGCAAGATGTATGAAACAGGCGAAATACTCTCAGACTTCAAGAAGAATATATAATTCCAATCCCAAAGAAAGCAGGTGTTGACAGATGTGAAAATTACCGAACTATCAGCTTAATAAGTCACAGCTGCAAAATACTAACGCGAATTCTTTACAGACGAATGGAAAAACTAGTAGAAGCCAACCTCGGGGAAGTTCAGTTTGGATTCCGTAGAAACACTTGAACACGTGAGGCAATACTGACCCTACGACTTATCTTAGAAGAAAGATTAAGGAAAGGCAAACCTACGTTTCAAGCATTTGTAGACTTAGAGAAAGCTTTTGACAATGTTGACTGGAATACTCTCTTTCAAATTCTAAAGGTGGCAGGGGTAAAATACAGGGAGCGAAAGGCTACTTACAATTTGTACAGAAACCAGATGGCAGTTATAAGAGTCGAGGGACATGAAAGGGAAGCCGTGGTTGGGAAGGGAGTAAGACAGGGTTGTAGCCTGTCCCCGATGTTGTTCAATCTGTATATTGAGCAAGCAGTAAAGGAAACAAAAGAAAAATTCGGAGTAGGTATTAAAATTCATGGAGAAGAAATAAAAACTTTGAGGTTCGCCGATGACATTGTAATTCTGTCAGAGACAGCAAAGGACTTGGAAGAGCAGTTGAATGGAATGGACAGTGTCTTGAAAGGAGGATATAAGATGAACATCAACAAAAGCAAAACAAGGATAATGGAATATAGTCTAATTAATTCGGGTGATGCTGAGGGAATTAGATTAGGAAATGAGGCACTTAAAGTAGTAAAGGAGTTTTGCTATTTGGGGAGCAAAATAACTGATGATGGTCGAAGTAGAGAGGATATAAAATGTAGGCTGGCAATGGCAAGGAAAGCGTTTCTGAAGAAGAGAAATTTGTTAACATCGAGTATTGATTTAAGTGTCAGGAAGTCACTTCTGAAAGTATTCGTATGGAGTGTAGCCATGTATGGAAGTGAAACATGGACGATAAATAGTTTGGACAAGAAGAGAATAGAAGCTTTCGAAATGTGGTGCTACAGAAGAATGCTGAAGATTAGATGGGTAGATCACATAACTAATGAGGAAGTATTGAATAGGAATGGGGAGAAGAGAAGTTTGTGGCACAACTTGACTAGAAGAAGGGATCGGTTGGTAGGACATGTTCTGAGACATCAAGGGATCACCAATTTGGTATTGGAGGGCAGCGTGGAGGGTAAAAATCGTAGGGGGAGACCAAGAGATGAATACACTAAGCAGATTCAGAAGGATGTAGGTTGCAGTAGGTACTGGGAGATGAAAAAGCTTGCACAGGATAGAGTAGCATGGAGAGCTGCATCAAACCAGTCTCAGGACTGAAGACCACAACAACAACAACAACAACAACGTTTACACAACGTTTATTTCCAAAACAGAGAAACAAGAAGATAGGGGCAGATATTTCTAAAATAACTGTAAGTAATCGTGAAATTTAGTAAAGAAATATTTGAGAACAACAAGGTAGACTGAAGCATTAATTCACCAACCAACGTGGCTGTAACATCATTTAGTCACCAATGTACAATATTGCAAAGAGGATTCTATAGGAATCAGTTATGTAGAAAATAAAATAACAACCAAAATTACCAAATTGCTCCAAGGCCTAAATTTTGTGCAATAATTGGTACTTCAGAATATTTACATTTTACAGACCTGAATGTTATAACATGATTTTTGATTAAAATATTTTTTTGTCATTCTTCTGCTTTTATTGCTGCTTTTAAATAAAACTTCGCTCCGAGTTACCAAAAACAAATGATTTGCTGTTCTGTTTGATGTTTGGTGACAGTTTGTTGCTAGATTTTACACCGTATTGGCTGGTATGCAGGTGATTCCCTACTTATAGTTGATCAGAGCGGTACAGCAAATCTACTTGATGAAACTCATCAAATGTAATCGCCCTGTAAACTACGAAAATCGTTTTTGACAAGATTAAATGGTTAAAGTTACCACTACTACAGCAAAAAGAGCAGATGAGTGTGTGCAAAGATGTGGAGATTGATTTCAGTTGCGTTTCGTGATTACGAAGTATGGAGTAACTTAAAATCAACAAAAGAGCCGACAAGTTAAGTATTTATTCACTTGTTTAAATTTATAGTGTCATATTTATGCGTTTGTCCACCTGCTCAAATGTGTAATGTGACATGTATGCATAAAACATGAAACGCATTGAGAGCTGAAGGCAGTACAAGGGGCATTGGCCTCCTCGTAGAATCTGTGGTAGTCACAGTTTATTCGCTAGAAAATTCTTACGTGTTTCTAGAAAAAACTGTGTAAACTGCGATGCAGCTGGAGACAACAAGGCTTTAACAAGTTCTCCACAGCTACGGTTTGCTTGGCTGTCAGACTGCTGAGGGCAAATTATATAGCTTCCTTGGAACGGTGTGTCCTCTATACTCATGGCGGATTTGAATTTTGTTAAACTGAATTCCTAATCTTTTCTTTGTCTCTTTTTCATATTGCCATAGGTAGATTACAGTTCCGAACAGCCAGCTTAAAGAAAACATGGCTGCAGCCTGACACCTTGCCCGATATCCAGGAGGAGGCACTCTCAGTCAGAATGATTGTAAACATGAACCTCCCTCGGAATAGAACTTAATAATTCCGTTTAAAAGGTAATATTCATTTCCTTTATTTTTTAGGTCTCTATTTCCTTTTATTCGGTAGATGTGGAACACGTTCTTTCGACGCATTTGCAAAAACGTGCAAAGAAATCGTCCATGAAACTTAAACGTTACATAAATCACAGTAATGGAAAGTACTTGCCTACTAAGTCCAATGCTAATATGGTGGCTGATATTTTCATTGCGACGGCGAGTGGTCAAATAAGAATATAAAACCAGTTATTATACTCAATCTGCAGTATTTTCTATCTGTACAAAAGTCTAGTTTTCCAGGCGGTCAGGCTTCTTAACTTCGTGAATAAGAACATTTGTTGCTCTATATTTGTGATTTATTGTTATTCATGCTTCTGTTAAACATCATCATCAGATCCAGTTTGGGTTTAGGCATCCTCGTCTACTCTTAATTTCTAGTATGTAGCAGGTCGTTTTTCCATCCCATCTCAGGATGCCCAACATCCCGTTTCCCTTGAGATGTACCTTTGCGTATTATTTTAGGTATTCGGTCTTCTGGCAGCCTTTGAATTTTTTGATGCCATTTCTTTCTGTAGTTTCTATTTTCTGAAGTATGCCTTTGACACCCACTTCATTCCTCAATTCACTACTTTGATCTGATCTACGAGTTTGTAACCAGTTGGAGGTGTTAGTCTTATCTCTGCTGGTTCAATCCCCCTTCTTTGACTGGCAATTAGAGTCCAAGTCAGTCACCCATATATTAGAACTGGCATTGCTTTCAAATTATAAAATTATAGTAGTATCTCTTTTCTACCTTTCTTCAGGAGAATGCGGTTTATAGTACCTACCAACTGCTGAAATTTTTGCGTTTAGCATGCTTGATATTGTGTGTGCTATTTGAGACGTTATATTGATGGTATTTAAAAGTTTATTTGGTGTAGCGCCTTGCAATCAACTGTTATTTTTGATCTTAAATACGCCTTACCGTGGAATTCCATTATATTAGTTTCAGTTTTAGATACTGTTATATTATGATCGTTTGCCATCTTGTACAAGAACCAAACTGCTAAAATGTGACCACCAGATTCGAAAATCAGGAAATTTTATACAAGACTGAAGACTTTGCTTCTAGAGCCATCTGGCGTATTAGTGAGTTTCGATGTGGCCTCTGTATTCACACGCTTACCTTTGGTGGATTCATTACAACTTATATGAAGTAACTTGGAGGAGGACATCTTGCATCTATTAAAAATGTGCCAACGTCGACTTACATTTTAGTTAATGAGCAATATTTTGACCAGACCCGCGGTGTTGCTGCGGGTGGCCTTTTGTCTCCCTTAGTAGCTAACCTTTTTAAGGAAGACTTCGAGGAAAAAGCACTTCAGTCAGTAGTGTGGAAACCGAAATATTTGTGGAGATGTGTGGACGACACGTAGTTTGATCACACGGAGCATCAACGCTTCTGCATTTCTGGAACAACTATACACCCTCCATACCAGCATTTGCTTCACCATGGAAGTGGAGAAAAGTGGAGACCTCCCTTTCCTAGGTGTCCTGGTATGCAGAAAAGAAGATGGCTCCTTGTGTAACAGTATGTTGCATAGAACGTCTCACACTGACCTATATCTGCGAGCTAAGAGCTCCCATCACCCATCTCAAGGCAGTGGTGTGTTACGGTCTCTCGTTCATAACGCTAGAATTATTTTAGATGCAGGAAACTTATCAGCAGTGCTCAGCCATCTTCGCTCTGTGTTTGTACAAAATGGGTACTCTGATAAGTAGATCTGTCATTCATCTGAACCTGCTTGCACTAAAGCTCCAGAACAGCCAGAAGAAATGAAGAACTCCACGGGGACGGTTTTTCTACCGTATGATGGCGTCGTGTCCTAGAAGATTGACAGGCTGTTCAAGAAATCAAATAAATTGTGTCATCTGCACTCCAGCGCGAGTGCTAACTATGCTGGGTTCAGTTAAACACAAGCTAGGTCTAAGGAGATCAGGGGTGTATAAAATCTCGCGCCAGTGTGGAAAATCAAAGACTGGCCAGACGTGTCGCACTGTGAAGGGTAGATGTGCTGAACTTCAGACGTCGTCAGGCCATACTGGATCAGCCGGAAAAGTCTGGTGTGGCTGAACACTACCTTGACATGGGACAAAGCATAAACTTCCATGTGATGGGTCTCCATCACTAAAGAAAGAGTCGAAATACGTATAAGTAACTATCTGATCAATGCAGACACGTGATTTCGACTCAGCAAGACATGGGTACAAGAACTGGCGGTGCTAAGGCGTCTCCCGCAGATGAACGACCCGAGTCAACACAGGCAGACAATCGAAGTCCGTACACTTGAACTGGATGCCAAGACTGCGAGCGCGCACTCGCGCGCGATTGGCCGCTACTTGTGGCCTCGCTTTTCCTAAATCGGGAATGTGAGGACCGTGACTCGATGTCTCCGTGCTCTGTGATTCGTCTACGGTGACGTTAGAGCCTCACCCCTTGGCGCCTGCCAATCAGCATATATATTGGCGAGCGATTGCCGCAACACCCTTCAATGGTCCCAACGTACCCTTCAAACCCACCTCAACCAGTTCACTACCTGATGGCTCCTTCGCATCAACCATACCAAAATCCAGTCAATCATTATAGGTCGTACCACTCGCTCCTTCCAGCTGCACGATTTTTACCTCACCATTTATGGTTGTCCTATCCACCTCACTCCTACCCTGAAATACCTAGGCCTCACTCTCGACCGTCACCTCACCTGGTCTCCCCATCTCCTTACGATCCAATGCAAAGCCCACGACAGACTCCGCCTCCTGAAACTCCTGCCCAGCTGAATATGTGGACCGCATCCTTCCACCATCCGTCACACCTACAAATCCTTGTCCCAACTCATCCTTTGTTATGCCAGTGTCACTTCGATTTACGCCCCTCCCATATTGTAGAACCCCCTGCAAATCCTGATATGCTATGCAATCCACCTCACATTCCACATCCACCTTCCATCCCCAACGCAAATCCTCTCTCACCTCATCCCTTGCCCTATCTCCTTTTCCTTGAACACATCTGCACCCTGTACATCATCTGCAGACTCAGTCCCCCACAACCCCTGGTGTCTTGCCTCCTCTCCACGCCCAGCCCATTGCCACGTCGTTACCATTATGTCCCACTATCTCCACACTCTCCATCTCTCTTTCCAATGCAACTTCTAGCACCTGCCCCTCCCACATGATAATCTTTGCCATGATCTCTACCGCTCCCACGAACTCTAACCCTACCTTGTCTCCCTACTCCTCAGTGCTCCCACTCCCCTCCTCTTCCCTTTCCCTCCCCTGAGTGGTTTTCCTCCCTCCTAGACCCCATCCCTTTCCGTGCCTCCCTTCTGTACCTCTGTACTCCCTCCTGCCTTGTCTTCCCTCTATCTCCTGCCCCACCCATCTCCTGCCTCTAGGTACACCCCCTGCCCCACTTTTTCCTCTTCCTCCTACCCCCTCCAGCCTCCTCACTGCACCATCCTCTTTTTCCTTCCTCTCAGGCCTCCCGCTCCTTAGCAGGTCCCTACCAGTGGTTTTTATTCTTCGTGTGTACTCCATCGTTTGCAGTGGATTTTTAAGTGTCTCTCACCCTGTGTATTTTTATACTGTGGTTGACTTCACTTTTGTGTGATTCCAGTGTATTTTAAGTGCCCCACAAATTGCCAGCTGTGTTCTTTTAAGTCGACTTTTTCAACTGTACCCCAGTGAATGTCCCTGTGTTAGTGTGAATTTTAACTTCCATTATTTCCACTGATTGTTTTTATATCCTCCTCTCTATGTATGAGTTCCACTTTATATATATATTGTGTAAGGCCACTCGACTGAAGAGCGATTGACTGTACCACTTCTAGACCTCGCCTGCCCATGTGGAGCAGTGGCATGAAATTACAATAAACCAAGAAAAAACCGCAACACGTCAGTAAGCACCTGAAGATGATGAGCACCTTTCTCTTCGAAACATTGTGCAGCATCCATAACTATCTGACGCGACGACCGTTAACCAATGAAGCAGTTAATACGCTGGGAAAGTCTCAAATGGCACAACTAAAAAAGTTGTAATAGTTGTTTGTTTATTTACAATTTTATATTGGAATCCTCTAGACTGTCTCAAATTTACAGGATGACTATTTACAAACCAATGCGTTTTCAAAATTAAAACAAAATATTTATTGACAAGAGAATTCTAAGAATCCTTCAGTTTGGTATGTGACAATCGACAGTTTTAACTTTTTGTTTGTAACGAAGTTTACATAACATGTCATGTTTAGATTTACACTCTTATTGCAACATTTTGAAACAATGCACTATCGATTAAATACACTGTCCCACGAATTTGCACTACGAGGCACGTCTAGTTTACTACCTCACACTGCAGGCCGTCTTAGTGCTGCACTCGCACTACGGCTTCGAAAAAGGGCGCCGTCAGGGGCGTTTGCGGCACTGCTGGTGTCACTCTGGTACAAGTTAGAATGGCGCAATATGATTGTGTTCAGGCCTCCGCTTCGCTTCGAACGTAGTACATCTCCCGGCCAGCACCCTGACCGAGTTGGATGGTCGCAGCTTGTCGCCAACAGTCAGCGCAGGGCGTGGAGAGTAGGTGACAGCAAATGAGGTCAGCAACTCGGGCTATACTTGGAGGTGGGCATGGGGTGGGCGTCTTGGGCACACCACCGTACGAACCAGAAGGCTCAGGTATGGACGTTGCGGTGAGCTGTTGGACGAAAAAGGGGAACGAGCCTGTTTCGGCAGAGCCAAGATCAGCACCCTCAACAAGCATGTACCCTGCAGTGTTGTCGATCGGACGTCACTAACGGTTAGTGCAGGATGTGGTTGCCGAGTGGACACAACAATCGGCTGGAGCAGTTGGTGTCTTCTTCCAGATGAGAGCGCGGTGGTTCCAGCGGAGGGAAATAAAGTGCCTTCTGTGTGTTGAGAGGATCACTACTTGAGAGCTTTAGCGGATGATCGTTGCACCTTGATGGTTTAGTGCTTTATTACAGTTCTCTGTTGAATAAGAATATTTGACAACTTAGATCACGTGTTGTAATACCTTCATTTTCGTTTTATTTCTCCACAAGTACTCTGAGCTGTGGAGAAGTAGTGCATTGGGTTATTGGTTAGGAAACGATATCGCACATGGAAGTCAGTGTTATCATGTGACAAGCTGTGCTTGACTGATGACACACGGGGCATTCGGATATATTCTCTGTGAATAAGAGCCATTTTCTCTGTTAAGTTACACACCGTGAGACTGATTAATCGTGTTATACAGAAAATGACTATTTAAACTACACCGTGAACGTAACTGATTTCTTGATTGAATTTTGTACTAAGAAAATCATCTCGTTATTTGTGCCACGCAAGTGTTCAATTTATACCTGTCGTTTATTGAGATACGAGAATATTTGTAGATCGTTCGGAGATAACTGATAGTACTTGGTTGTAGCAGCTACTTGGTAACTTCATTTGTAGTAGAACATTATGTTGTTAAATGCCATGTAGATGATCATAATTAAGTCTGAGTGTATATTATGTTTCATTGGAGAAGCTATACAACGTGCTATAAAATTCCCTTACAAACTTGTAGGACTTGTAGAGGAGACTCAGTAGACAATATTTTGAATTGGAACCCTAGTCCATACTACAGGCATTTGAAAGCATCTATGCGAGGTAGGTGTGCAACAGGGTGCTATTTTGGGGGGGGGGGGGGGTTTGCTTAAGTGGGATCGGCTGATATAATTTGACGTCTGTCCTAGCTCTGTAACCTGGTTTGAGCCTCATTCACGCGTCTGTGAGTGTGAGAGCAACTTGGTTGAGTACACGTTTGGAACATACACTGGTATGACCTTCCTGTATGCCGAAGCTCACGGTACTGTAAGAGCTGCTCGTCACCTTTGTCAGGATCGCTATCCATGAAGTCCGACTTCATCGCATACCCTTTTGGCTACAAATGGAACAGCTCCGAAAAAGGGGTGTCTTCACGACCAGAAGGCGTGACTGTCGTGCTCCAGGGAGACGCCGCGCACCCGAATGTAGTACACCACATCGAAGAGAATACCAATCGCAGGTATAATATGTACGTCGAACTTGGTGGTCGCTACATCGAACTTTACCTGCAATGGATCAGAATGCTAAACCTTCTTTGAAAAGGACGACAACGATTTAACTGTAAACAACGGTGTTTGTGAAAACCGATTAAGTTTCCTTTTTGTTTCTTTGGTTATTAATGACTGGAATTGTTCAACAAGTGATGTACTGGTCATGCCTGATAAATTACTTGTAAAAGTGATCGCGTTACTAACGTGTTTTCACATGGTGGTACGTTTCCGGACATGGGTTCCCATTAAAAACATGATCTACTCAGAATGAGATTTTCACTCTGCAGTGGAGTGTGCGCTGATATGAAACTTCATGGCGGATTAAAACTGTGTGCCAGACCGAGACTCTAACTCCGGACCTTTGCCTTTTGCAGGCAAGTGCTTCTGTGAAGTTTGGAAAGTAGGAAACGAGATATTGACGGAACTAAAGCTATGAGGACGGGGCGTGAGTAGTGCTTGGGTAGCGCAGTTGGTACAGCACTTGCCCGCGAAAGGCAAGGGTCCCGAATTCGAGTCTCAATCTGACACACAGTTTTAATCTGCCAGGAAGTTTCATTATCTACTCAGTTCCCTCTACTAGTCTTACAAGTTTCTAAAGGGAATTTTAGAGCACCCGATATGCGTCACATTCAATGTCTATGGGCGAGAGCCATATATTATAATTGTTACTGTTGTTACACGTTTATGTATCTTGTGCAAAGTTTTGATTTTCGTTCTGTTTATTGTAGGAAGATATTTTAGTTGTATGTTATTGGCTGATCCCCCTTAAACACGGCTACGGATTTACATTGGGTGTCTCTGTTACTCTATTATTATTCTAGAATCCACCCCTAACCCCACTAGACCAAAAATATACGATACACTACAGTACAGTTGCAATCAATAAAGTGGAAACTAAGTCTTAGGTAGTACATTTTCACCTATAAATGTCTGAATCCAATATTGTTCAAATTTTCACTGTAGCATGTTGCCACTGCCCATTTTGCAAAGAATATTTGAAGGAGTTCGGTTAATATTTTTATGTGCATTACAGTTTTAACTACCGTTACCTGTCTCAGATTAACTGGTAGGATGCTAACCATTAGAAATACTGTGTTCAAATATTATTCTAGCTCGTGGCAAAAAAGTGTGCACGCGTTAGTTATAAACAGGAAACAGAGATAGCATTTCTATCAAAGCTCACGTGTATCGTGTACGTCATCAGATGACATGAATAGTGCCTCACGAAGATACACTGGCATCAAAGCCGGCCGCGGTGGTCTAGCGGTTCTAGGCGCTCAGTCCGGAACCGCGGGACTGCTACGGTCGCAGGTTCGAATCCTGCCTCGGGCATGGATGTGTGTGCTGTCCTTAGGTTAGTTAGGTTTAATTAGTTCGAAGTTCTAGGCGACTGATGACCTCAGAAATTAAGTCGCATAGTGCTCAGAGCCATTTGAACCATTTTGAACTGGGATCAAATGATACGAAACAAAATGTGGTACTGATGTCTTCATTTTAGTATGGAAACCTAAATTTTGGTACTCCGTAGTGGAAGAGGACTCGTATACATCTGTTTCGGCTGCGATAGTATAATGACGCGCCTTTTACATTATGGAGGTCATCTTTGCCAAGGTGCTGTATGAACGAGGAATTGTGAAACTGTTACAAGAATAAAAAGGATAAGTGAATAATTTTAATTCTGGTGTGGGCTTAGACGTTACGTCATTACCTGTAATTGCTTGTATTGTTACGTGTAAGTGAAACATATAAACATTCGATGAAGGGAACAAATTTTTGAAATGTTGTACTGTTGAAGAATGCTGAATAGTGTATGCGTAGATCAAATAACTAATGAGACGCTGAATGGAATAGAGGAAAAGAAATATATGGAGAATCTGACGTATTAAGAATTCATAAAGTTGGTGAAGGAGGGCAGTTACGTAAAGATTGTAGAGCGAATTCAGGGTAGAAAAGGCAAGCAGTTTCAAAGGATGCAGGTTGCAGTTATCGTATAGATGTAAAGAGACATGAACAGGATATGGAAGTGGAGAGTGATGCCCCAAGCCAGCCTCCCGACAGATGACTAAAGTGTTACAGAAGCTAAAATGATTGGATATAGGCATCCAACTAAATCATGGCATCCCGTGAAGATAAAGTGGCTGTTATCGGAGTTGACGAGAGACACGGAAATAAATGAGAAATTGTACTTTGTTATCTGACAGTGAACGAAGGAAACTCACCGAGACTTAATGCGACTAGCATCAGTTCCATGCGGTAGAGCGATTTTATTACGCTCCGAACACTCCTATGAAGGACTGTAGGTCTGTAGGTGTTTTCTCCTGTACGTCATGTAATAAGACGAATAGAGGAACCACACGTTTCTTCTGTAGCAGAAGTAGAGGCAGGGGGCGGGGGGACATGTGAGAAATTTCACGGTCGGGAGGACGAATTACACAGCTTAGTACTCGGGGATGTACGGTAACGTATCACACTGGGGAGACCACGACCAAAAGTGCGGCGGTAACTTTTAAGTTGATTAAAAGACGCGCTCTCTGGCTACATAGCGATAATACTATGAGAACGATAAATGATATGGTTCAAATGGCTCAAAGCACTATGAGACTTAACATCTGAGGTCATAAGTCCCCTAGACTCAGAACTACTGAAACCTAACTACCATAAGGGCATCGCCCACATCCATGCCCGAGGCAGGATTCAAACCTGCGACCGTAGCAGCAGCGCGGTTCCTGACTGCAGCGCCTAGAACCGCTCAGCCACAGCGGCTGGCGATAAATGATAGCGATGCCAGAAATGATGATAATCAGTCAACTGCACACTACTTAATTAGTAGCTGTCTGCTTGTGTTGAGATCTGAAAGAGACCAGACGCGAATAAAAAATGGACACGCTCGAAATATTATTAACCTTCTGAATGTATTACGTAAAGATTGCGTATGAAAATGTATTTGGGACGGTTTTAAAAAGTCGTCTGAGTAATTTATATATAGTCCATGAAAGTAAATCGTAATAAACATTTGGACGATCGTGAGGTCCTGAACGACACCAGTAATGATGGGGGGAAACACCAGCGTGTCACCGCAGCGTTGACGAGGTATAGAAATCATTTGAAGATGGAACGTAAGAACATATTTAAATTTTATGTTAATGTATTCATAACGGAATATTACTCAATTTTTTCTTCAATAGCTACAATGACTGCTGGGATGGCCGAAACCCTTCCTTTATCCGATCATATTAGTGAATTCCAGGAAAAATGCTAAAAAATCAACTAAACCTTTAAATAATATTTCCCTTATCTACAAATTCTTTTTCCCAATAATAATCCTACAAATGGAGATCGAACAATGACGGCAATCTCCAAAAATTTTACATGTAAGTATAATAAAAATTAGAACACACAATTGGAGATCGACATAGCAGTAACAATTATTTTATTGCGTGTTTATGGTATATGAGGAAGAAAGACGGAAAAGCCAGTTAATAATTACTGGGAACAAGGAACGCATAAACCATCCAATTACTCTGGAATTTACAAAATTCCGAATTATGAAAAAAACGTGACAAAACAACGTTTAAGATGAGATCAAGTGAGAGCTGTTCCACAACAATCCCACCCTTTGTTGAGTTTCTCAACTTTTGTAGCAGGCAACATAGTTCAATGTAGTAATGTTTATTCTTGTTTTTGTTACGTAATAGTACATTTTGCGAGAAAAAATTTCTAATTATTTTCTAATTATTTTTTATAACGCCGAAAGGAATGATAACTGTACACGTGAAAGGATTAGACGCAGCACAGTGAGCAGGAGCAAGCTACAAGGTAAGTTGCAACGTCACGACACAAAACGTGACCCTGAGAAACATCACTGCAGGTGAATTCACTGCAAAATATTAAAACAAGAAGGTGACAGAGAGACCCGTTCTGAGGGAAGCAAACAAATAGAAGTTCATAACAATCTGCAGAGGTATATAGCTGCACAATGTACACTCTTTGACATAAAACTTGACCGGCGGCCGGCCGCTGCAGAGGCTAAGTCCGCGCCGATCGCGACATGGGACAAATAAACTGACCAACTCGCTAATTCTCTAAGTCCGATTATCTGCACAATCTGTCAACACTGTAGACTGCGGCACTTCCTGGAGGAAATCACGTTCCATGATAGAGGAGTCGTAGGCTGTTTACACCTGTGGTCTAGCGGTAGCGTTCGTTGTTTGTGTTCACAATGTTTGTGGATCGAGAGCAGCTGGCGCAAAATCTTTTTATAGCCTCCTCTCTCTGAATGCTGAGGACGTGAATGTAATGGTAGCGCTGATTCTATCTGTTTCGCCTTCTGACACACCGATATCACAATTTAATCCGATAAGCATTTTGCGGCAGATTTTCTGCGGACTGTCCTCCTCTGGACGCCGTATGCGGCGAAGCTCCGGGATCCACTTGCTGGCTACCGGCAGCGGCCGTGGCGACAGCAGCGGCGCTGCAGTCCCCCGTTCTTTATCGGAGGCGCCTGCTACCGCTCATCGCTTTTGAAACGCTTTATTATTAAATGTTGCTCCACAGAAAATTTCCAAGATTTCCATTCACGCTCGAAAGCAACGGAGACAGACGCCCTGATTAGTAGGTGGGTACTGTATTACATTACTCGGCAAGAGCTGAGTATGACCCGACATTAATTTTATAGACTGGGACGAAATTAAACCACCTCACTGCATTCTATGAATTTATAAATACTTCTTTTCCTTTCAAAGTCAATTATTTGTGTAACTTTTGGCCAATATTCGGATGTTTTTGTCAAGCCAGAGTGAGCATCTGTGGTGTAAAGGTATCACAAAAATGGCTCTGAGCACTATGGGACTTAATATCTGAGGTCATCAGTCCCCTAGAACTTAGAACTACTTAAACGTAACTAACCTAAGGACATGACACACATCCATGCCGGAGGCAGGATTCGAACCGTAGCAGTCACGCGGTTCCAGACTATGCGCCTAGAGACGCTGAGACACAACGGCCGGCCCTCACTAATCTTAAGTCACATCAAAATTACTGACAAAATTACTGAACAGATTCGAAGCATCTGTAAGAGCCACGAATTTGTCCTTTTTTTTTAATTAACTCAGTGTGAAATAGGAGGGGAAAAAACTACAGGGACAATGACCAAGTTTGTTAGTATGAATTATCTGTGGTAGATCTGGAGGTGAAAACGTACGAAAATGCACAACTGCACTTTTGCGAACTTCTGTTTTATTTTCTCATCAGTAGTGTTGTGAACCCACCATCAGGTATCAACGCATTACATTAGTATCCATTATATAGAATCATTTTGATAGTACACCTGATATTATAGATGAGTAGGACACAAGACAGGACGTAGATTACGTCTGTTTGACGTCAACAGTGTGTAACTTTTTTTTGAATAGGGCAATGCCGCTCTCCAATCATTTTTAGATTATTTACAATAAGCTTAAGGTGCAAGAGAGATCGCTTGTATTTTTCAATATGTGGTCTGTTGTCGGTTTTAAGGCTTTCCATGACATCGGCATCTTAGTGCAGCTCCACCGAGGGCGGTCTGCAGTAGGGTGGAGAAGACGATCTTCACATTGTTAGTGCGTTTGGGACTTCGTATTTTCTTGACGACGTTTACCACCTGCCCGGTCAGTCACCCAATTTCAGAATTCATGTTGAGTAATCCTGCTAAATTCCCAAAATATTGTTTTTTTATATTGACGAATAATCCAGATAGTCATCACGTTCATGTGCCATCTACATCGCAAATTTAATATTACGATCCTAGGAACTAACCTGCAATACGTCTTGTATTTCATAATCGGGACTATCTGCATTAACCGTTCAAATGGCTCTGAGCATTATAGGACTTAACATCTGAGGTCATCAGTCGCCTAGAACTTAGAACTAATTAAACCTAACTAACCTAAGGACATCAGACACATCCATGCCTGAGGCAGGATTCGAACCTGCGACCGTAGCGGTCGCTCGGTTCCAGACTGTAGCGCCTGGAACTGCACGGCCACTCCGGCCGGCGTATTAACCTTCTTCAGAGCAATGTCAGGGAACAGAATGCAGCAGTGCCTTGGTAGCTACTTGGTGATCTGCTTGAGTCGTGCACTAAGGAAAGAGTAGTTGCTGGTTCACATTATCTTACACTAGCGAGAACTACCGACCTTTATCTCTGCAAACATCCCGAACTAAGTTCAGTAACAAAATGCTAAGAAGATATTTGCATTGTGCCAACTCAACGATCAATTTTTTTTGTTTTTTATTTTCACAGCCATTCTCATTCTGCATTGCAATGAACTTCATTATTTGCGTGGTCTTGTTACGAGTATTATTGTCATTCTCTCACTCGCAAGAGTTTTCACATCCCTATTTGGTATCGATTCACAGTATTCCCTTCTTTCATAGCCACTCATTTACTTCGGCTCCTCATGATCAACGGTACAGGAGAAGTGAGATACATAAAGTTGACAATGGGAGGACAGATATACTGGCACAACTCTGCAACTACTCCTGTTGATTTAACACAGCGTTACCATATAAACTGGTGCTGCAGAATCGAAAATGTTGTACGGACTTTGCTACTGTAGCAGAGAGCTGCCAATTTCGGACCATGACCATGGATTACCCTTGGGTCAGCTGCTGGTTAGAGTGTTGCAACTGTAAATGGAAGGCTTTGTTTCATATTCTTGTGCTGATGCTATCCGAATAAATTATGCCATTGGATAAAAAACGGTTTAGTTTTGAGATCTAACCCTCGAGGGGTGGCGGGGGTGGGGGAGGGGGGGGGGGGCGAGGCACAGCGGTCTGCTTCATGAATTCCAAGCAAAAAACACAAAAAACAACCCAGGAAGGGTTTCGTGGAGAGACATGCATTTGGAATCTGTTCATCGTTAAGGGAACAAACAAGAGGGTAACATTAGGGAAACAATGATCAGGCTACTTAGTGTATAATAGAGCATACAGATTTCGAGGAGGAAACGTATGTAGACGCAGACTTCCTCGTTATCCATATATGCGGCATATCTTTCGTGTTAACGAAAGTAATATCCCACTTTACCTCTTCTTACATCTCAAATGAAATGAATGCCATGAGGAATCGAATATTTGTTGACTGCGTCTCTTCTTTCTTCTTGCTTCCATGCCTACCAACGTTTCTTCATGACATTCTGTATGTATGCTTCAAAAGATTGCACGTGGACACATGCGACATCGAGGTGCAAAGCGTTGGTATCTTACATTATATTCAATTCAGATAAGCCTCCGATGCATTTTTACTTCGTTTGTATTTTGAGTTGATTATGAACGTTACGGAAAATTATCTCACATGCTTTATGCTGAATGAGAAACACTGAATCATCCGTTTTGCTTTTCCTACGTTGAAATGATATGTCGACGTGAACAGCCTTCTTCCACGCCAGAAGCTGAAACTTTTATCATTCTGGATTAATGATGATTGAATACCTCACATGTATACATACCTCACAAGGCGAGGTCAGAAACTATCAGGGGAGAACGCCACATCAAAGCTAAACGTGCGCGCGCGTCTCCACTCTGAAGAACCGTATCGGACAATCACAAGCATTTCGCTGAAGAGCTGCCTCGTAAGAAAGCCGAGAATTGGCAGCGTCGTAGCAAGTATTTGTCAACACTGTGATAGTGCATTTACTTTCGGGTGTAGCCTGGCATTACCTCGCTGAATTCACTTGACATTCGTTTTCCGCGTCGAAGACACACACGATATAACTCACTGTAAGATATGAGACACTTAGAAAGTATATTTAATTTCTGGACTCCAAGAACGGAGTTCTTCACATACGAAACACTTATTTGTGTGTTTAAGGTTGCATTTTGAGGCTCAAGCAATATCACAGTCACTATAGTCCGCCTGTTGCCGCCAGTGTGTCGTTAGCTCAGTGGTTCCCTTATGCGTTGCGATGCTAATGCTATATGAGATTGCAGTTCCAAGCTCATGAAAGCCACTGAATACATCCTTTTATTTTCCATTTTAATTAATGGAGTTGCATACTGCTAGTAAAAATTTCTTATACGAAATCTGAAGAATGTCTTTACACATCAATCTTCGTGCAATTTCGACTTAGTAAATTATGTTAATATCACAGATGACTCCTTTGCAAATGCCAAGGTGCTTCACTGTAAAGTAATTCCCGAAAAGATTCAAACTGGTTGTCAACGATACGAATTTGAGCTTTGTTCGTCATATAGGTCTAACATGTCAGGAGGTTGTTTATGAAGTGCACATGTTGATTAATATAGTTCCCTTCTTCTAAATTTTTGCAATAGCATTTAACTGTAGACGTTTTCTAACACCGGCGTTAGCAATTCCTTTCCGTTCTCTGAAACCTCCAAAACGACAAATTTTTCTGGTTTAAATCTGATGACCTTAAGTATCACTTCCGATCAACATTAAATACTTCATGAACCCATACACGGAACTCCAAATGTGCATTGTTCCTGCACTGCTACAGAGCATGCATTGCAAGGTATTCACACAGTTTATCGCATAGACTTACCATAAGGAATGAAACAAGAACTGTAATACACTTTACACCACAGACGCTCACTCTGGCTTGACGAAAACATCCGAATATTGGCCAAAAGTTGCACAAATAATTGACTTTGAAAGGAAAAGAAGTATTTATAAATTCATCGAATGCAGTGAGGTGGTTTAATTTCGTCCCAGTCTATAAAATTAATTTCGGGTCATACTCAGCTGTTACCGATTAATGTAATACAGTACCCACCCACTAATCAGGGCGTCTGTCTCCGTTGCTTTCGAGCGTGAATGGAAATCGTAGAAATTTTCTGTGGAGCAACATTTAATAATAAAGCGTTTTAAAAGCGATGAGCGGTAGCAGGCTCTTTCGATAAAGAACGGGGGAGTCAAAGAGTGTACGTATATGTACGTGTATAAATGAAAAATTTGTCTACGCTATGGGAGACGACACACATAATTAAGAATGTATATAATAATGAATACTGCACAGGGTATATTGCGATTGCACCACCCGATTGGAGTAAATATTTAGTGTAGGCGGCAGGTACACAAGGAGTCCCCTATTCTATTAGCTTATAGGTAGATATGATTGTGATTGTGTACGAGTGGTAATGAGGAATGTCCAGGCCAAGTACACTTGTTCTTTTAGGTTGCAGACCTGAACTCTGTTCCATTACTTCCAATGGGAAAGAACGTATCAAAAGTCGCACTAATGACAGCCTGCCGGATAGAATATTGTCACAAACCTTGAGCGCCAAAAACAATAATGATTAGGCTACTGTGCAAATAATTTGAAGGTATCAAAACATTCTTTTTAACGCTTTTCGTTAAATAATACGTAATGTACAAATGCATTAATGAATGTTCTAGTACTGTAAGATACGAAATTACATGTTCTTGAGACGCAATAAATACGTATATCAACACTGATTTTTGCTCATTGGAATAAAAGCTGAATAACTTTTGAAGATTAAGATAGCTAGCAGTGGTAGAATTTAACAAATAGCTTGACTAGTAAGCGGCTTAATGAAGTGTTTTCTTGTTCTCTCCTCGTGTGTGGTGAAAATGCTCTAGTATCTACGGAAACAATGTACATTATTTCCAGACTCAGCTCCCGGATGTTCTCTCTCGTGTAATGACATTTTCTCTTTGTCAGAAAGAGAAAACTATAATAAATAAAAGGAAAAAACCTATGAATTTTGAAAAGGGAGCTTTTCAAAAATAGCTAGTAAGATTATATCAGATGAGACCTCTAATCTGAATGTCAAAAATTCGTAAGATTTAGAAACTCCATGAAAATGTATGTTAGGTTTGTCCGCATACCCGGAGAAGAAATCTATTTAATAAGGACGACAAGTCTTAAGAGCGGAACTGTGACGAATTGTTGGCGAATGCAAGCGATACTCACCTCAGGTAATGGGATAATTTGGTCGGGCGTGGATGTTCCGCCGGGTTCTTAAGGCGTTGCACGTTCGTGCTCTCGTCGGAGTCTGTGTATTACGCAGAGAAAATTAAGAAGAACCAGTCTCGGACTCCGTGCGGTTAGAAGTGTATTTCGTGTGCGAGCTCTCACGATATTGTGTACGACAAGACACTGACACGACTACTCTAACAATGAACAATAGCCGGCCGTGGCCAGTGATACTGAATGTGGCACTCAAATGCAGAAGTGTACCCAACCGGCCACGCCAACAAAAGCGTTAATTAATTAGTAGCTCTTTGAGTTGAGATCTGTGTAAAATACACACATGAAAAAAGTTTTGCATTAACTCTGTTTCAAAAGTTCCGGAACTTGTATAAAAAATTGAAATAGAGATCAACAATCATTTTCGCCCTTTTTATTTCTCATGAAAACCACACATTGCATGTTGTACCACCATACAGCGAGAGGTGGTGGTCCAGATTGCTGTACACACCGAACCCTCTAATAGCCAGTAGCACGTTCTCTTGCACTGAAGGATGCCTGCATTCGTCGTGGCATACTATCCACAACTTCATCAAGGCACTGTTGGTCCAGATGGTCCCACTCCACAACGGCGATTCGGCGTAGATCTCTCAGAGCGGTTGGTGGGTCACGACGACGATAAACAGTCCTTTTCAATCTATCCCAGTCATGTTTGAGAACATGCTGGCCATTCTAGTCGAGCGATGTTCTCTTGAAGGAAGTCATTTACAAGATGTGAACGATGGTACGCGAGTTGTCGTCCATGAAGACGAATGCCTCGCCAATATGCTGCCGATATTGTTGCACTATCTGTCGGAAGTGGAATTCACGTATCGCACAGCCGTTAAGGCGTCTTCCATGACCACCATCGGCGTACGTCGGCCCCACATAATGCCACCCCAAAACAGCAGGGAACCTCGACCTTGCTGCACTCGCTGGACAGTGTCTAAGGCGTTCAACCTGACTGGGTTCCGCCACGCGGGATTAGCCGAGCGGTCCAGGGCCGCTGCAGTCATGGACTGTACGGCTGGTCCCTGCGGAGGCTCGAGTCCTCCCTTAGGCATGGGTGTGTGTGATTGTCCTTGGATAATTTAGGTTAAGTGGTGTGTAAGCTTAGGGACTGATGACCTTAGCAGTTAAGTCCAATAAGATTTCACACACATTGAGTGGGTTCCCTCCAAACACCTCTGCAACAATTGTCTGGAATAAGGCATATGCGACACTCATCGGTGAAGAGAACGTGATGCCAATCCTGAGCGGTCTATTCGACATGTTGTTGGGCCCATCTGTACCGCGCTGCATGGTGTCGTGGTTGCAAAGGCGGACCTCACCATGGTCGTTTGGAGTGAAGTTGCGCATCATGTAGCCTATTACACACAGTTTGAGTCTTAACATGACGTCCTGTGGGTGCAAGAAAAGTTTTATTCAACATGGTGCCGTTGCTGTTAGGGTTCCTCCGAGAAATAATCCTTACGTAGCGGTCGACAGTTCCTGTCTCTCTCTCTCTCTCTCTCTCTCTCTCTCTCTCTCTCTCCCCCCCCCCCCTCCATGTCAAAACAACGTCGCTTTGGTTCACTCCGAGACGCCTGGACACTTCCCTTGTTTACGGCCCTTCCTGACACAAAGTAACAATGCGAACGCGATCGAACCGCGGTATTGACCGACTAGGCATGGTTGGACAACAGACAACACGAGCCGTGTCCCTCCTTTCTCGTGGAATGACGAGAACTGATCGGCTGTCAGATCCCCTCCGTGTAATAGGCGCTGCTCATGCATGGTTGTTTACATCTTTGGGCGGGTTTAGTGACATCTCTGTACAGTCAAAGGGATTGTGTCTGTGATACAAAATCCACAGTTAACGTCTATCTTCAAGAGTTCGGGGAACTGGGGTGATGCAAAACTTTTTTTGATGTGTGTATGTACGCTCGACAGGTTTTATTAACGTTGCGAATGTTTCATGTAAAGGTTGTGTGTGAAATATATTCAGAACAAATTGTTTGAATATTTATTTATTAGTCCATGAAAGTTCATCGTAATAAACGTTTGGACGATCGTGAGGACCTGCAAGGACAACAGAAATAATTGGGGGGAACCACCAATGTGTCGCCACAGCGTTGAAGATGTATATGAAATCATATGAAGAAGGGACATAAGAACGTATATAAATTTTATGTTCATGGATTCATAAGGGTATCGTATTACTCAATTTTTCCCCCATTAACTACTATGGCTGTCGGATAGCCGGAAACCCGTCCATTTTGCGATAATATATTCCAGAGCAATCTTAAAAAATCAGTTAGCCCTTTCAATAATATTTCCCTTATTATTTCCAAATCATTTTTCCCATAATTTTACACCCACATTGACCTTGTCGAATGCTGGAATGCCAGGTAAAACGTTAACAAACTAAAATAATTCGAAAAGATTTTTGCTGAATTTTTATTACGCCAATGAGTACTGGTAATAGAAAGCAAGTATTCAGTGACGTGATGAAGGCAATATTTACACATACAGATGGTGGTAGTATCACCAACACAAGGTGTAAACGGGCAGTGCATTGGCGGATCCATCATATATACTGTACTCAGGTGATTGATTAGAAACTTTCAGATCGTTTATGGCCGCACGACGAGAATTAACAGACTTCGAACGCGGAGTGTCATTGAGAGCTAGACGCACGGGACATGCCACTTCGGAAATACTCAGTGAATTCAGTATTCCGAGATCCACAGTGTCAAGAGTGTGGCGAATGTACCATATATCAGGAATTATCCCTTACCACGGGCAACACAATGACGGACAGCCTTCACTAAACGACCGAGGGCATCGGCGTTTGCGTAGCTCCGTCAGTTCTAACAGACAAGCAACGGTGTGTGTCATAGCCACAGAAATAAATGTGTGACGTATGACGAACGTAACCGTTAGAACAGTGCGTCAGAACTGATCGTTATGAGCTATGGCTGCAGATGACCGTCGCGAATGCCTTTTGCTAACAACACGACATCGCCTACAGCTCCTCTCCTCGGATAGTGACCGTAACTGTTGAATCCTATACGACTGCAAAAACCCTTTCCCGGTCAGATGAGTACCGATTACAGTTGTGAGAGCTGAAGGTAGGGTGCGAGTGTGTCGCAACCTCACGAAGCCATGGACCCAAGATTTAAACAGGCATTGTAGATGGTGGTGGGGGCTCCATACTGGTGTGGGCCGTGTTTACATAGAATGGACTGGGTTCTCTGGTCCATTGGAACCTATCATTGACTGGAAATGGTTACGTTCGGATATTTGGGGACCATTTGCTGCCATTCATGGACTTCATGTTCCCAAACAATTAAATTTTTATGGATGACAAATCGCCATGTCATCGAAAAAAATGGCTCTGAGCACTATGGGACTCAACATCCGAGGTCATCAGTCCCCTAGAACTTAGAACTAGTTAAACCTAACTAACCTAAGGACATCACACACAGCCATGCCCGAGGCAGGTTTCGAACCTGCGAACGTAGCGGTCGGGCGGTTCCAGACTGAAGCTCCTAGAACCGCTCGGCCACCCCGGCCGGCCCCATGTCATGGAACACCAATTGCTCATAACTGGTTTGAAGAACATTCTGGATACTTTGAGCGAATGATATGGCAACCAAGATCACACGACATGAATCCCATTGGACATTTATAGGACACAATCGAGAGGTAGATTTGTGTACAAAATCCTGCACTGGGAAACCTTTAATAATTATGGTCGCTTTGACGGGCAGCAACATTCAGCAGGAGACTTCCAACGAGCTGTTAAGTCGATGCCATGTCGAGATGCTGCACTACACCTGCCAAAGAATGTCCGACGCGATATCAGGAGGTATCCCATGACTTCTGTCACGTAAGTGTATAACGTAAGGAGTCCATGAAGCTGGTCAGATATGAAGTTCTGTAGACAAAAGTGTGTTATCTGAATTCTTCCACTGTCTTCATCTTCCAGTTCCAAGTGAGTTCGGCAGCAGAGTCTAGGAGTCAAATGTGCTTCCAAATCCATTTGGTAAAAGTAGACATACATAAATAAAGATAAATATCCAGTTTCAGGAATTTAATTCGGATCAACTGTAACTGGTGTTTTGGCAGATGTAGGAGGAGGGAAATACTAGCCTTTTTAAAACTGGGGGCTGGTGTCGGGTAGATACACTTCTGCCGTTTGTATATTATGCTGCCTGTCGGTGTAACTGCACTGGGCCGATGCTCTGGGCTGATTAAATATTAGAAGAGAATATGTTGCGGACTACCTAATGCACTGATTAACTTACCAAGAAAGGAACAGGCTTAACTTACCAAGCAACGAACAGAACGTCAAAGTATCCACTTTTGATGTCTCACAGGAAAGTGTAAATTTAGGGCTGCTATACAATCAGAAGCTTAGCAGGCAATTTCTGTTAGCTGAAAACCAATCAGTACCACCACGTCCTTCTAGTGAAATATCATTTTCAACAGTTAGTAAACTTCATCAAGCACAAGAGGTTTCTCAGTTTCAGTATTTGTGAGGATACATACTCAACTTTCCAAGCCACTCTGCCCAACGTCAGAAGCGTGAACACCTTAGGCCCATACACGGAATCTAAGCAATGCTCACAGCATGCAGTGTGTCACTACGTTTCTTTAACTTATTCCGCATACAGCTTAATCGGCAGTTTCTAGTTTATTTTCTGTTCCTTCACTTTATACATATACGGCAAACCACCACCATTAGCATTAGGACCTTGCCTAGTACAGCGGTGCGGGCCTCCCTCATCGTTTCCCTACGCTGTGTCAAGAAGCATGGGACATCATTTCCATTTCCATATATAAATATCCTATTATTTTTCAGCTTTATTTCCTAACTTGTTGTAAGGGGAGATTAGAGACAAAGCACAAGCTCACATTGGGGAAGGGTAGAGAACGAAATAGGGCGTACTCTTTCAAAAGGTCTATCTACTCATTTACAAAACTGAGATTGCTACCTCCAACCTCCTAAATATGATTCCAGTGCCTGTAAAAGCATTTTTCCACATCAGAACTATTTAAATTTGTGACCGATGTGACTACTGTTGTAATTTATTTTGGCATTTTCAGAAGTGACGCAAAAATTTTAGCGTATTTTCTCTCATTAAGCATCTGAGTTGGCCTAATTACTTCTACTTTCTTAAAAAAAAGGGAAAAGAAAAGGAAAAGAAGGAATCATTTCAGCTTCTTGCTTGCTGCGCATTTTAGATCATACACCCAAGGTCTCCTACTTACCTATTGTTCCTTTTACGTCAATTGACTGTGACGTACTTCCAGTTCAGAAGGGACGGGCATTTCCTTCCCAATATAGAAATGGGCACCGATTTTCGGAATGAGGCGATTGATTGCTGCAGTCACGGCCGACTTCGCAGTAATTGGTATTATCTGCTCAGCAATTTTATGAGAGTGATGCTTAGTTCAATCTGTGTTGCATGCTCACTGGCAAGTTGGCTGTTGGCCAGTATTTGAACACCCAGTATGGTATACATACTGGATTAGAATGAATCTTTATAGAGATGAACTTTGAAGACACTCGTTTATCAGTGTGCCAGGTAAAGGCCACAACCACTGTCAGGATATTTTTGCTCACGTGGCCAGTTCAGTGAATTTATACGCTGTCAGGTAAATGAAAACATCTCATCAATGATCGAGGAAACCTCATTCACTACAGCAAAGAAATATTCGCATACTAAATGTTTTTCTGCTAGAAGTAGGAAAAGGCGCTCCTGGCCAAGAGAAGTCCGCTGATCAAACAAAGGCCTTAATTTCAACGAGAAATCTCTGAGAATGTACGTTTGGAACACAGAATTGCATGGTAGTGAATCATGGACTGCAGGGAAATCCGAACAGGAAAGAATTGAAGCATTTGAGATGTGTTGCTACAGAAGAATGTTCACAATGAAGTAAAGTGATTAAGTAAGAAATGAGGGTGTTCTCCCCAGAGACGGCGAAGAAAGAACATATGGAAAATGCTGAGAGGAAGACGGGATACGATGGTAACACATGCGTCAATACGTCAGGGAATAACATCCATCGCATTAAAAACTGTAAAGGAACTCATGGACTGGAATATATCCAACAAATAATTCGGGACGTAGGGTGCAAGTGCGACGCTGATATGAAGTGGTCGGCAAAGAAGGAGTTTGTGGTTAACCATATCAAAGCACTCGGTAGACTGATGACAGGGAAAAGAAAGTAAGTGCTCATTTACTGGACCTGATATTGTATGTCGAGACTCGAACTAAGAGCCGTCGCCTTTTGCGGGAAAGTGTGCAATCGATTGAGATGCCCAAGCACGAATCAACAGGCGTTCTCGCAGACACATTTCCTTCTCTATCTCATCTCAGCTGTGAGCCCAGGTCGTGAGTTGTTCTGGGGTAGCTGAGTCGACAGAACATCTGCTCACGAAAAGCAGAGTCCAGAGTTTTAATCTCCCAGGTATTAGTTTGATACGGTTTGCGAAGTAATACGAGGTGTGGCTAGAAAAAAACCGGACTAGCACTGGTGAAACAATAAAACGAATGCAATAAGGCTGAAAGTCGCGTGGCCCGTCACGTGACTCTCGCTCCGCCTACTGCTCGAGTTTCATCTGCATCCTGCACTCAGTCTGCCCGTGGCGTCTGTTTTAAGTAGTTGACGTTTTGTCCGTGCGTCGGAAAATGTTGAGTGTACAGAAAGAACAGCGTGTTAACATCAAATTTTGTTTCAAACTAGGAAAATCTGCAAGTGAAACGTTTGTAATGTTACAACAAGTGTACGGCGATGATTATTTATCGCGAACACAAGTGTTTGAGTGGTTTAAACGATTTAAAGATGGTCGCGAAGACACCAGTGATGACACTCGCACTGGCAGACCATTGTCAGCAAAAACTGATGCAAACATTGAAAAAATCGGTAAACTTGTTCGACAAGATCGCCGTTTAACAATCAGAGCAGTGTCTGAGTTAACAGGAGTTGACAAGGAAAGTGTTAGGCAGATTCTTCATGAAAGTTTCAACATGAACAAAGTGTGTTCAAAAATGGTTCCAAAGTGTCTCACAATTGAACAGAAGGAACGCCGAAGAATGATTTGTTCTGACATCCTGGAAAACATTGGAAGTGATCCCACGTTCTTACAAAATGTTATTACTTGCGATGAATCGTGGTTTTTTACTTACGATCCCGAAACTAAACGCCAATCGATGCATTGGAAAACTCCCCGTTCTCCACGACAAAAAAAAGCACGAATGTCAAAATCGAAATTCACGGCAATGATGATTGTTTTTTTTGACATCAAAGGGATTGTGCACATTGACTGGGTACCAGAGGGACAAACAGTGAATCAGCATTACTACATTAGCGTCCTGGCTACCCTACGTGAGCGAGTACGGAGAAAACGGAACGATTTGTGGAGAAAAAAGTCATGGATCCTTCACCAAGACAATGTCCCAGCTCACAGTGCGTTGTCAGTGAAGACGTTTTTGGTAAAACACAACATTCCCATCTTAGAT
The DNA here is from genome assembly GCF_021461385.2 of Schistocerca piceifrons. Lineage (NCBI taxonomy): Eukaryota > Metazoa > Arthropoda > Insecta > Orthoptera > Acrididae > Schistocerca > Schistocerca piceifrons. Next base: position 204,918,243 of record NC_060144.1, read on the forward strand.
CATCCACCCTACTCACCTGATTTGGCCCCCTGTGACGTTTTTCTTTTCCCTAAAGTCAAGTCAGCTTTGAAAGGAACTAGATTTGAGACTGTTGAAGCAGTAAAAGAAAAAGCGACGGAAGTAATGTATGGACTTACCGAAAATGACCTGCAGCATTGCTACGAACAGTGGAAAATTCGTATGGAGCGGTGTAGAGACCGAGGAGGAGAGTACATTGAAGGAGAGAACATGAAATTGAAAATAATTGTAAATAAATGTTTTTTCCAGCATCAGTCCGGTTTTTTTCTAGCCGCACCTCGTAGTTATAATATAAGTAACAGCCTATTCATTGCATAAATATGCTCTCTTCTGGTTTACCCTACGTAAATATCTTGCTGTGCATAATTTGCTGTCACTATTCTGTTTTTATTTATTTATTTGTTTATTTTGCAAACTGCTCTATTTTCGTGGTATGATGTCATCCAGAGTTACATTGTGAGAGAAAGACTGCTAGAGTTACACGTATATAACAGCTAACAATAATCTACAAGAGAAGGAAAGAACTACAGTGAATTTGTCCAGATTCGTGTCAGGTCTTTCTGCATTTAATCATAGGAATTTACTACAGGAAGTGTATTGCCTCAGTTTTCAAAGTAAACAACACCTGTGCACAAATCGGTCTCGTATATGTAAAATAAGCCATTCCCTATTGTCAAAATACTGTGGCATTATTGTCTGACAAAGCAAAAACCAAGATGGGATGTAACAATATTATGAAAAGGAAAGTGGCTATTCACCATATAGCGGAGATTCTGAGTCGCAGATAGGCACAACAGAAAGACTCCCACAATTGTAACTGTGGGGCCAATGGCGTCCATCAACAATAGGCGCGCGCGCGCGCACACACACACACACACACACACACACACACACACACACACACACACACGCGCGCGCGCGCGCAAACGCAAGTCATACATATGGTTGCAGTCTCAGGCAACTGAAACCACACTGCTAACAGCGGCACCAGTGCATGATGGGAGTGGCGACTGGGTGGGAGTAAGGAGGAGGCTGGAGTGTTGAGGAGAATTGATAATATGGTGGGGATGGCGGACAATGAAGTGCTGCAGGTTAGGTGGAGGGCAGGGGGTTTTGTGGAGGGGGGGGGGGGGTGGCGTGAGAAGTAGCGGTAAAGGAGAGAAATAAATAAAGAAAGAAAAACACTGGGTATGATGGTGGAAAGACAGCTGTGTAGTGCTGGAATGGGAGCAGGGAAGGTAATGGATGGGTGAGAACTGCGACTAATGAAGGCCGACGCCAGTACAGTTACGGGGCACGCAGGATGTACTGCAGGGAGAGTTCCCATCTGCACAGTTCAGAAAAAATGTTGTTGGTGGGAAGGATCCATATGGCGCAGGCTGTGAAGCAGCCATTGAAATGAAGGATATCATGTTTGGCAGAGTGTTGAACAACAGGGTGGTATACTTGTTTCTGGGCCATAGTTTGTCAGTGGCCACTCATGTAGACAGTTTGTTGGTTGTCATGCCTATATACAATGCAGCACAGTGGTTGCAACTTATCCCGTAGACCACAGGAGTGGTTCCACAGGCAGCACTGCCTTTGATGGGATAGGTGATGTTAGTGACCGAACCGTAGTAGGTGGTAGTTGGAGGATGTATGGGACAGGTCTTTCATGTAGGTCTATTACAGGGGTATGAGCCATGAGGTAAGGGAATGGGAGCAGGGGTTGTATAAGGATGGATGAGTAAATTGTGTAGCTTCGGCGGAATGCGGAATACCACTGTGAGAGAGGTGGGAAGGATAGTGGCCGCGACATTTCTCATCTCCCTGCAATACATCCTACGTTCCCGTAACCCTCCAGGCCTCAACCTTCGTTAGTCACAGTCCTCACCCATCCACCCCGTTCTCTGCTCCCATTCCAGCACTACACAGCCGTCATTCCACCACCACACCCAGACTCTATTTTTTTTATTTTTTCTCAATTTCTCTCGTTTTCCGCTACTTCTCCCCCCCCTCCCCACCTCTCCGCTGCCCTCAGCCTAACCTGCAGCACTTCATTGTCACCGTTGCAACCATACTATCACTTCTCTTCCGCACTCAAGCCTCCTTCTTACCTCCACCCAGTTGCCACTCCCATCATGTACTGGTGCTGCTGTTAGCAGTGTGGGTTCAGTTGCCTGAGACTGCAATATTGTAGCATTATTGTGGTTGTTTAAGTGAGTGCAAATAAAGTTATTTATTACATGCACTAGACAGACTGTTTGTTTTTCTTTTGTCTGTTAAAGGTACATTATGGGGAGTAATTTAAATATGGAAAAGAGACCTAAGGTATTACATATCGTCATCGAGACTCGCTGGGATCAGACACTGGCGCAGATGTACAGAGTTTAGAAACATCAGCACCTGGAACACACACCAAGGTCGTGCACACCAACAGGTGCTGCAAAAATGATCTAGAGAAATGATATTTTTTGTTTACGAAAGTAGTCTAAACGATTTGCAGAAATTATTGGGGTACTACTATATCACTGGTTTAATATATCCCAGTTTTACCGAGCATGAAATAAAATGCAGAAGTTTTAGGGTTTGCTATGTAACTTCGGTTTGATTGTATGTCATGCTGTTCAGAGTAAATTACGTAGTGTCCTTGGGATCGGCAGCGGGTATGGAAAGGTCATGTCATTCGAGCTGGTCGCAGGCCAGGCTAATTAGCGAGCAAGTCGGGATTTCTGAATAGGACAATCGCTCTAGTTACGTCTGGTGCCACTACGGGAGCTGACGAGCGATTCTAAGGCCAGCCGGAGGTAGCGGAGGGCTCTCGCCACACCGGAGCGGAAGCGAGGCGACCAGACAGAGGGTGCAGGGTCCCTGACCAGTGCACTGCGAGCAGCTAACATCAGCGCCGTCGTACGAAGCTGTGAGGGAACCAAGGAGGCGATTGTCTGACGAGAAAGACCGAACGGACATCCACACTGCGTGTCTTATTACGTGTCGCATAGAGACTCGTACAGGGTGCGGCAGAGCCGAGTAAGCAGATTTAAGGAGCAATAAAATGTAAATGTGGAAGTGTAGAGAAATTTTTTTTTATTTCCTAAATTAGTACAATATACAATTTTACATTCATTAAGTTTTGAAAATAATGTCCTCATGATGGCGGCTGTTTGCGTAAATACATTGTTGTAGACGATCCCTGAAGTTTCGAACAGTCCACGTTCTTTAAAAATCTAGTCCATTCTGAGTTGCAGAAAATTTTGCAGCATTGAAAGGTGACGTGTGGAATTTAGTGCCACGGGCACTCCATCCTCAAAAAAGTAAAGGCCTATGGCACACCACAAGGTCAATTTAGGAGAATCTTCCGGTCTTTCATGAATAATTCTGGGGCTATTTTCAGCCAAGTATCGAAAGTTTTGCTTATTCACGCACCCACTAAGATGAAAATGTGCCTCGTCACAACTAAAGAAAGCTGAATTCACGATTTGAGCAAGCATTTACTCACACAGTCTGCTGGGCGCAGTTCCTGAGCAGTCATATTTTGAAAGGACGGAACTTCAAATCACATTGTAGAATCGTTTTCAAACTGTGGTCTGAAATCCCCAATACAACAGCTTGTCGTCGAGCAGAACTGTGAGGCGATTGTTGAGCTGCTGTTCTCACCCGCCGCACATTTTCTGGTGTTATGATGGATCTGCGTCTGCCATGTGTTTCTATTCTTACTGTGCTACCAGTTTCCCCCAACTGACGAATCCAGCACCGAATTGTGTTTGCATTAGGAACGGAATTGTTGCGTAGAATGTTTAACTGTCGCCGAAAAGCTTCTTTTGTAGTGATCACAGATCTGCTGTTTTCATAATAACCGTAAACGGCGAAACCACGATGTGCACCAGTCCAGATCATGTTGGCTACTGAAATGGGGTCAACGACTGAAGGAAGGCAGACCACGTGCAACTGCCTACCCCCACCACAGCCCCAGCAGTAATCGATAGAAACTGCTTAGTCGGTTCTGCCGCACCCTGTATTGGCCCTGGCAGTGCCGTATAGTGTTGCACCTAGAAGGTAGTATCACAGAAACTCATGATGTTTCTCGGTAGGAACTTCAGTCTAGTGACCGATTTTAGAATCTGATGTAGCGCACTAGAGCCTGTCGTAAGCAGTTTTCGATATTTTCTCTGTTTTTGTTATTACTAGACATAAAGTTGTGTTTTGCACAGGATTTGTATTTGGAGCTCTACACACTTAAGTGTTGTACATTGTATGAAAGGTATTTGACATACATTGTTAATTCTTAGGCAATATATTTTTAATTCTTCCATTACAGAACTTTGTCGCAAGTAAAAATCTGAACTCTTTTAGAAATCGATACGTAAATGTGGACAACACAGCCATACTTCGTCGCATATGTACCTTGGAACAGAACAAGGTCTTTTTACGAACAGCAACAGGACATTTGCAAATTAATTGACTTTAGTTGGTGTCTTCACAATTTTACCGTCTTGAAAACGGAAATTTGTGTGAGTCTCCAGTAGTTTCAGCTTCAAAATCAGTTTAACTTATAACTGGATTTTCATGGCACTTCCACTTAATTTGGTTTCATTTACTGGTTATCTGTGTGTGGTGTAGTAATAACGTAACTGATAGACGACTAAATACAGCACTGACAAATATTTTTTCGATCACAATGCCTTTAAATTTCAATAGAATGTGTGTTCCTGGGTACATGACCGTGTTGTACCTTGGAACGCACGATATTTGAATGCATCTTAATTTTGTGGAGTAATCTTTTTAATTTCAGAAAAAGACTGCAGCACATGAAAACTGAACGCCATCATTTGAAAATGAAAATGTACTAAACTTCTATTAAAGAACGGTGCAGAGGTGAAAGTTCGAACAGCGTCCTAAGGTACAAATTCTCCCCCATTATTTCATTTCTAATTGGGAAATAGATAGTATTCGTCTCCTTAGAGTGTCTCCGACAACGAAGTAAATGTAATTTAGCATCTCAGCACGGCGCCCTGACGCCTTGCTTCTTGATGCCAGATCCCCTTCAGTCACGGCGCCTGAGGAGATGCTGTAAACGAAGCAGTGAAGGAAATGGTTCATCATCTACTTGAAAAACACACACACACACACACACACACACACACACACACACACACACACACACACACACAGAGAGAGAGAGAGAGAGAGAGAGAGAGAGAGAGAGAGAGAGAGAGAGAGAGAGAGAGAGAGAGAGAGAGTTGCTTCGCTTTTCGTGGCCCAGTGACGTTTAGCCACTGGCGGCCTATGAGTACACATTTTGGGGTTTCACAAATTTTGCTTTCAAATAAACTTGGAAGAGGGAAGTAGTGTATGCTCTATAACTGATATCATATGAACAGTTATATGGAACTACAGCAACTGTCACTAATAATAATAACTGTTACGGCGTAAAGTCAAGCTCCAGCACGCCCATCGGGAACGATAGATAAAGGAAGGCTATGAGAAGAGACCAGCCCATCTCACACTGACCGGACCTCCCTCCAGGACGACAACGCGACAGCAGCGGACCCTATGTGAAGAGGACATAAGCGTCGCGACCGACTGGTGACGGCCAATTCAATAGCGGCTTCAAGACTAGTGACTTCGATAGCAGTGTCAATGCTGGATCAATTCGCTTGTATTCTCAATGTAGCAAAGACCTAAGATTGCCTATACTGGAGAAGCTTTATTATTTCGTATGTCACCCTTAGCTTGTGGCACATCTGTGCAATTGCAAAGTTAAGTACTGTTAAGTTCTTATTGTAATAAAACTCATTAATACGACTGGTTTGATTGTGTGTCTGGCGATCCTAGTATGAAGGCTTCTTAGACAACACAATAACCAGGATAATAATAGTAATAATAATAATAATAAATAATAATAATAATAATAATAATTGCATAAATTTTCTGAGAAATTGTTTTTGGGCAATTTTGTTGTTTTGTACATAATTAAGTGAAGTTTAGGGCAGGAACGACATAATGTGTAGTCTTTCATTACTTTGAGTTTCGTCAGCCAATTATTAATAATCCATTATCGAAGTATTATAACCCACCAACTCAAATTTTTTGAAGTGGGAAAACGGCATATTTACCTCTTACGAAATGTCCTGTCCTCCCATGTTGCCACTCAAAAGTTAATATTAATACACGTTACACAGCGCTGCACATACACATTAAATAGATAAAACTATACAGGAAACACGAACAACACTGCCTGTTGCCTGCCCAGTTAGCCGTGCGGTCTAACGCACTGTTTTCCGGGCGGGAAGGAGTTCCGGTTGCCGGCACGAATCCTCCCAGCGAATTCGTTTGAGGTCTGGTATGCGGGCCAGTCTGTGGATGGTTTTTAAGGCAGTTTTCCATCTGCCTCGGCGAATGCGGGCTGGTTCCCTTTATTCCGCCTCAGTTACACCATGTCGGCGATTGCTGTGCAAACACTTTCTCCACGTACGCGTACACCGTAATTATTCTACGACACAAACATTTGGGGTTACACTCATCTGGTGTGAGACGTTTCCGGGAGGAGGATCGGGGGGGGGGGGGGGGGGGGGGTTCACTAGGGTTCGAACCGCTCAATAATCCTGGGTTCGGTGTGGGGCGGGGATGAGGTGAGGGTTACGGCGGGACGAAGCCTCTCTGTTCTTTATAGGTCCCCAGTTCCATACAACACAACACTGCCTGCTCATAAAGAAAGGTCATGAGTATCTTTTTAAATCGCGCAAATGTCTCACTCAAGCTATGACTGAAGTTTTTGGTAACATCCACAACCTTTTCCTCAACTACAATCATTCATTGCCACTGCCAAAGGCCTGTTAATCGTCATTGTGTTTCCAAGAAAATTTTTATACTTTTTCATTGTTGAGAAACAACAGAATTACTGTATGATAATATCCAAACCTTAATACACTGTAACACATTCAGAAACCCACAAAATAGGTTTCGGTTTCTTCATCAGTACAACTACTGACATTCGATCTGATTTTGCTATATAGTGACTGAATTGGTATATTTCAGGAATGTTCTATCATCAAGCGGGATTTATGCCAACCGAAAATCTGCACTTTAATGACACCGACGTAGTTTTCTATTTGAGTGTTTAGAGCTAGCGGTGCACGCCACGAACATGGCACATTCTTTACCAAGTCCGTACATATTTGATCCATAAGGCAATTACATCATGCCAATTGATTCTGCGCAAAAGCTCGTTCAAACGTGCACAACTGATGATGTGCTCGCGATCCTGATGCTAAGTTTCACGGCTGCTAGAGGAATAACGATACAGCACATCTCATTACAGTCGAGTGCCGTATATTTCAGACTACCGTATCTATGTTACGTTTTATAGCACTCAGAGAAAAATAACCAGTAATTTCGCGAAGTGTCAAAATTTAGGCAGTTCACGTGCTCTTGTGCCATTACACAGCAGCCTCCACTACTGGATTAGCTCTGTCCTCCCAGCATTGGAATCTCTTCCATCTTAGCCTTTCACTAAGGGGAGTGGATCTAGAGAGAGATTTTTTCAGCTGGAAAAAATGTTGAGCAACAGGTTCATCCTCGTGAAGTGGATGCCTGTCATCCTTATTGACTTTTCTCCTTGAGGATGAGGCTCTTATTATCCGTCTTATGTCATATGGTACCATTCCGGTCAGAACTTGGATCTTCTCGATTGCAATTGGCGTCAATCATTCTGACATCTAGCGACAAGTCTGGTGAAGAGATATTTCGTTTCGAGTGGCAGGATCGGTACCACACTGGAGAAGCATATTCTCCAGGTAGAACCGACAACCGAAGTACATGTGGTGTTACTACCCTAGTTGTGCCTGAAACAGTGTTTCGTGCTACGATCTTCATTCTGACACTGACACTTTGCTGATTGAACTTCATACTCCTGTCAACAATAATACCAAGGTATTTAGGAATCGAGCTACGAGTGAGAGTAGCTCACAGCCATGAGACTTCTAACTGGCAGTTGCCACACTTCTGGCGGAAATGGAATGCGTTGACTACTGTTTTGCTGCTATTTGACTTCAGGCTGTTGGCTTCGTAATACTCTCCTAGGTCATCAAGGCAAGTTTTCTACATACATAAATGAGGTTCAAGCCTTGTTACGTGCTTCATCGTTGGCATACAAGATAATGGCTTGGGAGCAAGAACGCTTCCTTGGGTAACATGTTTTTGATTTACATCGCACACATTTCGGGTATTGAAAGGTGAAATTGAAACTTCTATTGCTGAGCGGTGATTTCATCAAGGCATAAGCTTTGATAGTGTTGTACGCGTGTGGGAGAATTCTGCTGATATTTCCATCGTAGTAGTTCGCAATCAAGTCAACGATGGTAATTTCTTCCTTGTTATATTGCTTGTGATTCAAAACCTGCCCTCTGCAAGGATTTAGTGATTTATATTCGTTTTAATAACGGTTTATTATGTCTCCTTTTTACCGTTGCTTAAGTACTCTACACTGACTGGGTAGAGGGTCATGCTCTCTAGTGAGGAGGGGGGGGGGCGGGAAGGGTAAGGTGTAAATCTCCATACTCAACAAGAGGTACTATGGGCAGCGGATATTTTTAGACAGGTGCATCTCTCCACTACCTCGCTGTACTTTATCACTTTTTCATGACCTTTTTTCTTCGCTCTATATCTCAGCTGGTTCTCTATATCAGATGATATTGCAGAGGATGAAACTGGCTCTCCAACCTTTCCTCCACGTGGAATCATTAGCTCTGCAATTTAAAAAAAGGACAGAGAAATGGAGCAACACTTAAGTTATCTTAAACTCTAATAACCAATTTACGAAATAAGACATGCTGATCCCCGCAGAATAGAGTTTCGGTGATTCGCAAAAGGCTTAATGAGGTTAAGGTTTTTTTTTGTTTTGGTTTTATGGCGCAAAACTGCTATGGTCATTAGCGCCCGGTCCGTGACTTAGGAAACAGTAAAAAACCGAAAATGGAAACCAGTAGCAATGGGAACGAAACTCAAAAAATTGGAGAAACTAAAAGCAGAAGGCTTAAAAATTCACTACAGAAAGGGGTCGGTTGTCCCCAAAAAAAAGCTTCAAATGACTTTCACTAGCACTAATAAACTCGAGAACGCGATCGGCCGAGCGCGTGTCATCTGCTAAAATTGACGATATATCAGGCGACAGCTGTAGACGGGCGCGTAACTGAGTAAAATAGGGGCACTCAATTAAAAGGTGTCTTACCGTCCACAGCAGAGAGCAGTGGGGACAGAGTGGGGGAGGATCGCCGCTTAAAAGATGTCGATGGCTAAAAAGACAGTGCCCTATCCGGAATCTAGTTAAAATTACCTCCTCCCGACGACGCGTTCGGGAGGAAGAGGTCCAAGCACAAGGAAGAGCTTTCACGTCCCGCAATTTACTATGGGGACGTGTCGACCAAAAGAACAACACGACGACATAAAACGCTCCGTAGAGCGGCGAAGGGAATCGATTGAATAGCTGGCCGAAGAAGACAGACTGCAGCCTTGGCCGCCATATCGGCCGCCTCATTTCCACATATACCAACGTGTCCCGGGAGCCAGAGGAACGCCACCGAGACGCCCGCCCCCCCCCCCCCCCCCCCACAGGTGGAGCAAGCGCAGACAGTCCTGAATCCGGTGGATCAGAGGGTGCACACGGTAAAGAGCTTGGAGACTGAGGAGAGAGCTGAGAGAATCTGAGCAGATAACATACTGTATCCGATGATGGCGGCGGATGTAGTGGACAGCCTGGAGAACAGCGTAAAGCTCCGCAGTATACACTGAACACAGGTCGGGAAGCCGAAAGTGATTTGTGGTGTCGCCAACAATATAGGCACTCCCTACACCAAACAATGTTTTTGAGCCATCAGTGTAAATAAATGTGGCTTCCTTCATTTGTGCACATAGAGCAGAAAATGCACGACGATAAACAAGTGTAGGGGTACCATCCTTGGGAAACTGACAAAGGTCACGGAGCAGGCAGATCCGGGGGCAGAGCCAAGGCGGTGCTGTACCCCAAGTTGTCAAGGTGGTTTTAGGAAAGCGGAAGGAAAGAGAATGGAGCAGTTGACGCAAGCGGACTCCCGGTGGTAGTAGGGAGGAGGGGCGGCCTGCATACCCTACATCAAAGGAGGCGTCGAAAAAAATGTCATGGGCTGGATTAGCAGGCATGGAAGACAGATGGCTAGTATAACGACTCAGAAGGACTGCTCGCCGATTGGACAGCGGAGGTTCAGAAGTCTCAGCATAAAGGCTTTCCACAGGGCTGGTGTAAAAAGCTCCTGACACTAAACGTAATCCACGGTGGTGGATAGAGTCGAGACGCCGAAGAATAGATGGCCGAACAGAGGAGTAAACTATGCTTCCGTAGTCCAATTTCGAGTGCACTAAGGCGCGATAGAGGTGGAGAAGGACCACTCGGTCCGCTCCCCAGGAGATACCATTCAGGACACGGAGGGTGTTGAGGGATCGCAGCCAGCGAGCCGAAAGATAGGAAACGTGGGATGACCAGCACAGTTTTCTGTCAAACGTAAGACCCAAGAATTTAGCGACGTCCGAAAACGGAAGGTTGACAGGTCCTAGATGTAAGGAGGGTGGAAGAAACTCCTTACGTCGCCAAAAATTAACACAAACGGTCTTACTGGGAGAAAAACGGAAGCCGGTTTCGAAGCTGCAAGAGTGGAGGCGATCGAGACATCCTTGAAGACGTCGTTCAAGAAGGCTGGTCCGTTGAGAGCTGTAGTAGATCGCAAAATCGTCCACAAAGAGGGAGCCCGAGATATCAGGAAGGAGACAATCCATAATTGGATTTATGGCAATGGCAAACAGTACAACACTCAGCACGGAGCCCTGGGGTACCCCGTTTTCTTGGGAGAAAGTACGGGAGAGAGTAGTGTTCACCCACACTCTAAATGTGCGGTCTGCCATAAATTCGCGAAGAAAAAGGGGCAGCCGACCTCGAAAGCCCCAAGAGACTGTGCAGAGGATGCCTGTCCGCCAACAGGTATCAAATGCTCTCTCCAGATCTAAAAATATTGCTACTGTTTGGCGTTTCCGGAGAAAATTGTTCATGATATATGTGGAGAGAGCAACAAGATGGTCAACTACAGAACGATGCTTTCGGAATCCGCATTGGGCAAGTGTTAAAAGACTTCGGGACTCCAGCCACCAAGCTAAACGGCAATTCACCATACGCTCCAAAACCTTACATACACTACTCGTGAGAGAAATCGGGCGATAGCTAGAGGGGAGATGTTTGTCCTTTCCAGGTTTCGGAACAGGAACGACGATAGCTTCCCGCCATCGTCTGGGAAAAGTACTGTCGGTCCAAATTGGATTATAAAGGCGAAGGAGGTAACGCATACAATGGGTTGGTAAATGCAGCAACATTTGGACGTGGATACCATCCGGTCCTGGGGCGGAGGAACGGGAAGAAGAGAGTGCATGTTGGAGTTCCCGCATGGAGGAAACAGTATTATAGCTTTCGCGATATTGGGAGAAGAAAGCAAGAGGTCGCCCTTCCGCTGCACGTTTCTTCGGGAGAAACGCTGGCTGGCGGGTAATTTGAAGAGCTCGAAATCTCAGCAAAGTGCTGACCCAACGAGTTAGAATTTGCGACGGGGTCCACTAATGTATCATGCGCGACAGTGAGCCCAGAGACCGGGGAGAAACTAGGTGCGCCTGAGAACCGTCGAAGCCGACTCCAAACTTCCGAGGAGGGAGTGAAGGTATTAAATGAGCTAGTAAAGAAGTCCCTGCTTGCCTTCTTGCTATCGCAGATGACGCGACGGCACCGCGCACGGAAATGCTTATAGCGGATACAGTTGGCCAAAGTAGGATGGTGGCGGAAAACGGGGAGAGCACGTCGCCGCTCACGTATTGCATCACGGCATGCCTCGTTCCACCAAGGAACTGGGGGGCGGCGGGGCAATTCGGAGGTGTGTGGTATTGAATGTTCCGCAGCTGTAAGAATAACGTCGGTAGTATGTGTGACCTCATCGTCGACGCTGGGAAAGTGACGGTCATCGAATGTCGCTAGAGACGGAAAGTGTCCAATCAGCTTGGGCAAACTTCCAGCGTCGCGGGCGCATGTATGGCAGTTGAGGCTGCAGTCTAAGGACACATGGAAAGTGGTCACTCGAGTGTGTATCGTCAAGGGCGAACCATTCGAAGCGCCGAGCTAGCGGAACAGTACCGACCACTAGGTCCAAATGAGATAAATTTATCGTGGAGGCAGACAAAAATGTAGGGACCCCAGTGTTGAGGCAGACTAGATCCGCTTGGTGGAAGACGTCTAGCAATAGTGAGCCACGTGGACAAGGATGCGGAGAACCACAAAGCGGGTGGTGGGCATTGAAGTCCCCAACCAGCAAATAGGGGGGGTGGAAGCTGACCAAGATGAAGGAGATCAGCTCGTGCCATTGGTGTGGACGATGGAATGTATACAGTACAAAGTGAAAACGTGTATCCGCAAAGGGAAAGACGGACGGCGACAGCTTGGAAGGAAATGTTTAAATGGATTGGGTGATAATGGAGAGTTTCATGGAGAAGAATCTTGAGTCCTCCATGTGCTGGAGTGCCTTCAACAGAGGGGAGATCATATCAGACGGACTGAAAATGATGGAGAACAAAGCGCTCATGGGGGCGCAGCTTTGTTTCCTGAAGACAGATGATGACCGGCGAGTAGGAACGTAAGAGGATCGACAATTCATCCCGATTGGTTCGAATACCGTGGATATTCCAGTGGATAATGGACATAGAGTGAACAGAAAATGGAGGAATGTGACCAAGGTTGCTGTCAACTCAACGACTGCTCAGCTTGCGACCGACAGCATGGAATGGCATTCAGCCGAAGGCAGAAGATCCTGATCCATAGGTTGGTCAGGAGCAGCTCCTGCCACCAGCGATCGGCCGGTTGATCGGCCGCCAGCAGTGCGCCTCGGCGACACAGAAGACGGCCGAGGGCGTTTTCCGCCAGGTGGTGCTGTAGATGGGACACGCCTTGGAGGAGAAGGAGAGGAACTGGGTTTCTTTGTAGCCTTCTTGGAAGTATGATGTTTAGATGGAGGAGGAACCGATGATTGGGAAGTTGCGGTACGTAAAAATCTTGACGAGTATGCTCTTTTTTCGAAGTCTTGGTGTCTGACTTGGGCTCGAGATTTAGCAGAACCCGACGAAGGGTGAGCCGGAGAGTGGGCAGGCGAAAGTGGTGAGGTTGAATGGGCGATCTTTGCGCTGGCCGATCTGACGACCGTGGCACTGAAGGTGAGGTCGCAAGTCTGGAACAGGACTGGCTGGTGTGATTGAACCGCTGACACCGATAGCAACGCATGGAGTATGGGACGTAAGGGCGAACGGAAATTATCTCATAGCCTGCTTTGATTTTGGATGGGAGTTGAACTATGTCAAATGTCAAGAAGACAGTGCGGGTTGGAATGGTGTTCGTGTCAACCCTTTTCGTAACTCTATGAACAGCTCCTCCCGCCCATGAACCATGGACCTTGCCGTTGGTGGGGAGGCTTGCGTGCCTCAGCGATACAGATAGCCACACCGTAGGTACAACCACAACGGAGGGGTATCTGTTGAGAGGCCAGACAAACGTGTGGTTCCTGAAGAGGGGCAGCAGCCTTTTCAGTAGTTGCAAGGGCAACAGTCTGGATGATTGATTGATCTGGCCTTGTAACAATAACCAAAACGGCTTTGCTGTGATGGTACTGCGAACGGCTGAAAGCAAGGGGAAACTACGGTCGTAATTTTTCCCGAGGGCATGCAGCTTTACTGTATGATTAAATGATGGCGTCCTCTTGGGTAAAATATTCCGGAGGTAAAATAGTCCCCCAATCGGATCTCCGGGCAGGGACTACTCAAGAGGATGTCGTTATCAGGAGAAAGAAAACTGGCGTTCTACGGATCGGAGCGTGGAATGTCAGATCCCTTAATCGGGCAGGTAGGTTAGAAAATTTAAAAAGGGAAATGGATAGGTTGAAGTTAGATATAGTGGGAATTAGTGAAGTTCGGTGGCAGGAGGAACAAGACTTCTGGTCAGGTGACTACAGGGTTATAAACACAAAGTCCAATAGGGGTAATGCAGGAGTAGGTTTAATAATGAATAGGAAAATAGGAATGCGGGTAAGCTACTACAAACAGCATAGTGAACGCATTATTGTGGCCAAGATAGATACGAAGCCCACACCTACTACAGTAGTACAAGTTTATATGCCAACTAGCTCTGCAGATGACGAAGAAACTGAAGAAATGTATGATGAAATAAAAGAAATTATTCAGATAGTGAAGGGAGATGAAAATTTAATAGTCATGGGTGACTGGAATTCGAGTGTAGGAAAAGGGAGAGAAGGAAACGTAGTAGGTGAATATGGATTGGGGCTAAGAAATGAAAGAGGAAGCCGCCTGATAGAATTTTGCACAGAGCACAACTTAATCATAGCTAACACTTGGTTTGAGAATCATGATAGAAGGTTGTATACATGGAAGAACCCTGGAGATACTAAAAGGTATCAGATAGATTATACAATGGTAAGACAGATTTAGGAACCAGGTTTTAAATTGTAAGATGTTTCCAGGGGCAGATATGGACTCTGACCACAATCTATTGGTTATGACCTGTAGATTAAAACTGAAGAAACTGCAAAAAGGTGGGAATTTAAGGAGATGGGACCTGGATAAACTGAAAGAACCAGAGGTTGTACAGAGTTTCAGGGAGAGCATAAGCGAACAATTGATAGGAATGGGGAAAAGAAATACAGTAGAAGAAGAATGGGTAGCTCTGAGGGATGAAGTAGTGAAGGCAGCAGAGGATCAAGTAGGTAAAAAGAAGAGGGTTAGTAGAAATCCTTGGGTAACAGAAGAAATATTGAATTTAATTGATGAAAGGAGAAAATACAAAAATGCAGTAAACGAAGCAGGCAAAAAGGAATACAAACGTCTCAAAAATGAGATCGACAGGAAGTGCAAAATGGCTAAGCAGGGATGGCTAGAGGACAAATGTAAGGATGTAGTGGCTTCTCACTAGGGCTAAGATAGATACTGCCTACAGGAAAATTAAAGAGACCTTTGGAGATAAGAGAACCACATGTATGAACATCAAGAGCTCAGATGGAAACCCAGTTCTAAGCAAAGAAGGGAAAGCAGAAAGGTGGAAGGAGTATATAGAGGGTCTATACAAGGGCGATGCACTTGAGGACAATATTATGGAAATGGAAGAGGATGTAGATGAAGATGAAATGGGAGATACGATACTGCGTGAAGACTTTGACAGAGCACTGAAGGACCTGAGTCGAAACAAGGCCCCCGGAGTAGACAACATTCCATTGGAACTACTGACGGCCTTGGGAGAGCCAGTCCTGACAAAACTCTACCATCTGGTGAGCAAGATTTATGAAACAGGCGAAATACCCTCAGACTTCAAGAAGAATATAATAATTCCAATCCCAAAGAAAGCAGGTGTTGACAGATGTGAAAATTACCGAACTATCAGTTTAATAAGCCACAGCTGCAAAGTACTAACACGAATTCTTTACAGACGAATGGAAAAACCAGTAGAAGCCGACCTCGGGGAAGATCAGTTTGGATTCCGTAGAAATACTGGAAGACGTGAGGCAATACTGACCCTACGACTTATCTTAGAAGAAAGATTAAGGAAAGGCAAACCTACGTTTCTAGCATTTGTAGACTTAGAGAAAGCTTTTGACAATGTTGACTGGAATACTCTCTTTCAAATTCTAAAGGTGGCAGGGGTAAAATACAGGGAGCGAAAGGCTATTTACAACTTGTACAGAAACCAGATGGCAGTTGTAAGAGTCGAGGGACATGAAAGGGAAGCAGTGGTTGGGAAGGGAGTAAGACAGGGTTGTAGCCTCTCCCCGATGATACTGAATCTCTATATTGAGCAAGCAGTAAAGGAAACAAAAGAAAAATTTGGAGTAGGTATTAAAATCCATGGAGAAGAAATAAAAACTTTGAGGTTCGCCGATGACATTGTAATTTTGGCAGAGACAGCAAAGGACTTGGAAGAGCAGTTGAACGGAATGGATGGTGTCTTGAAGGGAGGATATAAGATGAACATCAACAAAAGCAAAACGAGGATAATGGAATGTAGTCGAGTTAAGTCGGGTGATGCTGAGGGTATTAGATTAGGAAATGAGACACTTAAAGTAGTAAAGGAGTTTTGCTATTTGGGGAGCAAAATAACTGATGATGGACGAAGTTGAGAGGATATAAAATGTAGACTGGCAATGGCAAGGAAAGCGTTTCTGAAGAAGAGAAATTTGTTAACATCGAGTATAGATTTAAGTGTCAGGAAGTTATTTCTGAAAGTATTTGTATGGAGTGTAGCCATGTATGGAAGTGAAACATGGACAGTAAATAGTTTGGACAAGAAGAGAATAGAAGCTTTTGAAATGTGGTGCTACAGAAGAATGCTGAAGATTAGATGGGTAGATCACATAACTAATGATGAAGTATTGAATAGGATTGGGGAGAAGAGAAGTTTGTGGCACAACTTAACCAGAAGAAGGGATCGGTTGGTAGGACATGTTCTGAGGCATCAAGGGATCACCAAGTTAGTATTGGAGGGCAGCGTGGAGGGTAAAAATCATAGGGGGATACCAAGAGATGAATACACTAAGCAGATTCAGAAGGATGTAGGTTGCAGTAGGTACCGGGAGATGAAGAAGCTTGCACAGGATAGAGTAGCATGGAGAGCTGCATCAAACCAGTCTCAGGACTGAAGACCACAACAACAACAATGAACAGTTGTTAAGCCCTGGTCAGACAGGTAGTGCTGAATTTCTTCGTCGGACAATCCATCGAGGGAGCGTGTATAAACGACTCCACACAAGGAATTTAAAGTGTGGTGCGCTTCAACCCGGACAGGGAAGGTGTGGAGCAGAGAAGTACGCAGCAATTATTGTGCCTGGAGGGCACTGACTGTTTCTAACAAGGTGCCATTCCGTAATCTGGAACAAGACTTTACAGGACCTGCAATTGCGTCGACACCTGTCTGAATAATGAAAGGGTTGACCGTGGAGAAGTCGTGACATTCGTCAGACCGAGATACAACAAGGAACTGTGGCAACGATGGAAGAACTGTCTGTGGCTGAGACTCAGTGAACTTACGCTTGTGAGCAGACATAGGGGAAGGTGAGGATACCATTGCGGAAGAATCCCATACGATTACCGGCGTCTCCGATGGCGCGCTCCTCCCTTGTGGGGGCCCTCTCTGAGGGCACTTCCACCTTAGATGATTATTCACACCTCAGGTCACACCTCCCGACAAACGGACGGAGGGACCAATCGGCACTTTCGGAAGGTATCAGCTCGGGTAATCACCCCTCCCTGGGGCTGGCCGTTACCAGGGGGTACGGACGTGTCCTACCTGTCTACCCGGGACGGGGAATTACGCGTTACCCCATCACCGGCTACGCACGAAGATGCGTGGGTCGGCCTTCAGACACGCACAAGGATGAAGAAAGAAAGGGAAAAACAAAGAAAGGGAAAGGAAAGAGGAGAGGTCTCAAACGCCGCAGTGGAGAAAAGGGTAAAGAGAAGAGGTAAGGAAAAGAGAAGGACAAAGGAAGGATGGAGACATACAAGCAAGGAAGGCGAAGAATGCGTAAAATTTACGAGCGTCCGTCTCCGGAGGTAGGCACAAACCATACTCCCACAGGGGGAGAAAGGGAAGGAAAGAGCCAGAGGTTAGGGGAGGGGGGGGGGGCGAAGATGGGGGATAGGGAAGGATGCGGAAAAGGAAGGTATGCATCCCGGAAAGGAAGGAGGGCCACATTAGCTCGGGGTCCCGTGCTCGCTATGCACGTATCCACAAAAGAGTTGTGGACCCCCTGGGGGAGAGGTTAAGGTTGTTTTCTAGTCTGAACTGTTGTAGATAATGGAAATATTTCCAAATATGTAGTAAAACGAAAGGATGACTGCAGAATACGTAATTAGGTAAGTCGCTGGCCTTACAGTTTTTGAGGAGCTCTAACTGCAGATACTAATTTATGTATAAGAAACAAATGGAAAATAATAGATCACCAACAAAGTACAGTAAGGTCGTCAGTATCACTCAGGTGATTCATGTGAAAAGGTTTCGGACGTCATTATGGCCGCACTACGTGAATTCACAGACTTTCAATGCGGAAACTTAGTTTGAGCTACACGCATGGGAGATTCATTTTCTGAAGTCGCCAATGAATTCAGTATTCCTAGATACACAATGTCAAGAGCGCACCGAGAATACCAGATTTCAGCATTTCGTCTCACTACGGTCAATGCAGTGCCCGACGGCCTCCAGTTGAGGACAGTGAGCAATGACGGATGCGTAGAACTGTCAGTGGCAACACACAGGCACCACTGCGTTAATTACCCACAGAAATCAAAGTGGGATGTATGACAAAGGTATCCGTTAGAACAGTGCGGCTGAATATGGCGTTGATAGGTTATGGCAGCAAACGACACACGCAATGCCTTTGCTAACAGCATGACAATGCCTCCTGTGCCTCTCCTGGGATCGTGACCATATCGGTTGGACTCTACAAGACAGGAAAACCGTGACCTGGTCAGGTCCAAATTCCAGTTGGTTACTGCAGACTGTAGTGTCCGAGTGTGGTGCAGATCCCACGAAGAAATGGACCCAAGTTGTCTCCAAGGCACTGTGCATGTTGGTGGTGGCTCCACAATGGCTATGGGCTGTGCTTACACGGAATGGACTGGATCCTCTGGTTCAACTGAACCGATCATTGACTGGAAATGGTTATGTTCGGCTACTTGAAGACAATCTGCCGCCATTCGCGGTACTCACGTTCCCAAACAACGATGGATTTCTTATGGATGCCAATACGCCATGTCATCGAGCCACATTTGTTGGCGATTATTTCGAAGAACATTCTGGACTATTAAAACGAACGATTTGGCGATCTATCCACCAATTTGTGGGAAATGAGTGACAAACAAGGCCGTGCACAGAATTCCTCACCGACAACAATTCCGCAGTTATGCGCTGTTACAGAGGCAGCATGCATCTGTGTTTCTACAGAGGACTTCTAACGAGTTGCCGAGTCCTGGGCACTTTGAGGTGCTGCACTACGGCAGGTAAAAGGAGGTTCGACACTATGAGGAGGTATTCCACGACTTTTTTCACCTTCGTGTATGTACTGGTGTCTCCTGCAAAGTAGCTGTTATGAAGACATGGATGATAGTGAGCATGAAGTACTTTATTTCTGTAACACTACGAGGTAACTAGTGACATAATGCAATTTTACGCAGTTAATGAACACAGATTTAAAAATATCTATTAAGATTTTCATTAATTCATTGCAGGCAGATGTTCTATAATTCGCTGAGAAAATCATAGAATATTGTTGTGGACGAGATGCCTTACTTAGGAGTGGTTCAGTCATCATGCTCAAATGAAAAGTTGATCGTTGCTACTCTTAAAAAAAATAAGCAGCTGTAGTTATGAAATCTTAACGAACAGCTTCAGTCGTGAACAGTTTTATTGGTTGAATCACGACCGGTTTCTGCGAATATAAGCTCCTCTTCAGGTGAACAAAAACCATGAGGAGCGTGGCCAATGTGCACTGGACATCAGGCTGCAGGCAAGTGAGAGTCGCACGTGAAGGCGAGATACGCACCTAATTGCTCGTCTTCACCTGAAGATGGGGTTATAATTGCCCGACACCAGTCGTGATTGAACTACTAGAACTATTTACAACACAAACGGTTTATTATCTGATGCTGAAGTCGCGAATGTCCCGTTAACCTAATTTTTGGGGTGCAATATAATAAAGAAAGGAATTAACTGCGCCAATACATAACTAAAATTCAAGATTGCTATGACAATAGCGTGTAGTACATGTTGCCACATACATAAAAAGTTATTATCGACGCATAAAGAGGTTCGATATCATATCACTATAGTTAATAGTGATAAGCTTCATTGGTATCTTTTGGCACCTCGCATCCATCTTATGACGAATGCTACAACTAACAACAACACTTTCTGTAAGGTTTTCATACCATTAATGTTAAAAAGAACGACTTGATTTATTTCTCGTTCTCAAAATGAGAAAGAAAAAACTCGAATGCAGCCAGCACAATATCAACTCTTATTAGACTAAGGCTCTGGACTACGTATACATATTGAGGTAACAATATTCGTAAGAGATCTCCGAATATCTTGTTGTACCTCCTTTTGCCCGACGTAGCACAGCATCTCGACATTGCATGAACTGAACAAGTCGCTGGAAGTCCCCTACAGAATTATTGAGCCATGCGGCCTCTACACCCGTCCACAATTGTGGAAGTGTTGCCGATGATTGATTTTGTGCACGAACTGACCTCTCGATTCCGTCCAATGGGATTCAGTTGGTTCAAATGGCTCTAAGCACTATGGGACTTAACATCAGGAGGTCATCAGTCCCCTAGACTTAGAACTACTTCTAACAAACATTCCGCGTTCAGTCGTAATTCCTGTCATGCGACCATAACCCCGTCTGATACCTTTTTTTGTTAACCAAATTTTAGGCTGTAATTGTAATAAGGTGGCAGCTTTAAGAGGAAGGAATTAAATGTTGCAAATAAACAACACATAACAGAACACGACATTGCTACCATAACTGCTTGAAATATATGTTGCGCCAGATATAAATACTTACTATCTACTGTACGTCTAGTCTGGTTTGATACCGTATCAGTGTAGTTAACATCGATAAGTTGCACCTCGCTTCGTTGTCATAATAAATGCTACAGCTGAAAACACCACGCTCCGTAAGGTACTTCATGCCAGAATTGTTAAAGAAAACGTGACATATTCATTTACGTTGGTGTAAGGAATCGCTCTAAAAATGAGAAAGTATAATCTCGAATTCGGTCAGTATACCATCAACATTTTTTTGCTACAAAAGGATATGGACTAAACATATAATATCTAGTACTTTTTGATGTTATACTTATCCAATTGTGTTGGAAGTTCTCATATTTTTGTGACTGATTATAAATAAAAATATTTTTTCAGGAGAAACTGACAGAAGAGATTCTCAGTGGCTCGGCAGAGCATCTGCCTACGAAAGTCAAAGTTTCCGGGTTCGAGTCTCGGCCTGGCACTTAGTTTTAATCTGCGAAAAAGCTTAGAAGTATTTTCACTTAAGTGCAGCAACCAAAGTAACAGTTGGATTTAATATTAGTAAGCTGTAATATCAGCAACTAACGATGTCATAACATGTGGTTACTGTTTACATGTCGGGTCACCATGGTTGGCTCACCACTTACTTCACTGTCAATCATCGTTGCACGTCACGACAGTTACCACTAAAGAGAGAATTGGGGAAAATATTCAAAGGAACGCTTTGATATCAAGGAGTGAAACGTCTGTAAAGAGGGAAAAGGTAAGGAACGATCTACGGTTCTGACAGCAGAAGCCAACGAAAATCACTGCAAGTAAGAACTCATTATGTGATAAAGTAGTATTCAGATGTCGACTTCTTTATAGCGTTTTATCAGATGTGATTCAATATGTCTCATTCTAGAGATCGGAGCAAAAAATTCTGGAGCTTTATTGCAGCAATTATTCTCTGCTGTGTGAGAGATAATTTTAAAAAATCTTAACCAAAACGGATGGGTACACCACCCATAAGGCACAGAAGTGTGAATACAGAGTTTTATCTACGACAGTTTCCAGCTTGCCTTCAGGAGTCTACAACTACACACATATTCCGCAAGTCACGTTATGTTGCGTGGTGGAAGTTGCCTTGTACCACTGCTTTCCCATTCCACACACAAACAGAGCGAGGGGAAAACGACTGTCTATATGCCTCTGCATGAGCTATAATTTTTCTTATTTTATCTTCATGGTCCTTAAGCGAAAATGTACGTCGGCGGGAGTAGAATCATTCTACAATCAGCTTGAAATGCTGGTTCTCTAAATTTTTCGACATTGTTCCGTGAAAAGAACGTCTTCTTTGTCGATGCGATTCCCACATCAGTTCACTAATCTCCGTAATACTCGCGTGTTGATCGGATCAACCAGTAGCCAATCTAGCAACCCACCTCTGAAATTCTTCGGTGTCTTACAATAATGCGAAGAAGTGGAACCCCAAACAGTCGCGCCGTCCTCAAGAACGGGTCGCTCTAGTGTCCTATACGCGGTCTCTTCTGAAGATGAGACACTTTCCTAAATTGTCCCAATAAACAGAAGTCGACCATTGGCCTTTCCTACTACCGTTCTTCACATCACTTTGTAGTTACACTTAGATATTTAATTGACATGAATGTTTCAACCAGCACACTATGCTTCTTCGGATTTTGCGGGATAGTTTTTCCCACTCGACCACATGAACTTATATATTTTCCTGCATGTACAGTACGGTGCAGTTCATCACACGTATTCGATCAACCGATTATCCTAAGGAAGACTGAGTGCTTTGAGATGTAGTCACCGATTCATAGAGAAGCCACGCAAACCGGGACTTAATAAAGATTCCCATAATATTATTACGATTCTGCTAATCGTTGATAAGCTCTGACTTATCTCAGTGAAGCATGAATAAGCAGAAGAAATGTACGGGAAAAATTCGTAGCTGTGAAAATGCTCCAAAAATTGACCAGAGTCCTAGAGTAATCTCTCTGCTCCCGAATAAATAAAGTGTCACTCGCGTAAATTGCTTTCAAACCTATTTCAAGAATGTTTCCAATGAAGCCCAAGTCCAAATCACGATAGCAAACTAACGTTTCAACAGAAGCGGTAATCCACGTACAAATTACTAAACACTTCCATTAAAATTCACAATCAACATTTATACGTCTTATTAACGAATGTATTTACGTACCATTTAAAATCCCCAACTATCTCTCAATTCAATATATTATAAGAATAACTCCACAATCTTAGCTTGACGCTGTGTTGGGTAGTAGATGATGAAGTCCAACATACCACAGCACCTTTTTTTCATTTTGTTGTAATATTTTGTATCAGTTCAATCTATGTTACGCCTGCTACATTGAAATAACCTACAGTTCTATCGTGATCGTTCGATTTTGGACACATGAGAAACATGAGGTTCGAAACAACCACGTTCACCTTAAGCAGAGAGAAATTGGGGTTACACTCTGATTACTGTAAGGTATGTAAACCAAGAAGTTACATGTGTAAACTTTTCGTTCACGTGGAATGACCAGTAGATAAGGAAGAGATTAAACTGTTTGCTAATTATCTTTCCTCATACGGCTTCATCAATCCAGAAGTCAGGCAACTTTGTTTTACAAGCAAAACACTGCTGAAAATAGCTACCATTGAATCCGGCAACATATACTCAACAGTGTTCATTAAGGTGCCTCACCAACCTAAGTTTATCTTCAGAAACTCTGAAAACTAGTTTCAGTACTTCGTCTGTAATTAGAAAGGGGGAGAGGGGCAAGCCATTCAAGCACATGAATTAAGGCATCAGCTCTTTTATTTCATACCGTATGAATAACGTCTGCTTCAAAACACGAGCACATTGAGGATCTCTCAAAAATGTGTCGATATTGGTAGAATTTTTTGTAATAAAATGTCGAAAAACGTCGCATTGGTGGTTAAAGATTACTTTAATTGAATATGTGCTTGTGTGGAAAAGAAATGTGCTAACAGAACTAGCTCGTACGCATTCTTTTATACTTTACATATATCTGGACCGAGCGAGGTGGCGCAGTGGTTAGACACTGGACTCGCATTCGGAAGGACGACGGTTCAATCCCGCGTCCGGCCATCGTGATTTAGGTTTTCCGTGATTTAGGTTTTCCGTGATTTCCCTAAAAATCAGTCCAGGCAAATGCCGGGATGGTTCCTCTGAAAGGGCACGGCCGACTTCCTTCCCCATCCTTCCCTATTCCGATGAGACCGATGACCACGCTGTCTGGTCTCCTTCCCCAAACCAACCACCATGTATCTGGAACAACTTTCTTTTATACTTTACAGATGGCTGAGACGGAGTTATCTTTTAATTCTTTTTCAGATTTGTCCGTCTTTTTTGGGCTTTTTATTCTGAGTGGTATTTTGTTTTACCAGACGACCAATGTGGTCTGAATATTTATATTTATTGCGTCTTTCATGTTTAATTTCTGAGTTACTGACTACTGACACACAGAGAGAGAGAGAGAGAGAGAGAGAGAGAGAGAGAGAGAGAGAGAGAGAGAGAGAGAGATGGGAGGGGAAGATCAATTCCATGTGTACACACTCCAAATGTACATAGTAACAAAATATCAAATATTGCAGAACATACTTCTATTAAGGTAATACGGAAGTCGCGGAATCTTTTAAAAACGCCAATATGGAAAAAAGTTCGGAGTAACAGGCTACTTTACCCTTCGTTATAAGCACTACACCACGATGAGCCAGCGAAATATCAGCCGTTGTACTGTAACATACACTTCAGGAAGGTTTTAACTGTGTTATATTACTGTGCCTTAAAGCAGGAAGTATCTTGAATCCAATATGGTAACTCCCGAGCATCCCGCATAGACGCTAACGAAATTCGATAACATTTCCTGCGGTCTTCGATAACTGCGTTTGACGTCAAAATGACGAGTTAGTAAGAAATCTTGTGAACTGAAGGTTAGCCGCCTGCAGGTGTAATGAAAGGAGCTAGCGCTACAGCCTTGGGCTGTACTTTGCTTTGAAGCCGGCGCCACCATGTTAGTAGCCGCAGGACAATAGCCAACTACTGTTTACAATTTTCTTCTTGTTCTTAGTTTCCGTTGTGCCCACGCAACAATTTTCGTGAATGACAGTCTCAGGAAGTAATTTTCAGATCTTTTTGTCTTAAGGACATACTTACCATTATTTGGTCTCTTTATTGTAACTTTCTTTTTGTTATTTGTTACACGTTTACAATACCCAAGAAGCGAATTATGTAATGTAAAATGGATGCCTTCGTAATCCACAATTTTCCTTAGCTCGGAGTGACGAAACCGTTGCTCCGACTATATTCTCTTTCCGAAATTGCTGGCCATATATTTTCGTAGTATGGGCGGTTTGCTATATTTCCTTCTCTCAGCGTTCGACCAGAGCGCTCTACGAGTTATATAGATAGGAAATGTAAAGTAAACTTACAGAAATAAAACCAGAATAAAGTAACCACCGCAACAAAAATACATGTATGTAAAAGAAAATATCGCTTGAACGAGACCATTTACGAATGAAATATGATTATTATACACTTTGGACTATGATCAGTTGTCCAGTATACCTGTGAATGGTGCAAGGTGGTAGTTTTTATCAAAATCATTCCACCAAAAGCTAATGTCTGGGGCTTTTAATATGGTGCACCTCAGCTTCAGGTTTGTGACATCCTGGCAACTCCCTTTTTACACCTCCATGGTTACCCGTTACATTCTCGCCTGGCCGTAGGCTATCCAGTATTGGAGGCCAGTTGCTTGTCGCAAGACTGCCAGTGGTGCGCTGTGCTACATACAGTGCATTCTCTAGCGTGATTAAGCATAATATTTCCGCCATGTTGGACCATGGTTACACCCTCTGCTGACTCTTTGCCAAACATCTCCAAGGGAACAGGTTTCAAGGTTGGCACAAAAAGTGAATTACCACCGTGGTAATAGTCGTTCCATTACAAAGTACAACAGTCACTGAACGGCGACGCCTTCTGGTACACCACAGCATCAGCAAACAGCCGCCGATTGCTACTCATCCTGTCCTATAGATCATTTATGAATAAGGAGAATAAGATCGAACCTCACTCCCTTCTCTGTGGCACTGCTGACGATACACTTGTCTTTGTTGAACACTCGCCTTTAAGGCCAAAGTAATAGGTTCTATTTCTTAAGAAGTCTTCGAGCCACTTACTTTTTCTGGGAACCTAGTCCGTACGCTCGTACCAGCGTTAACAGTGCAGTGGGACACCGTGCCAAACTCCGTCTGGAACTCTAGATATATGAAATCTACCTATAGTTTGTCATCCATTATTCGCAGAATATCGTGTGAAAGAAGGCAAGCTAAGTTTTGCGCCAGCGTTACGCCGTTTGATCTTAACAGGACTATCAAGACGACTTTTCATTGTCTCAGTAGACATATTTGTAAAGCGCGGTATATTGTTAGCTATAGTCTAATAGCAGGCAGCGTTATATCTTTCTTGTTTTGAAAAATGTTCGTGTGATACGTAAAGGCGAATTGGTTTTCTTAAATGTCAGAATTTACACGGTTTTAAATTTAAGTCGCTTTTGCAGTTTAAAAAATGAATTTTTACAGTGTTTTGCAGCATTATAACAAAGAACTCTTTCATTCTTAAGTCGCAAAGCTGAGCAAGCACTGCATAGAAGACCATAGCTCTTCACAACTTTTTTTTACTTATCTGTCTATAAACTGACATTCTTTAAAACATCAAGGGGCATTCTTCACACGGTAGACGTCACAACTTAAATCACAGCGTTTCCTCCTCTAAACTTGCACTAGCTGTTGAAATTATATCCTCTACAAATCGTTAACTAAATCTACCTCGTTTCTCTCTCTTCGTAGGTATCCATTTCAAGGTTATTAGCACAACCTGCCTCCCAGTAAACTCTTCTTGAGACCTTGGGGAATAGCATCTCCTTTACAGAGTCACAAAGGAGGATTTCATTTTTCCCCCAAAAGGGTTACTTACGATGGTTAGCTTCCAATAACAAAAAGTTTTGAGTCACAAGTGAGTTTAATGTGTAGGTTTCTTCTTTTTCCTTATGAAATGTGTTTCAGACACTGACGTGCAATCTAGAACTACTTAAGTGATTATAATATACTGGTTTGGAGAAGAAACATCTCAACAATTTGCAGCCAGGCAGCGTTTTACACTATGTATTTTCGAGTGTTTCAAACATCTCAACGTAGAGGTTATTCGCATCAGAAATACCAAAAATGAAAAGATGAACAACCAGCTGGCGCAAAATGAGTTGTGTTTCGCTGCCTCTATAGCACTACTTGCCCATGAACTACTGGCGTGACAACACTGGTAACAAATACTGAAGCAGAGAAATAGCGTGTAACGCAACGTACGGTACCGGGGTATCATTTTACTCATATTTACTGTAGAATAGACAATTTTTCAGATATTTTTCCTTGTTAAAAACAGTCATTAAAAATGGAACCTAAGTGAAAGTTAAAATATGTAGTAAATTCTTAAGTTCATACACTTAACACACAATGAAAGAAAGCAAAAATAATGGTATCAGTTATGTATTCGAGGGATGGGCCAGAGGTGGGTGCAATCCAACACGAAAATTAAAAATTTAACTCCCTTCCGAGAAATTAATATCTATTTGTATATAAAGCTAAAAGTCAAAATAACTTATGAAATAATGTATCAATTTAATCTATCGGCTGGGCTGGTGTAATGTAATAACTAATAAGGTTCTACTGTTTTGACAAATTTCTACTCTACCGGCAGCCACTTTTTACGAAGTTTGGAATCAACAATGGACTAATCGTGATGCTTTGCATATACCGATACGCGCCAAAAGGTTCTACTAAATACAAAGGTTTCATCTTCTTATATGCAGCTATTTAAACATCAAGTTCTCAATTCGTCGTACAAAGAAAGGAGTTGGTGCCAAAATACATTGTCGAAACTACAAACTTTCTTTTCTTTCTTTTCTAATAAAGGACGGCGTATTGCAGAAAACATGGATGAGTGTAACACTGTTGAAAAAATGCTACTGAGCCTGATGCCGAATTACTTACTGAATCTTCAGCTACACTTCCTCAACCTTCGAACGAAAAAGTGCTATTTCTGACCAGACATTAAGTCGTCATCCTAAACAAAATGCTGAACGAAAAATAAAGTACCAACAATAATGAAAGTGCAAGCACAACGGCTTATGCCTTGATCTCGATCCCGGTGGAGATTTTTCCAAATCGCGTGAAATGCGTTAAAGAAATGAAATCGAAGCTCTACAGAAAGAAGGGTGGGTTTTCACTTCGGAGCCTTTCACTAAATTTAGGAAACAAACTGGGAGGACGAGAAAACTAAAAAAGGATGCCGAGTCTGAAATCATACAAAATCCGTTGCACCAGAAAACTGTGAATTACAGGGATTAAACGCTCCAATTCATGCTCAGACAATTAAACAAAATGAATCTGAAAAATGTTATATCGCGAGCAGTTTCCTCTTTATTTGGAATGAAAGGGTACAGTACCGCCAGACATTGAAAATAGGTACAACATACTTCATTATTTTTGTCAGAACAACACATTTTTTTTTGTAAAATAACTCAATTTCAATTAATACAGCGAAGCCGGATACCAGTGTGGGAAAGAATGACAATTTATTTATTTAATTGATCACATGTGCACTCCCACAAAGTAAATCCCTACATCCAGTTTGGTGAGATCTGTGAAATGAATGAATGTATGGTCGTCTACTAACTGCAGATAGTGAATGTTAATATATGATCATCTTTGAGTCGATCCTTTGGCCACCTTTGGTGGGACCAAAGAGATGAAATTTACCAGAGCTTTGAGCGCCTGAAATATGGCTGACCAATACAATAGCAAGGTGCTCCCCCCACCTCGACAGAGGTGGGAGAGAACCTAAAAGAACGGCCATGTTTCGGCACTCTGCCGCTGGAACTTGTGCTGTTAAGACCTGTTTTAGTTGTGCTCTGTAATGACGAAAGAGTGGAGACATGGTATGCATGTGGAATATTTAAGAGTAGTTTGAAATAATAATTTCTCTATTTCAGGAACTTTTGTGGGGAGAATTAAATGTCAGGCAGGTCATATTAAAGGGATTGTAGTAATCTTCGGAAGTGACCAACGGTCACAATGAAACCACGTGTAGCAATAAGTTGAAATACTTCCGTGTACTTAAGTTAAGCTGAATTACTAGCGTGTGTACAATAAGTTGAAATATTTAAGAAGTAGCGTGTGTACAATAAGTTGAAATATTTAAGAAATGGCGTGTGCAGGACTTGAAATTAGAGACGAGTAGTTCCACGTGGTGAGTACTGTGTGAGTCTCAATCTGTGTATGAGACAAAGGATAAAGAGAAGTACTCGTCCATGATATCAGTTGAGGACTCGCGTGTGTGATGTTCTTAATATTACTTTGCGTTATATGATTCCGTGTGACGCTTGATTCAAACTCAGAGAGAAGCAAGGTGAGTCGGCCGTCTATCCAGCAACGCCACTTGGCTTGCATTGCACAGGAAGACGGGCATATATCTCCAGAGTTCATAGTAGGAAAGTAGAATTACGAAGTGGGGCAGTGTCGTGTGAAACTGGGATAAATATTAATTGAAGTGAGAAAGCTGAAAGTGATAGTGTTGTGACTATTTAGTGTTTTATATTTCTTATTGCAGTGTGATGTATGTCATGTAATTTGGGTATGTGTGGTTTGCATGGGAGAGTAGCAAGGTAGTTTCAAAAGATTAGTGGGTTATGCTTGTTCCTTCTGTACCGCTCGGTCTGGAGGAAAGTTTAGTGATGATGATTGTGAGAGTCGAAGTGTGAGGTACAAAAAAAGATCCACCATCCTATCCAGAAAGTGCACTGTAGCGTTAAAAATAATTACGAGACCATAATATAGAGATTCACCATTGTAAAGCCATGCCCACTGGGCGGAATTTCTCATGTGTTATTGTTTTAGGTTGTAGAATTTGTGTGTTTAGGTTAGAGAATTTATCGGAATAAATAAGATACTGAAAAGAAAAAGATTGGTAGACTATTCCTTCGAATTGTGTGTTGTCATAATGTCCCAAATTTATAATGCGTGCGCCATTCATATTCAGTCCGGTGGCCACGTGTTGACAAAAGCCGTTAAATAAATGACAAAAAGAAAATGTAGTATTGCCAGTGCGTAGTGTACAGTCAGAGTTCTGTAAATAATTGATAGTCAGATGCGTGTTTCCGTTGCGTATTAATCATATAGGAGGATAACTAGTAACTTAAATTGTGAGTACGAGAGTTCATGTTACTCGATAAATTAAGAATGAATCTACTCGCTTGGCAGACCACTCATCTTGCAGGCCTGACTGCTTGATGCCACAGTATGAGCAAGACATGTGGGTGCCTCTCAGGAAATATGTATTTGCTTCGTGCGGAAGAAATCCCTCACAAAGTATGAATGTCTAATTTGTAAGATAGTACTAAAAAGTAGC
The DNA here is from genome assembly GCF_021461385.2 of Schistocerca piceifrons. NCBI lineage: Eukaryota > Metazoa > Arthropoda > Insecta > Orthoptera > Acrididae > Schistocerca > Schistocerca piceifrons. Next base: position 204,948,374 of record NC_060144.1, read on the forward strand.
ACTAATTTAGAAAAAAATGTTTTAAATTTCAGAGTGAAAAGGCCACATATGTTAGCACATATACCGATTCAGAATAATTGCATTGCTTTGGTGACGCTAAGACAATCAAAATGAAACAATCCTCCATGGTGAATATTTTTCCTTAATGGTAGACGAATCTTCAAGTCTTTCTAACCAAAGTGAACTGCATTTCCCATTTCGTTATGTTACGCCGTCACCGTCTTTGAATGCGAAGGGAAGGTTTATATGTCTGGTTAAACCGTAAAGTACTAGAGCTGAATACATGTTTAAACCGGTTGATAATGGAGTACATAAGCGTTAACATTCTTAGCAGTAGCCCTACATTCACTGCAGAGCAGATGTTTTGTCATTTTGCGCTACCAACTGTAGGGATAAACTCCCTACAATAAAACGTACATTATGTGTTGTTAACGACACATAACGTTTTTAATGTTTCTCTTCAACGAGAAAATGTATTCCATCAAATTCAGTGTGCTTTAGAATATTCTGTTTTAAAAATACCTGAAGATTTTGACCGGTGCTGGTTCAGTACCTCTCCTCCACTAATTCCCTGTTTCTATACTCGAAGCTCATTATGATGTTATGTGAACTTATACACAAGGATAGTGTGAATTTGACAAGTTTGGCGGGAGGAACCTTGTTAGATACTAGGAGTCACAATTTCATTGTAAGTATTTGACGATATGTTAAATGCTGTCTCAAACTTAAGTAAAGTTTTTTAAAAAGTCACTCAGAATGTCACAGCTCCGTGTAATTGTTTCTGTATATGTGAAACATTTGTGCCTTTGTGATTGTAATGAACATAGCGTGGAAATACCAAATAAAATTAAAATAAAACTACAAGTGGACGCAACAGAAGCTGAAAGCGTGCTATTCACTGGTGATAAGAAACAAACTGTGACAACTGTAAGGAAACTTTTGAAAAGTGTGGTTAACGAAACTGAGCTTCGACTCAATGAAAAGGCTGTGAAAAATACGGAACCAAATGCTTATTCTGATAGTTTCAAACATTTCTAGAATTTAGTGGTAACGGTTTAAGGAACTGTGCTTCATGTTAGGACATAAAAAATTGACGTTGTGGATTTGGCTGTTTTAAGTATGTTGCTCGTAATACATTAGATGATTCCAGTTTCGATGCTGCTTTTTTCTTAACTTAAGGGCCAACATAAGCTATGAAGCTCAAAGAACAATTGCTGAATGTGTGCTGCGCGTTCCCGTTTCCACTTACAGTCTAGAAAGATAATCTAGGACAATGAATAAGGTGACAACAAAATTAAGGAAGCGGATGGGTCAGGATATGCGAGAAGCGTAAGTGATGGTATTATGAACAGATACGACATGAAAAGCCTCGACGTATTAGTTTGGGGGTTGGGGTTGTTTTGGGGAAGGAGACCAGACAGCGAGGTCATCGGTCTCATCGGATTAGGGAAGGACGGGGAAGGAAGTCGGCCGTGCCCTTTGAAAGGAACCATCCCGGCATTTGCTTGGAGCGATTTAGGGAAATCCCTGCAAACCTAAATCAGAAGACGATGAAACAGGTAATGGAGTCGCAATATTTACGCTGTGAAAAGAAGCGAACGACGAAATAGTTGTATCGAGTGACAGAAGAACGATAGTCCACCACGAAAAAGAGTGAGAAACATGCTGAACGGTGTGTTGATGGCGAAAACACGAAGAGGTGAATATAGCACAGTGATAAAAGTGGTAGTGCGACCTCCATACCAGATGTGAGGAAACGCAGAACAGCAAATCGTAAGTAATTATATTTTTACAAAAAATCACGAAGTGAACTGTTTGATAATCTATAAATAACGAAACTGTATCGTTATAGATCCCACTGATGCCTTAAAACTGTAGAGGGCGAAACGCGTATGGATTAAATAAAATAAATAGCAGCAGGAAAAGGTAGTTTGATTTGCAAAACAAGTAACTAATTAATTATTCAATACCTACTTTGCACTTACGTATAATCCAGTTCAGTATCAGAGATTAAGGGAAACTTTTAAATATAAGTACCGCTGCTACTGAAATGCGTTAGGGGGCTGGTGTTGAATGGTAGGATACTCTGTCATAATTTTAGTAACAAATATAGTAAAAAATAAACCTAATTATTGCCACAACAAAAATATCTAAAAATAATCTCAACAACTACACCACAATTTAATCCACTAGTGACTTTTTCTTTTGTAAATAAGGCAAATGATGTATAAAGCACAAAACCCTTGTAATAACATTTAAGAAAAATTTAACAACATAATTTTAAGAATAATTACCTGAAATACTGACAGTAAATCCAAGTCTTAACAGAGATGTTTAATGAGATTAACAAGGTGCCGTTTAAAAATGCATTCCAAATTTAAGCTTTTAAAAACCACAGAAGTGATTGACAGGCAACTAATGTCCGACAACCCCAGCCAAGACAGCATTTAGGAGAAATAGGCAATGCAAGTACGAGGCCTGTTCAGAAAGTAAGCTCCAATTGATTGCCAAATTGAAACCACAGTGAACATCAGAAATGTTTCGCTTGTAACAATTAGCTACACCTTTCAGCTACTTCTCTACGTAGTCGCCGTTCTGACTTAGACTTTTGTCATAGCGTTGTACCAACTTTTCAATAGCCTCATCATAGAAGGCAGCCGCCAGTGCTTTCCGCCAATTCTCCACGCTGGCCTACACCTCGTTGTCTGTGTCAAAATGTTGTCTTCATAGGCAGCGGTTCATGTGACCAGAGATGAAACTCAGTGGGAGACAATTGCGGACTGTATTGTGGGTAATCTAACATTTCGATTTGAAAACGATGCAGGAGCATCTTCATTGCCCCTGCAGAATGCAGCTGAGAATTGTCGTGAAGACGAAACAGCACGACAGTTATGTAATGTTAGCTGCATAGCTTCAGGCGAAATTTCTCACCAGGCCCTCGTACTTGGCGGCAGACACTATTTTCTAGACATCTTTACGCACTCACTGCGAGCTCAGAAATGAGAAGAGCGACGTGATGCTAACTGGGGTTATACTAGAGACACTACCCAACACATCTGTGCAAAGCTTTATCGGATTTTCATAGTCGTTTCCATTTCGCGACCGATCGGAGCTTACTTTCTGAACGCCCCTCGTAAATAGTCTAGTGACAAGCTTACACAAAATACAGTCAGTTGGTCGTGCAGACAAGGTGTCCGTGTACGGCCAAAACGATTTCTCCCTTTCGTTTATGAATGCGGTGTCGGCTGCTATCTGGTCGGCCGCACTTTGCAACACGCGTGCCGCCCGCCAGTCACGCCACCACATTCCCTACAGCCGGCACCGCGGCATGAGGGCGCTGCCAGTAACACGCCGCTGCCAAAGATATGCAAACATCCCCTCTCTGGAGCCCCAGCGGCGGTTGTACTGCAGTTCAAGCATCGAGGCTCATACGCTATTTTCTGCGTTTCCCATTTCAAAACATTTATTTAGCGATCAGAGCTCGTCACCTACGGAATCGCATTGTATTGAAAAGTGACTGAATTGCAGACCTTTGTAACTGAAATACATTCAGATCTACTAGTTTTAAATGACGCTGCTACTACAGTAAACGAAGGTATATAGTAGCTTTACTATTTTATATTAAATGTGGAATAAATTAATATGTGAATTCCCTATCCACGAACCGCATCTGTCCCGCGCTCCAGTATCCAGTAAAGAACCACAAAGCGTGCAAAGGAAGTTATGGCAATGAACAACACTCAACCTGGTGGGCCAGCTGGCTTTTAGGATGTCGCTTTAGTACGGTTAACAAAGAGAGCAATTGTCTTAGGATTAACCACCTCTTTTACTCAAGACTACGTTAAAGGAACTCAGAATCTAAGCGACATGTGTACACAATCTACCCTGTGAAACCTTCTCTCCCCTATATCTCTTTTGTTAGGCAACCTTCTCTTCTACAATAAGCTATGAAACCTCCCCTTAGGATTTCTATCTCTTCCTTAATAACAACAAATGAAATCTTCCCTTTGAAATCATTCTCTTTCTCAATCTTCAAATGGCTCTGAGCACTATGGGACTTAACTTCTGAGGTCATCAGTCCCCTAGAACGTAGAACTACTTAAACCTAACTAACCTAAGGACATCACACACATCCATGCCCGAGGCAGGATTCGAACGTGCGACCGTAGCGGTCTCGCGGTTCCACACTGTAGCGCCTAGAACCGCTCGGCCACCCCGGCCAGCTCTCAATCTTCTCTTTCAAATTTAATTGCTGCTTATTAAAAGTCATTTTCTGATTATTTCGACGAAACATAGAATGTGTTGTCATCGTGGCCCTCAGTCGTTATCTGCAATAGCCCAAAACTGTTCCTTACCCTTTTTACTGTTACTGGATCGCCATCTGACTTCTACATCGAACTGCGACATGAATATTCTTATTCTGTTTTACTATTACTTTACTATTTACTTTATTAGCTGCTGGTGGGCTGTCATAGTAAGTGGCTGTATTTATTACTAAACCTGACGTTATTCTTTAATAGCAAAGCTGACGTTATTCTTTAATTAATTTGACTGACGTAACGTAATTCATAGTTAAACTTTTTCTTGACAACAATAAAATTTTGCAAAGTTTTACGTTGATGGTTTTTGGGATGATTAGAATCAGTAATGCAATATTTTTAGCAAAAATTAATTATATTCTGAATGAAATGATTTTACAAACTTTCAAATGGGACTTACTTTTTACAATAATCTTACAACTACCATTTCGAAAACATACCTTCAGTAGTCTTGAGTTCCTCAAAAAAAATATTGATTCAATAATATTACTTCCTCTTATGATAATAGTTAGCTGATGTCTCTGTACATCAGTTTATAATCTCTTGTAAATCATAGCTGGTGGCTGGCGGGCACACCGCTCCTCTCGCTTCAGACCTGCTACCGACTCGCTTCACATCTCGCTTACTACTGACTTCCTAAGTGCGGTCTCTCCCGCCAACAATGCTTCCTGGTGCAGACAGCCCCTGACCCCTGATACCATTACAAAATGTATCAATGCGCGGTCTTTCCCGCTCTTTTCTTAAAATGTATCCATACACGGCCTCTCACACCCTTTTTAAAATTATTTCAATGTGCGGTCACTCCTGCCAACAATACTTTGGTGCAGACATTCCCTGCTACCACAATTATTTCCAACATGACAAATATTAATTATTCCTACTTAATCCTATTAATAAAATATAAACATCTTTCATAAATGGCGGTTAGACAATAGTAATATACACACCTGTAACATACAAATTACTAGTTAAATGGTTAGAGAAAATTACAACACCAAAAGAGACGGGAGAAAATTTGCAAAAGAGTCGTGCGAAGAAACGGCAGTAGGAACTGCCAAATTCAACTAAAGTCAGTTACTGCGATGGAACCCTGGCACGAGGCTATCGCACCGCCAGTTCAATAGTCAAAAATACACAGTAGAATGACCTGAATGACATCATATCAAAGGTTCGCAAAACTACAGATGACGACGGGTAACTGGTATGGCGAATAAGAGAAGGGCTTGTTCACACATATACGATTGGGACTCTAAATGGATGCTCACCTTCATTCCCAGAAAGTAGGAACGTAAGTCAACAACCGCCCAGTCCATGGCTGCAATCGGGTGAGCATATCCACCAGTGATCGTCGTGTTGAATCCTTTGAAATTGGCCGACACGAAACCAACGGAGCACCACAGTGGAAACAGGAATCTTCAGAACGATCGAAATCAAAGGAGAAGTAGTTACCCTAGCAACACACAGAAATACCCACCTACATAGGGCAGTCTTCACTGATACGGCCGACACAGGACATCACGTAACCCGCTCTGGTTAACATTCCAAATGCAGCAGCGAGCTAAGGGTCTCATAGGCCACGACTTCATGGCGCTTATTAACCGCCGTCGCCACACAAACCGCTAGACACCCGATCACTGACAGAGCGCAACCGCCCCAGTGGTCGCGCTTAAATCTACCTAATCGTCACTCCACTTCGTTCTGATGGCGGAAAATCGCTCTGACTCTACCACTGTCCGTGATACTACCAGTCAGAAGGATCTATCGACATTGAATCGTACAACGATGTAACCACATGGCACATCTGTTCTTTAGTATAATGCCACTAAAATTTGCAGGCTACTACACTCATTCTCCCCTCCCCCACGGTCAAATTTAATATCACCTCGGAAGAAAGAGTGTGCATTCATTCATTACTACAAGAAATGTGAAGTACAGCAGATTAACGTCACCTGCTCTGAGAAATTGCAATACCCAATACGTAAACGCGGAGTGCCATTAAGAAATTTCCTTTAAAATTTGAGATCTGCTCAGACTAAGGCAGAATCATTCCAGAATAAAAATCCTTTATGTTCTCTTTTTACGCAGGTAGTTTGTTTAACTGGCGTCGAAGTCTGACACGTAGATTATACACAGAAATATCAGAGTAGAAATTCATAAAATCTCGAGAATGTTCTAGCAAGATCACCTGTTATTCCCGACAGGTATTATCGCAATGTGTCCTTGGAAATGTATATCGTGACTCGACTTAGTTATATGGATATGGTGTCTGTTCTTTCGGACATGTCCGAAGGAACAGACACCATATCCTTGTAAGTATATAGTTCTGGCGATACCGGCCATGACCTCCTCCTGTGCGGATGCACACATATTCCCCGAACTCTTACGGGACTTGGAACAATGGTTCAAATGGCTCTGAGCACTATGGGACTCAACTTCTCAGGTCATTAATCCCCTATAACTTAGAACTAGTTAAACCTAACTAACCTAAGGACATCACACACATCCATGCCCGAGGCAGGATTCGAACCTGCGACCGCAGCGATCTCGCGGTTCCGGACTGCAGCGCCTAGAACCGCACGGCCACTTCGGCCGGCCTTGGAACAATGTCTTCCACGAGTAATGAGTATGTCGGGGTGGGACACTACAATTGTAGTGTGTGGACATACAAGGTGAAAATGTGGGTCTCGCGGGAGCCGTGCACGAGATAGTCCCTGCAGTCGCACTATCCTCTGTGCTCTCGGTGGCTCAGAGGGATAGAGCGTCTGCCATGTAAGCAGGAGATCCCGGGTTCGAGTCCCGGTCGGGGCACCCATTTTCACCTGTCCCCGTTGATCTATATCAACTCCCGTGTGCAGCTGACGGTATTACTATAATTCTAATTTCAACTTAATTAGGGTATGGCATAATGCTTCACTTTAGAAATTGGAATAGATTGCACAAACGGGCGGTTTATTATTTCTGTCACGGACAACAAAATTCAATAGGAACTGTACCAAAGCAGCTCACGGTGCTAACTACAGCATCTAATATTTAATCAGAACTCTCCTACGTACAGCGCTGCTTCTTTTTCCTGTTCATCAAGGATGTAGCTAATTTGGAGCACAGACACGTGTAAGTACATTTATCAGCTCCATTAATATCGTTGAGACCATTGTTTCATTTTGGTAAATCATCATTTCTGTGATAACGCTAAGTGAGATATCTCCGAACTCTTTTGGCAGCAGAATAACATCAAAATCTTATCATGTGTCGAATTTCGAAAGTTTTAGGTCAGGCACTTTATAGTGTTTCCAAGAACTAGCTTCAATTCATCATTATGGTGAGCATTTGGTTCTTTGGTACAGCGCGTGCTAGAAGGTAATGCCTCCGAACTTTTCATTCTGTTCAAATGTTCAAATGTGTGTGAATTCCTAAGAGACCAAACTGCTTAGGTCATCGGCCCCTAGACTTACACACTACTTAAAGTAACCTATGCTAAGAACAACACATACACACCTATGCCCGAGGGGGCACTCTAATCTCCTGCGGGAGGGACCGCGCAGTCCGTGACAGGACGCCTCAAACCACGTGGCCAAACCGCGCGGCCTCATTCTGTTCATGTCATGCATATTACTCGGTCACTTTTCCACTTTGCGATGTGAGTTGACCTCTCCCGCTAGAGGGCTTCAAATTGTAGCGTGTAACATGGCGGAGCGCAAAGTACCTATGTCTGTACGCGAGAAACAGCGTGCTGTAATCGAGTTTCCAACAGCAGATACTGTGGCTCCAACTGAAATCACTCTCCTTCAGCATGACACCGCACGATTGCAGCTACATCTAAGGGAATCCGACCCCATGCGTTCAAAAATGGTTCAAATGGCTCTGAGCTGAGGTCATCAGTCCCCTAGAGCTTAGAACTACTTAAACCTAACTAACCTAAGGACATCACACACATCCATGCCCGAGGCAGAATTCGAACCTGTGACCGTAGTAGTCGCGTGGTTCCAGACTGAAGCGCCTAGAACCGCTCGGCCACAGCGGCCGACCCCTGAGTTCACTGTCATCGATCATTCTCTATATAGTCGCGAGCTCGCCATATCCGATTTTCATCTTTTTTAAAAACCTAAATAACACCTTCGAGGATTCCATTTTGATAGTGAGAAGGGCGAGCAAACGGCGTGACGTTGTGGCTCCGTCAACAAAGTGAGAATTCTACAGTAAAAGTTTCAACAAACTGGTCTATAGTTTGGAGAAATGTATTCGTTGCACTGGGTGACTATGGTATGTTGAGAAATAAAAATGTAGACATGAAAAATAATGATGTACAATTCTAAAACAGACTTTTATTTATAAAACTTTGAAGATATTCACATAATAAATTAGGAGGCATAACTTTTCAGCTCGCCTTCGTGCTGTAGAACCCAGCTACACAAGGCACTCGGTCTGAAGGCAAAGTAGACACAGTTGAGAGAAAACATTATGTCGATTTGCTTAATAATGTCTTGGTCCACATTTGAAACGCAGTGCAACAACTATTCTGCCTGGCGTGGATTCGAGAAGTCGTTGGTAGGTTTCCTTAAGTATTCGGCGTCAGGTGTCAATTCGCAGATGTAGAAATTCCTGTAAATTACGAGCCACTGGTTTGTGGGCGCTGACCAGGCGCCCGACAGCATCCTAAATGTGTTTTAGATTCGGTGAATCTGGCGAAAAAGACAACAAAGGAGTTCACTGTCACTCTCTTTGAACTTTGTAGCACGATTGTGGTCTTGTGACATGCAGAGTTGCCTTGCTGGAAGATGCCATCGACATTGAGGAAGATCTCAAACTTCAGGAGATACATATGATTCAAAATCATATGCGTCAATAGGTTCATTGCTGTCCAGGAGAATATCACCGGCGACATAATAATGTCCAAACTGTACTGCATGTTGTGTAGTGCATATTTCTAGCAGCCGTTCACCTGGATGTCTGTGATGAGCTGCGACGTCCAACACCTCGTCGCTTATCGTAGTTTCAGCATGCCTCAGTGATTCTCTATAGAAATTCACGTCATATGTTTGCTAACAGTCGAAAAGCTTCGCCGTTTCACAGGTGCTCTTTCCTCATTCTGAAGTTTTGGATCATTACGATCTATCCTTGGTCTAAGTCTCAGTATCTCTCTGCATTTGCTGCCTATATTGTCGATAGAGCCATTTTCTATCCGTACGTGGTCCACTTGGTATGTGTGTATTTCTTTTTTGTAAAACAAATTCTTGGCGACTACTGCGTAAGGTTTCCTGTAGCTTCCCTGGCTCAGATGATATAAAGTTTAATGGAAATAGTGTTTATTCAAGTGTTTTGCTGGTGTATTAAGTACTTGTTAAACTTACTTGACGCATTGGGTTTAAATCACATAATGTTCAATTCTGTGTGTATGCTGCAGGACTTGTTAACCACTAATTAAACCTTTATTATCAGTGACCTCGCTGTATGCTTTAGTTAGAGCTGTAAGAGACATGAAATAGAATTGGTAATACAGTCATTAAACGTCATCTATTTTGCAAGACAGCTGTCTAGCTGAGTAAATCCGTGTTATTTCTTGTGAACTAGCTCTCTGTCTATTAATTACCTATCAACCGTTTATTTGCTCGTGCTGCCTGGGCCTTGCCCACTCTGTTCGTAGTTTCGAGCAGCTACTGCCGTTTCTTACTGCCCCTGAAGTCAAGCGTTGGTTTCACCTAAGGACGCCCTGTAGTAGGAACTTTGCCTGCTGCTGTGCTTCGGCATTGGGCCGCAAGAAATTGGTTGTACAATTACTTATGGACTTCTTGTGTTCTCATCACATTTCAGGATAGATGAGAACTCCACTAATTTTAAAGCTTGCTTAATTGACGGTTAGCCGTTAATTCAGTGTGTCTCTTTTAAAGTAGTGTTAAATTCATAAAATTTGGTTACGGCTATAATTTTACTTTATGTATTTACTCTATTCTTGCTACTCTCACTGAAATGACCTACCTTACTTGAATTTTTCATTTCTCGAATTAGTACGCGATTATACTAAAACGTTACATCTTTTAATGTTTAAGTAAAGAAACACTGCAATATAATTTCCGCCTATTGTTTGCTTGACCACGGTGCTGTGAATCTCACTATAGTTATTAATGTAATTCTTGCATTTTCGGGAAATTTCAGAGAAACCTTAGAGCGCATGGTAACTTCGAGGAAGAAATTTCTGGGAATGTACGTTTGGAGCACAGAATTGTTTGGTAGTGAAACATGGACTGTGGGAAAATCGGAACAGAGGAGAATCGAAGTATTTGAGATGTGATGCTACAGAAGAATGTTGAAAATTAGGTGGACTGATAACCTAAGGAATGAGGAGGTTCTGCGCAGAATAGGAGAGGAAAGGAATATGTGAAAAACACTGACAAGGAGAAGAGACAGTGTGATAGGACATCTTAAGACACCAGGGAATGACTTCCATGGTACCAGAGGGAGCTGTAGAGAGTAAAACCTGTAGAGGAAGGCAGAGATTGGGTTACATCCAGCAAATAATTTAGGATGTAGCTTGGAGATGCTACTCTGGGATGAAGAGGAATTCGTGGCGGGCAGGCCGCGTCAGACCAGTCAGAAGATTGATGACAAAAAAACTACTCTCCATGGCCAGCAGCCATAAATTTAGTTAATGTGTACATGTACTGATTGAACTGAATAGTACCGAAGCTCTATGTTTGTAAAATTTGTAGTCCTATTAAATTTTGGTGTTGCCTTCAGCGTGATTAGTAAATTAATTGGGGCAAATGTCCGTTGACGAAACTGTCAAATCTAAATGGTTCAGCTTTCACGTTCTTCGTCTGTAAATGTTTCTCCTATTTGCATCTATTATTATAATAAACTTTTTTCACTGGGCACTAAGTCGTTGGTACAGTTGTTAAGAACAATTTTAGATTTCCATTGCATCGTTACCTTTTTGATTGTACCTGCTTGTGGCATTTTTTTTTTTTTTACGACCTGAAACAAATTTGTAAGCTTGCGGATGTTGTCATTTGATTTCCCTCAACAGTCTATGAACAAAGACCCAAGTCAATTATTTAGTAGAAATTTCATTTGTGATCCTTTATTTGTTACTACAACAATTAAAAATTTAAGTAGTGTTGTGCAAGGCACCTGTCATTTACTCTTGAGACATTTATTTGATGTTTCTTGGTTTAATTCTTGTCAACCACTTGCGATTCCGATCAACTGTAGGTGTATCTTTTATTATTTGATTTTGTTTTTGGTAAACTACTGTTTAAAGACAATTTATTCTGAGGTACTAGTACGTTTTCACGCCACAAGGACCTTCCTACCACAATTTCGTGACACTACTTGATAATCAAATGTTAATGCAGAAGATTTTTACCTATATTTTGTGAGATTAGGCAGAAAAACCACCAAGCTCCAAATGTGGTGGACTACAATTGGTACAAATAGATTACAGTACTGTGTATTTTCAGTTACTAAACACAAATCTCCTCATATAATATTATTAGTAACTGTTTTCGTACGGCTGAAAGCAAGGGGAAACTACAGCCGTAATTTTTCCCGAGGGCATGCAGCTTTACTGTATGATTACATGATGATGGCGTCCTCTTGGGTAAAATATTCCGGAGGTAAAATAGTCCCCCATTCGGATCTCCGGGCGGGGACTACTCAAGAGGATGTCGTTATCAGGAGAAAGAAAACTGGCGTTCTACAGATCGGAGCGTGGAATGTCAGATCCCTTAATCGGGCAGGTAGGTTAGAAAATTTAAAAAGGGAAATGGATAGGTTGAAGTTAGATATAGTGGGAATTAGTGAAGTTCGGTGGCAGGAGGAACAAGACTTCTGGTCAGGTGACTACAGGGTTATAAACACAAAATCAAATAGGGGTAATGCAGGAGTAGGTTTAATAATGAATAGGAAAATAGGAATGCGGGTAAGCTACTACAAACAGCATAGTGAACGCATTATTGTGGCCAAGATAGATACGAAGCCCACACCTACTACAGTAGTACAAGTTTATATGCCAACTAGCTCTGCAGATGACGAAGAAATTGAAGAAATGTATGATGAAATAAAAGAAATTATTCAGGTAGTGAAGGGAGACGAAAATTTAATAGTCATGGGTGACTGGAATTCGAGTGTAGGAAAAGGGAGAGAAGGAAACATAGTAGGTGACTATGGATTGGGGGACAGAAATGAAAGAGGAAGCCGCCTGGTAGAATTTTGCACAGAGCACAACATAATCATAACTAACACTTGGTTTAAGAATCATGAAAGAAGGTTGTATACATGGAAGAACCCTGGAGATACTAAAAGGTTTCAGATAGATTATATAATGGTAAGACAGAGATTTAGGAACCAGGTTTTAAATTGTAAGACATTTCCAGGGGCAGATGTGGACTCTGATCACAATCTATTGGTTATGACCTGTAGATTAAAACTGAAGAAACTGCAAAAAGGTGGGAATTTAAGGAGATGGGACCTGGATAAACTAAAAGAACCAGAGGTTGTACAGAGATTCAGGGAGAGCATAAGGGAGCAATTGACAGGAATGGGGGAAATAAATACAGTAGAAGAAGAATGGGTAGCTTTGAGGGATGAAGTAGTGAAGGCAGCAGAGGATCAAGTAGGTAAAAAGACGAGGGCCAGTACAAATCCTTGGGTAACAGAAGAAATATTGAATTTAATTGATGAAAGGAGAAAATATAAAAATGCAGTAAGTGAAACAGGCAAAAAGGAATACAAACGTCTCAAAAATGATATCGACAGGAAGTGCAAAATGGCTAAGCAGGGATGGCTAGAGGACAAATGTAAGGATGTAGAGGCCTATCTCACTAGGGGTAAGATAGATACCGCCTACAGGAAAATTAAAGAAACCTTTGGAGATAAGAGAATGACTTGTATGAATATCAAGAGCTCAGATGGAAACCCAGTTCTAAGCAAAGAAGGGAAAGCAGAAAGGTGGAAGGAGTATATAGAGGGTCTATACAAGGGCGATGTACTTGAGGACAATATTATGGAAATGGAAAAGGATGTAGATGAAGATGAAATGGGAGATACGATACTGCGTGAAGAGTTTGACAGAGCACTGAAAGACCTGAGTCGAAACAAGGCCCCCGGAGTAGACAATATTCCATTGGAACTACTGACGGCCGTGGGAGAGCCAGTCCTGACAAAACTCTACCATCTGGTGAGCAAGATGTATGAAACAGGCGAAATACCCTCAGACTTCAAGAAGAATATAATAATTCCAATCCCAAAGAAAGCAGGTGTTGACAGATGTGAAAATTACCGAACTATCAGCTTAATAAGTCACAGCTGCAAAATACTAACACGAATTCTTTACAGACGAATGGAAAAACTAGTAGAAGCCAACCTCGGGGAAGATCAGTTTGGATTCCGTAGAAATACTGGAACACGAGAGGCAATACTGACCTTACGACTTATCTTAGAAGAAAGATTAAGGAAAGGCAAACCTACGTTTCTAGCATTTGTAGACTTAGAGAAAGCTTTTGACAATGTTGACTGGAATACTCTCTTTCAAATTCTAAAGGTGGCAGGGGTAAAATACAGGGAGCGAAAGGCTATTTACAATTTGTACAGAAACCAGATGGCAGTTATAAGAGTCGAGGGACATGAAAGGGAAGCAGTGGTTGGGAAGGGAGTAAGACAGGGTTGTAGCCTGTCCCCGATGTTATTCAATCTGTATATTGAGCAAGCAGTAAAGGAAACAAAAGAAAAATTCGGAGTGGGTATTAAAATTCATGGAGAAGAAATAAAAACTTTGAGGTTCGCCGATGACATTGTAATTCTGTCAGAGACAGCAAAGGACTTGGAAGAGCAGTTAAATGGAATGGACAGTGTCTTGAAAGGAGGATATAAGATGAACAACAAAAGCAAAACAAGAATAATGGAATGTAGTCTAATTAAGTCGGGTGATGCTGAGGGAATTAGATTAGGAAATGTGGCACTTAAAGTAGTAAAGGAGTTTTGCTATTTGGGGAGCAAAATAACTGATGATGGTCGAAGTAGAGAGGATATAAAATGTAGGCTGGCAATGGCGAGGAAAGCGTTTCTGAAGAAGAGAAATTTGTTAACATCCAGTATTGATTTAAGTGTCAAGAAGTCATTTCTGAAAGTATTCGTATGGAGTGTAGCCATGTATGGAAGTGAAACATGGACGATAAATAGTTTGGACAAGAAGAGAATAGAAGCTTTCGAAATGTGGTGCTACAGAAGAATGCTGAAGATTAGATGGGTAGATAACATAACTAATGAGGAAGTATTGAATAGGATTGGGGAGAAGAGAAGTTTGTGGCACAACTTGACCAGAAGAAGGGATCGGTTGGTAGGACATGTTCTGAGGCATCAAGGGATCACAAATTTAGTATTGGAGGGCAGCGTGGAGGGTAAAAATCGTAGGGGGAGACCAAGAGATGAATACACTAAGCAGATTCAGAAGGATGTAGGTTGCAGTAAGTACTGGGAGATGAAAAAGCTTGCACAGGATAGAGTAGCATGGAGAGCTGCATCAAACCAGTCTCAGGACTGAAGACCACAACAACAACAACTGTTTTCGTGGTCTTCGAAAATCCTAGTTGCTAAAGCTATGAAGTGTAATCATTGAGTTTTTGTGAAAACTACTATTCATTACTGACTCAGTCACTGACGATGCTCAAAGTTCACTACGAAATTATTCACTCTCTTCAAATATGTAACAATATACTTTTGTTGTATCGTCACTATATACGAGGGCTATTCAGAAAGTAAGGTCCGTTCGGTCACCAAATTGGAAACCAGAATGAAAATCCGATGAAGCATCGCATAGATGTGTTGGACAGTGTCTCTAGTACGCTCGTCTATCGCGCCACGTCGCTCTTTTCGCTTCTGAGCTCACAATGAGCATGTAAAGACGCCAGGAACCGTAGTGTCTCCCGCCAAGTATGAGGGTCTGGTGAGCGATTTCGCCTTATTTCCTGCAGCCCACAAAACGTAATTGTCATGCATTTCCTTCTTCATGACAATTCTCAGCCAACACTGCAGAGGCAAAGAGGACGCTCCTGCAGCGTTTTCGATAGGAAGTGCTTGATCACCCATCATACAGCCTAGACTTGGCTCCATCTGATTTTCATCTCTGCTCACGTGAACCGCTGACTATGATGCAACACCATGGCACAGACAACGTGATGCAGGTAAGTGTGGAGAATTACCAGAAAGCACAGGAGGCTACCTTCTATGACGAAGGTATTGGAAAGTTGGTACAATCTTACAAAAGACGTCTCAGTCGGAGCGAAGACTATGCAGGGGAGCAACTGGAAGGTGTAGTTAACTGCCGCATGAAAATTTTTTATCTTCACTGCGGTTTCCATTTCGCGACCAATCAAACCTTACTTTCGGAACGGCCCCCATATTTATTACGTTGTCACTATATTACCGCTGTCCGTATGCCACTACAGCAACTGGAAGGTGGCCCCTCTCCAATACAGCGTCTCCCGAGTGAGGCAGCAAACACGCCAGCAGTCCAAATACTGGCCGGAATATCCGAACAACATGCCGATTAGTTGTCAAAGAAATCTCCTACAGCCGCCATGGAAACGTAGTGCTGGACGCACCAGGAGAGGTGCCTGCCTCACCACCATCGATTCAAGTACTGTAGTCAACAGCGCTGCAGTCACGAGCAGTACTTTTCCTTTTCATGTGTTCTGCGAGAAATTCACAGATATCCTTCCGCTTGGCCGGTGTTCAAGGTGCCGCCCAGGCATTATGAAAGCTGTTCCGTTCACTGGCCTGACCGATGATCAACTCTCCAAAGCGTGTTTAAAGCCAGGAGTTTCAGCACACAATCAGGACCGAGCTGAAGCTGATTCCCTCGTGGACAGCAGTGCCTTCGGCGTCTTCCACGAGGTGCTAGCAGTCCAACAAGAGCAATGCTCTTAACTTTGGCCTCCACGAATTCCAACAGCAGGAAATGTTAAGCAACTGTCTTTCTGTGGTTGTACATTTCAGAGAGCCATCAAAACTGAGGGCAAATGGCCTTGCCGCAGAGTTAACACCGATTCCCGTCAGATAACCGAAGTTAAGAGCTGTCGGGTTGGGATAGCACTTGTGTGGGTGACCATCCAGTCTGCCGAGCGCTGTTGGCAAGCAGGGTCCACTTAACCCTTGTGAGGCCAACTGAGGAGCTACTTTATTGAGAAGAAGCGGCTCCTGTCCCGTAAACTGACAAAAGGGTCGGGGAAGCGGTGTGCTGTCCACATGCCCCTCCATATCCGCATCCAGTGACGCTTATGGGCTGGGGATGACACGGCGGCCGGTCGGTACCGTTGGGTCTTGATGGCCTTTTCGGGCAGAGGTTTTACTTTTTATCAAAATTGAGGTCGTCAGAACACAGAAATTTATTCAGTCACGCTTACAGCAAGAGTGTTTAATGGAAAACCACGTTTGAGACTTGTCATTGGTTATCAGTCAGCAAGACAGCCATCAGTTCATGCTGCACCCAGAAATATTATGGTGTTTTTCTGTAACTGATTTAACATCAGACCTTCCTGTTAAACGGAAGTGTCCCTGTCTACGTTATTGCTAATAAAGTGTTCATTAATCGTTTGCGAGGGATCAGCTAGTAAAAATAGTCAGGATAGCAGAGTATCTGACTTATTAAAATGGCAGGTTTCGGCACGTGTTATCGGCTGTCTTCAGATTATGATCACAATTTGCCTGGAGCAGGGGGCTTGCGAGTGGTTACAGTGATATCGTTGTGATCACACGCAGGTGTTCACCACAGCGTCATCTACAGCCAAATGGTGATCATAATCTGAAGACGGCCGTTTAAACGTGCCGGAACCGGTCATTTTAATAAACGAGTTATTCTGCTATCTTGACTGTTTTTATTAATTGATCAAGTACAGATTACTGTTAACGAATCAGGGCGAAGAATATAAGAAATCTCTACGTTTTAGGGAAGCTAGAAAATCTGAAAAGGGAAATGCAAAGGCTCACTCTACGTATAGTGCAGGTCAGTGAAGTGAAATAGAAAGAAGAGTGAGTTACCGTGAAAAGTTCGATGACATGATGGTTCTCATGAGAATCGGCAGCATACCTGCACCGACAATGATATTTCCGGTATACATGGCGCCGTCGCAAGCCGAATATGAGGATATACAGAAAGTATATGAGGATACCGAACGAGTAGTTCAGTACGTAAAGGCGGACGAAAATCTAATAGTCATGGGGGACTGGAATGCTCTTGTAGGGCAGGAGTAGAAGAAAACGTTACGAGAGAAAATGGGCTTGGTAGTAGGAATGGGCAGGAGGAAGACTGAGTTCCGCAATGCTTTTCAGCTAGACGTATCGAATACTTTACTGAAGAATCGCAAGAGAAGAAGATACACTTGGAAAAGTTGGGGTTCCCGTTAGATTATGTCACTGTCAAGCAGAGGTTCCAAAATCAAGTATTGGACTGTACGGTTGAGCAGGATCTGATAGATTCAGATCATTATTTAGTAATGAAGAAGACCACGTTGAAGTTTAAGAGACTATGTACGAATAATCAATGTGCAAAGAAGTGGGATACGGACGCACTATGGAGCGAAGAGACACCCTTGAAGTTCTCTGGGGTTATAGGTACTGCGATAATGCATTCCTCGGTAGGCACTGCACCTGAAGAAGGGTGGATATCTCCGGAAAGGGAGGTCACAGAGGTTGGAAGTAAAAACTTAAGTACAAGAAACGTAATTGCGAGGAAAGTATGGGTGAGAGAGAAAATGCTTCAGCTGATCGACACTTAAGAATGAAATGAAAAGGAAGTGTAGGGAAGCTAAAGCGAAATATCCGCTAGAAAAATATGAGAAATCGAAAGAGAAATATTATCGAAAGAGCTGATTAAACAAACAGAATAGTCAGAACAACCTTTGGTGAATTTTAAAGCAAGGGCGATAACAGAACATTAAGAATCCAAAAGGAAATCCACTGTTAAACGCAGAGGAGAGAAAAGGTAAGTGGAAAGAGTACATTGAAGGCCTCTTTGAGGGCTAGCCTGCTGGGGTAACAGAAGAAAAATGGAGTCGATAGCGAACACTTAGGTAATCTAGTATTAAAATCAGAAGTTAATAGAGCTTTAGACTACTTAAGTTCAAATGTGGCAGAAAAGATGGACAACATTCCATCGGAATTTCTAAAATCAGTGGAGGAAGTGGCAAGAGAAGGACTATTCACGTTGGTGTGTACGATGTATGATGCTGGCGATACACCATCAGGCTTTCGGGAAAATGTCCGAAGACAGTAAGAGACGATAAGTGTGGAAATTATCAGAGAATCAGCTTAACAGCACATGCATCATAGTTTCTGACAAGACTAGTATACAGAAGAATTGAAAAGAAAATTGAGAATGCATTGGATGGCGCACAGTTTGGCTTTAGGAAAGAGGAAGGTATCAGATAATAGTTTGTCGTTGCAGCCGATAATGGAAGCAAGACCGAAGAAAAATCAAGCCATATTTATATAATTTGTCGATTTGAGAAAAGCGTTCGACTATGTCAAATGGAGCAAGATGTCGAAATTCTGCGAATTTAGAGGTGGTGGTTGTTATGGTCTATAGTCCGAAGACTGGTTTGATACAGCTCTCATTCCTACTCTGTCCTGTTCATTCAAGATTAACTATTGCAACCTACATCTTTCTGTATCTGCTTACCGCATTCATCTCTTGGTCTCCCTATATGATATTTAGCCCTGACATCTCTCCAATTCTGAACTAGCGATCCCTTGATGTCTCTGAATGTGTCCGATAAACCGGTCGCTTCTTTTCGCCAAGTTGTGAGACAAATATTTTGTCTCCCCAATTACATTCAGTACCTCCTCATTAGCTACGTGATCTACCCATGTAATCTTCAGCATTTTATGCAGCACCGTATTTCAAAAGTTTCTATCCTCTTCTTGTATAAACTGTTTATCGACCATGTTTCAATTCCATACAAATACTTTCAGTAAAGGCTTCCAAACATTTAAATTTGACGTTAATAAATTTCTGACCTTCAGGAATGCGTTCCTGACTATATTAGTCTACATTTTATAACTTCTCTACTGCAGCCATCATCAGTTATTTTGCTATCCAAATAACACTCCTTTACTACTTTAGATGTCTCATTTTCTAATCTAGTTCCCCCAGAATCATCTGATTTGATTGGACTACATTCCATTATTCTTATTTTTCTTTCGTTGATTTCATCTTATACCTCCCTTTCAAGACACTGTCCATTCCGTTCAACTGCTCTTCCAAGTCATTCTCTGTTTCTGACAGAACTGCAATGACGTCGGCAAACCTCGAATTATTTATTTCCTTTCCCTGAACTTTAATTCCTACGCCAAATTTTGCTTTCGTTTTCTTTACCGCTTGTTCAATGTGCATACTAAATAACATGTAGGATAGGCTGCAACCCTGTCTTACTCCCTTTTCAACCGCTGCCCCTCGACTCTGACCCTTGTAAAGGCCGTCTGGTTTCTGTACAAGTTTTATATAACCTCTCACTCCCTGTATTTTACCCCTGGTGCCCTTAGAATTTCAAATAAAGTAAGACGGGCGCGGCAAATGCCGGGATGGTTCCTTTGAAAGGGCACGGCCGACTACCTTCCCCGTCCTTCCCTAATCCAATGAGACCGCTGACCTCGCTGTCTGGTCTCCTTCCCCAAACAACCCAACCCCAAGACGGGCGCAAGCTATGGGAAAAGACGGGTAGTATACAATATGTGCGAAAACGTAGAGGGGGAAAAACAAGGCGGAGAGAGCGAGAATGAAGTGTCCGGTTTGAAAATGACGTAGGACAGGGATGTAATCTGTTGCTCCTACTGTTCAAGATCTACATCGAAAAGGCAAAGGCGGAAATGAAAGTTCAAGAGTTGGATTAAAATTCAAGGCGAAGGGATATAAGTGACAAGATATGCTGATGACATTGCTATCCTCAGTGAAAGTGAAGAAGAATTATTGGATCTGTTGATGTGATGGACTGTCTAATAAATACAGAATATGGCCTGAGAGTAAATCGAAGAAAGACGACAGTAATGAGAAATAACAAACAAGTACAGCGAGAAACTTATCAAAATTGAAGATCATGAAGTAGACGACGTTAAAGAGTTCAGCTACCTATGCAGCAAAATAACCAAGATGGACGGATGAAGGACATAAAAAGCGAGCACTGGCAAAAAGGGCATTACTGGCCAAGGGAAATCTACTAGTATCAAACATACGCATTAATTTGAAGCAAATTTTTTTGAGAATATACGTCTGGAGCACAGCATTGCATGGTAGTGAACATGAATGTGGTATAAGCGGAAGACGATCGAAGTTCTTGAGATGTGGTGCTACCGACGAATGTTGAAAATTGGGTCAGTAAGTTAGGGAGAGAGGAGGTTCCCTACAGAATCGACGAGGAAAGGGATATGTGGAAAACACTGAAACGAGAAAGGGATAAGATGGTAGCACGTATGTTAAGACAACAGGGAGTAACTTCCATGCTACTACTAGAAGCAGCTGTAGAGGATAAAAATTGTAGAGGAACACTAAGTCAGAGATTGGAATACATCTAGCAAGTAATTGAAGACATAAGTTGTAATTGCTACTCTGAGATGTAAAGGATGGTAGAGGAATTCGTGGCGGCCTGCATCAAATCAGTCTGAAGATCGATAACGCAAACAAATAAAAAGTAAGTCATTTGACCGACGTGAGGAGATAGCAAGCAGAATATGTTTCGGGATCTTTTGGTCGCTGTTCTTGGTGAGGTAAAGTGGTGTCGAACTGTACATTGTAAGGACTCGCACGCAGGCAGCAGGAGGGTCCAGCAGTCTCTGTTAGTACACGGCTTTTTGTTTATGGTTCAAATGGCTGAGCACTATGGGACTTAACATCTATGGTCATCAGTCCCCTAGAACTCAGAACTACTTAAACCTAACTAACCTAAGGACGTCACACAACACCCAGCCATCACGAGGCAGAGAAAATCCCTGACCCCGCCGGGAATCGAATCCGGGAACCCGGGCGTGGGAAGCGAGAACGCTACCGCACGACCACGAGATGCGGGCGCTTTTTGTTTAGCTCAATGTCTTTTTTTAAACGATCTTCTGACAAGAATTGAGCATTATTTGTGTATTTGTCTGATGAGTAGTGCTTATTTGCGTTCAGTGGCCGCGTATTTATTTCATGCAGTAGCTTTTGTGGAAGCCGATTTTGTAGTGCAGCTTCACACAGCCTTTAGCGCTAGTTTTGCCTGATCCACTCTGAATTTGCAACTGTTGCAAGCAGTAGTTTACTAGACCGTACAAGGACAGCCACTAGATGTGAGCGTGACGGTTATTTGGAAATATCACTTATCGTGGGTACGGTTATTTTTTACCGGTTATTTATAACGATTATAACTGTCAGCTATTTTTACTATCGACTTCAGTAGACATGGATACGATTAATCGTGAGCATCGGCGAAACGGGAGGTGCTACATTTCCCTCAACGTGCGTACGAGCTAACTCTGACTCTCCATTGTATTTCTTATTGACGGGGCCTTAAGTTATGTCGCTTAATGTCTAGGTAGTCCTCTTTCAAGATAACCAAATGGCAGTGCACCATCCCCCCAGCCCAGTTGTGTGATAATAGATCCGCTTTTCAATTTTTTTGTTAACTAATGTTTTTATTAGTTTTTATTGTGGCCCTATGGATAAATCTTCGAAACATCACTTGAGATACTTAACTTCTTTTATTTGGTTTGCTAGGCATGCAAGTTGTTTTTGGTGTGCAGTATCAGCCGCACATCTACGGCATAAAGGGTAACGCAGCGGCTCGCTCTCATACTCTATCTAGTACATCTGATAGCAGTTGGCAATGCTGCATACATAATTATTATTCATTCTTACCATTGCAGAGCCTGTATATGTTGTTATATAGTTTTATGATGTCAAAAGAGAAACGTAAGTGCCCTCTCAGTGATAGATACACCAAAGTATGGCCTTTCATAAAAAGAAACAAAGATGCGGTCAAGCGTTCTGCAAGCTTAGTTGCTGTTGTTTTTCAACTGAGTATAGTGTCAAATATGACTACGGGCTAGCGCACACGGTTGATTTTTCTCACTGTGACAAAAGTTTCCGTCACTGTCACGTGACACTATCAAAGCGGAGTGTGCTCGCGAAGGGTGACAGCACTGAACTTTTTTACGAATTCCAAACGTCATATTTCGATTTGGACTTTGAAGACACGGTCATTATTTGCGAACTCATAAGAAAATAGCACACAAAAGAATGGTGTGTACAATCCGTTTATAGAGATAGGCTCGTAAGTGGAAAGCTTTACACAATGTTTCATAAACTTCGATAACATCCAAAGGAATATTTAATATTTTCGAGTGAGTGTTGAAAGTTTTAACAAAGTACTTCGCGTTTTACCTACAATAACATACAAAAATATGAACATGAAATTGTCGGTTACAGCAGAACTGAAGTTGTCCCAAGCACCTGAAAATATTATTCGACTGCTCTCTTCCCATATTTTAATTTTCATATTTATGTTCGAATAATCCTTCAGATTTTTACGAGAAGTACAGGTCTCTTTTTCAATTCTTCTATAAGAATATAATTATCGATACCGTCTTCATGCACAGTCACGTTCTGCAAAACCATTGGTGCAACGTTTACATGTCACTGTGTCTACAGACGTTTCACCGAACAGTAACTCATAGTGTCAATCACAAAGGATTGAAATTATTTCCTGTAGTCAGTCTGCATTTTGCTGCAGGTGAAGGGATAAAAAACAAACTAAACTGTATTCTGTACAAAATGAAACATGGAAGACTACACCCAGATTATGCGTTTCAGAGCTTACAGATCTTAAAAAAATTAATTATAAAAAATGTGTAGGATTTTACTGCGTCAGCTGCAATACCAGTTTCGCGGCATGGGCGGGGGGGGGGGGGGGGGGGGAGGAGGAGGAGGAGGAGGAGGAGGAGGAGGAGGAGGAGGAGGTGATAGTTATGGGGGTAGCATACAGGTGAAAACAACATATTTAGTAGTTTAAAAAGCGAAACTTGGGAGGAGTAGGATGTTGAGCGCCCATTTTACGTAACAGTGCTACAACTGTTGCACATATATTTTTTGTTGATATCGAGTTAATCGTGGTGAAGCATTTTTAACTACTTTTCCGCCTACACAATCAGAACCTCAAAACTTTGAACTTGGGAATTTGTGCACACCTGCTATAAGGATGCCTCTTAACACTTTAGATGGTTGTCTTTAATGTGTGTTGTAGGGAGAATATTAGAAAAGTGGGATGCTCTGAAATATTTTTTTCTTGTCAGAAGAAAAACCACCAAAGATCTTATTACAATTCTTCTCTGCTCCGTTAAGCAAGGGTTACTTTTGGCTTATTCACCATAAGCTGATTTAGTTTAGCAAGCAAATAAAGAAAAGAGGGAGTAGTAACATATCTGTGATTGAAGTTAAGGGCATTATTGATAATAGAATAATTCCACTACACGAGAATAAGAAAATTTTTTTTGGTATGAGAGGTGCAGAAATTTTAAAAATGTATATCACTTTCCTGAACAAGGCATCGAACAATTTCACACTGACGTAAAAGAGCCTTATATCACTGCCATTGCCTTACAAACTGGTCTCATCAACTACTAGGTTTTGATATTTTGAAGTGGATGTCTGTGATTAAATTGTTGTATTGGGAAGACATAGAAGGAAATAGGTTATTTTAAGGGAAAAGATGTAGATAACTGTCAGTCAGGAAAGTTTGACCTGTATACACTCGTATAGAATTTTCTGCGTTAAAAGTTTCAGAGGATAATTAAGAAGTCAGTATTACCTGTCCAGAACAAATGGATCGATTTTTTCAAAAACGCAGAGTTCAGCATTCATAAGTCAGAATTGCCACGAAAAGCATTTTCAGTTGCGAATGCGAGCAACCGACAGCTGTATAAGGGAATGATTACAGTGAAAATTAGTGCCGCACAGGGACTCCCAATCAGCTTTCTCGCAGTACATGAGTGGTCGGATTAACTGTTTTCGCTGTTCATGCACCAACGAAGTCCAGATCCAAACTTCCACACATCGCCGTTCCTGCATCGCAGCCTCTACCCATACGCACATTATGTAATTCCCGTACTTTAAAAGTCGCTGCCTGGTATCAGCTGATAAATTTGATGTTGGAGTGTCAGTGTTAAGGAGAACGAAGCAATATTCCTTGATAGGCGCATGCATATCCGAATGCTAAGAGAAATTTTCCATAACGGAAGCTCAATGGATGGCAATGGAATCGTTTATAGTGTGACGAAAACTGAGAACATCTTATGCGCATTTGAGCTGTGCTGGGTTTTATAATTATGCCAGTAAACAACCTGATGTAAAATGTGTCATCTGAGGAGAATGGCTCGTTTGTTCTTTCCAGATATATTTATACAAGTATTGTGCTCAGTAGTGGCGTATAGGTTAAAATTTTGCAAGCGTCTGAGGTCTCTCCCCAATCTCAGTTTGTGACTGGATTTGTGTTGATCTCCCAATTTTAGTACCAACATTTACAGCAACATTAGGTGGCTGGCAGTTGCATACGTAATGGCATGTGAGTCACGATAAGGGCGATGACAATCCATTTATTTGTAAGCTTGCTGGAATCCCACACCCTCCTCCGACGGCCGGTAGTTATTGCCGGAGAAGTACGAACGAAATTACTTGTTTCACTCCCATATATGTCCTGTCTGGAAATATTATGGTCTGCTACGACCTACCGGATTCCTGGACACAGCTGTCAATTTTCGGGTTACGTGTAGTGGTAGCCCCTAACTTTCAGAGAAAATAAAACTGTGGGCGACAAGTAACTGCCACAGCAAAGTAACTTACAGCAATACTCATCGACTGACGGTCATTTCCATGGACAGTGCACAGTCTGACAGCTATAACTGCCACAGAAAAATAGCTTTTACTCCACTATTGACAGTCATTTCGATAATCACACAAATTCCCTTTGGAATCTCAATGTAGTTAGATAGCACGACACCGAATACACCTTAGAATAAACAGCTATAGAATACCTCATAGATGATCCGCCCCTTTGATTTGTTCATTTATCCATGGTCAGATCTCAGATGATGTAAAGTGTAGGACGAGCTTCGCTGAACGGGTGGCATCAGGCACTACTGGCTGTTATTAAGATAATAGCTAGAGTGGCAGTCACGAAATTAGACACCTCAGGGTCACATACGCTGCCTGCAGTCCACGGCAGCTAAGCGCAATGATTCACTTGCCACAGTGCGCCCGAAATGCCGTGGCTACTAGAAGCACAGTCGGCTTGCAAAGCGTAGGGAGAGCGGCTATAGTGGGGGGTCGCTCAGAGCGCTGGAGGGGATGTGCTGTTCTAAACTGAATCCTAACCTCACATTTTTCGTAAACATTAAGTGGGGCCATTCCACGCCCACACTTGCATGGTGACAATTCAAAAAGTTCTGTTACCACTGCATTCGTTACCATCTAAAAAGAATTCCGCCGAAAATGTAGCGATTTATTTTCGCCTGGCTCGTTAACCGTTTTTCTTACAGAGAAGCCTCATCAGTGGCGGATTTTGAATAAAACCCACATATTTCTCTGGTTACCACGTCAAAATTTGCTTCTTTTGCCAAAACACAGCGGAGTTTACCCTGTGTCGCCTCACTGACATATTGTGCAGACACAATTGCTAGAGAATTCTGAAACACTGGTTTATTAAGTTTATTTAATGAGTAACTGAGCAAAAGTAAACTCAGTAACTAATGAGAAAGCACATCCTCTGTACAAAAAAATCTGTAATGTCTGTGTTGTTCCAAAACTGACAGCATTTCTCGTTTCACCAGCTATCGACGGCGCTTAAAAATTAAATCTCATACCAAAAAAGTCTGGAATTATTGAAATAATACAATAGATAATGAAGTCTCATATAATAATAATATGGTAAAATACTCTCCTCTTTGCATGCTATCATTTCCCAAAATCTCATTTCGGTAACTCGGACCGTTTGTGAAATATGAGGAATGTTATGGTTATTTCCCTCTGACTTTATCGCTGGCGCTGCGCGATGGCAAATGAGTGTTCTACATCAGATCAGTTTTCTCGAGATTCCTGACAGATAGGTACCTCTACCCTAGTCTAAGTAAATTTCAATACGTTACATTTCACATGCAACAACATATTATGTAATATGAACCAAACGAAAAATTATAGCGACCTTTATTTTTAATTTCATACATTTCCGAATTTCACGCAGTGCCCTACTTTCACGTAAATATGACAGTAACTATTACCAATAACGAAATGATGGGCACATCATCATGAATCTGACATACAAAACTATCAGCAAAGCAAAATTGAATTTTTTTTTACACAGCAGTTTCTGTAAAATCGTTTAAGAAAGACTGCAGTGTACTCACCTCGATTCTGCCGTAATTGACCGGCCGAAAGGTGGGAAAACGCTTACTGGCGTCCCCTTCCAAACAAACAAATGAAGTCGCCCATCCGCTTTGGACGAAAATTGGTCACTGCGCATCGACCAACGCATCCTGTGCGAACTATACACAGCTCTGATGCCACACTGTTCACAGTGCAGTACGTCAGCGCCACCTGTAGTTCCAGTCTTCCGTGGGGAACGGTGCTCTGATGTCAGATGAGCTGCGCCGACGTGTTGTGCTACACCAGTCAGTGTGCATAAAGTGGGAAGAGATATTCGAAAAGGATCTAAAATTGTCGTATTGAATGTACTAAAGTTTTCTTAATAGTTGTGGCTAACAGTGAAGAAAAGAGAAGAATATAAATTTTACTCAAATTCATAAAATAACAACGAAAGATTGTGGAATGTCAGAATTGGTTGTACTCCACATTAACAGTACAGTTAGCTCGACAGAATCTCTAGATGTTACTGTGTTTTGGTTCTCAAACAAAAAGATGTAAGTGAAAACGGAAATCTACGAACTTGACGATTCTGACAAAAAATTAGTTCGTACAATTGTACTTAGATACTACGACAGAGGAGACTACTCAAGGACAGAATAACCTGACTGAAAAAATTAATTATTTTGATTCAGAGACATATTCTCTTTGTCTTTTCCACTCACGTGGTTTTTTATTTAGAAAATGTACGAAAACTTTTAATGGAAGACGGAAAAACAGCAGCAGCAAAAACGACGTCTTGTGTACAGCGTATTTATGGCGTACTGAGGACTATAGTCTTGTAGTATAATCCGATAAAACTTGGGTTTCACAAAACCAACGCACAAATATATTTTGCCCAACTACAACGACAGTAGTCGTCTCATAGTACCTATAGTTAATTTTGTACAGCGTTTATCGGCGATTTTTCTGATGGGTGCAGTGGCGAAGGGTCAATAAAAACTGCAAATAAAACAATTTTCTGGAGCGAGGAAGTATTCTTAGTCGTATTATGGCAAGCCGTCGGAACAAAAAACCCAACAGCGGCACACATGTACTCCCGCGCACGCAGTCTCTCGCAAATAAAACGCGTTAATAGGTGACATTATACAATAATGATGTCGCAGACGTTTCCAAATTCAATTTCATAGTTTTCGTAACAACCTTCTCGCTGCACATTTGTGCAAGGTCCAACAAAACGCAAATTCATCAGCGACGACATTTATCCTAACATATACGGAATATTTTCACGCCTCTTACGCTATTTCATTATTTACGTCGGAATAGTTCTATTTTTCACGATAAGATGTCATCACATGCATCTACATAGTATCAGAATGTCCAGTTTTTCCTGTTCAAATATAGCAGTGCTTGTATTTTGTTAACAGATTGAAGTAAAGAAATGTTTTTCTTCAAAATTTCTTGTAATGTTAATTTTTCTCTATTTATTTATTTATTTATTTGTAGTTGCTGGCAAGATTTGCTTCTGGAAAGTACTCCATCATATTTTACACTATAAGTAGAGACGTCTAATATCTTTTCGGAATTTTAGTAACATGAGAAATAGCCACTAACTGGTAACATTGTACGGCGGGAGACGACCTTGAGGTGCCTATTTTAATGATGGCCGCTATAACAACAGACGAGCGATTATCACAGTAGCTGCCACTTCTCAGTAATCCCTTATTTATCAGTTAATTTATTTTTTGCCCCCTCTAACAGTCACCCAAACGGCAGGAACGGTCAGCAGTTAGTGTTAGTACACAGATTTTTCTTTAGTTCAGAGTCTTTTTTAAAAAGAGTTTCTGGCGTTAAGTGAACATCATCTGTGATTTTGTCTGTGTGACAAGTGGTTATTTACATTTAGATATTCCGTATTTATTTTCTGCCGTAGCTTTTACGAAAGCTGTGCTTCTTTTGACAAGTAACATTGACACACCTCTTGCCAGCAGAGAAATTTAATTTTGTTTTAAGAGCTTGAACTGTGTGCACACAACACAGTTGATGTGTCATTACTGACACCGAAATGGTTTGGTAATTTGAATGTAATTAGTGACATTCCTTCTGTATAGCTTCACACATTTCAGTAATAAGCAAGAAAGTGCCTCCATTGCTACAAAAATAACATTGTGCGTGTTTCCAGCCGCACAAAATCGCTGGTTGTATAAACTGTAATGTCTTAACGACTTGCGTCGTTTAGACAGAAGGATATCAAATAAAGCTGCAAAGAGGAGGAGAGAGCCTATTTTTTCTTTTGTACCTCTATTCGCCTTCGTGTTACATAAAAATAATAAAATTTGGGCTTGTAACATCTGAATTTGACAGACGTTTCTACTGATAGGACGAGATGCAATGTTCCACGTACCCACGAACAAGAGGTAGTTAGAGGCGGGGAAAAGGATAGACTAGGACAATGATGTGATCAGAAAGCGGCAAGTAGCCTTTTTCGTGGGCAAAAAAAGAAACAGGCAGATGGCGATGTTGGCTTCGCGATGCAGAGAGGTTGTTGGCACAGCTACCCTTCCCTAAGCAGAATTTCCTCTGTCAATGTAGTGTATGAGGGTTCTCTCTTAAGTGTCCCTGTTGAGTGCACATCACTGTGATGGTTTTGTGGTATGCTCTTGTTCTATGATGATTATTCTATGACGATTATCATGATGATGATGATGATGATGATGATGATGATGGTAGCAGGGAGAGAGAGACACTGGCTTCCTGACAAATAGCCACTTCTCTCGAACAGCCGCCAAACTTAACGTCCTACACTGACGGATGGGCCACCGTCAGCAGCGTCAAATGCTGTCAATGCATGTGCCATTAGAGAGAGGCACGGAATTTAACTGGGGCACTGAAATGAAGGCAGTGTTTAATTTAGGAGGTTTTAGGTGTCGGAATGCACCTCTTTCACCATACAACTTCCCCACCCCCTACCCCAAGTCATACAAATCATAAGTTTCGATTTTTGAAAAACTTCTAATAAAACGTACACTGAGAAACCATTGCTTACAAAATACTGGTCTGAAACTGATGTTTGCGAAAGATAAGTTCTTATAATCAAAACAGTGAAACAGCAAAGTTAATATAAACAACCATTGCTATCATCTGTCACCAAGCAGTGTCACTTTTTCCACCTTAGTTCTACTCGATACATATCGGCTAAAGTATTAGTGATTATGACATCATGTTTTCTGCTGCTATTATCTTGAACATTCAAACCGTTGTGTTGTAGTTGTGTGCAGTACATGGACGTCCGCAAGGGGAGGATGGTGGGCATGGGGGGCACGCTTTTTATTCATTACAGAATTCTCTCATTACATGGGGACCAGTTAATGGTAACAGAAATATCCTCTGCCACGCACCGTCAGGTCACTAGCTGAGTACTGACGTAGGTGGACACATTCAAGGGAAATCATGAAAATCATATGCGTCCGCAGGGGCGAGGGGGAGGAGAAAGAGGGGGGGGCACTTGACATCATCCCCCCCCCCTCCCCCCCACAGACACTGGAATCTGGAGTACAAAGTTCTTATTCATTACAGAATTCTCATACACTTCGGGGAGTAACCTCCTGATTCCACAAAACCTCCCATTTATCTAATTGTATCACTAAGCGGCTGATCCCAGTGAGATAATGCTATGGAATTAGCACCTTCCTTTTAGAAAATGCTATTTAATTTCACAGAATGCCTTGTAAGACACGCATGCATAAAACTTCTTCTCTGTATAAGTACTTCCGAGGAAAATATGTAGTCAACGGTTCCTTATAGATGTTTATTTTGTTTATAACTAACAGGATTCTCACTTCTGATTTCCTACTTCAGACTTTTCAATTTCAGAATCAATAAGCATTATCGGTATTTGAATAAAAATGTCTATTCTAAATATTTTGCTGCTTTATTTCGTATAATTTTGTTGTATACATGTAAAATATTGTCACAAAGGGTTATTATTTTAGATCGTCAACTTCTAAAACGTCACATCTATAATCATTTAAATAATACGAAAGTGGTTACGTTAAATGTAATCATGAGTAATGCTTACCAATTAAGTATCAAAGTAACATATAATGAATATAAATATTGTGCAGATAAGCATTAATTCTCTGAAATACAATACTTTTTTGTGTCACCTATAAAATTTAGTTCTTGTGGCATGACACATTTCAAAATTGATCAAGTAATTAATGTAAAAAATGGCGTTTTTTGAGTCTTGCGCCCCACCCTCGCCCCACCATCACCCCACCCACCCATCCTCTGGGGAAATTTCTGTGGACGCCTACAATCTAATAATTAATAAAGCCTTCCGCGACGAATGACCATGGAGATATTCGTAGCCCATAGGGGTCACGTGGTATTCAGACTTCCCAAAAATCAGAGAAAAAGATGGCTGTGTGACATGGGAGACTGAGTCGGATATTTAGTATTTTAAATGTCATTTTAGTTCTACTCATTAAATTGTATTCCGAATGAACTGATCTACGTTCAGATTAATTACTAGATAATAAGCAACAAAACTGAACACGAACGTCACTACAATACGTCGACCGTTACCACGTTCACTGGTGTCAGTGCAGTGAAAAACTAAACTTACGTTGCGATTTAATAGACATGTACTATTCTAAATCTTCGTTAGCGACGTGCTCGAGTGAATTAAAAAAAATTCCCTTGGAGTTTCCGGAACGCCGTTACGGCACGTTCCGGTCGAAATTAAGCCTTGAACCAAAGTCTGGCGATCAGAAACTTTACGCTACTACGTCTTCTCTCTCGGCAGCCAAATATCAGTGGTGAAAATCTCTTCCACAATTAGCATATGAAGCCGCTAATTCCAAGAAGACACTACACAGACGCATTTCAGCGTGTTAGGGGAAGAGGCCGCTTCTTTTTTTTCCGTAAGCACATTCGGCTACGCAAGTGATGTAAGGAAGTCATGAAAAATCAATAGTGGTATGGATATCTGGACACTGCTCCTGTCGAATGCGAGTCTGGTGCCACTAACCAATGTGCCGCCCCCTCTCCTCCAACAGCGACGGCTATATTTTTACGACAGTTGACGTAATAAATCAATGTCGATTTATTTTCTTAATGCGTTGATTTGCTTATACAACGCTTTAGCTACGTTTTTATCACTGTAGTATCTCATTCGACGAAATTTACCTTGTCCATTGTACTTGTGAAAACATGTTATTTTTCGTGCAAACAGTCCTTTCTGGTGCTTCCATAATCTACTGTTTGCATATGCATTGATTTTATAAATTGAAAACGGTTTGCTTCACTGTGTTTGTGATTGTTTATATTTGTTAATTCCTATAAGTGCCAGTGTGCACATTTGAGTGAGAAATTATTCCCTTTTCTTTTGCATTTTGTTATACACTCTGCTGTTGATATTCTGAATATCTCAGCAGATGTAGTGAGACGTAAACATAGTCGTTCCGTGGACTGAAAATTTTTTTCACTTGCGGAATTTCTGGTTTTTGAGTGGTGACGGTAGAGATGTAGCTGTGGATATCGATTACCGGTGTCCCGTAGACCTGTAATAGCCAGTTTTTGGAAAATGACTGAGTCCTTCGGTAGTTACAATCTCTGCGGCAATAGGCATTTATATATGTTCAGAATGTGTATTTTAGATAGATAACGAAAAGTGACATGTGTGAAAGTACACGCCGATAAAAGAAAAAATGTTCCAATAAAGATGAGTACCGTCTCCAATTGATGAATCTGCGACATAATTGCTAATGTGTGTTTACGACTCGCCTCTGACTTCATCGTTGTGTTTGATAGTACAAATATATTCGAAACGTACACTTTCCGATTGAGTGCCCTTCAAACAGAGCCCAAATTTCGCCCGTGATTTAGCTTACTAGGAGATACGGTAATGCTGCAGCACGTTGCAATTTACTGGTAATGGAAATGTTCCGTATATAATCCTCGCAATTAGATGCAGTTCCGCGGTCGTCTCAGCAGTGCGATACGAATTTTTGAAAATACTTCCGTGTCATCTCCTAAATCTGGAAAAATCTGGAAAATTCGGTACTCCAATGCATGAACCATTTTAATAGGACTGCTGTCACTTCACTTCCGAAGTGACTACTTATAAAAATCTGTATCACTGTGGGCAAGAGATACTGAACGCCAAGATACACCCCATACTGGACTACAGGAAAATGAGCGATTTCTCTATAATGCATGTACCACCTTCTCTAACCTTGGCCTATTCTTGACCTTTGAACCTGGAAGGTGTCATTTTATTCGGCGATTTCATTTTCTTCCTATTATAAACTGTTTCTAGTGGCGTGAGATTTTTATATTAGGTATAATGTACGGGAATCTGCTGTAAACAGTTTCGATTAATCGATATGAACACTGTAGTAATATGGCACTGTGGCAATTTCAAGTCTGTGAGAGTCAGCTTTATTTTCGACTAATGGGGATCATTGGGGGGTTGTTGCCCATGTGGTCTTCCAGGTTCGAAAGAGAATTTGCCACTGCTACGTTACTGCATAACATTCCAGTCTGAGTACTGTTCTGGGACGGTCGGATTCTTGAAGTGGATCCGTATCATGGAGAGAACATTGCTTTCATCTGGTGAAGGTTCATACTGTTGTGTAGATCCTACAATGTATAAAGAATCGGCTGAGATCATTTCAACTTACTAGCCGTGATGAAGCTTACTTGTGGTGAGGGGATATCAGTCAGAATCAATCCGTTCGGAGGAACAGGGCTTTGGGTAGGAAATGTAAGCTCTTACGTTGGTACTATGTAGCTGAACGGATCGTGAGTATGGTGTTGTAGCTTATTACTTTACATCGTGACAGTGAAAATTCAGGGGTATTATCCATTCCTGAAGTAAAAGAAGCAGCTTTTAGTTGTTAAGAATTGATGAGAGTAGTGTATTCCTTGTGCATATCATAAGTCTAAAATTTGCACGTGTAGGTTTAAGTATCCCTGCGATTCGGTGAAGTTACTTACTTGCATTCAGTGACAATACACACTGTCCCGCCAGATGAATGTGACGACCTGTCAAAAGCCTGAATAAACACCTTTTGCAATGCGAACCGCTTAAAGACGTACGGGCAGAGATCAGTGAGGTTGTGGGAGGTACCGGGAAGGATCGGGAGCCATGTTGACTCCAGTGACTTTGTCAGTAGTACTAGTTTCTCGTTCAGGATCCTTGGTGCGAGCAGCTCGATCGAGCATAGATCCCAGATTGGTAGTAAATCGAGGGAGTGTGGTAAACTCATGCTGGTCCTCTTAGGATCCCACACGTACATGGCGAACTGTCTCACGTGTTGGATTGTCTTGCTGGCAGATGCCGAGGCACCGAAATATAACAAACTGCATATATGGATGGACGTGATCCCCAAGGACAGAGGCACACTTGTGTTGACCCATTGTGTCTTCCTGAATGACGATATCATCCACAGAAGGCCACGAAAGCACTCCCCAGATCATAACGCTGCCACCTCCGGCCTGGATCCTGCACATTGTCCCACGGTCAGTTGTCCGGTGGTGACGTAATGTGATTCATCTGATGAGTGTACCTTCACCATTCAGTGAACGTTCAGTTGCGGCATTGATTTGCAGATTTCATACTTCGTGGCTGATAAACAATTTTCATTGGTACATGAATCAGCTGCCTACTACGGAGGCCCACAAGCAGCGACGTTCGCTGAACGCTCGTTGAAGAGACACTATTGATAGCCCCTTGGTTCATCTGGGCGGTCAATTCCTCAACTGTTGCATGCATATTCGACGTTACGCATATCCGCAGCTGTTGTTCACCGATGTCATCTATGGTCCGTGCTGCACCATAAATGCTTTGGCGCCGAATTTGGGTAGCACCATTTTGCCATACACGGTATACTTTAACCACGGTGCCATGCTAACAGTTTACAAACTTAGCCGTTTCGGAAATGTTTGCACCCTTGACACGAAAGCCAATGATCAAGCCTTTTTCAATGTTAGCTACATCACTCCGCTTCCGCATTATGACAACGACTGCACCGTTCCCCGCGTCCCTCCGACAAGTTTCATAAACCCTTCACGTGCCGTCTGTGATTGGTTATAGAACGTCGACGCCGAACATAGGCGGCGGTCACATTGATATCAGTGCACCATGTCACTTTTAATTAACTTGTTATGGAATTATTTCACGATGAACCGTATCATTCCTCAACGAAACGTGCCATGCAGCATGAGCCCCGTCTTGTTAATATCTGTAGCAATGCGTGTCGCCACTACCACTAGAGTATATCGGAAATCAGACTATGGAGCGTGATCTCACAAAATGCTGATATTAAATTACATGCCTCTGCATGCCACTAACTTTCAGGTGGTGCTAAAAGTCGGCCGACGAACGCTGTTGTACGGATTTCTGTGCGTCAAACGTTGTGCTACGTAACATTCGGATGTTATATAAGAATGAGAATGAGAATTTTTTTTCCATACGCAAATGATTTTTTTTATCATTGCACGTCAAATTAACGTGTACAGAACCATGGAGACATTCACATGGCACAGCTGGACACTACAAGCCGAAATATACGTATCTTCTACTTTTTCACCGTCGTTGCAAGTCGGTACACACTAATTACTACACAAATCTGACGCACGGAGTCCCATTTCTTTTGTTGTGCAGCATTTATGAAAGTATGTGTCTGTGTGACAATTTCTATCATCTTTTAGAATTAGGCAGCGCTTAAAAATTATTTTTCTTGGACTTCACAACTGCATGTTTTGCATATCTTGAAGGTTTCACGTCTTGATTATCACTACTTTTACCAGTATTCCTTGCTTTTCCAAATACACAGAGGCCATTCAAGCCCAAACAGATGGTGACCTAACTGAAAAGGTTACATTTCCAATACAAATGTACCAACTAGGAAAAACTTACGTAATGAACTCAGACGGCCGGACGGTGTGGCCGAGCGGTTCTAGCTGCTTCAGTCTGGAACAGCACGACCACTACGGTCGCAGGTTCGAATCCTGCCTCGGGCATGGATATGTGTGATATCCTTAGTTTAGTTAGGTTTAAGTAGTTCTAAGTTCTAGGGGTCTGATGACTTCAGATGTTAAGTTCCATAGTGCTCAGAACCATTTGAACCATTTTTGAACTCAGATGTGGCCTCATAAACACACAGTTACAATTACGATACGATACTGCAGTTTCTGTGTTGTTAAGACGTATGACGTCCTTCGGACATGCATATATTCGCATTTGCTGTATAGCGGAACGACGACAATGAAAATGTGTGCCGGACAGGGATATAAAGATCTGATTTTCTGATTATTGTGATCAGTCGCTTGTAGGGTAGATGTACGAGTGCCGGCTATACTCACTTTGTTAACCATATACGGAGGTTTCTGTGTGGCTGTATCACTTGTTGAGATAGGCTCATGGTATTCGCTGCTCGGCCGCCGAGCCGGACGGCCGTGTGGCGGCAGCACTAGGAGGGCTGGCGTAAACAGCGGCTGTGTGGCTGTTACGGTCAGTAGAGCGCTTTGTTTACTTTGCATCTTTCAGTGATACAGAATGACAAAATGAACGAAATTAACTGTGAAAGAAGAGATACCGTTAGATTCACTTTTGATTGGACCTGTAAAAGACCAAAGGCTTTTGAGATCAAAAGGTGGCTTTCAGAAACAGTTAAGAGCACGAGAGACGAAATTATTGGCGTTCATCTTTCTTCTGTTTCCAATTCTGTCTTTTTGAAATTGATTTCCTCTGATTTGTGCTCCTCGATAGTTGACAAGTGTGGTGGCAAAATGAAATTTAATCATGCAGACGGAACCGTTAGTGACGTTCTTGTTTCCCATGCTGGGCTAGTCATTCGAACAGTGAGAGTTTTCGAACTGCCGTTCGAGGTCCCTGCCGGAGCAATCATTGCTGCTCATCAGCCGTATGGTAGGGTTATATCTAATATTGCAGAAAAATGATCGGAGCAATACATGTTTCCGGTTTTGAATGGAGTTAGACAGATTGAGATTGAGCTCTTACGACATATCCCATCTTACTTGAATATTTGTGGCCATCGCACTCTCATAATTTATGATGGGCAACCACGGACTTGTGCGTTATGTAACGCCACAGGGCACGTCAGAAGTGAGTGCAGTAGAAGGCGTGTTCCTCAGTTACCGACTAACGAGGCGGCTGTCCCAGGACAAGTTGTTAGCATGCAAGTGACGTACGCTGCCGCGGCAGCTAGCCGGGACCCCTATCAACAGAATATGGCCGAGCAGGCGGGACCTTCCGACGCGCGCACGGAAACCGGAAGCACCGCGGAGTTGACTAACGATGACAATCAGAATCTGGCCAGTAATGACGTCACTGAGGACGCACCGCGCTTGCCCCCTGAGTCTGACAACTCTTCCAACGAGCGACAAGCTTCATCGATCATACCTGATGTAGACATGGCAGAGTACGAAGCGGTAGTTACACACGAAAAGGCCAACATCCCAGAGGGAACTACAGTGGATGGACATAAAGAGGAAGTGATACAACAGAAAACTGACAATCACACAGATGATAGGACACCACGGACAGGTTCAGGAAACGTCAAAAGAAAAGGAGGGGCGCAAGAACACGAACCAATGACACCACCCGTCTCACGTGTCGTAGAAACAGCAGCAACGGCCGAATCCGAAATTAACGGAGCTCAAAAATCTTACGCCACGAAGGCGGGACAGGTGACTTCTCCTCGACCTTCCATGGAGTCGCCAGGAAGTTCACGAAAGGTTTCACCGACGATTTCACCGAAATCATCAAAAAATAAAAAGAGACGCAGAGCACATCAAGCTGCAGAGAACTTGGCCCCTCCTTTAAAAGAGCGGCTGAGGAAGATACGAGAGACCGAAAGGAAGGACGCAGATACACAAAAGGAAGCGGTCGGCGAGTCTTCGGATCGAAACAAGGGACAAGAACGGGCTGACACGCCACACGGAACGTATGAACCTTAGCATGACAATACGACATCAGATATGGACAATGAAACCAGACTTGGACAAGGACATGGACACGACATCACCGAGCCACGATTTAACTGGGTGGACGAAAAGGAGGATCAGACCGATGCAATGGCGGCGGAAGGGGTTTTTGAGGAAGAATTTTTTTATTAAAAATTGTCACACCGAACTCTAAGAAGAAAGAAACAAAAAAGAAAAAAGAAGGAAAACCGTCAATGGAATAAAAGTAAAATAAAATAACACTATATATATCTAACCCGAAGTTACTGTACGCGGCTCCAATACCGTGTCCTCTGTCTACTGTCTCGTAGCGTCTCAAAGTGGAACATACATACAACGTGACCACCTTAAACATAAATAAAATTCAGAGTCAAGCAAAGGTAGCTGCACTGAAGGACTTTCTGTATCAGTCAGATACAGATATCGCCTTCCTCTAGGAAGTTAATGTCAAAGAATTGTATGTTTCAGGGTACAAAGAGGTGTTGAATGTGGATCCAGAAAACGCGTGTGGAACAGCCATCCTTGCTAAAGAAGGGATCGAGATGACAAACGTGTGCCTTTTAGAGTCGGGGAGGGGAATTAGCTGCAAAATTTTTAACACCACTTTTATAAACCTATACGCACCTTCGGGCAACAATGCGAGACGTGAGAGGGCAGCCTTTTTTAAAAGTAACATTATATTTCTACTCCAGGAAAACCCTGCAGAAATTGTCATTGGTGGAGATTTTAATTGCGTTTTAAATAAAAAGGATCAGCGACCAAATTTTAACTTCTCGCAAGAACTGCAGGCTTTGGTCACCAACATGAAGTGGTTTGACGCGTGGGAAATAAAATATCCGACGCTGGTTCGCTTCAGATATATCACTGGTGCTACACAGAGCATAATCGACAGAATATATGTCACCCGCACTTTAGGCAGTAAATTCAGTAGTATCGAGGTGATACCAGCTGCCTTCTCTGACCACCTCGGAGTGAGGTGCAGCATCAAATTATCCAGGCAAAAGACATATTGGGGTCGCCCACTATGGAAATTAAATATCAGTACCCTCTCTGAAAACGCTCTAGCTTTAAAGATGCAAGAAACTTGGCAGTCTGTGTTAAGGATGCGTACTAAATATAGAACAACTATTGAATGGTGGACTATGGCCGCTAAGAAAAAGATAAGGGCAGCGCTGATACCTTACGCCAAAGAAAGGGCAATGTGGTCAAGACACACAATGGAGTTTTACTACTCTTGCTTAAGAGACCTTTACGACCAACCAATGTCTCAAGACGTCTTTATCAATATTAAAAGCGTTAAAGCCAAAATGATAAGTATCAAGAGGGTACATTTGGAGGGATTACAAGTCAAATCACAGACTAGGACGACGGTGGAGGCAGAAAACACCTCCATCTACCACTTGATACAACACACAAAAAACAGAAGAAGAAATTTTATTGCCAGCCTCAGAACGGAAGATAACAGAGTCCTGACAGAACAAAGGGATATCTTAACTGAAGCACATAGATTTTTTCAGCAATTATATTCTGGAAATGCTACTGACGACAACTCAGTACAAGAGTTTTTACAGAACTCCGGAATAGATGCAGTCGTTACAAAGGAGGAGAACAGAGGTTTAACGATAGAAATTACGAATGACGAGGTTTTTCATATACTCAAATCTTCACCTTCACGTAAGTCTCCAGGCCCAGACGGCCTGCCTGTGGAGTTTTATAGGACCTTTTGGCACCTAATAGGTTCCCAATTCACGGAAGTAGTTAATGACGTCTTGAGGGGAGAGGAAATTCCTGCTGCTTTCAAGGAAAGTGTAACTGTACTACTTCCAAAGGGAAGGAGTACGGACACGAAAGATATTACTAAAATGAGACCGATCAGTCTAATGAACTCAGATTACAAGGTAGTTGCACGTGTAATTAAAGAACGAATGGTACCGATTTTAGGAAAAGTCACTGGATGCCACCAGACGTGTCTCCCTCGACCTACCATTTTTAAGACTGTATGTGAATATCGAGACATTTTTTCTACACTCCTGGAAATGGAAAAAAGAACACATTGACACTGGTGTGTCAGACCCACCATACTTGCTCCGGACACTGCGAGAGGGCTGTACAAGCAATGATCACACGCACGGCACAGCGGATACACCAGGAACCGCGGTGTTGGCCGTCGCATGGCGCTAGCTGCGCAGCATTTGTGCACCGCCGCCGTCAGTGTCAGCCAGTTTGCCGTGGCATACGGAGCTCCATCGCAGTCTTTAACACTGGTAGCATACCGCGACAGCGTGGACGTGAACCGTATGTGCAGTTGACGGACTTTGAGCGAGGGCGTATAGTGGGCATGCGGGAGGCCGGGTGGACGTACCCCCGAATTGCTCAACACGTGGGGCGTGAGGTCTCCACAGTACATCGATGTTGTCGCCAGTGGTCGGCGGAAGGTGCACGTGCCCGTCGACCTGGGACCGGACCGCAGCGACGCACGGATGCACGCCAAGACCGTAGGATCCTACGCAGTGCCGCAGGGGACCGCACCACCACTTCCCAGCAAATTAGGGACACTGTTGCTCCTGGGGTATCGGCGAGGACCATTCGCAACCGTCTCCATGAAGCTGGGCTACGGTCCTGCACACCGTTAGGCCGTCTTCCGCTCACGCCCCAACATCGTGCAGCCCGCCTCCAGTGGTGTCGCGACAGGCGTGAATGGAGGGACGAATGGAGACGTGTCGTCTTCAGCGATGAGAGTCGCTTCTGCCTTGGTGCCGATGATGGTCGTATGCGTGTTTGGCGCCGTGCAGGTGAGCGCCACAATCAGGACTGCATACGACCGAGGCACACAGGGCTAACACCCGGCATCATGGTGTGGGGAGCGATCTCCTACACTGGCCGTACACCACTGGTGATCGTCGAGGGGACACTGAATAGTGCACGGTACATCCAAACCGTCATCGAACCCATCGTTCTACCATTCCTAGACCGGCAAAGGAACTTGCTGTTCCAACAGGACAGTGCACGTCCGCATGTATCCCGTGCCACCCAACGTGCTCTAGAAGGTGTAAGTCAACTACCCTGGCCAGGAAGATCTCCGGATCTGTCCCCCATTGAGCATGTTTGGGACTGGATGAAGCGTCGTCTCACGCGGTCTGCACGTCCAGCACGAACGCTGGTCCAACTGAGGCGCCAGGTGGAAATGGCATGCCAAGCCGTTCCACAGGACTACATCCAGCATCTCTACGATCGTCTCCATGGGAGAATAGCAGCCTGCATTGCTGCGAAAGGTGGATATACACTGTACTAGTGCCGACATTGTGCATGCTCTGTTGCCTGTGTCTACGTGCCTGTGGTTCTGTCAGTGTGATCATGTGATGTATCTGACCCCAGGAATGTGTCAATAAAGTTTCCCCTTCCTGGGACAATGAATTCATGGTGTTCTTATTTCAATTTCCAGGAGTGTATTTTCTCATCATCGTCAGCGAATGGAGGCATTGCCTTCATTGATTTTGCTAAAGCGTTTGACAGAGTCAACTACGGTTATCTGTTCAGAATTTTGAAACACATAGGTTTCAATGATGACAACTTAGCGGTTTTAATGATCATCGTCAGAGGCATACGGACCAAAATCTCGATCAATGGACAATATACTAATGAAGTATTGATATCCCGTGGAGTTCATCAGGGAATTCCCCTGTCCATGTAGTTTTATGTGGTTTCTCTGGAACCCCTTTTACGGCTTTTGAATACAACCTTAGAAGGCATAACAATAGCTGGGCTGAAGACGGTTACAAATGCATACGCTGACGATGTGGGGGTTCTAGTAAGGAGCGATGATGACTGTGCCCAACTAACAGACAAGTTATTGCTTTATTGCACAGCA
The DNA here is from genome assembly GCF_021461385.2 of Schistocerca piceifrons. Classification (NCBI taxonomy): domain Eukaryota; kingdom Metazoa; phylum Arthropoda; class Insecta; order Orthoptera; family Acrididae; genus Schistocerca; species Schistocerca piceifrons. The sequence continues at coordinate 204,989,922 of NC_060144.1, forward strand.
ACTGGTGCGAGGATAAATGAAACGAAGACTTCCTTTTTAAATTTCCATGGTCTTGACAATGTGCAGCTACCGTGGGCAAGCAGGGTGGACCGTCACACTGCTTTGGGCATAACTTTTTAACGAGAGATTTAAATATCAAGCAAAGAATTAAACTAATAAACTGTGCAATTCTTTCGAAAGCTGCATATGTCGTTCAGATCTTACCAACACCTCCAGACATAGTTAAATCTATAATGAGCACAATCTGTCCATACGTATGGAAAGGCCATATTTTTAGAGTAGCAGTAGGAACGACTACATCGAGACCCGAAAACGGAGGCCTAGGGCTGACAGACCTTAGGAGGAAAAACACTGCCCTCTTCATTAAAAGAACGCTGAAACTTATAGACACACAGCCGAACAGCATAACTGCCGCTCTATTTGACCTTCTCAAACCCGGAAGCACGCAGCCGCCAGTACATGTTCACAAGATAAATTACAACCTGAAGCGTATTAAGGATTTTTATGTAGAATTAAGCTACTTGACATGCATTTTAACAGACAAAAATAAGAGGACAAGTAAATATATAGTAGAGAAGTTACGATCACGCGAAAACCAAAATAAAATGGAGCTGAAGTATCCCAACAAAAACTGGGAAAAAGTATCGGCAAATATAAATAACAAAACACTGACTACGGAAGTGCAAGCGTCATGGTACAGAGTTGTCAACAACATTATTAGTACCAATGAAAAACTGTATTCAATAGGACTACAAGCAACCAATGCGTGCCCAAAATGTCACAATTTGAACTCCTTAAAGCATCGCTTCATCTGCAATGGATACAAGAATATTTGGAATGATATTGTATTGCAAGTCGCTTTTCTCAAACGGACGATGGAAGAGAAATCACATTAAACGATATACTCTTCCCAGAAGAAATTTCCTTTCCACCACAAAAAAACAATGTCATCTTGTGGCTATTCGGAAATTTTGTCAATTATGTTGTTAGCAACAAAGGCAATGTTAATCTACAAGAATATCGAGAATATATGAAAGACGAATACTTAAAAATATACCGGAACAAAGACCATAAAAATAAGTTCGGAAATTTGATGCAAATTTTGTTTCAGAAACAAGGCATCGGTTAATACCTAAATAATATGAAATCGACCGAACAAGATAGACTGCCAGAGTAGGGGATTGCTGTTGAGGGTGAAGTACGGTGGGAACTTCGTGTGCCCCGGGACCGATACGGTAGCCGTGAAGGCCTCAACAGAACCCCGAAAAAGCATGTTTTCCCAAGAAGTAACAGGAGTCATGCCACAGCACAAGAATAGCAAGGAAAAACTATTCTCATGCAAAAGACGTGCATCACTGAAGAAGTTTAATTTCCTATCTTACTTTTTATTTTTGCTTCTCTCTCACTTTTGTTTAAATTTTAATGGAAGAATATTTTGCGTTCCGTTAATGCAGTCAATAGTATTATAGAGAGAGTTATTTTCACCGTAATCAATTCGGATTACTATTTGCAATTTTCTAACATTGTCTTCAAGATGCAATTCAGTTTCATAACCTATTAAAAACAACACCAAAAAAATGGTAAAGCTACCGCTCACTATAAGCGCTGAATCCGGGTTCGAGTCCTGATCCAGCATAAATTTTTTTTGTGGCCAATCCATTATACAGCTAATAGTTGTCCATATTCGCAAATGTGAATACATTTCACGTACTACTTGCAGTCGATATTATCTCGCAAACGACGTGTCTCCCTGCCTATTTCTACGTCTGTGTATGCATTGAATCATCGGTCCTCTTGAGGACTTGGCTGCAGCCAGTCATGTACATTCCTAGCCAATGTCTTGATTTCTGATTTCTAAACACACCTAGCGTCGTCAGTTATTTTATCTGTATAATCGAAGCACAGTGTTTCCATACGACGTTTGTCCACTGTTCCGCCCTTTAGTTACTTATTGATATCCTCATAGATATCCTATCATCTTGTTCCTTCCTATTCTACGTATTCTCTTCTTTGTCGTTTCTGCGAAGAATCCCTTAATTCTTATTTTAACAACTCACATAATTTTCAGCAGTCGTGCCTAACACTACGTCTCAGACGCTTCAGTCTTCCTTTTATCTAGTTCTCCCACTCTCCACAATTCACTACCATACTACGTTGTGCTCCAAACGTATATTTGCACAAAATATCGTCCTTAAAACTTATGTTTGATACTATAGTAATTTCGTGGGCGGCGAAACGTTGCACGTGCTGGCTTCTTTAACATGTCCTCCTTGATCGTCCATTATTAATTATTTTACTTGTAAGACAGAATAGTTTCTTCATATTGTCTACTTTTTGAACTCAGTTTTGCTGTTAACTTTGTAGGCTAACTCATTTCTGCTACTCCTCAATACCGTCTTTAACTGACGCATATTCTATGCTCAGCACATTCTTCGTCTCACTCAACACGTCTTGCAAAGATTCCTCACTTTCGGAGCAATGACAGGGAATCTTTTCATTTGTTTGTTGTCAATAAAACTACAACGAACAATAGCTACAGTAATCCAACCGTAGCCATGTGAATCAGCATCATTCTTCGTAAAAGCAAAGTGTAACACTCGACCTGCAAAAACTGCTGGACCATCCAAGAAATTCTGCGACCCATAAGGTTTAGCTGCTACTTTTACATCGACCACTCATTAATAAAAGTCGGCGCGAGACTGCCGACTCCACCTATCACGACGCATCCTGTGAATCGTTCAATGAAATTGCCTGTGCAGTAGCCCGAGACAGAATGGCAGTGCTATTCTTTCCATATAGGCGGGAGCGGGAGCGGTGGGCTGTGAGCGGATACAAGTCGCCGCTTTTCAGCCATATGACAGCAAAAAGATTGAAACATATTAAGTCTACAACTTTGCTTCCGCCGTTTTGCAGTAGCAGCTATTGGGGTTCCGGTGGTTGGTCATAGGTGTAATACAATAAGCTTAGGCATCTGTAAACATAATTCCATAAAAGTATTACTCGATTTGTGATTGCATCATAAGATTATTCTCGATTAAGTACGTCAACTTAGGTACCCATTTGTCGCCATTTGCGGAAAGTTTTAATTTTCTGCTTTAACATGACGAAATCTGCGGCTGTGGCTCTTAAAATGATGGGTAAGACCAATAGTGAGGGAACTATTAGTGGAAGAACGTGCAGAGAATGTTTTCAACGCCTTAAGAACGATGATTTTGATGTCGAAGACCGGCACGGCGGGGGAAGACAGAAAGTTTTCGTAGCTACTGAGACAGACGAAGACAGTCACAGGACATCATTATCGAAAACAATTGTTGCGTTAAAAACACAAACGGACACAATACAGTGACAGACATATAAAGGTAAGTTTTCAACAGGTCAGTGCTCGACCCCATGCCGTAAAACCCGTCAAAATATACATGGAAAGGTTGAAATGAGAAGTCCTATCCCTCCCGCCGTATTGTCCATACGTTGCTCTCTCTGACTACCACCTTTTTCGATCAATGGCATACAGTCTGGCTCACCAGAACTTCCGATCATATGAACAACTGCAAAATTGAATCGATTCATGGATCCCCACAAAATACAGCCAGCACTTCCACCACGGGATTCGTATGCAATACGAAAGATGGGAGAATGTAGTGGCCAGCGATTGGCAATACTATGAGTCACAATTTTTAATTTTTAGTTTTTTTCACAATAAACCCCCGAACTTTGAGAAAAAACGGTGGACGTAAAGTTGTAGACCTAGTAGAATAAAATTGGACACGGCATCTGACAAGATGAATGTTTGACGTAATAAAAAGACATAGATTCAGTTGCATAATTCGAAATATAAAGGCAGATTTGTTGATCAATTAGAAGACTGACGCATATGAAATGGTTAATGAATGTTTCACAAAATATAAAAGACAGAGGTACAGGTGCATAAAGGTAAAACGTCATTGTGTTGACTGATTAAACAGATACACAGATTGAAGTGATGAGTGGGCCTAGTGTGCAAGGAAGAGGGGTATCGTGGGAATGTAGCAGTTGGGGTAGTGCGTGAGAGGGTGTTTGCGTGGGCTGAATTGTAGACGAGCAATTCGGGAGGGTGAAGAGGGATGCTGTTCCGGCTCAAGGCTTAGGACAGGCTTCGAGAGGAGTGGAGAGGAATAGAACTCTGACCGAGGGAGATTTCATGGATTCTTTTAGATCCGGTAGGACCAGCGCACGCTGATAGCATGCCTCTTGCGGCAGCCACACAGCCATCACTACGGGAACATCCGGCTTCAGCGAACAATCCCCCCCGGCGGCAAGTAAGGCTAATTGCCGCCGCTGGGGCAACCGTACATAGGCAACACGCATTACCCAAGCTGCAGCATTCCGTTCTATGTAGCGCTACGCACTCAATCTGCGATTCATAGGGATGCACAGTGGCGCTTCACACAGGGATCATCCCAGGGTGTCCCTGAGAGCTACAGCACCAAGAATCACTTCTCGGCTTTGGCAAGATCGGTATGTAGTTCTTTTTAAGGTCGTAGACTTCATATATTATAATACAGGCTAAGACTACCTACAATATTTACACTTCTACAACCACCACACACTTTCCTATATACACTCCTGGAAATGGAAAAAAGAACACATTGACACCGGTGTGTCAGACCCACCATACTTGCTCCGGACACTGCGAGAGGGCTGTACAAGCAATGATCACACGCACGGCACAGCGGACACACCAGGAACCGCGATGTTGGCCGTCGAATGGCGCTAGCTGCGCAGCATTTGTGCACCGCCGCCGTCAGTGTCAGCCAGTTTGCCGTGGCATACAGAGCTCCATCGCAGTCTTTAACACTGGTAGCATGCCGCGACAGCGTGGACGTGAACCGTATGTGCAGTTGACGGACTTTGAGCGAGGGCGTATAGTGGGCATGCGGGAGGCCGGGTGGACGTACCGCCGAATTGCTCAACACGTGGGGCGTGAGGTCTCCACAGTACATCGATGTTGTCACCAGTGGTCGGCGGAAGGTGCACGTGCCCGTCGACCTGGGACCGGACCGCAGCGACGCACGGATGCACGCCAAGACCGTAGGATCCTACGCAGTGCCGTAGGGGACCGCACCGCCACTTCCCAGCCTCTTCCCAGCAAATTAGGGACACTATTGCTCCTGGGGTATCGGCGAGGACCATTCGCAACCGTCTCCATGAAGCTGGGCTACGGTCCCGCACACCGTTAGGCCGTCTTCCGCTCACGCCCCAACATCGTGCAGCCCGCCTCCAGTGGTGTCGCGACAGGCGTGAATGGAGGGACGAATGGAGACGTGTCGTCTTCAGCGATGAGAGTCGCTTCTGCCTTGGTGCCAATGATGGTCGTATGCGTGTTTGGCGCCGTGCAGGTGAGCGCCACAATCAGGACTGCATACGACCAAGGCACACAGGGCCAACACCCGGCATCATGGTGTGGGGAGCGATCTCCTACACTGGCCGTACACCACTGGTGATCTTCGAGGGGACACTGAATAGTGCACGGTACATCCAAACCGTCATCGAACCCATCGTTCTACCATTCCTAGACCGGCAAGGGAACTTGCTGTTCCAACAGGACAATGCACGTCCGCATGTATCCCGTGCCACCCAACGTGCTCTAGAAGATGTAAGTCAACTACCCTGGCCAGCAAGATCTCCGGATCTGTCCCCCATTGAGCATGTTTGGGACTGGATGAAGCGTCGTCTCACGCGTTCTGCCCGTCCAGCACGAACGCTGGTCCAACTGAGGCGCCAGGTGGAAATGGCATGGCAAGCCGTTCCACAGGACTACATCCAGCATCTCTACGATCGTCTCCATGGGAGAATAGCAGCCTGCATTGCTGCGAAAGGTGGATATACGCTGTACTACTGCCGACATTGTGCATGCTCTGTTGCCTGTGTCTATGTGCCTGTGGTTCTGTCAGTGTGATCATGTGATGTATCTGACCCCAGGAATGTGTCAATAAAGTTTCCCCTTCCTGGGACAATGATTTCACGGTGTTCTTATTTCAATTTCCAGGAGTGTATAACTCGCCTTTGACTCGACAGCTTTACGATGATTGCGAATCTTAACAATAAGAGGCATACCAGAACTAAAGTAAGATGTTCTAGAATCACTACTACACATCTCAATGACCTGGAAAGTACGGCCGGCCGGAGTGGCCATGCGGTTCTAGGCGCTACAGTCCGGAACCGTGCGACCGCTACGGTCGCAGGCTCGAATCCTGCCTCGGGCATGGATGTGTGTGATGTCCTTAGGTTAGTTATGTTTAATTAGTTCTAAGATCTAGGGAACTGATGACCTCAGATTTTAAGTCCCATAGTGCTTATAGCCATTTCTTGGAAAGTACGGTAAGCAATAACAGCACAACCATTAAAACTCCAGACCACCGATGCTTTCATTAGAATCACACTGACCAAAACCCACAGTAATTCAACCAGAGTCGTGTGAAGAAACGTCACTCTTCGTAAAAATAAAGTTCAACACCACACCCATGAGAACCACAGAACCATCCAGAACATTCTGCGACCCATAAAGATTAAAAGTACCTTTTATATTGTTGTATTTCTGTACAAAATCGTTAGCATTACGTACTTATACACTTTGTTATATCTCTGAACCAATAACTGATCAACGCATCCCAGCGACACTTTCAGCTCTCGTTTATGCCCGCGCAATGCATCGACATTTTTTTAAATGTTGTTGTTGTTGTGGTCTTCAGTCCTGAGACAGGTTTGATGCAGCTCTCCATGCTACTCTATCCTGTGCAAGCTTCTTCATCTCCCAGTACCTACTGCAACCTACATCCTTCTGAATCTGCTTAGTGTATTCATCTCTTGGTCTCCCTCTACGATTTTTACCCTCCACGCTGCCCTCCAATGCTAAATTTGTGATCCCTTGATGCCTCAAAACATGTCCTACCAACCGATCCCTTCTTCTAGTCAAGTTGTGCCACAAACTACTCTTCTCCCCAATCCTATTCAATACCTCCTCATTAGTTACGTGATCTACCCACCTTATCTTCAGCATTCTTCTGTAACACCACATTTCGAAAGCTTCTATTCTCTTCTTGTCGTAACTAGTTATCGTCCATGTTTCACTTCCATATATGCCTACACTCCATACAAATACTTTCAGAAACGACTTCCTGACACTTAAATCTATACTCGACGGTAACAAATTTCTCTTCTTCAGAAACGATTTCCTTTCCATTGCCAGTCTACATTTTATATCGTCTCTACTTCGACCATTATCAGTTATTTTACTCCCTAAATAGCAAAACTCCTTTACTACTTTAAGTGTCTCATTTCCTAATCTAATTCCCGCAGCATCACCCGATTTAATTTGACTACATTCCATTATCCTCGTTTTGCTTTTGTTGATGTTCATCTTATATCCTCCTTTCAAGACACTGTCCATTCCGTTCAACTGCTCTTCCAAGTCCTTTGCTGTCTGTGACAGAATTACAATGTCATCGGCGAACGTCAAAGTTTTTACTTCTTCTCCATGAATTTTAATACCTACTCCGAATTTTTCTTTTGTTTCCTTCACTGCTTGCTCAATATACAGATTGAATAACATCGGGGAGAGGCTACAACCCTGTCTCACTCCTTTCCCAACCACTGCCTCCCTTTCATGCCCCTCGACTCTTATAACTGCCATCAGGTTTCTGTACAAATTGTAAATAGCCTTTCGCTCCCTGTATTTTACCCCTGCCACCTTCAGAATTTGAAAGAGAGTATTCCAGTTAACATTGTCAAAAGCTTTCTCTAAGTCTACAAATGCTTGAAACGTAGGTTTGCCTTTTCTTAATCTTCCTTCTAAGATAAGTCGTAAGGTTAGTATTGCCTCGCGTGTTCCAACCTTACTACGGAATCCAAACTGATCTTCCCCGAGGTCTGCTTCTACCAGTTTTTCCATTCGTCTGTAAAGAATTCGCGCTAGTATTTTGCAGCTGTGACTTATTAAACTGATAGTTCGGTAATTTGCACATCTGTCAACACCTGCTTTCTTTGGGATTAGAATTATTATATTCTTCTTGAAGTCTGAGGGTATTTCGCCTGTCTCATACATCTTGCTCACCAGATGGTAGAGTTCTGTCATGACTGGCTCTCCCAAGGCCATCAGTAGATCTAATGGAATGTTGTCTACTACCTTGTTTCGACTCAGGTCTTTCAGTGCTCTGTCAAACTCTTCACGCAGTATCTTATCTCCCATTTCGTCTTCATCTACATCCTCTTCCATTTCCATAATATTGTCCTCAAGCACATCGCCCTTGTATAAACCCTCTATATACTCCTTCCACCTTTCTGCCTTCCCTTCTTTGCTTAGAACTGGGTTGCCATCTGAGTTCTTGATATACATACAAGTGGTTCTGTTCTCTCCAAAGGTCTCTTTAATTTTCCTGTAGGCAGTATCTATCTTACCCCTAGTGAGACAAGCCTCTACATCCTTACATTTGTCCTCTAGCCACCCCTGCTTAGCCATTTTGCACTTCCTGTCGATCTCATTTTTGAGACGTTTGTATTCCTCTTTGCCTGCTTCATTTACTGTATTTTTATATTTTCTCCTTTCATCAATTAAATTCAATATTTCTTCTGTTACCCAAGGATTTCTATTAGCCCTCGTCTTTTTACCTACTTGATCGTCTGCTGCCTTCACTACTTCATCCCTCAGAGCTACCCACTCTTCTTCTACTGTATTTCTTTCGCCCATTCCTGTCAATTGTTCCCTTATGCTCTCCCTAAACTCTCTACAACCTCTGGTTCTTTCAGTTTATCCAGGTCCGATCTCCTTAAATTCTCACCTTTTTGCAGTTTCTTCAGTTTAAATCTGCAGTTCGTAACCAAGAGATTGTGATCAGAATCCACATCTGCCCCTGGAAATGTCTTACAATTTAAAACCTGGTTCCTAAATCTCTGTCTTACCATTATATAATCTATCTGATACCTCTTAGTATCTCCAGGATTCTTCCAGGTATACAACCTTCTTTTACGATTCTTGAACCAAGTGTTAGCTATGATTAAGTCATGCACTGTGCAAAATTATACAAGGCGGTTTCCTCTTTCATTTCTTCCCCCCCAATCCATATTCACCTACTACGTTTCCTTCTCTCCCTTTTCCTACTGACGAATTCCAGTCACCCATGACTATTAAATTTTCGTCTCCCTTCACTACCTGAATAATTTCTTTTATCTCCTCATACATTTCATCTATTTCTTCATCATCTGCAGAGCTAGTTGGCATATAAACTTGTACTACTGTAGTAGGCATGGGCTTTGAGTCTATCTTGGCCACAATAATGCGTTCAGTATGCTGTTTGTAGTAGCTAACGCGCACTCCTATTTTCTTATTCATTATTAAACCTACTCCTGCATTACCCCTAGTTGATTTTGTATTTATAACCCTGTAATCACCTGACCAAAAGTCTTGTTCCTCCTGCCACCGAACTTCTCTAATTCCCACTATATCTAACTTTAACCTATCCATTTCCCTTTTTAAATTTTCTAACCTACCTGCCCGATTAAGGGATCTGACATTCCACGCTCCGATCCGTAGAACACCAGTTTTCTTTCTCCTGATAACGACATCCTCTTGAGTAGTCCCTGCCCGGAGATCCGAATGGGGGACTATTTTACCTCCGGAATATTTTACCCAAGAGGACGCCATTATCATTTAATCATACAGTAAAGCTGCATTTCCTCTGGAAAAATTACGGCTGTAGTTTCCCCTTGCTTTCAGCCGTTCGCAGTACCAGCACAGCAAGGCCGTTTTGGTTAATGTTACAAGGCCAGATCAGTCAATCATCCAGACTGTTGCCCCTGCAACTATTGAAAAGGCTGCTGCCCCTCTTCAGGAACCACATGTTTGTTTTTTTAATACGAACTGAAAATAATTGAATTGCTATTCATGAGCGCACGCATCTTGCATCAATTACTTGGGCCTCCCACATGTAAGTGAGATGACCATACGCTGATGTCTTAAGATACAAATACGGTACCCTAATTGCTGAAATATTTTCATATTACGGCATTGATTATTTACATGTAATACTTCTGTGAATATTATTCATGAGAATTTTTATGTTACTAAAGCAACAACTACGGAAATTTTCCTGTCTGAATTGCTTCGTGTTTTACTTTGATGCTCCAACGATGAGGCACCTTACAACTCCGTAGTTAATCACCTACCTATCAAAGTCGTGTCAGCTTTTTTCGTAACATTGTCTTTCGTTTTTAGTTGTGATTTGTCGTATTAGTTAGGCGTTTCCTTTTATCATCTACTTCATGAGATATTTCACGTAAGCAAAATGAGTACTGAGATTCAGGAGCGTTACAATAACAACAGTGAACCATACATGATGCGTGATATACAAAATGAAACAGAGCTGGCGATGAGATTTTCAGTTTTTACTAGCAAAATTAAAGCCAGCCGGTACTCACAAGGGAATTACGCGAATGGCTGTCTTCGAAGATACCTACGTCACTTCATGTAATCAGATCAGATCAATTTCAGTCAACTACAGTTTTATATGCCTTACATACAATAATGGCTCTTCTAATTTCAACTGTTTGTTTTTTGTTTTTCATGACCAAATGAAGGAAAATCACGAGTGAACAGCGACTAAAACAAAACTGAAGATACGATGAGACAAACTAGAGAATTTCTGTCAATGCAGTGGAATGGGAAAACAAAGAAATCATTGTTTATTCTCGGGTTCTCGTGCTTGCAAGTTAGTCGCTCTTCTCAGTTTGTTCAAAGCACAAGTTTTAGAAAAACGTGCCGCGCGGGTTTAGCCGTACGGTCTGGGGCGCTGCAGTCATGGACTGTGCGGCTGGTCCCGGCGGAGATTCGAATCCTCCCTCCGGCATGGGTGTGTGTGTTTGTCCTTAGGATAATTTAGGTTAAGTAGTGTGTAAGCTTACGGACAGATGATTGGTTCAAATGGCTCTCAGCACTATGGGCCTTAACTTCTGAGGTCATCAGTCCCCTAGAACTTAGAACTACTCAAACCTAACTAACCTAAGGACATCACACACGTCCATGCCCGAGGCAGGATTCGAACCTGCGACCGTAACAGCAGCGCGGTTCCAGACTGAAGGGCCTAGAACCGCTCGGCCACAGCGGCTGAAAACCTTAGCAGTTAAGTCCCATAAGATTTCACACACATTTGGACATTTTTTTTAGAAAAACGCAAATTTTCGTTCTTGAAGCTAATCACGCGGATTGTAATCTCATTTGCAGAGAAGAAGGCTGATTTAGCGCCAGGTGCATACAAGATGGTCAGGCATCATTACATTGCTTTTAGTTTCGAACTTCTTATTAATTAATTCTTGGCTCTGGACTTACAATAGCCGTAACAATAGGTCACATTCATTGTCTTTGTAATATTGAAATTACTAATTTTGTGGGATTTATCTGTTGTATTTTATGGTAAGGTAAATATAGCAAAACAATTAAACATGTACTCTGCGGAGCGCTCCGATGCAGAGTTGTACTCATTGGTGTGGATTATATCACTCAGGAGAATCAAAATGTAGATGCGTTAGCATAATTATTTGGGAGGTTAGAAGGAATGGCGACGATCATGACCACAATCCTTATTAACGTGAAATATTCGGCAAATGTACAGTAAGGCAGACAATTTAGCCGCTGAACACGAAATGAAACTGAAAGAGCAATTTGAAATATAGAGCCAAAGATTTTCGAACAAGTGCGGGATTTCGGTCTCTGTAGGTAATGAAAAAAAATCTAGAGTCAAATTGTGAGGCAGTAATTAAATAGGGAAGTGATGTCCGAAGTTTTTTTAGATTAAGGAATAATTACGAAAAGATTTTACGGAATGGTGCGACACTATTTACACTCCTATGACGTAATGAAAAGGGAACTTCCTACATCTACATTTACATGTATACTCCGCAAGCCAACTTGCCGGAGGTTACCTTGTGCACCAATGTCACTTCCTCCATTTCCTGTTAAACTTGTCAATAGTTCACGGGAACAACAGTTGTTTATACGTCTCCTCGAGTCCCTGTAATTTTATTTTCACAGTCTTTTCGCAAGATATTCGTAGTTGGAAGCACTTATAGGAACGAAAGCTCTCCAAACCTTAATAATTAACCCTACTGTGATGTACAACGTCTTTCTTGTAGCTTCTGTCACTGGAGTTCGATGGTTATCTCTGTGAAGCTTTCGAGCTTACTAAATGAACCTGTAACGAAACGGCCGGCCGAAGTGGCCGTGCGGTTAAAGGCGCTGCAGTCTGGAACCGCAAGACCGCTACGGTCGCAGGTTCTAATCCTGCCTCGGGCATGGATGTTTGTGATGTCCTTAGGTTAGTTAGGTTTAACTAGTTCTAAGTTCTAGGGGACTAATGACCTCAGCAGTTGAGTCCCATAGTGCTCAGAGCCATTTGAACCATTTTTTGTAACGAAACACGTTGCTCTTCTTTGGACCTCTCCTATTTCCTATACCAGCCCTCTGCGGTACGGATCCCATACTGACGATCAACATTGCTCGAACGAGTGTTTTCTAAGCTACTTCCTCTGTTGATGGACTATATTTCCTGAGGATTCTTTTCATGAATCTGACATCTGTCTTACTGCAATTAGTTTCATGTGATCATTTGAGTTCAGATCGCTCCGTACTGATACTCGTAGATATTTTGTGGAAGTAACTGCTTCCAGCGAATGTTCAGAAATTGTGTCATCATACGGTAACGCGTCTTTGTGTGTTCGCAATACGTTACATTTGCTTATGTTCAGGGCAACTGTCACTCCCTGCAGCAAGCGTCGATCGTCTGCAGGCTTTGCTGCATTCAGCTACAATTTTCTAGCGTTGCGACTTGTCTGCATGCACCTCAAAAAGCCTCATGGAACTTCTGACTTTATCTGCCAGATAAACTTAATAGTTTGTGGACAATAATGATCCTGTGACACACACCTGGAGCACGCTCGAAGTTTCTTTTGACTCTGAACACTTATCTCAATTTAAAATATTCCGTTTGCTAGATACTCTTCAGTCCAGTCACACAGTTGGTCTCTTAACCCATACGCTCGTACTTTGTTTATTACGCAGCAGTGCCGAGCTGCACCGAATGCCTTCCGGAAGTGTAGGAACCTGGCATCTACCTGGCTGCCTGTATGCACTGCTTTCTGGGTCCCGTGGACGAACAAAGTGGAATGGATTTAACACGATCGTTGTTCTGAGAACCTATAGAGGAGATTTTCGGCCTCCAGAAATGTCGTTATAAGCGAGCATAAAATATGTTACAGAATTGTACAACAGATCTACATCAGTGGCACGGACTTGTATTTTTCTGCATCTGTTCGATGACTCTTCTCGAAAATAGGAAAGTCCTGTGCGTTTTTTCTAGTCGTGAGAAACACTTCGCTCTTCCAAAGACCTACTGCGCAGTGCTGCTAGAAGACGGGCAAGTCATTTCGCATGCTCTGTGTAGAATCGTATCGGTGACGCGGCGTCAGGGCCAGTGGCCTTCCCACTGATGAGCGACGTCAGCTGAATTTCTGTCCCATGATCACTTATTTCAATATAAACCATTTTGTCATTTAAGTGATGATTTAAAGTAGGTCCACCGCGTAATCTATTGAAGTCACTGGAGGTCACGAACGTCTTGTAGAGCATTAAGGAAGCCACTCTACTGTTCTGTAGGCAACAGCAGGCTCAATTTGGACCAAGGGACAAGTTACTCACTCACATACCTTTTGTTGTGGGAGCTGTGCTTACTCTCCCCTCAGATTTTCTAGAAAACAGCCTTCTGAAGCACAAGCCAATTAAGGAGGTATTCATCCAGTCGTCTTTATTTAATCAATCCGTGGTGTACTGCCAAACGCTGGTCAGATCTTCAGAAAATACAATTTTAATAGTTACATGCAGGGCAATACTGTCCTGTGGGTGAGGGAACATGCAGAACAATTTTAAAGAGCATATTTGCCAAAATACTAGCCCATGGGAATCAACGAGAGAGATTGGTACTCATTAATTATGTATGTCATAGAACTGTTGATCTGAAACGTACAGTGCATGTATTCCAATTAACTCCACAAGGACACTAAGTGAGTGCGCTTGTGGTCGTTAAGAATAACTACGAAATATTATTTGCGGTAATGCGTTCTGTAAACCATGTTATGTCATACTGTGATCTGCTTCAGATGCATGTCAGTATGTCTATAAACGTCAGGTAAATGACTGAAATTTGTCGGCCCCAGGTTTCTTCGAGCTTAGCTACGTCTGGACACTGAATTTGTGCGAACCACTGCGTCAATGTGTTAGTGATGTTCGTGTTTTAGGTAGATTACGATTTTGTTTGTTATTCATGTGTATTTACGTATGTTTCATGTACTCCCTATCTGATGTATTGGATAACGGTTCTGTAAACTGATGCTAGTTCTACCAGAGAGTCCCTCTGCTGATACCACCTCACACTCTTGACTAGTCTATTCAGGATGACACACCAATGCAACCGGCAACAGTTCTACGTCTATTATACACTATTATGTGCTTTATCATGAAGACTGTACTCCTTTCTTAAATATGCATATTGCGTAAATTGTCGTCCTCCACTCAGCAAGGAATTACACTGGCCGTTAAGACTATAACGAATTCACAAATCATCAAGCTAATAAGTATAGTACTCTGCCCACAGTGTATTGATATTGATGACTTTGTACTCTATTTACACGTTATGTAATATTCACACAGTTATACACTGCTTTGGAACATAGTTTCCACAGATTTGAACACTGGAGCTTTTGTGTTGAAAATTCATTGTAAAACTTAAAAATGCGCTTACTGTACAGAAAAAATTAAGCTATTCTGTAATAGCCGTTGATATGTAAGGCTGAAGACCTTGTTCACGGTTTTCCCTTGGCTTCCCGAAAATCAGGGCCAAGTTCCTACATAAGAATGAAACTTCAATCCAAGGTTCTTAATACACTAACCTCTGACAGTATGTCTTGTGTAACTGTTTACTTATATTAGATAAATACTGCATGTAAGTGCACTTTGCATTGAAAGACGTGCCTTCACCGCAGCAAGATGTATAGTAATTTAGAATTGCTATACATGCATGTTTCACAAACTCTAATATGAACTCGATTGATGTATATTCTATAACTTGTAATCCGATGAACAACTTACATTTCTATGTCCCCTGGCCGACCTTGTTTGTTCTGTAAACAAAGACACGTTACATAAACCGTTGGCCAAGATATAAACTGATAAGAGAAGACCACAGAATGACATTAGTTATGTAATTAATATTTTTCCGCGTTCGAGGCAGTACAGTATTTCTGTATGAATTTGTTAATTACGCAATCATTTGCTTTGTTGTACCTCTGAGCTAATAACTAACGCGTCCTTGTGACAACCTGTGCCCTACAATTGTATGTCTGCAATGATTAAATTTCTTTAAAACTAATTGAAAAAATCGACAGGCGCTCATGATGGCACACCATCATTTACATCTACACCATACTCCACAAGCCACCTAACGGCGTATGGCAGAAGGTACCTACGGTACCACTAATTGATATCCCCTATCCTCTTCCACTTGCAAATGGCGCTTGGGAAGAATGACTGTCAGTAAGCCTCAGTATTACCTCAAATTTCTCGAATTTTTCCTACGTGGCCATTTCGTGAGATGTATGTAAGGAGAAGTAGTACGTTGTCCGACACTTCCCGGAAAGTGCTCTTTCGAAATTTCAACTGTAAACCTCTCTATCATGCACAACGTAGCGTCAGCCACTGGAGTTTAGTAAGTACAGCTGTAACGCTCTCGCGCCGAATAAATTATCCCGGGACGAACCGTGCCGCTATTCGTTCTGAGACGAACATATACTGAAGCCATTGTTGTAACGTATTGTCTTACGTAGCCGGCCGCGTTGGTCTAGCGGTTCTAGGCGCTCAGTCCGGAACCGCGCGACTCCTACGGTCGCAGGTTCGAATCCTGCCTCGGGCATGGATGTGTGTGATGTCCTTAGGTTAGTTAGGTTTAAGTAGTTCTGAGTTCTAGGGGACTGATGACCACAGATTTTAAGTCCCATAGTGCTCAGAGCCATTTGAACCATTTTGTCTTACGAAGAAAATATGCTAGCACAATAGCGGAAATATTTAAATAATACGGAATTTATTATCGACAGTTAACATAACTGCCAATATTAATCTTGAGAGTTTTTATGTTTCCAGAGCTACAGTTCCGGAATTTTTGCTTTCTGCATTGCATCGTGCTTTATCTGATGCCAGAACGATCGAACATCTAGCCGCCTTATCGTCAATTATTATTAAATTCTAACCCACTTCTCCTGGTAACGTTATCCTCTAAGCGTCTTATTAGACATTTCCCTTCGTTATCCCCGTCATCAGATATTTCACGTGTGCAAGAGCGGTACTGATATCCAATAACGTTACATTACCAGGTCTACTGACAAGCTGTACTTGAGTAAAAGAATGTTATTTTCTGGAGTAAACTTAAACATAGCAGAGGTTGAAATTTTCAGTTTTTACTAATGAAACTAAATCCACTCGGTATTTCCAAGGGAAGTTACGTCAATGACTACTTCTTATAGTACTATATAGCACTTTATGTAATCAGATCAGTTAAACTAAACGTAATTTCTCAATTTTAGTTGTCTACATTCATAGGCAGATAGTTAAAACAGTATAAGAGGAAGATTACATATTTTCCGATTGTCTATTTTAATCTGAACAACTTTCTTTCGTTGTCTTCCACTCGTATTGTTCTTTTTTGGTTCTTGAATGTACTGTGTAACACTCGTCTTTGTCCATCGTATGTACCTATTTTTCTCAGATGTGTTGCATCAGCTTACGTTATGGAATACCTCTTCTGTGCGGACCAATGGCATGAAACTGTCTTCATTTTCCTTAAGTCTTCCATGGTGCAATACAAAGAACGTGAGAAGACCTTATGATGTATCATGCAGCGTAACTTGCTGTGACAGTGCGAGAGAGAGACAAAGATATTGTTTATTACTCTGTGGCGGTCAGCGCTCACATAATTATTGTTAGGTTATAGAGTTTTTTGTTCTTGTTAAGAGTAATTTTAGGAGAGGAGAGCCATTCTTGTGATGTAAAAAATCGACGCCATTGCGAGTTTTTGATTCACATTGTAAAATATAAGTGCATATGGAAGGAAATCAGTTAATAGAACAATAAAATATTGTTCATTTCAAGAAGGTACGTCTTGTTATACACCCAGCGATGTACTGCTATTGTGATTTACTAATAAACACCAGCTGAGAACAGTTCCGACGGGAGCGTTCAGTTCTAGTGAAATAGTTCGATGTTTTCTTCGGAAAAGAAGTCACTTCATGGATCATTGAAATCCACAATAGTAACTGGACATTTCTCAGAACTGAAGGCAATCTGATTGCTATGCAACAGAGGCCCGAAGAATATTTCTCCGTAATTTGGTTACCACTTTCAGCTCAACACGGTATCTGCAGAATCTGGAGCAGATTTCTACAAAAGCGGAAGAGTGTAATCGCTATCAGTTTCACACACCGCCCTGTGTACGCTGTATGTATTTACCCACGACAGTGAACATACAGCTACTCACACACATAGAAAGACAGTACTAGGTGGTGTGGGGAAACATTTCAGTATAAAGGCCCTGTAGAGCTAAACAGTAATTAGCCTAGTAATAAATGGAGTCTTTATAGATGTCTACCGTTAGACAGGACACGATCCTGATACAACACTCATAGTGAACATGAAATATAACCATGTTAGTAATTTAGTAATTTATGTTTCATTGTGTGTATATATGTCTAGTTTTATAGAGTAACTACATTATGGTCCTTTGTATGTTTCAAGCTAACTGAACGTGCGGGAGTATCTTGTGAGGAGAACGAGTACGCCGTCCCAGCAGCCGAGCAGAAACTTCAAAAAGGCCAGAACATTTGAGTTACTAGCTTTCTGGAGCATTTATGCATTTAGTGACCTTTCATCTATTAATTTTCTAAGTATAAATAGTGTTGCTATATTACTTTTACTAGATTTCCTGTATTTTAGTAGATATAGTTAGACAATATTTTATGTGTTATCTATGTACTGTGTTTGTGTCACATTGTAAAGTGTACATTGACAGCATTAGGACATTAACGTTTTTTGCGTGTCTAAAAGTTCAATAGTCACCTTTGTAGGACTTATTTAGAGGAGAAACTGTCAATTTCTCATTTACATGGTGATAACTAGATCTATGTTCAAAGCCAGTAAGCAAGCACGCATCACAATGCCACACAATGAATTAAATAGTGTGAATGCATCGTCAACTAGTGCCACAGAATTTAATACCGCCGTAGTTAGCGATATGTCGATTACGGCTGAGCAACCAGCAATAATTAATGCGCTCACGCCGTCGACACAAACGGTTGCTAGTTCCGACATTCATATGTCGAAAGAAGTCCAGAGAAATATGCAGCAACCAACAAACAACATGAATTTCATCTCTGACACAGACGCGTGCGAAAACGAAATGACTGTACCGAAAATTGTGTCGGTACAATCCTCATTAAGCCCAGTGCAATCGCCAATTGCTGAGAATACTGATTTGTTATCCCAGCTGATGTCAAGTTTGACTGTCATAACACAAGGGATTAAGGCATTGGAAACATCGCAAACTAATCTTGCAACGGCACAATCCACGTTTGCAAACGATATGAATCCTTGATTCCAGGCATTGGAAACTACGCAATCCACTTTTGCAAATGACATGAATCGTAGATTCCAAGTATTGGAGAGTGCGCAATTTAATTTGGCAATCTAATAAACTAAAAGAAATAAATGATAAGATTACTGAAAAATTCCCGAGTTTGGAAACAAAGCAGAGTCACTTGATTACCAGTCAGGCACAACTCATAGTTACACAAGAACAGCAGTATCAGGAATTAACAAACAAATACAAAGACATCTTATGTCGTCAAGATACACTAAATCATCAAGTGCAGGCAGTTATTCATGTACAGAACACTATTGCGCAAGACGTGAATACAATTAAGCACGATAACGAGCAAGCTGTCATTGAGCTTACTCGGAGGATAGACACTCTCAGTCTCGAAGGCGAGAAACACATAGAGAAACTTTTCAATGAACATAAGATCGCATTCTCTAAGGACATTGAAGATTGGGCGAAAGAGCAAACCGAGACAGTGCGAAATTATGTTGACAAAACCTTGAAAGAAACGGTTTCTAACGTGCAAGTTAACAACGAAGCTGCACAAGAACAACTTAAAGCAGAAGTTAAAGAGATTAAGGAGAATATAGGAGATGAATTTCCTGCTTGGAAAGCAAAGATAGAAAATACATTAAAAGCATGCCAGCAAGGTCTAGTTAATACTAGAGGGGCACATACTACTTGCAGTTTATCAAAGGCGGACATTATTCCTGATGAAACCAGTGAAACCGAATCCATGCAACAATATCCATGTATTGGTGCATATTTACGTAATCAACCAGAAACAAATTATCGAGATTATCATTCGCCACGAAGTAGCCACCAGAATACACCTGTGACTATGAATTAAGAAAAAATGCTTAAATATCGTCAATTCCAGATATTTATTCCCGAAAGGAAGTCGATCAATCCCGTGGTATTTATCAAGCAATTTAAAGGGATATTGCCGCGAATGTGGACTGAGCAACAAAAAATTATGTACGTTGCAGGATTCATACATGGAGATGGATCGATGTGGGCGTCAGAAGCATCCGATTGGTGTCAAGGTTATGACCAATTTGATCGCGCTTTCTTGCACAAATACTGGAATAAGGGAGTACGAGAAAGACTACGTAAGGAAGTTTTTGACCCACAACCCTTTTCTTTCAAAAATGGATCTCTAAGAAAGTATTTCGAGAAGTATATAAATAAAAGCAAATACTGGAATGAACCAATCCCGACGCAGGATATCATTCGAATATTAAAGGGCAAACTTCCACTTGAAGTTAAGCAAAAACTTCTACATGTGCCTGAACAACATGTGGAAGATTTTCTAGCCACAGTGGATTCAATAGAAATTCTGTTCGAAGAATCACGTGTGCGCTACAACCAGCCAAGTTACCAACCTAACAAATACAATAGTAACAACAAACAGTATGGAAACAAACCTTTTGCACACAATTCACCAAACCCACAGGTAAATTATTTCCAGAAAAACGTGAAATTTGGTAACGAAAATCTCGACCAGTGTAATCATGACCAACAATGTGAACAAACATATAAACGGAAATGGAGGAAGAATAATAAGAAGAGGAAAGGATACTATCAAGAAGGGAATTATCAGCAAAAACGCCGATATCAGCACCCAACCCAAGAATATCACAACCAACCACAAACTTCAGGTTGGGTACCAAATGATAATGCAAATAGATGGAGAAATCAACCACCAATAATAACCGACGTAACGGAGCAGACATCTACTAATAATGGACAATCGTCAAACTTAACTCGACTGTCAGAAGCCCCGACGGTGCAGTAGAGGAAGTTTTCAGGGGCGAAAATTCAAGCGTCAATTTCTTTCGGTACAATGATGGCAAATTATTAATAGAAGAACTTCAGCAGGATATGATGCCTTGTCAAGAAGAACATATCACTGAACCTGTTGCGAAAATTCAGACGGCAATTGAAGGCATTACTGTGCAAGTTACTTTAGATTCAGGAGCAGCAGTAAATGTCGTTTCTGAGAAGTTATTTCCAAGAATACTTCAGAAAGCAAATTCACTGATTTTTCCTGTTCAATGTTGTATAATTGTAGGTCCTACTGGTCATAAGTCTTCTCAGGTTAAAGTGCAGACTCAACTCCAGTTAGATATAGGAAATGCAGCTATAAATTGCACGTTCCTTGTAATAGAAAAATTGGTTGAGGACTGTATCCTGGGTATAGATGAATTTAGAGAAAGAAATTGGCATATCGATTTTTCTCTAGGTCGTGCCAGTTTTACAATAATGGATCAGAAACATCAAGTGAATCTTCTCAGGGAATATAGTACCCATGGAAAGTATTGTCAGGGACGAAATCTGCAAATAAAGTGGATACATAGCAAACCTGTACAGTATTACCAAATTAATTACTTTCAACCAGTTTTAAACCCTGAAGATATGGCATATGAAAAGGTACAAGAACCTGAATGTTTGCAACAACACCAAAGAAAGCAATTATATGATCTTCTACAGGAATATCATGAAGTCTTTCAAGAAAGACCTGGTGTAATCAAGGGATACACATGCCATTTAGATGTGATACTACACCAAGTTTTCTGCCGTATTTTTTATCCAGTACCGTGGCACCAACGAAAGGCAGTTGATGCGGAAATCCACCAGATGCTTGAATGGGATCTGATCGAACCTTCGACGAGTCCATACTGTAATCCGCTTCATGTTGTCTCGAAAAAGGGAGGAAAAGTTCGTCTCGTGCTAGACGCACGGCAGATAAATAAGATTATCGTGCCCATGCGAACTCACCCGGAAAATATCGATGAGCTAATTCAAAAGTTCGAGGGGATGAAATACTTAACAAATACTGATTTGAGAAGTTCATTTTGGCAGGTGGCTCTAGACGAACCATCAAAAAAGTACACCGCATTTGTACATGCAGGTAGAAGCTATCAATTAAAGGTTTTACCTTTCGGGCTAAACGTGAGCTCAGGAGTTTTTATAAATGCTCTAGATTATACGTTGGGACCTGCACTTCGAAGCAATTTAACTTTGTTTGTGGACGACATGCTCATAGCTACGACCACATGGAAGGAGCACGTTGATTTATTGAGAAGAGTGTTAGAACGTTTCAAGGAAGCAGGCATAACCGCAAATCTGCAAAAGTCCCATTTTGCTCGAGATAAAATCAAATTTTTGGGTCATCTTATAAATGGAAAAGGCATCTTACCGGACTCCGAGAAACTAAAGGCAATAAAAAACTTTGCAGTTCCAACACCAAAAAGACAGTTAAGGGGCTTCCTCGGAGTTGTCTCTTTTTTCAGGCGTTTCATTCACGACCACTCTATTAATGCAGAACCGTTGTACAGCTTGTTGCGCAAAAATACTCCGTGGGTGTCGACGCAACAATGTCAGAATGCATTTGAAGCAATAAAACATGCCTTAGTCAATCCACAATTATTATATCATCCAGATATGAGCCAAGAATTCGGTTTAATGGCAGATGCTTCGGAAATTGGAATAGGTTAATGCCTCTTCCAAGTAAAGATGATAGACAGAAAATCAACTTTCTGTCCAATAGCCTTTGCTAGCCAACTCTTAACTGCTTGTGAAAGAACATATACGACTACCGAAAGGGAAGCATTGGCCGTAGTCTGGTCATTTAAGAAATTTTACTATTACTAATATGGAGCGAAGACAACAGTGTACTGTGACCACAAAGCGTTAAGTTTTTTGCAAACGTGTAAATTATTACATCGAAGATTAGCAAGATGGACGCTCTCACTCCAAGAGTTTCAATTTGAAATTAAATACCTAAGCGGACAGGATAATTTCATCGCCGATGTACTGTCTAGAATGCCAGATGGAGATTTGTCAACTATCAACATCACGGACAATCCGTCCGAATTTAATGTTCTTATAATGACTGATAGAATATATAGGAAACATTTTATTGACATGTGTAAGAACATGGAAAAACTTCAGAATGAAGATCCTCGTTGGCATTCAATAAAGGAAACTTTAGCAAAGCCTGGAAACGATGATCTGAAGAGACTGTACAAAGTTCAGGACGACGTCTTATTTTTCAAAGGGCATCTTGATTCAGATAATTGGAAGGTGTGTATTCCCGAGAAGAATGAGAATGACTTAATTTTGCACACGCACATCACTTGGGGACATTTTGGAGTATTAAAGTGTGCTAGGAAGATTCAAGCATATTGCTACTTCCCAAACATTCGCAGGAAAGTGCACAGACAGTTAAGGAAATGTAAAATTTGTCAGCTAGCCAAACCAGGAAATTCTTGTGTGAAAGATTTCCTACATCCTATTATACCCACTAAACCGCTGTCAGTCATTTCGGTCGACGTCTGGGGTCCTCTACCATCATCAAGGGGAGGATGCCAATATATTGTAGCTTTTCTTGATATATTCACTAAGTATGTCAAACTTTATCCATTAAAATCAGCTACTGCTGCATCCATAGCCAAGAAGCTGGTCAAGGATTATATAGTCAAGGTAGGCAAACCAGAGGCTATTCTTTCTGACAATGGGTCAATGTTCACTGGATTTCGTTGGAGGCAAACATTAGCCAGTTGTGGTATAAAACAAATTCTAACATCAGTGTACCACCCTTCGGCGAATCCCGTGGAACGAATTTTTCGTTAATTAAACCGGTTCATGAGAACATATTGCCACAACCAGCAACCCAAATGGATCGACTATCTTCACGATTTTCAGGAAATTGTAAACAACATGCCACATACTACGACAGAATACACCCCATACGAACTGATGTTTGGAAAACAGGAACAGAATGACTGGATTCGACCAATTACTAAAGTAGCTATTAACAAAATAGACCTACAAAATAAAGTACGACAATTCTTACTTAATATAATGGACAAGGCAAGAAAAAGGAAAATATATTTTGACAATCGACTTGGAAAAATAAAAACATATAAAGTGAAAGACCAAGTTTTAGTAAAAACTCATCCTAAGGCTTCACTTATACAGAGGAAGAACACAAAATGGCAATTATTGTATCAAGGACCATTTGTGATTACCAAAATACCCCATCCAGGAACTTATGTTTTGAAGGATGTGAAGAATGGAAAGGTGAAAGGAATGTATCCTCATCACTTGTTAAAGCAATTTCATGATGACTGAAGATTCTGAAGATTGAAAATACTATTCTTATCAAATAACATTGATTAGAGAATTTCCATTAAACCTATGAATCATACTTAGGATAGTTTGTTTCATTTCGCAATTTAGTAGTTAGTTTTTCTTTTCAGGCATAATGTACGAGAGATATGCTGACATTATGTATTTGTTTTCCACCGTAAAGATATGTTTTCTTTTCAGTATGCAGAGAATTTAGCTATAGTATGAATGATTTCTTTTAAATTTTTTTTATTTAGTTGATAGTAACTTCAATCAGGTTTCACAATGCATAATGACCATGGGTTAGTGACTCAAATGAATCTGGTCTATGGCAAGATATTTTTTCTTATGTCAATTTAACAATCTCAATGTATGTTTGTATTTGCTTTTTTACTCGCTGAGCTGAAGTCATGCTGTTCGGAAGGGGTAACCCGTTCTCAGTTTTAAAAGGACGCCTATTACTTTGTTTCAGTCTCTTGTGATGAACATTGTCTTTAGAATTGTACTATTGTTGTAACATACCTGTGTATGTAAAATATGTTATATCAATTGTTGCTCGCGAAGTTACCAACTGAGCCAATGCCTTTCAGTTATAAGCACATCAACAAGTGTTAAAGTCCATCTGAAAGATGACGAGCATAAGTTGACACGGCAGCGCCAGTTGGATTTGTGTATAGTGCATTCTAGGGTTGTTGATAAAAATGAAGAACACCTTACGACTTCCGAATATTTCGAATTGAGGACAGAGAATTAGAAAGAACTTTAGATTAGATTCTATTTCAGCTCAGCATAGATCAAACACCTTTTCCACGGAACTTACACTGACTCTTATTTTCATGTTAACCATATGCGGGAAACCATAATACCCACGAGGAGACGGTGAAATGGGAATAGAATTCAATCAGTTACCCGGAGATGACTGATAGAAGGGAATCGTAGATGGACGTAAAACCAACGCGTCGACGGTTCACCTCAAGACACAGAAGATTAACTGTGTTGTGTTTCTTTTGTGAACAGTGTTTAAATTCATTCAAAAAAAATCAATATTGTAAATATTTTTTTTATTTTCCATTACAATTCAATTAATTATCTTTGCAAATGAGAAATACGAGGATGGTAAATCTACCCCGAGGTTTTCCTTGGTTTTCCTTTGTGGGGCTTGGCCGAATGGCTAGATTATCCGTTTGAGACATCCCAAGGCGAGTGACAGAAGCTTTGAGTGATGATGAAAAAGGTTTCTGATCACATCTCATGCCATCCTCGACAAATGAATAAAATCAAGCATGTATGCTATGCATATAAGCTGCATCAGGTATTCAGCACAGGCTTTGTCAGCAGTATATGCACCCAAATCTATAATTTACGTCTAGATAGTCATTCACTAATACCAAAATATCATAAGAAATACAGTGGACATTAATACTCTAGTGGACTTTAATACAGCGTCATAAACAATCACCCATATAGTGTTGTGTGAACGCTCGTGTTTGTTTTTGCCCAAAAACGTTCCTCCACAAGAGGGGCATATATGATGTATCATGCAGCGTAACTTGCTGTGACAGTGCGAGAGAGAGACAAAGATATTGTTTATTACTCTGTGGCGGTCAGCGTTCACATAATTATTCTTAGGATATAGAGGTTTTGTTCTTGTTAAGAGTAATTTTAGGAGAGGAGAGCCATTCTTGTGATGTAAAAAATCGACGCCATTGCGAATTTTTGATTCACATTGTAAAATATAAGTGCATATGGAAGGAAATCAGTTAATAGAACAATAAAATATTGTTCATTTCAAGAAGGTACGTCTTATTATACACCCAGCGATGTACTGCTATTGTGATTTACTAATAAACACCAGCTGAGAACAGTTCCGACGGGAGCGTTCAGTTCTAGTGAAATAGTTCGATGTTTTCTCCGGAAAAGAAGTCACTTCATGGATCATTGAAATCCACAATAGTAACTGGACATTTCTCAGAACTGAAGGCAATCTGATCGCTATGCAACAGAGCCCCGAAGAATATTTCTCCGTACTTTGGTTACCACTTTCAGCTCAACACGGTATCTGCAGCATCTGGAGCAGATTTCTACAACAGCGGAAGAGTGTAATCGCTATCAGTTTCACACACCGCCCTGTGTACGCTGTATGTATTTACCCACAACAGTGAACATACAGTCACTCACACCCATAGAAAGACAATACTAGGTGGTGTGGGGAAACATTTCAGGATAAAGGCCCTGTAGAGCTAAATAGTAATTAGCCTAGTAATAAATGGACTCTTTATAACCTGTACTAATTCTAGTGCGTGAGGTCGTCACTGGAACACAGTTGACTAAAGTCACTTACTTCTGTATTGACTCACATATCAGCTACACGACACATCGCTTCCGTACAGCGCCTGCAGTTTTCCTACACCATACAAGGCTATAGCGTGCTAAATTCTTGCGAATGCACCAGCGAAGGTTCGGAAAGGGCTTCATCCTAATTATTTAGCCACATCTTACAGTTTACACAGTTGCATACAGGGCTACATTTAGGGTGAAGCTGTGGCGTTTGCCCTAACAGAGGAAGTTTTGTGGTAGCTGACCTGGAAAAACGGCAGTTTACAGCAATTTCCGAACTCAAAGCCTATAACGCTCCATCTAAGGTTTATTATTTAACTGTATAAAATTTTACTACACAGTACTTGATTTAATGAACTGACGAGATTCAAAAGTGAAAAGGAATAATTTTTTAAAGAAAAGGACAAGAGTGGAAATTCATGTCCATGCAAAAACGAGCATTTCACATTGAGAAATAAAGTATTGTATCTAAAAGCTGGTGTGTTTTGATAGGCAAATGTCATATACCAAAAATCAGTTTGAAAAAAAAAAAAGAACATCAGAGGCCGAAATCTCAACTGAGTGGGTGTACGCTGTTCACGTCCCCGCCGCTGGGGGCCGAGTACCGATGCAAGTGGTGAGTAAATTTAGTGGGAAGAGCGGTCGCTAGAACATGTCAGACATAATAGTCGCTAGAACATGTCAGACATAATACTGACGTGACGGTGGAATCTCAGCTCCGTAATCACACTCAGATATTTGCTTTTAGAGACTACTGTGTACCACCAAAGCCTGGTTTTTGCGTGATTTGGTAGAACTAAGCCTTCGCGAAACGATCGGCATTCATTTGCCGATTGATGGCCGAATGATCTGTGATAAACACAGAAGGCTTTGACACAGCCATAGCCTCAGCGGGAAGTCGATTAAATTCAACTATTATGACGGGAACGTGAGGAAAGTAACAGCAGAAATGGTGGGATTCTGGGTCAGGACCATAAGCATTTCTGAGCTTTCATTCGAAGTGACTCGAGCGCAAATCAATTCAGTTCTAAACATGTATGACACGGCACTGCGTGACACGGCGGAACAACGGACAAGTTTCGAAATCTTCCCTGTTCTAAACATTGTTAGACGGGTTACAATTGACCTCTATCCAAATATTCCCTCATGGATGTAAGTCTGCGGATGTAGACCGATCATGATCTACGAAGGGTAACCTACAAAGTGCTCAGCTTGTGGCGAGGAAGGATATGTAATATCTAAATGTAGAGGTGGTTGGCCCACTTATCATTGAGAGAAGCACTTGGTTCGACGCAAATGTTAACCTTCCCAGTGACTACGTTGCAGGAGTCCGGGGCACGGGAACAAAACTGTCATAAGCTGAGGGGAAGATCCAGGAGTGGTGGCTATTTAGGAAAGCGTCACAGCAATGGACAAGAAGCAGACGGACACGACAGAATCAATCCCTAATTCAGCGGTTCAATGAGCAACCAATGACGGAGTAGAACAAATCTGAGAGGTCACAGTTTTAAATAGCGGGCAACAGGAGGTGGACGGAGCTATGTCGCCGGAACCGACCACACTCTCAGATAATGACGAGGACAGAGCAAAACACTCACCATGAAAATACAAAGAAACAATGGTTAGCTCCCTCAAACGCGGATGAAAGCGCGAGGGAAATACGTGAAGGAGCGTACAGGATAGCCCGCACACTTGGAGGAACATCGGATGGCCACCGTGACACCAGTACGGAATCCACCAGATACCCCATCAGGCGTCCATCCCTGAGTCGCCCGAGAAAGGGAACCACCTTCCCGGAAGGGAACCCACTCACCCACCTACTCGATAGGGAAAAAATCCGCCCAAAATGGAATCCATCCACTTATGAGATGGAAAAGGGCAGGACACAAGAGACGACACAAAACGGGCCACCCATGCAGCGGTGTAAAGGCGGTACGGAGTCGAGTTACCTCAGGAAGACAGAAAACTGGGCATATGATGTGGAAAGTAATCCATCAGGTGAAGATATGAACGAAGAAACGAAGGTATATGTCTCGAAGAGGGAGTGCAATCAGGCAAGTTTCGTACGGATGGGGCAGTGACACCTTTGTGAAAAAAATTCAACAGCAGCCACAGGCAACGGCAGGGATACCCTGCCTCCCCTCAGAGAACAATTCCGGCACGGGCATACAGAACACGGAAATTCAACAGCAACAGTACAACAGTATAAGCAGAAGCCTGAGGCTCCAGACTTCACGTGACATGCTATACGGCACGGAGTTTCAACTAGTCCTACTGCAGGAGGCGACGGAACATAGATCTCCACATGATTAGCGGATATACAGCTTACACTCACCCAACAACTGCACAAGACCTTGGGGCAGTAGTACTTGCTGAGGGACGAATAGCGGTGAAAGACGTAGAGTACCTGCCAATAGGCCGTGGTATTGCGTTCAACAAACAGGGCCCATGTCTCATCACCGTCTGCGCACTTTCTGGGACGGAAACTTTAAAACAAGAAATGGCCCCGTTATTTGCCTAAACGTACTATCACATTACTCATTATCTTCGGAGGTGACTACAAATACGTCCTCTTCTCGAAAGGCCCAGATGCCGCATTTTCACAGTTGCCAAGACCTACTACATTAATGAGGTACTGGCGTTAGTTTAATACTTGGGAGCATGTAAATGATGATCAGCAACGATTTACACATTTCACGAACCACTCAGGCAGCGGACCTGAGCGTATTTACGTGACGCCAGCCGTAAGTCACAAAATTTTGCAGACAGAATCATGGCCGGCCTTTCTCTCTGACCATGCGGCGTAAATTTGTACAATCAATATCCAAAGACAATGGACGTATCACGATAGAGAATACTGCAGGTTTAACGCCCATATTCGAACTAAACGGAATTCCGTGGAATATCTTGCACGACACATGCTTTGGCGTTGGAATGATAATTTTTTTTAATTATTTCCTTTTATTTTTGGTCGTCGTTGTTCCGATTGATTTGATGCGGCCCGCCACTACATCCTCCAGTATATCAACGATTTTATTTCAGAGTAGCAGTTACAACCAACGTCCTCAATTATTTTTTGGTTGTATTTCAATCTCGATCTTCCTCTGCTCTACAGTTTTTATGCTCCACAGCTCTCTCTAGTACAACGGAAGTTATTCTCTGATGTTTTAAAAGATGTCCCACCATCTCGTCCTTTCCTCTTGTCAGAGTTTTCTATATATCTCTTCCTCCCCAGTTCTGCGGAGAAGCTCCTCATTCCTTACTTTATCAGTCCATCTAATTTTCAACATTCATCTGTAGCGCCACATTTCAAACGCTTCGATGCTCTTTTGTTCTGATTTTCCCACAGTGCATGTCTCAGTACCATAAAATGCTGCGCTCCAAACGCATATTCTCAGAAATTTCTTCCTGAAATTAAGACCCATGTTTGACACCAGCAGACTTACTTTGGAGCCAGGAATGCCCTTCTTGTCAGTGACAGACTGCTTTTTATGTCCTCCTTGCTCCTTCCGTCTTAGGTTATTTTGCTGCCTAGGCAGCAGAATTACTCAACTTCGTCTACTTCATGATCCCCAGTTCCGTTGTTATGTTTCTCGCTGTTTTAATTTCTGCTATTTCCCATTATTTCAGTCTGTCATCGATTTACTGTCAGTCCATTGTTTCTACTCATTACATTGTTCATTCCATTCCACACATCCTGTAATTCTGCTTCACTTTCACTGGCGATAGCAATGTCATCAGCTAATGTTATCACTTATAATGTTCCACTTTGTACTTTAATCCCACTTTGAAACTTTCTTTTATTTCCCTTATTGCTTTTCGATGTACAGACTAAACAGTATTGGCGGAAGACTATATCCCTTCCATACACCCTACTTTAATCCGAGTTCTTCTTTCATGATATTCCCGTCTTATTGTTCCCTCTTGGCTCTTGTAGATATTATAAATTATCTAACTTTCCCTGTAGCTTACCTCTGCTTTTCTCAGATTTTCGAACATCTTGCAGAATTTTACATTGTTGTATGCTTTTTTCAGGTCGACACATGAAATGAACGTGTCTCGATTTTTCTTTAGCCTTGCTTCCGTTATCAAACGCAACGTCGGAAGTGCTTCTGATACTTTTGCCTTTGTTTAACACCAAACTGATCATGAATTTCATATTCTCATTTTTCTTTTTCTTTTTATCTGTATCATTGTTGTCAACAGCTTGGATGCATGGGCTGTTACTCAGATTGTGCCTGAATTCTCGCACTTGATAGCTCTCGCTATCATCGTAATTGTGCCGATGATGTTGTACTGAAAGGGTGATGATATGTCGCCAGTCTCATACGGTCTACACAGCTTAGTGAATAGTCTTCTTTCTTGCCACTTCCTCAATTGATTTTAGAAATTCTTATCGAATGTTATCTATGCCTTCTTCCTTATTTGGCCTTAAGTTTCGAAGGTTTTTTTAAATTGTGATTCTAATACTGGCTCTGCTATCTGTTCACTGTCGATTCCTGTTTCTTATTCCATTGCGTCATAAGTTAAGACCTACCCCTCATAGAGGCCATCAGTCTACTCTTTCCACCTATCCGCTCTCTCCTCTGCATTTAATAGTGGATTCCCATTGTACACTTATTGTTACCGCCCTTACTTTTGATTTCACCTGGCACTTTTCTGTACAATGAGCCAGTACTTCCGACGCTCATTTCTTCCCCGACTTCTTCACAATTTTCATTCAGTCATTTCGCCTTAACTTCCCTGCACTTCCTGTTTATTTTGTTCCTAAGTGTACGGCAGAATTTCTCTGAACTTCCTTCTTTCGACGATTAGGGGGAGTATTTCTTGTGTTGTCCACGCTTTCCTCGCCGTTGCTTCCTTGTACATACTGTGTACTTTTCAACTTCTGTGATCATCCTTTTTAGAAATGTCCATTGTTCTTCATCTGAAATGCTTACTGAGCTTCTCGTTATCACAGTCTCGATAGTCTCAGACGACTTCAAGCGTATCTCTTCATTCCTTAGTACTTCCGAATTCTACTTCTTTGCACATTGAGTCTTCCTGACTAGTCTCTAAAACTCCAGTCTACTCTTCGTCACAACTAAATTGTGATCCCCATCCATATCTGCCCCTGGGAACTCCTACACAACGACAGATATAGGAGATCATGGTGAAAAAGTGCCTGGTAGTGAAACCCACTCGAGACATTCCACGCACAGTTGCAGTCACTAACGAAGATTTACCTAATAAAGTAGACGCCTATATATGTCAACATACCCTCCGATCCCTGGACGAACTACAACGGGTGGTCTTGGTGAACATATACCTTATATCTAAAGTAAACAATATGGCACGAGTGCTCCCGTTAGCCCCCACGACAGCAAAAAGGTTGCTAGCAGTCTTCGGCCAGTTTGTCAGCCGTGGCCACAAAACAAAATGGTTCAAATGGCGCTGAGCACTATGGGACTTAACATCTGAGGTCATCAGTCCCCTAGAGCGTAGAACTACTTAAACCTAACTAACCTAAGGACATCACACACATCCATGCCCGAGGCAGGATTCGAACCTGCGACCGTAGCCGTCACGCGGTTCCAGACTGAAGTGCCTAGAACCTCACGGCCACATCGCCGGCAGCCGTGGCCACATTTTCAGAGTCAAATATACCACAGTGACTCTTCAAACAGCAGTGATGGAATAAACCTCACTGACGTATATACAAAGACACACGTTCTACATATCAGTTCCATATAGAAAAGGTGATAGCATGTGCCGAAGAGTATAGCCGCCTTCGCATTGAACTTAACGAAGCCGGCCAAACTTGAAGAGCTGACATCTCTAATACACTGACGAAAAAAAAAACGAAAAACCAAAAATTACAAACGCAGAATAATGGAATTGCTGGAATATATTTACCTAGATAACTTGTTTAAGTGACTAACGTTGCAAGATCCCAAGTTAATGTAAGCACTAGATAAGCCATTGCAAATGTGAAATGCTGATACATTAATAACTGGTATAACAGCCAGAATGTTGAATTCAAGCATGCAAGCGCGAATGAATTGTATTGTACAGGTGCGGATTCAGTTTGTGGGTTGGAGTTCCATGCCTATTGCGCGTGGTCAATAAATACAGGGACAGCTAATGTTGTTTGTGGAAGTCGCTGGAGTTGTTGTTCGTTGATGTCCTATATGTACTCAATTGGAGACAGATCGGTTGATCGAGGAGTACAAGACAACAAGTCGACACACTAGGAAACATGTTCGGTTCCAACAGCGGTATTTGGGGAGCGTCGTTCTGCAATACTGCTGACGAATGCTAGCACAACAGCTCGAATCATCAGATTTATGAACAAATTTACAGTCAGAGAGCGTGAAATAACAACGGGAGTGCTTCTGCTGTCTTACAGAATCCCTCCCCAGATCATAACTTCAGGCTGTTGGCAGCACACAGACAGGTTGGGTTCAGGCCCTCAGCTGGTCTCCTCCTAACCAATGGTACGAAGCCTTTTACCAACACACCTCCAACATAATCTCCAATGATCTCTCGTTAGACGCCACTAAAGTCGCAAATGGAGGTGATTTGGGGTCAGTGGAATGCACGGCACAGGCCTTCTGGCTAGGAGCTGACCTTGAAGTAACCGGTTTGTATCAGTTCGTTGTGTCATTTTGGTGCCAACGGGTGCAGAGAAAACGAAGGAATCATAGGAAAAACACTCCTGCCTGAGCACAAAAAATGCAAGTACGCTCCTCTTTAAAAGATTCTTTAAAAAAGGGGAACTAGCTGCCTTAATGCTCATTCCGCCTTCTTCACCAAACATTTTGACACGAGAACACGGGAATATACTCGCCTTTTTTATGCTAAAGGACAGTGGCAGAGATACAGTGGTGTTGGAAGATAGGGGATTCAGTGCTAGCAGGAGAGAAGGATGGAGAGGAGATAGTGATGGTGGGTTAGACAATGTGGCAGTGAAAGAGAGAGAGAGTGTTGGATGAAGACAACAAAGGTGCGAGCCAAAGAGAGAGGAGGTATTGATGGTCAGAGGTAGATAGACGCAGTAACTGACGACAGATGGATAGAGATAGAAGCACTGGGAGAAAAAGAAGGAAGACAGTGGTGATGAAGAATACAGATGAGTGAGGGTCTTACCTACGCTTTGGGGAGGGGGCGTCTGGTTCCTTCCTGACCGACGAACTTTTTTACACGTAGGTATAGGTGAGCGCGCATTTTGAACCGAAATCTTAAACACATTGGTGTAGGGGAGAAAAATAATTTGGACCTCCCAGTTTATTTCAGCTGCCGAGGTATGGTGGCGACTGTGACTGGTCGAAAGAAAGACAAAAGGAGACAGCTTAAATGATAGAGAGGACATTGACAGTGGGATATAGTGTAAATCGATGAGAGAATGAGGAAGCAGTGGGAATGAGACATACATGGTATGTGAGAGCGAGAGGGACATGCTGAATATGAAGACTTAGATACAAAGGGAGATCGGTTAAAAGGATTTATAACGTTCTGTTTTAAAATAACGCAGATATGTTGGCATGCCAAAAGTTTTGTTGAGGAAGGTGGAATGAGAATTCAGGCAGCTGGTTCCTCAGTTTTCCGTCAGATTCGGTTAAACAGGAAATTATTCTCCTTTTTTGTGACCCGACGAAAGAATTCATCCGCTGATATTCAACATATTTCAATCACATAAAATACTCTCCTGTAATGTCTAGTTGACGAATAAAGATGTCTGAAAGTGAAGCTCCCCACTTCCAATAGCTCAGTATTTCGTGTCTCCCGGCAGGAAATACAAGTCATATAGTTGAATCGTCTTTCTGTCAGGTCTAAATCACTTCAGACCCCCAAAAATTTCATAAACTGTGATTTTGAAAGTCTTTGTGATGTTTCAAACTGGGACGCCATGCGGCATTGGGAATTTGAAGGCGACGGAGTGCGGTGTGTGAGAGATGAATGTTAATTCCTATCAACATTCTACTGATAAAATGGTTCAAATGGCTCTGAGCACTATGGGACTTAAGTCCCCTAGAACTTAGAACTACTTAAACCTAACTAACCTAAGGACATTACACACATCCATGCCCGAGGCAGGATTCGAACCTGCGACTGTAGCGCCTCTACTGATAAATTCATTATATTAAGTCCGTACAAAATAATAACTTCACAGATATTTCTTTATTTTGGGTTTCTTGCGTAGAGACCCCTTAGTGGTGTTGCAGCTTAGATAGCCAGTCGTGATTGTATAGTTCCTGATCTCCACTGAAGAGCCAAAAAAGCTGGTATACCAGCTTAATATAGTGGAGGGCCCCCGGGAACTCGCTGAAGTGTGGCAACACGACGTGGTATGGACTCGACTAATGTCCTGAGTAGTGCTGGAGGGACCAGACTCCATGATTCTAGCAGGGCTGTCCATAAATCTCTAAGAGTAAGAGGGAGTGGAGATCTCTTCTGAAAAGCAGGTTGCAAGGCATCCCAGATAAGCTCAATAATGTTCATTTCTGGGGAGTTTGGTGGCCAGCGGAAGTGTTTAAACTCAGAATAGTGTTCATGAAGCCACTCTGTAGCAATTCTGGACTTGTGGGGTGTCGCATTGTCCTGCTGCAAGTGCGCAAGTTCGTCGGAATGCACAATGGACATGAATAGCTGTAGATTATCAGGCAGGATGCTTACGTATGTCTCACCTGTTAGAGTTGTATCTAGATGTATTAGGGGTCCCATATAACTCCAACTGCAAACGTCCCACACCATTAGAGAGCCTCCACCAGCTTGAACAGTCCCTGCTGATATGTAGGGTCCATGGATTCCTGAGGTTGTCTCCATACCCGTACACACCCGTCCGCTCGATACAGTTTGAAACGGGGCTCGTCCGACCTGGCAACCAGTTTCCGCTCATTAACAGTCCAATGTCGGTGTTGACGGACACAGGCGATAATGTAAAGCTTTGTGTCGTGCAGTCATCAAGGTATTTGAGTGCGCCTTCAGCTCCTAAAGCCCAAATCGAATATGTTTCGTTGAATGGTTCGCACGCTGACACTTGTTGATGGCCCAGCATTGAAATCTGCAGCAATGTGCAGAAGGGTTGCACGTCTGTCACGTTGAACGATTCCCTTAAGTCGTTGTTCGTCACGTTCTTGTAGGATCTTTTTCCGGCCCCAGCGACGTCGGAGATTTGCTGTTTTGTCGATTTCCTGGTATTCACGGTACACTCGTGAAATGGTCGTATGGGAAAATCATCATTTCATCGCTACCTCGGAGATTCTGTGTCCCATCGCTCGTGCGCCGACTACAAAACCATGTTCAGACTAACTTAAATCTTGATAACGTGCCATTGTAGCAGCAGTAACGGATCTAACAACTGCGCCAGACACTTGTTGTGTTACATAGGCGTTGCCGACCTGAGCGCCGTTTTCTGCCTGTATTTGAATACGCATGCCTATACCAGTTTGTTTGGAGCTTCGTGTACGTTGTCACGAGAGTTCATTCATTACCTGTATGGCAGAAAATTTTTCCTGCTCAAGGTCCATAAGCATTTGACTGCACTGCTTCATCCGTAGAAGCAAGTTCCGGCGTTTAAGGCACAAAATCCTTAACGTTGGTAGTTATTACTGTGAAATTACCTGTATGATATTCTATATCGCCCGACGGCGCAACATGCAAAACCTCGATTCATTGCCTCGTTCACCTATCGGCACAGATGCAGCATTCGACGCATTGGAAGCTTCTTGTTTACATACTGACTCTTCCGGATCGCAAGCACTGGATTCATTTCCTAGTGACTCACGGTGGGTTGCACAGGTCACAGGAGCATAACAAATCACAACGACTGCTAAAAAGTTAAATTTGCAAACGTTGACCACGCTCTCTGACATGTATTCCCGATCGTTTAGTGCGAAGATACTTTGCGCATCGCAGCAGTTTATCTCCTCTGAATGATGTGAATCTGCTTCACACGCCTAACGAAGAGACAAGAGTGATCATCGCCGCGTCGTTGGAACAGCGGGAGTTAAGTCTTCTTCATAGAGGTATCTGGGGAACAGCTCGCCCTAATCTGGTGGCAAAAACAGACATAATGTCTTGTGGGATAACAGCAAACAGTGATTTTATGTTACTTAAAATCCGTCTCGATTGCATTTTTTTTATTATTATTATTCATATGACCGGTTTCGGTTCATTCAGAACCATCTTCAGATCTGATATTTCAGTTATAGGAGTAACCCTTCCAAATCCAGCAACTTTCACATGCTACGTCACAGCATGTGACCTAGCACGTGAAAGTTGCTGGATTTGGAAGGGTTACTTCTGCAACTGAAATATCAGATCTGAAGATGGTTCTGAATGAACCGAAACCGGTCATATGAATAATAAAAAAAAAAAAAATTGCAATCAAGACGGATTTTAAGTAACATTATCTAATCTGGTGGCGCCAACATATTACGTTGCTTTGTTTATCTAAGCAAACAGAACGTGTGACGGGACACTGTCGCCTTGGCGCGAACAACCAGGCCGCTCCACGCCAGGAGTTTTTCTCCTGGACACATTATGATGCTCCATTCCAACGCTTCCATATAGACTGCGCTGGGCCCTATTGACGAACACGTTGATTATCGTCGATGCCTAGAACAAATACCCTTTTATTATCCTATTGCATTCGATGAATGCCGCTACCACTATCAGGGCGCTCGCGTCTTTTTGTACTGTCGGAGGCTTGCCACAAACAATTGTTTGTGACAATAGACTTCCTTTTTATTCCAAGAAATTTGTGCAATTTTGTAAACACAGTGGAGTACAGCATGTCAAGAGAGCAGCATGTCTTGAACTTCGAGGTTGACATTCACATGGAGATCCCTTACTGATGTTCCTGAGTTCGTATCGTACAACGCCTGCTCCTGACATTTCGCCGGAGAACATTTGCGTGGGAGACGCCATCACACTTTGTTGTATTTAATTAGTTCTTATCGCTCTGCTCCACCTTCTGGCTTCAGCACGAAGTTTCACCCGAAAGTCAGAGTCTATCGGGTGGTTATAATTAAACTTGTCCTGTTTAACACGTTATAACACGCAAATTAATTACCGTACGAGTACCAGACTTGGCAGCGATAGTGTAAAGGTCATGGGGACGAGAAATAATCCAGAATCAATTCAACTGAAGCACTTTTAATGTGTCGCTACGTTATATCATACCATTACATACCGGTACCATTACTGCTTCAAATGTGGCTCAGTATGGCATCCATCAGTGTCCAGAAGAGTCTGAAAGCGAAGGATTGCATTCTACACAGGAGAACGAGGCATGTCCGTAGGTATTCTAGCTACCTCTCTCGATACGCTGCGCTTCAGATCAACACATGTGTGAATGTTCCCTGGCAATTCTGTCATTCAGGTAGCCCCACAACCAGAAATGACAGGGGGGTGAGATCAGATGATGGTGCCGGCCAAGCATTTGGAAACGATCCGCTGGTAATTCGATCGTTTCAAAATGTATTTCGGAGAAGCAGGCGAATTTCACGAGCGACGTGCGACGGGGCTCCATCTTGCATGAAAACTGTTAACAGTTCAATACGTCTCCCTCCTAGAGGGCGAGTATGAAGTGCAGGCTTCAATCCTTCAGAGAAACTGTAGAGAGAGGTCCACACGACCTGTGCTAGAAGATGCTGTACGATATGGATCTTGTAAGAGTATCATTTGAGAATGGTTCGAAGCCCCTTCCGGGATGTTCAACTGTCGTGATGGAGCACGCTCACTGTCTGACGATCAGGGATTCCCCGCAGCGTTGACTGCCATAGTAACAGCGATCTCGTCAACCACCGCACCAGTCGTCGACCTCTTCCTGGAGCGAAGCCCAGTTTTCTAGTTGATTTGAACTTCCGCTTCATGCTTCACATAGCAGTTGGAGAAAGGGGACCCTTCTGTGATCCTTCCAGCCGGCGATATCCTCGGAGTGTAGCTACAGAATTACTGTTGTTGTGGTAATAGAGCTTCACCAATAATGTCTTTTTTCCCAAGCTCATGTTGAAACGTGAAAAAATGCACTGCGACAGGTGAGGTGTCTCAGACTATGAATCACGATGACTGATCACGGCACCTGGTGGCCGTAGTTGGAACTAGACGCTGGCGCTGTGACGCATGGAAATCATGCATCCCATACTCTCGACATTAATGCCACCAAGTTTGGTATTCGCACGGTAATTAGTTTCCGTGTTGTAATGTGTTAAATAGGGAAAGTTTAATTATAACTACCCGACGGATCGAGTGTACAAGAAGCCACATTTATGGGTATCAGGCGTTGTTCTCAGATCAGTTGGCAGAACGCAGTAATCTGTGGCAGCACAGGCACGCATCAGAGCCACCTAACCAGCTACGGCTCCGTGAATTCCTGCCGTAGATCAAATTGCTTCAGATTTCGTCACTGCGCGACATTCGGCCGCCGCAACGCAGCCTCCTACGCAACTTATCGAGTGGGTGCTTCCACCCAACGGCCGGCACCGACGAAAGTCTCCACCTGCATATCTGCGATGCCGACGCCAACGCCGCAGGTTGTCTCTCCCATGGATATCGACGCCGTCACCGTCGGCTATAGGCCAGCACCCTCTGCGGCACCCTCCCACCTTACCTAGGCCGTTGGATGCACCCTGCGCCTGGTTTCCAGGGCCAACTTTCCTGGCGTTCGGAAGACACAGTGTCGGGAAGCAGGTTGGTCTGCTCTAGCTCCAGCCAAGCAACGTCTCATCACTATTCACAGCACAGGCCAACCCCCCCCCCCCCCCTCCTCCCCTCCGTACCATCAAAGTTGGGTGGATAGGAGTGCAGTATCGGCCGCTACCTGTTCGGCCGCACTTTCAAACACACAGGTCGCCGGTTACGCCACTGCATTTCCTACAGTCGCCACGGAGGCGCGAGGCCGCTGCCATGAACGACAACACCGCTGGCAGTGAGATGCAAGCATCTCCTCTCCACAGCTCCAGCGGCGGCTCTACTTAAGTTCGAACATTGATGCACTGAGCATATTTTGTGTGTTTGCCAGTTGAATAATATTTACAGACTTTCGTTGTGGCCAGGACTCTTGATCCACTGAATAGTTATTGTATTGAAGGACGACTGATTTATAAATCTGCAGTATCTATATATGTTTTAACATACAAAGCTACTGTTAGCAACTTACGCTGCATCATTAGCAGCGAAGTTACGTATTGTTTTGACAATCTGTTACGAGATGTAGAATAAATTAGTATCTGTTCCTCCCACATATTTCGACTAAAGAACTACACAGGATTCAAGTTAGTTATAACACTCGCAAGCCCATATTCTCCTGCAACCCTTTCTTCTACTTCTTCCCTAAAACCGCATTCCAATCCCGCATAACTGATTTTCATCACTCTTTACGTACTGAATTACCATTTAATATCTTCATATTTTCTCCATCTCTTCATCTTCTGATTGTATTGTCAGCATCTGTACCTGAACTAATGTTGTCGCTTTTGGTTTACTGTTTACTGATGATTCTGTTGTGCACAACCCGATCACTGAACTTTCGTCAGTAGCTCACTCTCTGCCCTACGTACCATGTTCTGCTGCTGTTGACATTACTCTATACTCATCGGACCAGAACTTCTTGTCTTCTTTCCATTTCACTTCATTGTTCTCTGCTATCTCTAAATTGAGCATTAGGATTTCCCTTTCCAGGTTTTCCAGCTTCCCTACCACGTTAAAATTTCTGACACTCCACGCCTTGACTCGTAGAACTTTTTCATTAGTTCGTTATTTGATCATTTTCTTATGGTCACCTCCCGACTGAGAATCCCCTCCCAAAGATCCGAATGCGGAACTAGTTCGAAATCTTTTTCCAATGCCGGGATTACCATGACACTTCCTCAATTGCAAGCCATGTGTCCTGTGGATACTAATGTTGTCGCTTTTGGTTTACTGTTTACTGATGATTCTGTTGTGCACAACCCGATCACTGAACTTTCGTCAGTAGCTCACTCTCTGCCCTACGTACCATGTTCTGCTGCTGTTGACATTACTCTATACTCATCGGACCAGAACTTCTTGTCTTCTTTCCATTTCACTTCATTGTTCTCTGCTATCTCTAAATTGAGCATTAGGATTTCCCTTTCCAGGTTTTCCAGCTTCCCTACCACGTTAAAACTTCTGACACTCCACGCCTTGACTCGTAGAACTTTTTCATTAGTTCGTTATTTGATCATTTTCTTATGGTCACCTCCCGACTGAGAATCCCCTCCCAAAGATCCGAATGCGGAACTAGTTCGAAATCTTTTTCCAATGCCGGGATTACCATGACACTTCCTCAATTGCAAGCCATGTGTCCTGTGGATACTAATGTTGTCGCTTTTGGTTTACTGTTTACTGATGATTCTGTTGTGCACAACCCGATCACTGAACTTTCGTCAGTAGCTCACTCTCTGCCCTACGTACCATGTTCTGCTGCTGTTGACATTACTCTATACTCATCGGACCAGAACTTCTTGTCTTCTTTCCATTTCACTTCATTGTTCTCTGCTATCTCTAAATTGAGCATTAGGATTTCCCTTTCCAGGTTTTCCAGCTTCCCTACCACGTTAAAACTTCTGACACTCCACGCCTTGACTCGTAGAACTTTTTCATTAGTTCGTTATTTGATCATTTTCTTATGGTCACCTCCCGACTGAGAATCCCCTCCCAAAGATCCGAATGCGGAACTAGTTCGAAATCTTTTTCCAATGCCGGGATTACCATGACACTTCCTCAATTGCAAGCCATGTGTCCTGTGGATACTAATGTTGTCGCTTTTGGTTTACTGTTTACTGATGATTCTGTTGTGCACAACCCGATCACTGAACTTTCGTCAGTAGCTCACTCTCTGCCCTACGTACCATGTTCTGCTGCTGTTGACATTACTCTATACTCATCGGACCAGAACTTCTTGTCTTCTTTCCATTTCACTTCATTGTTCTCTGCTATCTCTAAATTGAGCATTAGGATTTCCCTTTCCAGGTTTTCCAGCTTCCCTACCACGTTAAAACTTCTGACACTCCACGCCTTGACTCGTAGAACTTTTTCATTAGTTCGTTATTTGATCATTTTCTTATGGTCACCTCCCGACTGAGAATCCCCTCCCAAAGATCCGAATGCGGAACTAGTTCGAAATCTTTTTCCAATGCCGGGATTACCATGACACTTCCTCAATTGCAAGCCATGTGTCCTGTGGATACACATTATGTGTATTTAATGCCGTTGTTTCCAATGCATTATGCATCCTCATGCTGTTGATTTTTGCTGATTCTTCCGCCTTTTAGTATCAGTTTTCCACGCCAAAGGCATGAGAGTACCTGTACATCTGACAGCTCTTCAGCCTCTTTGACAAGGCCGTTGGCAGAATGAGGATAACTTGTTATGTAGGAATTCCTCGGCTGCCATTGCTTATTATTTTTATTCAACGTTTAAGCAGTGTCAGGATTCGAACCTAGTATCTAGGACTTCTTAATTACTTCTCACAGGCACCTCCCGTGGAATACAATTGCATTATAGGTTTGCATAATGACTGAAACAATTATTCTGTCTCTTTAAGTGTAACCAGTTTATGGTCTTCTAGTTAGCTAAAGCACATTTTCGTACTTTCAAATGAAACCACTCTAGTGTTTTAGCTGGCTCAGTTATATATTCATTTTCTTTTCATTTTTATGAGTGCAACCGGTCTGTGGTACTTTTATTACTGAACTAACATAATGGTATGAAACCCAAAGGGAAGACCTATCATTGGCGGTATGTATCCCAGTTGATACGCCATAGTTAAAATAAACGTGGAACATATTCAAGGAGGCAGCCTGCCCGGTTAGCCGCGCGGTCTAGCGCACTGCTGTCCGGGCGGGAAGGCTTTGCCGGTCCCCGGCACGAATCCACCCGGCGGATTAGTGTCGAGGTCCGGTGTGCCGGCCAGTCTGTGGATGGTTTTTAAGGCGGTCTTCCATCTGCTCGTCGAATGCGGGCGGGTTCCCCTTATTCGGCCTCTGTTACAATGTGTCGGCGATCGCTGCGCAAACACTTTCTCCACGTACACGATAATTACTCTATCACGCAATTATTGGGGTCACATTTGTCTGGTGTGAGGCGTTTCCAGGGGGGGGGGGGGGGGGGGTGGTCGAGAAGGTCCACTGGGGCCGAACCGCACAATAACCCTGGGTTCGGTGTGGGGCGGCGATGGGGTGAGTTGACTGCTGTAGACTGTTGTGGGGTTGTGTACCATTGGGGGCTACAGCAAGACGAAGCCTATCCGTCGTTTCTAGGTCCCCAGTTCAATACAATACAGTATCTGGGGGTGCTGAAAAGTCTCCGAAATTGTTAAGTAAAAACTGTTAAAGCTTTTTATATCAAACAGTGCTATTGACATCCTACCATCTTTATTCCTCATTTCTACATATCTACAGCCCTCTGCCGCTAATGAACCGTAGAATGTAACATGGCGGTGTGTAACGTGACTATGTCGGTGCGTGTGACGCAGCGTGAGGTAATCGAGTTTCGAGTTCCGCACTGAAGCGTATCTCCTGATAACATTGCAAACAATCTTTAACTAAGTTCGCAGCATCTGGACCGCTGGCAGCTGTAATTGGAGTCGCCTGGTCCCTGGCGAATTCAGTTCTGAGCGGGAACATTCGATCGTTGTGGCAATGTCAAATCATTATTATTTAATGTACCCTTTTGCCGCCTGTCGTCTCTGTTACTGTTGTTCCGACCTTTTATTTGCACCGAGTGCAACGTATGTAGCTTTTAGTTTAGTTTTTGGTTTGATTTTATGAACAGACTCTTACTTAACTTTGAAGTTCGTGTCTGAATCAAAATGCCGAAACGTTCAGTGGCTTATCAAATGAAGAAAACATATGACAGAATAAAAAGTGATCCTCAACGTAAATTCAGTGCGATTTACAGTAGATGCAAGAACCATTCACAATCAGAAAAATTATTAATTCCAAAACACAAAAGAAAATTCACGAATAACGATTAATACTCCCTCATACAAAGGAAAAACGTCGCA
This sequence comes from Schistocerca piceifrons, assembly GCF_021461385.2. Taxonomy (NCBI): domain Eukaryota; kingdom Metazoa; phylum Arthropoda; class Insecta; order Orthoptera; family Acrididae; genus Schistocerca; species Schistocerca piceifrons. The sequence goes on from NC_060144.1 coordinate 205,033,125, forward strand.
CGACGAAGGAGTTGTCCGAATTGGACAGTAATCGGTAAATGTGTTGCACATATACAGGCAAACAAATGATCACAATTACAGAATAAAATGTATTCAAGAGAAAGATCATCACAAGTTGAGCAAGCAGATATGCACTGGTCTACCTCTGGTCCTTATGAAAGCAGTTATTCGGCTTAGAATTGTTGATACTGTTGTTGGATGTCCTCTTGACGGATATCGTGCCAAATTCTGTCCAATTGGCGCGTTAAATCGTCAAAATCCCCAACTACTTGGAGCACCCTGGCCATAATGCTTCAAACGTTGTCAATTGGGGAGAGATCCGGCGACCTTTTTCGCCAAGGTAGGGCCTGGGAAGCACGAAGAAAAGCAGTAGAAACTATCGACGTATGTGGGCGGGCATTATCTTACTCAAAAGTGAGCCCATGAAGTGCTGCAAAACGGAGCGTAGAATACCGTCGACTTACCGCTGTGATGTAAGTATCGGATCTCACTAATGGGAATGATAACTGCTCCATGGTACAACTTCTATCATTTGGTTGCTCACGTTAACAATATCATCAATAATTATTGCACGTCAGTGACATTCATAATCATGGAGCAAAACGAAGACCAATCTTACTTTTAACGAGAAGAAAGCAAGGAATGAGGGTAAAACACCATTTTCTTCTAGAGAATAAAAATTCCAAGTATAATTTTTAAATAATACAACTACGCACTCAAGGATGATTTAGTGAAAGCAAAGCAAGGATTGCTAAAGAAGTATTGTAAAATTCTCTATCTCTGCACAGGTTTTGAAAGCTTCGAGAGGCGTAAAGTATACAAAAGAAAATCTTGTTACTTATCTTCATTATCTCGTCGTTGGCTGCAGTTCTTGCATCTAGGCGTACATTCTTGAGGCTGTAATTTTTATAACGTTGTGGGTTCCTGCTTAACTGCATAAGCGATGAAATTCTTTCCGTTCCCATCTCCATATTCATAAAACTAGCGATTATATTGTTGTAAACAGAATCAACAAATACGTGCGCTTCCATCACAGGCGTGCCCACTACTACTTACATTCTGCGGTACGCACAATATTACATATAGTTTACAAAGCAAAAGAGTTTACAAGCTTTCTTCATAAAAGAAGAATCATCACCAAGTTATATCATTATTTTATAAATGAATGTAGAAATAGATTTAATAATTAGCGTTAGATAGTGAAATTAATAATATGAATTTTCAGGTACGCAGATATTTCGTAATTTCAAATATTTCTGAAAGAAGAGTGATTTTAACTGGACGTACAGAGCACTAACAAACTGATTTCTTTTTATAAATTTTAGTCCGAATTAGATTGTGAAATGAATAATATGAATTTTGGGATCTGCCAGATATTTCGTAATTTCACATATTTCTGAAAGAAGAGTGATTTTAACTGTACATACAGAGTACTAACGAATTGATTTCTTTATATACATTTTAGACCAAAACATAACACATCGTATACAAAATCATATAGGGTTCATCCAGTTAAACAGCTAATATAATGTTCACCTGTACAAGAATCGATAGCATATATGGTATCGGTTTTTTCTACAAAAAAAGGAAAGTAATGTTAGAAGAGGGTGTCCCATTACAATGTACCATTCTACAGTAAAAATACAGTGTACCTTACTGTGAAACCTTATGCCTAAGGTATCTAACGGATAATATACTAACACACTTCCATTTTTCATATACAGATGGATGTTTATTCCTTTTGTATACAGACAAATTGTAAAACAGGTGAAACGTAATTCAAAGGCCGAAGTATCGCGATGTTCCTGATGTCAGCCTGAAGTGTGTGTGTGTGTGTGTGTGTGTGAGTGAGTGTGTGTGTGTAATGTAGTGTAATGAATTAGAAGTGGAGCAATATGAAACTATTGTGTTCTTGCATTTTTCAAATTATTACTTCATATATACGTATTGCCTCCAGGACAGTGGTTAACTTGAATGTTACATGATTATTCATTTCTTCTTGCTTCCTTCTGTTTCTCTCTTCCCAAAACCTCTTCATTCTTTGGCTGTGTTCCTGTTTCCTTTACTCTGTCCGTATTTTGCTTGGTTTCTTCCTTCCTTTTTCTTCGAATTTCGAGTTCGTCATTATGTTCCTGAACGTGTGCCTTTCATTTATCATTTCAATACTGATCTTGTTTTAGGTGTTCCTGTATTTCTTGAAACCAATTAGTTTTTCAATTGAACTGTTTACCACATCAAAAATCCTCTTTGTGGGTCTGTTGTTGTTCATTCTATGTATGAGTCCAGAGAATGTTAGTCGGCGTTTTATGATCTTGTTTGTTAGCTCGTCTGTGAGCCTGTTTGTTCGTTCATATAAGTCTTCGTTTGGTATCTCGATCCATGTATCAACTCTCTGTATTGCTCCAAAACTTCTTTAGGGGGTTTTACGTTCTGTTTCTTCTGTCTCTGTCATGCCTGATGGTCCGATCGCGGTCGCTTCTGATGCGGAGAGTTCTTCTGGTAGTATAACTGTAATGTAGTTACTGAGTTGGAGCTGCCTTTGAAGTATTTCTTTTATTGCAGTGCGTCCATTTTAGTTTCTACACATTCTGAAATTTTTCTGTTCTTTCTGTGTTGGACGTCTTGTTTGATCCGCCTATTTGCATAAATTCCCCAAGAAATTTGAACTTTTCCACTCTGAACATGGCTTGGTTGTTAATATTTCTTTTCGTGTACTGCGTTTTTTCATACGATGTCTGAATACCAGTTTGGCAGAGACTTCATGTAAGTATGCTCGTGCTTCATGTGCTTCTTGTTTGTTACTGCTGAGTATTACCAGGTCATCTGCAAAAGCCAGACACTTTGCTATCGTCATATTTGCGCATGTTCTTTCTAAGCGAATTCCTTCTGCTTTCTCTTCCCATTGCTTGATAATTTTGTTCAAGACCACTTTCAACAAAAGCAGTGAGATTCCGTCTCCTTGTCTGACTACTGTATGTATCTCGAATGGGTCTGAGATTTCTTCCATAAATTTTATTTCGAATGTCGTGTCTGCAAGTATCTATTGTATCAGTGTCCTAGTTTTTCTGTTTTTTCCATATTCTTCTGGTATTTCAAAGAGAATCTTCCTGTCTATGGACTCGTAAGCCCTCTTGAAGTCCACGAAGGTGATTACAGTGTTGTTCACCTGTCTGACTTTCAGGACTGTTCGTAGGTTCAAAATCTATTCAGCACAGGACTTTCATCTTCTGAAACCTGGTTGGAATTCATCTAACCTTGTATCAGCTTGTGGTTCCAGTCTGTTGAGTATTGCCTTGGAAAGAATTTTATAGGTGACCGGTAATAATGAGACACTTGTGCCTCTGTAGTTAGTAGGGGCTGTCTAGTCACCCTTTATGTGGGTGAATCAACACTCATTTCCGTTCCTGTGGAATTTTCTCTGTATTGCACACTTATGTGAGAGTTTTATGAATTGTTTTGCTCTTTGAGTTTCGAGATCTCAGAATTAATGGCATCTTCTCCTCGGGATCTGTTGTTTCGTAGTTGTTTTATAATATTTTCTATTTCTGTTACTGAAAGCTGTTTGAATCTGGGTTGGTACTGTTTTCGTGAAATGTAATTTTTCTTTAGGCTCCACACAATTGAGGAGTTTATCACAATTTTTTCCAGAATTTTGCAGTTTCTTTTAGTACTTGTTTCCAGAGGTTCTCTGTCCTTTTGAAGCAAATATTTGAGGCTGATAACCATTTATATTTTCGCCAAATATTCTGTAGAAATTTCTTGTATTATTCCTCTTGAAGTCTTCCTCGATTTCATTTAGTCTGTTTTTGTCATATGTCCTTGTCAATTTTCTAATATCTTTTGAGGATTGTTTCTAGACTTTGTGGAAATTTTACCATGTCTCTTTTTTGCAGTTACTGCTTAACTTATTCCAGACCTGGATTCACGTTCAATGCCTGATCATGAGTTGCGTTCCACCATCTCCGTTTTCGTTTCCTAGGAGGCTGACCCAACGTGTCGCATTCTGAGTTAAATTAAATTTTAGTTGGCTCTTGGTATTAAGATTACATGTAAAGTACCGATGTGTAAATGACCAATGGATGAATAAAATAACTTTTGCAAAATGGATGTGCTGGGATATGGTGGTATTTGCTTTACAAAGTAAGTCAAATGCTATTTAGGCAAATCTGTTGTTACCATAATATCCTAGAAACTAACAGTGGAATCCAAAAATTAAAAAGATAATAACTATCGTTTCTTATCACAAAAAATTTCATGACGTTCTTTCTACGAGACAGTTCGCAGCTTCATGAGGATTTTTTAAACAGTCTCCTTAACTTCATTCAAATCATTTCTTTATTATTTTGAGACCACAGTTCACGGAGCTTTGTAAACGACTCTGGTAGCATTCAGCAACGATTTTAATGACTGCTACTCGCTACCGTCATTAGCTTCTCAGGAAGAGTAAATTAAATGCACAAACATCATTTTAGTCCATAAGTATTAACGAATTCACGAACTACATGAAGATGGTATCTGTTCTTTCGGACATGTCCAAAAGAGCAGATACCATCTTCATATAGTTAAGGCTAAACGGCCATTGCCCTTCTTCTTCTGTGCGGATGCACACGTATTCGAACTGTTCTGGGACTCGGTAAGACTGTCTGCCGCGAGTAATGAGTGTAATGGGCAGGGGCACTACGAATGTAGTGTGTGGACATTACGATGGGAATGTGGGTCTCATTGGGAGCGTGCAAGAGATAAGTCCCTGCAGTCGCACTGTCCTCTGTGCTTTCGGTGGCTCAGATAGCCGGCACCGTAGCTCATCGTGCACGGTCAGAGGGTTACCTGCCCTCTGTAATAAAAAAGCTGAGTTAACTGATCAACGACGAACTTAAACGGGTGTCTTACGACATCTGCCCATAGCAGATGCAACGAACGAAAAAAAAGAAGAAAAAAGATGGATAGAGCGTCTGCCATGTACGCAGGCGATCTCAGGTTCGAGACCCAGTCGGGGCACACATTTTCACTGTTCCCGTTGATGTATATCAACGTCTGTCTACAGCGTAGGGTCTTCATTTAACTCACGAACTGTTGAATAAGTTCGTCTACGCCACGGACGCTCTCCTAAACAATAATTTTAAGAGCATCTCTGAACTCCAAGACACTTGTTTTGGTTGGCAACTAGTCTACATGTGCGAACCTTAGAGAAAAAGTTCTGCTTCATGCTGGATCGAACCCTAAATTGTTAAAGGCAATAACATTTTTGAATGAGAAAGTGTATGGATGTGCCAAACAACAGTACGTGAAAAACAGGAATAACTTCGTTGGTGTTTCCATTATAAATGAGTATTAAGTCAGAAATTTTCCTATTTACCTACATTCTGAACTTTGCAGGCCATTTTCTGCCTACTTGTACCGGCTTGTATTGTAAAAATCTCCCTCTAAGCTTTTTTTCCCTACTAACGTTACACACCTAAACCGAAGCACCCTTATAACTTCTTAGCACACTGGACTCCCATTCAGGAGGACGATGGTTCAATCTCATGTCCGGAAATCCTGATTTAGGTTTTCTGTGATTTCCCTAAATCGCCTCAGGCAAATGCCGGGATGGTTCCCTTGAAAGGGCACGGCCGACTTCCTTCCCCATCCTTCCCTATCCTATGAGACCGATGACCTCGCTGTTTGGTCATTACCTCCCCCCCCCCCCTAAAAAAAAGTAACCAACCTTATAATTTCAAGCTTCTGCTGACATCTGCACGTGAGGCGTTACAGGATTTCGCTGCCGTGTCACATGTGACTGTTTCCCACACCTGTCAACATGCCGTGCCGTCCTGAACTTTGTTCTCACTGGCTTATAATCTCTACACAAATGTTCCCTGAAGTGCAGAACAATACTTAAAATTTAGTATATTATTATAACTACTCCCTTATTTCCTGATCTCCTTAATTTTAATTCTTTCACTTATTAACTTACTTCTGAAACACTGACCGGCTAATAAACAACGCAGTCCTAGTACATAAGCTGATAAGCCAAAACATTATGACCATTGCCCACAGTGACGTCAGATGCCGCCTTGTGGCGTTGCGGTCGCGTGATGCAATAACAAAAGTATGTAAGAGGAGCGGACACGGACGACGGAACATCCTAGGGAAGATAAGGGCTGCAAAAGAGGAAATCCAATAAGATAAGTTACTTTGACAAAGGCCAGATTATTATTAGACATAGACGGTGACCGAGTATCTCGAAATCGGCGAAACTGGTCAAATGTTCACGTGCTACTGACGTGAGCGTCTACGGAGAGAGGTAGGACAGTGAAACTACCACTAGGCGCTAAGTAGCTGGACATCCAAGACTCTTCACGGAAAGTGGGGTAAAGAGGCTTGTCTGTTCTTTAATCTAGGATTGATGGTGATCTGTGGCATCTCTGCCGAAAGTGCACAATGATGGTGCACGCACAAGTTTTTCGGAGCACACCGCTCATAGTACTCTGTTGAACATGGGGCTCAGCAGCTGATCACTCCTGCTTTTTCACAAGTTAACCTAACTACATCGTCTGTTACGATTGCAGTGGGCAGGGGGATATCAGGATTCGACCGTCGATCAATGGAAACGTGTCGGCTCTTTGGGTAAATCACATATTTTCCCACACTTGGTCGATGATCGTCTCCACTAACGCCGCCATCGAGGTGAACCGGCTCGAAACGTGCAGCGCGCCACGGATGCAGGCTGGTATTATACTATGGGAGACATTGTCCTGCGCATGCGTGGGACCTGTGTTAGTAATCGAAGATACACTAACAACTGTGAACCACCTGCCTTCCTTCCCCTCGCGTACACATGTGACGTCATAAATGACTTTGCACAAATGGTGTCTTGATGTCTTTCCCGACGGCGATGTCCTCTTTCAGCAGTTCGCGTCTCGGATCCAGAACCGTGTACAGTTGTTTGAGGAGCATTTAGTGAACTAACGTTGATGTCTCAGAGACTAAATACGCCTGACGTAAATCCTATGGAACCTATCTGAGTCGTTATCGGTGTCATCACCACGAACGCAATCAGCTGCCCGTTATTTATGCGAATTACATGACCTATGGGATACATCTAATGCCACATATTTCTACAAGCCTACTAATAAACTGTCGGATCCACGATACGCAGAATCAGGGTCTTATTTCGTTCCAAAGACAAACAAACAAGTTACTAAGCAGACGTTCATAATGTTTTGGCTCATTAGTGTATAGCCGACCGCGGTGGCCGAGCGGTTATAGGTGCTTCAGTCCGGAACCGCGCGACTGCTTCTGTCGCAGGATCGAATCCTGCCTCGGGCATGGATGTGTGTGATGTCCTTGGGTTAGTTATGTTCACGTAGTTCTAAGTTCTAGGGGACTTATGACCTCGGATGTTAAGTCCCATAGTTCTCCGAGCCATTTGAACCATTCATTACTGTATACGTTCTAGAGACGATTACCTGCTCAGTGAGGCACATTCTGTCAGACAGCTGAGCAGATAATTTCACGCCCCATTTTACAGAGAAAGACATTCAGTGTTCTTAGACAAAGCAGCCAGTTGCAAGATGTTTTTGATGACTCTTATTTACGGTTCCTAGAAGGTGAAACGTAGAGTGGCGTTAGTCGTTTTCACATCCAGAATTGACAGCTGGAAAATGTAGTAATTTGGTGACGCAAAAATAGCCTCAGAGGACTATAAAAAGTACAAAATAGGTCGCAAAAAGTTTATTTGTTTCGTGTCACGAGTACCATTCAAGAACCAAAAGTTCACAGCCAAACCAATATGTACATTTACCGGTATTCAGCGCTTTTTGACCTTTATTCGGCCTTCAAGGTGCTGACGTGATTATGAAGGTCACACGTCCCCACATGTACAGATGTGACGTCATTACTGACCGTGAATGTATGACGTCATAAATGACGTTGCAAAAATGATGTCTTCAATGACCTTGAACGTACGATGTCATCTAGATGGCGATGTACAGACACTTCAAATATTAAAAATGGCGGCAGTAGTAAGGAAATTTAAATATTGAAGATGATGATGGATAATACATTTAAATAGTAAAGATGGCTACATATGTTTATATTCAATGACAAGTCAGCAATTTTCTTGTTTTATGTCTTACTGCATTACAGTAGGTTCTTCTGGCAAAAATAATTATGTAAGCTTCTTCATCATACACTCCTGGAAATTGAAATAAGAACACCGTGAATTCATTGTCCCAGGAAGGGGAAACTTTATTGACACATTCCTGGGGTCAGATACATCACATGATCACACTGACAGAACCACAGGCACATAGACACAGGCAACAGAGCATGCACAATGTCGGCACTAGTACAGTGTATATCCACCTTTCGCAGCAATGCAGGCTGCTATTCTCCCATGGAGACGATCGTAGAGATGCTGGATGTAGTCCTGTGGAACGGCTTGCCATGCCATTTCCACCTGGCGCCTCAGTTGGACCAGCGTTCGTGCTGGACGTGCAGACCGCGTGAGACGACGCTTCATCCAGTCCCAAACATGCTCAATGGGGGACAGATCCGGAGATCTTGCTGGCCAGGGTAGTTGACTTACACCTTCTAGAACACGTTGGGTGGCACGGAATACATGCGGACGTGCATTGTCCTGTTGAACAGCAAGTTCCCTTGCCGGTCTAGGAATGGTAGAACGATGGGTTCGATGACGGTTTGGATGTACCGTGCACTATTCAGTGTCCCCTCGACGATCACCAGTGGTGTACGGCCAGTGTAGGAGATCGCTCCCCACACCATGATGCCGGGTGTTGGCCCTGTGTGCCTCAGTCGTATGCAGTCCTGATTGTGGCGCTCACCTGCACGGCGCCAAACACGCATACGACCATCATTGGCACCAAGGCAGAAGCGACTCTCATCGCTGAAGACGACACGTCTCCATTCGTCCCTCCATTCACGCCCGTCGCGACACCACTGGAGGCGGGCTGCACGATGTTGGGGCGTGAGCGGAAGACGGCCTAACGGTGTGCGGGACCGTAGCCCAGCTTCATGGAGACGGTTGCGAATGGTTCTCGCCGATACCCCAGGAGCAACAGTGTCCCTAATTTGCTGGGAAGTGGCGGTGCGGTCCCCTACGGCACTGCGTAGGATCCTACGGTCTTGGCGTGCATCCGTGCGTCGCTGCGGTCCGGTCCCAGGTCGACGGGCACGTGCACCTTCCGCCGACCTCTGGCGACAACATCGATGTACTGTGGAGACCTCACGCCCCACGTGTTGAGCAATTCGGCGGTACGTCCACCCGGCCTCCAGCATGCCCTCTATACGCCCTCGCTCAAAGTCCGTCAACTGCACATACGGTTCACGTCCACGCTGTCGCGGCATGCTACCAGTGTTAAAGACTGCGATGGAGCTCCGTATGCCACGGCAAACTGGCTGACACTGACGGCGGCGGTGTACAAATGCTGCGCAGCTAGCGCCATTCGACGGCCAACACCGCGGTTCCTGGTGTGTCCGCTGTGCCGTGCGTGTGATCATTGCTTGTACAGCCCTCTCGCAGTGTCCGGAGCAAGTATGGTGGGTCTGACACACCGGTGTCAATGTGTTCTTTTTTCCATTTCCAGGAGTGTAATTGTGTACATCGGTGCTATTCAGTACACACTACTATCAGCCATTCTGATAATACGACTGCCAGTTTGTGTATACTCGTAGTGACATGCAACTTGTACAACGTCGTGTGGGCAGCCTGACCAGATGTCGGCCAGAGAGCAGCAGACAACAAGCGTCTCGCTCTGAGATTCAACGCACGCGCTCGGACTGACGCCACTCCGCACGTGCTGGATGAATATTACCAGCCTGGCTGCTGCTTTACCTCTCAGAGAGATGCATCGTGAAGCGGGTTGCCGGCCGTCGCCGTGGCACGAGATTAGCGCGGATTACTGCTCCCGGCATCTCTCTCTTCCATTAGCTGCAGTACAGTGCACACCACGTAATTTACTTCGACAAATCCTGAACTGTGCCAAAAACTATTCTGACATTGGTAGTAACTTACATATGCACCTCCCGATTCGGCACATACGCCAGCGATAAAGGACACATTAGCTGGGTAAACAAGTTTGCTTCAGTCCTTAACCACACACTCTGTTACAAAGTAATCCAGGAATTACGTATATTTATCAAAACCCAGCCATTTTACGAAAGCTTTCCTTTTCTTCATATGATTTTTTTCAACTAGATCAATGAGTGGGTATTTGTTTTTTGGTAGTTGTGTACTGTAGTAAACTGCTACTGCAGGTCGCAACATGTCGTCTTCTAGCAAATAACTTCTCTAATTTTTAATATTTCAGTAGACCTCTTCGCACTGAAGCCTTTCACGAAAATGAATTTACTTTTACTAATTCTAACCAAGTTACCGACTTATAATTCAGCTTTTCGTGCATCTATGATGTGATCTTATTATACACAATAGACAGTAGGCTGTTATCTTTCACGTCATCACGTTTCATATTATCTGTTCTGTTTTGTAAGATTACAGTAACTGACTACATCTTCCACTATATCAATCCATTTGAAAGAATCCTGAGCTGAGGAATGCTCAAACATCTTTCCTGAAACACTTCCATTGAATCGTTACTGAACTGAAGCTTTCAAGGTGGAAAACGGCGAGTAATGATTTATTTTATGTTTGTCCATTAGCTTCTTCAAACAAGTATTGTATAATGTCTTACCTAAGTCGGATTGTAAACTCTATTACTTTTCTTGTATACTTTTTCGGAACATATCTGCAACTTCAGTACTTGTCCTACTCTTTAGACTAGTAACCCATGCGTACATGAGGTACGCATCAGTTACTCTTAATAAATATTTATAACCTGAATTGTATTTGGAATATACAATCAGGTCAGCAACATCGGTCTGATGAAGGTCAACAGTTCCTTTTGTGTAAATCACTGTTCTTAACTACATGCGAAGGGCGATGAAGCTCTTCATCTGTTCCAGCTTTCAAGTTGATTACACTGACGTCAGCAAGACCTAGTTGGAATGATGCATCAGTAATAAAATCTTGCTTTACATATTTTATTAGAGATGGAGAGGGCAGAACAGAAGAAAAAGAAAGAAAGAGCAAGCACACAAATTATAATACTGTACGTGTAAATTTTATTATAAATAAAAAGTAACATTTCATTGTTCAACTACGAGGTTGAATGATTTCAAGACACAAATTTTAGCAAGTACTCACATTGCATTTCTTTTATTGTTTCCATAACAAGGTCCATCCGCCTGGTTGGTGTCATCTGGTCTACCTCACCAGTGACTCCAGCCTCACATTATACTCTTCAGCATCTGGTTCGTATTTGTCAACACTACGAAGTTGAATGAATTCCAGACACAAATTTTAACAGGGTACTTACATTGCATTTATTTTACTGTTTCCACAACATGGTCCATACCCCTGGTTGGTGTCATCTGAGAAATCTCACCAGTGACACCAGCCTCACATTATACTCTTCAGCCACTGGTTCGTATTTGTCAACACCGATTTTCAGTTGTAGCGCAAGAAGCGACGGGAACACCTTGTCCTCAGTATTACACAGATCACATTCTGGTAGGAAGTCTTTAATCCACTTCACTTTCTCCAAATCTTTCACGAAGACTAGTGACTCTGGCGCAATAACTGAGCATATACCAGTCAGCACCATTTACCAGGCCACACCAGCTGAGCTCATACTATGCTGGTACTGGTTTTCCATCAACCATTTTGCAGAAGTTATATCCAACTCAAGGCAGCATAATGTCCACTATGGAATGAAACCACCGGAAGCTACCACTCTAATTCGGGTACCACTCAGCACCATAAATGCAAGTTCTTTCGGGAATGTCCGGCATTCTAGTGATGTATTGTAGTTTTTTTTAATGATCCTTACACACACGATACACATCCGGTTGAGAAACTGAGAGATTGATTTCACGTGAACATCATTAAATCACTTGTATATGGGTAAACCTTGTTAGCAGGTTGGTAGAAGTTGTCATTTGTGTAAGTGAACCATGAATGATCAGGCAGTGTGCTATCGTGGTTTTTAGAATCGGCTATTTTTTTGCATTTCAATTCTCATATAAGTGACGGAGATTTTCAGTGCTTCTTGATCTTGATGCAAACAATCGATGAAGCATATGGGATATTTCTTGAGCTCCGTGCGACTCCTAAATGGATTCCTCCATAATCCTCTTCCATCATAATACAGCGACTGAAAATTGCAGTGCATTTCTCAAGCTCGCACAGTGTTTCTTTTTTGTGTGTGTGTGCTAAAATCAGCTGAGTAGTTTTCTTCTGGAGAATTAGACCAATTCCGGTATATACAATTACAACTGCACTGTGATACTTTTATGTGTTTTGGGTAATTTTCTCTCATTAGCGCATCTCAAAAATGTGGTATATCCAGTTTGCTAGCATACTGTTCTAAGTCAAAGTTAGTCAGTACTCTAGGTGGAACCATGCTTAAGGGGAATTTCTTTTCGTTAAATGTAGAACAAACCTGCTTTTCGTATATGATCCTAAATGCAACCTCTCCTTTCCTGAAATGCTATTTCTCCCACTGTATCTGCATGTGAGCTAATTGTTTAGGAGCAGCTTTTATACCATTTACAGCCTTCGTGACCGCTGTTGCACTTCATGTGATTCTGCAAGTACAGATTAAGCAGGAAATATAGGAATTAGAGGTAATATCATACATGCTTTGGGAGGAGTATTATAAGCTCTCTGTCAAGCGATTTTTCTTTTGAAGCAACTTCTGAAGCGAGTTTTGCGGGTACCATGAGATTATTGCCAGACTTCATACACTTTACACTAGATGGAACTGATTTAATTAATCTGTTCATTCCAGTCTCTCTGCATTCTTCATCTTCTTTTTCTCCTCCTCCTCTTCCTCCTGCTTCTTCTTCTTCTTTGTCATCTTTTTCATATCCTTACTCATTTTAACTTTAGCTTTCATTACACCAGTCCCTACTAAAGCACAAAATTTTTCACTGAAGTTAGCGTCTTTCCCCTTCACTCCACGCCATACTTTTTCAGCCAGAATCTGGTCTACTTGATGTCTATCTGAAAGTCTGTCTGGAAGCATTGCAGAAGCGATATTGTGTTTCCTGCATGCGGCATCTAATCACCTCTACTTAACCGTTCCACAAAATGTGTTCCTGGCATACAGTATGATACGCCAGGTACATGAAGCTCTACATACAAGTAAATTGTTAATAACACGATTATGGGGAAATCCACCTTGCTTTCCTACTTATTCTTGTTCGTAGCTTGAATTCCATAGCACGAGTGATATACTACAATCTATGATCTTATGTTAGGGTTTTTGTTCTTGTTGTGGTCTTGAGACCAGAGACTGGTTTGAGGCCGCTACCCTATCATGTGTAAGCTTTTTCATCTACGAATAACTACTGCAATCTCCATCCTTCTGGATCTGCTTAGTGTATTCATCTCTTGGTCTCCCTGTAAGATTTTTACCTTCCACGCTTCCCTCCAGTACTAAATTGGTGATCCCTTGATGCGTCAGAACATTTCCCAGAAACCGACTCCCTCTTCTAGTCAAGTTGTGCCGCAAATTACTCTTCGCCCCAGTTTCCTTCAGAACCTCCTCCTTAGTTACGTGATGTGCCCATCTAATCTTCAACATTCTTCTGTAGCACCACATTTAGAAAGCTTCTTTTCTCTTCTTTTCTACACTGTTTATCTTCCAAGTTCACCTCCATACATGGCTCCACTCCGTACAAATACTTCCACAAAAGACTTTCTTACTCTTAAATCTATACTCGATGTTAACGAAACTCTCTTCTTCAGAAATGCTTTCCTTGCCATAGCCAATCTACATTTTATATGCTCTCTACTTCGACCATCATCAGTTATTTTGATCCCTAAATAGCAAAACTCAACTGTCTCATCTCCTAATCTAATACACCCAGCATCGCTAGAATTAATTCGACTACATTCCATTACCCTCGTTTTCCTTTTGTTGATGTTTATCTTATATCATGCCTTCAAAATGGTTCAATGGCTCTGAGCACTATGGGACTTAACTTCTGAGGTCATCAGTCCCCTAGAACTTAGAACTACTTAAACCTAACTAACCTAAGGACATCACACACATCCATGCCCGAGGCAGGATTCGAACCTGCGACCGTAGCGGTCGCGCAGTTCCAGACTGCAGCGCCTAGAACCGCTCGGCCACTCTGGCCGGCTATCCTGCCTTCAAGACACTGTCCGTTCCGCTCAACTTCTCTTCCTTGCCCTCTGCAGTCTCTGACAGAATTACAATGTCGTCGGCAGACCTTACAGTTTTTGTTTCTTCTCCATGGATGTTAATTCCTACTCCGAATTCTTCTTTTGTTTCCTTTACTGTTTGCTCATTGTACAAACTGAATAACATCGGGGATATGATATAGTTCTGTCTCATTCCATTCTCAATTATTGCTTCCCTTTCATGCCCCTCGACTCTTTTAACTGCCGTCTGGTTTCTGTACAAATTGTGAATAGCCTTTCGCTCCCTGTATTTTACCGCTACCACCTTCATAATTTGTCAAAAGTTTTTCTAAGTCTTCAAATGTAGAAACGTATGTTTGCCTTTCCTTAACCTATCTTCTAGGATAAGTTTCAGTGACAGTATTGACTCACGTGGATCAACATTTCTACGGAATTCAAACTGATCTTCCCTGAGGTCGGCTTCTACCTGTTTTTCCATTCGTTTGTACAGAATTCGTATTAGTATTTTGCAACCATGACTTGTTAAACTGATACTTTGGTAATTTTAGCACCTGTCGACACCTTCTTTCATTGGGATTGGAATTATTATACTCTTCTTGAAGTCTGAAGGTATTTCGCCGGTCTCATACAATTTGCGCACCAGATAGAAGAGTTTTTTCATGGTTGGCTCTCCCAAAGCCATTAGTTGTTCTAATGGGATGTTGTTTACTCCCGGGGCCTTGTTTCGACTTCGGTCTTTCAGTACTCCGTCACATTCTTCACGCAGTATCATATCTCTGATTTCATCTTCATCTACGTACTCTTCTATTTCCATAATATTACCCTCAATTACATCGCTCTTGTATAGACCTTCTATATACTTCCTCCACCTTTATACTTTTCCTTCTTTGCTTAGGACTGGTTTTCTATCTGAGCTCTTGGTATTCATACAGGCTGTTCTCTTTCCTCCAAAGGTCTATTTAATTTTTCTGTATGCAATATCTATCTTACCCTTAGTGGTTTATGCTTCTATATCTTTACATTTGTCCTTTAGCCATCTTTGCTTAGCCATTTTACACTTCCTGTCTATCTCATTTTTGAGGCGCTTGTATTCCTTTTCGCCTGCTTCAGTTATTGCATTTTCATATATTCTTCATTCGTCAATTAAATGCAATATCTCTTCTGTTACTCAAGTATTTCTCCTAGCCCTCGTCTTTTTACCTACTTGATCATCTGCTGCCTTCATTATTTCATCTCTAAGGTACCCATTCTCCTACTGCGGTACTTCTTTCTCCTGTTCCTGTGCACCGTTCCCTAGTGCTCTCTGTGAAACTCTCTACAACCTCTGATTCTTTCATTTTTTCCAGGTCCCAGCTCCTTACATTTCTTCAGTTTTAATCTGCAGTTCATAACCAATAATTGTGGTCAGAGTCCAGATAAATGCCCCTGAAAATGTCATACAGTTTAAAACCTGGCTCCTAAATCTCTACCTTACCATTATATAATCTACTTGAAACTTTTCAATGTCTCCAGACCTCTTCCACGTATACAACATTCTTAAGCCAAGTGTTAGCTATATTAAGTTATGCTCCCCGCCGAATTCTACCAGGCAGCTTCCTCTTTCAATCCTTACTCCCAGTCCATACTCACCTACTACGTTTCCATCTCTTCCTTTTCAGAATTCAGATTTAAGAATATATATTTATATTCCCAAATGCTTTAGCAAATGGTTCAAATGGCTCTGAGCACTATGGGACTTAGCTTCTGAGGCCATCAGTCCCCTAGAACTTAGAACTACTGAAACCTAACTAACCTAAGGACATCACACACATCCATGCCCGAGGCAGGATTCGAACCTGCGACCATAACGATCACGCGGTTCCAGACTGTAGCAACTAGAACCGCTCGGCAACTCCGACCGGCTATTGTTTTAGCAATAAAAGTATAAATTTCTAGAAAAGATGCTTGAAAACCTGAATAATACTGGATAGTTCACATTTTCAGGTAAGGAAGAAGAGAGATAATGTTGTCTGATGAAGCACTTCCGTTTTCGATTTTTATTCTCGACGACATTGTTTATGATGAGTGAGCTTACTTTTTGACAGATCATCATTACGGTGTAGACAGTTTTTATCTATGCCAGTCATATAGCAAAATTCCGATACAAGTAATTAAAGACAATGCTGTTGTTGTTGTGGTCTTCGGTCCTGAGACTGGTTTGATGCAGCTTTCCATGCTACTCTATCCTGTGCAAGCTTCTTCATCTCCCAGTACCTACTGCAACCTACATCCTTCTGCATCTGTTTAGTGTATTCATCTCTTGGTCTCCCTCTACGATTTTTACCCTCCTCGCTGCCTTCAAATACTAAACTGGTGATCCCTTGATGCCCCAGAACATGTCCTACCAATCGCTCCCTTCTTCTAGTCAAGTTGTGCCACAAACTTTTCTTCTCCCCAATCCTATTCAATACTTCCTCATAAATTATATGATCTAGTCATCTAATCTTCAGCATTCTTCTGTTATTACTGTTGTCACTGGTACAAAATTGAAATGCTTTCTGATCTCATCACTGCGTAATTTTTTAAATTATCCACCATCTTGGAGGGAGTCTTGAGGTCAATGTCATAACAAAAATGTTCTTATCAGGACATGAAGTCTGGACCTAAAAATTCGAACCGAAGACTGGCGGTGCAGAATATCTAAACCATAACGCCTAACGTATAAGGTTTAACACCTAACGCTGTGATGAGTCATTTAAATTGTGATGTTTTTTTCCGTTGACTAAGATGTGATTGAGTCTTATACTTATCAACATGTCTCTCGAGTCCACCGGACAGAAGATTATTCTTAATATCAGGTGTTGAATTCTCGATAAAATATCCGCTGGAAACAAATTTTGTTCCAAAAAACACATGCTCAAGCTGACTCTGTACTGGAAAATATGCTTAAATCCGTTTCTCGACCGCTACAGAGGTTGGAACAGCAACTCCGAAATGAGAACACAGATGAAGATGAAACGATAGAACGCAATGTAGTTGTGAAAGCAGGGATTGGAGAAGAAGAAGAAGATAAAGATGAATACTTCGTAGAAAATGTAGTGACGCTACTGCTGCTGCTTCTGCTGATGATAATGAAGAGTCACAAAAGAAAATTATAGCAGAGGAAGAAGGTAAACTAGCAACGTCATTTGTTCTCTTGAGGAATCTGACTAAAAGCTTGGGAATAAGTACGATCTCAGATTTAGACCTGTAGCAATACCGTGGATGACTGGTGATTCGGGGGTAGATGTCTAAGGAGATGATTTAATAATTCATAATCTAATATACTCATGAACGAGAGGAATGTAATTATAATCTATTCTTTAAAATTAAAAAAAACTTAAGAAAAGTTACTTAGGGCGGGAGCGTCAAAATTGTGGTAAAATTCTCAACGCTACCAGTCCTCATATTCAAAGAATTCTCCCCTACAGATACATTAGTTCGAAGACAGTGTATAATGTAGTTACACCGTTAAGGCTGCAAACATCACTGAAAGATCATGAAAATGCATTTGCAGTTCGCAGCTGGATGACAGACTCCATTGAACCGCCGATACAAGTCGATTTTGTTCAGTGGAATAACCTAAGAGAATTGGTCGAGCGATTAGATTTTTTGGTAGCTTAAAAAGAGGTAGGCAATAATTCATGTGTTCATGGAATAACATCTGTCAAAGATGAACTTCGTGAACTAGTTAGTTACTGCCTGAAGATTACAACAATAGCTGGCGAAAATACTAAAGTGAAAGATTAAATTGCAGAATGGAATGTTGCGTATGAGAATATTCTGCCAGTTGAAAGATCTGCACAAAGCGTATATTTTATGAAAGCAAAAGATTTGGATACTGTTCACGTACTTATTGTCTTGATGTTGGGAACAAATGTCGTAGGATCGTATTGGATTTCAGAGGAGAACTGAAAATATAGACTAATTTTAGAACATATTACTAGCTGCTCATCACGGATGTGAGAGGTCAGCAGATGCATGTGTATTCTTACAAGGTACATTCTGTCTATGCTCAAATCTTGCAAGATCTACGCCGTTGATAACCTCTATCTGCTCCAACATTTAAAATATGACAGGATGACAATACATAACATTTGTATATAAAAATGAATGCCCTGTTGAGTACTCGGTGTATCTCGCAGCTGCACTGTAATGAGCAAATGCAGAAGATATTATTTGAATTCCGAAATGGTACGACCCGCTTTTGCAGACGCAATAAGGTGCACTCGCAGAAAATGGCTGAAGACGAGGGCCCTGCGGCAGCCCAGCTGACAAGGCGGCCAGAGCTCGGGCTCCGCGAGCGACATGTGATGACTGTTGCCGTGCGCCGTGCCTCTGGCAAAGCAACACCAAACTTGTAGCACATTGACAAACTCAGACTTGACAGAACGTAGTGGGATGGTGAAATATGGAAACGCATCACTGCGCATGCGAACCCACTTTAGTTGCTGATTCGGAACTGCTCTGAAGTACGTGGAACAATTCGGTTAGAAGCAGAGAACTATTGATGATGAATCATCCTGTCCGTCGTAGCAACACTATCTCCGGACACTCGATGTAAGTTACACAAAAAGTGTACGTCTAACATATACAGGGTGACTCAATTCCCCTACTGCTGTCATTTCACGCAACCCGCAACACTGTACCCTATTGGCCATTAGAATTGCTACACCACGAAGATGTGCTACAGACGCGAAATTTAACCAACAGGAAGAAGATGCTGTGATATGCAAATGACCAGCATCTCAGAGCATTCACACAAGGTTGGCACCGATGGCTCCACCTACAATGTGCTGACATGAGGAAAGTTTCCAGCCGATATCTCATATACAAACAGCAGTTGAGCGGCGTTGCCTGGTGAAAAGTAGTTGTGATGCCTCGTGTGAGGAGGAGATATGCGTACCATCAAGTTTCCGACGTTGATAAAGGTCGGATTGTAGCGTATCGCGACTGCTGTTTATCGTATCCCAACGACCTCGTATCACTAACAGTTGAGATGACAGGCATCTTATCCGCATGCCTGTAACGGATCGTACAGCCACGTCTCGATACCTGAGTCAACAGATGGGGACTTTTGCAAGACAACAACCAACTGCACGAACAGTTCGACGACGTTTGCAGCAGCATGGACTATCAGCTCGGAACCATGGCTGCGGTTACCCTTGACGCTGCATCACAGACAGGAGCGGCTGCGATGGTGTACTCAACAACGAAACTGGGTGCATGAATGGCAAAACATCATTTTTTCGGGTGAATCCAGGTTCTGTTTACACCATCATGAAGGTCGCATCTGTGTTTGACGACATCGCGGTGAACGCCCAATGCAAACGTTACTGACGTATCACCCGGCGCGATGGTATGGGGCGCCGTTGGTTACACGTCTCGGTCACCTCTTGTTCGCATTGACGGCACTTTGAACAGTGGACGGTACATTTCAGATGTGTTACGACCCGTGGCTCTACCCCTCATTCGATCCCTGCAAGACCCTACATTTCAGTAGGATAATGCACGACCTCATGTTTCACAGAAAATGTAGTTTGGCCAGCACATTCTCCAGATCTCTCACCAATTGAAAACGTCTCGTCAATGGGGGCTGAGCAACTGACTCGTCACAATACGCCAATCAATACTCTTGATAAACTGTGGTATCGTGTTGAAGCTGCAAGGCCAGCTTTACCTGTACACGCCATCCAAGCTCTGTTTGGCTCAATGCCCAGGCGTATCAAGGCCGTTATTACGTCCAGAGGTGGTTGTTCTGGGTATTAATTTATCAGGATTAATTCACCCAAATTGCGTTAAAACGTAATCACATGCCAGTACTAGTATATTTGTCCAATGAATACCCGTTTATCATCTGCATTTCTTCTTGGTGTAGCAATTTTAAAGGCCAGTACTGTATATGACCTTCATGAACCATTCTCTGCATTCTCATATTCTCCCGCTCGCGATGGGAAAACTGTTATTCCTACGAAGAAAAATGAGCAAGATGCTCGTGTAGGAAATTTAATGTAGTCAAACTTTGTACTGGGATACGTTTCAGTTGGAAGCCACGGTTATTGGGGTATTCAAGAATAACGTACAAAAGTTACCTTCAAACGCACGTCCGCCTCTCATCCTTCACCAGTCTGGATTTGTCGTATGTCGTTCGTGGCTCTCCGTTTTACCATCGTTCAAAAATTTCCGACTACACGAAGTCTTCCCGATATTCGAACATCTTTTGTTCCCTATTGATTCGGCTGCAACGGCACACCCATAGTCCGCTATTTCGCTAAAAGTATTAATTTAAACGTCCCCGTGAAGGTAGTGAAAGTAAAACGACTTTTCTAAACGTTAATCTGAAACTAATTGTGTTAAATATTCGAGCCAAACTTAAACCTTATAGGCACAGTAGTTTCTTAGTCAGAAGACCTGAAGAATACAGCGATGTAATTGTTTATTTTATGGTGTTAAAAATTGCAAACGGTTAGGTAAAATTTAGCCAAATTCCGTTTGCAAGTCTCGAAAAAGCGGTGGCGTGATAAGGCCAGTCAGTGAAGACTAATAAACGTCAAATTTGGGAAATGCCTAGTGTAGTTCAAAAATTTTGAACGATCGTCGGAGAGAATGCCATGAACAAAATACTAGAAATTCAGACCGGTGGAGTCTGAGTGCGGGAAAGAGCTACGTTTGAGGGTCATTTTCTATGTTTTTCTTGCCTTGCCTGAAACTACGGCATCCATAAAACTCGTGTTCCAGAACAGAACTACTGCACCAAACGGTCTACAGAAAGTTCTATTTCATTTTTCTATAGGATTAACAGCACGCGTAGCGAGCGAGAGACGGTAAAAATGTCCAAGTGGCTTATGAAAGCCAGATTAACATCGCGGGTTGCATAAAACAACAGCGCTAGGGGCAGCTGAAGCACCCTGCATACTTTTATTAACCATTTTATACGTTTTTTCGCAGGCTGCTTACTCGCTGCAACTATGACATGATTTTTCTCATTTAGTGTTGCAGAATCTGCAGTGGACTGCGTCTATAATGTACATGATCGGAGCAGCAGTCGAAAAACAGCATCGACTATAATTGAAATTCGATATTTACGGCCACTAACCACAAAAAATGTAAGTCTAGTATATTCCACCTAGTGATTCTTCTGCTTAAACAGATCTTTCATAAAAGCTTCTTCTCTTTTCTCCTGGTATACTTGTTGCATGTCATATCTATGAATACAGATACGTGGTCTTTTCTAAGTTATGTTTTTTTGGTCTCATTCTGTGTTCCAGAATCGGCAATCAGCAGTGAAATACGGCCGAACAATCTTGGAGCGACAGTAAAGGTCTGCAGCGGCTAGTACCTGTTTGACAAAGAAGACCATTTATGGAGACATCTCACGGTAGACTGAATATCATCACTGTAATAGTAATAACGGGTGACGCAGCACCAAACTGCGTTAGGTTAGATGATCCTGAATACACTGAGGTAGAGATTGCACGTAGTAGTCGTATATGTACTCGCGTGAGAGATATGGGATTATGGGGTCTAGACTTCTCCTGCGAACATGTTTTCACATTTTCGAAGGCAAAGTTCGTCAAATTAACCAAACGCTTACGATCAGTTGTTCGCTAGTCTACAATTATCTCTTGCCTACCAGAGGTCACGAGAAACAGATGTACTCAACTACAAAGAATACAAGAGTAATGCCATCTGAACTTGGCGATGACTGTTAGTCTACTAATGTTGCTGCTAAATGGTTAAAAGACTTGAGACTTTTAAAACGAGATAATGTGGTTGGCCGTTGAAGGAAAAGATTCAGCTGGATGTCAACAGTAATGAAAACAAAGGTTTCTGTGCAGGACTAAATGCAAAACTGTCCAAAATGATAGCCGATGAAACTGCGTTAATAAACGATCAGTCAAATGATAATGCCTCGTTCAAGTGGTCTCTTCCACCAATTGCAGCATTGTATTCTGTAAATAAGGATGCGCAATACGGCGGTATGAAAGCAAATTAAGCTTTGCAGACATACCGTTTCCTGCAGAGCTCAAGTATGTTCTCATTTTCGAGAAACAGATCCAAGATTAGTATTGTAAACGTCTAAGGCATCCTGCATTCAGGTTATGATTGGATGATCGTAGATGATACGAGGCAAGACAAATAACTGCAGGATTTACTGCTGTGGATTAGAAAACACCATCGTGACAGACATGTGCATTTATTAATGTTTCAGGTTTTTAATAACACAGATGTCTGTCATTTCTATTATATAAAAAATTTATCAAGGCTTACATGAAGTAGTATTATTCAGTTTCACTGGTCTAATATGTGAGAGATGTCTGAGCTATTTTTATTCCAAGAAAAAATTAGATGGACATTTATTTGATCGTGCGCAGTTTAAACCAGCCTCCAGTGCATGCCTATTGTGGAGAACCATTTCCTAAATTTACAAAATTTAGTAACAAACTGAAACTACCTTTCGTTATTTGTGTTGATACGGAATGCTGGTTGCAGTCGCAGTACCGACTGATTCGTACCACGATCAGGAACATGCTCATAAACCGTTCAGTATTACATACTACATACACTGCAATTATGATCAGAGTTATTTCCAAAGTACATTGAAAAGAGACAGAGACTGCACGGAATGTTTCACTCAACAGCTTCACGCCGACGCATCAAACTGTGAATCGCTGTTTATTACAGAATAAACAGATGGTATTGAGCCCCAAAGAAGAATCGGAGTTGCGATCGACAGAAATTTGCCATATTTGAGGAAATCAGGAGTAAATACATAGATCATTGGGCATACCGATGTGCAGCACGCTGCGCGGGATTAGCCGAGCGGTCTTGGGCGCTGCAGTCATGGATTGTGCGGCTGATCCCGGAGGAGGTTCGAGTCCTCCCTCGGGCATGGATGTGTGGGTTTGTCCTTAGGATAATGTAGGTTAAGTAGTGTGTAAGCTTAGGGACGGATGACCTTAGCAGTTAAGTCCCATAACATTTCACACACATTTGAACATGTTTGATGTGCAGCACATCCAGGCTCCAGTGTAAACTACACGCCCCTATTCACACAGCACGTCGTATTCCACAGTCTGAGCAGTTAGGAGGGAATTTCTTGATCTGATAAAAAAAATGGTTCAAATGGCTGTAAGCACTATGGCACAACATCTGAGGTCATCAGTCCCCCAGACATAGAACTACTTAAACCTAACTAACCTAAGGACATCACACACATCCATGCCAGAGGCAGGATTCGAACCTGCGACCGTAGCAGCAGCGCAGTTTCGGACTGAAGCGCCAAGAACCTCTCGGCCACAGCGGCCGGCTCCTTGATCTGATGCATGAACAAACGGTGACAAATGAAGACAAAGAAATTAAATTAAATACAGGTCGCGTCCCCAATTTTGCCTTCGAACATGGAAAAATATAAATCTTTTACGAACAGTGTTGCAGTAATGCACAAAGAACGGTAGTGCAACATGAACTTAACAGTTACCGATTCGCTAAATTTCCTGACGAATTCCCTCTAAAAGCTTGCGTCATACCGAAAACTCGATGAACTCGCGATAATGAGAATGTATTTTCCCGACGATCAAGAGTGCGATAATATTAATCAGAAAGGAATTTTTCCGTATGAATATGTGAGCAGAAAATCAATTTTACTGGATGCTTGTCTGCCCTCAGTCGGAAAGTTTGAAAGTTCGATAACAGGCGAAACGATAACAGAGGCGGAGTATCGAAAACCGTGCATTGTATGGAACGCGTTCTATTGTAAGACACTGGCGGAATATTTGTATTTGAGAAGTGACATTCTATGCCTTTCTTACGTATTTGAAAACTTTCAAAGTCTTTGCCCTAGGACAGAAGAATTAGATCTTGCACATTATCTTTCTGCATCTGACTTACACTGGGATGCGCTGCTGACAGTCAGTAAAGCAGAAATTCCACTTGTGACAGATATTGAGCAACTGCTGTTTGTTGAACGAGGCATCAGAGGGGGAGCTATTCATTGTTCTTGCAGACATGCAGTTGCCAACTGTAGATTCATGTCTAATTATCATGAAAACATCGATGAATCTTACATCATAATTTTATCTCGATGCGAATGTGAAAATACTGGGAGATGTTGCACTATCTTCCCGTATCTGATTCTGAATTACTTCGTGCAGACAGCGTCAAAAAATTTGACGCGGGCAACGTTTCAGATGATTCTAATACACAATACGTACTGGAAGTACATCTTACATTCCCAGAAAGTATTCTAAACATACGTTTAGATTTACCTTTAATTCCAGAAAAAGGTGCCACCATCAGACAGTTAGAAACTGGAGATATTTTTTCCAACGTTATATGACAAGGGAAACTAAGTCATTCATTGCAGAAATCTAAAACACATTTGAAAAGTAAATTGTACGACACCACGCGTTAATACAACTGATTCGCCTAGATGGGCAATGGATCGACCTTCTTCAGTGCGGAGGCACAAGTACGTCCGACCTCCTGCGGGAATCTCGGAGTAGGGAGCATGGTGAAAATGGGCAGGGGCAACAGGTAGGTGGCGCTCGGTAGGAATGTGAGTGAGCCGTGAGGCTCCTTGCAAGCAGGAGATCCCGGATTTGAAACCTGGTCCGGTACACATTTTCAGTCGTCGCCACTGACTCCGCATGAAGCCTCGATGCAGGTGACATCAGCAAAAATAAACTGATTTTGCAAAAGGTCAACCGAATCTCACGGTGCATTGAAATTCATGTGCAAACCTGCATGAATGCACGTAATGAGTTCGAAAAGGATTTCTTGAAATTCGGGAACAGCGCTGTTTTCTATACGACAATGCAAAATGTGCAACAGATGCAGCACATTAGACAACCGTCTTCATATGAAGGTAGATCTCAGGCCACTGCATTAACTGAAAAACCGAATAGTCTGAGAAGCCTCATTTTTAAAGAAAATCAGGTTGCCATTGAACTGAGAAGGCTAAATGTGGTCTTTGCTTAATTCACTACAGTTGGAATGGCTATTTTGGATATTTCCAAAACCCTTTTTTACGACTTGCGCTATGGATATATGTTTGTAAAGAACGTTTAATCCTGTAAAATTATGCTGCAAATTAAAACTCAAAAGCGTTATGAGGATAGATACTTAGGTTTACCCAGCAAATATCAAATACGATATTTCCTGTTCAATAAAAATGTTGTTGAGTTAATGGAAAATGAACTTTATGGCTAACCTATTACAGAATTTATTGGCCTATGGACAAATACGTATGCTCTTGAGAAAGTATCTCAGCGTATAATGCGCAGAGCAAAAAGCGTAAAGCAAATTTCTGTACATAAGTTAACCACGGATGATTACAGACAGCGGGTCTTATATTTGAAAGTAGACAGAACTGTGCAGTACGTAATTACAACAAAGTAATATGTTGTTTCTCCTATTAAACACAAACTGAGTTTATCCGTACAGGACAACAAACGTCATTTTCTTGCAGAGAAAGTAAATATAGTTGCCTAGGGCCAAAAACCGAATGGAAAATGACGATTGACTGTAAATAATGTAAATGTATGGTGAACTGTGGATTGTAATTGTGGGTTGTAGCTTTTGAAGTTAGTAACACCTTCCGCAACTGATGTGTACTCACATACTCCTTTATGATACCAGATTAAAACCTGGGAAAACATGTGCTCACTATCTTCAGTTCATCTGATTTCAGTAAGACGTATGCCTTTTGAAATACCGGAAATTTATGTAATTCAGTTTGTTTGTATTCAAGAAATGTCCTGCATATTTGCTCAGATAGTGAAGAAAATGTACCATTACAACTCTGAATATTCCTTATCATATGTAAATGTGCTCAGTCAACCAAGTTATAATATAACTTTTCTTAGGAATATAAAGAAAATATTAGGAAGAACTCTTTTTGTTTGGTTTTTTCGGCTTTTCCCATATCCCTGTGATATACGGCTGAAAGCATTGTGTGGTGAACAGCACCAACTTACACACTTAGGATCAAGAAGTTTACTTTTTCACCCAAAGAGGCAACTTTAGTGTGATTAAATATAACGCAAAAATAATACTGCCATTGGCTGTAAAAACATTTAGCCATATTTATTATTTAAATTTAACAACCAACGTCATCTTTAAATTTTCCGCTGATTAACCGCCTTCTTTAACAATTAAATTTCCTACCCACCGCATCATAATGGCATCATACATTCTAGGTCATGGATGACTTCATGTTGTGGAAGTCAAGGACATGTGTATGACATCATGATCACATGATCACCTTCAGGGTCAAATGAAGTTCAAATTGCGCTGGATAGTAGGTACCTGTACTAGTAATGGAATATGATTTTAGTGGTGTTATTAATATTCTGTTAATTTTCCCTGTCCCTCTTTTCTGTATAAGCATGGATATCGAAATTACACACTAATGCGCACAGATGGAGAATATTTTGAGCAATTAATTTGATGAGTTATTAACCTAGATCTGTATTTTTTCCAGTTTGCTATCAACATTTCCAATGTAATGGATTTCATAAATGTCATAGGCGTGAACTCGTAATCTGTAAACGGTTCAGTACACCCATATTTATGTCGATACGTCATCATCACAATGATGGACAATACATCACCTGCAATGACGAAATGTTCTGTAGTTTGCTTTAATGATACAATGATACCTCTAATATTTGCATTTCTGTCCAGCATAATAATACAGATATCTACATCTAAGTTTTAAAGAACGTGAAAATTTACAAGTTCCACCTTTTTTTATCGCAGGAAATGAAAACGTGACCGCCTCATCCCTTTATTCGAATGCTTTGAAAATGGTACCCTTTCCATTTTTTATGTTTTGAAAGTAAGCTGATATGCAAAACTTAAGTTCGAAAGTAATTTTCGCATGGTATGCCAATTTCAAATAACGTAACTCGATGATACTTGCATCATACACAGAAAGAACTACTGAACATAATACGGAGGGTAACTGAAAGAAATACAGGAAGAGACCAACAGAAATAACACTGTTATTCTAAGACGATAACTGCACTGAAGTCACAGCGATTTTTGATGGTCCCCTGGACATTATAAAAGATGAGCCGTGGTTTTTAACAGGATGCGTGATCACCAAGGAAAGGAATACATACTCTGCATCATGCTCCGATGGTGGCCACCACGCTGGTAAAGAGTTCTTTTGGTACAGTTTTGCATTCTTCCAACTGCGTGGCTGACAACGGATAGATTGTCTCTGGCGCAAGTGGGCGTACTGTAGTATGCTCCCCTATCCCCCCAAACCATCACAAAAGCGCCCAATAGGATTTACCTCGTGGGAACGGTAGATCAACCCGGTAGTCGACTATCTTCTCGTTCCTCCACCTGCGTAGTTGTATACGGTCGCGTGTCGTCATCCATAAAAATGAAGACAGGGTCGAATGCAACTGAAAAGGTGTACATGGGGAAGGAGTGCAGTGTCAAAGTAATGTTTACTTGTGGGTGTACCGTATCGAAATAATTTCATGGGCGTACCGCCCTGCAAAATGACGATGTTCGACAATGTTCTTCGTTGCATTACGTACCTTACATGCCAAGGGGTGTAAACACATCATGTACCCAGGAAAATGGTCGAACATGATCGATTGGGTGGTCGATGTGTTATGCTATAGAGAGGCATAATGTTGTACTGGCGTCCAAATGTCTGGACACGGTACAGCGCACAGTCAACATTATTGTTACTCGTTCCCCACGTGCGTCATTTCAGGGATGCAGTTTGCTCTGACTTCATTTTATGGGTGGCAATCCGCGACACTTTTGATACCGCATGCTGAGCAGCCGTTGGAAAGAGAGGATTTTCTGCTAACAGGTGGCCCGTCTTTTAAGAAAGAGTAATGCATTATCTTTATATTAATACATTTTATTTTGCTAATGATAAAAAAATTTTATCTAGAAAAAGGCAATTTAGAGGTTAGAAAACATGAATTTTTGACAGTGAATTGTACTGAAAGGGCAGCAGTGCTGTAAAAAGTCTCCATACTATTTCCTGATGTATATCCTCTCCGCTGCACATTACATTTACACTCTGACTTCAAAAATATTCTACATGTTAGAGCTGAATGAAAAGATTAAAGATTAAATGGTTTCAGTACAAACATTTTTCTATTTTTAAAAATAGGAGCAGTCTGCACCAGAATATTGACACTGGTACATGTTATTGTATTACGCAGCATACATGCATTTTTAAAACTCTCAATATGCGCAGCACTGGACACAAAAATATTGTTTAAATTGTTATGTACGTAAATACATTTTCCTTCTGTTTTAAAAAATGTGGATGTGCTGCACTTGAATATAGTCATTAATTTGCTTTATATAAAAATATTACAGTAGATCATGCATATATACTGTAGGTTGAACTTACTAAGGGATGATTGGCAGTGGTTACATTAATTGCTTTGCATTCAAACTGTAAATTATGAGAATGCCTTAAGTACTCTTCAAAGCTTTTGAAAGAGTTGGTTGAGTCTGTTTCAATGTTGTTGTTGAATAGATGTTCTCCAAATTTCACTCTGTGTATGTAGATTTCTAGTTCTTCATACTGACACATTCTGTGTACTTTGTTCAGTGTATGTAGTATTTCAAGGTTGCTTTCTACATCCGACATTTTTTGTATGGGAGGCCATTGCACGTTTGTGTGATTTGCTTGTGTTCTTTGAATATGGTGTGGAAGTTACGGCCTGTCTGACCTATTGACTCATCAGGGCATTTACTGCAAATGATTGTCTACATGTTAGAGGATGAAAATTTATCATTACTGCTTTTTAAGTAATAAAGAAGTCTTTGGCCAATTTTATTGTTGGTTTGGAATGCAATTCTCATTTTGTGTCCCTTGAAGGTAGTAGTATTTTTTGTGAGATGCCACCGAGGAAGGGGATGCAAGTGGTTGGTGTATTTTTTTGCTATTTGGTGGTTATTTTGTACAATTTCCTTTCTATTTTTTTAACTAAATTTTCTGTTAGTGTGAGTTTACACCCATTACCTGCGGCTACTTGTTTTATGGTATTTATTCAATTCTGAAAACTCTCATCACTCATAGGAATTTTTGGCTCTCTATGGACCATTTAGCGCTAAGCTGCTATTTTGTGTAAGTTGGGATGGCAGGAGGAAGCATGCAAATTTATGTCTGTGACGGTTGATTTTCCGTAAATTTGGACGACATATTTATTATCTTTGCAGATCGTTATATCGGCGAATTTCATATTCTTGAGCATTTCGTTGCGTGTTTGGAGGACGTCTTGGACATCATATTTGTTTTCCCCATCAATGATCAGAAATATATCATCAAAATATCTTCGAAAGAACAACTTTTTGAATGGATGCTGCGTTTTTTGTGAAAAGTTTGTGCTGCAGGTGATTGAGGAATATTTCGGTTGTTGTTCCTGATACGCTGGCACCAATAGGCAACCTAGTTTTTTGTTTGTTGATTTTTCCATTTAAAGAAAGTAATTACATTTCAATTCCAAATCCAGAAGTTAAATGAATTCTGTGATTTCTGTTGGGGACAGGTTCTTGTATTTTATTAGGTTTAGTTTAATAACAGGTAAAGAATCATGAGTGGAGATGAAAGATCATTTGGTATTTGTTAGTGCTGTGTATGTATTTCGAATCTCTATCAAATGAGAGGCTATCTTTAACTCAGTAACTTCTCCCAAACTCAAAGTTTCCTGTACGATCTTGTCGAGTTTCTGTAGAATTTTGTGCCCAGGGTAATGTATTTGGTTTGAGATCGGTCTTGCTGAGTCATCTTTTCTGTGGGTCTTGAATTCAGATATCAGGCGTGGTGCTGTTGGATTCATGTATGCATAATGGTGCCTTTCCCTTTCAGTAAGCAGGAAGTTACTAGTTTTGAGGAGGACCTTAAGTTCAGTTTGGAATTTTTAGGCAGCGTCTCTGTCAAGCTGTGTGATGTTATTTTCTTCAAAGAACTTTAAGGTTTTCCGGAAGTTTTCATTTTCATATAAAGTACCTGCTGAATTTCCATTTTTTACCTTTGTCAAAATTGCTTCATGGTTTTTCAGTTGAATATTTAATGTGTGGAGTGCTCTATTTTCTTTAATGATGCTGCTTTTTCTAACTGTCTCTCTTCTGGTTTCTTTCTCAAGCACAGTTTTCACTTATTCTGCTACAACAATTTTAGTTTTGTTATCCAACCTAGCAGCATCTATTGCATTTCTAGTAGCTACTACTATCTCTTTAATATTTCTAATTGTTGAGTGGTGATTCTATGTTGTATTTCAGACCTTTATTAAGTAGGTCAAGTTCTTGATCACAGAATTCGATTTCAGTGGTGTTCATAATTTTCATATAGCATTTAGTTGTTTCCCTGAGTCGTTATTAATGTGATTTGATGTCAACTGCACGTCTCCGAGTTTGGAAAGGTTTATTTGGTTTGTGTCTATTTATGATTGTGATGTACTCCTCGTTAACACTGTCATCGATTTTGTACCACACACACACACAAAAAAAAGAATCAAATGGCTCTGAGCACTATGGGACTTAACTGCTGAGGTCATCCAGTTCCCTAGAACTTAGAACTACTTAAGCCTAACTAACCTAAGGACGTCACACACATCCATGCCCGAGGCAGGATTTGAACCTGCGACCGTAGTGGTCGCGCGGTTCCAGACTGTAGCGCCTAGAACCGCTCGGCCACACCAGGCCGGCTGTGCCACACACAGGTTGAGGTAAATTTGGTATTTTATTCGCCAGTACTAGATGACTGTTGTATATCTGTCTCTACAGCAAGTGTTTCTTTCCATGGAGTATTCTCATTTCGATATCTAGCCACATTTTATCGACTTTCTTTCGAATTATGTAGCCAGAACGCGAATTCTTTCGGATTTTCACTTTGATTTACTTTGGGATAATACCATATCTCCTGCATTCCTTGTTCAAATCAATACTAGTGACGGTTTTAATAAGTTTGACTTTCATTCTCTCGTAGTTCCTAATCTCATTCATTGCCTCGCTTGACTTACCAATGAATATGTAGTCTATCAGTTGCGGCAGTAGAGGCCTCGACTGTTGATAAACACAATAAAGCAAATTCTGTGTCAGTTGCCTGTTTATTTTGCCGCTATTAAGATCGTTGGTTCACACCATCATCTTCAGGTGGACAATTGTTTATTTACATGGCTGGTGTAACACGTACAATGTACAGTGTGAATATAGTGCGCAGTGAAGAGGACATACATCAAGCAACGGTATGCAGAAAATTTATAACACACAGTTCCTGTAAGTACAGATCATTGTTATAAAATCACGTTTTTTAACCTCTCAAATGCTTTTCTAAATAAACAAATTTACGTCTGGTTTGTGACACTGAAAAGATGTATATACCCTTCACCAACACCAACCATGTAAGTGAACAGTTCTCCACTTGAAGATGATGATGTGAACCATCGAAGCGAGCAGTGGCAAATAAACATGTAAGTGACGCAGAAACTGTCTTATTTGTTTTTATCAACAGTCGCAACCCTCATAATGCCGTTCCTTATGGACGAAATATTCAGACGACAAGAGTTTATCTTGTCCATGATTGTTTTAAGACCTGTTTCTAAGAAGAAACTTTTTACTCTCTTACGTCAAATAAGGTTAGTTTGTTGTATACTTGAGCTTTTAATTTTTGACCGCCCGCGGCAGATACTTCAATATTATTGTCTTTCAGGAAGAAGGTCTTCTCTGTTCGACTCATTGAGTATTTCTTTCAGTTACCTTCTGTTCTTCAGTGAACAGGTCTTTCTCTGTACGATATAAGACTCATTGAGCTACGTTACTTGGCAGTGACACGTTAGCGAGAGTTTCTTCGTCCTGAAGTTTCGTGCATCAGTATACTAGAAGTCAGCTGTGACTGCTACCGTACAATGCCTTGCATTTGGCCCTCTATGAATGCACACTCTTTTAACCGAAAGGATGCAGCGTTATTGATGTGCCTTTTCAGATCGACTCAGAATAACGACATAATGTAGGGATTAACGTTTGCATATCAAGTTTGCTTCGTTGCGTTGGGTCGTGTTATTTTATGTCTCTCGTCTATGGCTACAATATTGTTCTGAAGAAAGTTATTCTGTCACTTCTCGAATACCTTACGGTGTTTATGAGTGGCGGTGAAATAACACTTTGACGTATTTGAAGTGAATTTGCTAGCACACGCTGCAGTTTACGAATTTCTATCACAGGCAATTCACACTTTGTCACAGACTCGGGTAATTCAAGCCACTGACGCACTGTGCGAGATTTGTCCACGTGTAAGCGAGCTTGTGCAACTGCAGAAATGCCCAACATGATAGTTATTTTTGAAACACGTTGACGTGTCGAAGGCAGATCGGCCTCATTCTGCGAAGTACATAACGGTTGTTCCCGACGTCGAGCTCTTGACATAAATATTTCTACTCTTCCTTGTGACATTATCGAAAAACGTTAAACTCTCTGTAGCGAGGAGAAATTTTTGTTATGGATTATAGGTGATAAGACTTAAAAGTTATTATTGCTATCTGTTTGATGCTCCCGAGGGAAAATTGGCAATAGGAACTGTGACGAAATACAAACCAACTATCACATTACAAGTACGGGACACCAAAAATGTGAATAATGCTTTTAAACCATAAAATATGTGTTACTATGTAGCCCAGTAGCTTAGCGCCTGCTGCTATGCAGCCGTTTATTTTCCTACGCCATTCTGACAAAGCTGATTTGTCGTTGTGACTGCTGAATAACTTTCATTGCTTTGGTTCGCAAATTGCAGACCCTTCCTAATTTTTCACGCTAATTAAGTCCATAGAAACATGGTCTTTTCGGAATGTACGGAATGTACTTCTGAGCAAAAAGAGGTTCTTATAGCTGGAGTCGCAGATTTTCGTTAATCCCGCCTTTTGAGTTTTTGTGGAGATATTTTCATAGAAATTTTCATTCGCCAACACGTATTTATTTATTTCTAACCGAGAAGTCAAATCTCAAGTTTCATAGCAGAAGCTTCAAAAATGTTTTAGTAGATCGTCAATAATGATTTATTTTTAAGAAATTTACGCCCTGTTTCACCCCCCCCCCCCCCACTCGCCCCTTAGGGGCTGAATTTCCAAAAATGCTGAAACACATATATTTTAAATTTCTGACCGAGAAGCCATACATAAATTTTCGTAGTTCTGGCTTCAAAATTTCCTTAGCAGCAACATATTTTGAGAAAAACTTACGTCCCATCTTTCACCCAGTTATGGGTGGAATTTCAAAAAATCAGCACCCTCTCCAAATATCAAGGTCCCATTCTTAGCGATTTGGACCGGATGATGATGATTTGTCAGAGATTAAGTCGCTACATTTCCTATTATTGTATAGAGATAGTTTTCATAGCATGCAAATGACACCTATCATAAAATAACATGTGATGGTACGTTTCTATCACTTCACTTTGTGCTGACTGCCTTTCGAGCTAAAAAATGCGTAATTTGAAAGGTGTAAACCAAAGAGAATCACAATTTTACATGGCCATGCAAAGTGTTTTACGCACATAAAAACTTATTCTGACGAAATGATGGAGATGTTTAGTAGCAAAGGATTTTCCCCTTAGACCTCTTTCTTCAATAATGTCTGTCATCAATAGTACCGCATTAGGGGCGACCACATTTTATGAGTAGTATGTTTAGGTTTTTATGTTGGTAACGCCACGTAGCGCTCTGTATGAAAATCACTGACTGTGCTGTGTGCAGTCTGTGGCTGGTTGGACTCATTGTTGGAATATTCGCTTGTGTACAGTGCTGCCAATTTAGCGACTTTGTCGCTAGAAATGGCGACTATTGCCTTCGTCTTAGCGACAAAAAAAACTTTTTAGCGACAAAAATTATTTAGCGACTTATCTGGCGACTTTTGGGGTACTGACGACTTTTGAAGTACAAATCAAAACTATTTTGGTCCAGTATTTTCAGTAACAAAACTAAGATTTTAACTATAGAATGGGTATTGCACTGACTTTGTTCTAGATTTACTGAGTTAAATTAAGTTCTTAGCAGATCATGTAGCATTTAGTAAACCTGAATGTCGGAATTGCTTACAGAGTAAGAAAACCTTGACTATAGAACAATTCATTATTCATTACCCACTAGCCTGTTATCGTCGATAGCGCATCGATCTATAATTCTTCAACTTTTGAACTCCCTTTATTTTTCGAATTGACCAAAAACATACGTAATATTAAGTATAATAAAATACATTTCCGTCCAGCAATCTCTAATTTTTCGAAATGTTAACTCGCAGTCAAATTATTAACACATGCACAGTGGTAATGCAAGAACAATTCGGTGGGGATGTCTCAGACATTATTACGTTTTAAACAATGAACAGTAGGACTGATATCGAGTTACCGAGTGAGTAGATTGTTTCATGACCTCTAGTTTGCCTGAGTTTTAATGTATTTTCAGTGATTATAAATTGGTGAAACTTATGTTGTGGTGGCTTACATAATGGATTTACCGCAGAAGAAGAAGCAGGACGCTCAAAAATATCGGGATGCGTGGGAGGCAGAACCTGAATTCAATGGGTGGCTGAAACCAGTCGTTGGAGACTTATCCAAGGCAAGATGTCAAGTATGTGCAACAGAGTTTTATGCTAAATTGTGTGATATTAGAAAGCATTCGAAAACTATTAAGCATAAACAAAAAATTGATTTTAAAAAAAAACACAAACCACCTTACCTGTGAAAATTGTTCCGAAAACTACAGTTAGAAAGCAAGCAGAGAGGAAGCCGCCCTTTCTTTATTAATTGCTGAATATTGTTCTATTTTAGCTGTAGATCGTTTAGGAATACTGTGCAAGAAGATGTTTTCCGGTGATAAAACATGCAATTACATCGTACAAAGTGCACTAACATTATAACAGAAGTTTTGGCTCCATATTTTACACAATAATTGGTTGAAGATATAAGTGACCAAAAATACAGTGTACTAATTGATGAATCCACAGATGTATCAATATCTAAAATGCTAGGTATCGTTGTACGGTACTATAGTGTAAACAACTAAAAGCATTAGATCAGCATTTATCAAACTCGCTGTAGTAGAAACTGCAGATGCAAGAAATCTGGCTGCTGTTCTTGTGAATTCTTTGAAAGATCGCAAACTTCCAATCGCTAATATGGTAGGAATTGGCACAGATAATGCTTCTGCAATAGTTGGAACAAACAATGGGCTTTACGAACAACTCAAGAGAGAATATGGTTTGAAGCATTTGGTAGTGATCCGTTGCATTTGTCACTCTCTTCAGCTTGCAGTTTCGCACGCCTCAGTGAATACCAACTTCAGTTCTGTCAGAGCATGAAACAGAAGAGTTATTCGATCTTCTGAGTGACGACGGTGAATAGCTCACATACCGGTATGTAGATGTTTTGTAACCTAATTTGAATTCTTGCTTTATTTTGTTACAAATATAGTTTTATATTTCTAGTATATTTGACTACTGTGATTGAAGCAACAATTTATGTGTTGCGTCAATTATGATAACATGTTTAATTAAACGTCAGCGTATTTTATATGTATGTTGTTGCAAGCGATGCGTCATTTAACTAAGACAATATAGCAATTAGGTATGAGACAATTTTTATTAATATGTCATTAACCCCTCCACTGGCTTATTGCACCATTCACAGCACGAAATTTTCAGTACACCCCTAGTAAAATCAGTTTTAGCGACTATCTAGCGACTTTTGATATTGAATCTAGCGACTCGGGTTTTTTAGAGTTGGCAACACTGCTTGTGTAGTGTTGGGCAGCGGTAGCTGGATGTGAACAGCGCATAGCGTTGGGCAGTTGGAGGCGAGCCGCCAGCAGTGGTGGATGTGAAGAGGGAGATGCCAGAGTTTTGAGTGGTTAGTATAAGCGGACGATCAGGACGTGTGTCCACCAGAAAAAGGAAGTTTGTAAAGTGGTTATCATGAACTGATACATATATATGATGACTTTAGAACATTATTAAGGTAAATGCATTGTTTATTCTCTATCTAAATCTTTCTTTTGCTAACTATGCCTATCAAGAGTTAGTGACTCCAGTATTTAGAATCTTTTATGTAGCTGGCAGTATCGGCGCTCGCTGTATTGCAGTAGTTCGAGTACCGAATATTTTTGTGAGGTACCTGATTCATGAAAGGTGTAGGTTACTGCTAGTCAGGGTCATCCTTTTGTAGGGATTATTGAAAGTCATATTGCGTTGCGCTAAAAACATTGTGTGTCAGTTAAGTGATGATCAGAATAAGTGAAGAGAGAAACGTCTGAGTACGTTCAGTTTTGCTCAGCTGTTTGTAAATCAAATAACGTAAGAGGTTTACCAGCACAGTAATTCATAATTTTCCAAAGGGGACGTTTCAACTTATCTACTAGGCACTGGCACACTTCATAAGTAATGATATTTTTCACTTGCAATAATAAGGGCCAAATATTAGTGTGTAAGTTATTAACAAATTTTCACCATTTTCCAAAGATGGCTGGCCTCCAGGATCCTATCAGTAAATACAGAATGTTCATCATGCAGTAATTTTTGCAGACATGTACCAGTAGTCACTGGGTGGGATTACGACTTATTAAGCGATCCTGTTCGAATTATTTTTATTTCAGATAAGTTACGTGCGAGTGAAAGTTCAAAAATGGTTCAAATGGCTCTGAGCACTATGGGACTTAACATCCGAGGTCATCAGTTCCCTAGACTTAGAACTACTTAAACCTAACTAACCTAAGGACATCACACACACCCATGCCCGCGGCAGGATTCGAACCTGCGACCGTAGCAGCAGCCCGGTTCCGAACTGAAGCGCTTAGAACCGCTCGGCCACAACGGCCGTCGAGTGAACGTTTCATGAGTTTTGTCAGCTAAACGCCATTATATATCTCACAGCAGAACGGCTGTCAGACGACAGACGACTCAATTCTACACAGGGCTCCACGGGCGTCACTATTGACGGAGTGCAACAACTTGCAAATTAAAAAGCAGGCAAATATACATTGATGATATGCGTTGTGGTGACTGGGAAAGAGGTACAATAAGGCTGTGTATGTGGCAAACTTTATTATAGTAACTCTTCT
Source organism: Schistocerca piceifrons (assembly GCF_021461385.2). Taxonomy (NCBI): domain Eukaryota; kingdom Metazoa; phylum Arthropoda; class Insecta; order Orthoptera; family Acrididae; genus Schistocerca; species Schistocerca piceifrons. Next base: position 205,070,469 of record NC_060144.1, read on the forward strand.
GAAAATACTCGAATGACAAAGAATATCCCCACAAACTGAGAGCAACAACTAGGCATCAAAATGAAGATTTATTCTTAAGATGAATTAATTATTTATCTTTTCATTTCTTCCCACTCGCAGGATGTTCCTGTGATGCTCTTACTCGTGAACTGAGCGTTTGTATACAATAATAAAAATAATAATAACTATAGTAACAATTCTGAGATATCGCTTTCTTCGTCAGACACGTAGCCTCTCTACCTTTTCATGCGCTTCTCTTTTGCTATGCAAATCTTTCGTTGCCTTCTTTGCTTTCACTTTCACTGTCTTCGCTACTGTCGTATTTATTTGGCCATAGAATTAACTTCCGTCAGAGCTTAAATTTAGCCGAGCCTATGTCAATACATTTGTGCACTCTATTTTTTCCTTACCTTTCTTAGGATTTTCAGGAATGACAAACCATAATGACAGCAGTTGTCTTTTGAATTTGTCATCTGTATGTTTAGCATGGGTTTACTAGGCCGTTGGCCTGTTAACACCCCAGACTGATTTTCAAAGCAGCTGATTATGTTTACAAGTCGACAGCGGGTAGTTTTAATGCTTTATCCCTCTCATGACAACTCTGACACAGATGTTCTGCAGTGTGTCTTAGCAGCTGTATCTCTTTGCTCCATTCGATTTTCATTCGTGAGGATGTCGTAGTCGAACAATTTCTTTACGATATTTTTATCACTTCAATTTCATTTCGTTCGAAACCATAGATTCCGTAGGCACTACAGCCAGAACTGGCGATAACACAATAGGCAGAAGTGCCAGCGCTGCAGCATCGTTACTTCTTGATAAGTAAGCTCTTTGTGCGAATTCGGCGCTGTGTGCATCAACAGGGATGCCGTCTTACTCGCACTGTGCCATTTATCTTCCCGGAACTCGTTTCAGACACACCCTCTGTTCGCCGCTGAGTGAACTCTCACAAAGGCAGCCATCTATTTTCGGCTCTGACTTTCAATATAGCTGCCGCCCCGCAAGGTGCACCTACAATTGCCTCAAAGCCCCGAGTAACCACGTGGTATTCTCAGGATTCCTTCTCAGAGCACTGAGTTTCGCTTCCTCAGAGCTGATAGTACGCGCATTTGCGTCAGAGGGAACGAACGAAGAGTACATAAAATCTTCAGAACAAGGCAACTGAGTTGTAATGAAGCAAGTTGTGTGTTCTGGACGGTCTGCAAAGAGTCTTGTCCTGCAATGCCACTGTATATCTTTCACAGTACAGTCCGGAGTTTAGATTAAGGTAGAAGTCCTTCATTTTATGCCAGTTCTTGGTTCTGCGAAGATTTTGTTCCCCCTGTAATGATTTAGAAGTACACGAACGAGGAACAATAATATTACTTCATTTTCTTGCCATCTTTTAACTATAGCAAATACGCTGTTTCTCTTAACTTCGACGTCACTATGCTTAATAACTTTAAGGGTTGAAATGTTTAAGACATTAATTGTGAAGAGAAGTTACATTCAGGACATCTTCACGGGAGATAAGGACCTGTTCGCGTGACTGCAGAAATGTTTGTCGGTCTCGAGCCGCTTTCTTCACCTATCACTTGTTTACACTACTGGCCATTAAAATTGCTACACCACGAAGATGACGTGCTACAGACGCGAAATTTAACCGACAGGAAGAAGATGAAGATGCTGTGATATGCAAATGATTAGCTTTTCAAGAGCATCACGCAAGGTTGGCGCCAGAGGCGACACCTACAACGTGCTGACATGAGGAAAGTTTCCAACCGATTCCTCATACACAAACAGCAGTTGACCGGCGTTGCCTGGTGAAATGTTGTTGTGATGCCTCGCGTAAGGAGGATAAATGTGTAACATCAAGTTTCCGACTTCGATGAAGATCGGATTATAGCCTATCGCGATTGTGGTTTATCGTATAGCGACACTGCTGCTCACGTTGGTCGAGATCCAATGACTGTGAGCAGAATATGGAATCTGTGGGTTCTGGAGGGTAATGCGGAATGCCGTGTGGATCCCAATGGCCTCGTATCACTAGCAGTCGAGATGACGGGCATTTTATCCGCATGGCTGTAACGGATCGTGCAGCCACGTCTTGATCCCTCAGTCAACAAAAATCAAATGGCTCTGAGCACCATGGGACTTAACATCGGAGGTTATCAGTCCCCTAGATCTTAGAATTACTTAAACCTAACTAACCTAAGGACATCACGTACATCCATGCCCGAGGCAGGATTCGAACCTGCGACCGTAGCAGTCACGCGGTTCGGGACTGAAGCGCCTAGAACCACTCGGCCACCACGGCCGGCTCCTCAGTCAACAGATGGGGACGTTTGCAAGACAACAACCATCTGCACGAACAGTTCGACGACGTTTGCAGCAACATGGACTATCAGCTCGGAGACCATGGCTGCGGTTACCCTTGACGCTGCGTCATAGACAGGAGCGCCTGCGATGGTGTACTCAACGACGAATCTGGGTGCACGAATTGCAAGACATCATTTTTTCGGATGAATCCAGGTTCTGTTTACAGCATCATGATGGGCGCATCCGTGTTTGGCGTCATCGCGGTGAACGCACATTGGAAGCGTGTATTCGTCGTCGCAAGACTGGCATACCACGCGGCGTGGTGGTATCGGGTGCCATTGGTTACTCGTCTCGGTCACCTCTTGTCCGCATTGACGGCTCTTTGAACAGTGGACGTTACATTTCAGATGTGTTACGATCCGTGGCTCTACCCTTCATTCGATCCCTGCAAAACCCTACATTTCAGCAGGATAATGCACGACCGCACGTTGCAGGTCTTGTACGGGCCTTTCTGGATACAGAAAATGTTCGACTGCTGCCCTGGCCAGCACATTCTCCAGATCTCTCACCAATTGAAATCGCCTGGTCAATGGTGGCCGAGCAACTGGCTCGACACAATACGCCAGTCACTACACTTAATGAACTGTGGTATCGTGCTGGAGCTGCATGGGCAGCTTTACCTGTGCAAGCCATCCAAGCTCTGTTTGACTCAATGTCCTGGCATATCAAGGCCGTTATTACGGCCAGATGTGGTTGTTCTGGGTACTGATTTCTCAGGATCTATCCCCCCAAATTGCGTGAAAATGTTATCACATGTCAGTCCTAGTATAATATATTTGTCCAATGAATACCCGTTTATCATCTGCATTTCTTCGTGGTGTAGCAATTTTAATGGCCAGTAGTGTATTTAAAATATGAATGGCATTAGACAACAGTTCCTGTAGTACACCTGAAGAGCTTGTGCCTCAGCAGTAATAGGGTATCAGTTTTAGTGTCAAAAAGACAGTATACTTTTTGACTTAATAAATACATATACTTCTCACAGACCTTCGAATAAGTGTTGTCGAAATTTGTATACACATTTTCTGACTACTTTTTAGGCTTCCGTAACACGATCGGTAAAAACGAAACCCTTACAGCATAACTGTCGTTGTCTGACTGTTCTTTGTCCCACTGTTAACGCCCCCTTTTATCTGGTACGGGTAGAAACATTAAATTGAAATTTGTGTGAAATACTGTCTACGGCCCCTTGAACGTGTAAGTCAGTGCAATCCATAGACACGGCCGTTTTTTGATACTTGCAAACTCATTCGTAAAAACTTATATTGTACTTCCTTTGACTTAAAAACATGAAATTTGGCAAGAAGCAAGGTTTTACAGTGGAGATATTTTCATAGATATTTTCATCCTAAAACTATAAAGTTTTAGATAAAACACAACAAAAATATATTTTTCTATTAAACTTACAATTCAATGATAATCCGTCAAAAATACCAGGAACTGCTGTAATGACTCTGAGCTCGTTTTCAGTAGTAGGTAGCATTATTTACAAGTGAGGTTTGTGTGTATAATTTATAGATACTTCGTGCTATTTGGAGGTTTGTGTGTATAATTTGCAGATATTTCGTGCTAACGTATGAACTATAATGAAGGGAAGTATCTGCCGCCCTGAAAAAATCTAGCGGTCAGACGGCAAGACTTATGGAATCTGTTTGTTGCTCCGTCTCTGTCTGTCCCTCTGTCAAGACCCACTTTTTCTCTCGAACGGGAACATGTGTTAGGTCGATAATTTTGTACAATACCGAGATCTATATAGCTCCTATACGGTGTAGAAACATTAAGTTTCCAAGGCCAATAGAATTAAAAGATTCGGCCATTTGTGTCACGTGCTGCCGGCCGGAGTGGGCGTGCGGTTCTAGGCGCTACAGTCTGCAGCCAGGCGACCTCTACGGTAGCAGGTTCGAATCCTACCTCGGGCATGGATGTGTGTGATGCCCTTAGGTTAGTTAGGTTTAATTAGTTCTAAGTTCTAGGTGACTGATGACCTGAGAAGTTAAGTCGCATAGTGCTCAGAGCCATTTGAACCATTTTTTTGTCACGTGCTTTGATACTAGCTAACTCAGTCGCCAGAACTTATAGGTAAACTATTTACATCCGAAATTAAGTTTGTAAGTAGTCCTCAGAAGGGAAGTCCTAATCAAACTTCTCCAGATTTTTTTACCTTATTGACAACGTAATGAACTGTATTCAACATAACGCAATTTACATATTTCCCAAAAGAAAAGACGTTATATTTTGTGACGTAACAAAAGTATAGTCAGCACAGACGATCAACAAGTGTCATCACAATTTGTAGGCATCGTTTTGCTAGTAAATTAGAGGAAAAGTGCTATGGAAACACTTTTCGCTGTGAAATTGTAACTGTCTCCTCACACGAAGAAGCAGTTTAATTAATGTATTCTAAAACAGTGTACTACGTGAGTCTCTCTCATATGATTTAGTCACAATGTTGAAGCGAGGCGAATGTAAGACGTCGAAAATTCCGAAACACTTTCCTGTGATACTGACAGCACCCCTCTTAATAATCGGTCTCCTTCTCATGGAAGCCTACAACGGAGAGAAGTCACTATACTTTCGATTATTCTGAAACTATTACTTTGCGGAACACTGGGTACATAATAAAGGAAAATCTTCCGGTCTAGACTATATATTAATTAGGTTCCCTTCAGAGTACTCTAATGCAACAGCCCCGTACTTAGAAAACATTCATTGAGGTGACAAAAGTCGTGGGATACTTCCTGTTATCCTGTCGGATCTCCTTTTATCCTGAATATTGCAGCACCTCGACGTACATCTACATCTACATTTATACTCCGCAAGCCACCCAACGGTGTGTGGCGAAGGGCACTTTACGTGCCACTGTCATTACCTCCCTTTACGGTTCCAGTCGCGTATGGTTCGCGGGAGGAACGACTGCCGGAAAGCCTCCGCGCGCGCTCTAATCTCTCTAATTTTACATTCGTGATCTCCTCGGGAGGTATAAGTAGGGGGAAGCAATATATTCGATACCTCATCCAGAAACGCACCCTCTCGAAACCTGACGAGCAAGCTACACCGCGATGCAGAGCGCCTCTCTTGCAGAGTCTGCCACTTGAGTTTGCTAAACATATCCGTAACGCTATCTCGCTTACCAAATAACCGTGTGACGAAACGCGCCGCTCTTCTTTGGATCTTCTCTATCTCCTCTGTCAACCCGACCTGGTATGGATCCCACACTTATGAGCAATACTCAAGTATAGGTCGAACGAGTGTTTTGTAAGCCACCTCCTTTGTTGATGGACTACATTTTCTAAGGACTCTCCCAATGAATCTCAACCTGGCACCCGCCTTACCAACAATTAATTTTATATGCTCATTCCACTTCAAATCGTTCAGTACGCATACTCGCAGATATTTTACAGAAGTAACTGCTACCAGTGTTTGTTACGCTATCATATAATCATACAATAAAGTATCCTTCTTTCTATGTATTCACAATACATTACATTTGTCTATGTTAAGGGTCAGTTTCCACTCCCTGCACCAAGTGCCTATCCGCTGCAGATCTTCCTGCATTTCGCTGCAGTTTTCTAATGCTGCAACTTCCCTGTATACTACAGCATCATCCGCGAAAAGCCGCATGGAACTTCCGACCCTATCTACTAGGTCAGTGACGTAGCGTCGACTCAACAAGTAGTTACAAGTCAGCCTGAACAAATATTGAACCATGCTGCCTTCATAACCACCCATAATAGGGAAACTGTTGCGGGGGTATCATTTTATGCACAAATTGACCTCTGGTGATAACCCATAAATGTTCTATGAGCTTTCCGTCAGGTGACCTAGGCGGCCAAACCATTCGTTCGAACTGTCTAGAATATTCTTGTAACCAATCGCTAACAGTTGTGGCTCGGTGACAATTACTTCGTTGTTTGGGAACACGAAGTCCATGAATGGCTGCAAATGGTCTCCAAGTAGCCGAACATAACCATTTTCAGTCAATGATCGGTTTAGTTGGACCCGAGGACCCAGTCAATGGCTTCGTGGGATCAGCGCCATATTCGAACACTATCACCAGCTCTTCGCAACTGAAATCGGAACTAATCTGACCAGGCCACGGTTTTCCAGCAGCCTAGGATTTAACCGATAAACTCACGAACCCAGGAGAGGAGCTGCAGGTGATGTCGTGCTGTTAGCAGACGCACTCCCGTCGGTAGTCCATTGCCACAGCCTATTCACGCCAAATTTCGCCGCACCGCCCTGAAGGATACGTTCTTTGTCCGCCCCACATTGATTTCTACTGTAATTTTACGAAATGATGCTTGTCTGTTAGCAATGACAACTCTACAGGAATGCCGCTGCTCTTGCTTATTACGTGAAGGCCGCCGTGGACTGCGTTGTCCGTGGTGAGAGGTAATGCCTGAAATTTGGTACTCTCGGCACGCTCTTGACGCTGTGGATATCGGAATGTTGAATTTCCTAACGATTTCCCCAATAGGATGTTCCATGCGTCTGGTTCCAGCTATCATTCAGCGTCCAAACTCCCTTAATTCCCATCGTACGGCCATAATCACGTCGGAAACCTTTTCACCTGAATCACCTGAGTGCAAATGACAGCTCCGCCCACGCACTGCCGTTTTGTGCCTAGTATACGCAATACTGCCGCCATTGTATATGAGCCTATTGCTTAATCATGACTTTTGTCGTCGTCATCTCAACGTATCAAACTGCTCGCACGACGGAACATCAGTATCGAAAGACTGGAAAGTAGCACAGGTAACATCAATACTCAAGAAAGTAAATAGGAGTAATCCGTAGCATTGCACAGCAAAATCACTGACGTAGATTTGCAGTAGGATTCTGGAACATACACCGTGTACAGACATTATGAATTACCTCTCAGTTAACGCGCTGACATAAGCACGGATACAGAAAATTTCGTTCTTATGGAACGCATTTGGATCTTTATTCTCAAGAAGCAGTGGGTGCTATTGACAGGGGTTTTGTAATTGATTCCAAGTTTCTAGACTTGCACGAAGCTTTTAACATGGTTTCTCACAAGAGTCACCCCAGGAAATTGCATGATTAAGTTGTATCGCAACAATTGTGCCACTGCATTCGTTATTTATTGTCAAAAATGTCACAGTACTACTTAATCAGTGGAAAATCATGTAAATCGAAAGTAATAACAGACATTCCCCAAGGAAGTGTTATAAACCATCTGCTGTTCCTAATCTATATAAATGATTTAGAAGACAATCTGAGCACCCCTCTGAGACTCTTTGCAGATGAACTGTCGTTTACCGTCTAATAAAGTCATCAGAAGATCGAAACCAATTACAAAACGACTCAGACACGGTATCTGTGCGTTGTTAAAAGTAGCAGTTCTCTTAGAATAAGGAAATGTGTGAGGTCTTCCACATGAGTACCAAAGACATTCTATAGATACGGAGTACACGATAAATCACACAAATTTAAAGGCTGTATATTCAATTAAATATTAATTACAACAACTTAAATTGGAATGATCCCATAGATAATGTTGTGAGGACGACAAACCAAAAGACTGCGTTTATTGGCAAAATGATTCTGCTATGTAAACAAAAAGAACGTCACCTCAGATCGAAGAGAAGTAAAAGCCTAGCTGACAAACGGAAGCTGAACGAAGTGAAAATGAGTTTATGGAGAGGAATGAGAGAAACGTTCAATGAGTTTGAAAGTAAAACTTTGTCAACCGATCCGAGTAAAAACACTAGGAGGTTATTGTCGTATGTAAAATCAGTAAGTAGGTCGAATCATCTATTCATTCACTCAGCTACCACACTGGCATCGAAACGGAAGATGACAGAGAGAAGGCCGAAGCAATGAATTCCGTTTTCCAAAATTGCTTCAACGCGAAAAATCGTAACACGGTCCCTCCTTTCAATCGTCGTTCGAACGTCAAAATGGCAGATACTGAGATATCCAGTCGCGCAGTAGAAAAACAACTACAATCGCGTAGTATTCAGGACCAAATGAGATACCTATAAGATCCTACAAAAGATGGGTCGAAAGACAGATCCACACAATTATAGATCTATGTCGTTGACGTCAATCTGTTGTAGAATTATGGACATGTTTCACGCTCAATAATTATGACGTTCATGGAGAAGGAAAATCTCCTCTGTAAAAATCAACATGGATTCCGTAAACAAAGGTCCTACGAAACTTAGTTCGCCCTGTTCCTCCATGAGATCTGTAGTGCCATAGACAATGGCACTCAGGTTGATGCCATTCCCTTGACTTCAGGAAGGCTTTTGAACACCGACGCGTACTGCCGTTTAGTGACAAAAATAATTCGAGCCTCATCAAGTATTGGACCAGATTTGCGACTGAATTAAAGACTGCCTTGCAGACAGAACTCAACACGTCTTTCTTAACGGAAAAAATTCGACAGACGTAATTTCCGATGTACTCCAAGAAAGTGTGATAGGACTGTTACTGTTTAGAGTACATATAAATGATCTAATAGAAAGCGTAGGATGCTCTCTAAAGCTGTTGGCAGATGATGTGGTTGAAGCAACGCCAAAAGATAGTAACGATATGCAGAATGACTTGCAGAGAATTGATGAATGGTGCAGACTCTGGCAGTTGACCCTGAACGTAAATAAATGTAGCATACTGCGCATACATAGGAAAAGAAATCCACTACTGTGTAGCTGCAGCATTGATGACAAACCTCTAAAAACACAATTTGTCGTAAAATATATGGGAGTAGCTATCTGGAGCGGAATGACCATATAAAATAAATAGTGGGTAAGGCCGATGTCAACCTCAGATTCATAGGAAGAATCTTAAGGAAATTTAACTTGTCCACGAAGGAAGTGTCTTATAAGGTGCTTGCTTGTTCGACCCATTCTTGAGTACTGTTAACCTATCTGGGATCCCTACGAGACAACACTGATAGAACAGCTAAAAATGATCCAAAGAAGAGCGGCGCGTTTCGTCACAGGATCGTTTAGCTGGCGCGTGTGCATTACTGATATGCTCGACAAACTCCATTGGCAGACGTTATATGAGGGGCATTGTACATCACGAAGAGATTTGCTGTTGAAATTTTGACATTGCACTTTCCGGGAAGCATCGGACAACATATTAATTCGAGAAATTTGAGCTATTACAGAGGCTTACCGACAATTAGCCTTCCGACGCGCTATTCGCGAGTGGAACTGGGTTGGGGAACTCATCAATTACCGGTTCAAAAAGTACCTTCCGTCACACACCATTAGATGTCTTAAGGAGGATCATGTAGAAGTAGATTAAAAAGGCCTGCTGAAGAGGATTCCTACACTACGCTTGTCTGTCCTCTGACAGAGTATTGCTGTGCAGCGAGTGATCCGTACTAGAAGCTTGTTTTGTATTGTCACGATGTAGGGGAGAGAATTTCACACATATCATAAGCGAAATGGAGCAGCAATCATTAAAACAAAAGAGAGTGAGATCTTCTCACGAAATTTTTGTTAACAACATTTGAAAGGTGGCTGCACTGAGCCACAGCGCCAGAGATTGCGCCAAAGAGTTTTATTTCGCCGCCTCCACTGGCAGTGCTTGCTGAGATGTCGTAGTGAAAAGTTCTTGTCGAGAAGTCGTGGTGGAGAGTGCTTGTCGAGATGTGGCAGTAGTCAGTGCTTGTCGAGATGTGGTAGTAGCGAGTCGGTGTTGAGATGTTGTAGTAGGGAGTGCTTGCTCCATATTTTATGCAGTTGTTTGATGGCCTAGACAGCAGATGTTGTTCGAATGGAGATATTGTAATGATCAGAGTGCTTTTCGTCATTATATATGAAGGTAAAAAAAAAAATTTCCTATTCTTTTCATTATTTCAGTGTCTTAAATAATGCGTCATTACAGGTTCAGTCAACAAAGCACCTGGCTTGTGTTCTTGTATTAGAATGTAATTCTGGTTTTCTTGCGCAATTATAGTATTTCTATTTTTTGTAATTACTTCAGTATAAATGGTATTTAAAATTTCTTGTCTTATTGAAGAAGAACCGTGCCAGATGTGTACGTTGAATCACACTTCCACACACAGAACAGTTACACTTATGCTTTGGTTTCGTACGTTTTATAGTTGCTGGGGACTTAATTAATTAATTGTGTAACGGAAATTTTCTTTCATTCTTTGTTGTTATTCTATGCAGTCAGATTGCGTACTAAAACTAGTCAGGGCCAACCGTTTACGAGACTTTGTAATCAGACAACTACAGCGCTAAAATTTTAAAAATTATTTGCATTATATTTAATTAAGCCCCCATGCACGTGGCGACCGCTGCTTCGGATCGTCCCTTGGAATTCTTCTGATTGTAAAAAATAGTAGACAGTAGTATTGTTGTAGTAATTTGTAGTTTAGTGATTGTAGTCTATATTGCATGTGTAGATTTGGTAATTGTCATTCTTCTAATGGTATTTTTTCCAGAATTTAATTTTTGTTGTCTTGTCTACAGGTTTGACAATTTAGTGCAATTATTTCAATTGTTCGTTAATCGTGTTGAGGGAAACATTTCGTGTGAATGGTATTGTTGGAGATAAAGAGTCATTGTGTGTAATTTTCGTACTGTGACGAGTTTGGTATGTTTTGTAAATGATTACGCGATCGATGCAAAAGGCAAAAATGATGGATAGTCAGAATGACGAAATTGTTGACATGGCGAACTCGCCAACACAGGAGAACAGTATGATGAATAATGAAGTGGAAAATAATTTAAAAAGTCGGGAAAATAGTCCGGAACCATTTCAAAATTTTTCTCAATCAGAAAATCCACAGAATACGAGATTAACGATAGAAGATTCTGAAATAGTATCGAACACAGATAGCTTTATGGCTATGCAGAAGGAAGTTAGTTTTGCGGGAAATGTTAGGGGCGAAAAGAATTTCGAACCGGCTAATATGGAGCAGTTGATGGGTGCTATATTAAATTTGGGAGCACGAATGGAAACACAGCTTAGATCTGAATTAAAAACATAGATGGGAACAATGGAAGCACGGTTAGACTCACAAATAGGAACAATTAAAACAGAGATGGAAGCAATGGAAACACGGTTAGATTCACCAAAAGGGACATGTTTCAAAAATATGAAAGATGAATTAAAGAAAGAAATTAGAGAAGAAGTACAACCGATTTTGAATGCTCACAATAATAGATTAATTGCAGTAGAGATTAGACAAAAGGAACAGGATAGAGAGCAGGAAGAAAGAGATCGCGTGATAGTACAAAAATTTTCAGAGTTAAATTTACAACGTGCACACGATAAGGAAGAAATATTTGAGAGAATCGAGGAATCCGTACCAAATGACGGAATAGATAATCTAACACAACAATATGAACAGTTAACTATTAAATGAGTCAATACTGAAACCCGAGTCGCGACACTTACAGAAGACGTAAATAAACAGAAAGAACAAATAGGTGATTTATCGGAAAGAGTTGAGGAGGTTTCAGATAAATTGACAAGTCTTAGTTTAAATGGGGACAGAGATTCAGATGATACAGCACCATTGCCATTTGCAGAAACCGAAGAGTATCAGAACATAAATAAACATGTTGAAAATCAGGGAAAATTTAATGAATGCGTTGAAAGGGAAGTTGAGGCATTACGAAAGCAAGTCAAACAAATCGAAGGCGAAATTGTAGGAAAAGACAGTAGAAGAAATTTAGAATCACAGATAGCAGAGGGGTTTGAAGAAAGTAATTTATTTCATTTACGAGAAGCAACAAGAGAGCGCCAGGCGCGCGAACTTGACAATAATCGACATTGGGACAGGGACAGACGCGGTAGGTCTTTGTCGCCACGAGGAGAAAACTTTGACCATAAACACTTTTTAACTGTTCGGAAATTTAAGATCTTTCGCAATTCTAAGAATGACATACATCCATGTTCATGGTTAGATCAATTTATGTACGCACATCCACCAAATTGGCCACTAAGTCACAAACTGGAGTTTATGTGTGGATGTTTAGAAAACGAACCGGCGACGCGGATGCGCGCACTCATTAGAGATTGTAATAATCTAAATGATTTTTATCATGCATTTCTATCGGCATATTGGTCCGAAAACACGCAAGACAGAGTCAAACACAGTCTTATTATGCAGCGTAATTTTAAACAGTCTGAGTTCCGCACGCCGGCAGAATACTTTGAAGACATGATTCGAAAGAATCAGTTCCTGTCCAACCCTTATAGCCCGACTGAATTAATTCGCATTTGTTTAACTAAGCTGCCACAATCGATAAGACAAATTGCTTTAGCCAGAAGATGTAAAGACGACATTGAGACTTTTAAGACGTTGCTACAAGAACTTGAGTATGACAACGACGACGGGACTTCTTGTAATTTTTTCAGTAACAGTAATTACAATAGATTTTCAGAGAAAAGGGATAGTGATCGGAACGGACGTTATAGCGGTAATTTTGAGAATGACAGACGAAACAGACAGGACAATAGATACCAGCCTTATGACAATAACAGACGTTCTAACAGAAATTACACAGACAATTATAATAACAGTAATTCCTACCGGAATGATCAATCATACGGAAACAGTAATCGGTATCATCAAGACAGAAATAATTCATACAATAATAGAAATTCTTACTACAGAAATAACCAGGGTAGTAGATCTAACAATAATTTCAGAAGTGACAGTCGAAATTACACAAGAAGCAGTCATGCAGACAGACAGGAAAATAGAAATTTTAATAACAGACACAACCAAGAATTTGCATCTAACAGACAGGAGGGACCTAATTGGCATCCTCCACGTGACAGAACTTCAGAAAGACACGTGCAAATCGTAGAAATTGATCCGCGAAATGACGCGAATAATTAATGTCTTCAGGGGATTCACTACTCTAAGTGAATAGGTGCCGTAGCGTGCATAGGGCCCCGAGCTGTAGTGGTGCTATTTCCCTTTTAGTTTTCTGCACCGCTGCCTACTCTTTTACTATTCTTTGCATCTGTCAAAACAACTCTTCGACTATCAATCTATCTAGAGAAACGTTAAAGAATAACCGGATATGACTATTTTACCCAAAAGTGATTTCGGAAATTACCGTTTGGACTTACTATAACTTCTGCAGCATTCATTCGTAGTTTAAACGAAATTTTACCTGTTTATCTTCGTGACAATATTACTTCATATGTTGACGATATTCTTATTGCTAAACGTTCTTGGAGCGAGCATAACAAAATTTTGGATTGATTATTACGTATTTTTGCAAGAGTTGGCATTACAGTGAACTTGGAAAAATCTGAATTTGGTCGTTCTCAGGTGAAATTTCTCGGTCACATTATTTCTACAGAAGGTATTCTTCCTGATCCAGAGAAACTAGACGCTATTCGTAATTATGCTGTTCCTACCACTATACATGATGTTCGTAGTTTCCATGGTGTCTGTAATTTTCTTAGACACTTTGTTAGATTGGACGATTTGGCCACACCTCGTTTATGTGAACTATCTGGAAAGAATTCTAATTGGTGTTGGGATGAGGAAACTCAGTCAGAATTTGAACAACTTCGTGATGCTTTAGTTGCTGCTCCACTTCTTTCACATCCGGATTTATCTAACGTATTCGATCTGTTCTTGCCAAATGCAGATTATGTCAAAAGGCTAAGCCGCCAACTATTTCTCACAGAGCACTGTTGTTTCCTATCATTCCAACGAAATTAAAGGACATGGCTGCAGTCGATTTGTTCGGTCCAGTGGTTCGTTCTACTAATGGTTTTGCGTACATTTTAGTAGCAGTGGAATTGACATCAAAATATGTGTGTTTTACACCTTTACGCAAAGCAACAGCTCGTTCAGTATCTAATGCTTTCATCAAACATTTTCTTAAGGAAGTGGGTCATGTTGATAAGGTTATATCAGATAATGGATCACAGTTTCGCTCTAAAATTTGGGTTCGTACTCTACGGCGTCGTAAGATTAAACCAATTTTCATTTCACTTTTTCACCCTCAATCTAACGCTTCAGAGAGATGGATGAAGGAAATCAATAAATTGTGTCGTCTTTATTGTCATCAGAATCACAGAACGTGGGATCAGTATCTTCATATTTTTCAAAACATTCTGAATGAACTTCCTAATGACTCAACTTCTTTACCGCCATTACTGATATTAAAAAACAAAGCACCGACAAATCGCATTTCTGAAATCGTTGCTTTTCCGCCTACACGGAAACTGCGGCATTCTGAAGTTGTGAATTTGGCTCTACAAAATATTGCATCTGCGGCTGCTAGAAGAGAGAAATCAGCTAAACGTCCTGGTCGTTTAAAAACCTTGTCAGTCGGTCAAAAGGTGTTAATTAAGTCTCATCGTTTGTCTCACAAAGGAAAAGGCTTGTGTTGCAAATTTTTTCTGCTTTATAACGGTCCATATAGAATTCGCAAAATTATTCATGATAACACTGTCGAAGTAGAAACTCTTAAATCTCGGCGCTCTAAGGGAATACATCATATATCGAACGTTAAAATTTTTGTGGAATGACATACTTTAGAGAAACTAACAGCTACATGTAAACATGCAGAGAATACAAGGATACCGCGCTGTGTTTTGGCGGTGGCACATATACAAAGCAACAGTCAAGTCTGCGCGCCGCACAAGGCAGTCGTTGACTGCAAACAATTACTTCCCACGTCACGCGCCTACAGCTGATCGAGCGCTCAGTGCGAATGCACTGACAGCCGTAAACAAATACACAGTCTAATTTCTCCGATTAAATTCAGTATAAAGCTATAGTGACTTGATAAATTATGTTATTAACGTACAGTATTTTTCAGGATACGGTTGTGTAAAATATTTAAGAACTTCAGGTAAATTCTGTGTGTGTCCGACGTTAAGAGGACTTGCTATCGAGAAAATTTCAGGAAGAATGTAATTTCGAAGAAGAAACTAATAAACTAAATGGTAACTATTAATTGAGTTTATTTTTCAGGTAACAGATTTCCACTTACGTACGTACTTTCGACGTAATTTGCTGCTCGCGATTACGTGACTCATACTTTGTGCTAAATTTCATGTTCTATGAATTTACTTGTGAAGCGACGTGCTTGCGTACATTAACTGATTTTGACAATGTCTTATTAATGAACAGGGTTGTTACTTGTGTATATTATGCATCGCTTGGCTGCACTGCTTTTTCACTGATGTCACATTTTTTTAATTATGTGCCTGCTGTGCTTATTTATTTAAATTATAATTGTCACCTGATTAGTTGTGCTGATATGTATGTAAGTTATACTTTGTGATTTATCTGCTTGCGCTTTCATGTTTACTTATTAAGATTACATATGAACATTTATTTGCTTATGCTGATATGATGCTAATGACCTGTTTATTATGTAAGATACATATTTGCTGCTTTGTGTATGGATGGCATATTTATACATTTCTGTTTTGTTGCCATAACTACTCTTCAATTTAGAATGTAGAAATGCTGATATACTTTGTACGAACATGGAGTTTAGGTCACACTATGGTATTAATTATAGATTGTTTGCTTGTCAGAGCCTCGTGGTAGGAATTGTGCTGCATCCACTTGTTGACATTATGTTCTCCACTGGTATATTTACTTGCTGTTGCATGTTTTGCTTACGCTCAGTGCCTTATATTTTTAAGATAAGAAAATGAACTGCTATAATTCGACGAACGACATTAGTACAAGAAACTTCATAGAAGTCACATGCGCTGGAGGTTTTATGGAAGCTCTATAAATTTATGCTAATAGGAAGGAAGCTAACGACATGACATACAAACACTAGGGTTAGACCATTGACAGTTTTTATACTGCATTCTTCGTGAGCAATTGAAATAGCAAGTGACACTTGACACAAAAATACTCCACATGTTTGCTTCTCCCATGATTCTTGAAATGGTGTACACACTGTGAAATATTATGATCATTCACACTCCGTAATCATACTTACTGACTGAAAGTTATTCAAACTAAAGGCTGTTAGAGGTCATGTATGCATTTCTTTTATTTTATGGTGGACAAGGTAACCAAAATGTATTTTATAATTCATAATGAGTAGAAGATTTGGGTCAGATGGATTACACGGAGGTTGTGTGTTGACACTGTGTCTACGGATTGTATGGGATGATGAATTGAAGTTTGCACTAGAATTTTATCTGTAGTTGTTCGAGGAGACTGATTAGAGGAAAGAGTTGTTATGGAAGTGAAATGATATTGGTAATAAGGTTTCTATGTATCTATGTATTTAAGAGGTATTATTGAGGTATTGAGATTATGTGAAGTTGATGATTATTGGAGTTTTTTTGGACAAGAGGTAAGGTAAATGATATTGATGATAAGATTTATATGTATCGACATAAGAGGTATTATTGAAGTATTAAGATTATGTGATGCTGATGATTATTGGAGTTTTGGTGGATAAGAGGTAAAGTAAGTGAGGAGCATATTTTTTTTGTTGGTTCATATGGAACAAGGAGGATGAAGATGGAAGACTAGAACACTCAAGTAGAAGGAAGATTGTCTACACACACTTTGTTAAATCAATAAGCAGTACATACTTTTTTTTGGAGAGAGGAAGTAATTCCATATCTTGGCTCACTGACAGTTATTCAGCAACCGTACATTTTGATTTGGCTTGGCAAACATTGGTCTTGACATGATGACTATGACGTTGACTAGCTATTATTGACTGTTATACATTGCTGCCACTACTAATTGATACACATGATGAACATCAAATTTTGACAGAATTGCATTCACACAGTTAACACTATTCAATTACACAGTAGCACTAATGTGGACAAAAGATGAGTGAGTGTGTTTTCCCTTCCTAATCCCAGATAATTGGTACCGACCTATCTCCTAAATATTATTTTATTTGTTTGTTGTGGCTTGCACTGACACCCATAAATATTATAGGTTTACTGATATTTGTGTATTGTAATAGTTAATATGACAATTATCTGATATCATTTGTGTGTTTATTATAATTTGTATGTTTAGTGTAAGAGCATTGATAATAATTTTGTAAAAGAAATTGTGTGTGCATTCAAACTGTTGTTCACACCTGCACCTGTTCAACATTGATGTGTGACACTTAGAAATGTTTAATTTCTGTTGATGAATTGTGTGATTAGTGATAGTGAATATTATGGACTGAATATTATGGACTGTTACTTGCACTTTTTCTACATGATTGGTGCCACTATTACATGTTTAATTTCTGCTTATAAACTCTGATGAACAGTGTGATTAGTGATAGTGAATATTATGGACTGCTGTCTGGACCTGCTCATCATTGCTAGGTGCCACTGATGAACTGCTTCTACTGACATAATGTCACTTGTTGGTGTCTGCACCTGCTCAACATTTCTGGGTGCCACTGATGGACAGCTTTTACTGAAATGATGTTACTTCTTGCTGTCTGCACATGTTCAACATTGCTGGGTGCCACTGATGAAACTGCTTCGCCTGAAATAATGTCACTTGTTGGTGGCTGCACCTGTTCAACATTGCTGGGTGCCACTGATGGACTGCTTCTACTGAAATGATGTCACTTGTTGGTGTCTGCACCTGTTCAACATTACTGGGTGCCACTGATGGACTGCATCTATTGAAATAATGTCACTTGTTGGTGTCTGCACCTGCTCAACGTTGCTGGGTGCCACTGATGGACTGCCTCTACTGAAATGATGTCACTTGTTGCTGTTTCCACCTGTTCAACATTGCTGGGTGCCACTAATGGAACTGCTTATATTGAAAATGTCACTTGTTGGTGTCTGCACCTGTTCAACATTACTAGGTGTCACTAATGGAACTGCTTCTACTGAAATGATGTCACTTGTTGGTGTCTGCACCTGTTCAACATTGATGGGTGCCACTGATGGACTGCTTCTACTGAAATGATGTTACTTCTTGCTGTCTGCACCTGTTCAACATTGCTGGGTGCCACTGATGAAACTGCTTCGACTGAAATAATGTCACTTGTTGGTGGCTGCACCTGTTCAACATTGCTGGGTGCCACTGATGGATTGCTTCTACTGAAATGATGTCACTTGTTGGTGTCTGCACCTGTTCAACATTACTGGGTGCCACTGATGGACTGCATCTATTGAAATAATGTCACTTGTTGCTGTCTGCACCTGCTCAACATTTCTGGGTGTCACTGTTGGAACTGCTCAACCAGTGATGAGATGTCACTTGTTGCTGTCTGCACCTGTCAACATTACTGGGTGTCACTAATGGAACTGGTTCTACTGAAATGATGTCACTTGTTGGTGTCTGCAACTGTTCAACGTTGCTGGGTGCCACTGATGGAACTGCTTCTACTAAAATGATGTCGCTTGTTGGTATTTGCACCTGTTGACCATTGCTGGGTGCTACTGCGGGAACTGTCAACTACTTGCCTCTTGAACTATGGAAAGCTCTTATGTGAACTTTTGTATAAACTGATTTTTTGTGTATTGTGTAAACTATTATGTAAAGTCACATGTATGAAAGAATTTGTATTGCTTACTGTATTTTATATATTAGGTTATTGAAAGGTCAGTGCAAAGCCAAAATTATATCTAATTATGTGATATTTACGTATTAATATTATTTTTTTGTCTGTATTTTTGTGGACGAATTTGGTGGTATTCACCACCAATGCTGGCAAAAATACCATCAAATTCTGGCCCGTGGAGAAAGGGCATATGAAAGGTGGCTGCACTGAGCCACAGCGCCAGAGATTGCGCCAAAGAGTTTTATTTCGCCGCCTCCACTGGCAGTGCTTGCTGAGATGTCGTAGTGAAAAGTTCTTGTCGAGAAGTCGTGGTGGAGAGTGCTTGTCGAGATGTGGCAGTAGTCAGTGCTTGTCGAGATGTGGTAGTAGCGAGTCGGTGTTGAGATGTTGTAGTAGGGAGTGCTTGCTCCATATTTTATGCAGTTGTTTGATGGCCTAGACAGCAGATGTTGTTCGAATGGAGATATTGTAATGATCAGAGTGCTTTTCGTCAATATATATGAAGGTAAAAAAAAAATTTCTATTCTTTTCATTATTTCAGTGTCTTAAATAATGCGTCATTACAGGTTCAGTCAACAAAGCACCTGGCTTGTGTTCTTGTATTAGAGTGTAATTCTGGTTTTCTTGCGCAATTATAGTATTTCTATTTTTTGTAATTACTTCAGTATAAATGGTATTTAAAATTTCTTGTCTTATTGAAGAAGAACCGTGCCAGATGTGTACGTTGAATCACACTTCCACACACAGAACAGTTACACTTGTGCTTTGGTTTCGTACGTTTTATAGTTGCTGGGGACTTAATTAATTAATTGTGTAACGGAAATTTTCTTTCATTCTTTGTTGTTATTCTATGCAGTCAGATTGCGTACTAAAACTAGTCAGGGCCAACCGTTTACGAGACTTCGTAATCAGACAACTACAGCGCTAAAATTTTAAAAATTATTTGCATTATATTTAATTAAGCCCCCATGCACATTTCGCTCTGAACGAAAACTTATTATTGTCGGCTACGCACAGAGAGGGAAATGAACGTCGTTTTCGGCAGTATTACGTTGTTAGCTCGATAATCACTATTTCGAAAACATATCTACAAAGAATTAATTGCAAACTCTCAAAACGTTTAATTCATATTTCATATTACCATGTCTGGTTTTCGTTTGAATGTTCCTCTACCAAGTTAGCTGAAATATACATTGCATTACGCGCCTCTCCTACACATTTTTGGTGTAATTATGTTCACTTTACCTCCTCTAACGTGAAATCATTTCTGAAATGACATGTCACTACCTCTGTTCATATCATACTTACACCACTGTTCACATGGCTCTAAGTGCTATGCGACTTAACTTCTGAGGTCATCAGTCGCCTAGAACTTAGAACTAATCAAACCTAACTAACCTAAGGACATCACACACATCCATGCCCGAGGCAGGATCCGAACCATGTGACCGTAGCGGTCGCTCGGTTCCAGACTGTAGCGCCTAGAACCGCACTGCCCCTCCGGCCGGCTACACCACTGTACGTGACCTGCAGAGCACTACTGGTAATTTGTTTCTTCATTTACGACTTAACAGTTTGAGAGAGTGTGGTGTCTCTAGAACACTAAAAACACTACGGATGAAGCAGGTATAAAGAAATGGACAATCTGCTGAAGCGATATCCGAATAATTAAAGTGGGAACGCAAAGGCTAAATTGGAAACAGGACAAATTAAAATAAAACGAAGAGTAACTGCAACATCATTAGCAACCTGTTATTTGAAGAAGGTGCATTACGAGATGTAATTAGTGAGGTTGTACAAAACTTTTAAAACAAGAAGAAAAGAGTAACAAATCAGAAGAGAGCTAGACAATTTTCTTACAGGGTACAAACATTTGCCGCAGAACTACAGTTTAACTGCTAGACAGTGGTCAATCAACTAATAAAGGAAAAACAGCTGTTAGGATCTTATTTCAACCTTCCGTTATACATACATTCTTTGGTGCTGATCGAAATCAGTGCAAGTCGTTATCAGTGCAGCTAGCCACTTCCGGCATCGTAGCCTCTGTCGCAGTGAGATGTCCGCAGAACTAATGGGAATCGTAGACAGAATTCAGACTCTTTCACTGTCACACCACCGATACCCTCTTGTAGTACAGGTAATTCAACTTTCATGAATTATTTGAGCTCCTCTCAGTTTACTGGAACCGAGCGAAGTAGCGCAGTGGTTAGCACACTGGACTCGCATTCCGAAGGATGACGGTTCGAGCCCACGTCCGGCCATCTCGACTTCATTTCCCATGCTTTCACTAAATCGCTTCAGGCAAATGGCGGAATGGTTCCTCTGAAAGGACAAAACTGACCTCCTTCCCCATCCTTCTCTAATGCGATGGGACCGATGATCTTGCTGTTTGGTCCCCTCTCCTAAATCAACCAATCAGTTGAGTAGAGACACTTGTATGGCAAGCCACTCTTATTATGAGTTTCAGCGTATACCTTCATCATTAGAGGACGGAATTAATGTCGATAAATGTACATAAAACACCTAGATCCGATTTGGAGACACAATTTGGTGCTACTTTTAGTAGTCTTAGATTATTTTTCAAAATCATAATCAGAAACCCTCCTTTGCTTTGTGTAAACTGATACAGCAATATATATAAATAGAATCTGAAGTCACATGAATGCAGACAACTTTGGGGTAAAATGACTGTTAAAACATATTCACATACAGTATTTAGATCATTATGAATAAGTATAAATGTTAAACCTAACACAAAAGTTTTAAATTGCAATACTACATGATATGTGGTGCTGATGTTTAATTATAGCATCAATTTACGTTTGTACTATATGTTGATTATTTAGCATATAATTGGCTAAAAGGCTGTTAGATGCCGAAGACCAAATGAAATGAAAGGAAATAAAAAGATATGTTGTGAGTATTGTGTACTAAGGTTTTTAGCATACCGTTCCTCTGCGCAAAATAGTCTAGATCCACATCTACATTCCTACTGTGCAATTCGAAGGTAAGTACCTGGCAGAGGATTTTCCGAGCATCTTTCAGATTCCAGAATGAGATTTTCACTCTGCAGCGGAGTGTGCGCTGATATGAAACTTCCTGGCAGATTAAAACTGGCAGAAGTAAAGATGTGAGGACCGGGCGTGAGTCGTGCTTCGGTAGCTCAGATGATAGAGCACTTGCCCGCAAAAGGCAAAGGTCCCGAGTTCGAGTATCGGTCGGGCACACAGTTTTAATCTGCCAGGAAGTTTCATCCTTCAGATTATTTCCCCACCGTTCCACTCTCGAACTGTGAGCGGATAAACGAACAGCTAAATATTTCCTTGTAAACTTTCCTTAAACGAATTAAGCTGCTTCTGTACACCTAAGATATACACTCCTGGTAACAGTCTGCCTCCAGTTACAGGTGACTGTGCGTTTTCTTCCGATTTAAATTGTCGTCCAGTGTGCCATCCGCCCTTCTCTTAACGATGACCTCTCACTTTCTACTGATGTTGGGATGTGTAGAGTTACTATGTGTTTGGAAGTCATTGAGTTTTCCCTTCCATGGGACCAGATGACGAACGTGTCGTCCACAAAAGGAAAAAAAAAAAGCAAGTCGATTTCTGTGATACCCCGACCCGGCGTCACTGATAGCCCGCCGGGAACATTTGAACTGGGCTTCGACGGAGCAATATTCGTTTGATGAACTCAACAACGATTCGAGCTATTGAAACGGGCCATAAAAGCTGATGAAACAGGAATTTGCGAACATGACGTTGCCACTAAGGCTCAGTCGTCCCAGGGAAAGCATTCTGCATCGCATGTGAGGTCAAACGTGAAGGTTACGCTCACAGTGTTCTGTGATTTAAACGTTATAGCGCACTGCGAGGTCTTGCCACAAAGTGAATCGAACAATTAAGTGTACAAGTTTAACGCCATTTACGTCAAGGCGTCCGAAAGAAAACGTCCGGATCTGTGGCCGATTAGTTCACGGTCTCTGAACTACGTTAATGCGCCTGCTCACACGTCGCTGAGTGCTATTGAAATTTTGCTCCAGAACAATACTGTACTGAAGCCATAGCCTGAATTTTCGCTCCATGTAACTTTTATATGTTCGAAAAAATGAATAAAACTTCAACGAGCTGTCGTTTACAAACGTCGATGAGATTAAAAATCATCGTTAAGAGCTAAAAGCTATCCGAAAGGTGCAGTACCAGAATTATTTCGGAAACCGGAACATGCGCTGGCATAGCTGTATAATATGTAATAGCGAATATTTTGAAGAGGATAATTTTTATGTAGACTAACATACTGACAGTAAAAGACCAAGAACGAGTTGTGCGACATAAACGAAAGTCGGCAGGCGCGTTTGTACATGTCTAGTCAAATTTCGCGCCGGTCGTATAAGAGAGACGCCAGTGGCACCATTATGAGGATACAAATAAGGTTTGCTTTAAGCACACCATATAACGATCGTCAGTGGCAGTTACCTTGCCGATTGCACTTGGTTAACTGGTATTAGTCAAGAATTCCTTTAAGGTGACAAAGAAGCCATTATCAACACCTCACTGAGCCTGAACGAGATCGTGCAATAGGACTACGAGAAGCTGGATGTTCCTTCTGCGATACTGCAGAAAAACTTGACAGGAATGTAGCCACTGAACATGACTGCTGACAGCGGTGGTCACCAGAATGTACGGTCACAAGAAGACGGTGCTCCGGACGGCCAGCTAGCACTACCGAGGGGTAAGACCACGGTGTTTGGCGTATTGCACAGCAACACCGACTGCATCTGCAGCAGCAATATGGGCAGCAGTTGGCACCACCGTAACACAACGAAGTGTTACACATCGGTCATTTCAAGTACAGCCTCGAGCCAGATGAGGCGTAGCGTGTATTCTACTGACCCCAAACCGCTGCCACTTGTGCCTTTAGCGGTGTTAAATGAGAACTCAGTGGAGAGCACGGTGGACGTCTGTTGTCATCTCTGACGAAAGCTAGCTCTGCACCTGTACCAGTCATGGCCGTTTGTTTATTTAGGAAGAGGCCAGTCGAGGGCCTGCAACCATCCTGTCTGTGTGCGAGACAAACTGGACGCCCACCTAGAATTATTGTCTAAGGTGTGATTTCTTACGATAGCAAAAGCAATCTCGTGGTAATCGAACACATCCTGACTGCAGATTTATACGTGAATCTATTGTGGTGCCATTCATGAACCGCATTCCAGGATAACGCTCGCCCACATACCGCTATTGTAGCCCAACATGATCTACAAAGTGTCGACATCTTGCCTTGGCCTGCTCGAGCGCCAGATCTGTCTCCAGTAGAGGACATATGAGGCGTCTTCGAACGACTACTCCAGCGTCATCTGAAACGGCATTAACAGTCCCTGTATTGACCGACCAAGTGTATCAGGCATGGAACCCCGTCCCACAAACTGACATCCGGCATCTGCAGTACAAAATGTACGCACATTTGCATGCTTCCATTCAACTTTCCGGCTGCTGCGCCGCTTATTAATGCATCATCATTACCAATTTTTCAGTGGCGTATCTCACGCTTACATTAACCTGTGATCCTGCAATGTTAATCAATTAAATATCTTACCTAGATGAATATGTTTCCGACATTTCATTACTCTACATTCATTATTTTTTGGTGTCGTGATTTTTTTCCGTCAATTTAAATAAACCCAGGATTAGATGCAATATCGGCCACAGTAACTGTGTTGGTTCTACTACACTTCCATAAGGCTGTCAAGGCAGCCCCTTTCAACATTTTCTAGAAGCAGGGTTGTGGTACACCCAGAGTTTCGTTGATAGAAAAGAACTTGCTGCTTTGTTCCTTTAATTGCATTAATTGTTTGAAGTATTTGCATCGCCGGTCAATTATATTATCTCTCGCTACCACAGTCTTATTTTTACTTCGATATCTCTTATAGTTGAATCCCATTTCACACAGTGTCTTGTGCCAAACACCTTATTGCCAAGGAAAACCGGGTTTCACAGCAATAAGCAACTTTTGTAACATAGGCGCATTTTTATTTACGTAAAAGCCTTCCATCGTATGTGGAATTACTGATTTTGTAAAACTGTCTAATTCATAGTCTCTTCCTTTGCGATTCCAGTAAACCATGTCGATTATTTTCGCCTTCGTTTCCGATGCATCCTACTGTGGCAAGTCTGACTTCCTTGTACCCTGCAACCTCTTGATTCCGACACCCAATATCTGTCAACAGTTATTTTTGTGTCAGTTGTTTAATACAAACTGTAATTAAGAAGTTACAGACAACCGAACACTCTTTACTCGAGAAATAACTCTCTTCTGTATTGCCGGTCGCTGTGACCGAGCGGTACTAGGCGCTTCAGCCCGGAACCGCGCTGCTGCTACGGTCGCAAGTTCGAATCCTGCCTCGGGCACGGATGTGTGTGATGACCTTAGGTTAGTTAGGTTTAAGTTGTTCTAAGTCTAGCGGACTGATGACCTCAGATGTTAAGTCCCATAGTGGTGAGAGCCATTTGAATAATCTTCTGTACTGGGCATATTTTCTTGCTTATGTATCATTTGTGAGTGACTAAGTACATCGCAAAACATACAAACTGAATTGACTGACGCTCGTAACAAAAATCACATGAGCAGGATTAACTCAGATCACCACACATTGCGCTAAGCTGCTAGGCAGGAAAGGAACTTTTGATTTTTGATGTGCCTGTAGGCAGTTGGAAGGTATTCTTTCCGAGAAAGGCAGCTTCCCTCTCCAAGAGCAGCCATGTAAGTGCTACCTTTATGCGCCACGAGAAACTATCTTGTTTTCGGTATCACATCGTTGTCGTTACTCACTTGTTCTTGATCTCGGCTTCGCTATGTTTCTGGCTTCGCTGCGTTTCTGGCTTTCTCTCTTTGCGTTACTTGTTAAGCTTTACTAGCCGTCCGTCCGTCTCCTCGTCCTCCTGTCATGCCTGTTTACTTTTGGTGAAATGCTACATACCAGCCGAGACAAGTGGTCAACTCATACCTGATTCTTGATTCGTCCCCGACATTACGTCGTATCTCGGTCACAATACGCGGAAGGTGGGGGGAGGGTGCGGGGAGAAGATAGATAAAAATATGGATAAACCAACACCACATTACCATTAATAAAGTGGTTTAGTCAAACCTTTGGTATTCAAAACAGCTTCCAGTCGTTTTAGAATTGATAAATACGGGTCTTGTTATATTTTCAAGACGATCGTATATTATTCTTCCCGCAAAATGATGGCTAACCCAGGTAACAGTGATGGAGGTGCGTAGTAATCACGCACACTTCCCTCCGAAGTAGACCACAAAGGCCCAATCATACTGAGATCTGGTGACTGCGGTGGCGAGGGAAGATGCGACAATTCATTCTCGTGCTCACAAAAGCGGTCGTGGATGATGCGAGCTGTATGAACAGGGACCTTATTGTCTCAGAACACAGCTTCACGATTGGAGAGCAATCATTGTACCATAGGATGGACCTGATCAGCCAAAATTGTCGCATGACTCTTGGCAGTAATGGGATTCTGCAGAGTAACCATGTGGTCCATCGAATACGACGCCAGGGATGCACATATTAACCAAATATCCGTCGTGTTTCAGTTTTGGGACGTAAATTCTGCCATGAGTTGGAAACAGCAATAAACAAGACTAATATGACCGCATGTCGTTCTTCCAAAGTCCACGTTTTATGGCTTCGGCACCATCTTTTCCTGTTGCAGCCATATGCATTTTTTATGACTACTTTTGAAATTCCATCCCACCCTGCAATCCCCTGCTTATGGAGCTCCCTCGGTGTTGTTTTTGTGCTGGAAGGGTTCTCGGGTGTGACATACAGTGCTGCAGTAATTTTTACAGCTACCGATTTCTTAATTTTCGTCAGCCACTGTCACTCAACACACAGTTTCATCCGCGTTGTGACCTAGTTGTTGATGTTTTTCCTCTTTCCTTGTACGCGGTATCAGTCCTCGATACGGTGCCTCTTGAAACATTAACTTTTCGACTACTTCGGTTATGGAAACAACCACCATAGGAGCACCAACACTTTGCCCAAGTTCGAATACACTTAACTGCCACGTAATGCAGTCACAACTACACAGAACACTGTTCTGTCCATGAATGACACTTGCAAAGTATTAAGGACATTGCATAAATACCGGTCGTGGTCAAATACAACAGCGCAAAATGCAAACTTGGCCGGCGTCTGCGTTTACGTTCAGGCATGAATTCATCGCGGTGTTTCTTATTTTTGTCCAATCCTATGGTTCGTAATGAGACGAGGGTGAACAGGGTATAAGAAAGACAGTGGACAAAACAGCTAAAGAATTAAAGTGTCGACGACCAAGCACTACGATCAGCGATTTACACCGCTTGTAATCCTCCAATAAAATTTAAAGAATTTAACTTGTTCAGTCCCGATCCTGTGGCTGAGTAAAATTACCGTATCTCTCCTTCAGTACAGTACAATTAGTTGTTAACAATAAGCTAATGGGACAATACAGTCTGACAAAGATTTACCTTCAGAATTCTGAGGTTGTATAAGTGTGATATTACGTTTTCCCGGAATAAACTACTTATTGAATAATGAAATAAAAAAAACTTGGAGAAAAAACTCTCAGTAATCCTGCCATGGTCTTAAATAGTGTACTAGTACCACAGCCTAACTCGTACAGTCACGACACCCATGTTTTGTTACAAACTGAGCACTCAAGCGGACAGAAAGCTACGCGTGCGAATACAATAATGGATGAATACGAATGGTATCGTTTATGTTGATTTGTAACAAATTTTTTAGTATAGGGAGCGTATGTACTGCCATAAAAATCGGTAGTAACTAAAAAATTACAAATCATTTGTCTTTCCCTAGTTTCCTCAGAACCCTAAGAGGTATGAAATGGTAATTTGCAGAGCAGATTATTTACGATTCTCTCACATGCTACAATTACTTTGCTGAAGATTTTTTAAGAAGAAAAATGGCTGTTAAATAGTAGAAAATGTCATGTATTGCAGAAACACGTCGTATATATGCTCAAAAAAGAGTGGCTTTCTGCACTACACTTCCAGTCAGATTAGTGAATGTGGACCGTAGGACACTTGTACGGAATGAAAAGCCGCCGCAATCGAAGAGAAAGCAATACAAACGTGACAGAGAGATGATAAAGAGTAATAACAAATAAGAAACCAATCCCACAATTGTTTCTACATATGAGCCACAGATGCCAAGAATCATCAGCACATTCGCTTTTGAAAAGATAATTACATTTGCAAAAATTTAGTGTATTAGAACGTCGAGCGATGTATGAGAAAGTGCAAATCATTAGACTCCACACAAAATTGTTACGAGTCTAGGACGAGCGTGTGGTAATATGAACGAACAACAACAGAAATACATGCTTCTCATGCACGACATATGTGTTTATATTGTCTTGTTTTCAGAGGAGTAAGCTGTAAATATACCCATATTCGAAAGCATTTTTTCATGAATAAGCTGAAGCTCTTGATTATGTTGCTCAGTCACTGAGATTCGGCTGTTTTTAGACTTTTCTCATGACCATTGCCAGTGGTTCCTCTTCTTTTGTTCCAAGCTTAACATCTATGATACACGCAACTCAGTTATCCACCAGTCAGCGATATAGTATTAACCTTCTCAGTAATTCCACAGTACAACGTTAACAGTCGCGACACAGTCTCTTTATTATTACCCACTGCAACTGCAGCGCGGCAAGCGGCCTGGAAGCTACACTTTAGAGTTCGGCTACATCTAGTGAAAGCGAAAGCGAATCGTAATTGTTTACATTGGTCTGTACAATGGTTTTTGCAAACGAGAGCTTCAGTAGCACAATACATTGCAGCAACAACAAGTAGAGGTCACTACATTTGTCCTTTCTTAGGTTTCCTAAAGACCGTAGGAGGTGTGAACCGCTGAATTACAGAACAGTTTATTTACGATATTCTTGTATCATACAGATAGTTACTGGAGAATGTTGTGTTCTTAGAACAAACAATTGCTGCTAAACAGCAGAAAACCAGACCGTTAGCAGAAAGGCGTCGCATACCTACTCATAAACGTGAACCTTTCTTCACTGCACTTCCAGGAAAATCAGTAAATGTAGAACATAGTAAACGTGTGTGGAACGTGATATCTACATAATTTAACGCATCAGATAGGGAGCGGGAGAATAAAAACAATAAAACTGTTTCCCAACAACGAACAAACCAATTCCACAATTGTTGCTGCATCTGAGTCACAATCGGCAATAAACTTCAACACATTCGGTGGTGAAGCAAAAGTAATTACATTTACAAAAATATCTGTGTATTAGAAAGTCGAGAGAAATGTAAGAGTGTGCGAAACGTTACTCTCTTTGCAAAGTTGTTACGTGTCAAAGAAAGTGCTTGTCATAACAAGAACAAACAAAAAAGAAATATATTCTCCTGATGCATGAAATATGTGTTTATATTCTCTTCTTTTCAGCGGAATAAGTTGCAACTGTACACGTATTCGCAAGTATTTCTTCATACTTAAGAAATAGCTCACGTCACCGAATCAGGGAGATTCGGCTGTTTTTACATGTACATCAGGACTATTCATATCTCTTGTTGATTTCCTAATGCTTGGAACGCAAATAATGTTACAACTATTTTAAGTAGAAAAAAAAAATTAATACGAACTTTGTTCTTACGGCTGCTTTCTCGCCGCTTGGGGTTCCAGTGTCGCACCAACTGTCAGACAGAAACAATTTCCACAGCAGTGAGTGTCGCGACAGTATATGTTAGACTGTGGTAATTCTTTTATGGTAAACGAATTAGTTACTTTTCGTATATTTATATTTAATGTGTATTTTTTCTTTTCAGATAACGTCCCTTGAATTATACCAGTGAATAATGAAAAGTCTCTGAGTGCATCATGTACAGTCGTGGACAAAACGAGCGAGACCCCTCGCCTTTTCGTTATGCTGATCCGCACGGCTCTAAAGTCTGCTACACAGCATAACCGGCAAGGCGACGAAGTGCTACCAACATACTATGCACTTGCGTGAAATTGACAAACTATCTGAACTTTTTTAGGCTGTTTTCAATAATTTGTAAGACTATATTAATGCTGATTAGTGTGTTAAATACAACACGTAAATATAAGACAGAACTGAAAGAAGAAACGCTAATTGGTATGAACTGTACCAATAAAAATGAATTTCAACTTATCGAGATAACATAATTGTTTTAGTGAGACAAAGAACGCCGGATCGTTACGAATTAGCAAAATATTATCCGCTTTCGGTCGCGAAACGGTCTGTGTCAACGTTCAGACCAGTCATACTGGATTACCGATGGTGACCTACCATGAAAGTGTGCAAATTTAACAATGCGTGAAGATTCATAACGAAATTCAGTTAAAAATCATTCAGTGCCACACTTAAGTCAAATCCATTCTTGACAGAAGCGGAAAAAGTAGGCAGTAACATGTATGAAATTCTACAAGAGTGTCATATTGACATGCACAGGGCGCCAGTACAGAATAAAGGTAGCGATAAAACGTATTGGGGCCGCGAGAATTTCTTAAAATTGCTTTACTGATATTCTACCTGCCTCCATCGAGATCAGAACCGAAAACAAACCACACCTTCCTTTCACTACGCTAGCAGACAACCCATGCAAACCTCTATTATTACCCAAGACATGAATAAGCCACCAATTTCGCAATGAAAATGGCATATTGATCTGCAGTTTCTGTTGCATAGAGCTTTCTGGACTCAAAAACATGAATTTTCTTCCTTTATGTCACCGCTTATGTGACAACCATTCGGGATGTTTATCGAAATAGCAAAATACTGTTATTAGAGAGTAAATTTAGTAGGATATTTCTGCACCACCCCAGGAAATAAACGGCTCCACAGCTGCCAAACGTATTCTACACAGTTTCGAATTCTCCACTAGACTCGCCACAGCCAGAAAACGTTCATTAGCCTCAGTGTTTCTTAAGCTAGCTAGCAATGGGATGTTGGCACTTCTAAAACGCGGTAGCATTAATACTGGGATGTGAACTACCACGTGTATAGGCAAATGGATTCTATTTGCATTCCTGTAAACGTGATTTGGGTCGAAAGCGTAGCTACGATCAATATGCTGATGTATCGACTGCAACTAGAACATTTCGAATAAAGAGTAGGGGGTGTTATTTATGCAGCCCTCATCTTCAATATCTGTCGTAGCTGTTTTCGTTGTTAGGATTTCGTCACCTAAACCGGTAAAAACGGAACCCTACAAGTCTCACTTTCTTGACCGTCTATCGGTCTACCCAAACTTTAAAACCCGTTTACCTCCAGAACGGGTGGACATAATAAGCGGAAATGTATCGCACTTCTTGTGGTAACCGGTCCCTTGGCGGTGTAAAAAAGTGAGCTTCTATGTCAACGCAATCTAAAGATACGGCCGTTTATGAAAAAAAAATTTACGTGAAAGGTCAAAAAATGGCTCCAAGAACTATGCGACCAAACTGCTTACGTCATCAGTCCCTAGCCCTATAACTACTTAAACCAACCTAACTTAACACACATCCATGCCCGGGGAAGGATTCGAACTGACGGCGCAAGCAGACGTGCGATCCGCGATATGACGCCGTTGAAAGCACGGCTAACCCGCGACGGAAAGCTGTTAATATCATCTGATGTTGCTAACAAGTTATTTACTTCTGGTGAATGATTTTCTGCGCAGTTCATTTAAGATAGAATAACTAAAATATATTTGATGTTACGGAAGACGAAGGGTGCCTAATTCATTTCCCTCTCTTTACTTATTATGTTACATTCGCAATCTGAGCACACGTATTATCCATAACCACACTTTAGCGCCACACAGATACGTGAATGAAACACATTGGAGTGCAGTTTTAGACATAAAAACTGACCGCCGGCCGCCTGCCACAGAGACTAAGTCCGAGTCTATTCACTTAACGTAGCCAATAAAACTGACCGGCCATCTGCACAATCTGGCAACACTGTAAGATGCGGAAGCGTTAGGAGGAAGTGTTGTCTACTTCCGAGATGTTCTCGGATTGTGTGAGCCCGTGGTCCAGTGCTAGCCGGCACGGTAGCTCAGCGTGTTCGGTCAGAGAGCCGGTTGGCCACTGTAATAAAAAAACTGAGTGGAAGGATCAACCACCGAACTTGAACAGGATGTCCTGCGACGTCCGCAATGACCAAACACAACGATCGATAATGAACAATAAAAAAAAAGAAAAGAAAAAATGGTAATCGTCATGCATTCTAAGCTTATGGTCCCCTGTTCGTGTCCAACAATTTTTTTTTTTCCACATTTCGGTCTAAAGTTATGATTCTGATTGAGCATCGAAGATAATTCGCTTAACATTCTACCCACCAGCAATGACAAGTATTCCAGAAACAACTCCGCAGGACAGCTCGTGGCTGCGCCGCGATCATAACAGCTTACGCTCGAGCGTTTCCTCACACTGCAGCGGCTACCGGCCACCGGCCAGACGCCACCCGCCGCCTGAAATTCGGCGCCGCCCATGTGAACGCGGCGCCACGCTGTCAGTGTATGTATCAACCGTCATTTTCGAATTTGAAGTTCTAGTTATCATCTTGGAGTTAAACATTCGATTTTGCATAATTGAAAATCATGAACTACAGTTAAGCATTGTAAAATTGAGTTGCAAGTGGAAAAAGGTGTAACACCTGAAACACAACGTTTATTTTTGGTATAACAGAGGAGTGAATGCAGAGGAGGCAGCTAGAAAGATTTGAACTATGTTTAGAGCGAGTGCTTTTGGTAAAAATACGCCAGAAAAAGATATTCGTGTTTCAACAAAGATCGTTCTGGCATGAATGATTTTCCACATTAAGGAAGTCTCGACTACTGATATATGTGATAGATTACCATTTAACCATCATGCGACATTTGCATTCAACAGGCAAAGTTCAGAAGCCTGGTGTAGGAGTACTGCATGCTCTAATTCGAAACAACAAAAATCAACGGAGTGACTATTATTGAACGTCATCAGGTCACTCATCGAGCATTCCTTTCGGTCGAAGTGTAAGAAAATCGAGCAACAAAACTACATCACCTGTGCTACTGTATGATAACGCACTATGTTGATTTGAGAAACAAAACAATCCAGGAGATTGATAGAAAAGTCGTCTGTCAGGCACTTGTATTGATAGGGAAGTCCTCTCTCAAGCACTTGTCCCTCTCGTCATATATTTGTAAAATTTTACCTTTCCCGCTCTTGATCGATCAACCGTCAAGGCATTTCATTTCTAGACGGAAATACTCTTAAAACTACTCTGGTTTAATGACATCGTTAGAACCAGTAGGTTTCTACAGGCGTAGAATTTGTAAACAACTTTAGCATTGTCAGATCGTTTTAGATATCGTGAAAGAAAATTCTGCTGCTGATTAATTTCTCTTTGATAATTACTGTTGCGTTTAGTAAACTAATGGAAAATGCAATTAAAATATTCACTGTACTAATATAAATTAAATTCAGCTTACTACAGAAACATCACGACGGCAGTCTATCTTAATAAAGCATTATGTGTCTGTGAGACGATCGAACCTATTTTAACACGAATTAGTAGGATATTACCAACTTTTGACTTCGAAAAGATCTGTATTTATTTCATTTACTGTACCATTCGCAAGTATTATGAAAATGTGACATTTCATAGGTAAATTTATGTATTCACAACAACAAAAAATATGTCGGCAGAAAACAAAAGTGACATTATGAATTTGGCAGTACCGTAAGGTTTTCGCTCTGACACTAAGAGTTATTGAAAGTAGCAAGACGAATTTTGCTCGAGCGTTGTCTTACGATTCCCTTATTGAGTTTTTATCAGCCTGCTTGTAGCTGTGCTACAAAAGAATTAAAAATCTGGCTTTCAGTGAGTCGCGAATGGCGAACGAAAGCAGCTTGCACCTGTTAGCTAAGCATGTTACCTGGGAACTGGTTTTTTCCTAAACTGGGAAGACGTCCTTTTGTGGTTGAATTGTTGGCAAATGTCAGTCAGACGTGTGCCATTGGTCTAAGTGTTACGGTGTGTTGAATTTGTGCCAATGATTTTTCTATAGGTTTCTTCTGTCCCAAATAGAGAGTTGAAGTATCCCACTAGTATTTTCACGTCATCCTGGTGAATTTTGCTCATAGTATTTTCGAGTGTGTTCCAAAATTTTTCGACATTTTCGGAGTTTTCTTATTTTCGATGTTGGTGGAGACACGTGCATTGATGAGTGTATATTTTTTACTGTGGCTCTGAATGAGCATAGTCATAAGTCGCTTGTTGATGGGCTGGCCACGGTGGCCGAGCGGTTCTAGGCGCTTCAGTTCGGAACCGCGCGACTGCTACGGTCGATGGTTCGAATCCAGCCTCGGGCATGGAAGTGTGTGATGTCCTTAGGTTAAGTTAGGTTTAATTAGTTCTAAGTTCCAGGGGACTGATGACTTCCTGTGTTAAGTCCCACAGTGCTCAGAGTCATTTGAACCTTTTCATTGTTGATGGGTGTGATTTCTTTGACAGAGTTGATGATAGATCTGTGTTCGAGAAATGCAATGCCGAAGATTGGTACGCCTTTCGCTACCTTTTGTTGTATTTTGCTTTTGAAGACGCAATGGTTTCCCTAATGCAAGGTTTCATTGTCAGTTAGTCGTGGTTCTTGAAGAGCAAGGATGAGAATTTTTTGTCGGTGGATTTCTTTTGTGAGATTATTTAGTTTTCGTGTTTGGATCATTGTATCGATGTTTTCTTTTAAATGTATGTTTCTTCCTTGTAGGGAAATTTACCAGAGATCTTCGATATTCTCTGCCGTGCTAACCTGGACTCCCCAGAATCCGAAAATCCAACTGCCGCCTGTCGACAGCCGGGTTGTGTACCACCTGGGGTAAAGTTGACTTTGCTTGCATAGTTCATGTTTGCTTGTGTTTCATTGGTTTGGCTTGGGTGATACGAGGACCGGACAGGACCAGAGGGTGTTGAAGCCTTTGAAAGCAAATATTTTCAGCCAAGCTCATTGAGCTAAGAGACGGTGACCAGAGTAGCGGTGAATTTCACTCAGACGTGTCTGGATTTTGGGTTCAACGGATTTGGTAGCCGTTCAGGATTGTGTTAGTATTTGGTTCACCCCTAGTATTTGATTTCCTCGGTACCACCCATATGGGGGATGGTTTCCCCTATCCGCCACACGCGATTATTATTATTATTATTATTGTCATTATGTCATCAGCAAATCCGATATGGTGTATCTTCCCACCACTGAAATAGATGTGTATTGTTCGATTCAGTATTTCCATCACATAAATGTGGGTTATAATTACGTTACATTGCTGCTAGAAGACATATTTCTCACTTTTTCTTAGCCAGTTGCTACCTGTTACTCCATCATAGGAATTTATGTGCGCAGCATTGTTGCAATACAGACGTTCAAATTATCCGATTTCTGTAATTTCGTTTCGATACCAGATAGTTCTAATCGGATTCAGCTAGGCAGTCTTAATGTGGATATCTGACTACGACTCTCATCATGTGATAGACTGGGCAAATCACATTCTTAATCGGACTGTTGAATATAGATCACTTATCTCTGACAGGGCCTGAATTCTTAAACACTGTGGAAAATAATAATCCAATGTGCTTATTACAAATACGTTATTTAAATATAAATACATGGACTAACGAGATAATAGTTTATTTACAGGAGCAGAGCCCCATCCATCATAGCAGAGCAGTGCGTGATTGGTTTCAGGCCCAAGAGAGGATAAAGCTGTTGCCGTTTGTTCCACGATCACCAAACATCAACCAGATAGAGAATATGTGGGCAGAGGTAACAAGGCCATTGCCACGTGGATCTACAAAAGCAAGCGACCTTTGGACAAATATAGAAAACATATGTTGGGAAGTAAACCATCGCGCTACACTGTCGACGACTTAATGAGATCAATTCCCTAAGCCTTCCAGAAATCTTACGTAATGATCGTGGGTGGGTTGGTTACTAAAAGTATAAAAAAATGTTCAAATGTGTGTGAGGTCTTATGGGACTCAACTGCTAAGGTCATCAGTACCTAAGCTTACACACTACTTAACCTAAATTATCCTAAGGACAAACACACACACCCATGCCCGAGGGAGGACTCGAACCTCCGCCGGGATCAGCCACGCAGCCCATGACTGCAGCGCCCTAAACCGCTCGGCTTATCCCACGCGGCTACTTAAAGTATACTCGTCCACAAAACCCATGTGGACAATTATCTGATAATCGGTCAAGATTTGCTTTGTGGCAGCTCTTTACCATACAAGACCATTTACTTTCAGGCTCCTCCTTACAATTCTTGCAGTGCAAGGTAATTGAAAAAACTCGTCCACTCGACGCCAACTGAGGAACTGACTGGTGCATGTGTTGTTCAACACACAGTAGTTGTCAGCCTCACTAGAATCAATGACTGTGTGTGTGTGTGTGTGTGTGTGTGTGTGTGTGTGTGTGTGGGTGTGGGTGTTTTCGTTTTCATGCACAATCTGAATCAATACTATTAACATTAGAGAGAAAACCAACAATAAATAATTCATCAAATATGACTGTAAAGTATTTTAATGCGATGGGAAGTTACTAACTGAATTTTCACCCAACCCACGTCCTGCATATTACGTTAAGTAAGATGTATTAACTGCATAGTATCGTTAGCAGAGACAGTGCGCTCTTGTTGTCGAGGCTCGCGACAAGCGCAGCGATCAGCAGTGCCCAATGCCGCCGCGATTTGTTTATGTTGGCTGAGCGTGGACACTGCAGCAGACGCTTCGCCATAAACAGAAAGAAATCACCTTGTCTCTGACCGCAGTGAGCGGATATCACTGCCTGCGTGTTCTTATAGTAACCAACGTGAGACTCTACTCACAGGAGCCATGGAGCAATTGCAATGGGTATCATGTCATTAGTCATCAGAATATTAACCAGTGATGAAATGTCCACTCTATATGAATCCCAAGAAAATAGGAACCTTCTCACAAAGGAATGTGAGGTGATATCAAAATTTATCCAACATACAAAAATTAACTGCAGGGCTTTCATGTAGGCAGTAGTAGCACACAAGGAAATATTATGTCTTGGAAGCGTATATTTCATTTCCTCTTCTCATTTTAACGCCCTTGTTTTAGTATGAAGTGGGAAAATAAACACGAAAAACTCAATTTCCTGAGAAGCATATAAGTCATTTCCTCTTCTCATATCATAACTTTTGTTTTAGTATGAGGTAAAAAAATAAACAGTTTAGGGTTCTGAAACATAATATGACACCAGATTCTTATCGTAGGCGCTATCGGAAACGCAAAAAGCAGGGAGCTGTCCATTGTTTTGTCCAAAAGTCTGTTTCCTTTCATGCATTACTCACGTTAGGAGATTCTTATTTAAGGACTTGTGGGCATCAAGTTCTTCAGCAGAACAAACCTTATGTTATTGTGTTAATTACGGTATGGAAAAAATGCAACAAAGACGAGTTCCCCTGGAGCACATGTCTGTATTCAGCAATGACCGCCAGCTGCCACAACACTTCACAGAATCCTTGCGGCGGGCAACACAACTGTGCGTGCACTTCAGACTTCATTCAGTAAGACGTCAGGAGATGGATGGAAACGTCAAATTAACGTTTCTTTCCGAGTCGTATTCAACCCAGAATGAGGTGTTATTAAGGTAGTTGAACGTTCTAGCAATTACACTTATATAATTCCATTATGAGTATTCAGATAGCCAAAAGAACCCGTTAGTGCGAAACCATCTGGAACTGCATTAACATCAAACTGCAAGAACTTGAGACAATACGTGGACTCTTCTCTTCGCTAGGTGACCTATTACTGATATTTAGGATTCTCACCTGCCTAGGCGTTCAGAGACGCTTTCCGCTATTCTTGACAAACATGAGAAACTTGTAATCACTGCGAGTTACAACTGCGTGATGATAATGGTTCAGGTTGTCAGTAGTTGTGGTGGTGTTATGCTGTCAAACTGCTTACGGCAACGTTAATGGTGGCGCACATAATTTAGCGCTGACTACCTACCTAAGTAAAGATAGTGTTGTGGCGTCGTCGCTTGTCTTTATTTGGCCTCAGCTTGAGTAATCCGATTTAACGAACATAGTACTACATTCGCGGGCTGCTAATGATACAGTATGACCGCAGAGATCATCGTGCGGGTATTACATTAATTCTGCAATGAATTGCTTAAAAAATGTTACCCTCAGCTATGCAGCTGGAATGACTCATTACACAGGTACTCTATGTTGCACTTGGTTAAGTGATCAGTTCGCTGCAATCCTGCTTCTTCTGTTTGTAAATGCTTGTATACGTCAAAAATGGTTCAAATGGTTCTGAGTGCTATGGGACTTAACATCTGAGGTGGTCAGTCCGCTAGAACTTAGAACTACTTAAACCTAACTAACCTAAGGACATCAGACACATCCATGTCGGTGACTGGAGTCGAACCTGAGACCGTAGCTCTCGCGCGGTTCCAGACTGTAGCGCCTAGAACCGCTCGGCCACCCTGGCCGGCATACTTGTATACTGACCACTCGTTATTTGACTAAATATGAACTACAATCTAATTCGCATGTATATGGCATGGGTTAGCTCCGGCACGAAGGTATGACTAAGGATTGGTTTCCGTTGGAGTCCCGTTATTTTGATGGCAAGACTAATGTTCGTAAATCACCTCTATTGCCTCAAAAAACAATTGCATCTTAAATATCGAAGGACCGACGTCCGCACTGTCACAGCGCGTTGAAATACAGCAACGACAGCAGATGAAAATTTGTGACCGACTGAGCTTCGAACCTAGACCTGCTGCTTACTAGACAGACGTTCTGACCACTGCACTATTACTTTTTTTTAAAGTTTGAGAAGAATTTCACCACCAGGTAGGCGGAGGCAAAGAGGGCAGGGATCGAAAATCCGAGGCCTGGCCACAGTGCCTCCCCCATACCTGTCACTGAGCAGCTGCATTATTCACATGTATTCCATGTTTGCACTCATATATTCCTTTAAATTGTTGAACAAAATTGAAGTAGTAATTAAGGTAAAATAAATTACAGATTGTCGCCTCCAATCGCGTGCGATCCTTGTGGAACATAACTTATAACAGTGAACAGGGTGACGGAAAAATAAATAACAACCATTCATTCAGAAATATATTCACAATTTAAGTTATTATGCACTGGATGCATATGAAGTCTGTAAGGAAGCCATATATTTTTCAACAAATGGAAGAAGTTTCGGAGCCGGAGGGGGTTTGCCAAATTAGAACAGTTGTGATTTAAGAACCGACGTAAAAGAATATTCCAGGAATAAAAAAAAGTGAAAGAATAGTATTCTGCTTCTAATCAATAAAACTGTCCATCTCTTTGTAGCCCACATAAAGCAATAGATAAAAAATTTTTAAAACATTCCTTATATTTGTTATTCTTCTTCAGCTTAAAATGTTCTTCTGCAATATAAAGCATGCACTCTTCTAAATTCTAAGTTTTGTTTATTACGACGTACAACACAAACTGTCCCAGAAGCCACGAATAACTGTTATTCTTTGCGGACGGGTAACATTTCCAGTCAGGTTTAAAGCTTCAGTTATCGGTATATGACTTTCTGCGGTTCTGTGGATAGTGCTAATTTCTTCGTAGTTCAGTTCCAAATTCTGATTCTATTTTCACATAAGAAGATGTGCGCTACAGTTTCTAGAAGCCCACATTTGTCGCAGTATGAAGATGGTCTCAATTTGATTTTTCATAATCGTTCCGCTGAGGGTATGGTTTCGTTTACAACGTCGCACCATACGGCACTGACTCTAGTTGGTATAATTTTATTGTTGATATTTTTCCAGACGTTTCTCCAGTTTTTTGTAGGTTAATTAACCGGAATTGGTTTGTGTAGACGATGTCTGGTAATATAATCATAGACGGTTCTAGTGTTGGTTTGTGCTGGTGGAAGCCTTATACAGCTCCAATCGCCATAGTACTTTCGGACGTAATCTAGGCTGGCGTGCTACATTAACAGGAGCGTTCCTATCTCCAGGATCTAGCGAGAGGAACAGAAATTTCGTGATGCTTGTCTTAGTGGCATGTATTAGTTTAAAGGCACGTCTTTAATTCCAAGTCCTCTGTTTTGCCTGTGCAAAGTCGCCGTGTGGAAGGGTACTTTGAAGATATTTTCTTTCCACACATACCAAGAGGCTACAGCTAATATTTTATGTGCAGTGACCTGCAGCATCGGTAAGACAGCTGTGACATGATAAATTTTGCTACGTATGTATGTATTTATAAACTGAACTTTCTGCAGTCACTCTAACGATCGCATATCATGGTCCTTCAACACGGTTCCGATGACATTAAGTTTCCGCTCCCAACTGTTCGTGGCCATTCGCTTGGGGTTCGCCCTTAACCACAATCCGAGATGGAGACTCACTTCAGTTACATCTAACCAGTGCGCACTTATTGCACTATTGTAGGAACCGAGATGCAGTATTTTGGATTTAAAATTTTGTAAATTTGTGGTGAGAACGTATGGGACCAAGTAAGCTTACACACTACTTAATCTAACTTAAACTATGGACAATGCCGGAGGGAGGACTCGAAGCTCCGACGGTGGGCACTGTCGGGACACAGCAACCAACCTCTCTGCAGCACATATCTACACACGCTCCTCATCAGACGCGAATTCCCATCTTTGCCGTATACCACATGTGCGGTACTCCCCACTCCCTCCCCCACCCTCCTCCTCACCGACCATTATTCCACTCGCTCGCGGCCACACTGTATTCCCGCGAGGGTTCGGACGATGTCGTGCGTCAGGGTTCGGACGATGCCGTGCGTCTAGCACTGAAAACTTTAGATGACCCGTCGAGAGCCAAATAATTATACAGGATGTTTCAGGAGAAATAGTAATTATTGTAGGAGATGGTAGTATAGACAAATTGCAGAAACAATGACATATAACATGTGTCCAATTTTTATTGAACATACATATAGCTGGGTTGTAATGTATCTAGAGGTAGCCCTAGATGGAAAAATATTATGAACACCTCACATAAATAATTTGTTCCACTGCGAAAGACAATCTTATAAGCACTAGAAGCTGCTGTAGGGTAAAATTGGGTCTAAACCCAGTACTTACTGGATATACACCTCTGTAAAAAGACCATTGGTAATTTATAGGCCTATAATATGAACAAAATCGAACAGAAGGTGGCTGCTAGGGAGTCTGGCAAAGTGCAGAGACTGATCTGCTTTCACAAACAGATGGAATTAGCAGGACATCCACTCTTGGGATTGATATTACGCTAGACATGCCAGCCTTACACCTGTGGCTTAAAATGGAGACAGCGGCAGGGACATAAAGATTAAAAACTGGAAATAGCTGGATATAGTTAGAATATACGGAATCCCAAATTAGTATGGCGCTGGCTCGGGAAATGCCGACTAACTATACAATAACTTGTAGCTGTTTCAATAAACCCTGCCACGTAACAGTTGGAGGCAGGGAGCAGTGGAAGAACGAACCACTAAACCGTGCAGGAGACATAATATAGTGGTTTGCTGAGAGGTCGAGAACAGATGAATGTACCGGGTCTGGTGTACTGCCTAGAATCTCTTTAGGGAAGATGGCCACAGTATTACATGACATCTTCTATCAGCAAGTGCACGGAGGAGAATTAGAGTAGACCCTACAAAAATCGTAGCATCCACTTTTATTCAGGCAGCCAAGCAGCTCTGAAATCTCTATCAGCCCGTACAACTAGATCGAAGGTCGTTGCAGAATGCCATGAAACATTTTCTTTCGGACGTGTCCGAAAGAACAGACATCACACATATATCCATATACAGGGTGTTTCAGGAGGAATAGTAGATATTTTAGCAGGTGGTAGTACAGACGAAATGCATAAAAAAATTCCATATAAATGCGTCCACTTTTTATTGAGGACAGAGATACAGCTGTTAGTACACTCTTTGCCATAAAACTCGACCGGCGGCCGGCCGCTTCAGAGGCGAAGTCCGCGCCGATCGCGACATGGGACAAAAAAACTGGCCAACTCGCTAATTCTCTAAGTCCGGTTATCTGCACAATCTGGCAACACTGTAGACTGCGGCACTTCCTGGAGGAAAACTTGTCCCAAGATAGAGAGACTCTAGGCTGATTACGCCTGTGGTCTAGCGGTAGCGTGCGTTGTTTCTGTTCATAATGTCAGTAGATCGAGAGCAGCTGGCATAAAATATTTTTATAGCCTCTTCTGTCTGAATGCTGAAGACGTGAATGTAATGGTAGCGCAGATTCAATCTATTTCGCTTTGTGACACACCGATATCAAAATTTTATCTAGTAACGATTTTGCGGCAGATTTCCTGCAGACTGTCCTCCTCTGGACGCCGTATGCGGCAAAGCTCCGGGATCCATTTGCTGGCTACTGGCAGCGGCCGTGGCGACAGCAGCGGCGCTGCACTCCCCCGTTCTTTATCGAAAGCGCCTGCTACCGGTCATCGCTTTTGATGATTTAAAACGCTTTATTATTAAATGTTGCTCCACAGAAAATTTCTACAATTTTCATTCACGCTCAAAAGCAACGGAGACAGACGCCCTGATTAGTAGGCGGGTAATCGGCAAGAGCTGAGTATGGCCCGAAATTAATTTTATAGACTAGGACGAAATTAAACCACCTCACTACATTCGATGAATTTATAAATGCTTCATACCTCGTTTCTTTTCCTTTCAAACTTAATTATTTGTGCAACTTTGGGCAATGTTTGGATGTTTTCGTCAAGCCAGAGTGAGCGTCTGTGGTGTAAAGCGTATTACAGTTCTTGTTTCATTCCTTATGGTAAGTCTTTGCGATAAACTGTGTGAATACCTTCCAATGCATGCTCTGTAGCAGTGCAGGCACACTGCACATTTGGAGTTCCATGTACGGGTTCATGAAGTATTTATTATTGATCGGAAGTGATAGTTAAGGTCATCAGATTTCAACCAGAAAAATTTGTCGTTTTGAAGGTTTCAGAGAACGGAAAGGAATTGCTAACGCCGGTGTTAGAAAACGTCTACAGTTAAATGCTATTGCAAAAATTTAGAAGATGGGAAC
Source organism: Schistocerca piceifrons (assembly GCF_021461385.2). NCBI lineage: Eukaryota > Metazoa > Arthropoda > Insecta > Orthoptera > Acrididae > Schistocerca > Schistocerca piceifrons. The sequence goes on from NC_060144.1 coordinate 205,113,424, forward strand.
TATATTAATGAACAGGTGCACTTCATAAACAACCTTCCGACATGTTAGACCTATATGACGAACAAAGCTCAAATTTATATCGTTGACAGTCGGTTTGAATCTTTTCAGGACCTATTTTACAGTGAAGCACCTTGGAATTTGCAAAGCAGGAATCGATGATATTAACTTAATTTACTAAGTCGAAATCGGACGAAGATTGATGTTTAAAGGCATTCTTCAGATTTCGCATAAGAAATTTTTACTAGCAGTTTGCAACTCCATTAATTAAAATGGAAAATAAAAGGTTGTAGTCAGTGGCTTCTACCGTGATTCGAACTTATAGTACAAGCACTGCAACGCACAAGGGAACCTCTGAGCTAACGACACACTGGCGGCCTGAGCCTCAAAACGCAACCTTAAACACACAAACAGAGGAGGTGGAGATTACTGTTTTAACATCCCGTCGACCACGATGTCATTAGAGACGGAGCACAAGCTCGGATACGGGAAGGATGGGGAAGGAAATCGGCCGTGCCCTTCCTAAGGAACCATCCCGGCATTTTCCTGAAGCGATTTAGGGAAATCATTGAAAACCTAAATCAGGATGGCCGGGCGCGGGATTGCACCGTCGTCCTCCCGAATGCACACACAAACAGGTGTTACTTATGTGATGAACGCCGTTCTTGGAGTCCAGAAATTAAATATACTTTCTAATTGTGTCATCTTGCAGTGGATTATATCGTACGAGTCTTCGATGTGGAAAACGAATGTCAAGTGAATTTAGCGAGGTAACGCCGACCTACACCCGGAAGTAAATGCACTATCAGAGTGTTGACAAATACTTGCTACGACGCTGCCATTTCTCGGCTCTCTGACGAGGCAGCTCTTCAGCGAAATGCTTGCCGTGATTCTCCGATACGGTTCTTCAGAGTGGAGACGCGCGCGCACGTTTGGTTTTTATGCGGCGTTCTCCCCTGATGGTTTCTGACGTCGCCTTGTGGGCTATGTATACATATATATGAGACATTCAATTATCATTAATCCAGAATGATACAAGTTTCAGCTTCCGGCGTGGAAGAAGGCTGTTGACGCCGACATTATATCATTTCAACGTAGGGAAAGCAAAACGGATCATTCAATGTTTCTCATTCAACATAAAGCATGTGAGATAAATTTCCGTAACGTTCATAATCATCTAAAAATACAAACGAAGTAAAAATACACCGGAAGCTTATTCGAATTGAATATAATGTAAGATACCAAACGCTTTGCACCTCGATGTCGAATTTGTCCACTTGCAATCGTTTGCAGCATGCACATAGAATGTCATGATTACCACGAGAATGAAGAAATATGTTGGTAAGGATGGAAGCAAGAAGAGACGCAGTCAACAAATATTCTATTCCTCATGGCATTCATTTCATTTGACACGTAAGAAGAGGTAAAGCGGGAATTTACTTTCGTTAACACGAAAGATATGCCGCACATATTGATAACGAGGAAGTCTGCGTCTTCATACGTTTCCTCCTTGAAATCTGTATGCTCTATTATATACTAAGTAGCCCGATCATTGTTTCAGTAATGTTACCTTCTTGTTTGACCCCGTAACGATGAACAGATTCCAAATGCATGTCTCTGCGTGAAAGTAGCTGTTCGAACCCTTCCTGGGTTGTTTTTTGTGTTTTATTGCTTGGAATTCCTGAAGCAGACCACTGTGCCTTCGCCCCTCGTGGGTTAGGTCTCAAAACTAAACCGCTTTGTATCCAATGGCATAATTTATTCATACAGCATCAGCATAAGACTCTTCCGAGTGAGAGAATGACAATAACAATCGTAACAAGAACAAGCAAATAATGAATGATGTTTATTCCAACGCAGAACGAGAATGGCTTTAAATATAAAAATCTATATCTATATCCATATCTATTGATCTTTGAGTTGGCACAATGCAAATATATTCTTAGCATTTAGTTACTGAATTTAGTTCTGGATGTTTGCAGAGAAAAGGAAAAGTCGGTACTTCTCGCTAGTGTAACATAATGTGAACACGACTCAAGCAGGTCCTCAAGCAGGCACTGCTGCATTCTGTTCCCTGACATTGCTCTGATGACGGTTAATGCAGATAGTTCCGATTATGAAATACAAAACGTATTGTAGGTTAGTTCCTAGGATAGTAACATTGAATTTGCGTTGTAGATGGCACATGAACGTGATGACTATCCATATTACTCATCAATATAAAAAGACAATATTTTGGGAATTTAGTAGGATTACTCAAAATGAATTCTGAAATTGGGTGACTGACCGCACAGGTGCTAAACGTCGTCAAGAGTATACGATGTCCTAATCGCATTAGGAATATGAAGATCGTCTTCGACAGCTCGCCACTTTCACATTGCTATCTCCACCCTACTCCAGACAGCTCTCGGTGGAGTTGCACTACGTTGCCGATGTTATGGAAGGCCTTCAAACCGACAACAGACCACATATTGAAAAATACAAGCGAATTCTCTTACAGCGTAAGCTTATTGTAACTAATCTAAAAATTATTGGAGAGGAACATTGTCCTATTCAAAAAAAGTAAAATGTTACACACTGTTGACGTCAAACGGACATTATCTATGTCCTGTCTTGTGTCCTACTCATCTATAATATCAAGTGTACTATGAAAATGATTATATATAATGGATTATAAGGTAATGCATTGATACCAGATGGTGGGGGCCGGCCGATGTGGCCGTGCGGTTCTAGGCGCTTCAGTCTGGAACCGCGTGACCGCTACGGTCGCAGGTTCGAATCCTGCCTCGGGCATGGATGTGTGTGATGTCCTTAGGTTAGTTAGGTTTAAGTACTTCTAAGTTCTAGGAGACTGATGACCTTAGAAGTTAAGTCCCATAGTGCTCAGAGCCATTTGAACTATTTAACACAAAATGACATTAAAAATTTAAGTTATTCACGAGCAGCTAGTTGAGAATATGTATGAACATTAAATGACACGACGAACCGTCTTGTTCTGCATATGGATTCAAACCCAGCTCATGCAGACTAAGCAAAGATTTCGTGACTGACGGAAACTAACAGTCATTCCTGATTAGGCATACAGAGAGTGATATACCTCGATTTTAGACAGTATCAGTTAGCAAATATCAACTTTAAATTGTATAACGCAAACACTTTTAACAGACGTGAATTCCTACCCAGCATCTATTGTCCCTGTTAACGAACTACGAGAGATGTTAAATATGGCTTCTTCACAAGTAACTTACTTGAAATGCCGTGAGGTAAAGCTGTGTGTTGGACACGGATTCGAACCCGGAACCTAATCGGATTGCCATCGAAGCACAGTCAAATGTGACATATCGGAATTTCGCGGCAGTAACTAGATGTTTTAACTGAAATGACGAGACGAAACATTAATTTTTTCCTTCCCAGGACTCCAACCCGGCACCTATCGCTGTTATATTCTAGAGAAAACTAACGTTAAATATGGGTTTGTTGCACCAGCAGTGACATGTGAGCATGTTTGAACTGAAATAATATGACGAAGAGTTCAGCGCTCACTGGGAATAGAGCCCCACACATATCGTTGTTGACTACACACAAAGAGACGTCAGCTACCGAATTTTTCTCCACCAGCTGCTCAGAATAGCATCTTGAACTTACAGTCATCTCGCAAATAATTCTGTGTCTCACTGGGAGTTAAAAACGTCGGATATCGTTAGTGTTGACAGCGAATGAAAATACATTAAAAATCAAAATTATTATCCACCAGCAGATAGGTGTTCTCATGCTAGAGCTTGATAATACATAATTAAATCTTTAGTGCCGGGCCAGGATTCGATCCCATTCACGCATAATATGTGAAGGTGTTGAGGAATCTGCAGTTTTGAACAAACAACAAATTGTAGTCGAGCTGTATTGCCACGAAGGGATCAAATATGGCGTTAAGGGCGGTCTGAGTTGCATTCCCAGTTAAGAACCAATTTTATCGACATACAGAAGCTCAAATAAAAGATGGAATAAGTGTCCTGTGACCATACATAGCGTTTGTGTCGTCACTTGAAATAAATAACTAGTATAAGAAAGGTTACTGGTGATAGAGTTTCTACATGTCGCCACTCCAGACTTTATTGTGGTTCAACCTACCGTCTACTTGGTAAAGAAGGAATATCATCTTTAATGTGAATTTTCAGACCACGCAGCCATTATATCTCCTTCACTTGGTGTAGCCAGGAGAGAATGGAATCTGTCTCTCCCTATCTAAAATCATTGACAGAAGTGGGAATCGAACCCAGACCATAGGTATAACAACCTACCATCCGTCCAACAGACCACGAAATCCTCTTCTCTGCGAGTCATTTTTCTATCGTAACGCAGTTGCGCCACACTGGATGAGAATTCTGACACACAGGCTCCCTGTAGTAATTTGCAGCATGTTCAGTAAATTCATTTACTTGGTTGAGCGAATCACCATGAACTAGCTGCCTCGGCTACCCAGTGCATACATTCGACTATTTTGTAATCACAGAAATAAAATCACGTTACTGCCACCTACACACAACTGCCAACATTGTAGGATGCAGAAGTTTAAATAGGAAGTGTTCCTTTCCACTTGAGCTATTCTATTGCGCTATCTGTTACTAGAAAACGTCGTTCAGTCCAAAAGAAAAGCTGTAACTGTTTGTCTCTCAGAAGTCAAGACCTGGCCATATGCATAATCTCACAATGCTGTGGAATCCTAAAGTTCTGGAGGAATAGTTGCCGAGCTCTGGAGCTGTTGTAGCTACGTGTCAGCTTGTAGCATAGATAAGATGTCGCGAGTTCGAATACATGCAGTACTATACTTTTTAAAACGCAATTCTGCTCTCTGCTGAAGTTATCAATGTAATGGAACTTTGAACATAATTCCCTTCACTTCTCAACCCAAAGTAGTCGCATGTGGAAAAAGGACTAACTACTGTGACATTTTGTTCTATTCAGGTTTAATAGACAGCAGGCAGCAGATGCATCTCGAAGATGTGCAGGGAGAGCGCATCGTGCCATAATATGTCAGAAAAGTATTTTCTACATTAGCCGTCGTGTGGTAGTGATATTTGATTCTTCTTCAAACTTTGATTGACAGCTTTAACTCAGATCAAATTTTCTACATGCATGTAATCAATAAACTGCATGTGCATTGTCAGACTGTCATAGGTAACATCAGAGAATTCGCATATATCGTTGATGATTAATTTCTCTCTCATATTTACTATTGTTTTAACAACACTAAAGGAAACCTTACGAAAATTGTGCACTGTATTATAAGAAATGAAATAAAACTAACCATGATAACCTTACGACGAAAGTATCTGTACACAAGCATGCCTCTATCGACACGAATTAATAAAATTCTACTCACTTAGATTTTGATTGGGTCTGTGTTTAATTGGTATGCTGTGTCATACTCAAGAGGTATGCAAATGTGGCATTTCATAAATATAGTTACGTATTCCTAGAAACCCAAAATTCGCTTGTCAGCAGCGGAAAGAGGCGTTACCTGTTGTGCAGCATTGTAAGTTTTTCAACATTGCACTATGAGCTGAAAGCATTTTCTTGCGATTTCCTTATTGATGTTTGATCTGACTGCTTGTAGCTCTTTCACAGAAGGGATAAAAACGTTTCAGTCAGTGAGACTGGAACTGCGAACCGTAGCAGACGCTGTTTCACAGGTCAGCACGTTACCACAGAGCTGGCGAGGAGGTATGGGTCTCAGCTTCCTATTACGACGGCAATAGTAACTACAACTCGTAAACCGCTATTTAAAGGTCGAGATTAGTTGCGATTTCCACCTGCAACGACTTTCCTGGGCTGAAAACCGTAAATTTTCAATCTTTTGTTACCCTTCAAGCTATAATAACTCAGATTATTCAATGGAAATGACAGGTAAAATCAAGTGAACTTTGAGGCTTAATTCCGTGCACACCAGGAAGTAACTCGTCGACACAGAGTTGCCAAACATACGTTGCCTTGTTGCCAAATCTCAGTTACAGTACCAGCAGGAAGAAGACGAACCGATGTGATCCTACAGCGGTCTGGCAAGTGACCATAGCTGGTGTCTCCAAGTCGCGGCTGCTACGGCCTGGAATACGTAATGCGTCTGATTCGCTTTCCGTAACTAGGTTTAGGGACTGGAGCGTAGTTACTAATAATACTCAGAACTGACTGCAAACTGAGCATCATAAATCAGTAACTCTCATTATTGTTTTTATATTTCTTTCGTAAGTGCACTCAAAACTAAGAAAGTCATTCACAGGCGTTTTCGTGCCTCGCCGATAGTCGAGCACAACATACAAATAAAAATAAAAAAGAATGTGCGTGTGTGTGTGTGTGTGTGTGTGTGTGTGTGTGTGTGTGTGTGTGAGAGAGAGAGAGAGAGAGAGAGAGAGAGAGAAATAAAAAGCAATGAGAGAGAGTGTATAAAATTGTTGTAAAGAAATTGAATCATGGTATTTAAAGAAATCTTTCATTAAAATGACACGTTCCACATCATTACGAAATGTCGTATTCATGATCTATGGAACAAGAGTTAATCTAATGTAATCTAATCTAATCTAATCACGTCATATTGATGATTAGCCATTAAGAGTCATGAATTACCGAAAGTTTTGCCAATACCAGTAATCAAATCTAAACTTGAAAATAAAAGACGACAATTTTTGTAATAAACCGTGACTCCTATCAAGACCCTTTCATCCCTGTTATCTAACCACGAAAGATGTCTGATATATCTCCATTCTGAAGTAACAAAGTGTGCATGCATTTAAAGATGAAGTGCATGATGTGAAGTTCTGTGACGGAGATACGAACCCAACACGTAATCCGATTGTTAACTAAGAAAAATCAAATGTTACGTATCGGTTTTTCTTACGAGCCGCTAGGTGTCTGAATCTAAAATAAGGATACAAACTTTTGTGCCTAAGCGACAATCGAACTGCACACCTACCGTGCATCCACGAATATAGCTTAAGTATCAGTTGCTTACTCATGAACAGTAAGATGTGTGCGTGTTTGACCAGAAATAACGACACCTGTTGCGGTTGTTGGCAACACATGAACAGACATTGAAATTGCGCGTTAATTTTCACTAGCAGGTGGGTGTGCACTTGATAAAGCTAGAAATGAAATTATGAATATTTTTGTACTGGATCAGGTTTCAGACCCACATACTTACCTTTGGAGGAGACCTAGAGAAGATTGCAGTCTTGGGAAAAGGAACGAAATGACTGAACTATACTGTTCCGAGAGATTCAGATCCTCGAAAGAGGAGAAACGAATTCGAATCACAGTCCAGCACCAAATTTTTAAACGTCTCTAGTTCAATCAAGTACAAGTAAAATAAGAGCCCTGTCCCTTTAAATGGCTATCGGTTCATCAAATAAAATAAAATTTTCTAATGTAAGTAAGCTTCCTGGCGACTGTATTTCTTTTTACCATGACTTCCGCTGTGTCATTTCCCAACGTAAACCGGCTCTGCCCAGTTGGTAATGAAGGAACGTGATGTTTAATGCGGATTCTGGATTATAACGTCTTTCTCTTGAGGTTACCAGAGGTAAAATAAATCTGTTTGTGCCTCTTAAAAGTAAATGCCTGAACCCACGCATTGCACCTGTGATAGCTCGTTCCACCAGACCATTGTGGCCACATTACCCAGCCCCAGGAGTGTGCTGTAACGGATGATGTGCTTAGCTTACAAAATTAGTCACGGTGGAAAAAATGCGAGTCTATTAAATGGTCAAGTAGAAGCAAGCTTCTGACGCAGAGATTATGCTATTCTCATGTCAGCAGGATGTAAAGACTCTTCTAGGCATCATAGGCTGGATGTGAAGCCATTTTGATTTTTCACAAATTCAGCAAATTTCTTAGTTCGAGAAAATCCACTGTGAAGTGTGAAGTTGCCGGATAATTCGATTATTACTGTTATTATTAATATCATTTTATTCATACTGCTGCTGTAACACAAGTGCTTGAACATCATTTAGTCCCCTTTGGTCACTATAGAAGTAGTTTCCCAAGTACAGGTTCTTTCCCTGTCTACGGAATCCTTTTCATGTTAATATCAAACACCAGCAATTACTCGTAGATTACATTAAAACTAAAGTAATTGACGAAGACGTTACTTGGTAAAAAAAAAAACGCACTGCCTTTTTTCATTTACTTTCGCCTAGAAATGGCTATCGAGTACTGACAAACCAAAAGGCAAGAGATCTTACTGCCTTCCGATATACGTTGCTGTTAGTTCTTCCACATGATTTGGTCGACATGACCTGTTTCAAGTAGTGTATGACAGACAGTGTTTTAGAAAATCTATTGTTTCTCTTTGCAATAAACAGAAGTATTTTCATTCTAAGCTATCCAAGTACAAAATTTTCGCAATATTAGTGCAAATTTAATATTCGCTTCTGTAATGTATGAAAGTATTTCACAGTCGCAAAACTCGCATTCGAAACGTTGACCTTACACTTAGTCGCTGACCATAAATTCTAGCTGAGAGTGACACCAGTTTAAATAACCTAATGTTGCGAAGACTGTTTGCCAGTGCTCTTTCTCACCGGAAAATACGCAGTTGACTCATTTGGCTCCATAAGTACACTGTAACAGTAATTTCTGTGTGAAATTTGTCAGTAAGCTTTCGCCTTTCAACCGGCAAAATACGGAAGAGTACGGCCGGTAAACAATTCACAAACCACGATTTAGTGCCGATAAGACGATTTCTTTAAACATTGTCGAAGCTGAGGGAAACTAGTTTATGCTTAAATCGTCTTAAGCAGCAACGTTCACAGATATCTCAAATAGGAAAAAGCTGAATATCCAGGTACGAAGGTTGTAAAACAAACTTCCCACAGTTTGTGTCAGGTTGATCTTTTCGTCTGATAACACTGCTTAAGTATTTTGTCTAGGAGGTATCACAAGTAGTATCCCTGTAGCTGTGGGAATCATTGGTTGAAAACGAGTTTAACACCAATAAGTACAGTGCTGCTATATTTTCAAAATTATTATCAACCTAAGTCTGAGTTCATCCACAAACTGAGGCGTATTTATAATATTGAAGCTAGACTGTGTATCCTTGTCTTCCTTGAGTGGTCATTGGAAGGCGTTTACACACACGTATACAATACTATGAATACTTCGAACGCTATGGTTAACGTTGCTCTCATAAACTACATTTTTTTTAAATTCTTCTGGGTCTTAAGCGTGCAATATGTGTTGTAGATACAGTCTCAGACCAAAAAATTGACCGCCGAGTCGTTCACGTAAGGTGGACAATACAGTCATGCTCCTCTCAGATTTCTATGTCTGGCAATATGCTCGATCTAGCAACATGTAGACTGTGGCACTTCCCAGAGGAAGTCTTGACTCCAGTCTTAGTACATTACTCTTGACTACGACCGTAGTCTTGAGGTTAAACACGAGACCAGCTAATATGATATTGTAGATTCGCTTGAATTACACTCATAGCTTCAGCACCGAGAGGAAAGGGGCGATAAAAATGTTGTCGATATGTGCTTTCGGTCGCCAGACGTCATATTAGCTGGTCTCGCGTTTTACCTCAAAACTACCGTCGTGTTCCATCAGCGGTATGAATAAAATGATATTAATAATAACAGTAATAATCGAATTATCCGGCAACTTCACACTTCACAGTGGATTTTCTCGAACTAAGAAATTTGCTGAATTTGTGAAAAATCAAAATGGCTTCACATCCAGCCTATGATGCCTAGAAGAGTCTTTACATCCTGCTGACATGAGAATAGCATAATCTCTGCGTCAGAAGCTTGCTTCTACTTGACCATTTAATAGACTCGCATTTTTTCCACCGTGACTAATTTTGTAAGCTAAGCACATCATCCGTTACAGCACACTCCTGGGGCTGGGTAATGTGGCCACAATGGTCTGGTGGAACGAGCTATCACAGGTGCAATGCGTGGGTTCAGGCATTTACTTTTAAGAGGCACAAACAGATTTATTTTACCTCTGGTAACCTCAAGAGAAAGACGTTATAATCCAGAATCCGCATTAAACATCACGTTCCTTCATTACCAACTGGGCAGAGCCGGTTTACGTTGGGAAATGACACAGCGGAAGTCATGGTAAAAAGAAATACAGTCGCCAGGAAGCTTACTTACATTAGAAAATTTTATTTTATTTGATGAACCGATGGCCATTTAAAGGGACAGGGCTCTTATTTTACTTGTACTTGATTGAACTAGAGACGTTTAAAAATTTGGTGCTGGACTGTGATTCGAATTCGTTTCTCCTCTTTCGAGGATCTGAATCTCTCGGAACAGTATAGTTCAGTCATTTCGTTCCTTTTCCCAAGACTGCAATCTTCTCTAGGTCTCCTCCAAAGGTAAGTATGTGGGTCTGAAACCTGATCCAGTACAAAAATATTCATAATTTCATTTCTAGCTTTATCAAGTGCACACCCACCTGCTAGTGAAAATTAACGCGCAATTTCAATGTCTGTTCATGTGTTGCCAACAACCGCAACAGGTGTCGTTATTTCTGGTCAAACACGCACACATCTTACTGTTCATGAGTAAGCAACTGATACTTAAGCTATATTCGTGGATGCACGGTAGGTGTGCAGTTCGATTGTCGCTTAGGCACAAAAGTTTGTATCCTTATTTTAGATTCAGACACCTAGCGGCTCGTAAGAAAAACCGATACGTAACATTTGATTTTTCTTAGTTAACAATCGGATTACGTGTTGGGTTCGTATCTCCGTCACAGAACTTCACATCATGCACTTCATCTTTAAATGCATGCACACTTTGTTACTTCAGAATGGAGGTATATCAGACATCTTTCGTGGTTAGATAACAGGGATGAAAGGGTCTTGATAGGAGTCACGGTTTATTACAAAAATTGTCGTCTTTTATTTTCAAGTTTAGATTTGATTACTGGTATTGGCAAAACTTTCGGTAATTCATGACTCTTCATGGCTAATCATCAATATGACGTGATTAGATTAGATTAGATTACATTAGATTAACTCTTGTTCCATAGATCATGAATACGACATTTCGTAATGATGTGGAACGTGTCATTTTAATGAAAGATTTCTTTAAATACCATGATTCAATTTCTTTACAACAATTTTATACACTCTCTCTCATTGCTTTTTATTTCTCTCTCTCTCTCTCTCTCTCTCTCTCTCACACACACACACACACACACACACACACACACACACACACACGCACATTCTTTTTTATTTTTATTTGTATGTTGTGCTCGACTATCGGCGAGGCACGAAAACGCCTGTGAATGACTTTCTTAGTTTTGAGTGCACTTACGAAAGAAATATAAAAACAATAATGAGAGTTACTGATTTATGATGCTCAGTTTGCAGTCAGTTCTGAGTATTATTAGTAACTACGCTCCAGTCCCTAAACCTAGTTACGGAAAGCGAATCAGACGCATTACGTATTCCAGGCCGTAGCAGCCGCGACTTGGAGACACCAGCTATGGTCACTTGCCAGACCGCTGTAGGATCACATCGGTTCGTCTTCTTCCTGCTGGTACTGTAACTGAGATTTGGCAACAAGGCAACGTATGTTTGGCAACTCTGTGTCGACGAGTTACTTCCTGGTGTGCACGGAATTAAGCCTCAAAGTTCACTTGATTTTACCTGTCATTTCCATTGAATAATCTGAGTTATTATAGCTTGAAGGGTAACAAAAGATTGAAAATTTACGGTTTTCAGCCCAGGAAAGTCGTTGCAGGTGGAAATCGCAACTAATCTCGACCTTTAAATAGCGGTTTACGAGTTGTAGTTACTATTGCCGTCGTAATAGGAAGCTGAGACCCATACCTCCTCGCCAGCTCTGTGGTAACGTGCTGACCTGTGAAACAGCGTCTGCTACGGTTCGCAGTTCCAGTCTCACTGACTGAAACGTTTTTATCCCTTCTGTGAAAGAGCTACAAGCAGTCAGATCAAACATCAATAAGGAAATCGCAAGAAAATGCTTTCAGCTCATAGTGCAATGTTGAAAAACTTACAATGCTGCACAACAGGTAACGCCTCTTTCCGCTGCTGACAAGCGAATTTTGGGTTTCTAGGAATACGTAACTATATTTATGAAATGCCACATTTGCATACCTCTTGAGTATGACACAGCATACCAATTAAACACAGACCCAATCAAAATCTAAGTGAGTAGAATTTTATTAATTCGTGTCGATAGAGGCATGCTTGTGTACAGATACTTTCGTCGTAAGGTTATCATGGTTAGTTTTATTTCATTTCTTATAATACAGTGCACAATTTTCGTAAGGTTTCCTTTAGTGTTGTTAAAACAATAGTAAATATGAGAGAGAAATTAATCATCAACGATATATGCGAATTCTCTGATGTTACCTATGACAGTCTGACAATGCACATGCAGTTTATTGATTACATGCATGTAGAAAATTTGATCTGAGTTAAAGCTGTCAATCAAAGTTTGAAGAAGAATCAAATATCACTACCACACGACGGCTAATGTAGAAAATACTTTTCTGACATATTATGGCACGATGCGCTCTCCCTGCACATCTTCGAGATGCATCTGCTGCCTGTTGTCTATTAAACCTGAATAGAACAAAATGTCACAGTAGTTAGTCCTTTTTCCACATGCGACTACTTTGGGTTGAGAAGTGAAGGGAATTATGTTCAAAGTTCCATTACATTGATAACTTCAGCAGAGAGCAGAATTGCGTTTTAAAAAGTATAGTACTGCATGTATTCGAACTCGCGACATCTTATCTATGCTACAAGCTGACACGTAGCTACAACAGCTCCAGAGCTCGGCAACTATTCCTCCAGAACTTTAGGATTCCACAGCATTGTGAGATTATGCATATGGCCAGGTCTTGACTTCTGAGAGACAAACAGTTACAGCTTTTCTTTTGGACTGAACGACGTTTTCTAGTAACAGATAGCGCAATAGAATAGCTCAAGTGGAAAGGAACACTTCCTATTTAAACTTCTGCATCCTACAATGTTGGCAGTTGTGTGTAGGTGGCAGTAACGTGATTTTATTTCTGTGATTACAAAATAGTCGAATGTATGCACTGGGTAGCCGAGGCAGCTAGTTCATGGTGATTCGCTCAACCAAGTAAATGAATTTACTGAACATGCTGCAAATTACTACAGGGAGCCTGTGTGTCAGAATTCTCATCCAGTGTGGCGCAACTGCGTTACGATAGAAAAATGACTCGCAGAGAAGAGGATTTCGTGGTCTGTTGGACGGATGGTAGGTTGTTATACCTATGGTCTGGGTTCGATTCCCACTTCTGTCAATGATTTTAGATAGGGAGAGACAGATTCCATTCTCTCCTGGCTACACCAAGTGAAGGAGATATAATGGCTGCGTGGTCTGAAAATTCACATTAAAGATGATATTCCTTCTTTACCAAGTAGACGGTAGGTTGAACCACAATAAAGTCTGGAGTGGCGACATGTAGAAACTCTATCACCAGTAACCTTTCTTATACTAGTTATTTATTTCAAGTGACGACACAAACGCTATGTATGGTCACAGGACACTTATTCCATCTTTTATTTGAGCTTCTGTATGTCGATAAAATTGGTTCTTAACTGGGAATGCAACTCAGACCGCCCTTAACGCCATATTTGATCCCTTCGTGGCAATACAGCTCGACTACAATTTGTTGTTTGTTCAAAACTGCGGATTCCTCAACACCTTCACATATTATGCGTGAATGGGATCGAATCCTGGCCCGGCACTAAAGATTTAATTATGTATTATCAAGCTCTAGCATGAGAACACCTATCTGCTGGTGGATAATAATTTTGATTTTTAATGTATTTTCATTCGCTGTCAACACTAACGATATCCGACGTTTTTAACTCCCAGTGAGACACAGAATTATTTGCGAGATGACTGTAAGTTCAAGATGCTATTCTGAGCAGCTGGTGGAGAAAAATTCGGTAGCTGACGTCTCTTTGTGTGTAGTCAACAACGATATGTGTGGGGCTCTATTCCCAGTGAGCGCTGAACTCTTCGTCATATTATTTCAGTTCAAACATGCTCACATGTCACTGCTGGTGCAACAAACCCATATTTAACGTTAGTTTTCTCTAGAATATAACAGCGATAGGTGCCGGGTTGGAGTCCTGGGAAGGAAAAAATTAATGTTTCGTCTCGTCATTTCAGTTAAAACATCTAGTTACTGCCGCGAAATTCCGATATGTCACATTTGACTGTGCTTCGATGGCAATCCGATTAGGTTCCGGGTTCGAATCCGTGTCCAACACACAGCTTTACCTCACGGCATTTCAAGTAAGTTACTTGTGAAGAAGCCATATTTAACATCTCTCGTAGTTCGTTAACAGGGACAATAGATGCTGGGTAGGAATTCACGTCTGTTAAAAGTGTTTGCGTTATACAATTTAAAGTTGATATTTGCTAACTGATACTGTCTAAAATCGAGGTATATCACTCTCTGTATGCCTAATCAGGAATGACTGTTAGTTTCCGTCAGTCACGAAATCTTTGCTTAGTCTGCATGAGCTGGGTTTGAATCCATATGCAGAACAAGACGGTTCGTCGTGTCATTTAATGTTCATACATATTCTCAACTAGCTGCTCGTGAATAACTTAAATTTTTAATGTCATTTTGTGTTAAATAGTTCAAATGGTTCAAATGGCTCTGAGCACTATGGGACTTAACTTCTAAGGTCATCAGTCTCCTAGAACTTAGAAGTACTTAAACCTAACTAACCTAAGGACATCACACACATCCATGCCCGAGGCAGGATTCGAACCTGCGACCGTAGCGGTCACGCGGTTCCAGACTGAAGCGCCTAGAACCGCACGGCCACATCGGCCGGCCCCCACCATCTGGTATCAATGCATTACCTTATAATCCATTATATATAATCATTTTCATAGTACACTTGATATTATAGATGAGTAGGACACAAGACAGGACATAGATAATGTCCGTTTGACGTCAACAGTGTGTAACATTTTACTTTTTTTGAATAGGACAATGTTCCTCTCCAATAATTTTTAGATTAGTTACAATAAGCTTACGCTGTAAGAGAATTCGCTTGTATTTTTCAATATGTGGTCTGTTGTCGGTTTGAAGGCCTTCCATAACATCGGCAACGTAGTGCAACTCCACCGAGAGCTGTCTGGAGTAGGGTGGAGATAGCAATGTGAAAGTGGCGAGCTGTCGAAGACGATCTTCATATTCCT
Organism: Schistocerca piceifrons; assembly: GCF_021461385.2. Taxonomy (NCBI): domain Eukaryota; kingdom Metazoa; phylum Arthropoda; class Insecta; order Orthoptera; family Acrididae; genus Schistocerca; species Schistocerca piceifrons. Next base: position 205,128,651 of record NC_060144.1, read on the forward strand.
AATGCGATTAGGACATCGTATACTCTTGACGACGTTTAGCACCTGTGCGGTCAGTCACCCAATTTCAGAATTCATTTTGAGTAATCCTACTAAATTCCCAAAATATTGTCTTTTTATATTGATGAGTAATATGGATAGTCATCACGTTCATGTGCCATCTACAACGCAAATTCAATGTTACTATCCTAGGAACTAACCTACAATACGTTTTGTATTTCATAATCGGAACTATCTGCATTAACCGTCATCAGAGCAATGTCAGGGAACAGAATGCAGCAGTGCCTGCTTGAGGACCTGCTTGAGTCGTGTTCACATTATATTACACTAGCGAGAAGTACCGACTTTTCCTTTTCTCTGCAAACATCCAGAACTAAATTCAGTAACTAAATGCTAAGAATATATTTGCATTGTGCCAACTCAAAGATCAATAGATATGGATATAGATATAGATTTTTATATTTAAAGCCATTCTCGTTCTGCGTTGGAATAAACATCATTCATTATTTGCTTGTTCTTGTTACGATTGTTATTGTCATTCTCTCACTCGGAAGAGTCTTATGCTGATGCTGTATGAATAAATTATGCCATTGGATACAAAGCGGTTTAGTTTTGAGACCTAACCCACGAGGGGCGAAGGCACAGTGGTCTGCTTCAGGAATTCCAAGCAATAAAACACAAAAAACAACCCAGGAAGGGTTCGAACAGCTACTTTCACGCAGAGACATGCATTTGGAATCTGTTCATCGTTACGGGGTCAAACAAGAAGGTAACATTACTGAAACAATGATCGGGCTACTTAGTATATAATAGAGCATACAGATTTCAAGGAGGAAACGTATGAGGACGCAGACTTCCTCGTTATCAATATGTGCGGCATATCTTTCGTGTTAACGAAAGTAAATTCCCGCTTTACCTCTTCTTACGTGTCAAATGAAATGAATGCCATGAGGAATAGAATATTTGTTGACTGCGTCTCTTCTTGCTTCCATCCTTACCAACATATTTCTTCATTCTCGTGGTAATCATGACATTCTATGTGCATGCTGCAAACGATTGCAAGTGGACAAATTCGACATCGAGGTGCAAAGCGTTTGGTATCTTACATTATATTCAATTCGAATAAGCTTCCGGTGTATTTTTACTTCGTTTGTATTTTTAGATGATTATGAACGTTACGGAAATTTATCTCACATGCTTTATGTTGAATGAGAAACATTGAATGATCCGTTTTGCTTTCCCTACGTTGAAATGATATAATGTCGGCGTCAACAGCCTTCTTCCACGCCGGAAGCTGAAACTTGTATCATTCTGGATTAATGATAATTGAATGTCTCATATATATGTATACATAGCCCACAAGGCGACGTCAGAAACCATCAGGGGAGAACGCCGCATAAAAACCAAACGTGCGCGCGCGTCTCCACTCTGAAGAACCGTATCGGAGAATCACGGCAAGCATTTCGCTGAAGAGCTGCCTCGTCAGAGAGCCGAGAAATGGCAGCGTCGTAGCAAGTATTTGTCAACACTCTGATAGTGCATTTACTTCCGGGTGTAGGTCGGCGTTACCTCGCTAAATTCACTTGACATTCGTTTTCCACATCGAAGACTCGTACGATATAATCCACTGCAAGATGACACAATTAGAAAGTATATTTAATTTCTGGACTCCAAGAACGGCGTTCATCACATAAGTAACACCTGTTTGTGTGTGCATTCGGGAGGACGACGGTGCAATCCCGCGCCCGGCCATCCTGATTTAGGTTTTCAATGATTTCCCTAAATCGCTTCAGGAAAATGCCGGGATGGTTCCTTAGGAAGGGCACGGCCGATTTCCTTCCCCATCCTTCCCGTATCCGAGCTTGTGCTCCGTCTCTAATGACATCGTGGTCGACGGGATGTTAAAACAGTAATCTCCACCTCCTCTGTTTGTGTGTTTAAGGTTGCGTTTTGAGGCTCAGGCCGCCAGTGTGTCGTTAGCTCAGAGGTTCCCTTGTGCGTTGCAGTGCTTGTACTATAAGTTCGAATCACGGTAGAAGCCACTGACTACAACCTTTTATTTTCCATTTTAATTAATGGAGTTGCAAACTGCTAGTAAAAATTTCTTATGCGAAATCTGAAGAATGCCTTTAAACATCAATCTTCGTCCGATTTCGACTTAGTAAATTAAGTTAATATCATCGATTCCTGCTTTGCAAATTCCAAGGTGCTTCACTGTAAAATAGGTCCTGAAAAGATTCAAACCGACTGTCAACGATATAAATTTGAGCTTTGTTCGTCATATAGGTCTAACATGTCGGAAGGTTGTTTATGAAGTGCACCTGTTCATTAATATAGTTCCCATCTTCTAAATTTTTGCAATAGCATTTAACTGTAGACGTTTTCTAACACCGGCGTTAGCAATTCCTTTCCGTTCTCTGAAACCTTCAAAACGACAAATTTTTCTGGTTGAAATCTGATGACCTTAACTATCACTTCCGATCAATAATAAATACTTCATGAACCCGTACATGGAACTCCAAATGTGCAGTGTGCCTGCACTGCTACAGAGCATGCATTGGAAGGTATTCACACAGTTTATCGCAAAGACTTACCATAAGGAATGAAACAAGAACTGTAATACGCTTTACACCACAGACGCTCACTCTGGCTTGACGAAAACATCCAAACATTGCCCAAAGTTGCACAAATAATTAAGTTTGAAAGGAAAAGAAACGAGGTATGAAGCATTTATAAATTCATCGAATGTAGTGAGGTGGTTTAATTTCGTCCTAGTCTATAAAATTAATTTCGGGCCATACTCAGCTCTTGCCGATTACCCGCCTACTAATCAGGGCGTCTGTCTCCGTTGCTTTTGAGCGTGAATGAAAATTGTAGAAATTTTCTGTGGAGCAACATTTAATAATAAAGCGTTTTAAATCATCAAAAGCGATGACCGGTAGCAGGCGCTTTCGATAAAGAACGGGGGAGTGCAGCGCCGCTGCTGTCGCCACGGCCGCTGCCAGTAGCCAGCAAATGGATCCCGGAGCTTTGCCGCATACGGCGTCCAGAGGAGGACAGTCTGCAGGAAATCTGCCGCAAAATCGTTACTAGATAAAATTTTGATATCGGTGTGTCACAAAGCGAAATAGATTGAATCTGCGCTACCATTACATTCACGTCTTCAGCATTCAGACAGAAGAGGCTATAAAAATATTTTATGCCAGCTGCTCTCGATCTACTGACATTATGAACAGAAACAACGCACGCTACCGCTAGACCACAGGCGTAATCAGCCTAGAGTCTCTCTATCTTGGGACAAGTTTTCCTCCAGGAAGTGCCGCAGTCTACAGTGTTGCCAGATTGTGCAGATAACCGGACTTAGAGAATTAGCGAGTTGGCCAGTTTTTTTGTCCCATGTCGCGATCGGCGCGGACTTCGCCTCTGAAGCGGCCGGCCGCCGGTCGAGTTTTATGGCAAAGAGTGTACTAACAGCTGTATCTCTGTCCTCAATAAAAAGTGGACGCATTTATATGGAATTTTTTTATGCATTTCGTCTGTACTACCACCTGCTAAAATATCTACTATTCCTCCTGAAACACCCTGTATATGGATATACGTGTGATGTCTGTTCTTTCGGACACGTCCGAAAGAAAATGTTTCATGGTATTCTGCAACGACCTTCGATCTAGTTGTACGGGCTGATAGAGATTTCAGAGCTGCTTGGCTGCCTGAATAAAAGTGGATGCTACGATTTTTGTAGGGTCTACTCTAATTCTCCTCCGTGCACTTGCTGATAGAAGATGTCATGTAATACTGTGGCCATCTTCCCTAAAGAGATTCTAGGCAGTACACCAGACCCGGTACATTCATCTGTTCTCGACCTCTCAGCAAACCACTATATTATGTCTCCTGCACGGTTTAGTGGTTCGTTCTTCCACTGCTCCCTGCCTCCAACTGTTACGTGGCAGGGTTTATTGAAACAGCTACAAGTTATTGTATAGTTAGTCGGCATTTCCCGAGCCAGCGCCATACTAATTTGGGATTCCGTATATTCTAACTATATCCAGCTATTTCCAATTTTTAATCTTTATGTCCCTGCCGCTGTCTCCATTTTAAGCCACAGGTGTAAGGCTGGCATGTCTAGCGTAATATCAATCCCAAGAGTGGATGTCCTGCTAATTCCATCTGTTTGTGAAAGCAGATCAGTCTCTGCACTTTGCCAGACTCCCTAGCAGCCACCTTCTGTTCGACTTTGTTCATATTATAGGCCTATAAATTACCAATGGTCTTTTTACAGAGGTGTATATCCAGTAAGTACTGGGTTTAGACCCAATTTTACCCTACAGCAGCTTCTAGTGCTTATAAGATTGTCTTTCGCAGTGGAACAAATTATTTATGTGAGGTGTTCATAATATTTTTCCATCTAGGGCTACCTCTAGATACATTACAACCCAGCTATATGTATGTTCAATAAAAATTGGACACATGTTATATGTCATTGTTTCTGCAATTTGTCTATACTACCATCTCCTACAATAATTACTATTTCTCCTGAAACATCCTGTATAATTATTTGGCTCTCGACGGGTCATCTAAAGTTTTCAGTGCTAGACGCACGGCATCGTCCGAACCCTGACGCACGACATCGTCCGAACCCTCGCGGGAATACAGTGTGGCCGCGAGCGAGTGGAATAATGGTCGGTGAGGAGGAGGGTGGGGGAGGGAGTGGGGAGTACCGCACATGTGGTATACGGCAAAGATGGGAATTCGCGTCTGATGAGGAGCGTGTGTAGATATGTGCTGCAGAGAGGTTGGTTGCTGTGTCCCGACAGTGCCCACCGTCGGAGCTTCGAGTCCTCCCTCCGGCATTGTCCATAGTTTAAGTTAGATTAAGTAGTGTGTAAGCTTACTTGGTCCCATACGTTCTCACCACAAATTTACAAAATTTTAAATCCAAAATACTGCATCTCGGTTCCTACAATAGTGCAATAAGTGCGCACTGGTTAGATGTAACTGAAGTGAGTCTCCATCTCGGATTGTGGTTAAGGGCGAACCCCAAGCGAATGGCCACGAACAGTTGGGAGCGGAAACTTAATGTCATCGGAACCGTGTTGAAGGACCATGATATGCGATCGTTAGAGTGACTGCAGAAAGTTCAGTTTATAAATACATACATACGTAGCAAAATTTATCATGTCACAGCTGTCTTACCGATGCTGCAGGTCACTGCACATAAAATATTAGCTGTAGCCTCTTGGTATGTGTGGAAAGAAAATATCTTCAAAGTACCCTTCCACACGGCGACTTTGCACAGGCAAAACAGAGGACTTGGAATTAAAGACGTGCCTTTAAACTAATACATGCCACTAAGACAAGCATCACGAAATTTCTGTTCCTCTCGCTAGATCCTGGAGATAGGAACGCTCCTGTTAATGTAGCACGCCAGCCTAGATTACGTCCGAAAGTACTATGGCGATTGGAGCTGTATAAGGCTTCCACCAGCACAAACCAACACTAGAACCGTCTATGATTATATTACCAGACATCGTCCACACAAACCAATTCCGGTTAATTAACCTACAAAAAACTGGAGAAACGTCTGGAAAAATATCAACAATAAAATTATACCAACTAGAGTCAGTGCCGTATGGTGCGACGTTGTAAACGAAACCATACCCTCAGCGGAACGATTATGAAAAATCAAATTGAGACCATCTTCATACTGCGACAAATGTGGGCTTCTAGAAACTGTAGCGCACATCTTCTTATGTGAAAATAGAATCAGAATTTGGAACTGAACTACGAAGAAATTAGCACTATCCACAGAACCGCAGAAAGTCATATACCGATAACTGAAGCTTTAAACCTGACTGGAAATGTTACCCGTCCGCAAAGAATAACAGTTATTCGTGGCTTCTGGGACAGTTTGTGTTGTACGTCGTAATAAACAAAACTTAGAACTTAGAAGAGTGCATGCTTTATATTGCAGAAGAACATTTTAAGCTGAAGAAGAATAACAAATATAAGGAATGTTTTAAAAATTTTTTATCTATTGCTTTATGTGGGCTACAAAGAGATGGACAGTTTTATTGATTAGAAGCAGAATACTATTCTTTCACTTTTTTTTATTCCTGGAATATTCTTTTACGTCGGTTCTTAAATCACAACTGTTCTAATTTGGCAAACCCCCTCCGGCTCCGAAACTTCTTCCATTTGTTGAAAAATATATGGCTTCCTTACAGACTTCATATGCATCCAGTGCATAATAACTTAAATTGTGAATATATTTCTGAATGAATGGTTGTTATTTATTTTTCCGTCACCCTGTTCACTGTTATAAGTTATGTTCCACAAGGATCGCACGCGATTGGAGGCGACAATCTGTAATTTATTTTACCTTAATTACTACTTCAATTTTGTTCAACAATTTAAAGGAATATATGAGTGCAAACATGGAATACATGTGAATAATGCAGCTGCTCAGTGACAGGTATGGGGGAGGCACTGTGGCCAGGCCTCGGATTTTCGATCCCTGCCCTCTTTGCCTCCGCCTACCTGGTGGTGAAATTCTTCTCAAACTTTAAAAAAAAGTAATAGTGCAGTGGTCAGAACGTCTGTCTAGTAAGCAGCAGGTCTAGGTTCGAAGCTCAGTCGGTCACAAATTTTCATCTGCTGTCGTTGCTGTATTTCAACGCGCTGTGACAGTGCGGACGTCGGTCCTTCGATATTTAAGATGCAATTGTTTTTTGAGGCAATAGAGGTGATTTACGAACATTAGTCTTGCCATCAAAATAACGGGACTCCAACGGAAACCAATCCTTAGTCATACCTTCGTGCCGGAGCTAACCCATGCCATATACATGCGAATTAGATTGTAGTTCATATTTAGTCAAATAACGAGTGGTCAGTATACAAGTATGCCGGCCAGGGTGGCCGAGCGGTTCTAGGCGCTACAGTCTGGAACCGCGCGAGAGCTACGGTCTCAGGTTCGACTCCAGTCTCCGACATGGATGTGTCTGATGTCCTTAGGTTAGTTAGGTTTAAGTAGTTCTAAGTTCTAGCGGACTGACCACCTCAGATGTTAAGTCCCATAGCACTCAGAACCATTTGAACCATTTTTGACGTATACAAGCATTTACAAACAGAAGAAGCAGGATTGCAGCGAACTGATCACTTAACCAAGTGCAACATAGAGTACCTGTGTAATGAGTCATTCCAGCTGCATAGCTGAGGGTAACATTTTTTAAGCAATTCATTGCCGAATTACTGTAATACCCGCACGATGATCTCTGCGGTCATACTGTATCATTAGCAGCCCGCGAATGTAGTACTATGTTCGTTAAATCGGATTACTCAAGCTGAGGCCAAATAAAGACAAGCGACGACGCCACAACACTATCTTTACTTAGGTAGGTAGTCAGCGCTAAATTATGTGCGCCACCATTAACGTTGCCGTAAGCAGTTTGACAGCATAACACCACCACAACTACTGACAACCTGAACCATTATCATCACGCAGTTGTAACTCGCAGTGATTACAAGTTTCTCATGTTTGTCAAGAATAGCGGAAAGCGTCTCTGAACGCCTAGGCAGGTGAGAATCCTAAATATCAGTAATAGGTCACCTAGCCAAGAGAAGAGTCCACGTATTGTCTCAAGTTCTTGCAGTTTGATGTTAATGCAGTTCCAGATGGTTTCGCACTAACGGGTTCTTTTGGCTATCTGAATACTCATAATGGAATTATATAAGTGTAATTGCTAGAACGTTCAACTACCTTAATAACACCTCATTCTGGGTTGAATACGACTCGGAAAGAAACGTTAATTTGACGTTTCCTTCCATCTCCTGACGTCTTACTGAATGAAGTCTGAAGTGCACGCACAGTTGTGTTGCCCGCCGCAAGGATTCTGTGAAGTGTTGTGGCAGCTGGCGGTCATTGCTGAATACAGACATGTGCTCCAGGGGAACTCGTCTTTGTTGCATTTTTTCCATACCGTAATTAACACAATAACATAAGGTTTGTTCTGCTGAAGAACTTGATGCCCACAAGTCCTTAAATAAGAATCTCCTAACGTGAGTAATGCATGAAAGGAAACAGACTTTTGGACAAAACAATGGACAGCTCCCTGCTTTTTGCGTTTCCGATAGCGCCTACGATAAGAATCTGGTGTCATATTATGTTTCAGAACCCTAAACTGTTTATTTTTTTACCTCATACTAAAACAAAAGTTATGATATGAGAAGAGGAAATGACTTATATGCTTCTCAGGAAATTGAGTTTTTCGTGTTTATTTTCCCACTTCATACTAAAACAAGGGCGTTAAAATGAGAAGAGGAAATGAAATATACGCTTCCAAGACATAATATTTCCTTGTGTGCTACTACTGCCTACATGAAAGCCCTGCAGTTAATTTTTGTATGTTGGATAAATTTTGATATCACCTCACATTCCTTTGTGAGAAGGTTCCTATTTTCTTGGGATTCATATAGAGTGCACATTTCATCACTGGTTAATATTCTGATGACTAATGACATGATACCCATTGCAATTGCTCCATGGCTCCTGTGAGTAGAGTCTCACGTTGGTTACTATAAGAACACGCAGGCAGTGATATCCGCTCACTGCGGTCAGAGACAAGGTGATTTCTTTCTGTTTATGGCGAAGCGTCTGCTGCAGTGTCCACGCTCAGCCAACATAAACAAATCGCGGCGGCATTGGGCACTGCTGATCGCTGCGCTTGTCGCGAGCCTCGACAACAAGAGCGCACTGTCTCTGCTAACGATACTATGCAGTTAATACATCTTACTTAACGTAATATGCAGGACGTGGGTTGGGTGAAAATTCAGTTAGTAACTTCCCATCGCATTAAAATACTTTACAGTCATATTTGATGAATTATTTATTGTTGGTTTTCTCTCTAATGTTAGTAGTATTGATTCAGATTGTGCATGAAAACGAAAACACCCACACACACACACACACACACACACACACACACACACACACACACACACACAGTCATTGATTCTAGTGAGGCTGACAACTACTGTGTGTTGAACAACACATGCACCAGTCAGTTCCTCAGTTGGCGTCGAGTGGATGGGATTTTTCAATTACCTTGCATTGCAAGAATTGTAAGGAGGAGCCTGAAAGTAAATGGACTTGTATGCTAAAGAGCTGCGACAAAGCGAAGCCTGACCGATTATTAGATAATTGTCCACATGGGTTTTGTGGACGAGTATACTTTTAGTAGCCGCGCGGGATTAGCCGAGCAGTCTGGGGCACTCCAGTCATGGGCTGTGTGGCTGATCCCGGCGGAGGTTCGAGTCCTCCCTCAGGCATGAGTTTGTGTGTTTGTCCTTAGGATAATTTAGGTTAAGTAGTGTGTAAGCTTAGGTACTATGCTCCTTCAGAGCCCCAGTAGAAAATATACACTCATCAATGCACGTGTCCCCACCAACATCGAAAATAAGAAAAACACCGAAAATGTCGAAAAATTCTGGTTCAAAATGGTTCAAATGGCTCTGAGCACTATGCGACTTAACTTCTGAGGTCATCAGTCGCCTAGAACTTAGAACTAATTAAACCTAACTAACCTCAGGACTCACACTCATCCATACCCGAGGCAGGATTCGAACCTGCGACCGTAGCGGTCGCTCGGTTCCAGACTGTAGCGCTTAGAAGTGCATGGGAAAAATTCTGGAACCAAGTCGAAAATACTATGAGCAAAATTCACCAGGATGACGTGAAAATACTAATGGGAAACTTCAACTCTCTATTTGGGCAGAAAAAACCTGTAGAAAAATCTTTGGTACAAATTCAACACACCGAAACGCTTAGACCAACGGCACGCGTCTGACTGACATTTGCCAACAATTCAACCACAAATGGACGTCTTCCCAGTTTAGGAAAAAACCAGTTCCCAGGTAACATGCTTAGCTAACAGGTGCAAGCTGCTTTCGTTCGCCATTCGCGACTCGCTGAAAGCCAGATTTTTAATTCTTTTGTAGCACAGCTACAAGCAGGCTGATAAAAACTCAATAAGGGAATCGTAAGACAACGCTCGAGCAAAATTCGTCTTGCTACTTTCAGTAACTCTTAGTGTTAGAGCGAAAACCTTACGGTACTGCCAAATTCATAATGCCACTTTTGTTTTCTACCGACATATTTTTTGTTGTTGTGAATACATAATTTTACCTATGAAATGTCACATTTTCATAATACTTGCGAATGGTACAGGAAATGAAATAAATACAGATCTTTTCGAAGTCAAAAGTTGGTAATATCCTACTAATTCGTGTTAAAATAGGTTCGATCGTCTCACAGACACTTAATGCTTTATTAAGATAGACTGCCGTCGTGATGTTTCTGTAGTAAGCTGAATTTAATTTGTATTAGTACAGTGAATATTTTAATTGCATTTTCCATTAGTTTACTGAACGCAACAGTAATTATCAAAGAGAAATTAATCAGCAGCAGAATTTTCTTTCACGATATCGAAAACGATCTGACAATGCTAAACTTGTTTACAAATTCTACGCCTGTAGAAACCTACTGGTTCTAACGATGTCATTAAACCAGAGTAGTTTTAAGAGTATTTCCGTCTAGAAATGAATTGCCTTGACGGTTGATCGATCAAGAGCGGGAAAGGTAAAATTTTACAAATATATGACGAGAGGGACAAGTGCTTGAGAGAGGACTTCCCTATCAATACAAGTGCCTGACAGACGACTTTTCTATCAATCTCCTGGATTGTTTTGTTTCTCAAATCAACATAGTGCGTTATCATACAGTAGCACAGGTGATGTAGTTTTGTTGCTCGATTTTCTTACACTTCGACCGAAAGGAATGCTCGATGAGTGGCCAACCGGCTCTCTGACCGAACACGCTGAGCTACCGTGCCGGCTAGCACTGGACCACGGGCTCACACAATCCGAGAACATCTCGGAAGTAGACAACACTTCCTCCTAACGCATCCGCATCTTACAGTGTTGCCAGATTGTGCAGATGGCCGGTCAGTTTTATTGGCTACGTTAAGTGAATAGACTCGGACTTAGTCTCTGTGGCAGGCGGCCGGCGGTCAGTTTTTATGTCTAAAACTGTACTCCAATGTGTTTCATTCACGTATCTGTGTGGCGCTAAAGTGTGGTTATGGATAATACGTGTGCTCAGATTGCGAATGTAACATAATAAGTAAAGAGAGGGAAATGAATTAGGCACCCTTCGTCTTCCGTAACATCAAATATATTTTAGTTATTCTATCTTAAATGAACTGCGCAGAAAATCATTCACCAGAAGTAAATAACTTGTTAGCAACATCAGATGATATTAACAGCTTTCCGGCGCGGGTTAGCCGTGCTTTCAACGGCGTCATATCGCGGATCGCACGTCTGCTTGCGCCGTCAGTTCGAATCCTTCCCCGGGCATGGATGTGTGTTAAGTTAGGTTGGTTTAAGTAGTTATAGGGCTAGGGACTGATGACGTAAGCAGTTTGGTCGCATAGTTCTTGGAGCCATTTTTTGACCTTTCACGTAAATTTTTTTTTCATAAACGGCCGTATCTTTAGATTGCGTTGACATAGAAGCTCACTTTTTTACACCGCCAAGGGACCGGTTACCACAAGAAGTGCGATACATTTCCGCTTATTATGTCTACCCGTTCTGGAGGTAAACGGGTCTTAAAGTTTGGGTAGACCGATAGACGGTCAAGAAAGTGAGACTTGTAGGGTTCCGTTTTTACCGGTTTAGGTGACGAAATCCTAACAACGAAAACGGCTACGACAGATACTGAAGGTGAGGGCTGCATAAATAACACCCCCTACTCTTTATTCGAAATGTTCTAGTTGCAGTCGATACATCAGCATATTAATCGTAGCTACGCTTTCGATCCAAATCACGTTTACAGGAATGCAAATAGAATCCATTTGCCTATACACGTGGTAGTTCACATGCCAGTATTAATGCTACCGCGTTTTAGAAGTGCCAACATCCCATTGCTAGCTAGCTTAAGAAACACTGAGGCTAATGAACGTTTTCTGGCTGTGGCGAGTCTAGTGGAGAATTCGAAACTGTGTAGAATACGTTTGGCAGCTGTGGAGCCGTTTATTTCCTGGGGTGGTGCAGAAATATCCTACTAAATTTACTCTCTAATAACAGTATTTTGCTATTTCGATAAACATCCCGAATGGTTGTCACATAAGCGGTGACATAAAGGAAGAAAATTCATGTTTTTGAGTCCAGAAAGCTCTATGCAATAGAAACTGCAGATCAATATGCCATTTTCATTGCGAAATTGGTGGCTTATTCATGTCTGGGGTAATAATAGAGGTTTGCATGGGTTGTCTGCTAGCGTAGTGAAAGGAAGGTGTGGTTTGTTTTCGGTTCTAATCTCGATGGAGGCAGGTAGAATATCAGTAAAGCAATTTTAAGAAATTCTCGCGCCCTCAATACTTTTTATCGCTACCTTTATTCTGTACTGGCGCCCTGTGCATGTCAATATGACACTCTTGTAGAATTTCATACATGTTACTGCCTACTTTTTCCGCTTCTGTCAATAATGGAATTGACTTAAGTGTGGCACTGAATGATTTTTAACTGAATTTCGTTATGAATCTTCACGCATTGCTAAATTTGCACACTTTCATGGTAGGTCAGCAACGGTAATCCAGTAGGACTGGTCTGAACGTTGACACAGACCGTTTCGCGGCCGAAAGCGGATAATATTTTGCTAATTCGTAACGATCCGGCGTTCTTTGTCTTACTAAAACAGTTATGTTATCTCGATAAGTTGAAATTCATTTTTATTGGTACAGTTCATACCAATTAGCGTTTCTTCTTTCAGTTCTGTCTTATATTTACGTGTTATATTTAACACACTAATCAGCATTAATATAGTCTTACAAATTATTGAAAACAGCCTAAAAAAGTTCAGATAGTTTGTCAATTTCACGCCTGTGCATAGTATGTTGGTAGCACTTCGTCGCCTTGCCGGTTATGCTGTGTAGCAGACTTTAAAGCCGTGCGGATCAGCATAACGAAAAGGCGAGGGGTCTCGCTCGTTTTGTCCACGACTGTACATCATTTGAATTTATTTTCTTTCTATAAATTACTACCTTTGATCATTATTTTGCCACTTATTTCAAAGACAATCGATGAAATTGAGCTGTTTCGAGAATACTTAAATAATCGGCAAATACTACATACTTCTTTTCTATTTTTCTTCCATTTTTATTTCTTTTTGCCTTTTATTTTAGATCTGAATGATGTTATTGGAATATTTATTTATTTTTTGAAACTGTAATTACAAGCGGGACTCTTGTTATTTTTTTCAGACGTCCACATAAAATGTGATTTATTTAAAAAAATATCGAGGTACAGATAAGGTGTCGCTGGGTAAAAGCGTCGGCATTTACCCAAGCCAATGTCTCAGCTGGCCTATTAATGGAAAGGAAAAGATAAATAAAAAATAAATACTAATTTTTCACTTTGACCCTGAAATAAATGAAATAAACAAAGCTGAGCCTCTCCAGGCCTTGGCGTCTACAATAGTTCTCCCCAGTTGTTACGTTTATACGGACACACACTGCAGATATTTTCTAAATCTGTTTTAACACTATTCGTGAAGCGGGTTAATGGTTTCTGTAAGTACAATATTAGTTAGGTAACGGGTTTGGATATGGTTTGCTAGGGGCTTCACGATGTGGTATCACGAAGTCAAATAGTATCAGTACGACGTATCTAGTGCCTGCCTACCAAATTCAGCACAATGAGTCGTCTTTCGAGCTCACAGCTAACATACACCACAATCGCCAACAAATGTGAACAATCTCTCCCTGATCGCAGTACGGCACTGGCTTAAAAACTGTAACAGGATTGGAAACCAAACCGACTCCAAATAAATTCCAATCAAACTTTCCACACCAACACAGGGGGCTTGTGATGAAAGCGCCTTTGCTACTCGACTTGGTAGAGAGCGACATGTAGTCACGGAACTTGCCATACTCAGCTGTGTCTACAATTGCACTGACATTAAAACAATATGGAACCATGTTGGGACCGCTAACACCAATAAATGAGGAGTGTTAGGCCACTTTCAACAGTGCATAGATTATTAAATTCACCCGCCGCGATGTCGAATAGCGGCCCGCCGAACTATCCGGGCTGCATCTTCGCCGTTATTATGCAAGCATCTCTGGTTCCACCAGATACACCTCTTTTCCAATATTTCTCTGTCCATAACAATATGCATACAACTCATATAACATCACGGTGCATGAAGTGGGACGTGAAATCGAAGCGTCACCCATCCACCAGCGCCAGCCCAGTTTGCAGGTGAATATAAGTTAATTTAGTGTTTTGTTTATTTTTTTTTTGTAATATTTGTTATGGCTGTGAATTATCTAAAGTTTTGTATTTATTTTTTATGTTTCATGTACGGAGAGGGCGGCGCAACGAACGGAGACAGCATTTTCACTGCCGGGACCAGAGAGAAAATTGCTGGCCACTATACGGCGCGGGTCGACGGCCAAAGAGCAACAGAAGATCGTGAAACCGAGTTGTTGCGTCGTGCTTCTAAAAATTGAAAATTAAGAATTTGTAATGTTTCTACAACAATGACGTCATAGAAAGTTTAATCATGTTGTAAATGTTCAGTCCTATCTTGTCAATGCTCAGGTTCACGTCTATATGTAGGAAGATAATAAACTAGTGGATGCTACTAAAGTGTTCCGAGAATTTATTTATGAAGAATTATGTTAACGAATTAAATTTATGTGACAAGATTATTAATTTTGACAACGTTCATCGCGAGTTTGAGTCTTGAAAGTTATTCAATGTGGTTCTAATATTTATTAAAGCAGATCACTTGCATTAATATAATTTCTGAGAAGAAACAAACGACATCTAAATTGAAAATAGTTTGCGCAAACCAATTGGACTGAGTGACGTAATTCTGCGCATACGACTCAAATGATGACGTTTTAATTACAGTTTCGTTCAAGAACCATTCAGAGACAATTTAAAAAGAATTTAAATAATTTTGAAGTGTGTTGTAACTGACGTAGGTAACGAAGTCTGCACATGGTCATACGTCAAAAGAAAATCATTTATACAAAACTTTCGTCGTTACACTACATACACCATGCTATCATATCCGTACCTTTTAGTTAAACACTTGTGTGTAATTCTATCTGTAATGAGTTGAGGCGACACATGACCCGTAACTTACTGTGTAATAAAATTTTGGCGTGTTACAATTTTTATTCTGAATGACTTCCGGAAACAGGACTTGTGTGCAACTAAGGCACACAGGTACGAAACAATTAAAACATCAAGAGTCCTTCGGAAGTCAACGCGAGTCTTCGTGGAGCCCTCACCCAGCAGCGGCGACTTCGCGGGTGTGGGAATCTGACGGAGCGCAACCAAGCAGTACGGTCACGCAGTTATTCCACGAGAAGGCGCATCTGTTGGGCAGCAGCTGAATGCTGCAAACCCCGACAACCTTTTTCTCCCTAAACTAACAGGCCCAGTGCGTCAGCTTGGGGGCGTTCCTCCGGCTGGTATTAGAGGTGTTGCTGAGGGCTTCGCCTGTCAACGTTGAGCCGGGCGTGGTTGCAGCCAGTGACGTCTCCGGTGTTCGACTCAGCGTCCTGCCGGTTGCGGAAGCGGGGTCGCAGCATCTCAGCGGCTGCATCGACGGCTGTTACTTCTGCAGCCCACAGAAGCACACTGATCATCGAGAACTACAAACTACAATAATAGTGTCCGGTGAGTCTGTTTCAAGTTGGAAGTGGAGTGTTGTACATAGGGAGTGTGCTTTTAATAGGCTTGTTGATTACAAGTCTGCCTGTGTAACTAGTTAATATCCTACAATAATGTCGGGAAGTGAAACGTCAGACGATGAGCAGTCTGTGTCCGATAGGAGCATGAGATCCCTTTTTAGGGCGATCGCTAAATTAAAACAATCGAACGGGGATATTTTAGCTGAATTAAAACAATCTAACGAAGAATCTACTGCTAGATTAAGAGAGGAACTAAAACAGGAATTAAAACAGTCTAACTAAGAATCTACTGCTAGATTAAAACAGGAATTAAAACAGTCTAACGAAGAATCTACTGCTAGATTAAGAGAGGAACTAAAACAGGAATTAAAACAGTCCAACGATGAATCTACTGCTAGATTAAAACAGGAATGAAAACAGTCTAACGAAGAATCTACTGCTAGATTAAAAGAGGAACTAAAACAGGAATTAAAATAGTCTAACGAAGAATTTACTGCTAGATTAAAACAGGAATTAAAACAGTGTAACGAGGAATCTACTGCTAGATTAAAAGGGGAGCTAACAAATCTACAGACAGATTACAGGAACATCTTAATGAAACCAGTCGAGAATTAAGTGATAAAATAGAGGCTTCTAAAGTTGAAATGCAGGAAAAACTAGTAGGACTTAGTAATAAGATTGCTGATAATTGTAAAAGGTTAGAAGAACATATCCAGGAATCGCGTGAGGGAAAAGCTCGCATGCGAAACGATATGATTGACTTAACCAAGAGACTAGATAATGTCAATGTCTTAGTTGCAAATGAAATAGAGAAAAATAACGATAAGTTACGAGATGAAATTTCTATGCAAACAGTAACTGTTTGTAGAGAATTATTAGAATCTATTAAAGAGGTTTCTACCAAACCTGTAGAGATTTCTTCAATAGATAATGTAGAATTAGAGACATTGACCAATCGAGTAGAAAAAGATCATACTGCAATAGAAAACATGAAATTTTTAATTATCGAAATATGCAGTAACCTTGAGACTTCCAAAGATAATAACACTAACGAAGGTTCAGAGCGTTCACATCGTGAACACAGTGAAGAATCGATATTAGCTAACCGTGTATCCAATACAGAAATGCGAATACAGGACATTACTAAACGGTTATCGGAATTAGATGATAATGAAAACATTTCAAGTAGTAGAAGTAATAACGTAATCAGAGACAACAGTCGCATCGTGTTTGCTAGCTCGGACGACAACAATACAAATAATCACGCCAAGCAAATCCGACGCAACTCCGTCTCTGCAATCGAAACAAAATCCAACTATGTCTCTTGCAGAATGTTGGGATGATATAACGACAAATTCAAATGTAGCAAGTCGATTTCCTGTATTCAAACCAGGAGGCGAACTTCACCCTATAATCTTTATAAAAGCTTTTGAAACTTCATTATCTCGTAAATGGAGTAATGAAAAACGGATTCAATTTGTAATAGGAGTTTTAGAAGCAGAAGCTGCGGAATGGGCAGTATTGCATAGAACTGAATTTAGGGACTGGGATGATTTTGTTAGGCAGTTTACACAAAATTATTGGTCAAGAGGAGAACAACAACACTTAACTTTAGAGTTGTTAGACCCTCCTCCTTATTCTAAACGGTGGAGAGGCTATAGGAATTATTTCGAATGGCATTTAAACCGTGCTAAATAAGTTGAAGAACCAATTATTGAAAGTCATCTAATATGAGTCATAATTAGTAGGTTACCGTATTCTGTAAAGGAAAGAAAAATGTTATTCTACGAATTGTCCATCCGAATGAGAAAATTAAGACCTTGTATTAGTACGATCTCATCCTAAAAGTTCGAAGATCAATAAGGAATGTAGAAAATTCTTCTTTATCTTTGATGGTCCACATGTTGTACATAAGCTTGTACACCCCAAAGCGTTACTTCTTATGGAACCTTCATCAAGTGTAATTAAAAGATTATATAGTGTTGATCAAATGAAACCCTTCATTCCTAAATAAGTTAATATTTAGTATATGTTACACACGGAAGAGCGTTCATAGTTTATTCATGTGAAGTTTTTCGTGATAGTTACGTGTTATTTTAAAGAAATAACAGAAAGTTTAAACAAGTGTTCTACAATAATCTACCGGTACTTCAAAAGGAGAAAGATAACTAAAAGGGGATTTATATGGAAGAAATTTTGTTATTAGGTCAGAAGGAATTTTGTATATTTTATATTTACTCGGATAGTAGGAACCAAAGGGGATGGTTAATAGTTTTAGGGACCATGGGCGTCCAGAGCTGTATGGCTCACGAGAACACAGCAGAGTGCCTTTAATAGAGGTTTGTAATAGTGTTAATATAGAACACACCAAACGGGGCTCTCTCGCTTGTTTCTCCTAAATAAATTGCCATTACCCAACAAAGTGTCCGAAGGTAAAGAAAGCCGTGCCGAGATTCTAAAGAAAGTTTTGCTTGATTTCTTCTTGACCTCAGGCATAAATAAAGCATCAGGAAAAAGAACGACGTAAAGTAAATAGTACTATTAGTTATTGTGAGAAACTTATTAGTAATATACATTTTTGGAAAGAATAACTCTAGTAAATGAATAAAACTGAAACTAATCTATCACAATTTGAACGCTCTGTCCTAATGTAACAACGTTAAAGAACGTACTAAATTATTATTTACTAGCAACTATTAAATGAAAAGGAGTAATCTCCATATATTCGGTTGTGAATCACCATAATAGCACAATTAAAAGTAAATGACAAATAGTCACAACAATATTGTCATAAAAGGACTAAATCTATCTAAGAGCAAGGACTCTAGATTACGGAAAATGTCAGAAAAATGTATAATATTAGCAGTTAAATATCGTATATAGAAGAAGTTTTATTTTCGGTTAAAACCTGACAAACTGAGCTTGTGGGTGGGATATGTAGTGGGACGTTAAATTGAAGCGTCACCCATCCACCAGTGTCAGCCCAGTTTGCAGGTGAATATAAGTTAATTTACTGTTTTGTTTATTTTTTTTGTAATATTTGTAATGGCTGTGAATTATCTAAAGTATTGTATTTATTTTTTATGTTTCATGTACGGAGATGGTGGGGCAACGAACGGAGACAGCATCTTCACTGCCGGGACTTTCTTAACTAGCTGTAGCGAGGGTTTTAGTTTTAACGCATTCCGAAGAGCAAGTGTGTTACGTCTTCCGATGATACGATCTTTCGCAGCCACAATACTGTCCAGAAAGTTTGTTAAGAAATCAACTGCAACAAGGAACTGCAGGGTGTTTATAAATGAATATCGGGGTTTTAACGCTTTATAATATTTACTATATTAAACTTGCAGTTATAAATTATATGTCAAATGAAAGAGCAACTCAAACAGTTTTACGAAGGACCTTATAAATGTTCAATGTGAGCACCATTTTTCACATGGCACACATTAAGTATATAGCCGAGTTCATCCCAAACGTTGATAAGTGTGTCTTCAGTGATAGTAGCAAGAGGGGCTTCAATCCAGTTTCTTAATTCAGAGAGGTTTCCTGGTAGCGGAGCCACGTACACACGATCCTTGATGAAGCCCGAAAGGAAAAAATCGCATGAAGTTAAGCTGGGTGTACGTGGAGGCCATGCAAAGCAAGCCCTGTCATCCAGCCCATGGGTACAGTGAAGTTCAACCAATCACGTACTTCGCTATGCCAGTGAGGTGGCGCACCACCTTTCTGGAAAATGAAGTTCTCTGGCTCATCTTCTTCCAACTGAGGGAAGAGCCATTGCTCTAGTGTATCAAGGTAAGAAGTGCCAGTTACAGAAGGTTCACCAAAAAAGAAGGGCCCATAAACTTTCCGCCGGGATACGGCACAGAAAACAGTCACTTTAGGGGAATTTCGTTGCGTTTGTATCACCTCGTGAGGATTTTCTGAGACCCAGATGCGCACGTTGTGAGTGTTAACATTTCCACTAAGGTGAAAGGTCGATTCATCACTGAAGACAACATGATCCAGAGAATCTTCATCGTCATGAAACAACATTTCGTTTGCGAAGTTGGGACGTAGTCCATGGTGTTCCGGCTTTAGAGCCTGTAATAACTGTAAACGGTGAGGAGGTAGTTTTACGCGTTTTCTTAAAACGTTACTAACAGTCGACACGGGAACTTGTAAGTCCCGACTAGCCTTCCGGACTGATTTCTTTGGGCTACGAGTGAACGACTCTCTCACTCGTTCAACAGTCTCTTCATAAACTCTTGGTCGTCCTGTGCTCTTCTCTTTACAAAGGCAGCTGGTACCTTCAAATGGATGATACGATCTACGAATGCTTTTATCAGTTGGAGGATCGCAACCGAACCTCAGCACGTTGCACAGTAACTACAGATTCGGTCCTTGCAAACTGCAAAACACAAAACGCATTCTGTTCACTAGTCGCATTCTTCGCTAAAACCGCTGTTTAGCGTATTGCGGCGGAAACGTTGCGCGCTGCGCATGCGCACTGGTGCCAAACACAACTGTTTTGAGTTGCTATTTCATTTGACATATCACTTATAGCTGTAAGTTTAATGTAATAAATATTATAAAGCGTTAAAACTCCGATATTCATTTATAAAACCCTGTGTAATTGTTGTGTACATAGTTCCGCGTAGTCAGCGCGTACACAACTTTCCCAATAGAGCGCGCCCCACTAAGCACAACAGCGCAGGTGCAGCGCTCGTCCATCTCCGCACTATGAGATGGCGCTGTCTTACAGACGGACCAAATTCTGCTGACGCCGATCCGCGTATTAATATGTAACGCAGCCAATGAGATTGCTGCTAACGTAGAACCTTTTCTTCTCGCGGATCACACTCGCGCAGTGATACCTGAACGCTCGAGGTATTATAACGAGTGTACAGACCTCCGATTAGTCAGTCTGCATCGGTCTGCATTAGTCTGCATTAGTCTGTACCAGTCTACATGTCTGTACCAGTCTATAGTTGAGTTTCAGTTTGCGCCTAATAAGATTATCATATTCCTGTAAATAGCCATGAAGATAAATGAATAGACACTTTGTCAAATATCAGAGATATGTGAGAATAAGATTAACGTACCAGGGCCAAAGGAACTTCAGATTGTCAATTGTAAACAACATCCAGAATCAATTTATGTAACATCTATGATTTTTATTATTTTAATAAATGTGTGTGAAAATTAATCAAGTTCTGTTTAAAGTTGGTCACCGTCAATCGGCTACTCTAAGCGTGCAAGTGGCATTTCTATCGTCTGACCTAATGGCAGAAGATAAACACGCCACGATAAGACCACGAGACATATTGCTGACACTCGCCTACTTCGCTAGTGCGACAAGTCAAATAATCTGATGGTGTGTGGTACCGAAGGTCTTACAGTACGCACACAACAATAATATTAAGAATATTTTGTTTTTTTAAATGACTGCTATATTTCGAGGAGAGAATACATTTTGTTAATAAATGTTATTTTTCATGGAATGTAGTTGACTATTCATGACAAATCATCATAAATAAACTCTCACATTCTACCACATTGGTCAGTGTGCTACCACGTGAGATTTTATTTACAGTGATTCGTCATGTTCAGGATATAACAGTAGTGAAACACAGTAGCTGAGATCGATATGCGATAAACAGATTAAAAACTTACGAGTGATGCTGCTGTTAGTCCTATCTTAGAAATACGTGTGGTGAAACACAGTGTCCTCCACTGAACTACTGGTGTATTCGTTTACACACGCAGCGCCTTCATATGGTTACACAGCCGGTGAAAGTACTCCGTGAGACTGTCTAATATTTATGTTCACAATACTCATCCCTCTCATCTTTCGTTCCCATTCATTTTTAAAGCTTTATGACAACAGATCGCTAAGCTGCCTCTTGTTGGGCAAACAGCCACTGGATCTGTGAGTCCTTCATGCCACGAACAAACAGTGAAACGTAAACAGCGCTGACACCACCATTCCGCCGAACTGAAGAGAGGTGTGCCGACAGCAAAGTGCCGCACCGTAATGCTAAATGAAACGTCGCGCTGCTCTGATTACTTCCGAGAGGGACCGAGCAAACCCAGGACACGTCAAACCTCGTGCTGCCTGCTGCCCGCATTCCCAGAAGGTGTGATAGGCCGGGTGGAGAAGCAGCAATGCAAACTACTGTATCACTAAATGTGTATTTCATTAAGCTACTCTTCTGTTACGTTCAATCTTCTGTTTACGGACATCCCACAGCCTCACTGAAATAAAAATTGAGAATGTATGAATTAACGCATTCCACATCCTAACTACACTCAGTCTCATAAATGAAGGATAATGCTGATACATGCTGAATCAACGCTCTGGTGGGCGGTTTGCGGGGTATGACCATGCGGTGCATTTGACCCGCGGTCTCCGCACTGTGGTGCTGGCAGCAGTCCAGATACGCAGAGATGTCTTGGTGCATGTCAGAGTACGGTGCATCGAGTAAGTGTGCAGACGTTTCCAGACGTGCTAATGGTGACTGTGTGTTGAAAATGGCTCAAAGAACACATATTGATGACGTTATGAGGGGTAGAATACTAGGGCGACTGGAGGCTGGTCAAACACAGCAGGTCGTAGCACGGGCCCTCCGTGTGCCACAACGTGTGATCTGAAGATTACGGCAACGTATCCAGGTGCTACAGTACGGGACATCCACAGTACAAAACACCACACGAAGACCGATATCTCACCATCAGTGCTCGGAAACGGCCACAGAGTACTGCAGGTAGCCTTGCTCTGGACCTTACCGCAGCCACTGGAACAGTTGCCTCCAGACACACAGTCTACAGACGACTGAACAGACATGGTTTATTCTCCTGGAGACCTGTAAGGTGCATTCCACTGACCCCTGGTCACCGGAAAGCCAGTAAAGCCTTGCGTCAAGAACACAAGTACATGCTCATCGGAACAGTGGACCCAGGTTATGTTCACAGACGATTCCAGGTATAGTCTGAACCGTGATTCTGGTCGGATTTTCATCTGGCGTGAACCAGGAACCAAATACCAACCCCTTAATATCCTTGACAGGGACCTGTGTGGAGGTCGTGGTTTGATGGTGTGAGCTGGGATTATGATTGCTGCACGTACACCTCTGCATGTCTTTGACACAGGAACTGTAACGGGTCAGGTGTATCGTGACGTCATTTTGCACCAGTATGTCCTCCTTCTCAGGGGTGCAGTGGATCCCACCTTCCTCCTAATGGATAATAACGCATGGCCCCACCGAGCTGCCATCGTGGACGAGTAGCTTCAAACAAAAGATACCTGGCGAATGGAGTGGGCTGCCTGTTCTTCAGACCTAAACCCCATCGAGCACCTCTGGGATGCTCTCGGTCGACGTATCGCTACACGTCTTCAAACCCCTACGACACTTCAGGTGCTCCGACAGGCACTGGTGCATGAATGGGAGTCTATACCCCTGCAGATGCTCGACCACCCGATCCAGAGAATGCCAACCCGTTGTGTGGACTGTGTACGTGTGCATGGTGATCATATCCCATAATGATATCGGGGTACATGCGCAGGAAAAAGTGGCGTTTCGTAACACATGTATTTCGCGATGGTTTTCTCAACTTATTACCAATATCTTGGTCTTACAGATCTTTGTCGTGTGTGTTCCCTATGTGCCTATGCTATTAGCTCCTGTCTTGTGTAGTGCCACGTTGTGTGGCACCACGTTCTGCAATTATCGTTAATTTATGAGCATGACTGTACGTACGACATAGATGTCGCGTGGAACTAAAAACTGTCTGCCGTTGCTGTTCTCCATATATCTTAGACTCTTGGTGTGAAGTAAATCATTTCAGATGTCCCTGTGGGTCTGTGCTGACAGTGAGAGTTTCACCAAATACTCGCGTCAAATTAAAAGGTATGAACGAAATCATAAATCCGTGTCAGACCTGGCGGGGCCCAATTTCAGTTTTTGTCCCTTGTAGTTTTAATAGTGCTGCTCACACTGATCGTCACCTGGAACAAAATTACAAAGTGAAACACATCTAGCATTGTTTCTCTCCGAGGATATTTTGTCGTAAGTAAACAGTGGAAGGCTGGATGGTGATGATGTTGCCCTCCTGCACAGTCCCAGCTACATTACTTGTTTGCTTATGTTGCTGCTATACTAATGGTTTATTTTACTATAATTTTCCACTCATGGACTGAGTGAGTACATTGTTTCTACAATGATGATTAGTATAGTAAACAGAAGAATTACAACATTAATGAAACACGATAAAATTGTGGGAGTGTATACGAGTAAATTAAACATTAGTCCTACAGCATAACGTTCTCAACTACTGGAAGGAACTGCTGTTCAAAGTACAAGGAGTGTGTCAGAAGAAAATCTTTCAGCTTGGATCTGAAAAGCCGGTACTTGTTGTTTATCACTCAGCTTATACGTTCTGCCGGAAGCGTACTGAAAATAAAACCTGCTGAATAATGCAGAGCTTTCCGTACAATGTTTACGAACGTATTAGTCAACTGCATAATGTTTTCCTGACCAGAGTTAACTTACTGCTATAATTTGTTCTTAACGAGTCAATCTGGTCAACAACAAATCCGTCAGTAGCATTAACGTATGGGAATGGCTGACTTGAAACTAACGTGATCTATTATTTGTGACAAACAAAACGTGCATGAGGAGAATATTTAATTCTACAACGTGACAACCAGAAGTACTGAAAGAAGACAAAAGCAATGTACAAGGGAGCTGCCAGAAAACAACGCCGAAATCGGCAAAAACTTCCTCCAGTATCTGCTGAAAACAGGATCACCACTCGCCATGAAAAGATTATTACCAGCCGCTGTGGCCGAGCGGTTCTAGGCGCTTCAGTCCGGAACCGCGCTGCTGCTACGGATGCAGTTTCGAATCCTGCGTGGGGCATGGATGTGTGTGATGTCCTTAGGTTAGTTAGGCTTAAGTAGTTCTAAGTCTAGGGGACTGATGATCTCAGAAGTTAAGTCCCATAGTGCTTAGAGCCATTTGAACAATTTTTTGAAAAGATTATTTCTTATTCTAATTCACACGTGAAAGGCAGCTGTTTTAGCTAAGAAGTTCTACTTTTAAAAGCTATCCTCCTCAGCCGCGTTGTGATTTCTCAGTAGCAAACAGGTACGTCTGACACGTTTTACTCCATACCACGAAACTAAGAAATATTGAAAGAGCAACAGGAACTGACAGTTATTTTTTAATTGCACGCTACAGCGATGTAGTATAATTCACACATCATTAATTTCTATTTCGATAAAGCTCTGGGTTGAACATATACAGTTGAGTTAAAATAACAGAAGTGTACCTCAATACAAGCCGCATTTAGTGGTCCAGTAGTTTACATTGCTGCCGGAGGGCCGGCATACGTGCTGGTCATGCGAGCCGCGGCCGGAATGAGATTCCGTCTGTCCTGGGTTTGCTCGGTGTCTGTGGGCAGGCACAACTACACTACTGGCCATTAAAATTGCTACACCAAGAAGAAATGCAGACGATAAACGGGTACTCATTGGACAAATGTTTTGAAGTAGAACTGACATGTGATTACATTTTCACGCAATTTGAGTGCATAGATCCTGAGAAATCAGTACCCTGAACGACCACCTCTGGCCGTAATAACGGCCTTGATACGCCTGGACATTGAGTCAAACAGAGGAGGAGGAGGAGGAGATTAGTGTTTAACGTCCCGTCGACAACGAGGTCATTAGAGACGGAGCGCAAGCTCGGGTGAGGGAAGGAAATCGGCCGTGCCCTTTCAAAGGAACTATCCCGGCATTTGCCTGAAGCGATTTAGGGAAATCACGGAAAACCTAAATCAGGATGGCCGGAGACGGGATTGAACCGTCGTCCTCCCGAATGCGAGCCCAGTGTGCTTACCACTGCGCCACCTCGCTCGGTCATTGAGTTGGATGGCGTGTACAGGTACAGCTGCCCATGCAGCTTCAACACGATACCACAGTTCATCAAGAGTAGTGACTGGGGTATTGTGACGAGTCAGTTGATCGGCCACCATTGACCAGACGTTTTCAATTGGTGAGAGATCTGGATAATGTGCTGGCCAGGGCAGCAGTCGAAAATTTCTTGTATGCAGAAAGGCCCGTACATGACCTGCAACATGCGGTCGTGCATTATCCTGCTGAAATGTGGGGTTTCGCAGAGATCGAATGAAGGGTAGAGCCACGGGTCGTATAACATCTGAAATGTAACGTCCACTGTTCAAAGTGCCGTCAATGCGAACAAGAGGTGACCGAGACGTGTAACCAATGGCACCCCATACCATCACGCCGGGTGATACGCAAGTATGGCGATGACGAATACACGCTTCCAATGTGCGTTGACCGCTATGTCACCAAACACGGATGCGACCATCATGATGCTATAAACAGAAAAAAATGAAGTTTTGCCATTCGTGCACGCATGTTCGTCGTTGAGTACACCATCGCAGGCGCTCCTGTCTGTGATGCAGTGTCAAGGGTAACCGCGGCCACCGTTCCCGTGCTGATAGTCCATGCTGCTGCAAACGTCGTCGAACTGTTCGTGCAGATGGTTGTTGTCTTGCGAATGTCCCCATCTGTTGACTCAGGGATCGAGACGTGGCTGCACGATCCGTTACAAGCATGCGGATAAGATGCCTGTCATCTCGATTACTAGTGATATAAGGCCGTTGGGATCGAGCACGGCGTACCGTTTTAGCCTCTTGAACCCACCGATTCTATATTCTGCTAACAGACGTTGGATCTCGACCAACGCGTGCAGCAATGTCGCGATACGATAAACCGTAATCGCGATAGGCTACAATCCGACCTTTATCAAAGTCGGAAACGTGATGGTGAGCATTTCTTCTCCTTACACGAGGCATCACAACAACGATTCACCAGGCAACGCCGGTCAACTGCTGTTTGTGTATGAGAAATCGGTTGGAAACTTTCCTCATGTCAGCACGTTGTAGGTGTCGCCACCGGCGGCTACCTTGTGTGAATGCTCTGAAAAGCTAATAATTTGCATATCACAGCATCTTCTTCCTGTCGGTTAAATTTCGCGTCTGTAGCACGTCATCTCGTGGTGTAGCAATTTTAATGGCCGGTAGTGTATTGCTTTGAAGTGGTGCTCTGAGAGCAGATGACTGGAGCGTAACTCCAGACGTGGTTGAGGACGATTGCGGGACCTTAGTGGGCAACGTGTTTGGCAGCGGCAGTAACAGGTGGGTTCCACAGAACACACACGTAGCGGTGACTTGAAGCGCCTGTTACTTGCTCAGAGCTCAGGACGTAAGTGGTCCTCCCTGGGCAGAGCGCCTGCCTCAGTACACACCTGTGGAAGGATACATGTGCGATATCCCGTGATCACATGACCGCGAGTACGCAAATTAGCGTCCGCGACTGTAGTGCGATATGCTGCTACTCGCTCAACACGTATTTGTGGGGCTGGCGCCCCGGGACGCTGTTGCGGCTGCTGGCAGCTCGACTGTACACACTATTACACAGACACTATACCGTGGCTGTTTTAGATGGGTAGTGTTTTGAACTATGGTTGCGTAAGATACCAGCACAGGTCGGGAGTGAACTATCACTGACAACCGCAGCAAGAAATTTCGCTGTAACCACTACCAAATGCTTTCTTTACTCCATTTTATTTTGTGTCGCAGATTCCTTGTTTCCTTTCCTTATTTTGAAATGAATGGAGAGATCAATCCTGGTGACCGTTATGTCAGTTCTACTGTCGTGGAAACACAGAACGCGGTCGTAGGATGGCAGCACTGCGAGGGAGAGGCGGGGCATATTCCCTCGCACCGCCCCTCTCCCCTCGGGCAGTCCAAGTTCTCGTTTGTTTAAGGTCACGGCCGACTGCCACCATATACTGTTCGCATAATATTGTGCCTCTTGTATTTACAAACAACTTCCTAGGTGAGGCTGGAACTGTACCTGGCCCGCGAAACATACACCGCAACTATATCTCAGAATATCCTCTTATCAGTTACTCGTACATCAAGGTTGCTACTTTCATATATCCATCGATCCATTTTCGTTGTTGTTTCTTCATATATTTGTCAATTACCTGTGAGAACATCCTGTTTCCGGGGTTCCTAGAGGTAGTAGGACTAGTTCGTTTTTTCCAAGACTTGCTTCCGAGACATCAGCTTAACTCCATTTCCTGGATATCCTTGGATCTTTTTTCGGTGTTATTTCCTCTGCCGATATGTTCTGTGAAATAAGCAGTGATGTTGTGATGAAGGTCCTGGAACATCTCCTGGCATCGTGTTGGACCTCCTTCTGCCCAGTGTAGTGCAGCAAGTCGACATAACATGGATTCAATAAGTCGTTCGAAATCCTCTGCAGAAATATTAACCCATACGGTATCTATAGCCGTCTAAATTGAGAAAGTGACTGTGCAGGAGTTTGCGCACAAACTGACCCACATGTCCCACAATTGTTTTATGGGACTCATGGGGGATCTGGGTGGCCATATTATCCGCTCGATTTGTCCAGAATGTTCTTCAAACCACTTCCTAATAGTTGTGACCCAATGACATGGAGCATTGTCATCCATAATAATTCCGTTGTTGTTTGAGGACATGAATTCCGTAAATGGCTGCTAATGGTCTCCAAGTAACCGAAAATAACCATTCTCCGTTAATGATCGATTCAGTGGGACCAGAGAACCCCGGCCATTCCATGCAAGCACAGCCCACACCATTTTGGAATCACCATCAGCTTGCACAGTATCTTGTTGACAACTTGGGTCCATGCCTGCATGGCATTTGCACTACACTCTGACACCAGCATCAGTACTTATCAACTGAACTCGTGACTCACCTCACCAGGCAACGGTTTTTTAGTCGACTAACATCCAACATGTATGATCGCAAACGCAAGAGGGTCGCTGCAGGCAGTATCGTACTTTTAGCAAAGGCACTTGCGTCGGTCGTCAGCTAGTATAGCCCACTAACGCCAGATTTCGCAGCACTACCTTACCGGTTACGTTCGTCGTACTTGTCACACTGATTTCTGCGGCTATCTCACGCAGTGTTGTTTGTCTCTTGGCACTGACAACTCTACGCTGTTACCGGTCGTTAACTGAAGGCGTCAGCCACTGCGTTGTCCATGGTGACAGGTAATGCCTGGAATTTGGTATTCTCGGCACACTTTTGACATTATGAATCACGGAATATTGAATTTCCTAAAGATTTTTGAATTGAAATGCCCCATGCATCTAGCTCCAATTATCTTTCACCTTCCACCTCTATTAACTCCCGTCGTGCGGCAACAATTGTGAAGGAAACCATTTCAAATGAATCAGCTGAGTGAACATGACAGCTCTGTGAATCCACTGTCCTTTTATACGTAATGTACGAGATAATACCGCTATCAGTATATGTGCATATCGCTATCCGATGACTTTTGTCACCTCATTGTAAAAGGGCAGGAAAAAAATGTGTGAAATCTTATGGGACTTAACTGCTAAGGTCATCAGTCCCTAAGCTTACACACTACTTAACATAAATTATCCCAAGGACAAACACACACACCCATGCCCGAGGGAGGACTCGAACCTCCGCCGGGAAAAAGCGCGGGAAACTTCGACGCCGGGCGCTGTGGCCGAGCGATTCTAGACGCTTCAGTCCGGATCCGTGCTGCTGCTACGGTCGCAGGTTCGAATTCTGCCTCGGGCATGGATGTGTGTGATGTCCTTAGGTTACTTAGGTTTAAGTAGCTCTAAGTCTAGGAGACTGATGACCTCAGATGTTAAGTCCCATAGTGCTTGGAGCCAGTTGCACCATTTTGAAACCGCGTGTTTCATCCTCTCCCCTTTGTTACTAAATGTACTGCCACTGTAGGCAATGCATTTTCTAGGTGTTACATGTGCCATGACTTCTGGGTGGCGAGAGTAAGTTTTGTTGACCGAGCTGTCTTCAATGCGTGAAGGTCTGGTGGTTCATTCTATTTTAAGTGGGCATTTATCAGAGTTCTGGATAGCTATCGGCAGTGTGAAGATATTCTAGGATTAGTTGTCAACTTTCTTCAAAAATGGCTCTGAGCACTATGGGACTCAACTGCTGAGGTCATAAGTCCCCTAGAACTGAGAACTACTTAAACCTAACTAACCTAAGGACAACACACACACCCATGCCCGAGGCAGGATTCGAACCTGCAACCGTAGCGGTCGCGCGGTTCCAGTCTGTAGCGCCAGAACCGCTCGGCCACCAGCGGCCGGCCAACATTCTTCCATTGGAGATAGAAACGAAATACGCCCCAAGGCCTGGAATGTTCATACCGTTAGGGTCGAGAAAAACAAGGAGTGACCAGCGGAGGCCGACAGAAAACAAAAACAAAAACAGAAGGAGCCTGACACAAGACTAGAAATAAGGTGAGACTTACGTAAGGGCTCATATGGATTCCAGCACAGACTGGAACCCCATAGGTCGACTATACTTATTCTAGGATCTCACGAACTTACCAGTCTGACATGGGTGATCCTGTCAGAAGGATTGCTCCCATCAGCATAGCTCAGTAGTTAATTGAAACACACATTAAGCTTACTGATTTTAAAAAACTTATTGACAGTGTCATTAGACAAAATCTAGAAGACAATGACAAACAGCGGATATCAACATCGAAATAATGCGATGAGAAAGTGTACGTCAGAAGACGAATATCAGTTTCGACGGACTTGGGCAATTCCAGCAGAGAATGCGACACCCCACACGTCCAGAATAGCTACAGAATGACTCCAGGAACACTTTTCTGAATTTGAACTCTTCCGCTGGCCACCAAACCCCTCAGACGTGAACGTTACTGAACAGATGTGGGATGCCTAGCAATGTGCTGTTCAGAAGAGATCTCCACCCGATCGTACTCTTACGGTTTTAAGGACAGCCCTGCGTGATTCATGATGTCAGGTTCTCCCTGCCCTGCTTCAGATTTTATTGGAGTCCAGGGCACGTGGAGTTGCGGCCCTACTGCATGCTCACGGGAGCTCTACCCCATATTAGGCAGGTGTACGTTTCTTTGGCTCTTCATTGTATTACACACATGGAAAATAGAATTTCCGAACTGTATATACCTAAACAGGAGATCTCTTTTAAGTGACTTACTATATGTTGACGATGCAGTGACCATTGCAGATAAAGCAAGGGACTTCCAGAAAAGAATTTACTTACTCAAGCAATAAGTGTTATATATGACATGCAGATCTCAACAGAAAGTCTAATACAATGACCTTCATGAGCGAAGAGCTCATTAGAAACAAAATAACGATCGATTACAAGATTTTTTAGAAGAAGTAAACCACATATGTTAAATAGGATTGTGCGGTTAAAGGCGCTGCAGTCTGGAACCGCAAGACCGCTACGGTGGCAGGTTCGATTCCTGGCTCGGGCATGGATGTTTGTGATGTCCTTAGGTTAGTTAGGTTTAACTAGTTCTAAGTTCTAGGGGACTAATGACCTCAGCAGTTGAGTCCCATAGTGCTCAGAGCCATTTGAACCATTTTTTTTAAAAATAGGATTACCAAGAATTAAGGAAGTCGTATTCAAAGAAATGAAATTACTGCTGCTGTACGGTAAGTGTTCAGGAAATCCGTCTGTTAAACAATGCTCCTTGAATCCGTCTACACCTACGACACACATCGATCTCCAATATGTTCTAAGGGTGTGGGACTTATAGATTATGTTAAAATTCTACTTTGGAACTAAGGAAGAATTTACATAATGCAAAGATATTTTCGAGAAATTTCAAAATACTTGCATATCATGACGCACATTTGATATATGTGAACAACGCAAGCATCAATTTATTCACGTTGACGGGGAATATACTCCGTGGCTGTGCTTTGAATTACTCAAAGAAATGGAGCAACGAATTATATTTTTTCGTGTAGCTAAGGTTTTAGTTTTTGATGTAGCGTAGGATTACTGACATTGAGTATGTCAAAGACCGTGGCAACTGTTGTTACTTCTGTCCTTAACAAGACTTGATAGTCTGCAGATCTCGGTGAGTTATACACTTTGCATGTCACGATGAAAAGACAATACTGAAAAGTTCCCTGCAATATCGGAGATGTACACTTAAGCACCAAAGAAACTGGTATAGACAAGAGTATACAAATACGGGGATGTATAAAGAGGTAGAATACGGCGCTGCCGCCGGCAACGCCTATACAGGGTGTTACAAAAAAGTACGGCCAAACTTTCAGGAAACATTCCTCACACACAAAGAAAGAAAATATGTTATGTGGACATGTGTCCGGAAACGCTTACTTTCCATGTTAGAGCTCATTTTCTTACTTCTCTTCAACTCACATTAATAATGGAATGGAAACACACAGCAACAGAACGTACCAGCGTAACCTCAAACACTTTGTTACAGGAAATGTTCAAAATGGCCTCCGTTAGCGAGGATACATGCATCCACCCTCTCATGGAATCCCTGATGCGCTGATGCAGCCCTGGAGAATGGCGTATTGTATCACAGCCGTCCACAATACGATCACGAAGAGTCTCTACATTTGGTACCGGAGCTGCGTAGACAAGAGCTTTCAAATGCCCCCATAAATGGAAAGTCAAGAGGGTTGAGGTCAGGAGAGCGTGGAGGCCATGGAATTGGTCCGCCTCTACCAATCCATCGGTCACCGAATCTGTTGTTGAGAAGCGTACGAACACTTCTACTGAAATGTGCAGGGGCTCTATCGTGCATGAGCCACATGTTGTGTCGTACTTGTAAAGAAACATGTTCTAGCAGCACAGGTAGAGTATCCCGTATGAAATCATGATAACGTGCTCCATTGAGCGTAGGTGGACGAAACTAAAATGAGCTCTAACATGGAAATTAAGTGTTTCCGGACACATGTCCACATAACATCTTTTCTTTATTTGTGTGTGAGGAATGTTTCCTTAAAGTTTGGCCGTACCTTTTTGTAACACCCTGTATAAGACGATAAGTGTCCGGCGCATTTACATGGGTTACTGCCGCTACAATGGTAGGTTATCAAGATTTAAGTGAGTTTCAACGTAGTGTTATAGTCGGCGCACGAGCGATAGGACACAGCATCTCCGAGACACCGATGCAGTGCAGATTCACAAGAGTACCGTGAATATCAGGAATCCGGTAAAACATCAAATCTCCGATATCGTTGCGGCAGGAAAATGATCCTGCACATCGGGACCAACGACGACAATAGAGAATTGTCCAGCATGACAGAAGTGCAACACTCCCGCCAATTGCTGCTGATTTAAATGCTGGGCCCTCAACAAGTGTGAGTGTGCGATATCTGGAAACATGCTGCATGGTCGGACGAGTCTCGTTTCAAATTGCATAGAGTGGAAGGATTTGTACGGGTCTGGAGACAACCTCATGAGTCCATGGACCCTGCATGTCAGCAGGAAACTGTACAAGCTGGTGGATGCTCTGTAATGGCGTGGGCGTGTTACGTTCGAGTGATATGGGACCCATGATACGTCTAGATATGACTCTGACAGGTGACACGTACGTAAGCATGCTGTCTGATCACCTGCATCCATTCATGTCCATTGTTCATTCAGACGGACGTGGGCAATTCCAACAGGACAATGCGACACCCCAAAGGCCCAGAATTGCTACAGAGTGGCTCCAGGAACATTCCTCTGAGTTTAGACAAATCCGTTTACACCATCCTCCCCAGATATGAACATTACTGAGCACATCTGAGATGCCTTGCAACATGCTGTTCAGAAGAGATCTCCACTCGTACTATTACAGTTTTATGGACAGTACTGCAGTATTCATAGTGTCAGTTCCCTCCAGTACTAGTTCAGATATTATTCGAGCGTATTTCACGTCGTGTTGCGGCACTTCTGCCTGCTCACGAGGACCCTACACGATATTAGGCAGGTGTAACAGTTTCCTTGGCTCTTCAGTGTGCTGGAGAAGGACTCTCCGCCATACTTCGTAAAGCTTTGTTGCAAAAGCTTGCACTATATGATTAGAAGGATCAGTGATCATTCCTTACACTTACACGCAGACTGTGTCAAGTTCACGATGTGTTTATTATTCCATACTTCATGTTGTAACCATAGCAATCGTCAGATCAAAATAAATGAAATCAAAATTTGCTACATGAATGAAAATTATGAATGAGAGTGCTGGGAAACCTCTTACTTTATTTGGTTTTCAAACTGCTGAGCAAAACTGAACGTAATAAGACATTTCTGCCTTAACTTATTCTGATCGTCACTAAACTGACACACGATATCTTTAGCGCAACGCAGTTTAACTTCCAATAATCCCTACAAAGGAATGGCCCTGAATAACAATAACCTATACCTTTCATGAATCACTTACCTCAAAAAAATCTTCGTTACTCGAACTACTGCAATACAGCGAGCGCCAATATTGCCAGCTAAGTAAAAGATTAAAACTATTGAAGGCACTAACTACAGATAGGCATAGTTATGATATGAAAGATTTTGATAGAGAAAAAAACAATGCATTTACCTTAATAATGTTCAGAAGTCATCATATACAAGGTGGTCCATTGATCGTGAATGGGCCAAATATCTCACGAAATTAGCGTCAAACGAAAAAACTACAATGAACGAAACTTGTCTAACTTGAAGGCGGACCAGCTAGATGGCGCTGCCACAGATCAAACGGATATCAACTGTGGTTTTTAAATAGGAACCCTCATTTTTATTACATATTCGTGTAGTACGTAAAGAAATATGAATGTATCAGTTAGACCACTTTTTTTGCTTTGAGATAGATGGCGCTGTAATAGTCACAAACATATGGCTCAAAATTTTCGACAAACAGTTGGTAACAGGTATGTTTTTTAAATTAAAATGCAGAACGTAGGTACGTTTGAACATTTTATTTCGGTTGTTCCAATGTGATACATGTACCTTTGTGAACTTACCATTTCTGAGAACGCATGCAGTGTGCTTACCTGTAAATACCACATTAATGCAATAAATGTTCAAAATGATGTCCGTCACCCTCAATGCATTTGGCAATGCGTGTAACGACATTCCTCTCAACACCGAGTAATTCGCCTTCCGTAATGTTCGCACATGCATTGACAATGCGCTGACGCATGTTATCGGGCGTTGTCTTTGGATCACGATGGTAAATGTGCTTCAACTTTCCCCACAGAAAGAATACCGGGGACATCAGATCCGGTGAACGTGCGGGCCATGGTATGGTGCGTCGACGACCAATCCACCTGTCATGAAATATGCTATTCAGTACCGCTTCAACCGCACGCGAGCTATGTGCCGGACATTCATCATGTTGGAGGTACATCGCCATTCTGTCATGCACTGAAACATCTTGTAGTAACATCGGTAGAATATTACGTAGGAAATCAGCATACATTGCACCATTTAGATTGCCATCGATAAAATCGGGGCCAGTTATTCTTCCTCCCATAATGCCGCACCATACATTAATCCGCCAAGGTCGCTGATGTTCCACTTGTCGCAGCCATCGTGGATTTTCCGTTGCCCAATAGTGCATATTATGCCGGTTTACGTTACCGCTGTTGGTGAAAGCCGCTTCGTCGCGAAATAGAACGCTTGCAAAAAATCTGTCATCGCCTCGTGATTTCTCTTGTGACCAGTGGCAGAACTGTACACGAAGTTCAAAGTCGTTGCCATGCAATTCCTGGTGCATAGAAATATGGTACGGATGCAATCTATGTTGATGTAGCATTCTCAACACCGACGTTCTTGAGATTCCCTATTCTCTTGCAGTCTGTCGGCTACTGATGTACGGATTAGCCGCGACAGCAACTAAAACTCCTACTTGGACATCATCATTTGTTGCAGGTCGTGCTTGACGTTTCACATGTGGCTGAACACTTCCTGTTTCCTTAAATGACCTAACTATCCGGTGAAGGGTCCGGACGCTTGGATGATGTCGTCCAGGATACCGAGCACTATACATAACACAATTCCGTTAGGCATTTTGATCACAGGAGCCATACATCAACACGATATCGACCTTTTCCGCAATTGGTAAACGGTCCATTTTAACACGGGTAATGTACCACGAAGCAAATACCGTCCACACTGGCGGAATGTTGCGTGATACCACGTACTTATACGTTTGCGACTATTACAGCGCCATCTATAACAAAGAGAAAAAAGTGGTCCAACTAAAACATTCACATTTCTTTTCCTACTACACGAATATGTAATAAAAATGGGGGTTCCTAATTAAAAAAACGCAGTTGATATCCGTTTGACCTATGGCAGCGCCATCTAGCGGGCCAACCATAGCGCCATCTGGTTTCCCCGTTCAAGCTAGACGAGTTTCGTTCTTTGTAGTTTTTTCGTTTGATGCTTATTTCGTGAGATATTTGGCCTGGCCACTATCAATGGATCACCCTGTACATATATCTATCAATTCATGACATCCATCTTTACAAATTTGCTTTTTCTGGCGGTTGCACGTCCAGGTCGTCCGCTTATAGCAACCTCTCAAAATTCTCCACATCCACCACTGCTGGCGGCTCGCCTCTAACTGTCCAACGCGACGTGCTGTTCACATCCAACTCCCCAACAGTACACAAGCGAATATTCCAACGAGTCCAACCAGCCACAGACTCCACACAGCACAGTCAGCGATTTTCATACAGAGCGCTTTGTGGCGTTACCAACATAAAAACCTAAACAGCCTACTTACAACGGCTGTAGCAGATACGAGTCAAATGGAGTAATAAACACAATGTAATGTAGTCGAATACTGTGTGTAAGTGCACTGTTATACAGTGCATGCGCAGCGTATCGTGATGAGATGTTCCTGGAATGAATTACCGCTCATAAAATGTCAGTAACGAATTTATTTCTTTTAATGTACTATTTAACGGGGACGCCGCTACTGATAACAGGTTCCATACGATTCAATTACCCATTCAGCTGTAATCGCGTGAGTGCTCTGATGTTTACTGGATTCATTTTGGTTTTAAGAAGCTATTTTCCGCGATACACAGCTACAGTAGTGATTCTGCAATAGTACTGACATTTGTAAACCGTTGGAGAACAAGACTCAATTTTGCCATGACATTACTAAGATGTTTAAGCGGAATTATGAAGATCGTGGTTTAACAGGCTATTTGTTATTATTACAGATGGGATAGAATGTCGAACTGGACCATGATGAACCAACAAATAAACCATAGCATTTCTTTCCAGATAAAGTATAAACTACCGTAAGTGATTTGTGGAAGCCAAGGATATCCAGAAGAATGATGATTGGACAAGTCTACGAGCCATCCGTTCCTCAACATGACTCCAGAGTCTAGTGTGCCAATTTGGATGCGCATTGTCCTTAATTCTGTGCTTAAGCGAACTCAGGAAGCCCTGTTTGGTTCAAATGGCTCTGAGCACTATGGGACTCAACTGCAGTGGTCATCAGTCCCCTAGAACTTAGAACTACTTAAACCTAACTAACCTAAGGACATCACACACATCCATGCCGGCCGAACCTGCGACCGTAGCAGTCGCACGGTTCCGGACTGCGCCCCTAGAACCGCGAGACCACCGCGGCCGGCGAAGCCCTGTTTATGTGAATAATTTTAGTCATCAGTTTATGTTAACAATGTATGCTAAAACGTGTTTCTCTTTTAGGTTTGTTACATGTATACGAGGAAGTTTCCAACAAGGTATTCCTGTGGGGCTACTCTCCTATCAGCGTTTGACAGTGCGAGGCACTTCATCTGATAGTGCCGGAGGTTATTATCTATCCCATAGTGCCGGAGGTTATTATCTGCGACAATATCGCTCCGCCATTGTTAAAATTCTATGAATTTATTGTTAAAGAATTGTATCACAAAAAATGTTGTAAAAAATAAAGAATTCTAGTCAGACTTCCAGGCTGGACAGATGTTTACATTTATGAGTATATGTTGTATTGTGAAAAATAAAACATCCAGTTCATCGCTAAAATACTGTTTTCGTCGAGATCTTTATTTGACTAAGGTAGTGAAGAATTGTTTTTCTTAACACTGACTTCGCTTAGGTGTCTACAATTACGTCAAGGTGTAAGGCAGTACTGAAACTGCTGGAGACATTTACCGTAAAGAAACAGTGATTTTTGAAAAGTTTCGTTTCACGCAGTTTCCGAAGTTGAAGCAGATTGTATTTTCTCATGAATTTGATCCTGGAACAGTTATGTGGGAAAGTGCCTTAATAACAGTGATTTCATTAATTTCAGAAAGGAAAAAAATATTAAATCAGAAGTTTTAAAAATGCCTTGTGGTAAATAATAGAAGGCGCTTGAGGTCAAGTTTGATCTACGTAGTCACTAATTGTCGATCTCTTATTAGCTACATACAAGGACTTTCGTTTAGCTAGATTTTAAGTTTTTCAGCAAATCAGAATGGACTTTCAAAACTAATGAAAGGCATAAACCACTGTTTAATCAAGTTATAGTGTCTAAATAGATACGATAAATGGTGTTAGAACATTGTTATTTAATCCCTACGCTATAGCGCATTTGAACAACATCGCTGATATCCATAATTTTGCTAATCCGACGGTGCATTGTTTCACGTAACGTTACATAGCTAGAGATTTAAAGCGACGCAGTATAAGCCACAATTTGAACCTCCCCTTCTCTCTAGGACAGAAAAACGATCCTGCCAAGTTTAATCAACTCAGTCTGGAGTAAAATTACCAGCTAAATTTATTTCCAAGCAAGGATGAAAACTTCGAGTGGGGCTTCGTCCCACTACAATACACAAGGTCAACATTGTAAGCAGAGGAGTATATTTTGAAAGAAGACAGCTTCTTAACGTCGTAATGCAGAATTTGACGGGGCTGGGTACATCAAGATTGTTATTCGTTCCACATGATTAGTATAGAAGCACATAATCCCAAAATGTTTGTGCCAAAAATCATGGTAATAATATCTTCTACCAGTGCGATGCAAGATTGTACTCTGGACCAATGCTACTGCGCAGGTTATGTTTCTATGTTGCAGGGTATTTACGACAATGAAGAAAATATAGAACATAAGCTGAAAATGTCAGCTATACTTATAGATATCTTTCGAAATGCATACAGAAGAATACACAGAAAACATACAATTACGAAATTCTATTGGACAATATCAGTGAACAATTTCTAACAGGGGAGAAAGGAAGAAAGCAAATATCAAGCTGCAGGAAAGAAATTGTAAGGGTAGGTTATAGGTTTGACCAAAAGAGAAAAACTTTGGTAGAGAGAAATACACTAGTAGCTGAACATTCTGGAAACAGTGCTGAAGAAGTGTAATGAAATGTTACACAAATGAATGCTCCATTACCATCCACAAGACAGAAGAAAATTTCACGGACCAAACGGAAGATGGAACAGAGAGATGAAGAAATCAAATTGCAACGGATTTTTGATCTACTGCTAGAAGATTTTTGTGGCGGTGTTCGTAGCGACAAACAATTCGCTGTAGAAACGGCTTACGAAGTCACCGCCACACTTTTAATAGCGGGCCGACCGGTCCGCTGGAACAGTGAACAGAAAGATGAAAACCCAAACACTCTGATTAAATAAAAGTCGGTACTTATCTTTATTAAAGAAGATACAGAAACACAGGGGTGAACTCCGTGTCTACAGAAATCTGTCTAGTTCGAGTCGGAGCGGATAGGTCAGCGTCGGCTGACGACAAACAACAACTCTGCTGCGATGAACACACAACTGACTAGCAAGTACACAATTCGGTGGCGAGTATACAACTGAGCGGCGAATACGGAACTGTCCTAGCGCTCGCGACTCCAGCGCTTAAGAAGCCAGAAGCCAGCGGTGGCGCGCGCAGACTTGCGGCGATTTCCTGTCTCGCTGGCGCTGCTTATGCGGACGGCGTCCGGAATTTGATGCTGCCAACCTTTTGGCAGCGGGCTCGGGTGGCAGTACTAGCTAGGATACAACAAAGATAGACGAGTTAATACTGATTGAGGACTATTTTGCAGCAGGCCGGGGTGGCCGAGCGGTTCTAGGCGCTACAGTCTGGAACCGTGCTGCTGCTACGGTCGCCGGTTCGAATCCTGCCTCGGTCATGCGTGTGCGTGATGTGTTTAGGTTAGTTAGGTCTAAGTCGTTTTAAGTTCTAGGGTACTGATGACTTCAGAAGTTAAGTCCCATAGTAATTTGAATTTGAACTA
The DNA here is from genome assembly GCF_021461385.2 of Schistocerca piceifrons. Taxonomy (NCBI): domain Eukaryota; kingdom Metazoa; phylum Arthropoda; class Insecta; order Orthoptera; family Acrididae; genus Schistocerca; species Schistocerca piceifrons. Next base: position 205,168,543 of record NC_060144.1, read on the forward strand.
TTTTGCACCACTTCCAGTTGGGTGTCTCTACACCACAGGGATGATTTCGTAATTTGTGTTGCAAGACTATAAAGAGACTCTTTGGGAAATGGCATGCAGACCATTGCATGACAAACTGCAAAAGAAACCTGTTAATACCCGCGATAAATTGAAGACAGTTGATTCTTTCATCTGATCAACGCTTCAATATAAATAAAATTACAATTTACTTAAAGGAAAACTCCCAATCGCATCTCCCTCGGATTTTATGGTAGAAGCTCCAAGTGGACAGCCCGTAAAATCCTGAACACAGATGAAGACTGGAAAGAGGAAGTAGGCGTGCTGAAATGTGACAAAAAGCGAGATAGAAACAATGAGCGGTCCAAGGACAGGAAGTGCAGATACACAGCAAACTGACCAAGTAACGGCGTCGTGGTAAAGTGGTCACGGTGTTAAACTGCCACGCATGCGGGCCGTGTTCTACCCTCCCTCAAGTCGTTTTCTTCTGCTATTCGCTGTATTCAAATTTGCGTTTGCAGCAGCGAGACGTAAGGAAGGGACCTATAATGACAGTTGATTCTCCACAACAACTAGACTAACAATCTAAAGAAAGTGGCTTTCACAGGGGAAAAGCACACGTTTGATGACAAGTCCACCGAATCGTCAACCGGGAAAAAACGTCTACTGTGTCATACAAGGCATTAATGACAATACGCGTGTCATATGATAGGAATCTCTTATCGACGCACCTAATTTGTACCCCTGCCCGTTTTAGGTTTTCGTATGAATGTGAGTGTGGCCGCTCCCAAGGAAATGATGAAAACATAATGCACTCAAACGTCAAAGAGACTGGTATAGGCATGCGTATTGAAATACAGAGATATGTAAACAGGCAGAATATGGCGCTGCAGTCTGCAAGGCCTACGTAGGACAAGTATCTGGCGATGTTGTTAGATCGGCTGCTGCTGCTATAATGGCGGGTTATCCAGATTTAACTGAGTTTGAACGTGATGCTATAGTCAGTGCATGAGCGATGGGAAAGAGCATCTCCGAGGTAGCGATGAAGTGGGGATTTTTCCGTACGACCATTACACGAATGTACCGTGAATCTCAGGAATGGGGTAAAACATCAGATCGCGACATCGTTGCGGCCGGTAAAAGATCCTGCAAGAACGAGACCAAAAACGACTGAAGAGGATCGTGCAACTAACACTATTGATGACAAACAGCTGGACCTATCCAGAGTGACCTTAAGTTGAATGACCATATAAAACAGATAGTGGGAAGAAGCAGACACCAGATTCAGATTCATCGGAAGAATATTAACGAAATGTAACTCATCCACGAAAGAAGTGGCTTATAAGACGCTTGTTCACCAGATTCTTGAGTATTGTTAATCAATCTGGGCTCCCTATCAGGTAGGACTGGGTTGGGGTTGGGGTTGTTTGTGGGGAGACCAAACTGCGAGGTCATCGGTCTCGTCGGATCAGGGAAGGACGGGCAAGGAAGTAGGCCATGCTCTTTCAGAGGAACCATCCCGGCATTTGCCTGGAGCGATTTAGGAAAATCACGGAAAATCTAAATGAGGATGGCCGGACGCGGGGTCGAACCGTCCTCCTCCCGAATGCCAGTCCAGTGTGTTAACCACTGCCCCACCTCGCTCGGTATCAGGTAGGACTGATAGAGGAGATAGAGAAGATCCGACCAAGGGCGACGCGTTTCGTCACGGGTTCGTTTAGCAGGCGAGAGAGCGTTGCGGAGATGCTAAAGAAGCTCCACTGGCAAACGTTACAAGAGAGGCGATGCGTATCACGGAGATATTTAGCATCGAAATTTTGGGACAGCACTTTTCAGGTGGAGTCAGACAACATATTACTTCCCCCCACATACGTCTTGCGTATTGACGACTACGGGAAAATTCGAAAAATTAGAGCCAATACAGAGGCTAATCGACAATCATTCTTCCCACGCACTATGCGAGAGTGCAGCAGGATTGGAAGGATCAGATAGTCGTACCGAAGGTACTTTCGGTACCCTCCGCCACACACCATTAGGTAGCTTGTAGAGTATGATTTAGAGGTAGATGAACGTGACAGAAGTGCAACCCTTCCACCAATTGCTCCAGCTTTCAATGCTGGGCCGTCAACAAGTGTCAGCGTGCGAACAATTCAACGAAACATCATCGATATTGGCTTTCGGAGCCGAAGGCCCGTTCTTGTACCTTTTATGACTGCACGACACTAAGCTTTACGTCTCTGCTGGGCTCCTCAACACCGACATTTTACTACTGATGACTGGAAGCAACATGCCTTGTCGGACGAGTCTCTTTTCAAATTGTATCGAGCGGATGGACGTTTACGGCTAAGGAGACTACCCCATGAATCCGTAGATCCTGCATGTTAGACTCCTGATATTCCTAGATACTACTCTGACATGTAACACGAACGTAAGCATGCTGTCTAATCACGTGCATCCATTCATGTCCATTGTGCATTCCGACGGACTTGACCAATTCCAGCAGGACAACCCACAGTTCCAGAATTGCTACAGAGTGGCGCCAGAAACACTCTTCTGAGTTTAAACACTTCCTCTGGCCACCAGACTCCCCAGCCATGAACATAATTGAGCACATCTGGGACGCTGTTCAAAAGAGATCTCCACTCCCTCGTACTCTTACGATTTTATGGTGAGCCCTGCAGGATTCATGGTGTCAGTTCCTTCCAGTACTACTTCAGGCATTAGTCGAGCCCATGTCACGTCGTGTTGCAGCGGTTCTGCCTGCTCGCGAGGGCCCTACACGGTATTAGGCGGGTGTACCTATTTCTTTGGCTCTTCCATGTAGTTTTTCACATTGGGTGCAACATCTGAATCTGGCCGTGGTGGCCGAGCGGTTCTAGGCGCTACAGTCTCGAACCGCCCTACTGCTATAGTCGCAGGTTCGAATCCTGCCTAGGGCATGGATGTGTGTGATGTCCTTAGGTTAGTTAGGTTTAAGTAGTTCTACGTTCTAAGGACTGATGACCTCAGAAGTTAAGTCCCATAGTGCTCAGAGCCATTTCATTTATTTATTTATTTATTTGCAACATCCTAACGCAATCGTTTCACAATGACGCAGTGCCTCTGTGCTCAGTCAGAACGTGTTTTTCAATTATTTTGGAAGTGGCGCCTCGTTTTTGAAGTTTTGAGTCATGAATTCCTTTGTTGTAACACAGTTCAGCCACGTTTATTTCTTATTTTCCTTTCTGTGAAATTTCTATGTGGCATCTCGCATGCTGTCACTATTCATCACGTTTGCTTGCGACGTTAACACATTCTTACCACATGACTCATATTCTGTAATCAAAGTATAGTATGACAACTGCCAGTTCCAGAAAGAGAACAAACATTTCAATTAACGGACGGACAATTCATTATGGCATGAGAGATTTCAAAACGCGATGCCGTGGCTGTCAATCTTCGCTCAGTGTAGCACTGGTTATGCCTGGGCCATTCACTGTTTCTATTTTGCTTTTTTTTGCACAGTTCAGAACACCTTCTTCCTGTTTACATGCTTGATCTGTGTTCAGCTTTTGGGGGGCTATCCACTGGGCCATCTTACCAGTAAATCTGAGGGGTTGCGATGGAAAGTTTCCATTGTTAGAGTAGTCTGCAGGATTTGAGATAGTTACAGTATGCCCAAGCTTTTGTGCGTGACTCTCCCTTCTTTCCGGAAAACTACTGATGTGATCGCAGCTTTGTGTGAGCGAAAGCTCCAGGACGATAAAAGTTTCCTTGACTCGAAAACATACTTGGAAAAGAAATTTAATAACCAACTGCAAAGAAAAATATAGATTGAATATATAGTAAATTAAAAATTAATTGGCCCTTACGACGTAAGATTAACTTTCAGAGGTACAACTATATAGCTTCATATAACTAAATGTAGCACAGTTACGGAGAATCAGCATGTGGTGCATTAATTCTCTATGAAGAAATTATACGCATATCTTTAAATAGTAGAGGGAAAGAGAGAGAGAGATAGTAACGACTCTTCCAACATGTGGGGGCGACAGAAAGTACGTCTGAAAACAAACTGAAGAAGTAACTCTCGTAAGGCGAGTCGGGAGTGAAGAGCGGAGAAAGTAATATAAATTTAGGTCTCATTATTATACCCACGGCTCTGAAATGATGAGAACAAACTTTTTCTGGGAACTTAAATTTTAGGAAGCGCCTACAAAGATGAAAAGGTGAAATTAAGTAGATATGGCTGCTATATGCAGAAAGCTATAGACTAAATTAGAGTGGCACCAAACAACCTGATTAGCGAGAGCACCGGATATTGACCTGAAAGGCTGTTAATGCAGAGACATTCCACCATCATATGGATTCGCAGGCGCATTGTGAATGAGAACCTACATAATCAATAGTGAGCAATTAAGTTAATAGCACAGAGCACTCAGTGCTAAGTACAGCTGAGGGCAGAGCAAGACATCTCTTGCACTTCGAATGTAGACAGTGGAGGACAGCTACACAAACACAGCTAAATCCCATTTTTAACTACACTGCTCTGCAAAACATAAGGACGAAATAGATAAAATAATATAACGTATTAAGTATTCAGTGAAAATGAATCGAAGTGTGAGATGGTATTGCCTGAGTGCTCCCGGTTGTGTACAGAAAATAGGATATCACGTGGCATGAGGACAGATTCACCATAGCGCTAAATGGCGCTGGCCTTGCAACACGAGGCAGTTAAAAAGCCAGTGTGTGTCAATCACGAAGCTGTTAGTAGGTGGCTACAGGGGTGCTGCCCCACGTTCCATTGTTGCCAGATGTATCCAAGATAGCGGCGATGACGTCATACGCTGTTGCCAAGTCTACACGACGCCATCTTGGATGACGTCATTAACTCTGATACACTCCTACACTCCAACAGGCCTCTGCATTTGGAGGACTGCTACCATTAACATGTGAATGCCAATCAGTACCACCACAGACTTTGTATACACAGACACATTCTAGAAATTCCCTCAAATATATCTTCTATCATTATACCTACAATTAAATCTTATGATCACAGTCTCAAGTGAACGGTATTCGGCAATGACCGAAGTATTGGAAATACACTCTGATAACCACTGTGGCTCAGGAAATACCTGTACCTTCCTTACCACTAGATATACTCTTCCCTTCGCTATCACAGTACTCCAAGTCAAATCCATACCCTTCCTACAACAGCACATAGATATTTCCTTTACATAAACACATATACTTTATAAACGTGATGCTCAAATGCGAACATACCACACACCCAGCGCTAATAGTAAGTATAATATTACCTCGTCAATAACTGGATGCGTATGACACCAAATAATAGTGACCCAAAATCAATGATGGGTGTGCATGTCTCTTACGTTCTTCCTGCGAGTCATACAAGCGTGTGATAGACATAATCGAGCAGATGTTAAAGAAAAATTTCCGATCACAACAACTACTGCATGTTACTCCCACAAGCGCTCTTTCTTCCACAGGTGCACCCAAGTATCCATGTTAAAACCTATAACCGCTTTACGAATCAAGGTACTACAATACCTCTGAATGAGGTGGTGTTTTCTGGACAAATACCATGACAGTGAGCGTAGAAATGTGTGTATTAACAGCCAACTATGTAACCTCGCGATAAACTCAATGAACTTTGAAAGTCATTCGGCTAAGGAAAGTGGTATGCAAGCACTATTTGCGACCCCATCACACCACACTCAACTATATAATTCATTAGTTTTTGCAACACATTCTGTCTCGAGACCATATCAGACATTCCGCGATATATCTGCTGAGTTCTAGGCGATGACAGACAGTAGTAGTAGATGATGTGCTGATGGAGGTCCTAAGAAGAAAAATTTAGACTAACTTCTCAGAACTCTAACCTTACGCTAGGTATTAGAAATTACGTCCATTCAAACACATACTTGCATAGGCTCACACCCACAAGTCAATCATATTTCACGCACTCTCATATCTCTAAACGAGTCACCTTCCTCGAACCTGTCTGCTACAGTAAAATTACAACCTCGTTTTAATCAAACCCTGCACATCTTGCAGTCGCACCCATTTCTACAGCTTTCTCCAAGTGGTAGTTCCAATTTAAGTCAAAGAAAGATATATCCAACACTTTGTGCAACCCGTGTAGAAACAGATCCAGCTGAGTTATTGCAACAGGACCGTGTTTTGAGCATTCAGTGTAAATGCACGCAATGTGGTACATATCCAAACTACATACAAGTACTACAGTTCCCCAACATGCTATCTTCATTATTCTATACTCACCCCAAAATAGAAAAATTAGGAACTATAAAAGCTCATTCTATTTCCAAGCCACCTATATGTCGAAGCGGGCACAATGACGTATAGCTATGGTGGGCCTCCAGCGCGAAGAAAGATATTTCACAATACTTGCCCAGAATAGCGTAGCGTGCAGCCATCCAGGCATTCCTAATGGTTCACCATGTCCAACACCTCAAACTGCACCTGCCTATGTGGACATGATCGTATTAAGTATACAAAACTTCAGAGACCCCTTTAAACTTTCATCACCTCTACTCTAAGCGAATTATCGTATGAGACACTCCCTCTGGTCCTCATTCAGACACTGTTTTCTAACATGATTTTATACTTTGCCAGACATTTAGTTTTCTGCCACGACCTCGAGGTCTGTATCAGATTCTAAACTGCCATTAAGACGCTCTGCTCCACGACCTCTCACAGAAAACTAGACATCACACAGTTTAAATCATATTCTTACAGTGAGTATCATAACACTGAATAATTTTTAAATAAAACACACTTACAACTTCAGGAAACTAGAAGAGTTTGGCAGTGTTGTGGAGAGTTTCCAAACTAACGTCCGAAAGTGATTGATGACCTCTACATTTAAAATCATATGTCACAGTGATGGAATAGATGATGGCTCCACATTCCATTTCAAGTTATTCCTAATTTTGCACTCATGTATGCACATCCACGCATTGGTTACCACATAATGATTGAGTGACATCACTTGTTTGAGTTGGGGAAGAAGTTCTGTGGATGGGTGACAAATCCTGGGGGATCGCATACATGAGTGCAAAATTAGGAAAGTGAGGTATGTGCGGTTGAACGTGTGCGTCAACATGCTCTGTGCTATTCTGCCTTCAATGCTAAAGACAAGTGGAGCCAGGAGATGCCTTGAATATGAGACTGGCGTGAACACGCTTTGGAATGCTATGACAGTATAACTGTGACTGTACGGAGGCATGCAACATTTCACCAGTGTTTAATGATGCTGGCTTGGGGACTGTGATAGACCGTGTGGGACCTGAGCTGTGGCTGCGGCTGCCTCACTTCGAGGGGGTTGTGGTGCGCATGGCCCTAAATGGAGGTATGCAGGTGCTTTGACAGCTGATGCCCGTGTCAACTGTACGTGTGATCGTCTCATCATTGGAGTCTAGTGGATAGGAATTTCTCAGGTGCCGCCACCTCATGCTTGGGGAAGCCGAGCAGGGGCCTGTGCGTGGTTGGACATCTGACTGATGCGTCACTTATCGCCACCTCCTGTGTACTCTACTGCACAAAGGGTGGTGGACTGTGCTTGCGCACGTTGATTGCATTATATCGCAAGTGGCTCTGTAGTCCATGCTATGTGCCATTTGGATAGTTTACGAGTACTAAGTGTGTCTACACATCAGTGTGAAGAATTATTTAAGAGCAGTTTGCTGTTGTGTACTGAAACTACGAGTTGGTTGCGTGTCTGTGGGCTGTGCAACATGGCCCCGGGCACATCTGGGTGGATCTTTTGTATCAGTGTGATAGATTTACTCTATTGTTAAATAAGCTGTTTCAAAATAAATAGAGTGCAGTCAGTCCTTACTCTCCCCAGCAGCCCAGAGTAGGCTGAGTCGTCTTGCCGCCATTTTCCCCCTCCAGGCCACCATCTTGGGTTACATCACATGAGGGAAGACAGAATCAACTCGTGGCAGTGCTGTGAACGAGGTCAGATGGACTCTAGATCTAGTGGTGGACAGGCTGCCTGCAAAATACAGACTTGTGCCCAGAGTCGTTTTCCTACCATTTCCCGCCACCATCTTGGATTACATCAGATGATGGATGACAGCACCCTCTAGTGGCAGCATTGTGCACTACATCAGTTGGAGTCTAGATCTCAAGGTGGAGACACTATATGCCGACATCTTGAATAATGGTACTTGCGTCATCACCTGACATCACGGTATCACCCTTTGGCAGTGGCGATATTTACTAGGTCAGTTGCAGTGTGGATCTCATGGTGAACACACTTGGAGCCGCCATCTTGGATTACATCACAGATGGGAGCGTCCCCTAGTGGTGGCGATATGTACTAGGTCAGGTGGAGTCCTGACCTCGTGGTGAACACACTTGCATGAAATTGGTTAAATAATAATGACTTATGTCCAAGTCCTTTTTTCCTCCACGAATCCTTAGGAGGAAGTGGCGGTCGGGTGACTGAGGTTATTACAAGTGTCCTTTCTGTTGCGCCATTTTCTTAGCTTAGTAGAGATATGCGAATTGCCGTTTGTTTACCACCAAAATTTAAAGTTGGTGTCATTTCGTAGGAAGAGGTGGCGTTCGGGTGACTTAGTTTAGTGAAGGTAGGGTAAGTGACCTATCTTCCCACGATTTTCTTTGTTCAGTAGGGATAACAGCAGTGTGATGCATTATCCTGTTGGAATTCAAACTTGGCGCCAGTTCGTAGGAGCAGGTGGTGGTCAGATGACTTAGGTTAATACAAGTGACCTATCTTCCTGCAGTTTTCTTAGGTTGGTATCAAAACACCAAGTCACATTTGTTTATAGCAAAAATTCTAACTTGGCGCCAGTTTTTAGGAGGAAGTGGCGGTTGGATAACTTAGGTTAGTGGAGGTAGGCCAAGTGAGGTATCTTCCCACGATTTTCTTTGATTAGTAGAGATAACTGTAGTGTGATACATTATCCTGTTTTAATTAGAACTTCTTGTTATTTTGGTGGGGGGGGGGGGCAGAGGGGATGTTGCACTTTCCCAGCACGCTGTTTGTCACGCATCAATATAGTTACGTTACACCCAGCCATAAGCTACAATTCGGAGTCCTCTGAGGCACAGAGTTGTAGCTTGCTTCAGTGATAGAGAAGGCACGTCAGAGTAATATGCATGACATGTAATATCTGAAATGATATTGAGAATAGCCAAAAAAATTCGGAGGCTTTTCTTTTCAACACTCTCTCGTATGTCTTTTCCACATCTCTTCATCAACCAACAAATCGTTTTCTATCAAACTTGGTATACATACCAAAGTCCGTCTTGAAAGAGCCACAGTTGGGGTAAGACCATCTACCCCACAAAGGGGTAGAGGCGAGGGTGTAAATGCAGCGCAGCTCGCGGCGCGCATATAGCCGTAGTATTTTCATTCATTATTTGAGAATGAGAGCCCTTAAAGCTGTGCAACAATTTTACACATAATCTGAAACCCTTAGGAAACATTTCCTCGCTCTAATTCCCTCACAAAATCATAGAATGAAAAAAGTTTATCGCTTGGTTCATTTTCGCTGTTCATGCAGCGAAACTATCGCATACGTCATACCCCATTAATTACCTTCTCATTTGTTAATAATTCTATAGGCAACACATTTTGCAGACACTATTCACAAATACCACTGAAAATACCTGCAAAAATGTGTCAATGCATGACACACGTTTCAGAATGTTGAACTGCGTGAAAACGAGACTGCAGGGCGTAATTCTCTAGCTCTATAGATGAAATATGTCTACATATATATATGAAATACGTTGATTACATGTGAAATATATGTATCTATGCAGACAATGCTGTGGGTAAACAAGTTCTTCCTAAGCCCTTGGATTGGATTCAACCGACCTTGGCACACATATTACTTTTAATTTGTCCACCTCCGGTAGCTGAGTGGTCTGTGCGACAGAATGTCAATCCTATGGGCACGGATACGATTCCCGGCTAGCTCGCAGATTTTCTCCACTCAGGGACTGGGTGTGTTGTCCTGATCATAATCGTTTCATCCCCCTCGACGCGCAAGTCGCCGGAGTGGCGTCAAATCGGAAGACTTGTACCCGGCGAACGGTCTACCCAATGGGAGGCCCTGGTTGTACGACATTTAGATTTTTTACTTATAATCTAAAAATAAATGGTGTGGGGGGGGGGGGGGGGAAGAACGAGGAACCTCGTACAGAGGTGGGGGGGGGGGGGGGGTGATAACGTGGATGGAGATGGTGGGAGGGAGAGATATACAGATCAATGGCAGAAAAGAGGAGCTGGTCACAGAAATGGGGGAAGAAAAGGTGGGTAGAGAAAGAGAAGGGGAAATGGATAGAGATAGGGGAGGAGAAGCAGAAGACCAACAGTGGAAGGAAAGAGGAGGAGATGGGCAGAGATAGCTGCAGGAGGAGATGGAGAGAGGGAGGACGAGATGGAGAGAAAGAGAGGGAGGAAGAGCATATGGACAGAGGAAGAAGGTGTATATAGATGTAGAGGGAGGGGCCTATGGACAGAGGGGGAAGAGCATATGCACGGAGGGGAGTAGGAGCATATGGACGGAAGGGAAAGAGCAAACGGACAGAGCAGATAGAGGAGGCTGGATCATATGGACAGGCAGAAGGTGAGTAGCACATGGACAGACAGCGGGCAGAAAGAGATGGACAGAGGGAAGGGGGAAGGAGATGGACAGCAAGGGCTAAAAGGTGATGTACTAATACATCTGATATATATACGTACCCAGGCAACGCTGGGTACTCAGTTAGTAACTGTTAAAGCTTTGTTACGATAGAATTAATTCTGACAGTATCTACAAATAATCTCAAAAGATGGCGGTGGATTGTAAAAATTATTTAACGATAAACCACTGCGGGCAGTGTTATTACAAAATTCGTGTAGCATGTATCTGAGCTTTGTCTCATATGAGTGACAAGTTGCTTTGCCTCCATTACATAGAGTCTTATGGTTAATTAATTTTAGTTTCCACACGTTAATCAGTACGTGAGCGTTTGAAATGCGTATTCTGGAAACGACCGCCACAAGTTCCAGATTAAATAGAGACATGTGTCACGAGCTGCTTGCAGAGATACGATTTCATACAAACGTTCCACATAGTATTGGCTTCACTTGCACGAATTATCCGATTAATATAACAATGACTGGAATAAAACGAAGCAACAAATCATGAAGTAATAAATCACGTTCAACTGACAGCGTAAGCAGCAAAAATGCGCGTTAGATACGGTTCCGTGTTCAGGCAACCTACTCACCCGCAAAAGTAAAGTCACACACACACACACACACACACGCACACACACACACACACACACACACACATATATATATATATATATATATATATATATATATATATATATATATATACAGGGACACACACACATGCACACAAACATTTTAGCTATGTATAGAGTTTGTAAGAGGTCCGAGCAGATGTAATTTCGATGTATCGCTCATGCGCTGCCTGCGATATGCAAGGTATAAGAAAATCTCTGACCAGAGAGCAGTGTTGACTGCAGCAGGAACTGTGTAGCTGTAGCAGTAAGTTGTTGCTAGTCTGCAGTCTTCTCTGGTCTGGCCTGGTGTATCGTGTTGGCTGGCCCGGTCGCAGTGCAGCGATGCCGGAGCCTGAGTATTATTGTATAAGGTAAAAAGTAGCCTCGCGCATATGTAGTAATGTTATCTCAAGTCACATGTAAATGTTTTAAAAATGTCCTAATAATAAGCTATCTCATAAAAAATAACTTTTAACAACCATTCATTTCAATTTAAAGAATTTACTAATTTCTCCAATCCATGATCATCCCGATTATTGCAAAAGAAAAATTATTTGTTTCCCTTTCATAAATAACAAATCTATCGGCCAGCATTGCACAGGGCTGTGCCAGAAAAGTTTATTGTGAGAGCAGATATATATGCGTTATCCGGCGACTTCATCGAGGTAAGAATTTATCTCTTTTTTATTCAGAATGATCTTTCAAGGCCATGACGCAGCACTGCTGACGTCCAAAATTTACCAGGGTAAATTCACAGTCAATTATTGAAAAGTTATAAGTGAGCGACAATCTAATTGAGAGGTTAGTTACATTGTATTATTACCAGGTTACTGAATTTATTTTTTGTTGGAACGTTACGCTGAATGTGAACGACATAATTATATTTTTTACTGTTGAGAAGTTTAGCAATTTTTCCGTTTTGAGGTTACACTAAATTAGAATCATATTCATAGTATTTATTATATTTTGTGGGGAGGTCACAAGTTATCAAGTTTAACATTTGAAATTTCGTGCAAGACACAGAGAAGATACATTGAGGTAACTAAAACCATGAGAAAGTGATATGAACATGTACAGATGGCGGTAGTACCGCATACTGAAGGTATAAAGGGCAGTGCATTGGTGGAACTGCCATTTGCACTCAGGTGACTCATGTGATTATGGCAGCAGGATGGGAATTAACAGACTTTGAAAGCGGAATGGTAGTAGGAGCTAGATGGATGGTACATTCCATTTCGGAAATCGTTAGGGAATTCAGCATCCTGAGATTCACAATGTCAAGAGGATGGCGAGAATATCACATTTTAGGCATTAAGCCTCAGCACGGACTGCACAGTGGCTGAAGGCCTTCACTTAACGACCGAGAGCAGCGGGATTTGCGTAGTGTCGTCAGTGCTAACAGACAAGCAACACTGCATGACCGCAGAAGTCAATGTGGGGCGTACGACGAACGTATCCTTTAGGACAGAGTGGCGAAATGTGGCGTTGGAGACTATTTGCACCCATTCGTAGACTTCATGTTCCCAAACAACGACAAAAGTTTCATGGATGAAAATGTGCCATATCACTTTGCCACAATTGTTTGTGTTTGGTTTGAAGAACATCTGGACCATTCGAGAGAATGCTTTGGGGGCGCACGGCACCCGACGTGAATTCCATCGAACAAGATTGAGAGGTCAGTTAGTGCACAAAATCCTGCACCGGCAACACTTTCGCAATTTGGACGCCTATAGAGGCAGAATGGCTCAATATTCATATAGGGGACTTCCAATGAGTCCATGCCACATTGAGCTGCTGCAGTACCCCTGGCCAAAGGAGGTCCGATACCATATTAGGAGCCATCGCATGAGTTATGCCGCGTCAGTGTATATCCCCAGGACTGAAGAGTAAATGCGTGATTGATAGATCATTCAATTACACTGCTGGCCATTAAAATTGCACCACAATGAAGGAGTCATCCCAATAAACGCCCAGTTGTCATGTTCTCGAATACATCTACATTTACATCTATGTGATTACTCTGCTATTTACCATAAAGTGCCTGGCAGAGGGTTTAAAGAACCACCTTCAAGCTGTCTCTCTACCGTTCCACTTTAGAACGGCACGCGGGAAAAACGAGCACTTAAATTTTTCTGTGCGAGCACTGACTTCTCTTATTTTATGGTGATGATCATTTCTCCCTATGAAGGTGAGTGGCAACAGAATGTTTTCGCAATCGGAGGAAAAAACTGGTGATTGAAATTTCTTGAGAAGATCCCGTCGCAACGAAAAACGCCTTTGTTTTAATGATTGCCACTTCAATTCACGTATCGTGTCTTTGACACTATCTCCCCTATTTCGCGATAATACAAAACGAGTTGCTCTTCTTTGTATTTTTTCGATGTCATCCGTCGGTCCCACCTGATGCGGATCCCACACTGCACAGAAATACTCCAGAATAGGGCGGACAAGCGTGGTGTAAGCAGTCTCTCCAGTAGACCTGTTGCATCTTCTAAGTGTTCTACCAGTGAATCGCAGTCTTTGGTTTGCTCTACCCACAATATTATCTATGTGATCGTTGCAATTTAGATTATTAGTAATTGGAATCCCTAAGTATTTAGTTGAATTTACAGCCTTCAGATTTGTGTCACTTATTGCGTAATCGAAATTTAGTTGATTTCTTTTAGAACTCATGTGAATAACTTCACACTTTTCTTAAGTCAGGGTCATTTGCCACATTTCGCACTATACAGTTGTCCTATCTAAATAATTTTGCAAGTCGTTTTGACCATCTGATGACTTTACAAGACGGTAAATGACAGCATCATCTGCAAACAATCTAAGACGGCTACTCAGATTGTCTCTTATGTCGTTAATATAGATCAGGAACAACAGAGAGCCGATAACACTTCCTTGGGGAACGCCGGATATTATTTCTCTTTTACTCGGTGACCTTCCGTTTATTACTACGAACTGTGACCTTTCTGACAGGAAATCACGAATCCAGTCGCACAACTGGCGCGGTACTCCGTAGGCACGTAGTTTGGTTAGAAGACGCTTGTGAGGAACGGTGTCGAAAGCCTTCTGGCAATCTAAACATATGGAATCAATTTGACATCTCCTGTCGATAGCACTTAATTACTTCATGAGTATAAAGAGCCAGTTGTGTTTCAGAAGAACGGAATTTTCTGAAACCGTGCTGACTATATGTCAATAAATCGTTTTCCTCGAGGTACTTCATAATGTAAGAATACAGTATATGTTCCAAAACCCTACTGCAAATCGCCGTCCGGGTGGCCGAGCGGTTCTAGGCGCTACAGTCTGGAACCGCGCGATCGCTACGGTCGCAGGTTCGAATCCTACCTCGGGCATGGATGTGTGTGATGTCCTTAGGTTAGTTAGGTTTAAGTAGTTCTAAGTTCTAGGGGACTGATGACCTCAGAAATTAAGTCCCATAGTGCTCAGAGCCTACTGCATATCGACATTAGTGATATAGGCGTGTAATTCAGCGGATTACTCCTACTTCCCTTTTTGGATATTGGTGTGACTTGAGCAATTTTCCAGACTTTAGGTACGGATCTTTCTGTATGCGAGTGGTTGTATGTAATTGCTAAATATGGAGCTACTTTATCAGCATACTTTGAGAGGAACCTGACAGGTATACAATCTGGACCAGAGGCCTTGCCTTTATTAAGTGATTTCAGCTGCTTTGTTACACCGAGGATATCTACTTCTATGTTTCTCATCTTGGCAGTTGTTCTGGATTGGAATTCCGGAATATTTACTTCGTCTTCTTTGGTGAAGGAGTTTCGGAAAACCGAGATTAATAACTCTGCTTTAGTGGCACTCTCATCAGTGACTTCTCCGTTGTTATCGCACAGTGAAGGCATTGATTGCGTATTGCCACTGGTGTGCTTTATGTATGACCAGAATTTCTTTGGGTTTTCTACTAGATTTCGAGACAGAATTTCGTCATTGAAATTATTAAAAGCATCTCGCATTGAAGTACGCACTATATTTCGAACTTCTGTAAAGCTTTGCATATCTTGGGGATTTTGGGTTCTTTTAAATTTGGCATGCTTCTTTCGTTGCTTCTGCAACAACGATCTGACCAGTTTTGTGTACCATGGGGGATCAGTACCATCACTTATTAATTTATGTGGCATATATCTCTCAATTGCTGTTGATACTATCTCTTTGAAAACATTGTGCGGCTGGTCCCGGCGGAGGTTCGAGTCCTCCCTCGAGCATGGGTGTGTGAGTTTATCCTTACGATAATTTAGGTTAAGCAGTGTGTAAGCTTAAGGACTGATGACCATAGCAGTTAAGTCCCTTAAGATTTCACACACATTTGAACATTTGAAAACATTCCACAACTTTTGTACACTTACATTATCAGAGCGGAGGGAGTGAAGACTGTACTTGCTCCAACGGCGGGATAAAGAGGTATCCTTCTGCTGGGTGCCTGGTCATGTCGGAATATGGGGCAATGAACAGGCCGATCGGGCTGCCAAGGAGGCCTGCAGAGAGCAGGATGTGGTCCAGTGTCCTATCCCCTTGCAGTCAGTCATCGCTGCACTCCACAGGAAGTGCATGGCGTTGTGGGAGGACGAATGGCTGGCGGTGACGGCCAATAAACTGTGGTTGGTAAAGTCAACCACTCGGCCGTGGCGTTCCTCCTGCCGGTTGCTCAGGCGGGAAGAGGTGGCCCTCACACGTCTTCGGATCGGGCACTGTCCTCTCACTCATAGCTTTTTATTACGGCGGGAGGATCCTCCGTTTTGTGATGCTTGTGGTGTGCACATCTCTGTCCAGCATATTTTAATAGACTGCATTTTATACCGTGACGCAAGGGCGGCAGCACAAGTTGATGGGGATCTGCCTTCTGTTTTAGCTAATGATGAGACGTGTGTGTCTAGGGCTTTTAAGTTTTGTGATGTGTCTGGACTCTGGCCTAAACTTTTAGGATGGAGGTTTTAGTGTATTGCAGAGTGGCTGACTCCTCCCCTTTTTTCCTTGCGGTCAACCAGCCACTTCCATCTGCTGCATTGTTTTAGCTACCTCTATCATTTTCTTACTGTGTTGTCCATGTTTTACTGCTGACACCCTGCTTCATCCCACGCTTCGGTGTGAGTGAGCACATATTTTTCAACGATTGTTACCCGTGTTTTATGTTCCGTTTTATATTCCTGTTCTGGGATTTTTCTTGACACCCGTCTCATTATGGTACTGCACGGGCGCTGAAGACCTTGCTGTCGTGCGCCCAACAAACCCTTCTACTACTACTGTCTCTTAAAAAGGCGTTAACAGCAATTTTATCAGCTTTTTTAGATAGATATACTTTGCGTTTCTTTTTGATGTTGTAGGTGTTACTCTATTCATCCTAGCAGCAACTGCCTTGTGGTCGCTAATCCCTGTATTCGTCACAATACTCACTATTTGTCCTGGATTATTTGTTGCTAAAAGGTCAAGTATGCTTTCGCAACCATTTACGCTTCGATTGGGCTCATGAACTAATTGTTCAAAATAATTTTCCGAGAAAGCATTCCGTAACATTTGGGATTACGCTTTATGCCTGCCGCCGGCTTTAAACGTATAATTTTTCTAGCATATAGAGGGTAGATTGAAGTCACCACCGACTATAATTGTATGAGCGGGGTACTTATTTGAAATGTGACTGAAGTTTCCTTTGAACTGATCAGCAACTACATCTTTTGAGTCGGGGGGTCGGTAAAACGATCCAGTTAATAGTTTAGTCCGATTGTCAGTTATAACCTCTACCCATACTATTCCACACGAACTACCTACTTCAGTTTCGCTACAAGGCAAACTACCTCTGACAGCAATAAATACTCCACCACCAACTGTATTTAATGTATCCTTTCTGAACACTGTTAGATCGTTTGAAAAAATTTCGGCTGAACTTATTTCCGGCTTTAGACAGCTCTCTGTACCTACAACTATTAGAGCTTCAGTGCTTTCTATTAGGGCTTGGAGCTCTGGTTCTTTCCCAACACAGCTACGACAATTTACAACTACAATAACAATCGTTTCTACAACTACCTTACTGTGTTTTACCTGCCCACTTTTAGACGGACGCCCTTCTGTGGTTCCCTGAGACCCTCTAACCTAACAAATCGCCCAGTCCCTTCCACACAACCCCCGGTACCCGTGTAGCGGCCTCCTGTGTGTAGTGGACTCCTGACCTATTAAGCGGAACCCGGAGACCCACCACCCGATGGCGCAAGTCAAGGAATCTGCAGCCTACGCGGTCACAGAACCGCCTGAGCCTCTGATTCAGACCCTCCACTCGGCTCTGCGCCAAAGGACCACAGTCGGTCCTATCGACGATGTTGCAGATGGTAAGCTCCACCTTAATCTCGGAAGCAAAACAGGCAGTCTTTACCATTTCCTCTATCCGCCCGAAACCAGACAGAATATGCTCCGATCCAAAGCGACACGTGTCATTGGTACCGACATGAGCCACCACCTGCAGTTGGCGGCACCCTGTACTCTTCATGGCATCCGGAAGCACCCTTTCCACATCCGGAATGACTCCCTCCGGAATGTACACGGAGTGCACATTGGCTTCCTTCCCCTCCTTGGCAGCCATGTTCCTAAGGGGCCCCATTACGCGCCTAACGTTGGAGCTCCCAACTACCAGCAAACACATCCTCTGTGAATATGTCAATGATTAGCACTTCAGCGCCAAACACAAAGTACATAGGAATAGCTCCATATACATTCTATTTACAAGGATAGATTACGCATTGGGTTTCTCATTTAGAGATGGCATTCCAGTGTAGGTTGTTTGTGAGTAGATACTGTTATGCCTCACGTAAGAGGGAGAAACGTCTCCCAGCACTTGTCAGAACTAGCCAGTGGCAGTCCGGTATGCTACCGACACCGCGATTTAGATTTCCACAACAATGGTGGTTTCGTTGGCTGGGCGGTGACATGTGTCATGGGGATAACTGAACTGATGCGTTCAAGACGACCATACTCAGTGCCATTCACGATCCTAACGGGCCCGCGCAATTAGCAACAGACAGGACAGATATACAAAATATTGAATTAAAACATCTTCAGTCGTCTAAATTTCCAGTTGTTAGTTTGTATGAGACAGCGATGATCGAAGGGATCGCTATGTTAAGAAGAAACCTACAGATACAAGTCACCGAATGCCGACCCCTATTTTGACAGGACGAAAATTGGGATTCTTCCTGCACGTTGATCAAGGGGCTCGAAAACATCGTAATGTAATACTGTACCTGGATGTTCAAATTAACTAGCAACTGGTAATGTAGACGGGTGAAGGCATGTCGCCCATTGACGTGGCTTCCTTTGTCGGTGCAGCACAGAAAGGGGATTCGACAGTGACGCACCCAGCGAAAACTCAGGACACAGAAGTTGCAGCAGATCATGTTTTCATACGGTCTATACATTCCCTGTTTCCAGCATCACGGTATATTTGTAGCTGTGTGGAGGCTCTGAAGAGAATGAACGATGCTAGATTTCATTTATCATCGTCAGACAGGTCCAGCACCTCCCCTTCTTCAGGCATCTGGTCAAATCACCCAATTTACAGGTACAGTTGACTTTAGCTCATACGACGTGCTATATAGGAGCAACTGGGAGAGCTCGTCGCTTTCTACCTACCAGGTGGTTGTAGTTAAACTGACGGTGTTGCGAATGCTGCAGTGCAGCCTGTGTACATCGCAGGACACTCTAAGTTTGTAACTGTCTTCATTAATCGGTGCGCTCGCGGAATACGCTGATATAAGTGACAGTTCCACTTTCTATCACCAAATGAAACATAAGCGCTATGAACTGTAAGAATGTGGTGTGGGTGAAGAAAAGGGGGACGAACGGCGGCTGTGGTACGTTTGTTAGCATGCGGTAACAAGTTACGATATGTGTTAAACATGTACTTCCAACTCAGAAACAGGTAGCACCTGTAACGCAACACGGTCGACAAATGTTCGCATCAGATCCGGTGTAATCACAACGATATACCATCGTATGCGATCCTTAAGATCGGGAAGAGGCTGATTGCATCCCTGATAGGCACGATCTTTCACATATCCCAAGAATCAGAATCCACACGGATTTAGGTCGGGGGATATGGAAGACCACACATACAGAAATTGCATAGAAATGATGTGGTCGCTACCGAAGTTCTCTCGAAGAAGATATTTCACCTGGCATGCTATGTATGGTGTCATCCCACTTCGCATGACAATAGTGGTGTAGATACATTTGTGTTCTTGCAAAGCTACACTCACATGTTGCACAAGGACTTCCTTATAACATGCATATGTCACTGTACACTTAACAGGCATGAGAGATGTCATCTCTTGTAGAGAAAACAGACCCAAAAGGAAATCACTTGCTAAACCACACCACACAGTCACATCCTTTCGATCCCCCCTGCGGGTCCGGGGATTAGAATAGGCCCGAGGTATTCCTGCCTGTCGTAAGAGGCGACTAAAAGGAGACCCTCCCCCTCAAGGCGGTAGTTAGCGCCTGCGTCCGGAGACGGACGGTTCACGACCTCTATTTGCGGTCATTTTGCTTTTTCACTTCTCGTTTCTTCCTTCCTTTCGTTGGTTCCTTTCTTTGCTCTTCTCCACCTCACTGTCTTCCTTACTCTTTCCCTTGTCTTCTTCTTCTTGCCTACTCATTGCCTTCTTCTCCTTGCCTTCTCATTGCCTTCTTCTCCTTGCCTTCTCATTGCCTTCTTCTCCTTGCCTTCTCATTGCCTTCTCCTTGCCTTCTCTGGTCTCCGCCTCGGCGTTTGAGACAGTCTGTCCTCTCTCTCCCTCTCTCTCTTCTTTTTCCTCTTCTTCCTTCCTCCCTGTGCGCGCCTGAAGGCCGACCCACGCGTTCGCACGCGTAGCCGGTGACGGGGTAACGCGTAATTCCCCGCCCTGGGTAGACATGTAAGGCACGCACGTACCCCCTGGTAAAGGCCAGGCCCAGGGAGGGGTGATTGCCTGAGCTGATACCTTCTGACCATGCCGATTGGTCCCTCCGTCTGTTTCTCGGGAGGTGTGACCTGAGGTGTAAACATTCACCTAAGGCGGGAGTGCCCTCTGAGAGGGTCCCCACAAGGAAGGAGCGCGCCATCGGAGACGCTGGCAATCATGGGGGATCTCTCGACTTCTGCCCAAAAACGGAAACTTGACCAGCCACCAGTGACAAAAATACTACCGCCTGCCCCACAGATCCTCGTCGTTTCTCGATCTGAGGACGGAAAGGATTTTTCTTCTGTCAACCCTTTCGTTATCCAGAAGGGCGTAGATGCCATAGCCGGATCTGTCAAATCTTGTACCAGGTTGCGTACCGGTACCTTATTACTAGAAACTGAGAGCGCCTTTCAGGCACAAAAACTGCTTCGGGCCACACTCCTGTACACGTTCCCTGTCCGGGTGGAGGCTCACCGAACTTTGAATTCGTCTCGTGGTGTGGTCTATACTAGATCCCTCGACGGATTGACTTACGAGGAGATTCAATCTTTCCTCGCTGAGCAGGGCGTGACGGCTGTCCATAGGGTCATGAAAAAGGTCAACAATGACCTTGTACCGACCCGGACACTTTTCTTGACCTTTGATAGTGTTAAGCTGCCATCGCGCATCAAGGCGGGCTACGAGGTTATCTCTGTTCGCCCCTATGTCCCGACACCTACGCGCTGCTACCAGTGTCAGCGTTTCAATCACACTCGACAGTCTTGTTCCAATGCGGCTAAATGTGTCATTTGTGGCAGGGATGCCCATGAGGGTGACTGTCCACCTCCGTCTCCTCGTTGTGTGAACTGTCAGGGTGACTATGCCGCATCCTCCCGTGACTGTCCTGTCTATAAGGAAGAACGCTGTATCCAAGAAATTCAGGTCAAAGAGAAAGTGTCCACCTCGGCTGCTCGCAAGCTATTGGCAAGTAGGAAGCCCACGCTGCTCCCAGCGGGGAAATACAGTACTGTCCTCGCCTCTCCTCGGACTACCAGGGAGGTGGCAACCCAGACATGCGATCTGACCTTCAGCACCACGGTCGTCCGTTCGGCCAGTGCTAAGATCGCGCGGTCGACGTCTCCTCTTCCTCCCATCACCCCACAGACACCAGCCCCTTCATCAGCTTCTGCTAAGACGAAGACCCAGAAGTCAGATGCACGGGCCTTCAAGAAGGAACCGTCCCGTACAGACTTCCTACGTACCTCGACCTCCCAGCCTTCGACCGGTACTTCCACCAAACGACCTTCCAAGAAGGCTCATAGGAAGCACAGTTCTCCTTCTCCGCCACGGCGCATTTCTTCTCCTGCGCCACCCAGCAGTTGCCGCCCCAGGCCGTCATCCGTTTCGCCTGGCCGCACCGCTGGTAGCCGAACATCTGGCCGTTCACCGGCGGAGGAAGCTCCCCCTCCCGGCCATCTTACCAAGATGGCCGATGAACCTATAGACCCAATGAACGATGACTGTCCGCCTACTGATAGCGGCGGCAGTGCTCGCTCGAAGCCAGGCCCTCAGCGGCCTTCGAGATGACCCCTTCTTTCATCTTCCTTTTCTTCTTGCGATGGCACTTATTCACTGGAATTTTCGCAGCATTCGCTCCAACCGAGAGGACTTGAAGTTGCTGCTCCGCTTGCACCGTCCTCTCGTCGTAGCGCTCCAGGAAACGAAGCTACGCCCATGCGATCAAATTGCCTTGGCACACTACACCTCTGTGCGTTTTGACCTACCCCCTGTGGTAGGTATTCCGGCTCATGGAGGGGTTATGTTGCTGGTCTGGGATGATATTTACTACGATCCCATCACGTTGCACACCGGCCTGCAGGCAGTTGCCATCCGCATTACTCTCCCCTCCTTTACATTTTCCATTTGTACCGTCTACACTCCATCGTCATCTGCCGTTACCAGGGCAGACATGATGCAGCTTATTGCTCAGCTACCTGCCCCGTTTTTGTTAACTGGAGACTTCAATGCCCACCATCCCCTTTGGCGCTCTCCGGCATCCTGCTCGAGGGGCTCCCTGTTAGCAGACCTTTTCAACCAGCTCAATCTTGTCTGCCTCAATACTGGCGCCCCTACTTTTCTTTCGGACACATCTCACACCTATTCCCATTTAGACCTCTCTATATGTACTACCCAACGTGCACGCCGGTTTGAGTGGTATGCACTTTCTGATACATATTCGAGCGACCACTTCCCGTGTGTTATCCATCTCCTGCAGCATACCCCCGCCCCGTGCTCATCTAGTTGGAACATCTCCAAAGCAGACTGGGGGCTCTTCTCTTCCAGGGCGACCTTTCAGGATCAAACCATCCCAAGCTGCGATCGTCAGGTCGCACACCTCACGGAAGTCATTCTCACTGCTGCTGAATATTCAATCCCTCACCCTACTTCTTCTCCACGTCGCGTACCGGTCCCCTGGTGGACCGCAGCATGTAGAGACGCTTTACGCACCTTTAAACGCCACCCTACAGTGGCGAATTGTATCACCTATAAACGATTACGTGCACAGTGTCGTCGTATTATTAAAGAAAGCAAGAAAGCCAGCTGGGCTGCTTTCACAAGCACCTTCAACAGTTTTACTCCTTCTTCTGTTGTCTGGGGTAGCCTACGCCGGCTACCTGGCACTAAGGTCCACTCACCAGTTTCTGGCTTGATGGTCGCGAATAACGTCCTTGTGGCCCCGGAGGATGTCTCCAATGCCTTCGGCCGCTTTTTCGCAGAGGTTTCGAGCTCTGCTCATTACCATCCTGCCTTCCTCCCCCGCAAACAGGCAGAGGAGGCTAGGCCACCTAACTTCCGCTCCTCGAATCGTGAAAGTTATAATGCCCCATTCACCATGCGGGAACTCGAAAACGCACTTGCCCGGTCACGGTCCTCCGCTCCAGGGCCTGATTCTATTCATATTCAGATGCTGAAGAACCTTTCTCCTGCGTGTAAAGGTTTTCTTCTTCGTACTTACAATCGCATCTGGACTGAGGGACATGTTCCCGCGTGCTGGCGCGAGTCTATTGTTGTCCCGATTCCTAAACCGGGGAAGGACAAGCACTTGCCTTCCAGTTATCGACCCATCTCCCTTACCAGCTGTGTCTGTAAAGTGATGGAGCGAATGGTTAACTCTCGTTTGGTTTGGCTGCTCGAGTCTCGACGCCTACTTACCAATGTACAATGTGGA
This sequence comes from Schistocerca piceifrons, assembly GCF_021461385.2. NCBI lineage: Eukaryota > Metazoa > Arthropoda > Insecta > Orthoptera > Acrididae > Schistocerca > Schistocerca piceifrons. The sequence continues at coordinate 205,192,003 of NC_060144.1, forward strand.
TTTCGTAGGCGCCGCTCTGCTGTTGACCATCTGGTTACCTTGTCGACCTTCATTATGAATAGCTTCTTGCGGAAACGCCCGACCGCGGCTGTGTTCTTTGATTTGGAGAAGGCTTACGACACCTGTTGGAGGGCGGGCATTCTCCGCACCATGCATACATGGGGTCTTCGCGGTCGCCTCCCTCTTTTTATTCGTTCCTTTTTAATGGATCGACAGTTCAGGGTACGTGTGGGTCCTGTCCTGTCAGACACCTTTCACCAGGAGAATGGGGTGCCACAGGGCTCAGTTTTGAGCGTCGCTCTCTTCGCCATAGCGATCAATCCAATAATGGATTGCCTCCCAGCTGATGTATCAGGCTCCCTTTTCGTGGACGATTTTACCATCTATTGCAGCGCGCAGCGTACACGTGTCCTGGAGCGCTGTCTTCAGCGTTCTCTTGACCGTCTTTACTCCTGGAGCGTCGCCAATGGCTTCCGTTTTTCTTCCGAGAAGACGGTCTGTATTAACTTCTGGCGCTACAAAGAGTTTCTCCCACCGTCCTTACGACTCGGTCCCGTTGCTCTCCCGTTCGTGGAGACAACAAAATTTTTAGGTCTTACATTTGACAGGAAACTTAGCTGGTCTCCACATGTGTCATATTTGGCTGCCCGTTGTACCCGTTCTTTAAATGTCCTCCGTGTTCTCAGTGGTATGTCGTGCGGAGCGGATCGAACCGTCCTACTTCGTCTATATCGGTCGATCGTCCGCTCCAAGCTGGATTATGGGAGCTTCGTATACTCCTCTGCACGGCCATCCCTCTTAAGACGCCTCAACTCCATACAACATCGGGGTTTACGACTTGCGATCGGAGCGTTTTATATTAGTCCCGTAGAGAGTCTTCATGCTGACGCTGGCGAATTGCCACTCACCTACCGGCGCGATATACTGCTTTGTCGGTATGCCTGTCGGCTACTGTCAATGCCCGACCACCCGTCTTATCGTTCCTATTTTGACGACTCTCTCGACCGTCAATACGGGTTGTATGTCTCTGCCCTGCTACCCCCTGGAGTTCGCTTTCGTCGCCTCCTTCAACACCTTAATTTTTCACTCCCTGCAACCTTTCGAGTGGGCGAGAGCCACACACCACCTTGGCTCCAGGCTCAGGTTCGCGTTCACCTTGACCTCAGCTCGCTCCCAAAAGAGGTTACCCCCGGTTCGGTCTACCACTCCCGTTTTGTCGAACTTCGTTCGAAGTTCATTAATATGACCTTCATTTATACAGATGGCTCAAAGACCAATGACGAGGTCGGGTGTTCCTTTATTGTCGGGGCACAAAGTTTCAAATACCGGCTCCATGGCCATTGTTCGGTCTTCACAGCTGAGCTCTTTGCCCTCTACCAGGCTGTTCTTTACATCTGCCGTCACCGACATTCTGCTTATGTCATCTGGTCCGATTCCCTGAGCGCCATCCAGAGCCTCTGTGATCCGTATCTGGTTCACTCTTTCGTGCACCGGATCCAACGCTCTCTTCAGCAGCTGGTGGACGTCGGTTCTCCGGTTAGCTTTATGTGGGTTCCTGGCCATGTCGGTATCCCTGGGAACGAAGCTGCAGATGCCGCGGCCAAGGCTGCGGTCCTCCAGCCTCGGACAGCTTCTTGTTGTCTCCCTTCGTCGGATTGTAGCTGGGTAATTTGTCGGCGCATTTTATCGCTGTGGCATGCCGATTGGGCTGCACTTACGGACAACAAGCTTCGGGCCTTGAAACCTCTTCCCGCGGCTTGGACGTCCTCCTCCCGCCCTTCTCGGCGGGAGGAGGTCGTTTTGGCCCGGTTACATTGGACACTGCCGGTTCAGCCATCGCCATCTGCTGACGGCTGCGCCGGCGCCGTTCTGCCCATGTGGGCAATTGCTGACGGTCCGCCACATTTTAACGTCCTGTCCGGATTTTAACGCACTGCGTCTTGATCTTGGCTTGCCTTGTACTCTAGATGCCATTTTAGCGGATGACCCACGAGCAGCTGCTCGCGTTCTTCGTTTTATCAATTTGACAAACCTCTCTAAGGACATTTGATTATGCTGTTTTTTAATCCTATGCCTGTCAGTCTGTCTTTTATCGTGTTATCCCTTTTAGTTGTTGTTTTAAACTTGTGCCTCGCGGTGCATTCTTAACATAGTCTGGGCGCTAATGACCATTGAAGTTGTGCGCCCTAAAACCACAAAAAAAAACATCCTTTCGATGTTTCTGCACATCGTCTGGTGGAGTAGAACCCCATATGCGACAGTTCTGTGCATTCACGGCACTATGGAAGGTAAAATGTACCACATCCGTCCAAAAAATGTTCCCTGGCCATATGTCATCCATTTCCATACGTGCCAACAAAGGGTAGCGTCATGGCATAGTAGCATATCTTGAGGCTTCATATGGTGCACATTATGAATCTTGTAGGGATACCAGTGTAAAACGCGCCTCAAAAACTTTCCAGCTGTTTACCAGAAGATATACAGTTTCGTTTCACCGTTTAAGACCCGGCTGAAGAATCTGAGGTACGTGGTGCACTGTCGGGTACAGTTACAGCAAACTTATCTACAACTGTCACGGGAATGGGTCACCTCCCTCTCCCCGCTCCACCACCTAACTCACCTGATTCCTCAGAAATGTTGATCATATTCTTTAGCCGATTTACCGCGATGGTGACTCTTCGCAGGTATTTCTGTTGGCGATATTCTCTGTAGAGTAGTTATTGCTGCCGTTCTGATAAAACAACTTCATTAGCACTACACGGATTTTCTCCGCTACAGCCACCACGTTTCATACGGAAACTTCAATCTTCTTAATCCTAAGAAATCAGCATACGTTGCCAAGCGACAAAACCGAAAATATTTCATATTCTGACTGCTTACAGTACCTTATTCTCACCTGGTGGCATAAAGTGGAACTGTTAGCCTTTCAGTCCCTTGGCAAGGTAAAAAATTTAAAGTCCGATGCAGTCATACCATACGGACATTTACATCACATAATTCGATGCGCTCAAACTCACTCGACAAACCCTCTAATGAATTACTTACATACATATATACATAGCAGACGAGGTACTGCCGGAAGTAAGGCTGTGAGGACGGGACGTGAGTCGTGATTGGGTAGCTCAGTTGGCAGAGCACTTGCCCGCGAAAGGCAAAAGTTCGAGTCTCGGTTCGGCACACAGTTTTAATCTGCCAGGAAGTTTCACTTACATACATAATTAAGTTTTTTTATCCTGGGAGAAGGTATCCCTATCGCACTTGTGTGGTGTTTTTTCCGTACTGATACCTTATGTATCTGTACTCTATAACACAATGTGGCCAGTCTATACCAGATACTTTCGTTACGGGCCTTTCAGGTGAACCTTGTCTTTGTACGTGGGTGAGTAAAATGAAAAACTTAAATATTTTTTTAAATATCATTTACTGTGCAGAAGTGGTACAAAGCTGTATCACTTTCCAGCATAATAAGCCCCACGCTCAATGCAAGTTCTCCAGCGCTTACGAAGTGCATAAATTCCTTTAGAAAAAAATTATTTTTGTAGTCCGCGCAACCACTCATGCGCTGCGTAGCGTACCTCTTCATCAGAACGGAACTTCTTTCCTCCCATAGCGTCTTTGAGTGGTCCGAACATATGGAAATAACTTGGGGCAAGGTCTGGTGAGTATGGCGGATGAGGAAGACACTCAAAATGCTGGTCTGTGATTGTTGCAACTGTTGTACGCGCAGTGTAGGGCCTTGCATTGTCATGTTGCAAAAGGGCACCTGCTGACAGCAATCCACGTCGCTTTGATTTGATTGCAGGCCGCAGATGATTTTTTAGGAGGTCTGTGTATGATGCACTGGTGACAGTGGTCCCTCTAGGCACGTAATGCTCCAAAATGACGCCTTTTTCGTCCCAAAAGAGAGTCAGCATAACCTTCTCTGCTGATGGTTCTGTTCGAAACTTCTTTGGGTTTGATGATGAGGAATGACGCCATTCCTTGCTCGCTCTCTTCGTTTCAGGTTGGTGGAAGTGAACCCAGGTTTCGTCCCCAGTAACCATTCTTGCAAGGAAGCCATCACCTTCTCATTCAAAGCGTCGAAGAAGTTCTTCACAAGCATCAACACGTCGTTCTCTCATTTCAGGAGTCAGCTGCCGTGGCACCCATCTTGCAGACATTTTGTGAAACTGGAGCACATCATGCACAATATGGTGTGCAGACACATGACTAATCTGTAAACATGCTGCAATGTCATTCAGTGTCAATCGGTAGTTTTCCTTCACTGTGGCTTCAACTGCTGCAATGTTCTGTGGAGTCACAGCTCGTTGAGCCTGACCTAGACGAGGAGCATCTTCCACTGAAGTCACACCATTTGCGAACTACCTACTCCATTCGTAGACTTGCTGCTGTGCAAACATGCATCACCGTATTGAACCTTCACTACGCAAAAACCGAATAACAGAACGCTGTTCTTTCCTGGTGCAAGTCGCAAGTGGAGCGGCCATCTTTATACTGATACTGCGATGATATGTGTGCATCTGCACTGTGCTGCCACCTGCAGGCCATTCAGCACGCTGTTTGTAGCACGCTTACCAACTTAAAGTATAACGGCACGAAATTTCTTTTTGTTATTACAAATTTAAGGTTTTCATTTGACTCATCCTCGTAATATCATAAAAAATGAGAAAATCTATATTATAACCTTTCCACTTCGTTCCATGCATTATTTCATTCGGTAGAAACAATACGGCCGTCATTTAGTTTCCAGCATACTCCCAAAATCATTTAGAATATGCTGAGTGTAGAAATCATTGAGTTACACGATCATAGAAACAACTATTAACGTAAATCAGATATTTTAGATTGGATAAAAATCTTCAGGGCCCAATTCAAAGGGAGAAATGAAGGTGTAGAAATTTTAATGATAATGATGACTGCTTCTGGAGCGCTGAAAGACTGTGGTGCATAATATCTTTACAATATTATTATTGGACGACTATGCGTAAAACTTACAGATAACAAAAACAAATTTAAAATAGTACAATAACAGTGAATATTACATAAGATAAAATATTTACCAATCAAGCATCCATTAACGTATCAGGTCTACAACTTCCCTTTCGCCGTTTTGCAATAGACGGCAGTAGCGGCAAGTGGGGTTCGGGTGGTTGGCCATAGATGTCATACAATAAGCTTAGGTACTGTAAACATAATGCCATAAAAATATTATTCGATTTGTGATTGCATCATAAGGTTATTCACGATTAAGTACGTCAACTTACGTACCCATTTCTGACAATTTCTCGCCAACATGAAGAAATCTTCCGCTGTGGCTCTTAAAATGAAGAGTAAAACCAATGTTGTGGGAATTATTAGTGGAAAAACGAGCAGAGAATGTTTTCCACGCCTTAAGAACGGTGATTTTGATGTCTAAGACACGCTTGGCGGTGCAAGAGAGAACGTTTCGCCGCGCGGAGTGGCCGCGTGGTTTGAGGCGCCCTGTCACGGATTGCGCGGCCCCCCCCCCCCCCCCCCCCCGGAGGTTCGAGTCCTCCCTCGGTCATGGATGTGTGTGTGTCGTACTTAGCATAAGTTAGTTTAAGTAGTGTGTAAGTTTAGGGACCGATGACCTCAGCAGTTCGGTCCCTCTGGAATTCACACACATTTGAATATGTTGAACAAAACGTTTTCTTAGCTACTGAAACAGACAGGAGATCATTATCGAAAGCAATTGATGCGTTCGAGCCCAGTACTGAAACACAGACGGCCGCAATACAGCAATAGACACGTAATTTTGCAGCAGGTCAGTACCCGACCCTATGTCGCAAAACCCATCAAAATATACCTGGAAACGTTGAAACGGGAAGTTCTATCCCTCCCGCCGTATTCTACATACGTTGCTATCTCTGAGTACCACCTTTTTCGATACAGTTTGGCTGACCAGCACTACCGATCATATGAACAAGTGCAAAATTGAATCGATTCATGGATCCCCACAAAAGACGCCCAGTTCTTCCGCCACGGGATTCGTATGCTACCGGAAAGATGGGAGAATGTAGTGGCCAGCGATGGGCAATACCACGAATAATATTTTTTTGTAAATTTTTTACAATAAAGCCCCAAACTTCGAAAGAAAGCGGTGGAAATAAAGTTGTAGACCTAGTAAAAAAATTAATGCCCTACTGGATGTATGTGCCTGGCTGAGCAGTAAGAGGGTGGAAAAGGAGAAAACCTTCTACATTAACATCTATACTCTCCAAACCAGTGTGAAGTGCATGGTAGACGGTATGACCCAATGTGCCAATTATTACGGCTATTTCCCATAACAATCACGTATGAAATGCTGGAAGAATCCTTGTTTAAATATGCGTGCACGCTACAGTTATTCTAAGCTTGTCTTTGCAGTCCCTATGGGAGCAATACGTAGGGAGTTGTAATACATTCCTACGTTCAACACTTAAAGTTGGGTCTGAAAGCTCTGTAAGTAGGTTTTCACGAAATAGTTTTCTATGTCTTCAAACGTTTTCCGGTTCAGTTCCTTCAACACCTTCGTGACACTCTCCCACGGGTCATACAAACCTGTGAACATTAGTGCTGTCCTTCTTTATATCTGCATCTACATCTACAACTACATATGCATGATTACTCTGCAATTCACAACTAAGAACCTGACCGAGGATTCATCGAACCACCTTCAACCTATTTCTGTAATGTTCCACTCCCGAAAAGACGTGGAAAAAACGAACATTTAAATCTTTCCGTTCGAGCACTGACGTCTCTTACTTTTGTTCATTTCTTCCGATGCAGATGGGCACCAAAAAATATTATCGCATTTGAAAGATGAAAGTTGGTGACCCAGTTTTCTTGAAATGGTGCTACCGCATGGAAAAGCACCTTTGGTTTAATAACTGCCACCGCAACTCACTTATCATACCGGTGACACTGTCTCCCCTGTTTCACGATCATAAAAAGAGAGTGGCTTTTCTCTGAACTTTTTTGACGTGCAGCGGTAGTCAAGAGGAAGGACGAACGTTGTGTAGGTAGTCTCCGTAGTAGACCTGTAACATTTTGTAAGTGTTCTATCAATTAATCGCAGTCTCTGGTTAGCTTTCCCCATACAGTTATACAGGGTTGTACAGTTAAAAGAATGAAATATTTCGACTTCCGAAATAGAGTAAACAGCTACAACAATGGACAGTTTTATTCAATAGCTGATTATTAGCTTTTTTCTGCAAGCGTTTCAGTTTACTTCGTCAGTGAAGTTATACGTTTTCCTTTGCAGTATGCAGAATGACTTTCTCGACAGAAGAAAGAATTGAAATTGTGGAAACATATCTAAAAATAGATTAGGTTATGGAATCTATCGAAATTTTCTCGGTCAAGTATCCGGACACAGGACTACCTGCAAAGACAGGAATACAGAGCCTGTACAGAATTTGGCGCACCGAGGGTTCTGTGCAAAACGTGAACCGACGACAAATTCTTTCAGTTCGCATACGAGAAGTTATTGCAGACATTCACCGAATAACTATTCAGAACCCAGAGAAGTCTATACGTAAATTGGTCCAACAGGTGCATGTAAGTAGGACGAATTACCAGCGGATATTGAAAAAGTCTTAATTTGAAGCCATATCGCGTGCCGGTTGTGCAACAATTGCAGGAGAACGACAGCCAGAAAGGTTTATATTATTACTCGTGGCTTTTGAAAAACATCAGCGATTGTTTGTTAGACACTTTCCATTACATCATGGGTGACGAAGTATGGTTACATCTTTCCAATCATATGAATGCACAGAACGTGAGGTACTGCGCAACGGAGAACAGTAAATGACAGATATTGAGATAACCGATAGCGGAATGGAAAAGCAGCTACAGTCGCTTTGTAGTGGAAAGGCTTCAGGACCAGATGAGATATCTATAGCATTCTATACAGATTATGCGAAAGTCTTGCTCCCTTTCTAGCACTACTTTATGGAAGATCACTTGAGCAACGAAAGGTACCTAACAACTGGAAAAAAGCGCAAGTCATTCTCGTTTGTAAGAATTACAGACCTATATCGTTGACGTCAATCTTTTGTAGAATTGTGAAACATGTTTTATGAGCAATAATTATGACTTATTTCGGAAATGAACATATTCTCTACGGAAATCCTGCGAAACTCAGCTCGCTTTGTTCATCCATGATATCCACAGCGCAATAGACAATGGCGCTCAAAAAATGGTTCAAATGGCTCTGAGCACTATGGAACTTAACTGATGTGGTCATCAGTCCCCTAGAACTTAGAACTACTTAAACATAACTAACCTAAGGACATCACACACATCTATGCCCGAGGCAGAATTCGAACCTGCGACCGTACCGGTCGCGCGGTTCCAGACTGTAGCGCCTAGAACCGCTCGGCCACACCGGCTGGCAATAGCGCTCAGGTTAATGCTCCTTGATTTCAGTAAGGCATATGGCACAGTCCCTCATTGCTTTCAATGAAAAAAATACGAACTTACGGAGTATCGTAGCAGACCTGCGATCGGTTTCAAGACTTCGTTGCAAATAGTACTCAGCACGTCGCTCTTAACGGAACTAAATTGACAGAGATAAAGGTAATATCCGGAGTACGAGAGGGAAGTGTGATAGGACCGTTGCTGTTTACAATATATATAAATGATCTAACAGAAAGCGTCGGATGTTCTTTAAGGCTATTCGCAGATGATGCTGTTATCTATATACCAAGGTAGCAACGCCAGAAAGTTGTAAGAATTTGCAGAACGACCTACAGAGAATTGATGAATGGTGCAGGTTCGGGCAGTTGTCCCTGAACGAAACATATTGCGCATACATTGGAAACGAAATCCTCTACTATACAGCTACACTATTGATGACAAACAGCTGGAGACAGCGTCTGCCGCAAAACGTCTAGGCGTAACTATCCAGAGTGACCTTAACTGGAATGACCACATAAAACAGATAGTGGGAAAAGCAGACACCAGACTCAGATTCATCGGAAGAATCTTAAAGAAATGGAAACCGTCCACGACAGAAGTGGCTTATAAGGCGCTTGTTCGACCGATTCTTGAGTTGGGATGCCTATCAGGTATGACTGATACAGGAGATAGAGAAGATCCAACGAAGTGCAGCGCGTTTCGTCACGGGATCGTTCAGCTGGCGAGAGAGCGTTACGGAGATGCTTAATAAACAACTGTGGCAGTCGTCACAAGAGAGGCGTTGTGCATCACGGAGAGAATTACTATTGAAATTTCGGGACAGCACTTTTCAGAGGAGACGGACAACATATTAGTTCTCCCCACATACATCTCATGTATTGACCATCAGGTGAAAATTCGAGTAATTAGAGCCAATACAGAGGCTTACCGACAATTATTCTCCCCACGCACTATTCGCGAGTGGAACAGGGTTGGAGGGATCAGATAGTGGTACCGAAAGTACCCTCCGCCACACACCTTTAGGTGGCTTGCGGAGTATGATGTAGATGTAGGTGTAACATTGTGTGTCAGCAACCACACCATGGAGAAAACTCGTTGGATAAATATTTTTGGACACTAACCTCTACACAGTTGCATGTATGGAAATTTTTCATACATCTTGTGCTCAACTCACTGGATATGAAAGGCAATACTGCTTCTTCCAGCAAGATGGGGTAACATGCCACACTTCTAACGTATCCCAGTAACGAGTCTGTTACGTTTTCAATGAGGAACGAACAGTCACCAGACAATTATGGCCACTACTTTCACCGAACCTAACAACATGTGATTATTTTCCTGTAGGGACACTTTAAGAACAAGGTCTACGAAACAAATCCACACGCAATGTAGGAACTGAAAGAGAACATCAGCCGTGAAGTTGTCCCCATCGATGTCCGAACTTTACCAGTGTCTATCTGAGAAGCTTGAAACAGTAAAGAGATCGAATTCACAACAAAGTTTCCAAAATTCCTGCAGCTGTTACGAAAGATATCTTCAAAAACTGGGTGAACCACCGCCTTGAGTATTGCATAGCCACAATTGATTGTCATTTTTACGATGTAGTATTTCGTAAGTGAACTTGCATAAATGTTGTATTTTGTGTAAAATACTCAACTTTGTTTCGCGATTAGTTTGTACGTTATTCGATTCTGAATTCGTCAGAGCATTGTGAAACAATCTGTAGTACATATGTGGGTTACTACAAAATATTCATTATTTAGAGACAATACAGATATTTTGTCTAAATCATTTTCCAGTTGGTTTTTATGTTCTGATGACTTCATGAGACGATAAATGATACCATCACCTACAAACACGCGTAGAGGACTGTAGATATTGTGTCGTAAATCGTTTTTTGTAGATGAGGGCCTTCAACACTTCCTTGCAGAACGTCAAGTATCACTTTCGTTTTACAAGATGACTTTTCCTCAGTTACTACGAACTGTGGCCTCTTTTTGACAGAAAATCGCGAATCCAATTGCAGAACTGGGACAGTACTCCGTAGGCAAGCAATTTGATAAGAAGTCCCTTTTGAAGAACGGTGTCATAAGCTTTCTGAAAATCTAGGAATGTGGAATCAATTTTAAGATTCCCTGTCAATAGCACTCATTACTTCACGTGAATAAAGAACTGGATATGATTCAAAAGAACGATGTTTTCCGAATCCGTGCTATGTTTAAAGAAGTCGCTTTGTTCGAGGTAGTTCAAAATGTTCGAACATAGTTATTTTCCGAAGTCTCACTGCAATTCAGCTTATATGCGTGGAATTTCTCTTATTTCCTTCCTTAAATATTAGTGTGACCTGTGCCACTTTCCATTCTTTAGGTACGAATATTTCGTCGAGGGAGAGCTTGTAAGTGATTTGTAAGTATGGAGCTATCGTATCACTATACTCTGAAAGGAACCAAATTCGATCAGAGGAGTTGCCTTTATCAAGTATCTGAAGGTGCTTCGCTTCGCTACGACGAGGATCTGTTTTTCAAAGTTATTCCTGTTGACAGCTGTCCTTCATTCGATTTCGGTAAATTTCACTTCGTCTTCTTTGGTGCAAGATTTTCGGAAAACCGTACTGTCGTATCATCCTGTTCCTTCTTTTTGTCAGTGTTCTCCACATTTTCCTTCTTTCACGGATTCTGCAGAGAACCTCCTCATTCTTTACCTTACCAGTCCAAATGATTTTCAGAATATTTTCTGTAGTACAACATCTCAAACGCTTCGATTTTCTTTTGTTCTGGTTTTCTCACTGTCTATAATTCACTTCCATACAGTGCCGTGTTAAAACCGTACATTCTCAGAACATTATCCCTCAGATTAAGTCCTATGTTTGATTTCAGTGGACTTCTCATGGCTATGAATGACTTCTTTTCCCGTGCTTGTCTGCTTTTTACGAGTACGTCCTCCTTGCTTCATCTGTAATGGGTAATTTTGCTAGCAAGTTAGCGGAATTCCTCAGCTTCGTCTACTTTGTGATCACTAATTTTGATGTTAAGTTTCACTCTATTCTCGTGTCTACTAATCTCATTACATTCGTCTTTTTCAGGTTTACTCTCAGGTCATCGACTATATTCATTAGATTACTCATTCAAGCCAACAGATCTTGTAATTATTCTTCACATTCAATAAGGATAGCAATGCAGTCAGCGTATCTGATCATTAATATCTTTTCGCTTTAAATTTTATTTCCACTATAGATCATTTCTTTTATTTCAGTCGCTCCTTCGATGTATGCATTGAACAGGAGGAGCTAAAGTTTGCCTCTCTGTGTTACACCCCTTTTCATCCGAGAACTTCTTTCTTTGTCTTCCGGTCTTATTATTCCCTCCGTTGCTTCTTCGATGAATACATTGAACAGTAGGAGCGAAACGCTGCATCTCTGTCTAACACCTTTTTTAATGAGAGGACTTCTTTCTTTGTCTCCCGGTCTTATTGTTCCCTCCTGGATCTTGTATTTGTTGTATGTAGTCAATCTTTCCCTATAGCGTACTCGTATTCTTCTCAGAATACATCTTGCACGATTTTACGTTGTCGAATGCTGTTTCTAGGTCGAGGAATACCATGAACGTCTCTGGAATTTTCTTCAGCCATGCTACCATTATCAGGCACAACGTGAGAACTGCCTCTCTGGTGCTTTTAACTTATCAAAAGCCAAACTAATAGTTATCTAACAGATCCTCTATTTTCTTTTATATTCTCCTGTACATTATTCATGTCAGCAGCTTGGATGCATGAGCTGTCAAGCTGATTGAGCAATAACTCTCGCACTTGTGAGCTCTTGCAGCCTTCGGAACTGTGAGGATTACATTGTTCGGAAAGTCAAATGGTCTGTCGGAAGTTTCATAGATTCTAGATACAAATTTGAATAGCCGTTTAGTTGTCACTTACCGCATTGATTTTAGAAATTCCAATTCATCGCTATCTGTATCTTCTGCCTTGCAAGGTCTAAAGCCTTCCAGAGGTCTCTTAAACTCGGAATCTAATACTGGATCCCCGGTGTCATCCATTTCGATTCCAATTTCTTTCTGTACCACATCATTAGACAATTCGTCTCCCTGATAGAGTCCTTCAATGTACTCTTTACACCTACTCGCTGTCTCTTTTATGTTTATCAGTGGAATTCTCTCTAAAGTCTTAATTCTACCACTCGCGCCTTTAATGTGCTGTTTTTACTTTTCTATACGCTCAATCCGTCTTCAAGATGATCACTTGTCTTTCGATTTCTTCATTTCCTTCTTGCAGTCATTTCACAATGGCTGCCCTGAACGTCTTTTTATCTCCGTACCAACGGATTTATATTGCTCTACATTGCCAAACAGACAATGGCTACCCTCTGGCAGTTTTGTTGGGGAATACTGCAACATCCTCTGTGAAGCCGGAATCTCTCACCATGTGGTATTCACATCTTTGGCGATCTAAAAAAGACATGCGAGGACATCGGTTTCAGACGGACGAGGAAGTGCAAGGGTGGGGGCGGTTGTTGATGCGTGTGGTGACTGCTTTTGAGTGGAACAACCATTCCATGGTACCAGTGTGGCGGGTGTTCGGTTTTCATTTGACTACCCCTTATAGGAGTAATACCCTGAATTTCGAACCGATGTCTCTAATGTCGGTTTGCAGAAGGATGCTGAAAGTTACACAAAGAACGAAAATTACAAATTACCTGAAAAAAACTACTAATTCTCAAATAGCCAACACGGATACAGAAAACATTGTACTTATAAAACGCAACTAACTCTTTAATCACGCGAAGTAATGAGTGCTATCGACAGATAATCTCAAAATGATATCACATTTCTAGATATCTAGCAAGCTGTTGACATCGTTCTCCACAAGAGACTTCTAATGAAATTGGGAGCATACGGATAATCATCTCACTTGTGTGATTGGATTCCTTATTTCCTGTCAGGAAACTCAGAGTTCGTAGCACCTGACAGAAAGTAATCCAGTTAAAGAGAAGTGATATATGGCGCTCAACAAAGAGGTGTTATCACCCTTTGTTTTCCTAACCGATTTGTACGATTTAGGAGACAACTTGAGCTGCTCTTTTAGACTGTTTGCAAATTTTTCTGTTATTTTTTGTCGCCTGAAGTTATCAGGTGACCAGGACCGATTGCAAAATGGTTTGCATGAGATATTTGGGTAGTGCAGAAATTGGCAATTGGCCCCAAATAATGTGAAGCGTGAGGTCATTTACATTATACTAAAATAAATCCGCTAGATTTCGGCCACACGATATGTGACACAAATCTAAAGGCTGTGAATTCAGCTAAATACTTAGGAATTATAGTCACGAGCAACTTAAACTGGAACAGTGCCACTGATAACGTTGTGAGAAAAGCTAACCAAAACTGCATTCTACTAGCAGGACACTTGGTAGAAAACACAACAGGTCTTCTAAACCGACCGTCTAGAGTCTACAACACCCTTGTCGGACCTCTTGTGGAGCACTGCTGCGCACTGAGCGATCCGCATCAGATAGGGTGACGGAGTGTAACGACAATTATACGCATAATAATTTTTTTCTTTATGAATTTAGATAAATTAATAATAGCAATGTGTTGAATTTCTTTTTCGATTCTTTTCGTGTCATGTTAACGAAACTGTGAGCAACTTTTGAAACGAATATTATTATTTACGTTAGATTTCAAATAATGTGGTAATCAAAGGAAAGTGTATTTAATGTTAAAACTATTGTAAGATGTGAAAATTGTAATTTATACACTTGGTCCATACGTAGGTAATGCATTAGGATATGTGTAGTAGAAAACCTGTGGTGAATACCCTACCTGTAGGGGAGCGGGAAAAGATGGAGGCAGGCGGGCGGAAAAACGCACACTGGCGCGGTTCGGCACAACGGGCTCAGTAACACTGTCGGAGGCGAGCAACAGTCGGAAGTACACGTACTGTACCGAGGAGGCTACCCAGGAAAAGTGGATTCCATTGAGCCTCGGATGAACCGATTCCGACGACTACTTGGCATGGCTATATTCTGAGGCACAAAATTGGAAAAATTACGACGCTAAGAAGATGGAAAGTGCCGATGTTGTGTGAGCCTTAGCCGTGCTTGCATGTGTGCCGTGCTTCTCGCTATCTCGCTGCCCGCCATCCGCCGCACCGACTTGCACAGGTCAAACATTTATTTCATCTTTAGAAGTGTATCTGTGTGGACCAGTGTCGAAAATGTTTCTAACTGTTCAATAATAACGTGACTTTTACCAGAATTGCTTTAGCCATGACTTATCCTGATCACTGACCTGGATAGGATCCTTACCTCGTATTGTGCAATCCGAGTATCCTAAACTGAAAGTTTAATGTTTGTGTTAATGAAAATCATCAGCAGATTAATCTATGCCATAAAGGGATCTATAGTTCTGTGTGTTGTTGCAAATGTTGGTAAAGAACAAAAGAGTTTTTTTTCAATTGAGTTAGCGATGTTATTTAATTAATTTGAGACAGAAATAATGACAGTTTAATTATTCAGAAGTAAGACAAAAGAGTAGTTATCCAAAGATTGGTAATTTTGAGTGTTAATTTGCCTTCAGTACTTAACAGTTTCAGTATAACGACTATAACAGTTTCAGGGCCCCCCCCCCCCCTTTTTTCTCTTGTCCATTCGTTCAAACCTTGATGTGTACTGATCAGATTTGACCAGAAAAGCTAAATTCTATATTCATCCTAAATGTATTAGTGTTTTCCATTATTCATAGTGATATTGTGTGTGTACTTTTAAGATTGTCAACGCTAGGGCAATCTATGCCCGATTTCAGTCTGCTCAACATACAAAATGCAGTTAGTAGTAATCATTACTGTGTGGTGTTGTGTAAATGTAGCTCGTCCAAATTAGCACAAAAAGAGAAAACTTTAGTTCAGTGGAATTTTCTGGTTCCAAACTTTGCCATATGACGTATCATTACTACGTGTTACTATGCTTGTACATGCACCCACTTGTACAAGGAAAAACTCATTCATTGCCTAAGTAGGCTGGCGACCGAATTGTTAATTATAGGTAGCATCTACTGTGTGTACTTCTTGTCCGTGCGAAAGAGTAATTATACTTTATATTTGCTTGATGCTTCACTGTAGTTATTGACTGAAGATAAGTCCGATCTTGCTTCTATTAGGTACACGCGGTCAACTAATGTACTAAAACTCCTTGTTTATAAGGTGAAGCCCGTGAACTTATTACAGTACAGGCTTTATAGAGCTAACCTACGTCCGAGTAGGGCGGTAGTGTTACAAGTGGCTTCCCGGTGACAGGACATCCAGCTGTTGTCGGTTACAAATTAAAGTAAATACCGAACAGTGGATGTTCAGTGGCACGAATAGCAATAAAGTTTAGTAAAAGAAACTGCAGTGTGAGCCAAGTATAATAGTGTGGTGTAGTTGGCATTTAGTATGGACAGAAACGTAGACGGGGTAGGTGCGCCAAGCGAAATGGAGAATGCGGCTGGCAGTAGCCGGAGTTTACGCGGCCAGATAACAGATGGCGTTAGCGAAAGACAGTTGGCGTACATACAATACCACGAACATGTCAATGAACAGATTGAAAGGTTGAGATCGCCTCGGACACAGCAAGAGACAAAACAGGAAGCAGAGGGTGACTTTGTAGATGATAGTGGGTATGTGAATGAATCCACTGACATGTTTGATTCTCCACAGATAAAGAAAGAACCGAAAGAAACTTTTGAAGTAGGATCGGAAGACACCGATTCCGTAGAACAAAACAGCGTGAAAATTTTAAGCATAAACGATTTATTTGAACAATTAACCAAACAAATTTCAGGACAGAGTGAGCAGATCAAAACACAGAATGAGCAGCTTAAAACACATGTTGATCGGCAGCTCAAAACACAGAGCCATCAGCTCAAAACACAGAATGAACAGCTTAAAACACACGTTGACGAGCAACTCAAAACACAGGTGGATCAAATTAAAGCACAGGTTGAAGGACAGGGAATTAAAATTAGTAAACAAATAGAACAGGTAGAACAAAAAGTGGGTAATTTAAGTTCTGTGGTAAATACTCTGAAATTTGAAATTGATGTTATTAACAAAAATATGGATACTATGCAGAAGGAAATTGGTAACATTAATAGTAGATTTGATGTTGAAATTCTCAACATTCAAGAGAAAGTAGAACCTCTGGTGGAAACTAAGGTAGTCGAAAAAGTTTTCGGTCTTAAGACTGAGATCGTGAACGAATGTCAACACGGGATATCACAATTGAAAAAGGTAGTTTTGGACACTGAAAGTGATTTAAGTAAAAAAGTAACCGGATGTGTTCACAATTGTGAATAAAATACTACGAAAATTCAGGGCAAAATTTTCGATCTGGAGAGCAAAATTAAAGATAGGCCTGGTGTTGTCTGTAATGGCACACCAATTACGAAGCTGCTAGAAGGCGAGGAACGCTTCGACCCAGCCAAGAAACATAACGGGTGGCATCCGTTAGATTTTGTCAAAAATTGCGAGAGAGTATTTCCTGAGCACTTGTCTGATCAGGAAAAGATAAACGTAGTAATTAGCGCCTTAGCAGGTGACGCTAAGCGCTGGGGAATAAATTTAAATACCGAACGAATGACGTTCGAAGAATTCAGGCAAAGATTTACGGAAGAATATTGGTCTGAACAAAAGCAGGACCATTTATGGCGGGAGTTCATCATGGCCAAACAGCATGATAACAGGGGCAGGAACTCTTTGAAAGATTTCTGCGAGCATTGGTACCGGAAATTGACGCATTTAAAAGGCCGAAGATCAGATTCAGAAATTATCTGGGAGCTATATAAAAAGCTTCCGGAGGATTCCAAGAGGTATGTAGGAAGCAATCATCGTAGCTTCCAAGCATTTCTAGAAAGGGTCGAAGATGAAGACCATTGGCGCGAAAGTCGTGCCAATTATCAAAGTTTTGGTAACCGTAATAACCGACACGAGGACGAACGAAATGACGGCGATGGATTTCGCGTCAATGTAATACAGAGAGGAAGAGGCAGAGGAATTAATCCAGGTCGCGGTAGAGGGTATACCGCGCAAAATAATAACGACGCGGGAAACTAATTTCCGCGAACGTTGCGGGCCAAACGGAAGCGGACATTACATACCGGCCCCGATTCAAGAAAAGATACCGGACCGACCGTAATGTAATGGGACAGGCTAGGGACGAGCATGGAACGCCGCGACGTGTTGTGGCGAAACAAGCGTCAGGGGCGAGCCAGAATGAATCATCGCTGCCTCACAGAGCGCTACATGTTAACAGGCGAGTGGAGCATCAGAGGGCAACGGCCCAGCCTAGCCGAACATCTGTTCGGAAAGAAGCCGCTAGCAATACGGCAGCAGTAGATACGAACATAGCCGTCAGAGCTAAAGAAAATTTTACGAGTGATAATTCCGTGGCAAAGGAAACAATAATTGAAACTGTGAATACACAGAGAGGTGCGGTTAGCAGTGTTTGCAATGAGATAAAAGGCGAGGATGAATTAGCAGAAGTAACTGATTGGCGTGTGCAGATCGATGATCTGTACAAGGGCCTAAAGCAATGTGAGTGGGAGGATTTTAAAAGGGAGTATGAGGCGAAGAAATTAGTTGGTGGAAAGAGAGATAGTAGGGACGTCCATAAAGTGACGTGGCCCAAATTTGAAGAGGGGAAAATAAATAGCGCCGCGCAAAGTACGCGTGCTGCCAATAGGATGAAGGTTAATGATAGGAAGGATTTGGAGGATGAAATCCTCCGTATTGATGAAGAAATAACTTCTGCTAACAGTCCGCCAATAGTACAAGCTGCTACCGAGAGGCACCGTGGAGAAGGGGTAGATGATTACCTGAAAGTAATTAAAGTCCACGAGGATTACACTGAATATGAAGTCACAGTGGATGTGAATAAAGCTGAGGATGAGGCCGTTTTGCCAAAAGAGGAGATTGAATTAAAATCGAAGCCTGACGACAATACAGAGGAAGAACTTAGTGCCTGTCTCAGAAAAGCTTTTATGTTAGAACCTGAAAGCGATCCGGAATGGTCGGATTCCGACGATAGTTCGGATGATGAAAGGTACACAAATACAGACGAAAATGAATGTACTAACGCTCCCTATTGTGCAAAAGTAGCGTGCTTAAGTGAATCTGATGTTGAGGAAGAGTGTAGTGATGACTCTAGTGAAGATGAATTTTCAGGTGTAAAGGAAAATGAATATACTTTTACTGAAAGAGGGTATGAGAAAATCAGTGAAAATAATAGGGATGCAGTTAATTGCGGTATTGTACCTAACGATGACGACGTATCAAAGCAAAATCCAGACGTTGAGACCGAACAAAGAAAGAAAGAGCCACCGGACGACTCAGGGTTTATTTCGCGAAGAGTTCAGGTAATTGATAACTTTGAACTTCCGGAACCCAAGAAACCGCCAGATATATGTGAAGTAAATGTTAAAAGCATATCTTGGGACGATGTTATTGTCGACCCGGATTTGCTCAAGGAAGACCACGGTAATGAAAAACATTCGACGACTAAACAAACTATAATACCAATTGAAATTTATAACGTGGAATTGCAAGTACTTCTTGATACTGGGTCTCAGATAAGTGCAATTTCTCAGTCATTTTTCGAAGATATTTGTGATAAGCCTGGGCTAGTAATTATGTCAGTGACAGGTGTAAAAATTGTTGGTGCAACTGGTAAGGCTAGCAAGCCGGTAAAGAACCAGATTTTGGTTGAATTTAGTACAAAAGGACAAAACTTTGAACATGATTTCTTGGTTGTGCCAGACTTGAGTACTGAAATGATTTTGGGAATAGATTGGTTGGATAAAGAAAAGGTTATTATTGACTGTAGCCAGGGAGTGATCAAAATAAATAGTACATTTAGGAATTTGGAATTAAATTTTGAGGAAAGTGGGAAAGTGTTTGATTCAGAAATCGATTCTTTGTTGTTGGAGATCGACCAAGGGAATGATGGGTTGACAAACAAGTACGAGGTGTACCATGTCCAGAGAATATTAAATGAGAGTGACGAGCAGGGGCAGGAATTTAAGGGAATGGTGGAAAATTTAGAGGGAATATCTCCCGAACAGAAAGCAGAATTACTTGAAATTTTAGATAGTAACCGCCCCGTATTTTCGGACAAACCTGGCCTAGTTAAGAATTTTGAATATCAGATTGAGACCATAAACCTTTCTTCGCAAGACCTTTTTCGATACCCATATCAAAGAGGCAGGCTGTTCAAGTGGAAATAGATAAAATGATAGAGTGGGGGGTAATCGAACGAAGTAGCAGCGAGTATAATAGTCCCCTTATCATAGTGAACAAAAGGGATGGGGGAGTGAGAGTAGTTATCGACGCCAGGACTTTGAACAAAATTGTAAAGAAGGAAATAGACAGACCTGAAAATCTGGACGAAATGCTCCAAAAATTTTATAACGTGAAGTATTTAACCAGCCTGGATATGACAGCCGGATACTGGCAAATCCCATTAAGTAAAGAATCCCGTAAATATACCGCTTTTCTATTCGCCGGGAAATGCTATCAGTATAAAGTAGTGTCGTTTGGGCTTAGCACTTCTGTGGCAGTATTTATTAGGGCACTGGACTTTGTGTTAGGGAGAGAACTGAGTTCCCGGCTAACCATTTATGTCGACGATTTACTGATTGCTACAGAAGCATGGCAAGAGCATTGCGAGTTGTTGCGGAAAGTTTTTGTTGCTCTACAAGCAGGGGGCATGACGCTTAAGTGGAAGAAATGTGAATTTGTGAAATCGGAAATAAAGTTTCTGGGGCACATTATTACCACAAACGGCATTGGCAAGGATCCGGAAAAGTTAAGTGCAATATCAGGATGTCCGGCTCCTAGAAATAGAAAACAGTTGAAAGCCTTTTTAGGTTTATGTGGGTTCTATAGAAAGTTCGTCAAGGGGCAAGTTTTTAATAGTCCTCATCTGAATAATTTACTTAAGAAAAATAGTGCTTTTGTGTGGACTGAAGGGTGCATGAGAGATTTTGAAAAATTGAAGAACGAACTTTTGAATGACAATATTTTGCATCACCCCATACTATCAGAACCTTTCCATATGAGTACTGACAGCAGTGCTTATGGAATTGGTATAGAAGTTTTCCAAGAAATCGGTAATGACAAAGAGATCGAACACAGGACTATCGCATTTGCAAGTAGAACTCTAACAAAATACGAGAGGAACTACACTATTTCGGAAAAGGAAGCTTTAGCCATTATATGGGGGCTAAAGAAATTTAGAAATTATCTGTGGGGCCATAAGCTCATCATACATACTGACCACAAAGCTTTAACTTTTCTTAAAGATTGCCGTTTACTTAATGGTAGGCTGACTCGTTGGGCTTTGTACCTACAACAATTTGATTACGATATTTGCTATGTTAAAGGTACTGAGAATTATGTGGCAGATGC
This sequence comes from Schistocerca piceifrons, assembly GCF_021461385.2. NCBI lineage: Eukaryota > Metazoa > Arthropoda > Insecta > Orthoptera > Acrididae > Schistocerca > Schistocerca piceifrons. Next base: position 205,212,868 of record NC_060144.1, read on the forward strand.
TTTATCTCGATTGCCTAATGGTATGAGTGAAGTGCCAAATGAAAATGGTGAAGAGGGTACTTTTCAGATAAGGTATATGAAAGAGGTTTCAGGAAAGAGGAAAATTGAGCAGATATGTAAAAATATGAGATACCATCAGAATGAGGATTCAACCTGGAAATCAGTGAAGGTAAACTTTGACAGTGTGCAGTATCCTCAAATTAAGAAATATTACAAAATTTATAAAGGCATTTTATATAGAAGGAAAGATTTAGCCACTGAGGAATGGAGAGTATGTTGGCCACACCAGTTTGATACCGAGGTCATAGATTATTTTCATTTAGCATTGGGGCATAGTGGGCCAAAGAAATGTTTGGATAAATTGAATAATGTAGTAGTGATTACTGGTAGTATAAGTAAGAAGGTAAAGGAACGAATTAAGTCATGTGATGTCTGTCAAAAAGCCAAAGTGCCGAACAAAACTAGTAGGGGACCAATGCAAAGCACGTTGCCTGAAGACACCCTAGACTTATTATCGGTAGATTTATATGGTCCCCTCCCAAAGACTTCGGGGAATTGTGCATATATTTTGGTGATATTGGAAGTATTTTCAAAATTTGTGAAATTATACCCCTTGAAAAAAGCAACAGCAAAAGCTGTATTTAATAGGATGGTCGAATACTTTAGGACCATCGGGAAACCCAAAGCAGTACTATCTGACAATGGACCCCAGTTCATATCCAAATTTGGAAAGAAGGAATGGAGAGAAATGGTGTGGAGGTTAAATATATCTCAGCTTATCATCCTGCTAGCAACCTGGTTGAAAGGTACATGCGAGAAATCGGGAGATTGTGTAGAACATACTGCAGTCACAATCATAGAGCCTGGGGCAGGTTTATATCGGATTTTGAGAATGCCATGAACACATTACATCATGAAACTACAGGATTCCCACCGGAAGAAATTTTGTTAGGCAGAAGTAGTAAAAGTTTAATTGAAGAAAAACTAGAGTTTCCACCTTGTACAAGTTTGGAATTGGATCAAAAGAAAGAATTGGTGATAAAAAGGGCAAAGCAAAAAGCTGAATCTAGATCTAAAAGACACAATAAAAATTTAAAAGTTTCAAAATTTAAAATTGGAGATTATGTTCTTTTAAAAACCCACGAAAAGTCTAGTGAACTAAACCATGAAATTTCAAAATTTAAATATATTTATAATGGACCATATATAATACAGAATCTTCCACACGACAATGCTTACTACCTGATCTACCCAAAATCCAAAAGACCTTTAGGCGTAAGAAATATTGTGGACCTGAAACTGTATGTACCTAGGAACGAGTAAATGTGCTGTATCTTATGCTGAACCCAAGTTATTCTAAATGTATCTAATCTTGGTAAATGTCTGTATACCCTTGAAAGTGTGCTAATGTAGTTATGTGAGTTTCAGATTACCAATTGTACTGTAACTGTAAAAATGTATGGAGAAAAGGACTGAAAAGAAAGGATAAATGCTATCAGTCAGATAAAAGATGGGACTGTCAAAATGAAAATGGGCAGTGTATGAACCATAATATGAAGGACTGCCAAATACCAATGAGGGCAGATAAATAATCGATGGAAAGTTGTAAATGTGATCCAGGAGATGTGACAATATGAAGTGAAAAGGACTGCCCAAATCCGCATAATAGGCAGCAAATATGTGTAATTAATTTTCTGAATATATGTGTGTGTTTTGTTTAGTAAATAAGAAAATGGACTGCTATTCAAAGCAAGCACCGACAAATTATCTTATAGTGTATACAAAATATGAAATTGTTTTTGTAGTTAAATGTTTGTATTCCAGAATTTTAAATTATTTCTTTGAGAAACTTAGAAAAAATGAGTAAATTGCTATTTTAGTGAGGTTATGATGGGAAGTTGGACTGTGCAAAAGGCACTTGAGTAAATGACAAGTAGTTATTCTTGAAGTGTTTAAAAAGTGTAAACCTATATACAGTGAGTAAAAGGAAATATGTAGTGTAAATCTTTTTGGATAATTAAGTAAAGATTCGGAACCACTGTATAATCGTAAGATTTAGTGTTCCCATAAAATTTGGACTTAAGAAAATTTTCTGGAAACAGGGGCATGTGTAACGAGAATTATACGTATAATAATTTTTTCTTTATGAATTTAGATAAATTAATAATAGCAATGTGTTGAATTTCTTTTTCGATTCTTTTCGTGTCATGTTAAAGAAACTGTGAGCAACTTTTGAAACGAATATTATTATTTATATTAGATTTCAAATAATGTGGTAATCAAAGGAAAATGTATTTAATGTTAAAACTATTGTAAGATGTGAAAATTGTAATTTATACACTTGGTCCATACGTAGGGAATGCATTAGGATATGTGTAGTAGAAAACCTGTGGTGAATACCCTACCTGTAGGGGAGCGGGAAAAGGTGGAGGCAGGCGAGGCGGAAAAACGCACACTGGCGCGATTCGGCACAACGGGCTCAGTAACAGACAGTCGGAGGCGAGCAACAGTCGGAAGTACACGTACTGTACCGAGGAGGCTACCCAGGAAAAGTGGATTCCATTGAGCCTCGGATGAACCGATTCCGACGACTACTTGGCATGGCTATATTCTGAGGCACAAAATTGGAAAAATTACGACGCTAAGAAGATGGAAGGTGCCGATGTTGTGTGAGCCTTAGCCGCGCTTGCATGTGTGCCGTGCTGCCCGCTATCTCGCTGCCCGCCAACCGCCGCACCGACTTGCACAGGTCAAACATTTATTTCATCTTTAGAAGTGTATCTGTGTGGACCAGTGTCGAAACTGTTTCTAATGGTTCAATAATAACGTGACTTTTACCAGAATTGCTTTAGCCATGACTTATCCTAATCACTGACCTAGACAGGATCCTTACCTCGTATTGTGCAATCCGAGTATCCTAAACTGAAAGTTTAATGTTTGTGTTAATGAAAATCATCAGCAGATTAATCTATGCCATATAGGGATCTATAGTTCTGTGTGTTGTTGCAAATGTTGGTAAAGAACAAAAGAGTTTTTTTTTTTGAATTGAGTTAGCGATGTTATTTAATTAATTTGAGACAGAAATAATGACAGTTTAATTATTCAGAAGTAAGACAAAAGAGTAGTTATCCAAAGATTGGTAATTTTGAGTGTTAATTGGCCTTCAGTACTTAACAGTTTCAGTATAACGACTATAACAGTTTCATGGCCCCCCCCCCTTTTTCTCTTGTCCATTCGTTCAAACCTTGATGTGTACTGATCAGATTTGACCAGAAAAGCTAAATTCTATATTCATCCTAAATGTATTAGTGTTTTCCATTATTCATAGTGATATTGTGTGTGTACTTTTAAGATTGTCAACGCTAGGGCAATCTATGCCCGATTTCAGTCTGCTCAACATACAAAATGCAGTTAGTAGTAATCATTACTGTGTGGTGTTGTGTAAATGTAGCTCGTCCAAATTAGCACAAAAAGAGAAAACTTTAGTTCAGTGGAATTTTCTGGTTCCAAACTTTGCCATATGACGTATCATTACTACGTGTTACTATGCTTGTACATGCACCCACTTGTACAAGGAAAAACTCATTCATTGCCTAAGTAGGCTGGCGACCGAATTGTTAATTATAGGTAGCATCTACTGTGTGTACTTCTTGTCCGTGCGAAAGAGTAATTATACTTTATATTTGCTTGATGCTTCACTGTAGTTATTGACTGAAGATAAGTCCGATCTTGCTTCTATTAGGTACACGCGGTCAACTAATGTACTAAAAATCCTTGTTTATAAGGTGAAGCCCGTGAACTTATTACAGTACAGGCTTTATAGAGCTAACCTACGTCCGAGCAGGGCGGTAGTGTTACAGGAGGACATCGAAAAAGTTCAAACAAAAGCCGTCGTTTTGTATTATGGTGAAGCAGAGGAGAGAATGTCACGGATATAAGACATGAGTAGGGTGGCAATCACTAAAATAAAGGTGAATGTCGTTGTGGCAGGATCTATTCGCTAAATTTGTCACCAGTTTTCTCCTCCGAATGCGAAAATATTTTTTTCTCTCTCACATACATAGGGAGGAATGATCATTGTAATAAAATAAGAGAAATCACACGTAACGCGGAATAATTTAGATGCTTTTCCAACGTTCTGTTCAAGACTGAAGCGGTAGAGAAATAGCTTGAAGGTGGTTCGATGAACCCTCTGTCAGTCACATAACTGTGAACAGCAGAGCAGTCAAGTAGACTTAGATTCAAATGTAGAATATTTACGTCTGCGTCCTAGCAGCCAACAAATGCGGCAAACGTAATAAATTTTCTTGACTGTGGCGTGTATACACGATGAGTTCAAAAGTATGTGGACACCTAGCTGAAAATGATTTACACATCCGTGGCGCCTTCCATCGGTAATGCTGGAATTCAATATGGTGTCGGCCCTCCCTTAGCCTTGATGAAAGCTTCCACTCTCGCAGGCATACGTTCAATCAGGTGCTGGAAGGTTTCTTGAGGAATGGCAGCCCATTCTTTACGGAGTGTTGCACTCAGGAGAGGTATCGATGTCGGTCGGTGACGCCTGGCACGAAGTCGGCGTTCCAAAACGTTCCAAAGGTGATCTATAGGATTCCGGTCTGGACTCCGTGCAGACCAGTCCATTACAGGCATGTTATTGTAATGTAATCACTCCGCCACAGGCCGTGCATTATCAACAGGTGCTAGATCGTGTTGAAAGATTCAATCGCTATCCCCGCATTGCTCTTCCACAGTGGGAAGCACGAATGTACTTAAAACATCAATGTAGGGCTGTGCTGCGATAGTGCAAAGACAAAATATTAATGGGTGCAAGCCCCATCCATGAAAAACACGACCACACCGTAAACCACCGCCTCCAATTTTCCTGTTGGCACTACACACGCTCTCAGATGCCGTTCACCGGGCATTCGCCATACTCACATCCTGGCATCGGATTGCCACATTGTGTACATGATTCGTCACTCCACACAATGTTTCTCTAGTGTTCAATCGTCCAATGTTTACGCTCCTTACACTAAACGAGATGTTGTTTGTCATTTACCGGCGTGATGTGTGGCTTATGAGCAGCCACTCGACCATGAACTCCAAGTTTTCTCACCTCCCACCTAACTGTCGTAGTACTTGCCGTGGATCCTGATGCAGTTTGGACTTACTGTGTGATGGTCTGGATAGATGTCTGCCTATTACACATTACCAGCCTCTTCAACTGTCGGCGGTCTCTGTCAGTCAACAGACGAGGTCGGCCTGTACGCTTTTGTGCTGTATGTTCCTTCACTTTTCAACTTCACTATCACATCGGATGCTCTTTCACGATGAGTAATGGCTACTGAGGCCGCTGATATGGAGTAGCTGGCAGTAGGTAGCAGCACAATACACCTTATACGAAAAACGTATGTTTTTGGGGGTGTCCGCATACTTTTTATCACATAGTGTATGTCTCCCACTCACTTAATCCATCTCGCTCTCTCTGTCTCTCTCTCGCAGTGACCTTTTCTTAATAGGGATGTGTCTCCTGAGAGCTTGTTGGAGCATCACTGATTTACCCAGAGGGTAGTGCAGTTCGCACATTTTTGCGGGATGGCTTCTTAGCTTTGTGAATCACATGAAATGATGTCATAAGGACTTCCTCACTGGGTTGTGCGATGGCAGCCCTGCCATCTGCTAAACATCTGAGCGAAGTAAATACAGCCAACTGTTGAGGCCGAGGAATGTCCTTGCTACTGCAGTTCTGGTAATTGTTTCAGGGCTGTCAATACAGTTACCCTGCCGTTGAGTCAAAACGGTCAATAATTTCTTAGAAAAATGTTTGCGGTCGTCTACAGAGCGATGGCTGTACCCAGGCGTACACTTCCTAGTACGAAGAAAAAAGACGGCCACGAATATCTATCTTTAAGACTCGTAACACACGAAAATCGCATGGAGAGTGATGGGGACTGTATGGGGGTGTGTTAGGGTTTCCCAGCGACACTACTGCATCCTAGTCGAAAGAACCTTGGCAATATGTGGATGGACACCATCCTGCAATTTTTCTGGACGTATGGGCTTGATGGCTCGCTTCTAATTTGGCTAACTCTTCTCGTACCGTTGTGCGTTATTTGTGGTGCTGAGTTCCGGAAAGTCAGTGACAGTGGATCCTTGCAGTGAAAGAAGAAGTTCATCATGGCCTTTCGGGAGCTGGCGTGCCTGTTTTTTCCACTAAGCTGCAAGAGTTTTGCTGTGAACCTTTACATATCGTCCAAACAGTCCTGATATCTTCCCACGCCATTTCTATACTTTTAGAGCCCTGTAAAAAGATGTTCGTGGCCGTCAATTTGCTTCGGAAGAAGAGGTGCCAACTTGAGATTAAGCATGAAACCGTAGATAATGGCAAACATCTTCCATTCTCACTTGTCTCTATTTGTACTGACCTTTCTCTTTCGCCGGCCGCGGTGGCCGAGCGGTTCTAGGCGCTTCAGTCCGAAACCGCGCGACTGCTGCGGTCGCATGTTCGAATCCTGCCTCGGGCATGGATGTTTGTGATGTCCTTAGGTTAGTTAGGTTTAAGTAGTTCTAAGTTCTAGGGGACTGATGACCTCCGATGGTAAGTCCCATAGTGCTCAGAGCCATTTGAAACAAACCTTTGTCTTTCAAGGTTAAGGCTGGCCGGAATATTCTCGTAAGATGTTTGGGTTAATGAAACATAGCATTTCAGTAACGTTTCTTGTGTTTGCATAAACATCATGAGCTACAGAATGATCTTGAAACGCACTTGGCGGTCAGTGTATGGCGACACTTTGTGATACTCCGTGTGGTGCTCTCAGGGTTTTCGCCATTTAAAATTTGCAGCGCATCAGTCGTGTTTAACATGCTTTCTATCTTGTTCATTTGTCAGATAGAAACGAGTAAACCAAAAGCTACTTTAAGTTCGTGGCTGTCGCTGTATAACGAATCTTTGGTACTGTTCGTATGAGGCTCTCATCATGCTTTCCTAGTAGACTTTATAGAATAACATTTGTATATAATACGCTTTCATTCTCATTCACATACTGCATTAACCTGTGTTAGCTTTCAGCTCTGTCTATTACGAAACTTCGTAATTGTGCTTCCATTAAACTAAACCGACTGCAGTTGACATCATACGCTATGCTCCTTGTAATTACATTTGTCTGTGAAATATATTTTATACATACTAGTGAATTGATTTAAATACTTGATTATGAAAAGGTCAAGGTAACCGATGATAACAATCCACTTCTTCACCGTGTCCATGTATTCTCGTTACTTCAACTTAATAGTTCGTTTTATGAATGCTCATTTACGAGTACTCTATACATGTATTTCACGTGAAAAGTCGCTGGTGAGCAGAATAGCAGACACATCCAGCTATTCCATGTTCTCTACTGTACCCGTTCTATTTATGAATACAGTTTTATGATTGCATGTTTCAATCTGGGCAATAAAAGAAGTTAGGTCAAAGCACTAATTTATCGTGGCGTATTGAGGCAAGTCTTTTGTGAGCAAGGCCTTTGTTGCTAGTCAGAATCGAATGTGAGAACCAGGACTTTGTAACGCATATAGGACGCAGCCGAATTCCAAACAACGTTTCGGAGACTATTCAGTGATATTTTCCAAGTATTTCGGTTTTAGAGGTACGTGGCGACCGGAGGCTTTATAAAGAGTAATAGCATTTCATCTGAAATGTTACTCCCATTTAGCTTTGTGCAGCGTTGAAACGATCTGCATAACAGAGCAGATTTCGGGCGTAAGCAGTGTTTGTATCGTTTGGAAACAAACCTCTTCCACTCACACTAAGTGCCACTTACAACAATAATACTCACTCTGCTCTCCTCCCTCTAACTTGCATTCAGTTGGGGAGAGTGTTGTACTTTGGAACACTTATTCGAATTTCGCCTACAATGGAAGTTTAATACATTTTCATATTCCATTTTGAAATCATAGTATTAACTTTATGTGTGCTTCAGTGTTTTTCTGAAATTACAAACATTACTCCAGGAAAGTAATGTTTATCCAAATGTGAAAAGCTGTTCCCTGGGGCAACGTGGTCATGCATCTAGGTACAAATAATCTGTTCCAATCGAGAAAATCTTGTTAATACTGCTTTTAATAGGCTATGTTTTCCATTAATACTCTACTACACAATAATCAATAATTTGAATCATATTGTATTACCGGCAACCAAAAACCACTTACATGTTAAAACATTTAGAAACGGAAGATACTGGCAACTAGCAGAAAATTGCTCCAAGACGTGGAAAATCGTTAAGAATATAAAGAAACTTAATTTTCTAACATTTACGGTACAAGACCTTGTTCCATTTCAGGGTGGTTTCAAGATGCTGCGCCACCGAAGAACAACGGCTTAACGGTCCACGTTTATTTAAGTACGCTGCACAACACAACTAAAGGACCACTTTTTCGAAACCCTGTAATCCTATCCCATTCCAAAGCATAAGATTGAAATTTATGTTAAAGGTGTCTACGAACTTTGTCTGTAATGGTGCAAAAGACGTCAATCTCGGGCTTGTCGACGATTCAGACGACAACCTGCTGACAAATGCAAAAAAAAATAAAAAAAAGAAAAAGCGAGGCCTGTTGTCGGAAGTCCATGCGAGGTGTAAGGTGGGTTAATGATGACACAGTGGAGTGGCATAAAATTTCACAACTATGCCGAACGCCACCGTGATGTGTCACAGGATGGATAGGTCGTCACATCCCATCTTATCCACTTTTCAACTATTCTCAATATGGCAGCTCTTCGTGATCATGCCACAAGAGGTCACAAAATAGGCGGGCCGGAAAAGAATATATACACTTTGCTGCTTCCAATCCTGTGACAATTTTTCGAGTGGTTCTGAAAGGTCCCTCATGGTTCCATTCTGAACATACAACAGAAATAGCGGTAGCACTGCACTCCAAATGGTTGTGATCAAGTTCAGTTTGGTTGCTTGCCCACGACGTCAGACTGGGGTTGAATCTCCTGAGGTATCAAGAGGGTCTACGGTTGTTAAGAACGTCATCCTGTTAGAAGTCACACTGTGAACTGTCGTTTTCCGCCACAATATGTGCAAAAATCAACTCCCGAAGGAAAGGAGTCGTTATATTGCCACCCTTTCTGCTTTCTCCTAAGGCATTTTAGTGTTGGGTCGGCGCATCGTAGTATCTGAATTGTCTTTCCACTAGGCTTCGCGGTTCTGTCCTCCATAGCAGAGGTGTCGAAACAATAGACGAAACGCGGTTAAGAGGAGTGAAGCATCTTAAATCACTTAATAATAGCAAGTCTTCTGGTCCCGGCTGTATTCCAATTAGGACCCTTTCGGAGTATACTGATGCTTTAGCTTCATTCTTTGTATGATGTTGTGGTCTCCTGACCTTCATCGCCTACATATTCCGCCCTCACAATCATATTCCACACATCAAGACGTTTCACTCGAACCCAAACTCGATAAGATAAAGTCAATGTTGTATGAATTCATGTAAACAATATGCAAATAACAAGTAGGCGCACCGTGGTTGAAATACTCGAGGCTGACATACACACATAGATTCCAGACACGACAGTCACAGGAGCTTGCAGTTCGAGAGAGGCACACCGCATGCCGAAAAACTGGTCCCTTCAGAGGACGAGTCAACCTCGGCCGCCCGTGGAGCGGACAGCATTTGCCCGAGTGAAAGGATGAGCGACCCCGTGTTCGGCTTAAAAGCAAATTCCGCTACATTGTGTGGGAGCGCCCACCCTACACATTCTTTACAAATATAGTGCACAGTTTCAGAGATTTTCACAGGGAGACAGCAAACGCCAAACGCTGATGCTACAGATTTCCGGATTGGTCGCTTTAAACTAAACGTCATTCTCCCATTTTAGAAGAGCAATGCTGATTGGCAGACGATATTTCTGACGCCTGGAGCTGAAGGAGTAATGGAAGAGACCAAAAGATTTATCCCCTCACGCATGGTGTGGAGAGGGGTCATTCCGTTGTCGTCATTGGAGCGAGAACACGTAACGAGAGTGTGCGCGCTCGTACATGTACTCAAAGAGTGAGGAACAAGTCTCTCCTCAGTACTTCACTGGGAGAGCACCTCTGTCAAGAGCGAATCAGAGTGCGACTCTGTATTGAGTCCTTGCGATTAAGCATTGTTCACTGTGTTGGCCGCCACACTTACTGTTTGGTGTGAATGGACCGAGTTATAGTTAAACGCCTGTAAGCAAATTTTTGAGTGGCATTGCGGTGGACTGGTTATCTGACCAGTGTACCAAGCCAATAGTTAGACCAGGGGTGAATAGGAGTCCTTGACTTCAACAAGGCATAGGAAAAGTTTGATTGCCGAAGGTCAATCCACATAGAATGAGAGTTATCTTATTTGTAAGCAGCGAGCGGCGCAGACAGGAGTCATCGCAGCTTACGGTATTGTGCGCTACAGCTCTTGCGAGCCCCATATTTCCTCCACAACAGTACACTTCACTGCATTTCACACGCGGCACCCTTGACCGTACCTAGCTACATTCTAACGGATAATTATTCAAGTTGAGTAGGTGCGGCTCTCAGCCATTCTGCCAAGTCAATAACAATCTTAAACTTTGTATAGAATCCTATCCTTGCCCATCCTTGAGAGGTAACTTCACATCTCTAAAAGAACCCGGAAATAACTTGTTCACTTCATAACTAAAGGTGCCATGGTGATTTCTCAGAATTTTAGCAAAATAAATAATTATTTTCGTTAGTTTCATGTTTTTCTTACAATAGCTAGCACTACTCCAGTACCCAAGTATCCCACTAGTTACGTAAGAAATTTTGTGAATTTTTGTGTCATTTCCGTACAGCGGACGACTGCAGAAGATAATTATTGCTGAAAGTTTCTCAGGCATTTATCTTTAGAACGTTAGTAGCGTCTGTCTGACTTCTGTAGTAGTGTGGGGGTGGAAATTGCATCTTCAAGGGGCCACAGGGTAAAGGGTACATCTCATATTAATCTGTTGCGCAGAATGACAGAATAGTACCCCGCCGCTCACAGAAAATGGGTACCCTGCCAGGATAGGTAAAATAAGTAAGCTACCAGGAGAGGAAAGTGTCAGAATAGTTAGGTACGGCAGGTTGCAGCAGTAGCACTTTGAAGAACTTTGTTTCATGTATTAGCTATTTGCAAAGTTTGGGATCAGAATAGATACCGGTAATGAAGAAAGCACGATTGGAGGGAAAAGGGCGTGTGTTATTGTGTTGGAAAATTTTGCATTTTTTACGATTTTTGTGTAGCTGTTAGGGCATAGAATTTTCAGGTGATAGGCACAGACGCAGAGTGGCGCAGAGACGCAGTGTGACGCAGCATCATCATATAAGTTAGAATTAAGAAATAACATTTTTCTCCCTTTGCAAGCGTACAGGTGGAGATTGGAGACTGTAGCAGAGCAGACAGAACACTAGCTGAGAAGTCACGCCGTTGTTATTGCTGTTGGTTCAACCAACTGGTAAGTGGTCGTACAGTTTTGTAGATAGGGTTGTGGCGTGTTGAAAGAATTTCCATGTTAACGAGAGTACAAGCTAAAAGGTTAATGAGAGACGGCAAGTAGACAAGATGGGGAAGAATCAACCAGATAGACGGCAATTAAACGAGCTTATTGAGAATAGGACAGAAGGCGAACCTGAGAATAGGACAGACGGTGAATCAGAGAACAGGACAGTCGGGGAGCTGCAGAGTCAGCAGGCTCAGTTAGAATGGGATAAAATTGAGACAGATCAGACAGATGGGAATCGCAGGAACGAGAACATCGAATTTCCAGAATATGAAATCCCAGGTAGGGCACATTCTGAGCCAGAAATAGACAGCCCACGTACGAAATGGCAAAGATTACAAGCATAACGAGCACACGAAACGCGTTTGTTTGCCGCATATTCAGGGACAGAATACGCGTCAATACCGTCAATGAACCGGCAGTTAGCTAACGTTCAAAGAGAAGTAGACAGTTAGAAAGAGGGGGAACATTTAGAATACGTTGAAACTATCATACACATTCTAAATATGCCCAAAAACAGACACAGAATTTTGCCGAGTTACGAGCGCCACGAAGAGGTTCCGTCTAAGAAAGTTCAAGTAGAACCAAGGCTAGACGTAACACTCGCGCAGAAATCGAAAAAGAAAACCACGATTAAAGTAATACATGACATGCCACAGGACCAGGCACAGTACCCAGAAGAAAGGAACACAAACATTCAGCCGATACCAATAGAAAGACAAGCAACTGAACCAGTAAATCTAATGACACAACATAATAGCAGCACAGGTACTATACCGTGAACGACGAGAGTAGAAACACACGAACAACACTTTTGTTCACCAATGGTATGATATGACGCGGATATGAGTCAGGAAATTGAAAATAGGCAGACAGGCAGTAGATTACCAGAGAATAAACACGACGACACAAGCAGTGGCAGATTATTTGAATCCATGAATCAGCCACAAACAGGATTTATGAGTATATATGATACAGACCACTTCCTTACAGTTAGAAAATTTCAACATATCAAGGAAGAAGGCGGCAGCTTGCATGCACGCACATTCATCCATTAGTTTCAAGTAGGCTTACCAAACCACTGGAGCGTAGCTCACAAACTTGACTTAATTTGTGCACGCATGTCAGGGACAGTAGCAGAGGTGATGCAAAAGATCGCAGGTACCTGTACGTCTTACCTACAGTTCAGAACAGCATTTCTCGAAAGATATTGGTCTAAGGAGGCGCAAAACAAAATTAAATACGAGTTAATTCAGATGACACCATATGAAAACTCAGGAGAGAAAAGCGTGGTAAGATTCTTTGATACAATAGACAAAAAAAATCAATGCCAAGGCAAACCATACAGCAACGGACAGCTGATACGTCTATGTAGAATGAAATTACCGGTAAAGTATCAACAGGCGACAGTAGGAAAAAATGAAACTACCGAAGAATTCAAAGAGGTTTTAACGGAACTTGAATTTACGTTAAAAAAGACGAGGTGAAAGAAAAAAGAAAGGAAAGGGAACAGCAAAAGGAGAGCACTAGGAACGAATATTTCAGTAGTAATAATCGTAATCATAACTCCAATAATTTCAGGTTATTTAACAGACAAGGACAGTGGCACAATGGAGACAATTGGCATAGAAACGATAACCAGAATAATTGGTACCGAAATAGGAACGGTAATGGACACTCATACAATGGCGGATATGGGTTTAGGAATCAATATACCAACGGTCAAGGGTACTTTGATAGAGGTGACGATGTTAGAAACAGCAACTGGCGAGACCAGGGCGCGAATAATTACGTAGGAAATTATGGTCCTCAGAGACAAGAACAACTCATCAAAGAATAACCAGATGTAGAAGTTACGCCACCGAATACGGCAAAACGTAAAGATTGAATTGAAAAATGCGGAAGAGGTTAGGCAAACTAACGTCCACCATATCTTATACTAACCACTAAATCAAAAAATAAATTAAGAATCAACAAAATAACACATTAATTAAGAGAAAAAGAGACACAATACACACTAACAATCTCTTGTAGCACGAAGTACACTACAACATGCACACAAACAATGAATGATACACAACAATTAAAAGAATGAAGAAGTGGTAGGACATAATTAGAATAAAGAAAAGAATCATAAATATACAATAATTTTTGCGACTATCAGAAATTTTTTGCATTATATAAAATCAGAGTTCTTTTGTAAATAACAAATATATGTAAAACAAATATTGTAAATATTTCTACGTATCAGAGGGACATCGCCACCAACACCAATCACCAGCTCCCATAACACCAGATGCCTCGAGATAGCGACGAAGAGGGTACAGACATGTTGAGAAAGCACTTAGGGCAATAACAACAACATGAAGACCAACGCCACACCGGGAAAGCAGGTTGCAACCTGGTTCGACTTCAAGAGAACAACACGCAGCACGGACACTTCATATGTCACGACACTGCTACACAACAGAAGTGTGTGGGGAGAATCATAATACGAAGAGACGACAATGAAGGTACAAAAAATTACTAAGATCTACAAACTCATCAAGTAACATTTGGAAAGGCAGTCAGATCCTACAAATCCTATATCACTCCTACATTAAAAATTCACATATTCCTATCCCAAGAAGAACAAAAGAATGCAAGAAAGAAGAGTTGAACAGAAGATGCAAGATGAAGAAAGGGAGAAGAGAGCAAGATACCTTTCTCTCCTATCCTACAAAGCAAATTGCTACAACCGTATTTTCATGAAATTTCAGGCATCACAACTACCACAACCACCTCTCCAAATTTAAACATTGAATCGTCAAACAAATACAAGCGAACGGCAGACAGAAATTAAATAGTACCAAGCAACATTATATAGAAATAAATTCAGTAAAATTAACAGTATTCTCCCTACCACATCATGAAATTGCCATACCGAACCGGGTGTGAAGTATCAAGACGTCACAGCACAGTATTGGATGAAGAACGTCGGTAGTCAACTACAAACATCGAACTGTCCTACCGTCCCAGGTGTAACAGCAAAGGAGTACCAAGACATCACTGTTTATGCAGTAAACCACAGTCATCATCATTCGTTCAAAGTACCACTCCATGATGACAATGTCAACAAGTAAGACACAGCATAGCATGCCAGAGTACTTCTCTCACGATTTGTGACACCCACACAAATGATTCGATGCCTTCCAGTATTTCAGTGGGGATCATCGAAACAGAAACTGACGCAGCACAAACGAAAAGACTGATAAAACACGAATGTCGAGTTAAGAAAAGGATATATTTGTAAAAATATTTTTCCTTTTCATAAAAGTAATTATTTTATCATATATGTAAAGCCTATAATGTGATAGAGACCTTAAAATAGTATGTAAAGAAAATTAATTAGTATAAGAAGATAATCTCAAAAATCCCTGTAAACCCAAGTTAGTTTTTTATATAAAAAGGTTTTGGGTTTTGAGTAATAATAGGTTGAAAGAGTATAGAATAAAGAAAAAACACTTCTTCACTCTTAAAACAGAGACACAAATAATGCCTAAATAAATAAAACAAAGTCACTCAACAGAGCTTTTGCAAACATTCATGAGAAGCTATACTAAAGAAAAGATATAACCACACTAAAACATGAGACACTGTACACTAATGAGTTTAGAAAAATTAATATTGTAAAAACAGTTTTTGGAAATGAAAAAGAACAACAGACACGTACTGGCAACGACAAAGAATAACAACCTTTGTAAAGTCTGTATTTGCCTAACAACAAAACATAAATTGTGGAATTAAAAAATAGAAACAATAGCTATAAAGAAATCATTAGCAAAAATTGTTAAGACTGGCTGAGAAAAGTTTATTGGAAAATCTAAAAGAACAATTTTGCCTGGCTTTGTCAATGTTTTCCTTGGCATTGACAAATCCCAGAAAAAATTTCTTGTCAGATGAAGGGAGGTATGTAAGGCGTTGTGGTCTCCTGACCTTCATTGCTTACATATTCCGCCCTCACAATCATATTCCGCACATCAAGACCCTTCATTCGAATCCAAACTCGATAAGATAAAGTCAATGTTGTATAAATTCATGTATATGATATGCAAATAAGAAGTAAGCGCACCGTGGTTGAAATACTCGAGGCTGGTGTTCACACATACATTCCAGACACGACAATCACAGGAGCTTTTAGTTCGAGAGAGGCAGCCCGCACGCCAGGAAACTGGTCCCTTCGGAGGACGAATCAAACTCAGCCGCCCGTGGAGCGGACAGCGTTTGCCCGAGTGAAAGGAAGAGCAACCCCGTGTTCGGCTTAAAAGCAAATTCCGCTACATTGTGTGGGAGCGCCCACCATATGCATTCTTTACAAATATAGCACGCAGATTCAGAGATTTTCACAGGGAGACAGCATAAGCCAAATGCCGATACTACAGATTACCGGATTGGTCGCCTTAAAGGAAATAACATTCTCCCGTTTTAGAAGAGGAATGCAGATTGGCAGACGATATTTCTGATGCCTTGAGCTGAAGGAGTAATGGAAGAGACTGGCGTGGAGAGGGGCCGTTCCGTTGTCGCTCCTGGAGCGAGAACACGTAACGAGAGCGTGCGCGCTCGTACGTGTACTCAAAGAGCGAGGAACAAGTCTCTCCTCAGTACTTCAGTGGGAGAGCACCTGTGTCGAGAGCGAATTGGAGCGCAACTCTATATTGAGTCCCTGTGATTAAGCGTTGTTCACTGTGTTGGCCACCACAATTATTGTGCGATGTGAATGGACAGAGTTATAGTTAAACGCCAGCGAGCGAATTTTTGAGTGGCATTGCGATGAACTGGTTATCTGACCAGTGTACCACACCAGTAGTTGGACTAGGGACTAATAGGAGTCCTTGACTTCATCAAGGCGTAGGGAGAGTTTGATTGCCAAAGGTAAATCCAGATAGAACAAGAGCTATCTTATTTATAAGCAGCAAGCGGCGCAGACAGCAGTCATCGCAGCTTACGGTATTGAGCACTACAGCTCTTGCAAACCCCATATTTCCTCTACAACAGTACACTTAACTGCATTTCACACGCGACTGTCTCGATCGTACCTAGCATCATTCTAATGGATAATTATTGAAGTTGAGTAGGTGCGGCTCTCAGCCATTCTGCCAAGTCAGTAACTATCTTAAACTTTGTATAGAAATTTCATTAGCGAATCCTATTTCAGTCCATAACTAAAGGTGCCATTGTGATTTGTCAGAATTTTAGCAAAATAAATAACAATTTTCGTTAGTTTCATGTTTTTATTACATTAACTAGCATTATACCAGTACCCAAGTATTCCACTAGATACGTAAGAAATTTTATGAATTTTTGTGTAACTTCCTAACAGCGGACGACTCCAGAAAATATATATTGCTGAAAGTTTGCCCAGGCCTTTCTCTTCACAACGTTAGGTGCGTCTATCTATCTTTTATAGTAGTGTGGATGTGGAAATTGCATCTTGCAGGAGCAACAAGGTGAAGCGTACATCTCAGATTAATCTGTTGTGCTGAATGACAGAATAGCACCCCGCCACTCACAACTTAACAATCATATACAATCAAGACTGGGAAGCTGCCCAGGTCACACCAATATTCAAGAAAGGTAGTAGGAGTAATCCACGAAATTACAGGCCCATGTCGTTAACGTCGATATGCAGCAGGATTTTAGAACATATATTGTGTTTGAACATTATGAATTACCTCGAAGAAAACGGTCTATTGTCACACAGCCAACATGGCTGTCGAAAACATCGTTTGTGTGAAACACAAATACCTCTTTTTTCACATGAAGTGTTGAGTGTTATTTACAAGGGATTTCAGATAGATTCCGTATTTCTGGATTTCCAGAAGGCTTCTGACACTGTACCACACAAGCAGCTCTTAGTGAGATTGCTTGTTTATGGAATATCGTCTCATTTTATAACACTCCTGTCTGCTACTGCTGTGCCATAACATTAAGGCTGGAAACAGGTTGTGAAATATAACTATGTAGTTAGAATAATTATGGTATAAAGCAACAGAGCAGTGTTACTCTCTGAGAGGAATTTTGTTATGTTGACCGTGTTGTACCTAACGGAGGTGGCTTATCTTAAGTGAAAGTCAGAATTACGTAAATATTTGAACAGTCACAAACAATATTTTTGCCTAGCTATACTGTTTAAAGAATAAGGAAAACGGTTGCCAGCCTAATTAGGCAAGAGAAAGATTAACGTTCTTGTTTAAGAAAGTAGGTATAAGTAACTATAACGGACAAACACAACCTAGACTTAGCCACACGCGAGTGCAATGAACTCTGACACACACATATGTTTTAAGATTGAAGCTAACAACTGGAGCAGCACAAACTATTAGCAAAAATATAACAGATACCGAAACACACTATTACTTTCAGGGCTTACACAAACTGAATGGTCTTTATAACATTACTATTAATATTCCCTCCAGGATCATAAATTGGACATAGGTTAAGCCTCTCTCAGTTAACTACTTTACTATTTAAAATGAAAGTTAGTCGAAATTCACTGACAGGTTACTTATCACTGTCTTTCTAATAAACAGATTATGGTTTCCATAAACAGAGATCTTTCCGTTACTTGTTACCTAGCATTAGCACAATAGACAGACTGTGTATCTTGTTATACTATTAATATGCACCTCCAATACACAAGAGAGGCAAACACTTAGCAGACATGAGTATATAACGTTTCACACTGCAGTTTTCCACTTTCACTACATTGAGAGAGAAAATTAACGTATATGTGAGATACTGACTCAACTTCTGCGTTTTACACCAGGCAATAATGTGATCATTTACTAAGCAAAACTTTATAAGCCTCAGTCTTAAGAATTTTTAACTTGAAGTTGGCAAAAACACATTAATAAGCAGTTTTACTAGGAAAATTATATTCAGCAAGCATCATTGACTTTAACTCACTCTCTTGCCACATTAACTTTAGCTTTCTCTTTACTATGTTCAAGAGGCATTAATTAAAAAAAACACTGGTTTTTAATGTTCTTTCAGTAGGGACACTCGGTAATCACTTTAGTTCAAACGGAGAGGACCCTGAGAGGTGTTATGATAAGGAAAAAAATCAAGGTAGATACTTAAATTCAGATATAAATTACCTTATATTTGAGCACACTATCATATCCATTAAGCTGATCCTTCACTGTACATCATTGTAGTATTCCGATGCAATGATTGCGCAATGTGGAGGCAACTGCATGATGGTAGGTGGAATTGCAGGTAGAATAGCTAGACTCTGTCGTTTCTTGGTGACGATGATAGATACAAATTCCAGAATAGTTCGAGCTATTTATCCATCCATCCGAAGCATTGGAAAGTAGCAGACAAAGCCTCTCTCGGAACCAGCACAATATGCATCTTTTACATGGCAGTGCACAGTTTGGTGGCTCGTCCCCGACTCGTAGCTCGTCCCCGACTGACTATCAGTTCCACATTTTCTTCATAAGCCAACCACAATTTGCGCGCACTACACAGTTCCGTTCCCGAGGGGAACCACAACAACTTTTACATACATAATAACTAAGAACCCTAAGTGAGGATCAGTAGTTTACATAACAGCAACCAAACACATTAAATAAAACAGGTCATTTGCACATATTAGTATTTCTACCAAAAATTATTCACACAAAATTACAATTATATACAGTAAGTTTTGTTCCCTCCAAAGGGGACAAAGAATTTAAATGACAGATATACTACATTGCACAGAATCAAACCAGGACATCAAAGATTTAACAAAGAAAGGAGTACACAATTTTATGTTATCGATTCAAACACATTTACAGAAGATCAACAATGTAATATTAAATAAATCAAAAGCAAAATAAATCAGTAGAGTATTAGAGCTGTGGTGTTACAAGTTATGTGACGGGATTTGAGATTTGCTGTCAGAGAGGTCACAGTTCGTAGTAATTGACGGAAAGTCATCGAGTAAAACAGAAGTGATTTCTGGCGTTCCCCAAGGTAGTATTATAGGCCCTTTGCTGTTTCTTATCTATATAAACGATTTTGGAGACAATCTGAGCAGCCGTCTTCGGCTGTTTGCAGATGACGCTCCCGTTTATCGACTAATAAAGTCATCAGAAGATCAAAACAAACTGCAAAACGATTTAGAAAGGATATCTGAATGGTGCGAAAAGTGGCGTTGACCCTAAATAAGGAAAAGTGTGAAGTCGTCCGCATGAGTGCTAATAGGTACTCTTTAAACTTCGGTTGCATGATAATTCAGGCTAATCTAAAAGCCGTAAATTCAACTAACTACCAAGGTATTACAATTACGAACAACTTAAATTGGAAGAAACACATAAAAATGTTGTGGGGAAGGCTAACCGAAGACTGCGTTTTATTGGAAGGACACTTATAAAATGTAACAGACCTACTAAGGAGACTGCCTACACTATGCTTGTCCGTCCTCTTTTAGAATACTGCTTCGCGGTGTGGGATCTTCACCAGATAGGACTGAAGGACTACATCAATAAGGTTCAAAGGAAGGCAGCACGTTTTGTATTATCGCTAAGTATGGGAGAGATTGTCACAGAAATGACGTATGATTTGGGCTGGTAATCATTAAAGGAAAGACGTTTTTCGTTGAGACGAAATCTTCTCACGAAATTCCAATCACCAACTTTATCCTCCGAATGCGAAAATATTTTGTTGACACCGACCTACATAGGGAGGAACGATCACCATGTTAAATAAGAGAAATCAGAGCTCATACGGAAAGATATAGGTGTTCATTCTTTCCGCGCTATACGAGATTGTAAAAATAGAGAATTGTGAGGGTGGTTCAATGAACCCTCTGCCAGGCACTTGAATGTGATTTGCTGAGTATCCACGTAGATGTAGACGTAGAAGAGCGGATGTGACGACCTTTCCGCCATGTGTCACGTCCACGGTTTAGTTGAGCAGAGCAGAGGTGAAATTTGATGCCACTGTGACTTCATTATCCACCTTACACCTCACGTGAACTCCTGACCTCAGACAACATACTGTTATCCAGCGTTGTGAAGTACATGGAAGAAGGCGATCTACAAACGAACAGCCACCACGGATTCGGAAAACATCATTCTTGTGAAACACAAGTACGCCTTTGCTCGCACGAAGTAATGAGGTCTCTCAAATTTGTTGCACATTTCCGATTTTCGGAAGGCTGTTGACACCGTTCCATACAACAGGCTTCTAATCAGACTGCGTCCTTTTGGAGTATTACTTCAATTGTACGAGTGGATTCATGATTTCCTGTCAGAAAAGTCACAGTACGCACTGGTCTCCGGGAAATCATCGAGTAAACCAGAAATGATATCCGGCGTTCCCCAAAGAAACGTTACAGGCATTCTGGTTTTCCTAACCTGTATATTCGATTTAGAAGATAATCTGAGCTGCCCTCTTAGAGTTTTTGCAGATGATACCGTTTCCTACTGTCCAGCAAAGTCATCAGAAAATCAAAACCAATTGCAAAATGTCTTTGATAAGATACCCGTTGGTGCCAAAAATAGCTACTGCACTGAATAAGGAAATGTGTGTGGTCGTCTACATGAGAACGAAAGGAAATCGGTCAGATTTCGGTCACACGATAAACTACAGAAATTAAAAACTTGTCAGTCCAACTAAACACATAGGAATTGCAATTTATTATGAACTACTGAAATAGGAACACTCACGTAGATAATGCTGTGGGGGAGACACACCACAGACTGCAACTTATTGGCAGACCTCTTAAAAAATGCAACAGTTTTACTAGACATACTGCTTACACGACGCTTGTCCGTCCTCTGCTACACTATTGCTGTGTGATGTGGGATACTTACCAGATAGGATTGATGGAGGACACTGAAAAAGTCCAATGAAAGGCAAGTCATTTCCCATTATCACGAAGTAGGGAGAAGCAGATGACAGATGTGATAAACGAGTTGGGGTGGCCATTGTTGAAAAGCAAAATTACCTTCACACGGTATATGTATGGTGTGGAAAACGGCAGCTGTCTCTGAATAAGCAGAAGTGTGAGTGAGATCTTTTCATGAAATTCCATTTACCAACTTTCTCCTCTGAAAGTGAAAATATTTAACTGTTTCCAACCTACATAGGCAGATATGACAGCGTAATAAAATAAAAGAAGTCAGAGCTTGTACAGAAATCTTGAAATGTTCATTTTCCTCATCCGCTTTTAAAGAGTGGAGCGGTAGAGGAAAAGGTCTGAAGATGGTTCTAATAATGGTATGCCAGGCACTTAATTCTGTATTGCAGGGTACTCACGTCGATGCAAATGTAGAAGTATCCTGCATAATTCACTTTCCGCAGCTCCTCGAAAGGTTATCTTCACACAGGGCGTTCGAAAATTCCCGTTACAAAATTCTAGTACTTGTAGATGGGAGTGAGTACCTGATACTTTTGAATGCTAACCCATGTCAGTAAACGTATAGTATCCGTTCTGAAACAGTTTCGATTCATATTTATAACTCATCCACTTCTGCTTGAGGAACTGAATTAGAGCCGGCCGAAGTAGCCGTGCGGTTCTAGGCGCTGCAGTCTGGAACCGTGAGACCGCTACGGTCGCAGGTTCGAATCCTTCCTCGGGCATGGATGTGTGTGATGTCCTTAGGTTAGTTAGGTTTAACTAGTTCTAAGTTCTAGGGGACTAATGACCTCAGAAGTTGTGTCCCATAGTGCTCAGAGCCATTTGAACCATTTGAACTGAATTAGACGTGACGCAGTACGGTTACTAGGTACCATTTCGAAAGGAAACATAACGGAACATCCATTTATTAATTTAAGCATCTTTGTTTCAATCACTAATTAACCGTTACGTGTTTACATTATTCCAAAAGAAAATAGAATCAGCGTACTATACGTACGGGGTGTTATGGGTAGAAGGATACATATTTCTATCAATGACTGAGTCCAGTAGACTAAACAAAATTGCGTGAGTAATTACTTCATTTGTAGACTAATAATTATAGCTATTATGAAATTATGGTTTTAGATTGGTCAGTATATTCAAGTTTATGTCACACAAGGAAGCCATTAATATTTATTTTCTCCTGGCTAGGAGGTAAGATACTGAGGAGTACTGGAATCAATACGAAAAGTCTATGCTCACAGGCGCAGTTACGATCGTGCAGAAAACATCATGTAATAAATTATGGGACGTGTTTGAGGGAAGACTACTACAGACAGAGAAACAAAAACAACTAAACATTGCAGTGCGTGCATATTAAGGTTCCAATTATCAAAATATCTTTACCTTTACCCCTAACACTCCATATATAGGAGTGGCAAAAACACAGAAAGACAAGATGAGGGAATATTGCCTAAACTCTTGTGTAGCCGAATGCTTCAGTTATAAGAATATCTTGTTTCTAGGGCCTATTCCCTAGGTTGAACCATACCTGACAGATATTAAACTCGACAGAATGTTCGAGTTCATTACTGACGTTTCTCATGCCCCGTTGAAGTTCGCTCTGAAGAATTTCAGCCGTACGAAACAGAAGTCTGTGCTTCAAGAGTTGATACTTGCGCAAAATGTAGAAAAATATCATAAGTTTCGATTACTATTATATGCTGAGTGTTTTCGAGCTAAACAGCTATTTATTTCTTTTTTTTCTTTTCTTTTTTTTTTTTTTTTTTGTTAACTGCTCTTTTTATCTCTACAGAGGAATAGCTCGTCAGCAGAGACAAATGTAATTCACCTCACTATATTTTTTTTTCCTTCTTAATAAACGAACTAAACAAATGTGGCGTGACAATTACTTCAGTGCGTGAATGTTGGAACAGGAGTACAGAAACGTAATTATTTTCCTTCACTACTTAGTCTTACATAGTGCCTTCGATATACTTCCACATATTTATATCTGGAAATCGTTTGGGAAATGGGACAAAAATACGAAATTCCTGAGTTTTTCCGCCGGCCCGGGTGGCTGATCGGTTCTAGGCGCTACAGTCTGGAACCGCGTGACCGCTACGGTCGCAGGTTCGAATCCTGCCTCGGGCATGGATGTGTGTGATGTCCTTAGGTTAGTTAGGTTCAAGAAGTTCTAAGTTCTGGGCGACTGATGACCGCAGAAGTTAAGTCCCATAGTGCTCAGAGCCATTTTTTTGAGATTTTCCTGGTGCGATTAATGACTAATTTTATGTTATAATTACTCTAGAAAGGATTCTAAAACTGTAAGTACCAATCTAAATTCGTGATTAACGTTTTGATCCTAGACCATTCATGTTTGCTTGAAACTGTGCATATCTCAAACGATGCTTTTACAACATGTGGAAACTGTTACGGCGTTACTTGGATGAAGCTGTTGTGACACAGATATGGCGACAAAATGACTCACCATAGCGAATCATATTGACCTCATGCAGTGGCTGAGTTCCTTATGACTTCGTCACAGAAAAGAGAACGACTACAAAATCCGACCATGGCTACAAACCTTTGCAACTAGCTTCTCTCAAAGACTGTCGTCGGTCTGATTTCACGGAGTGAAATAACTGAAGAAAACAGACGCGCTAATGTAAAAGAAGTAATACATGCTTCTTAAACATACTGTAAACGATGCGTCAACCCATGGATTTTATAAAATTACAGACTGTGTAGTTGTATAAGCAATCTTTAAGTGATTGATAAAAAAATTGATCTAGTTTTCTAGCCTTTATCTGTAACCTAACACATCTACGTTGACAGAATAGGTGAATTAATGGATCAATCGCTTTATATTTACTGTCTATGAGTAATGAAAGATAATTTGTTTAATTAGTTCCTTACACATTCTTTTACCATACATTCCTGGGCGAACGAAGTGTACAAATTTTAGTACTAGATATACCATTTATCTGGCCAACTTTGCAGTTGGAAGCCGTACTGAAGTACGCTATGTCACTGCTGTCACGATCCATGTTGGCGATTAGTTGACCTTGAAAACTTGAGTTGTAATGTATGTTGTCCAACTGTCAGCGGCAATGACGTCATCAATGACCTTGAATATATGACGTCATCAATACTGTTGGAAACTTTAAAAAATTCAGTATCGCGCTAGTGGGTAAATTATCAGACACTGACAGCGCATTCGCAATGCAAGATGACAGTAACGGGAAAGAAAGTTTAACGTTAAATAACATGAAACAGCCACTGTCAGCCAGTATATATTTTTTCCTAAAGACAACAATGTTCAAAAATATCGACAGTGCTATTTATAAAAAAAAAATCGCAATGACACATACACACAGACACCACACTCAAATGTTTGTAGCCTCGGCAGTAAATTTCATTGCTTTTATGATTTACTAAGTCATTGAGAACGGTTACACTAAGGTGAGAAAAGTCGTGGGATAACGATGTGCACATATGCAGATGGATGCAGTATCATGTACACAAGGTATAAAAGGGCAGTACGTTGGCGGAGCTGTAATTTGATACATGTGGAAAGGTCCGACATGAATATGGGAATTAACAGACTTGCAAAGTGGAATGGTAGTTGGAGCAAGATGCATGGGACATGCCATTTCGGAAATCGTTAGGGAATTCAATATTCCGTTATTCACAGTGTTAAGAGTGTGCCAGGAATACCAAGTTTCAGTCATTAAGTCTCACTGCCGAGGCTGAGATCCTTCATATAACGACCGAGAACAGCGGCGTTTGTAGACTAGTCAGTGCTAACAAGGTATGCAACACCGAGTGAAATGATGGCACAAATCACTGTGGGACGTACGACGGACGTATCGGTTAAGACAATGCGGCGAAATTTGTTGGTCATGGGATGTGGCAGCAGACGACCGACGTGAATGCGTTTGCTAACAGCACCACATCGTCTGCAGCGCTTCTCTTCGTCTCGTGTCGATATCGTTCGGATCGTAGACGACTGGAAAACCGTGCCCTCGTCAGAGCAGTCCCGATTTCAGTTGGTGAGAGCTAATGAAAGGGTTCGAGTGTGGTGCAGAACCCACGAAGCTGTGGACCCAATTTCTCAACAGGGCATTGTGCAAGCTGGGGATGGCTAAAATATGGTGTAGGCATTGCTTGCACTGTCCACTTGAACCGATCATTGATTGGAAGTGTTTATGTTCAGCTACTTGGAGACCATTTGCAGCCATTCATGTACTTCATGTAGCTAAACAACGATGGAGTTTTTATGGGTGTCAATGCGCCATGTCGCAGGGTCACAGTTGTTAGCGATTGGTTTGTTAACATTCTGGACAATTCAAACGAATTATTTGGCCATCCACATCTCCCGACATGAATCCCATCGAAGATTTATGGAACTTACTCGAAAAGTCAGTTTGTGCATGAAATACTGCACCAGCAACACTTCCGCAGTTATGGAAGGCCATCGAAGCAGCATGGTTCAGTACACCTGCAGAGAGACAACTTGTACAGTCCATGCCACATGGCGTTGCTGCACTAAGAAGATCCAACACGATACCACGAGATACCCCATACCTTTTGACATCTCAGTGTAAGTGTGTGCAGTATCTTTTGGCACTGGTTACTTCAAATGTTCCAGAACGGATGACTTTTTATCAGTATTACAAAGCGTCAGATTAACGGTCAACATCCTATTAACCTCAAGAAACTTTCAGATGGAGTAAATGAAATTGATGCATTATATGTTTTGTCTTTTCTTATTTAAATCAATTAAAACTTACACCGTAGGTTATGTTGTTGAGGCCCATCATGGTTGACTAGAATTACGGCGCAAACCAGATTTTTAAAAGCTGACTACACACAAACACTTCGTCAATTATTATCACTGTTTTTAACATGCTTCCTAGATGGCTGACTCCTTGTTTATAACTTCGAATACTGAACTGCTTTCTTCATCAGCCAAAGACTGAAAAATGAAGATATCAGAAAATTCTGATGAGTAAAATTTGTCGGCGGGTCAGCAACATCAGATGACTCACTTCTACCGGTATCTGCCTTATTTTTATTACTTATCTTTTCGCTTAGGCAGTGAGTCAATACTGTCACAATCTGCAAGCATGTCATACATCGCTGATTCGACAAAATGCATGTGTGCTTCTCCCAGAACAGAGAGGGCCAGTCGAGGCTTGTAGAAAGAATCAAAATGTACAGTTAACGGGTTCAAAAAATGATTCACATGGCTCTGAGCACTGTGGGACTTAACATCTGAGGTCATCAGTCCCCTAGATATTAGAACTACTTAAATCTAACTAACCTAAGGACATCACACACATCCATGCCCGAGGCAGGGTTCGAATCTGCGACCTTAGCAGTCGCGCGGTTCCAGACTGTAGCGCCTATAACCGCTCGGCCACTGCGGCCGGCAATTAACAGATTCACTTTTGGTATTGCCACTGCATTGGAATCAGCAAGCGTGCCAGTAACGCCAAGCCAAGGGTCAATGATAACGGCAAAATAGGTATGAGTCATACAAGAAAATGAAATGATTTATAGAGACATGAAACATTATTTCGTGAAACATCACATCATCAACCTAATTCATAGTATGATTGTTGACTATAATAACTAACTAAGCTATTTTGAAATATTCGACATATTATTCGGAAAACTTTTGAACATGCAACAATTGACGAAAAATTCACGTTGACTGGATATTTTTGAACACGACGCTAAAATTATATGCTCTTGATCGTGCAGCACAGCATACGCCACACGTTTGTCACCACAGGTACTCTGAACTGTGTCTGTCCTCTCGGTTTCCATGTGGAAAAAAGCCGCTGATATTTAGCGCACGTCTTCTTGGGCAGTCTTGCGTCAATGTCGGATCTTAATACAGTCGTCTGATGAACAGCTTGTTTGCGGATGCATTTTTACTGAAAACATTTTCCCCATTTATTACTGCATATTCTCATACATGTCAGGTTTTCACTGTTAATCCATTAGTACCCAGCATTGCATTAATCGCATAAGTAACTGAACTGAACTGAGCTGAACTAGTATCGAGTTTTTGGACAGCAAGGAGTTTCAGTAATATTGTTATGCTTATTTAAGGATTGTTGAGCATCTGTTCTTTCACTGTGGTATTAGTATCTTTGACACGCAGTCTACTACTGGGAACAATTGGCAACAGAGAGTAAACACTTTTCTCTATAGCTACAATATCATCTCATCAGAGATTTAGAACAAGCATAACACTTAAATTATTTTGCGATTCCGGTTAAAATCCGTAAAGAGATCCTTAATAAACCAATAGTCGCACGTCATTTACTGAAATTTACTCAACATTATTTGTATTGCAGGGAAACGTGCTGCTTTTGCAGCCTTACATAAACGTAGTGCATTTTAATCATTTTTAAAAAATACGCTTTTAACTCGTTAATTTTTCTTGGACAACAATGTCTGTGGGCACTTCCAAAGAAGAAGAAAATAAATGAAGACGAAGGGTGTATTATTCATTCTTCTATACAAAACGAATGCGGTGTGTTTCTGCGTAAATAGCACTTCATCTCAGTTGTTTCTGCAGCATAAAATACAGCTCGTCTGAACTCAGTAACATACGTTACAAGATATTTTCAGTCCTCAAGGAAATACAATGTAGCACTTTGACCTTCCGTCCTGACAGCATACAACAAGAACATGGGAGGAACCGATCGAATGGGTCAAATGTGAATCCGTTCATAACAAGAAATTGTAGTGGGCTCTTTTCAGTTTTCTTATCGGACGTCATTGTGCACAATTTCTTAATAGTCTACCGAAAAAAGGAAATAAATACAATTTCTCATGGAAATTTTCAAATAGAAATTGTCCTGTTTTATTTGAGGAGGCACGGGAAGCCACTAAAACGACCACAATGAACCTCTCACTCCTGTACTGCAGCGGATGATTTCCGTTTTGAAGGAATGAAGCTCCATATTGCGATAAGATAGGAACCCTAAAAAGACGACTACATGTGGGAATAAACTGTTTAAAACATCAGCAATGCAAGAACTGTAATGTGGGACTGTGTGCTGAAAGCTTTACTGCTTATTGTACCAAGTAATTTATTGTTTTCTTTATTCATAATTTGAACCCATGTTTAATTTATTTGATATACGAAACAGAACAAATAAGCAAAGTACCAACGCTTACGATTTGGTGTTCTGTGAACCTGAACATGACTCGGTTTATAAGACGGGATAACAGACTTGTCAACAGAATATAATTAACGTCCATTAATGGATGTCAATTGTCTCATCTAGGAAGATGCCTCCAATAGACCACAGTGACCGACTACTTAGTGATGTACACGTGGGTTGGAAAAATGTTATAGATTGTGGGATCATCAATTATGTAAAAGTAACATACGACTATTATCATTACGGATGTGATGGATTTGCAGATAAGGCCTGCCTTGTCCTAGATATACTGTACAGTGTATCCTGCAAAGTGGTACACATCCCAAGTGGTCAACAACCCAGTATCATGCGAAAGTGGCTGTGTACGTATCCCATATATCCTCCTGGATTGAAGTTTCATATATTAACCTATGTTTTACAAACCCCTCTAGGTAGAATCGTATTCAACTTCTTCAAACTAGGGTCGCCAGCGACGATGGGTGGTGACCAAGATTGCCCTGCAAAGTGTATTGTTGGAATGCACACAGACATTGAAAGAAATGCGGTGTCGATTCTAGCAGTGGTAGAAAATAAACCCACTGAAGATCGCACTAAAAGTACTGAAACTTGTATGGGCGAAACAAAACAGAAAAAATGTGTCTTGCATAAGGTGGAATTCCTAGTCCTATTTTCGGAGCAAGCACGGACATAACAAGAAGAACTGCAACACCACTAGTTGATTATTAATTTATTTTATTTAGTACAAAAGTGTTTAACCTTCTAATATAGGCTAAATGTACGATTTGCTCTCAGCAGTGTTCAGGATTCCATATAGAGTACGGTATATTTTAGAACTAAAAAAGCAAATAGTTCACTTTCTTCTTAAATGCTTTTTTTATACTGTGACACACAAGTAAAAAGTAATAAATGTAAAAAAATTAACAGAATGTTTTTGGGGCATTAATGGGTTAATTAAGTCATTTCCCGTACATGTATAGGATGTAATCGCTGTTTATAAACGTTGTCACCAACTCACAACAATGTAGGTCACAAGCTGCCGCCTCTGACCGAGATATGAAATGACGTGCCTCACCAGATATCGGTTAATCTCCTGATTGTGTTTTCAAATCCATGTCCTACGTGTTTTGGCGATGCACCCGATACATTATTAGGACAATAAGTTCTGCATTTGCGCCTTACAACGCATGTAACATTAGGGGCGAACCAAATAGACTTCCTGTCTTTCAGAATGCCTCAGCAGATTTTTCTCCTTACGACTTACGAGAGTTACAAACGACACCATGCTTCGTATACAGCCTCACAGACGGAGAACACAAAAGACTGAAACCGATATGTGACAACGAATAACGTTACAAAGAGGTACAAGAACGAAAATATTAAAAAAACAACATTCAACTCAGGTTTTCACACTTTCTCAAGAGAATAATCTAAGAAAACTGTGTAAGCGCCTGTTGAGAATTTGTTTCTCTCATCTGGGACATAAATTCTAGAAAATTTCACTGTACTGGGCCAACAATGTGCCTGTTTGCATTGTCTTTGCAGGATCAACAGTGAATAATTGTTTTCCACGATCATTTCTTGTCTTTGATGATGACCACTTAATCAAGAGTCATATGTACGACGGTTGCTTTGAGTGTTGAGTTATTTCTTCAACAGTTATTCCTATATTTTCCTTGTTTCCATTTGTTAAGTACCTTAAAACGCTTACCAGTGAGTGGGATTGCGTGGCACAACGTAAGGATTCAATAATTTGCAAATCTGCACTATTGCTATGTAAGTGACATGTGAGAAAATAGATGTGCACTTTACTTCAAATATGTTTTAAGCTTCGTTATTAGAGATTCGAGGACAGCTGTTATCCAGCCTATTACCAAATAATGCAAAGTGTGTAGAAATAGTAAACTGACAAGGTGGGATAAAATTGATGATAATTTTGAAAATAATTCTGTCAGCCATTGAGTGACCCCTGAAAAATTTTTAATAGAGTGGTACGACATCACGAAAAGTATTACACTTAAATTCTGTGGGAACGTCAGACAGAGATTATATCTCGCTCATGTGGACTCACTGGTTGTTTACCTTCAGGTCAGACCTCATAATTTTCAAGTGAGTTCATACTAACTATATGTGATACAGGAAACTAGTTCAAAGACATCATCAAATATCCTAAAAGACTCTTCATCTGAAAGTAACCGTGACTGATTTTATAGATTAAAAACCCAGTAGCTAGCACCCCATTTCACACAAACACTGTCAGCATCTGGTGTTAGAATAGTATTTCAGATCCCACAGTTAACATGAGACTTAGCTGACACGTCCAGTAGCTGATGACTCCCCAGCACGTGATTACCCCTCCCCCTTCCCAATGCTGCTGACATTCCCAGCATGTAATACCCCCAGTAGCTGTTATCCCACGGCAAGTGTCAGTACGTTGTACAACGTCAGCAAAATGATTGATGTATAAAATGTCTGGTGAATACGCAGTTCAAAGACAGTATTTTCCACTGTGTGACAGCATGATTTAACATTATCAGCGGAATACGTCAAACAATTAGTACCGTAAGATATAGGTTACTGCTTACGATGGAGTCGCTATAATGGCTTACTTTTAAAGCATACAAACCCCTGTTTACAAACCAATTTACGTAGAGAACTATTCAGTCAGCTATCGTAAAATCTCTACTCATCTTTTTACTACTTTGAAATCCTCCTTTATCCAGCTATTCAATAGAATTCTCAAGAGTAAACATGTTTCAACATTACAGTGGAAGCTCTTTCCAATGGGTTCATTTGACAGAAGATCTACAAAGTGAGAAAGAAGTGTAAACATATTTAAATATTTCAATACTGTAGGGAAGCAGCCTACTCACATCGTATAAAATTCACATCAGTCTTTCCATTGTGTGCTAGCCAGTCCGCTGTAACTAGCTCTGACGTCATAAATGTTGCGCAATACTTATAAAATCAAGTAAATAACCTGAATCGTTTCTAGCATGTCAGGAGTAATACTAAATCAATATGTGTTGAATATCAGTTCAATAACTTTAACCATTTTCGAAATTTGGACTTTTTATGTAAAAATCGTTGTCGCAACAAAAAAGAGCTAGAAACTTACAAATTTAAATTTAGATTGCTCTTGCATAATAATTTAGTAGAAACAGTATTCTGGATCTCACAAATTAAAATTTTAGTAGAAATTCATGATTTTCTGGTTTTTGTCTTAAAAATTAAGGAAGCAAGATAGATTAAGTAGGCGAATAAATAAAGCTAGGATGTTTAAATGTAAGTAGAAGGGAGATCCGCTATAATCGTAAAGATGTGAGAAGTTTCAACTGAATAACTATAAAACTATAGCTATAGCGTATCTCAAAAGAGCAAGTTCAGAGCTCGTCTACTGCGTGTAGTGTAATTAAATTAATTCTCTCGCCCAAAATATTTGACTTAGCCAAGTCAGACTTTTATTATGATTACTTACCTGTGTGCTGATTGCACATTCAAATTGAGAGCTTCATCGGCCATCAGCAAAAGAAGCAATGATTTATTCAATAACTTAAAGTGGTGCATTACTAGCCCAGCGGCTAGTCGGGAGAGCGGATTTGATCAGGCGCTCCCTTAGCCGTCCGCAGCGCCGCTGTATATATAAGAACGCTGCGCGAGAGAAAAAGGCCCCAGTTCTCTCCAGACGCTGTGCCGGGAGTCGCGTCGCGTCGGTACCATTGCTATAAACAGCCTTGGACGTCATAATAAGTTACTCGGTAAATGCATCTTTTCTAAATACAAAACATTTAATAACATTTATTCCACCCTCCGCCCCACAATACACACAGCTGTTTTGCATAGATTGACATTATGCAATATCTATAAAGTCAGGTGACGTCGAACGCGCAAATGATCACCACTCGAGTGCAGGCAGAACCTACTTTAATCGCTGAAGACCATGGGGCACCATTTCATCTCCCAAGTGACCCTCTGACGGCACCAGTCAATCGAGCCGTGCACGCCGCTACTGTGGCGAGAATGGAAGGTGGGATAGAGATTAGCGCGCCCTTAGTCGCACTGCTAAAAACCAGTTCGCAACAATTGGTGTGGCACTCTGGGCTCTAAGTCCTCTTATCTGTGCTCCTGTAGCTGTACGCCATTACAGTACGACGATCCTGACGGGCACCAAGAACCTCTTCTACTGCTGTGAGAGTGTTCACGTGACCACTGGTAGCAGCGTCGTTGGACAACCGACGCAGCACGTCCAACCTGTGGTGGTAGTTCTCCGGAAGGACCATCACGCCACTCGGAAGGCCACAATTTGACCCGTACAAAGCACGGGGACGTCTCTGTGGCATAGTTGCGTGTTTGCTACACGTGTTTGCACTACACTGGACTTTCTGGCTGAGAGCATTCCTTATAAACTGGCAGACCCAGATGGCGCTCTTGTAGCTATACCACCATGCTATCTGTTGGCGGACGACGCTGAAACCACTATCCCCCAGATGGCATATACCTCATGGGATCAAAATCGACATCGTCGATCGAGGTGTCCTGATAGTTTTATCTGGGAGTACAGCGTCTGCTCCTGATTGGAAAATTTGTAAATTTGTGGTAACGACTATGGGATCAAGCTGCTGACGTCATCGATCCCTAGGTTCACGCATTACTTAATCTAACTTAAACTAACTTACGCTAAGGACAACAGACATACAATGCCCGAGGGGGGACTCGAATCTCCGACGGGGATGGCCATGCGAACTGTGACAAGACGCGGCAGACTGTCCGGCTATCCTGCGAGGCTCCGCTGCTGATAATAGTAAATTGTTCTGAGGAATGCTGGCATCCGCCATGGGCTTGCTTAATGTATCAAGTTAGTACTCTATATGGTGTCATCATATTGTCACAAATTTAATGTTTTTATGTTTTTTCACAAAATACAGACTCTGCAGGTATAACGAACAGTTAAATTCTTGTGTTGTGTGTGTGTGTGTGTGTGTGTATGTGTGTGTTTGTGTGTGTGTGTGTGTGTGTGTGTGTGTATCTTTTGTATGTACTGCGCCCTGCGCTGTCGTTGGGTGTCTCATTTTGATGAACGTAAAATTCATTCCCACCTATGCCATAATTCATTTCCTATAAGCGCTGGGATCAATTTTCTTTCCCTTGCCAGCAACGTCTGCCAGTATTTTCTTTAAATTTTCTACGGACTGGACGATGTCACGCATTTCAGATCACTAATGGCGTCATTGACCGTAGCATGATAGGTTATTTACATTAACACTTGCTCTTTACGAGATCAGTTGTCTGTTAACGTAGATCATATAAGTGGCATCACATATTTCAATTTAGGTTTTAAGAGCAAAGTTGAACGTATAGCTGGTATACGTACTAACGCTATCAATCATCCACCTTAATAGAGACTCAAAGAGGTGTGCTGTAGAAGGATGTAGTAAACTGGCTGCACTCAAATAGTTCAAATGGCTCTAAGCACTATTGTACTTAACATCTGAGGTCATCAGTCCCCTATACTTAGAACTACTTAAACCTAACTAACCTAAGGACATCACACACATCCATGCCCGAGGCAGGATTCGAACCTGCGATCGTAGCATTGGCTGTACTGATAAGATAAGAAAACTCCTGAAGACAGATGTTGACTGTGAATATTATATCACAGACAAAGCCCTTTTCATTGATGAGAGATGTCACTAAAAGCGCCCAAAGATGTAAACAACCATGAATGAGCAGCGGCTATTAGACGAAGGAGGGCCGACAGCCGATCAGTTCCTGTCATTCCACAAGGAAGGAGGTACACAGCTTGTGTTGACTGTAGTTCAACCATGCCTAGATGGTCAATACCGCGGTTCGATCGCGTCCGCATTGTTATTTTGTGCCAGGAAGAGCTCCCAACAAGGTCAGTGTCCAGGCGTCTTGGAGTGAACCAAAGGGATGATGTTCGGACATGGAGGAGGTACAGAGAGACAGGAACTGTCGATGACATGCCTCGCTCAGGCCGCCCAAGGGCTACTACTGCAGTCGATGACCGCTACCTACGGATTATGGCTCGGAGAAATTTTGACAGCAACGCCACCATGTTGAATTATGCTTTTAGTGCAGCCACAAGACGTCGTGTTACGACTCAAACTGTGCGCAATAGGCTGCATGATGGGCGACTTCACTCCCGAAGCTCATGGCGAGGTCCGTCTTTGCAACCACGACACTATGCAGCGCGGTACAGATGGGTCCAACAACATGCCGAATGGACCGCTCAGGTTTGGCATTACATTCTTCTCACTGATGAGTGTCGTATATGCCTCCAGCGAGACAATCGCCGCTGACGTGTTTGGAGGCAACCCAGTCAGGCTGAACGACTTAGACACATTATCCATCGACTGTAGCCAGGATTCCTGCTGTTTTCGGGTGGCATTATGTGGGGCCGACGTACGCTGCTGGTCATGAAAGGCACAGTAACGGCTGTACGATACGAGACCTCCATCCTCCGACCGATAGTGCAACCATATCGGCAGCATATTGGCGAGGCATCCGTCTTATTCGTCTTCATGGGCGACAATTCGCGCCACCATCGTGCACGTCTTGTAAATGTCCTCCTTCAGGATAACGACATCGCTCGACTAGAGTGGGTAGAATGTTCTCCAGACATGTACCCGATGGAAAATGCATGGGATAGATTGAAAAGTGCTGTTTATGGACGACATGACCCACCAACCACTCTGAGAGATCTACGCCGAATCGCCGTTGAGGAGTGGGACAATCTGGACCAACAGTGCCTTTATGAACTTGTGGATAGTATGCCACAACGAATACAGGTATGCATCAATGGAAGAGGACGTGCTACTGGCTATTAGAGGTACCAGTGTGTACAGCAATCTGGACCACTACCTCTGAAGGTATCGCTGTATGGTGGTACAACATGCAATGTGTGGTTTTCATGAACAATAAAAAGGGCGGAAATGATGTTTATGTTGATCTCTATTAGAAATTTATCGTACAGGTTCCTGAACTCTCGGAACCGAGGTGATACAAAACTTTTTTGATGTGTGTACATAAAAGTAGACCCATCTATGTATGCTGGAACTGAAACTAACAGTTGCAGTCCAAAACGTGTAACATACCTGAGTTGTCCTATTGTCTCTTCACAGGACTTTTTCATAGTTTTCAGAATCAGCACGAAGTGATTAGAACTGTGCAGAAACTTCTCATTTGTCATAGTACCTAAGCGTCTGTTGACCACAAGGGGTGGTATGTTGCTGTACGGACAGAGTACTGTTACACAAAGGAAATTCATGACACAATGTTCCAAATACCATCCACAAGGGACGCAGCTGACGACACAGCTCGTTTTCAAAGCACCCTACACATTATGTCAAGGGGTGTCAGATACTCGTTACGACTGGTCGAGCCAGCTTCGAGCCAGCCATGTCGCTGGACTTCGCATCAACTGTTGGGCAGCCGTCGTCACGAGGAGCCAGACACTTGTGTGGCCCGACGTTCGGGTCACAGTACCACCCCAGCTTCAAGCCTACACATCACCAGCTGTGCTCTGGCCTGCAGGACTGCTGTACTAGCTTCATCTGGCCGCCGCGCCGGCGTCACTCAGTGCCTTGCTAGCGCGCGCGCTCCTAGCTTCGTGCGTAATCCTCAAGGGCCGGCCACCACAACTACATAGATATGAAAACACGATGGTCGCAGTCAGGCCACACTTGCTACATGAGGGCGCACACCTGTATCTGCTCCAGCCTGTAGTACGATGAAGAATGTGAATTTGGTGCGTCTTGGTGCTACCACCTTAATCTCTGACGGATTTCTGTATCCCCGTCGGCTTTGGAGAGCTGTAAACTACCCTGAAAATTCAGCAGAAGGTTCGTCCAGCCCCGACCAAAGATGTCTATACAGTGTGGCCAGAAACAGTCTGGAGAGCTTGTGAGGGTGTTGAGAGGTAGGTTGTATTGAGAAAAAATTGTTAAGAAAAAATCCGATGCATTATAGCCGATTCCAAGACAACTGGCAATGGAGTTAGCCAATCTAGCCATTGTGCGTGAAAATTCAAGCGACCCGCCAGATAAAATTTGTGTTACTTGTTCTGATAGCGTAGAACATAGCGCATGGGAATGCTCAGCCCTTGGCTCGAGTTTCATCCTTACTACACTCCCACATCCAAATTCCGTACCCCTCTCTAGTTCGGTTACATTAGAACAAACGACCACTTGAATTTGCGCAGATGTGATTAGCTAACTTCAGTGCTTATTAGGTTGGAAACAGTGCAGCGTCTGGAATTTCTCTTTTAAGAGTTATTTCTCAGTACAACCTACCATGCAGCACGCTTACGAGCTTTCCGGGCTGTTTTTGACCTCTTTCTTCTACAAAACAAAGCAGTACACAACGGGATATGAGGTGGTGATAAATACTGATCGTGAGGTCGGAACGACCATACTAAATGTACTAAACAATGCATACCATGTATTCTTCAATATTCACTACCGAATGGAAGAGGGGTATTGAAGCACACACACACACACACACACACACACACAATTGAGAAAGAACAGGAAACCTACAAAGAAATCGCCAACGGCCGAGCACTGTTGTCGCATTTTGTGAATCAGTCTTTGAATTTTAGCTTCTCTCAAATGTTCTGAAGTTCTTTGGCTTATTGAAATATCCAGCCGTTGTGGATGAGCGGTTCTAGGCGCCTCAGTCTGGAACCGCACGACCGCTACGATCGCAGGTTCGAATCCTGCCTCGGGCATGGATGTGTGTGATGTCATTAGGTTAGTTAGGTTTAAGTAGTTCTAAGTTCTAGGGGACTGATGACCTCAGATGTTAACTCCCTAGTGCTCAGAGCCATTTTTATTGAAATATGTCACAAAGATAATGGAATGTACTGGCAATAAATCACGTGAAGACGAGTGAATTAAGTAGCAAAACGAGACTCTAAGAGTGTTGTTTAGGCGGAAAATTATCTGTTCATGGGACGCAGTAGAAAGGGTACAAAATATTCACCGGCAACCGCATGTAAAGAATTTAGAATAACCAGAAACTTGTTAATATGTAAATTAATTTCGGTGTTGTGAAGTCTTTATTAAGACATTTCAGTCATGTCCATGGATTCCTGTGCTTGAGGGAACTTTTTGTCTAGCGATTCTTAGCTGCCGCTTCCCTGGGCTCCTGAGTGACGGTGACTGGAGCGGCTCCGCAAAGAATTTAAGCATGCGTGCAGCTACGACGTGAAACGCTGAAGTTTATCGTTTTTCGATAGGACCTCGCGTGGGATACCGGCTTGTACCTCGGAGCCGTGGTGTGTTGCTCACCTTGTCGGCATTGTTGATGTTCACTTCGCGGGCCAAGCCTTCGCCTGCTGGAGAGTTGAAGCTTTATTCTGTCTCTGCAGTGAAAGATTGCATTCGGGAGATGGACTCCTGGTGTGGTCCTGTTGCCTTGGTTGATGGACGTGCCAGATATAATGTTTTTATTTGGATTCAGCCTGTTAAAGGTATGATAGTGAGCATCAAATAGTCGGTGTTTACTGTTGGTCTTGAATCGCTAGACAAGCCTCTTAGTGTTGCCACTACTGAGTATCGTTTGTTATTATGACATCAAACTGATGCGGATCGTTTTAGTGGCCGTGTTTGGCCGATGACTGTGTGTGGATCAGCATCCTTGCGAGAATAATCTATGTAGTACAAATATTCATTTAACTATAAGAGACTATCAGCTTCATTAAGACTATTTGTTCAATAGGAATTCCTTTTCGTATTAATGAAACGGC
Source organism: Schistocerca piceifrons (assembly GCF_021461385.2). Lineage (NCBI taxonomy): Eukaryota > Metazoa > Arthropoda > Insecta > Orthoptera > Acrididae > Schistocerca > Schistocerca piceifrons. The sequence continues at coordinate 205,251,219 of NC_060144.1, forward strand.
AATTATCTTCATCTCTTTCACAAGATATAATTACTTTGTATGTTTGATTGAAATTTGTTCATCCAAAGCCTGTTTCACAGGCAAGAATATTATTTTTTTAAATTCTGTTTTTAAATAACGGATGTTCCTTGATGCAAAGGTCTACTACACAGATTTATGCATCATTCAAATTTTTTTGGTCTCTATGAATATGCAGACCAGTGAAAAGGCAATTCTTGCAATGCCGTTTAGCCGATTCACAGCCGTGTATATACAGCTTTAAAACTTTAACACTAACATCTTCATTTTTTAATTAATACTTATTGGTGCAATAGTCATATATAAAGGTATGCATACTATTTCAAATTTCTGCTTCCCCTGATTGTGCTTGCTTTTCAGCTATGTACGTACACTTCCTTTAATTATTTTTTTTTTGTATTTACAGATGCTACTGTCTCTTCTGTATTCTGTCTCAGCTATTTCTTCGTGTGTATTGCAGAATCTGTTTAAGGAAATTTTGAGAGATTTTAAGGGTATTTCTCAGATCCTAAGGATTTGTTCTGAAACTTGGGCCAAATGGCAAACAAGTATCACTTGCTTTCATAATTAAAAAAAACCTGTCTTGGATAAACCAATAAATAAATTTACTACAATCATTATTTTATTTTTGCCCACATCGTTTCATTTCCATATCCTAGCTCCCTACCACTTCAGTATTTATGTAGAATGTAGCCTTGAAGAAAGGTGGAAGGTGCCCGATAAGCAACTGAAACAAGAAGAACAAAAAAAAAAAAAGGTTTTGAAATGTGGAGCTACAGGAAAATGCTAAGGATTAGACGGGTACATTGTATAACTGATCAAGTGGTACTGAATGAAACTGAAGGAAAAATAAATGTGTGGCACAACTTTACTAACAGTACGGATTGGTTAAAGACACATCTAGAGGCATCAAGAAAGGAATTTGTTAACGGAGGGAGAGTGGGTGCTAAAAACCGCAGAGGAAAATAAAGGATTTACCACACCAAACTGATTAATATGGATATAAGTTAAAGTCGTTACGCAGGGAAGAAGAAGACTGCTGAGGATAGATTAGCGTGATAACTGCGCAAGATTAGTCTTTGGACTGAAGATGACAACAGTTATATCTGTAATGTATGTTATCATCGACGAAATAAAATATTGTGAAAGCTCTCTTGCCACAGTGTTAAATGCTTTAGACGCCACAATAATATTCTAAGAAAATTTTCCGCTCATTTTCAAGAATCGATACTGACGTTAACACCGCAGTAACTCGTGTGTCAATGTTTGCGAGCATAAATACAGCCTCAGCCTCCGACGAGAGAGAAGAGCGGCCCGCGGCAGAAGCAGCAGCAGTTGTTTGTGTTTATCCAGATCCTTTACTTCACCGTTATCTCATGAGCTTGTGTAAGAAGTTAAATGCTACCTGTGTGCTTATCTGCACAGGCTAGTGTTTAATTACTTTCTTCTAGGTGCCTGCGAATATTTTCGGTGCATTAGCATTTGTGTGGACTAATATTCCAGTGGGAAGTAACTGTTTACTTATCTGTTTACCCAAAATTAATTTATTTTGTTTCAGGAGCTTACGGATATACCGACTTTAGTGCTGAATCAGAATTTTGCGGAGCAAATATAATGCTATATTATTTAAAAATTGTTATCGTTTACATTTTGTGTGCTGCGTAACTTCAGTAACGCCCATGTCAGATATTTTATCTCTTTCTGAGGTATGTTTGTTCTTTTCAATTAGTTGCGAACGCCTTTTTGTATTTTTTGAGTTCTTATCCAGTTTTTAATTAATAAAAATGGATAGTGATGGCGCTTCTTGTGTGCACAGAATTAGGCGCATTACGGAAACAGCATCACGCTGCCTTGGCCATAGTCGACAGGCTTCAGGCCACAACCAAAAGCTAGAACAATATTTAGTACCAATGGTGAGAGAGGCGACAGCGTCCCTGGAAACCCCGTTGCTGCTCGTCATGATGACTAGGGTTGTTCCTCGAGGGCGAAGGCCCTGTTAGTCATGTCGTGGATGGTGATCCGCAACTGTAGAAAGACATTCAAAGAATTACCGTTTCCAGCTGCCTTCATAGTTCTGAGTTCGCGCCTTCAGCGTAGGCATGTTTATCACTTCTGCAGCTTCGATTTGTGGGCGGCGAGCTGCCGCTATATTCCCGGCAAGACGTCTCCTGAGACGCGGCAAGGTAGGATTAGGCAAAATGTAACAGGGAATAACAATATTAATGTGCTAATAGTAAACTGCAGGAGCGTCTATAGAAAGGTCCCAGAACTGCTCTCATTAATAAACGGTCACAATGCCCATATAGTACTAGGGACAGAAAGTTGGCTGAAACCAGACGTAAACAGTAATGATATCATAAACTCAGATTGGAATGTATACCGCAGAGAAAGGCTGGACAGTGAAGGGGGAGGCGTCTTTATAGCGATAAGAAGTGCAATAGTATTGAAAGAAATTGACGGAGATCCGAAATGTGAAATAATTTGGGTGAAGTTCACGGTTAAAGTAGGCTCAGACAAGGTAATTGGGTGTTTCTATAGGCCCCCTGGCTCAGCAGCTGTTGTGGCTGAGCACCTGAAGGATAATTTGGAAAATATTTCGAGTAGATTTCCCCACCATGTTATAGTTCTGGGTGGAGATTTTAATTTGCCGGATATAGACTGGGAGACTCAAGCGTTCATAACGGGTGGCAGGGACAAAGAATCCAGTGAAATTTTTTTAAGTGCTTTATCTAAAAACTACCTTGGGCAGTTAAACAGAGAACCGACTCGTGGCGATAACATATTAGACCTTCTGGTGACAAACAGACCCGAACTATTTGAAACAGTTAACGCAGAACAGGGAATCAGCGATCATAAAGCGGTTACTGCACCGATGATTTCAGCCGTAAATAGAAATATTAAAAAAAGGTAGGAAGATTTTTCTGTTTAGAAAAAGTGACAAAAAACAGATTACAGAGTACCTGACGGCTCAACACAAAGGTCTTGTCTCAAGTACAGATAGTGTTGAGGATCAGTGGACAAAGTCCAAAACCATCGTACAATATGCGTTAGATGAGTATGTGCCAAGCAAGATCGTAAGAGATTGAAAAGAGCCACCGTGGTACAACAACCGAATTAGAAAACTGCTGCGGAAGCAAAGGGAACTTCACAGCAAACATAAACATAGCCAAAGCCTTGCAGACAAACAAAAATTACGCGAAGCGAAATGTAGTGTGAGCAGGGCGATGCGAGAGGCGTTCAATGAATTCGAAAGTAAAGTTCTATGTACTGACTTGGCAGAAAATCCTAAGAAATTTTGGTCTTATGTCAAAGCGGTAGGTGGATCAAAACAAAATGTCCAGACACTCTGTGACCAAAACGGTACTGAAACAGAAGATGACAGACTAAAGGCCGAAATACTAAATGTCTTTTTCCAAAGCTGTTTCACAGAGGAAGACTGCACTGTAGTTCCTTCTCTAGATAGTCGCACAGATGACAAAATGGTAGATATCGAAATAGACGACAGAGGGATCGAGAAGCAATTAAAATCGCTCAAAAGAGGAAAGGCTGCTGGACTTGATGGGATACCAGTTCGATTTTACACAGAGTACGCGAAGGAACTTGCTCCCCTTCTTGCAGCGGTGTACCGTAGGTCTCTAGAAGAGCGTAGTGTTCCAAAGGATTGGAAAAGGGCACAGGTCATCCCCGTTTTCAAGAAGGGACGTCGAACAGATGTGCAGAACTATGGACCTATATGTCTAACGTCGATCAGTTGTAGAATTTTGGAACACGTATTATGTTCGAGTGTAATGATTTTTCTGGAGACTGGAAATCTACTCTGTAGGAATCAGCATGGGTTTTGAAAAAGACGGTGCCCTATTCGTCCACGAGACTCAGAGGGCCATAGACACTGGTTCCCAGGTAGATGCCGTGTTTCTTGACTTCCGCAAGGCGTTCGATACAGTTCCCCACAGTCGTTTAATGAACAAAGTAAGAACATATGGACTATCAGACCAATTGTGTGATTGGATTGAAGAGTTCCTAGATAACAGAACGCAGCATGTCATTCTCAATGGAGAGAACTCTTCCGAAGTAAGAGTGATTTCAGGTGTGCCGCAGGGGGAGTGTCATAGGACCGTTGCTACTCACAATATACATAAATGACCATGTGGATGACATCGGAAGTTCACTGAGGCTTTTTGCAGATGATGCTGTGGTGTATCGAGAGGTTGTAACAATGGGAAATTGTACTGAAATGCAGGAGGATCTGGAGCGAATTGACGTTTGGTGCAGGGAATGGCAATTGAATCTCAATGTAGACAAGTGTAATGTGCTGCGAATACATAGAAAGATAGATCCCTTATCATTTAGCTACAAAATAGCAGGTCAGCAACTGGAAGCAGGTAATTCCGTAAATTATCTGGGCGTACGCATTAGGAGTAATTTAAAATGGAATGATCATATAAGATCGTCGGTAAAGCAGATGCCAGACTGAGATTCATTGGAAGAATGCTAAGGAAATGCAATCCGAAAACAAAGGAAGTAGGTTACAGTACGCTTGTTCGCCCACTGCTTGAATACTGCACAGCAGTGTGGGATCCGTACCAGATAGGGTTGATAGAAGAGATAGAGAAGATCCAACGGAGAGCAGCGCGCTTCGTTACAGGATCACTTAGTAATCGCGAAAGCGTTACGGAGATGATAGAAAAACTCCAGTGGAAGACTCTGCAGGAGAGACGCTCAGTAGCTTGGTACGGGCTTCTGTTAAAGTTTCGAGAACATACCTTCACCAAAGAGTCAAGCAGTATATTGCTCCCTCCTACGTATATCTCGCGAAGAGACCATGAGGATAAAATCAGAGAGATTAGAGCCCACACAGAAGCATACCGACAATCGTTCTTTCCACGAACAATACGAGACTGGAATAAAAGGGAGAACCGATAGAGGTACTCAAGGTACACTCCGCCACACACCGTCAGGTGGCTTGCGGAGTATGGATGTAGATGTAGATGTAGATACAACCGATATGAGTGTAGAAAGGAAAAGCTGACAACCTTTAGTTATGTGTGACTAAGGTACTGGTTCTGATTCGTGAAAGCGGCAGTGCTCTTATAGAACTTTAAATTCGCTCTCACGTATACAGCTGTCTAGCTTTTATTAGCAACTCCTGTATTTGTTTTAGTCTTCAGTGTAGATCAGTACTCCGAGATATAAGATCATAGTAGATTTATTCCTAAGCCCACTTGTGAAAAGCAGTACCTTGACAGATTGAAACCCTTCAGTTACTTGGTGTAGTCTTGTTTTGCTGCAATACGAATTAACGATTTTAATTTCAGTGTTCCCTATTTTCAAGCCCCATGTGTTAGACTATAATGAAAGATTAATCCTACAGAATTTTTTATTCCCTTTCAAAAACTCAGTTGCAGCAATTATTCTTTTTAATTCAAGATTACTGAGTCAAAAACCTTTCTTCCTTCTGGGTATGTTGAGCTCAGCACCTAACCACTTCTACCCCCCATGCAGTGATAACAGAGCATGTTTCTGATAGTGTGTCGAGTTGTGCAATAACAGATGTGAAGAAAGGTGGTGTGAGCCTTGCAGGGCTCTCGTTTTTCCCAAGTATTGTTTGTCATCTTCTATTACGGTACTGCTGCCTCGTTTTCTTATTCAATTTACTGCCGTCACGAACTTCCTGCCTTACTTGCCAGTGAGCGGCAGCAGCAGTGCGTATCGATAAGTGCACTGTCGTAACATCTCTGGAGCGACCGATAGTATTTACGGGTCGTCGTGTGTCTGACAGTGAGTTGGAGACGGAGCAGCAGTGCAGTCGTGATGCAGCAGCAGTGAAGTGGGGGACGGAGCGCCGGTGAGGCGCCGACAGCCAGTGCTCGCCAACCGCAGGCGGAGGGAAATGGGAACGGGACGACCGTTGGTTGGTCGTTCGATCGGTCGTCTCATCGGCCGACGTATATTTCGTCCTTTCACAGTTTCCGGTCCTGGCAGTTGGTCGGTTGGCGTGGAGCAGTGAGGAAATCTCCACGGCGCGTGCTTTGGCCGGACCCGCTGGCGACCTCTATGCGGTGTTGGAGTGTGTGGTGCTGTTCCCTTTGCTACGAGGTTCGTGGCTCACCGATCCTGGACATGATGGTTGAGTTTTGACTTTATCTACCACCATGTCACGACTGTTCACATTGTGTCGTTTGGAGTTCGTTGTCGGCTCTTGAGATATTCCCGCGAGCACCAACGTGTGTTTTCAAGTTGGCAAATTTTAGTCACCTTCTGGTGGAGTTTAACTGTACTTGGTTATTTGAATTGAAGTGCACCAGCTGAATCTTCTGTCTTGTAGCCGTTAACGTTCCAGTTACCTGCCCTGGCCGTTGACGTAAATTCAAGCAGTGTATTTTCCTCATCGTGTTGTGGCTGTCCAGCACAGTGTGTAGTTTGCCAGCTCAACATATAATGGGTTGTGGGCGCCAATACCTTCTACGTTGTTCCATTGAACTCCCTGTCCTGTGCTGGTCGGATGATGACGAAGTTAGCTTGTCGGTGGATCCGTTGACTGTCTGTCGGTTGGGTTGTCGTCGGATCGACAATGGTTGGGCTGACTGCCTGTCTCACCTAAGCGAGCATTAGTGTTTGAATCCCAGGCGACCCTCGGAACCCTTTGTGTACTGCCTTTTCTAGTTTGTTCTTGTTGTTTGTACTTGTATGGCTTCTAGCCGATTCTTAGTTTAAGGTTCTTTTGCCCTTAAGGAGTCAGATGGTTTGGGCCTTCCGCCTAATTTAAGAACTGTTTTACGTGAAGCCTTTGGCATTTTAAAAATTAATGTTATTGAGTCTTAAGTGATTGGCCTTCTGCTGATTTTGAATTTAAGTTGTTTGCTCTTAAAGTGTCAGATTCTTTGGGCCTTCAGCCTAGTTAAGGAACTGTTTTAAGATAAGGCTTTACCCTTTTAAATTTATGATTTTAGATGAGCCTTAAGTTAATGGCTTTCAGCCGTTTTTAAATTGAAGTGGTCCTGCCCTTAAGGCATTAGACTGTACGGCGTGTTCAGCCGCAATTAAGTTCCAAAACTACAGCTGTGTGTTTTTTTTATGGATCTTGTAATGTTTGATCAAATAAAAGGTTGTATATTCGAGTGTAACTGACAGCCGCTTATTTTGGTCCCTTTTCACAACTTAAACTACCTGTCCCGTCCTGCAAATTTAGCAGGGCGTCTCATAATGGTTTTTTTCCCCAAGGTATACTGACCCTACTTTCTGTTGCAGTTGACATTAAGGCGGTGTTGGACATGGACAAGAGATCTGTATTGGGCATGCCATGCTTAAAGAAAAACCATTCCGATAGGAGCAGGTATATGTAATTTATCTGTCAAAGGTAATGCCATGGGCTCAAGCCTACACCGAGCGGTACACTGGACAGCCAACTCTCTATCACAAGCTGACAACATTGGCGACGGAGGTGCTCCCTGCGATGAACGCATAGTGTTGTATCAATGAAAGGAGTTACAACAAATAACAGAAGGAGTGAGTGTGCAACACCGTTTATTTCTCCACAAGCGAAGACAGAAAAATAAATGTACGTAACTTCAGTGACTGGGATGAGTGCTGCAACTACGACGGAGAGTAGCAAAGTCCGTAGAAGAATCCGAAAGTCGGGTTGCCGTATAGTAGAAATTCCAAGAAAGTCCAGTACAAGCAGTATAGAAGTCCAGACGATGTCGATCCCAGTTGTGAGGGATCGAGGCAGTAGCGGTAGTATAGTCCAGGCCGAGAGTGTTGACGTGTGGTGCCGCCGGCTCTTGTAGATCCCCGGCGGCGTATGAATATGCATGCTGACAGCGTGTCGGCTTTGGCACGGCACAACGTGATTGGAGCGGCGTCTGCATGTAGCTTGTTAGCGAGGGTATGCCGGCCAGTGTTAGTATGAAACCGCGAGGACAACTATGCCCAGGAGCCGCGCCTGCGCAGTCCGGCTGACAAGGAGAACACGGCAAGCGCCATTCTTCGTTTTTTTTAGACTTCTCACAGTGTAAAAGGAGTCAAAATGAGAAAACACGTGTCTCGGCTTACCCGTAGATACTCGACTGCTTCTAAGAAAACGGCCGACAAAGTTTTCCACGGAATTTAAAAAGGTTTTTAGCGTCCAGTAACTCAGTTCAAGTGATGGCACAGTGGCTTCGCGTATCGGCTTTTCACTTATGAACCCCGTGTTCGACATCCGATTATTGTTTTTATTTATTTTATTTAATTTTTTTCATTAGCTATCTATGACCGTAGAAGGTTATTACGCAAATGATTTTTATCAAGTTGGGGATTGCAAGTGCATTATACACTGAAGACAGAAAGAATCTGGTATACCTGCCTAATATCGTGTAGGGGCCCCGTGAGCACGAAGAAGTGCCGCAACACGACGTGACATATACTCGACTAAAGTCTGAAGTAGTGCTGCAGAGAACTAATACCATGAATCCGGCATGGCTGTCCATGAATCCATAAGATGGAGCCAGTCTCTAGCAATTCTGGACGTGTGGCGTGTGGCATTGCCCTGCTGGAATAGCCTAAGTCCGTCGGAATGCACAACGCACATGAATGGATGCAGGTGATCAGACAGGATGCTTACCTATGTGTCCCTGTCAGAGTCGTATCTAGACGTATCAAGGGTCCCATATCACTCCAACTGCACACGGCCCACACAATTACGGAGCCTCCACCAGCTTTCACAGTCCCCTGCTGACATGCAGGGTCAACGAATTCATGAGGTTGTCTCTGTACCTCTACATGTCCATTCGCTCGACACAATTTGAAACGAGACTCGTCCGACCAGGCAACCTGTTTCCAGTCATCAACAGTACAATGTCGCCGTTGACGATTCCAGGAGACGCGTAAATCTTTGTGTCGTGCAGTCATCAAGGGTACACGAGTGCGTCTTCGGCTCCGAAAGCCCATATCGATGATGTTGCATTGAATGTTTCGCACGATGACACTTGTTGATGACCCGGCACTGAAATCTGCATCAGGATGCGGAAGGCTTGCACATCTGTCCCGTTCAACGATTCTCTTCAGTTGTCGTTGGTCTCGTCCTTGCAGGATCTTTTGCGGCCACATGGATGTCGGAGATTTGATGTTTTACCGGCTTCCTGATATTCACGGTACATTCGAGAAATGGTCGTATGGGAAAATCCCCACTTCATCGCTACCCCGGAGATGCTGCGTCCCATCGCCCATGCACCAACCATAACACCACGTCCAAACTCTCTTACATCTTGATAAACTGTCATTGTAGCAGCACTAAACAATCTAAGAACTGCGACAGACACTTGTCGATATAGGCGTAGCCAACCGGAGCCACGTATTCTGCCTGTTTACATACCTCTGTATTTGAATACGCATGCCTGTACCAGTTTCTTTGGCGCTTCAGTGTATTAATTGAAAAATTTCGCAATCTGTGTCACAGCTTTATTAGGTGATACATGTCTGTATGGAATTTTCACGGGTTACAATCTTCTTAAGTTCTCATATTCTTTTATTTCGTTTCTATATTGTTCAGGATCATTACACGCATTCCCTTAGATGATAGCGATAATACAGGCAATCGAAACATAGAAATCCCAAACACCACGAGCACCTTGTGAAGGCAGGTTTGCCACAACGATACTCCTTCGTGTGAATCGCACTCTGAAATTAAACGTCACTAACATTACTCAAGATTTCACGCGTTGGGAATAAAACCGCCGCAAATCGTGCACAACGAATCGCTTTTCTAAAACTGGCGCTTTTCATTGATTATGAATCAAGATACACTACAGCATTTTCAAGGAAAACAGTTTGAAATATATTTTGCATTAATTTGTTGTTTCTTCATTTATAAATTAATTTCCCAGATATACAACTTAGTAGCGAATAAGGACAACGTTATTTCAATGTAAACTTGAAAACAGTCGTATAATGATCTCCTACGCATACATGAAAAACAAAAATCGGGTTTTGAACATGAAGCGCAAAGTGTGAAGCCGTGACTTTAGTCACAGTGCCACCGCTTCCACTGAAGTTCTTGCTCGGTAAATAGCACATAAAGTAACTCGAAACTGTCCTTTTTTCATGAGCTGTCGAATGTCTACGGATAAGCCGAGACACCTGTTCGCTGACATTGAGGTCACGAAAGCCATGGGATAGGGATATACACATATACATATGGTGGTACTATCGCATACACAAGGTGAAATACGGCAGTCCATTAGCGGACCGGTCATTTGATCTCAAGGGATTCATGTGAAAAGGTTTCCGACGTGACTCTGGCCGTACTGCGGGAAGCAACAGACTTTGAACGCAGAATGGTAGTTGGAGCTAGACGCAGGGGATATTTTATTCCGGAAATCGATAGGGAATTCAATATTCCGAGAACCTGAGTGTCACGATTGTGGCAAGCATACAAAATTTCAGGCCATACCTCTCACCACGGACAACGCAGTGGCCGGCGGCATTCACTTAGCATGAAAAATTTGTTTTACGAAAACTTATCAAGTAAAGTTCAAAATTAATTGTTCAATCGATGATTTTGCCGTGTTCAAAATTATGGTTAGTCACTAATCTGAAATACTGAGGTTATTCAGACGGCTACGTTAGCTCTTTCACTTAGGGTTACCGAACAAAACAGTTTTAACCTGGTAGTATAACTTGTTTCGTTCCTTTTAATGTGGCTCATCCGAATAAATGGCAAGCCGAATAACTGTTTTAAATACTTGCTCATTTTTCTAATGTCTTTACCGACAAATTAGGCTACCACGAACCAAACGTAAACCAAATTCAGCTTAAAGATCAAATCCTGTTCGTCCCCAACGTTTGTCTCCTAATTAAAACGAAGGAATTGTGTCAGATCTCAGATCAACGTTAGGGCAACGGGATGCCTAAGCTATCAGTTGTACCATACACTTTACATACGATTTTTGTGCCAAAAGGCAATGATGAAGGTTGTTGGCTGATGGTAAATTACCGGACCCTGAACCAAATGCGGTGCAGAACTCTGTCAAATGGTTCAAATGGCTCTGAGCACTATGGGACTTAACTTCTGAGGTCATCAGTCCCCTAGAACTTAGAACTACTTAAACCTAACTAACCAAAGGACATCACACACATCCATGCCCGAGGCAGGATTCGAACCTGTGACAGTAGCGGTCGCGCGGTTCCAGACTGTAGCGTCTAGAACCGCTGGGCCACTCCTGCCGGCCAGAACTCTGTCCCCTTGTTATATCTCCATAACTGTTTCACTTGGTTTGCAGGAGCAGAACCAGCTCAATCATTTGGTGTCGATAATCGAAGAATGTAAGTCTCCTACAGCATTCTGTACGTACAAGAATTTGTCCAAATATTACTGAGTCCCCTATGGTAACTCCAATGGGATGGCTGTACTGCTACATGTAATTGTTTCTGTTCCGAGTGAACTTAAGTGTAGGTGCGTTTACAATTATCGAGACGACATAGTTGTAGATAGTTAAATCGTTCCAGAACACCTTGACCATCTTGGTCATGTTTATGGGAAGCCGGTTTAACTGCAAAGACCTCCAAGGTTAATTTAGCACGTGGGGAAACTTTCCTTTTAGGACACATTGTCTCAGATTAAGGCATCAGGGCTGATGAGGATCACACTAAGGCTATCAGTTTTCTCTGCCTAAGGATAAGAATGATATGGCTAGATTTATAGGAATGGTAAATTTAAAAAAAAAATTGCTATTCAGCCCAGTGAGCAGCAACTTTAACTAATTTAAGGGAAAGAGAGAAAAAATCCAGTGACCCCAGCAATCTTTCTTTGGTGCTTTGAAGATGGCTTTAATCAGCGCTCCTGACTTGGTTGTTCGTGAATTTGAATGTGTGTTTGTTCTCCAGACTGATGCATCTCATTGCAGAAACGCCGTGAGATTACTTCAGGAGCATAATGGCGAACAAAAGCCAGTAACTTATGATTCTACAGTATTATCATCTACCGAAATTTAATATTCTGTGTACATATTGGAAGCTTTGGATGTCCTGTTCAGATCTGATAAATTTTTATTTCGTGTCTAACATACGCAATTCCCGCTAGAAACGTATGACTCAGCTTCGAACTGGGTATTGAACAGGTTCCATAAAACGGGTATAATTGCACACTGGTGTGTCAGGATTTCACACTCCCTTCTTCATGTTAGACGTACGTCTAATTAGAGTCGCGATAATCAACTCACTGATGTTCTTAGTCGTATGTTTCAGTGTGAACCGAAAACTGAAGAGCTGCAAGTCAGCCTGGAACCCGCATGTGTTTCTACAGTCCTGAGCAAAAAACAGAATGAGGGAAAACAGAATCAAGATATTTATTTAAGGAACATAAAACAAGAGCAGAATGATGGTCAACAAATTTTGGATATTATCTTAACAGAAGGCTTTGTTTTACCATCGCCTCTGAGATGGTATTAAATAGATTTGCCTTCCAAAGGAACTGATTCCCGCTGTCCTTAAGTATTTCCAACAACCCTTATGTGCCGGCCGTTGGTGAATGAACTAAACAATCACGAAAATTGAGGACTATTTAATTTGGGAAATTTGAACTCCAACGTAAGGAAACTGGTCGGTCAGTGTCAGGATTGCAAGATGACTAAGCCTAATTCAAATGCCTGCTGAGGTGTGTTACATTCCAAGTGAGAAGTAAGGCCCATGGATAAGTTTTGTCGGTTATCCAGGACCTCCTCGTCATAGAAAGAAAGGTAATAGGTATATATTTGTTGTGATTGACGCATTTACTCATTTTCTTCGGCTAGTTCCGAGTAAAGAAATAACATCCAGAGTTACCATCCAGCATATGGTAAATTTTCTTCTATTTTTGTGCTACCCAAGATTTTGTTAAACGGCAATGTGTTTACAATTTTGTCGTAGGAGTTAAAGAACTTTTTTTTTTCTTTTATAAATCAATTTGTCATATTACGAACACATTTTATCACTTACAGTCGTCCTTTGTAGAATGAGTCAACCATAATTGGAGATGGGCCGTTATTAGAAGGGGCAGTCAAATGAAAACCAGGAAGATGGAGAAAGTAGAAAAACTGATTATTATTTCAATAGTAATTGCCATGACCGCTAATACATTTATTCCATCGTAAGACAAGACGTTAAAGAAAAAATGCCTTGGTGGGAAAATGCTTACGGGTTGCCTTTTGCAGTTGCCTGCGGAACCATGACTGTACCCAGGGCGCGCACCTCTTCGTCTACAGCAAATCAACGGCAACGAATGTCTTTCTTCAGAGCTCCAAAAATATGGAAATGGCATGGGGAGAGATCGGGACTGCATGGAGGATGTGTCAGGGCTTGCAAGTGAAACCTCTGTGGTGCAATAGGAACAACTATGACAATATATGGACGGGCATTATCCTGCAATAGAGTGCAACATTCCTGGGCGTTTGGACTTGATGCAGTGCTTCATGTTTTGCAAAGTATTCGCGTACCACGTTAACTGTGGCGCTTTGTTTCAGATATTTAATGAGCAGCGGTCCCTTTAAGTCAAAGACAAAGGACTTTCTCGAAGCTATCATGCCTGTTGTTTCGACGTAGCTGTAGAAAGCTTGTTAAAAAGCCATTACACATCCTCCATACAGCTACGACCTTTCGCCATGCGATTTCCGTACCTTTGGAACCGTGAAGAAAGACATTCATCACCGCAAATTTACTTCGGGTGAGAAGATGCACGCCAGGGTACATTCATCATTTCGGTGGCAGCTGTAACCGTTTTTAAAGAAGACACAGTGGGATCAATTTATTAACAATTACTGCGTTTACTTTTGAAGTAATAAACATTTTAAGTAGTTTCTTTTTCGATCTACCTCGTTTTCATTTTATGCCCTATTTATTTTTCATGCTCAATCTCAGGCAATGTCCGACCATTCTACTAACTGGCTTAATTTTGCCTTCAATGCCGTTGTTCGTTAAGACCCACAGAGCAACACATATTAAGCCGATGTTAGCGTAACCTTTTAACTCACCTACATCTACAGTGTTCTTCCCAAAGATATTCATTCTAATTTCGTTAAAGAAAATGGGTAGTCTACAAAGAAGAATATTTATCGTACTCACAGGAGGCAGGCTGTAAGGTACGACACGGGGACGCGCCTCACCTCGTTAAAACTCAGTTTGACGTAATCTCTTTCTAAAAAATTGGGCACATGGTGCTGAGATTGTAGCCCAAACGCTCTCCTGCTTTGTTGGTCCATATGATGTCGTAAAGGTTCAATTCCCACTTGTGCAGAATAGAGCTACGAGGAAAAAAATGGACACGTGTAAGGCTTCTGATATTTGGGTCTGATAACCTGGATGCTGAAACACATACTACGCTTTACATAAGTCTTCTCCTCGCGTCTCCTCCATGTTATTATCGATAAATAAACGTCTCTGTTCTTCGGGTCGTAGCGATGGGTTCGCCGGCATTCCGTGAGAGGCACCGTTGCTGCTTTCTTAGCAGAATGAAATGCACACGCGCTCTCCGCTGGTGGAAAAGTTTTTCTGACTTTTCTACATGGTAACTAAGATTGTTCATTGAGGACAGCGGTCCCGTCCATCATGTTATGGACGGTGATCCGTAACCGTGAAAAATGTATGCACGACATTCGAAGCATTACTCCTTGCCACTGTCTTTGTGGTCGCTTGCTCGCGTTTACAGACTCAACACGTTTATTATTTATACTGCTTTGGTTTGTGGATGACGAGCTACCAGTTCTTACTATACCGCCTAGGTCCGGAGTAGAAAAAAAATGGCGAGCATCTCCTACTACGTGTAGATAAAGTAGTGGCCGCGATTCCGGTGAGTCTGGTTGTGATTCTGATCTTCTAAAAAGGCCTTGTTATAAAAATTTAATTTGGGTTCTCATATAGACTGCTGTCTAGCTTTGATTAGTTACTCTTATATTTGCCTTACCCCTCAACGTGGATCAGTATTCTGCTTTACCAGGGCGCTCTCGACTTACTCCTAAGCCCAGCTGTAAAATGTAGTACAGAGACAAACTGAAACTCTTTCTCTATTTCGTGCAGTCATGGATGGGTGTAATAACAATAATAATTCTAATTAATGTGTTTCCTTTTTAAAGGCCCATGTGTTAAAACAATCACAAAACATTAATCTTCTTCACTTTTCATTCCCCTTTAAGAACTTGTGTTTAAACTAACAAGGTTATTCTTTTTTAGTTCTAGACCACTGAGCCTAAATATATAGGAATTTATGTTGTTCAAAAGTAAGGCCTGAAAGGACCTCATGTGACTTTCCAGCACGCGATCTGTAATTCATTCGTGTTTTTGTCACCTTGCGGCTGTATGGCTAAAATCTTTATCCTGTATGTGTTCGGGAGTACCCAACGTGAATGGCTGCAGGGAGCGAGCCATGTCTGGGCCAAGCTCAAACTGATCATCCTACGTCAACGGCAGATTACCAACCAAATTTATTTTTTACAGCTGGTTGAATGATGATCTAATACTGCCTATGCTTTAACTGATAATGCATTTATTTGGCATTTTACTAACTTATTTGTAGAATAATGGAAAATTGTTGTGAAACTTGTAGATATTCTTGGCATGGATTCCCTCACTGTTTACGTGATCTAAAAGCGAATATGTGAAAAATTTTAAAACATTTTTAAATATTTTACAAGAATAATTTGAAGTATAGTTCTGACTGCGTGCTTTATATACTCACATTATCTTTCTCAGGAATGCAGTTGTTAATTACTGTCAAAGTCGCTTGAATGCCGCAGAGGTGAATAAATGATGCAAAAACCTATTTTGTTGGGTATGTTGAGTTGAACGCCTTACCAATCACACCTCCATTCTACCTGTCATTTCAAAAAAAAAGTTTAATATATTATTAAACTGCAGGAGCATCTGTGGTAATGTCTAAGAATTAATATCGCTTATTAAAGATAATAACTTCCAAACGGTGTTACAAATAAAAATTTGGTTGAAACAGGAAACGTATAGTAACTAAATCCTAAGTTCTTAGTTTGTCTTGAGGATTCGTTAGAGGCCAATGATGGTGGCTTTTATGCAGCAAAAAAGAACACTGAAATATCTACTTAGATTGTTAAGGATTCCGAATGTAAAATAAACTGATTGAAGTTAAGCATCTGTGTTGGGTCAAACATTGTAATCGGACACCACTTGCGCTAGGATCTGTACTGGCAGGGCGCTTAAGGCAGAATTTTAAAAATACCGTGCATACTCTTCCTGAACACCACACCGCAGTAAGGAGGACTTCAACATGCCTTCGTTAGAAACCGAGTGTCATGCGGTCAAAAATAGCGCCTGAGCCTGGGATTAGTGTGACAATGGTCTGTATGCCTTGTTTGAAAACTACTTCGAGCAGATGGTTAGACAACCAGTTCGTTAGCGCAACGTATTGTACTTCCTACCAACAAACACACATAAACTTCTCGAGTCAGTTAATACAGTCAGAGACATTAGTGATCATAATACTTTCATATCATCAATGACGTCGGGTGTAATGAGCAGTGTTCAAGGCAGGAAAACCTTTTTTCCTTACCCAGACTCAGACGATACAAATACATTACGTGATCAAAAGTATGCGGACACCTGGCTGAAAATGACTTACACATCGGTATTGATGGAATTTAATATCGTGTAGCCCCACCCTTAGCCTTGATGACCCTTCCACTCTCGCAGGCATACCTTCAGTCAGGTGCTGGAACGTTTCTTGGGGAATGGCAGCCCATATGTCACGCAGTGCTGCACTGAGGAGAGATACTGATGTTGGTCGGTGAAGCCTGGCACGACGTCGGCGTTCCGAAACATCCCAAAGGTGTTCTATAGGGTTGAGGTCAGGACTCTGTGCAGGCCAGTCCATTACAGGGATGTTATTGTCGTCTAACCACTCCGCCACAGGCCGTGCACTATGAACTGGTGGTCGATCGTGTTAACAGATACAGTCGCCATCCCCGAATTGTTCTTCAACAGTGGGAAGCAAAGTGGTGCTTAAAACATCTATGTAGGCCTGTACTGTGATAGTGCCCCGCAAAACAACAAGAGCTGCAAGCCCACTCCCTGAATAACACGATCACAGCATAACACCACCGTCTCCGAATTTTACTGTTGGGACTACACAAGTTGACAGGTGACGTTCACCGGGCGTTCGCCATACCCACACCCTGCCATTGGATTGCCACATTGTGTACCGTGATTCGTCTCTCCATACAACGTTTTTCCACTGTTCAACCATCCAATGTTTACGCTTCTTATACCAAGCGACGCGTCGTTTGGCATTTACCGGCGTGATGTGTGGCTTATGAGCAGCCGCTCGACCGTTTTCTCACCTTCCGCCTAGCTGTCGTTGTACTTGCAGTGGATCCTGATGCAGTCTGGAATTCCTGTGTGATGGTCTGGAATAATGTCTGCCTATTACACATTGCGGCCCTCTTCAACTGTCGGCGGCCTCTGTCAGTCAACATACAAGGTGAGCTCGTACGCTTTTGGGCTGTTCGTGTCCCTTCACGTTTCCACTTCACTATCACATCGGAAACAGGGATGTTTATTAAAGTCTCTCGTACAGACGTATGACACAAGTGACACCCTCGTACAGACGTATGACACAAGTGACACCCAATAACCTGACCATGTTCGAAGTCCGTGAGTTCCGCAGGGCGCTCCATTCTGCTCTCTCACGAATTGTAATGAAAACTAAGGTCGCATGATATGGAGTACCTAGCAGTAGATGGCAGCACAATGCATCTAGTATGGAAAAGTATGTTTTTTGGGGTGTCCAGATACTTTTGTCACATAGTGTATCTGAGTAGTCACATCAAATATTCTGCTCTGAGGAGGAAGATGTGGAGCTCAAACGTAAAAACTAGGAAGCATCGTTGAACACTCCCTATACACGTAAGTTCTCTGCAAGGTTTTGAGGGGTGTAAATATCGCCCGTGGTTTAAGAGCTGTGTTGCGAAGTTGCAACCGAAGCAAAGAGAACTTCATTACAAATGTGAGCTAAACCAATGCCCAACTAAGCAACAAAACCTAAAAGAAGCAGAAATCACCGTAAGGTGAGCAATGAAAGAAGCGTTCAATGAATTTGAAACTAAAATTTTGCTAACTAAGGGACTACATGTCTAAGAAATTTTGGCCTTACATAAATTCAATAAGCGAATGGAAATAATCTATTCAGCTGCTTAGTGATGATACTAGCACCAAAAGAAAACATGCGAGGGAGATGGTCGAAATACGGAATTTGGTCCTCGGAAATTGTTTGACGATGGAAGATCATTATGCAGATTCTCATTTCAATCATCGCATGAATGCCGTTATGGCAGGTATTGAGATAAGTGATTGCAGAATAGAGAAACAAATAAAATTACTTGGCTGTAGACAAAGATTCAGGACTAGATGAGATAATGTAAGATTCTAGAGATATTAAGCGGAAGAACTTGCTGCCCTTCTAGCGGCAGATTTTTGTACGTCGCTGGAGCTGCGAAGGGCATCTAGCGTGTGGACAGATATGCGTATAATTCCCTTTTCCAATAACAATCGTAGAACAGATGTATATAATTAAAGAACAATATCAATGACGCCAATTTTTTGCAGAGTTATGAGTGATATTTTACGCTTCCTTATAGTGTCGTTTTAGGAGAACGAAATTCTCATCTACAAAAACCAACATGGATTCTGCTAACAGAGATCTTGCGAAACTCTGCTCATTAAATTCGTCATTGAGATCCAGAGCTCCGTAGACGAGGACGTCCAGGCTGATGTCGTGTTAATTGGCTTCTGGAGGACATTTGATACCGATCCGCGCAGTCGTTTAGTGACAACAAATTGGAGCTTATCGAGTGTCCAGCCAGAGTAGTGATTAGATTTCTTACAGACAGAATTAAATACCTCGTTCTTAACGGAACAAAATAGACAGCTGTAAGGAGAATTAATTTAAGGGATCCGCGAAGGGATTGCTTAAAAAGAGAATGAGTTAGAGGGAAAAATATATGCATTGGAGGGTGTTAGTGTATCCGAATAAAACATCATTTGAACATATGGTCCATCCCAAATGGTTTCCGAAATAGAACACATTTAATGTAAACTGTTATTTCATTTATGTACTATTCAAACGTTGTGATTGTTTAGAGCGTACTGCAGTAGTGGAGAGGATGTTGAGACAAACAATTTCATACAGGATACTTGTGGTCTGTCGAGGGGGAATACTACCTCAAATTGGCTGTAAAACTACATAAGCTACAGCGCATGCACGTCGGGCGAGATTTGGAACATTCTCGTGCTCTCTTGACGCAAAATATTAGTCGTAGAGGTAAAAGGAATAGGTAATTTTTTGTGGGAAATGTAATTTAGTTTTGTACTGTGACGTTTTGAACAGAGGGATCAGTATTCGAGTTGTTCCAGTAAAATGCACAAAACTGCTGTTCAATGTGTTCTGTGTCGGAAATGTTTTGGGAATAGGGCATATGTGCATACACTGCCTGATAAAAGAAAGGAGAGAAGGGAACGAAATGAAACGTCACGGGTTCAGAAGGTATGTGATGTTATTTTAGTGATCACAATTTCGAGCCAAATTTACAAAGAACGTGACAGTATGAGCCTGGGATGGGTGCATCCAATGATTAGGATGGGGAGTGGGGTTTCATGAAGGTGTTAGTTACATCATCTACGGACATAAGATGGCCCATAACTGTTGCATCTGCTTTCCGGGTGTCCAGGGACGGAGATACGTGCGACTTGGTCCCACACACGTTATGTCGGGGACAAATCTAGGAACCTTGTTATCCATGGGAGCAATTCAAAGGCTAGCCAGACAGTTCATAACATCGTTATATGGAGCAGCGCTGTCCTGTTAAAAAATGGCAGAATGAAAGTGTCACAGGCGCGCGGGATTAGCCGAGCGGTCTAGGGCGCTGCATTCATGGACTGTGCGGCTGGTCCCGGCGGAGGTTCAAGTCCTCCCTCGGGCAAGGGTGTGCGTTTTCGTCCTTAGGATAATTTAGGTTAAGTAGTGTGTAAGCTTAGGAGTTAAGGAGACCTTAGGAGTTAAGACCCCTTAAGATTTCAGACACTTTTGAACATTTTTTGAAAGTGCCATGTCGTCGTGACGTCAGAGGTCCCTCAATCACTACCAGCCGTCGCATGAAGTCATACAAAATAGACGCCCACACCACAAGTCAGGATTAACACTGCTGCGCCTAGGCAAAACATTGGAAGTGGCCGTGCGGTTAAAGGCGCTGCAGTCTGGAACCGCAAGACCGCTGCGGTCGCAGGTTCGAATCCTGCCTCGGGCATGGATGTTTTTGATGTCCTTAGGTTAGTTAGGTTTAACTAGTTCTAAGCTCTAGGGGACTAATGACCTCAGCAGTTGAGTCCCATAGTACTCAGAGCCATTTGAACCTCTCCGGAAGTCGTGTGTGTGTGTGTGTGGTTTGAGGTTTTCGGGCGCTAAACAGCGTGGTCATCAGCGCCCAAACGCATAGAAACGGGAACACATGCGGAGAAGGGACGAAGACGGACAGCGAACAAGGAGAACGGTTAAAAGGTACTGGCCTGACGCAGTTACAAATCCTCACATACAGAGGCAAGACAAGAGGAGAAGAAACGCACTAAAAAAGGAAAGGAAACACAAGGAAAAGAGAACAGAAATCGAAGTGAAACAAGTAGGTAATCGTGACTGGCGGACCTCTTACCTAAAGCCTGGGTGAACCAGTCACCCAGCAGCACATTAAAATCCTCTCCCTAAAATCCGAGGCAACAAATTGGACAGGACACAAAACCGTAAGACCTTAACCACAGTCGTTGCGTCGTCTTGCAAAATAGAGGGCAAATCCGGTGGCAAGGAAACCACCGCCCTCTGGTCAGAGAATAAAGGACAGTCAAGTAAAATGTGGCGCACAGTTATCTGGACGCCACAAGCACTACAGATTGGGGGGTCCTCCCGCCGGAGTAAAAAACCGTGCGTTAAGGGACTGTGCCCGATGCGGAGGCGGGTGAGGAGAACCTCATCCCGCCTGCATGACTGGTAGGATGTACGCCGTGGCCGCGTGGTGGCCTTGACCAGACGCAGCTTATTTTCACCGACTGCCAGCCACTCCTCTTCCCACTGACGCATAACACGAAAACGCAAAAGGGAGGTAACAGCATGGAGGGGGACGGCACATTCAACAACGTGAGGGAGGGAACATGCATCTTTGGCAGCCACATCCGCCAGTTCGTTTCCCCTAATACCCACGTGCCCCGGCACCCAGCAGAAAGAAACCTCCTTCCCCTGCCGTTGCAGGTGGAGTAGGGCATCATGGATGTTCTGGACGACCGTATCCGCTGGGTACAAGTGTTGCATGGTCTGAAGGGCACTCAGGGAGTCAGAACAGATGAGAAACTTAAGACTGGGAACACATCTCATCTGCTCCAATGCCCGCAAGATCGCAAACAATTCGGCATCAAAGATGGTAAACGCTGCAGGAAGCCGTAATTTGATGACTCGATCAGGGAAAACCACAGCACAACCTACAGAGTCCCCCTGTTTAGAGCCATCCGTAAATACTGGTACATGGTCAGGATGCTGGTTTAAAATATCGTAAAATAAGGAGGTAAAAACAAACGCAGGAGTGCAGCTCCTCTGGTACTCTGACAAGTCTAAAAGGACGCTGGGCCTCTGGAGCAACCAGGGAGGCAGACGGGTAAAACCCTGGAGTTGGGGTGCCACACGCTCCACACCAAGGGACTCAAGCAAATGCTTGGCACGATCCCAAATGGTCTCGTTGCCCTTGGACGACTGGAAAAGAGACGTTCCATAGGGGGTCGGGCAACAGTAGGGTATGCAGGGGAGGGAGGACAGGCAAGGAATTGACACACTCGTCGCACCATGAGGAGTTTCCGCCGGATGGCGAGCGGCGGTTCCCCTGCCTCAGCACACAGGCTGGGGATGGGACTGGTACGGAAGGCACCAGTGGCCAGCCTGATACCCTCATGGTGTACTGCGTCAAGAATCTTCAGATACGAAGGCCTCGCTGACCCATACACAGTGCATCCATAGTCAAGACGCGACCGGACGAAAGCCCTATAAAACTGCAGCAGACGCGCCCGATCTGCTCCCCAGGACCGATGGCTCAAACACTTCAAAATATTCAGCGCCTTCAGGGCCCGCACCTTGAGGTCTTTAAGGTGCGGCAACCACGACAACTTGGAATCAAAAGTGAGGCCCAAGAACCTCACAGTGTCTCTAAAAGGAAGAATGGTGCCCCTCAGACGCAATTCAGGGGAGGTAAAAGCACGTCGAGAACGATTAAAATGGACACACACACATTTAGCTGCAGAAAAGGTAAAACCCGTCTTCGCAGTCCATGCCTCTAATCGCTTTATCGTAAGCTGCAACTGCCGACTAGCAGTAACAAGACTGGAGGAAGAACAGAAAACAGCAAAATCGTCCACAAACAAGGAGCACTGGGCAGGACTCCGGATTGTGGACGTGATACTGTTAATGGCGACGGCAAAGAGGGTGACACTTAAAACGCTTCCCTGAGGAACACCATTCTCCTGCACGTACAAATCAGATAGCACATTACCAACCCGATATCGAAAGACGCGGCGGGAAAGAAAGGACCGAATGAAGATGGGGAGATGGCCACGAAAGCCCCACTGATGGAGTTGATTGAGGATAAGGCGGCGCCAAGTAGTGTCATACGCCTTATTAATGTCAAAGAATACACCTAGACAATGCTGGTTACGTAAGAAGGCCTGCTGGATGACCGCCTCAAGCAGGGTCAAGTTGTCTATAGTTGAACGACATCTCCGAAAGCCACACTGAGAGTGGCTAAGGAGCTGCCTGGTCTCGAGCAGCCAAACCAGGCGACGGTTGACCATGCGTTCCAATGTCTTCCCGACACAGCTCGTCAAAGCAATACTCCGATAACTACTGGGATGCATTCGGTCCTTTCCCGGTTTGAGGAGAGGAACCAAAATCGCCTCCCTCCACGAGTCAGGGAACGTGCCGGATGACCATATCATATTAAAACAATTCAGGAGTACTTCCTTGGATGGCAGCAACAAGTGCTGCAGCATGCTGTACAGGATTTGATCAGCACCTGGCGCAGTATCATGAGCCACAGACAGCGCCGAATCCAGTTCCCACATTGTGAAGGGGCAGTTGTAGGGTTCAGAATTTGGAGACCGGAAGTCCAAGTGATCCCTCTCGATAGCAGTGCGGTAGCGGCAGAAATCTGGATCACAGTTCATAGTGGCAGTAGATTCGGCAAAATACGTGGCCAGTGTCTGGGCAATGTCTCTCGGCGCCGTGAGTAGACTACCCTGATGCAGCAATGCCGTGACAGGTAGTTGGCTGCGTTTCCCGGAGATCCTCCTGATGGCTTCCCACACTTTTGTAGAACTAGTGGAGCGGGAGATGGAGCTCAAGAACGACTGCCATGACCGTCGTTTGCTCTCTTTAATCACTCGCCGCGCCTTGGCCCTTGCCACCCGAAAGGCCGCAAGATTGTCAGCTGAGGGACGGCACTTGAAGCGGCGCAGAGCTGCACGGCGGGCTCGGATGGCTGAGCGGCACTCAGTGGTCCACCAAGGGACAAGGCGCCTCTTGGGATGACTTGAGGACCGTGGGATCGACAATTCAGCAGCATGGGAGATCACGGCTGTAACATGGTCGACCCATTCGTGGACGCTGGCACGGTGTTCCAAAACAGCTAAATCGCTGAAAAGTGCCCAGTCAGCTCTGCAGAGGTTCCACCTGGGCGGCACTGGTAATGCCACAGTCTCATCCAGGAGGCGAATCCAAAGGGGGAAGTGGTCACTAGAATGGAGGTCAGCGGCAACCTCCCACAGAGCAGAATCCGCGAGTGCTGGAGAGCAAAAGGAAAGGTCAATAGCTGACGACGACCCAGAAGCAGTACAGAAATGAGTGGGAGCACCAGAGTTGAGGATGCACAGTTCTTCGGATGCCATGAGGCTTTCCAGAATGCGACCCCTGGGGCAAGTAGTCGTAGAGCCCCATAAGACATTATGAGCATTGAAGTCCCCCAGAAGGAGAAATGGGCGGGGGAGTTGGGTAATAAGGTCTGTGAGAGCCTCAGAGTCTATGGCGTCCTGAGGCGGTAAGTAAACGGAACAGATTGTGAGCCTCTGCCCCACAAGAAGGTCAACTGCAACTGCTTGCAAGTCCGTAACGAGAGGGAGCTCAGATGAGTGGTGCATGTCATGGACTAAAACCGCAACACCACCCTTTGCCCTTTCCCCCATCAGATCATCTTTTCGATACACGGTATAGCCCCGTAAAGAAGGAGCATCAGTGGCCCGGAAATGTGTCTCTTGGAGACATAAGCACAAGGGGCGCTCTCGTACAAGGAGTTGTAATTCGGCCACATGCGTCCTGAACCCATTCAGGTTCCACTGTAATACGGGAGCCAGTGATCAGGGTGGCTGAATTTTCACCCTGCCCCTGTGCTTTGGAGGAGAGCCCGTACTGGCCGGAGATTTATTCCTGGGGCGAGAAGATCGCCCCCGGTCGACATCAATGTCCATCAGCTCCGATGGTGACCCAAGGGAGATGTCAGATAGTACGATGGCATCATCATCGGACTGACCGTGACTAGTCTCCTCAGGTGGCAAAACCTTCACCTTTGGCGTCTTCGTCTTGGGGGGCTTAGAATGCAGAACCTTGTCAACAGTTGGAGCTTTACTCGCCTGGGCAGAAGGTGCCATATGGGGAGGTGCAGGAAGTACCCCAATGTCAGCAACCACGGCCTTGTCCGATGTTGTGGGGAGAGCTGCAGGTTGCAAAACAACCGCAGCAGCACAAGTGCACTGGCAAATGCAGGTATTAGTGCTGACACTAGCAACCTCCGTTTGTGTAGCAACAGTGGCCAACTGTACCGGTTTCTGCAGAGTGGAAGCGAAAGATGTTGTAAACACAGGAGGCTGCATGGCCTTAAAGAGCTTCTTGGCCTCACCATAGGGGATGCGCTTAGATGTTTTGATCTCCTGTATCTTCCGTTCCTCGAGATAGATGGGGCAGACCCGGCTCCAGACAGGGTGACTCCCAGAGCAATTCACGCACTTCACAGGCGATGAACAATCGGCTCCTTCATGGGCAGGCTGACCACATTTACCACAAGTGGCTATCCCATTGCACCCCAACGTAGTATGCCCAAAGCGCTGACATTTAAAACAGCGCATTGGGTTGGGGAAATATGGCCGTACTGGCAAACGTAAGAAACCCGCTTTAACATGCTCTGGGAGTCTCGGACGATTGAACGTGAGAATAAACGAGTCGGATTTGACTAGGTCCCCATCGACTCGTTTCATAATATGCTGCACGCCGACAATACCTTCGTCAGCCCACTCAGATTTCAACTCGTCCTTGGGGATATCCACCAAGTCCCTACATGTCACAACACCCTTACTATAGTTCAAAGTGGAGTGGAGCTCGATCTCGATAGCGTACTCTCCGAGACAGGTTGCTTTCCTAAGAGAAGTGACTTGACGGGAACTAGAAGTTTCAACTAACAGAGTCCCATTGCGCAGACGCTTCACAGATTTCAGTGTTCCTGCAATTCCCTCAAGACCCTTGTGGATGTAAAAGGGAGAAACTCTCTCAAAGCTACCTTCCTTCCGTTTGACAATCAAAAACACATTCTGGATATCAGCATGTGCTCTGTTACGACAGTCTGATAAATCTCTAGTAACACCAGGCGCTGGAGGACTCGCAGCACGAAGTCGCTTTTTCGATTGGGTGTGTTTTCCTACCAGTGACCCACCCAATCCACTGGTAGGGGGAAACGTAGAGGTCGAAGGGTCCATTGTGGTCCCACGAGCAGCTAGGGAACTAAAGGTCCGCTCAGACAGAGCCCCGCGTGCCTGAGTAAGCCTTATACAACTAGGGTGCGGCAGGTGCCCCAGAGGTTGCCCGCTTGCGACTGTTCCACCCCAACAGCCATGCATCTTATAGGCGCGCAGCATACCATAAGATTGAGGGGTTTTTATAGAGGTTTACCTTCCTCGCAATCCAGGCGGTCAAGCCAAGATTACCATTCCCCGCAGCATACAACATTCCACCGATGCGCCATGCGGTGGTCGCTGAAGCATGTCCGGGGTTTACGGTGACAGGAGACTGGCGGCGCTGACCAGTCCCCAGCTCAGGACCCCGGGGTCGCCAAGCCCGTACTCAGCAAATGAATGCTGAGCCCCTGGGGGGCTCCGGAAGTCGCCGCCATAGTCGTTATTGATGGTCATCCGGGAAAGTGCTGAGCTGCGGTTCATCTGTGAACACAATGAGCGCTCATTCATTAGCAGACCATGCTCCTCGCTCATCCCACCACTCAAAACGGAGCCGTTTGCGATGTAGCTTTAGCGGGTGCGTACAAATGTGGCGATAACTCCTTAGTTCGGCTGCTGCTGGTCTCCGGGATGACACAGGATGTTGCATGGAGTCCATTACTAGTTCTCGGATGGCAGGTGCAGATGCGAAGCGAATAGGATGTAATTCATACGTAATACGGTGATCCTCCGTTCATGTGGTCAGACTTGGTCGACCTGAATCTTGACGCTGAGTCTGCCTGCCCTCACGTTCCCATGCAGTACAATACAGGGCCACCGTAAAATACAAATATCTTACAACTTTGGATATCGCACGAGTCGACCAGCCGAAAAAATGAAGACCCAGAATAAGGCCTCTTTCAAATTACGTCTAGTGTCGATTACGCTCCTTTACAAGAACACACGGCATCTTAAAGTCCTTCACAGTGATAATTCAACATCTGATGCTATTCCCACCACATTAAAACCAATCGAGTTTAGTTCAAAAAAATGTTCAAAAGTGTGTGAAATCTTATGGGACTTAACTGCTAAGGTCTAAGCTTACACATTAGTTAACCTTAATAATCCTAAGAACAAACACACACACCCATGCACGGTGGAGGACTCCAACCTCCGCCGGGACCAGCCGCACAGTCCATGACTGCAGCGCCTGAGACCGCTCGGCTAATCCCGCGCGGCAATCGAGTTTAGTAACAACACTAAACACGAACGAGGCTGATGTGCATTCGTGACCCTTCTACCAGTCACAGAGGATTGCAACTTTTATCATTCACATACCCGCCGCTGTTGTGTATATTTACGTAGCTGCAGCCGGCTGCGGTGACCGAGCGGTTCTAGGGGCTTCAGTGCGGAACCGCGTGACTGCTACGGTCGCAGGTTCGAATCCTGTCATGGGCATGGATGTGTGTGATGTCCTTAGGTTGGTTAGGTGTAAGTAGTTCTAAGTTCTAGGGGACAGATGACCTCAGATGTTAAGTCCCATAGTGCTCAGAGCCATTTGAACGAAGCTGCACTGACATCTCAGCACGTTTTTGGGGTGCTTCACTTTGTCATGGAATGTGCACTCATGTTCAGAAAAAAAAAAACAGAACCCTTTGAACGACCAGAGACCAAAATGGTTCAAATGGCTATAAGCACTATGGCACTTAACATCTGAGGTCATCAGTTCCCTAGACATCACACACATCCATACCCGAGGAAGGATTCGAACCTGCGACCGTAGCAGTAGCGTGGTTCCGGAATGAAGTGCCTAGAACCGCTCGGCCACAGCAGCCGGTTGACTAGAGACAGAACGTTCATATTTATAGGACATGTACATCAGTATGTTCTGCAGAAATGATTATCATTTCAACCATGTCGGTACGCGAGTTGAAGGTCAACATCGATATCGCGGCGTAACACCAGCTACCGGTAATATGTGCCCCCACGGCTCTCGTTGTCGCCAAAAACCTAAGATAATGGATCAGTCTAACTTGAACAGACGTGCAGGATCCGTCGCTGATGTATGCGCGAACCGTGCCGTCAAGTTTGAAAGAGGGCGCATGAGAGGACGTGATGCATCCATCCGGGAAACTGCTACTAGAACGGGACGAACTGTTTCGGCATTGCAACGGGTGTGTGCAGAACGGTTCAAGGAAAGCCGTAGATCACGACGAAATGGGTCAGGTCGCACCACCGAGACCATCCTGCCCCCTCCCACGAAAAGATCGAAACCTCATCCGAATGGCACTGGACGGCAGACCTGTGTCCTCCTCGGGTCTGGCGCAGCAGTGGGACAGTGTAACACACAGTATACAATCCGTTTATTACGGCGTGGTTTACGTGCGCGTCGTCCACTTCCCTGTCTACCTCTGAAGAGTGTGCAGAAACATGCTAGACGGCAATGGTGAATGGAACGACGTCGCTGGGAACATGAATGGAGTCAGATAGTGCTTTCTGACGAATCCAAATTCTGTTTGTTTGAAAGTTATGCCCGCATTTTGGTTCGCTGCAGGCAAGGGGAGCGGCATCACAGTTAGTGCATTTGCACAAGACACACAGCACCATCTGAAGGCCTCATGGTGAGGGCTGCTATTGAGTACAACAACAAGTCACAGGCGGAGGGCCGGCCTCTGTGGCCGAGCGGTTCTAGGCGTTTCAGTCCGGAACCGCGCTGCTGCTGAGGTCGCAGGTTCGAATCCTGCCTCGGGCATGGATGTGTGTGATGTCCTTAGGTTTAAGTAGTTCTAAGTTGTAGGGGACTGATGACCTCAGATGTTAAGTCTCATAGTGCTTAGAGGGATTTAGCCACAGACGGTGCGTGTCCAGGGCATTGCGACCATTGTGACCTACTTGAATGACTTCCAGCGACCTGTAGGCATACCCTTTCAGCATAACACCACAGACGCCATTTTTCAGAAAGGCAATGCAGGACCACATGCTGCAGCACGAACACGTGCCTTCGTGGTGTCGCAGGATGTCAGCCTTTTGCCTTGACCCGCCAAATCACCATACTTGTTACCAATCCAAAATCTGTGGAATGTGGCGAAAATATGGGTGCAGCACTGTGACCCGGTGCTAACCACCACATATGAACCTTGGAACCAGGTGAATGCAGCAGCATGAATAGCTAAATCACAGGACGACATTCGCGTCTTACACGCTTCGATGCCATCACGCAAGGAACAAGTTTCCAGGACTCATGGCCTACTAGGCAACAGGACACATGCTGACCCGAGATGACGAATACGCTAATAATTTCTACAGAACATACTAATGTAAATGTCCTGAAAATATGAACGTCCTATATCTAGTCGTTCAAGTTGTTCCGTTTTTTCTGAACATGCGTGTATGCTCCCGGCTGCGACAGACGTCGTGGCATAGGGATGTATACATATATAGATGGCGGTAATGTCGCGCACACGCGGTATGAAAAGGCAGTGCATTGTCGGAGCTGTCATTTCCACTCAGGTGATTCATGTGAACGGGTGTCCCACGCGATACGGTCGCACGACAGGAATTAACGGAGTTTGAACGTGGAATGGTATTTGGAGCACGACGCATGTGACATTTCATTTCGGATACCGCTAGGGAATCCAATATTCCGAAATCCATAGTGTCAAGAGTGTGACAAGAATACCGAATTTGAGACATTACTTTTCACCAGGGACAACGCAGTGGCCGAGGGCCTCCATTTAACGACCGAGAGCAACGGCGTTTGCATAGATTTATCACCGCTAACATACAAGCACCATTGCGTGAAATAACTGCAGAAATGAATGTGGCACATACGGCGAACGTATCCGTTAGGACAGTGTGTTGCAGAATTTGGCGTTAATGGCCTGCGGCAGCAGACGATCGATGCGAGTGTCTTTGCTAATAGCATGATACAGCTAGCAGCGTCTCTATTGGGCTCGTGACCTTATCGGTTGGACCCTAGACGAGTGGAAACCCTTAGCCTTGTCAGATGATTTCCGATTTCAGTTGGTAAGAGCTGATGGTAGGGTTCGAGTGAGGCGCAGTCCCCACGAAGCCATGGACTCATATTGTGAAGAAGGCACTGCACAAGTTAGTGGTGCCTCCACAACGGTGTTGGCTGTGTTTACATGGAATAGACTGGATCTCTGGTCCTCTGAACCGATCATTGACTGCAAATACTTATTTTTGGCTACTTGGAGACAATTTCCTGTCATTCATGGACTTTATGTTCCCGGAAAACGATGAATTTTTTTTAGAAGGCAATGCGCCATGTCATAGAGCGACAGTTTTTCGAAACTGGTTTGATGAACATTCTGAACAATTCGAGCGAATGATTTGCCCACCCATATCGCCCGACATGAATGCCATTAAGCACTTGTAGAACGCAATCGAGAGGTCAGGTCGTGCACAAAATTCTGCACCGGCAACATTTTCGCAATTATGGACGGCTATAAAGGCAGCATACCTCATTATTTCTGCAGGACGCTTCCAACGACTTGTTGAGTCCTTCCCACGTCGAGCTACTGCACTATGCCCGACAAAAGGAGGCCCGACAAGTTATTAGGAGGTATCCTATGACTTTTGACACCGCAATGTAAATGCTGTAGCAGATAACGCCGGAAATTCTATGAGGCTGTGAGCAGATCGTGCGATTGTCTATGAGAAAATGGCAATGTCAAATGACTGTAGCGAAATGTATGACGTCCGATAGAAGGTACAGGTACTGGAAACTCCCGCGACAGGCCCTGTTAGAGAATAATTGGTCATCACGAAGTGATTTGCTATTTCTCCACCCGTGTTTACCGGCGCTACATAGCGGTCTGCCCCTCGCCACCTCTCTACAGCCGTCATCATGCAGTGTCAATTGTCTGGTTGTACCACGGTAGATACCGGTCGCCTTATCAGTATGTTTTAAATATTAACAACTTACATAAGATTTTAGACTGTTTTTATTTTAAAAAGTCGCCTTGCTGCCAGATCTCTGTTTGACTAGTTGACTATAGCTTGTATTGAAGTATATCTTGCCAAATTTCTGGTCGCACATCATTATTTTAAATCTCCATGCCTATAAACATGTACTACTCTGTGAACCTTGTAATGACAGAGTTCTCCCAACACGTATTGAAAATATATCAGTGATGCTTCGCACTTGAATTCTGTGGGCTGGGTCTCTGTATGCTGGTCAAACAGTTGTCGTTAGCTACCGGCACCACACTTCTGATCAAAGGCACCACAGAGTCTCTGAAATGACCGCCCGGAGCGCCACAGCATTTACACAGATTGTCTCCCGTGAGCAGTTAGCGCACTTTTGTCTTGGGGGTGGCTGGCGAGGACTACATACCTAATACTCCCATAGTAGATATTACAGGAACGCACCAACAATCGGTCATACTTTATGGGAGTGCAATAGACATCAATATTCACGTATCAATGACACAATCATCGAGAATGTGAACATCAAAATTAAGGCTCTTCGCATAGCATTATAACAGTTAAAGAAAGCCCGTTTCATTGAAGAAACGACCTTGCGTTTATAAAACCCTTACAAACCTCTGATTACCTTACAAATGAGTTAATGCAATAAATATTTGACCTTAAGTATTGTACCGTCGTCTGGAATACCTGTCATTTTAACTTTCCGAGTGCGTCAAGTGCAGATTGTCGTAAGGTCGAAGACCCAAAAACGAACAGTGCAAACAAACAGTTTGACTGATAACATCAATATACAAAGACTCTATAAAGAAAATAGCGGAGATATGAGTTGTCTGCTACGAGCTTTATAATTCTTCTCTTTGCAAAGCGTTTTATAGCTATTTCCTGCTCATGTCTGTAAACTGTATTATCTCTAAATTAATATGATTATACATTATGTATTATTAAGCGCATATGTTTTTTATCCACGTGAAATAGAAGCCCGTGTTAAATGTCAAATTAAAGAACTATATTTCCTATCAACAATAATGACTTTAGCGTATTTTCATTATTTGACTGTTGGGCACCAATATGGCATACAATAGGATTTTGCTTCAGTATAGCCACAGTAACAGTTATTATCAGATGATAACTTATGAAGTTCCTAACTTTGACAAAACTTTGAATGTTTATGAAAAAAAGATTCTAATAATTTTCAATAGGTTAACACGTAACTATTTCAAACGTCGTTTCTGTTTTCTTGAAGGAAAGGTATTACAAGAGTAATAAGGAAGAAGTCGTTCAAGTCTACAGATATGCTCGACCTCTGACCCATGAAATAAATGAGGTCATGCTCTCAACTTACGACGAGTAATGTGACATGATAATGCGCCCGATGTAATGTTACATGAAAAG
The DNA here is from genome assembly GCF_021461385.2 of Schistocerca piceifrons. Classification (NCBI taxonomy): domain Eukaryota; kingdom Metazoa; phylum Arthropoda; class Insecta; order Orthoptera; family Acrididae; genus Schistocerca; species Schistocerca piceifrons. The sequence goes on from NC_060144.1 coordinate 205,283,328, forward strand.
AAAAAGGGAAACTCTAAACAATATTAGTTTACTCTTTGTTTTGAAAAATAAGAACTGAGATAACATAAAAAATAGTATTAGTTTGCAGCTACCGGATGAGGAATTTTTCGTATTTTTATGCAGCGTAGAATCCCACTACAACAATAATAGACCTCATACATACACTCATTATAGCATCTAAGTGAGTACTGCGTGACGTGCAATGATATAATCAAGTAGATACATTGAGCTACATGTGTAGCTACCGTCTGCAAAGTATGTTGCAAACTGAATAATAAATTATAAAGTCACGCCCCATGTTTACGAGTTGCAGCGTCCCATTCTAAGGAGAAGCTAGTTATTCACGGGCGGATGGTGTGGCCGAGCGATTCTAGGTACTTCAGTCTGGAACTGCGCAACCGCTACGGCCGCAGGTTCGAATCCTGCCTCGGGCATGGATGTGTGTGCTGTCCTTAGGTTAGTTACGTTTAAGTAGTTCTACCTTCTAGGGGACTGCTGACCTCAGATGTTAAGTCCCATAGTGCTCAGAGCCGCGAGTTATTCACGCATCTTAATATCTGTGACGTCATACGTCCTGACCTATGTGTGGTACAGCGTTATAATTTTAGACTCATTCAGCGGTATATGTTGATCTTCTCTGCAAACTGTGTTGCGAATAGTATTTTAACGCCATTTCCGAGGCTGAGGTGTTATCGCTTGGGCAGAAAAACTGAAGTAAGCGATAAAAAAATATTCTTCTTTATTATTTTTTTTTTGGGGGGGGGGGGGCGAGAGGTGATAGCGGGGAAACGTTTTGTAGAGATTTGAAATTATGTGTAAAGTCGACAAGAGCTCTCCTTCCAAAATGCTGGATGAACAAAGTCCAGGTAATTGCCCGCCGACAATTACGTTGTCTGAGGACAAACACACAGTTTCTAAGTGTAATACTTGCCGTCTCGTGTTAATCTTTTAACACGAGAGTATACCTCTTGAGGAGTAGATTTAAAAGTATTTGACATTTATAATTCTGTCAATAACTACGCGAATTCTTGACAGTAATATTTTTGTTCCCCCTGAAAGCCGTTAGATAGGCATCCTGCAAGAGGTAAATTGTTGCGAGTTTCGGCATAGTCGCTTAGTAATATGCTATAGATGACAAACGTTAGCACATTTAATACGAGGGGTGAGCAAAACGTTTCCGTTCGAGGCTATTGCTGCAGCGTATGTGCAACTTAGCGTGACTCCGATGCGGGTGTATAAGCACCGACTTGTAGGCACGGGATTAGTGGGGCGTTCGTGTCATTGCATCGTATGTATGGTAAATGGCGAAATAGAAACTATGGCAACCGTTTTACTCTAACGCGTGCATATACGACCAACGTGATATTAATATCTTCTTGGCTACCGAAGGACAAGCACGGTAGACATCTATCGGCGAATGAAGAAGATGTATGGGAGACAGATTTGTGGAATGGTGCACCAAGTTCCGTGCTGCTGCTTCATGATAACGCACGTCACCATATCGCAAATGTCTTAACGCAGAAGTTACTCCAACTCAAGTGGGAGGCTCTCCAGCTCCCGCCCTATAGTCTTGATCTGTCCCTAAGGATTGTCAGGCGTTCAATTAAAAAGGGCCTTTAAGTGTCGACGGTGCCTGTCGGATGAGGGTGTGCACCACGCACCAGGCCCTTACGGACTTCTTCACACAGCAGGACACGGTGTTTTACCAAACAGGTATCTTCGACCTCGTACCTCGGTGAGCTGATTGCCCCAGTTCTCTCTGCGATATTACCAGACTGGCATATTGATTCCGGACTGTACAGCTTGAAACACGTATGTAACGCAGCAGCGATGGCGAGGCATTGTAGCATCTGTGACCAGAGAGTATGCGCTTGACCGCGCGAGTGTTGCGAGCGGTTCTCAGTCAGTCAGTCAGTCGTTGCGAGTCTGTCAGTAGCAGTCAGTCTGTCGTTGCGAGTCTGTCAGTTCAGTCGTTGCGAGTCTGTAGCTCTGTCTAGTTGAGAGCAGTACTGAGTCTGTAGTCGTCATGCAGAGCGGTCGGTCAGTAGTAGCAGCCCAGTGCGGTTGTGTGATGTAGGCGGTCGGCAACACTGGTCAAGATGAGGAATAAGGTATACTGTTAATTAATGTAATCATTAGATAATGAAAAATTTTATTTATTGTAATTATTCTCCAACAAGTCTCCCAATAATAATTTTTTTATTTCAAAAGCATTTTCTCAAAAATTTAATTTTTTATTGAACTCAAGATTTCGTTGCACTTCCCATTTCATTCCACTTCTTTTGAAGAAAAATTCCACTAAAATCACAAAAAAAAGAGAATATTATTATTTGCAATGCAGTTCCTCCAAGCGGTGCGCAACAACAAGAGCAGATATGTGACATCCATTTATTCTGAGGTAAGACTTTAATTCTGATTGTTTTACACAGGGCCAAAGACCGATATTTCGATTTAATTGTATTTTCTTGTCACTGAACGGACTTTAAATTTTGTGAAGAATTTATATTTGAGTCAGATTGCGTATTTCACATTTTTGTTGCCATTGTCAGTACATTTCATTGTGGGCAGGTTACGCTTAGAGCAGTGTCCATTAGCATTCATAATTAAATATTGTCGTGTTTCTTTCTTTCAAATTTTTGTGGGGAGGTTACGCTCGGCTCCCATTTCTATTAAGTATTGTCAATTTTCTTTCTTTTAAAATTACGGTGGGGAGGTTACACTTGGCGACACCCAGTCCAGGATCGTATTTCGTTGAGAGTCTTTTGAGCAACAGTCAGACATCTGCTCTTGTTTGCTTAGATATAATTAGGATTTAGCGCAACGCTTTTAATAATATTGTGACTTTCTCTCTACAGGTCAACGGCAATTTGTTGCTTTGTTGTATTTGTGTGTTGCTTTTGCATTGTGCTTTTTTATTTTTCTGAAAAATTGTGACTATTGTAAAAATGCCGCGAAAGACTGTGAATAGTGTATCGCGAAGTATTGTGAATGAAATTACCGACTTAAACAACGTGACCGATAGTAATTGTGATACGCAACGTAATGATGACAATCCTGCGTTCACTAACAATCAGTGCATTCCAACCACTAATGATGACTTTCACCTTAATGATGAACAAACGAACTCAATTGTCTCGTCTGTTAACTTGACGACAATTGATGACGCAGAATGCTCTATGGTAATGAGCGCTGCAGAGCTTAACACACCCGATTTGGAAAATTCAAGTAACGTACAGGCAAATTTGTCTAATGAAAATGAACAGATCACACAAAGTAGGACAGATTTATTTAATTCCGAAACAATGACTGATAGTATACATTTGACTGACAAACCTTTTTGTAAATCTCAAAATAACCAAATGGTTACAGTAAGCGAGAAAGTTCCAGATCCACCACTAAACAGCACAGAGAATATAGTAGGTGATGTTACTAAGAATGAAATTAGAGTATTGGCACAACAAATGGGTAATGTTACTGAGGCTCAAGCTATCGCATTTTTACTACAACTCAGTGAAGAACTAAATAAAATGTTCAAACAACAAAATGAAAATTTTAGGCAACTTAGGGAAGATATCAAACAAGATAACAAAAAACTCAGACAACAACTTGATGAAATTTTTGACAACCATTACAAACAACTTAGCGAAACAATTGATAAAAGTGTCGATCTCACAAACAAAAAACAAGACGACCGTAAAGAACAGAACAAACAAGTTAGTGAGCAGATTACAGCTGTTACCGTGCAATGTCAGGACAGTAAGGAACAACTACGTGATGATACTAAGACTTGTGCTAATAACAGTAATGAAAAGGTTGGCACTGTTGCACAAGAATTAAGTAGCACACGTGTAGGCACAACCGAATCACATAAAGACGAGATTATTGCAGTCACTGAACAATGTTCAGCAAACGAAACACTGATACACGAAATTAATGCAGTCACTGAAGAATGTCCTAAAAACGAAGTACAGATTCGCGACGAAGTTAATTTAGAGTCAGTGGAAGTTTCATACACTCCGAATACGGAAGTTGACGAGAAAAGTGAACGACACAATAACCAGATTGACGAAAGCATTAAAGTAACAGAATTAAAGACTATTTCAGTTAACAATACGTCACAGAAACCGCCACTTTATGAACATGTACCAGACTCACGCAGCGTGTATAATGTGAGCAATTTACAGAGACTACGAGACGTAAAATCCGAAAAATCACGCGACTTAAAATCTGAAAAGCTATGTAACTTGAAATACGAAATGACACAGACGAACAGATTCACACACAAACCTGAACGTGTTATCAAACTGGGTGACGAGAACGTAGATTTCGAGCAATTTGCATTTGTAAGAAAATGTAAAGAATTTAATAATGACAGAACACAGATACACGATTTGCACTGTATACGACAATTTATCTTTGTACATTCACCGCTATTATCTGTAATGGAGAAACTAGCTTTGAACCAGATGCGACAATTTATTTTTGTATTTTCATCAGCATTACGTATTATGCAGAAACTGGAATTAGCAAGAATACAGCGATTTACTTTTGGAATTTTACCGCTATTGCATGTAACACAAAAGCTAAAATTTATTTGCAGTGCGTAAAAGACCTCAGGGGATTCATTACGCTTTAATGAATATGTGCCGTAGCGAGCATAGGGCCCCGAGCTGTAGTAGTGCTGTTTCATCTTTAGTTTTCTGCACTGCTGCCTTTTCTTCTACTATCCTTTATATCTATCAAAACTGCTCTTTAACTATTGCTCTACCTAGAATTAAGAAAAATATGTAATGAAAACCGGATATGACAAATCTTTACCGAATGTGACAATTTTCAGTAGGCACTCCCGTAATGACAACTACCGCAGTAATTTTAATAACGGATAAAATCGTAATCATCAGTATGTGTAAAATTATTAGTAACAGGAACCACATTTTGGTAACAATAGATGTTTTTCACCACAATAGCATGAATGTCAACCGCTTAGCATACGTAACCAACAATGCAGTCTACAAGGTCAACCAGGCTTTAATGTTTCGCCGCGTGCACGTATAGTCCCAGCTCCAACAAATAGTAACGCATGGCAGCAAAGAAATAACTACGTACAGACAACACACCATTTCAACTAGTATCGCAATGCGCCGTATAGAAATTACTATCAGGACAGACGTAAAAGGAATGATGAGCACAATTTTCAGCGTACATTTAATAGCGATCGATCTTATGAGCAGCAACAACATCAGCAACAACACATTATCATGAATGATCCAGACAATAGGTGTCATCCATAGCGTAATACGTCAGGAAGAGTTAACAAAGCAGTTCATATAGTGGATATGCCACAATATTCTCCCGTAAATAATAACAAGTACGATAGATTTTAACCAGATACAGCACAGATTGCATATTACAGTAACGCAAACATTACTTTTGACACGCAGAATTTTGCTCACGAGAATGTTATTTGAAACATGCTTTGTTGAATGCTCCACTATTATCGCACCCAGATCTTACTAGAAATTTTTCCATTGCCACCGACAGTTCTAACACCGCTTTAGGTGTACATATTTTCCAGGAAATAGAAGAAGATGGTTCAACAGTTATTAAAAACATCGCATTTGCAAGCCGCATTTTGTCACCTGCTGAGCGAAATTATTCTGTTACAGAACTTGAAACATTATGTGTTGTATGGGCTTTCACGAGATTTAGGCATTTTCTTTATGGCAGACACACCACCGTTTACACTGACCATAGAGCCATACAATTTTTGCTTTCAGCCAAATTCACTCACGATAGATTAAGTAGATGGAAGCTGTATTTACAGGAATTTAATTTTACGATTGTTCACATTCCCGGCACACAAAATGTTATAGCAGACGCACTATCGCGTTCTCTCGGCAACAATCAGCAAGACGTAGCAACCAACTTCTGTAAAACAAATTTCAGTGTCATGTACATTCAGCAAGTTGCATTTGAAAACTTTATTTCATCGTCATTACAGGACATAGCACAAGAACAAAACAAAGACAATGTGTGGAAAGAAATTAAACAGCTTTGGCTAGATAAGAATAATGTTACGATTAGGAACCACTACACTGTACGCAATGACATTCTGTTTCGCCGCTCTCATCCTGACAGCAACAATTTGGTTATTATGCATTCCTGACGAACTGGTTAACAAATTAATCTGGTACACTCATTTAAGTTACGCACATTACGGAGCACGAAAATGTTTTCTTATACTGAGACAGAACTGTTATTTTACTAACATGGAAAAACGTATACGACGAGTTTTAGCGTCTTGTAAAATTTGCCAGAAAGCTAAATCAGACACCACTTCACATATTCCTCCTTTATATCCCATTATACCTGTTAAATTAAGACACATGGCCGCAGTAGATATTTTTGGTCCGATTCCCAGAACTAACAGAGGTTTTTGCTACATCTTTGTCGCTGTTGAGCTCACTTCAAAATTTGTTACTTTCACTCCGTTACGCAAAGCTACTGCTAAAACTGTTTCAAATGCATTTGTAAAACATTTTCTATTTCATGTAGGGCATGTAATGAAAGTAATTTCTGACAATGGATCTCAATTTCGTAGTAGTGTATGGACACGCATGTTACGAGCCAGAAACATTTCTCCGATTTATATATCCAAGTACCACGCTTCTTCGAACCCTTGTGAAAGATTAATGAAAGAAATTGGTAAGCTGTGCCGAATATACTGCCACAAAAGACATATTGATTGGGATACACACATACTCTCATTCCAAGATGTAATTAATTCCATTCCAAATGAATCCACTATGCTATCTCCGACTGTTATACTGAAAAACGTTGAACCACCGAACAAAATTAAAGAATTAATAGAATTTCCCAAAAGTCGTCGCCTACGACACCACGAAATAATTGACATTGCGCTGAACAACATCAAACGTGCCGCAGAGCGCCGGAGAAGACAGCAAAAACAGGTTTGTACACGCCGCGACTTTCACGTTGGACAGAAGATACTAGTACGTACACACTATTTATCCAGCAAATTAAAAGGTAAGTGCAGTAAATTTGAACTTCCATACACAGGTCCATATCGGATTCGCAGCATCCCTCACCCCAATGTTGTACACGTCGAAACTTTGAGAACCAGAAAATCGAAAGGCAATCACCATATCTCAAACATTAAACCGTTTATTGAGTGAAACCACTGTATGAATCAACACACTATGATGCCATTTACTAATGCAATTAATTCACCTGACTAATTACTGATGATTATCGTATTTTTTCTTGGCAAGTGCCCGGCAAGGTAAGGTTAGCAGGTCGCTTTTCTTGTCGTTACACATCAGACCGTGCACATTTTCCATTTTTTTGTGTATGTGACTGTACTCCAGTTTTGTTTGTATGGACTATGAAATAGTTAAGATATAACACACACCAGTCGACTTTGACATTTTTTTGCCTTATGACATCTCAACATCGTGACTGTTTCACATTTTTTTTTTTTGCTGCTGCATTGTATTATTCTGTGTATATCTTTGTTTTTGAACACTGTCAATGTTTTTGACATATTACGTTTTCTGTCATGTTATGCTGTATGCTTAAGTATGTTACCATAAACCAGTCCTTATTTAGTGGGTATATGATTTAAATGCAAGACATTAATCTCTGTCATCAATTTCAGAAAGAAATGATGTATGTAAGAAATAAATTTAACATAAATGGGAATTTCACCTACGGAATAAACGAAAGGAGATGCAATAACTTTATGAGGAAGAGTAAATGGATCAGGATTAACAAACATTAACAAGAATATACTATACTCATCACAGAATAGCAGTCTTAACTAATTTTTTCTTTCAGAATACAAGGTGATTGATGCAGGCTGTCAGAGAGAACTACACATCTTAGTTTTAGTGATGAAATATGCTAGAGATAAGGAATAATTGTATAATGAGTAATGAAGTGATTTTTTGCAGATAATAATGAATACTGATGAATAATGATGAAGGAAATGGTATTATGAATAATGAAGTTTTTCTTTACAGGTGATGATAATGGTGTTATGATGAGATGTATAATGAAGTTTTCTTTACAGATGAGGATAAGGTTGAAGTTATGTATTTACGCTATGTAGTTATTTAAGTATTTGTTGCAGTTTGCTTTGACAGCAGGTGTTATATTGCATAGTAGGATGACGGAAAGTTTTGGAAAGGACAGCTATGGAACATATTTTATACACATTTCACTACCTGTTAATTCGAAGTTCACTACTTTTCAGCATAGTGTGCGTTTCTTCTTTCAGGTCAATAATCCATTTTTGTATTTTTTCCAGGAGAAGTTTTTCATGACACTTACTAAACCTGTTAGTTATTATACCTGTTCTAGTACTTGCATTTTTATTTTTACCCATTTGTGTTTATCACTTCTAAATGTGATCACATGTACTGCCTTGTTACATAATCTTGCTACAGCTGACTCATGACGAATGACGTTACCTATCCTCATTTGCAGCAATAGGTCAAAAGCAAAAAGTATTATGCGTCAGCAATTAATTATCGATCCCAACGCAATGCATTGCTACCAAAAAAAATGTATTACCAGTGCCACATAATGTCACTAGTTTATGATAATTCTGAATAATACTGATCAACTCTGAATAGCATGTCACTTGAGTAATGACCTCTTAATGAGACTATATTCAAAATAATGCTTTGTCACTAGCTAATAACTGCCACTTTTTGTTGTAATGATACTACTTATAATGCTTGTGATTACTAATGATTTGACTGTAATTAACTGATTTTAATAATGCCTTTGTAATGATCTGAATACTACTGAATGAGGAACACTGTTTATTGTAATGAGTACTTGTAATGCCCATGATTATTAATGCTATGACTGTAATTAACTGATTTTTAATAATGACTTCATGATGATCTGAATAATACTGAATGATGAACTATGTTTTATTCCATTCAATACTTGCTAGCCACTGAGTGCCAATAATTAATGTCAGTCGATGAATTCTTATTAATTATGCCATTAATTAGTTCTTGTTTTCTATGTTCATACTTTGCAATTTGAAATGAATGTGACTGTTTAATAATGCTTTGTAATTAGGAGAAGGCTAATAATTCTTACTATATTGGAATTTCAAATGATTAATTAACGATGCCATACTTTGTTAAGGGAAATGAATGTGACTGTTTCATAATGCTTTGTAATTAGGAAAAGACTAGTGATTCTTAATAGATTGGAATGACACATAATTAATTAACTATGGTACTGTTTAATAATGCTTTGTAATTAGGAGAAGACGGATGATTCTTACTATATTAGAATGACAAATGATTAATTAACGACAAATGATTAATTAACTGTAATTAGACAAATGATTAATTAACTGTAATTAGACAAATGATTAATTAACTGTAATTAGACAAATGATTAATTAACGACAAATGATTAATCAACTGTAATTAGGAAAAGGCTAAGGATTATTATTGGAATGACAAATGATTAATTAACTGTAATTAGGAGAAGGTTAATGATTCTTAATTATACTCTGTAACTGGAAAAGAATGCGATTATTTAATAATGCTTTGTAACTAGGAAAAGAAGATTACTGATTCTATGTAAAACAATTAATGAACATTTTTCTGTAATACTACATACATGGTACAGAAATGTTCAATAACTGGGCTATGAATGCCGCACACTACTACTGTAATTGACAATATTATGTGACTTAATGTCCTTCACCTTATGAGCTAACTACCCTGAATTACTGCAATGTCCATTTGTCCTGTTTATCCTAGTGATCATGGAGCACTATCTTTGGTTTTGCACTAATTCTACGTTGGTGTGCCTTGTAAGAGTGTGGTGTTGACACGACATGCTGTCCACCACCATGAGCGATGAAGACATTATTGTGGTCCCACTGTTTGGTGTACGTAATGTACTGCCAAAATGAAAACATGGAACATTACTACGACAGTTCAGTGTCTTTGCTACACTGATAAATTCTGATGGGAAAAGATCTTCAAGTTGTGTCACTTGGTGTTGTACTTCTGTGGAAAGATATGGACTTTCAGAGCAGCTGTGTGCAATCTAAAGTGCTATAACCATGATGCAATCCTTCCCTTTCCTATCCTGATTCTTGTCACATAAAGAAAAAATTTTTTGGTAACATCATTTATGTTCATAGGTTATACATTTTTCGATTCGCTGAACTCCAATGCGAATACACTTATGTCACTTGTCAATATAATATTTTTGCCATTCTGTTTATTTGTTCTGCATATGCTAAAGAATTTTTTCAGTGCCTGTGCACTTTGTTATCTGTCAAATTTGTATATACATTTTTCTGATTTGCTACTATGTTTAGTATTCACATTTTGTCTTTGTCTGATATATTTTGTACTTAGTGCGTGTGCACAACATTTAAATATTCTGTAAGTTGTAGAATTTTGTTAATTAAAGAAAAATTTTGCCGCGCTTGGCAAGTCCAAATGACTCACCATCGCTGCCAAATTTTTGCCCCCCCAGTGGAGGGTTATGAAACACGTATGTAACGCAGCAGCGATGGCGAGGCATTGTAGCATCTGTGACCAGAGAGTATGCGCTTGACCGCGCGAGTGTTGCGAGCGGTTCTCAGTCAGTCAGTCAGTCGTTGCGAGTCTGTCAGTAGCAGTCAGTCTGTCGTTGCGAGTCTGTCAGTTCAGTCGTTGCGAGTCTGTAGCTCTGTCTAGTTGAGAGCAGTACTGAGTCTGTAGTCGTCATGCAGAGCGGTCGGTCAGTAGTAGCAGCCCAGTGCGGTTGTGTGATGTAGGCGGTCGGCAACACTGGTCAAGATGAGGAATAAGGTATACTGTTAATTAATATAATCATTAGATAATGAAAAATTTTATTTATTGTAATTATTCTCCAACAAGTCTCCCAATAATAATTTTTTTATTTCAAAAGCATTTTCTCAAAAATTTAATTTTTTATTGAACTCAAGATTTCGTTGCACTTCCCATTTCATTCCACTTCTTTTGAAGAAAAATTCCACTAAAATCACAAAAAAAAGAGAATATTATTATTTGCAATGCAGTTCCTCCAAGCGGTGCGCAACAACAAGAGCAGATATGTGACATCCATTTATTCTGAGGTAAGACTTTAATTCTGATTGTTTTACACAGGGCCAAAGACCGATATTTCGATTTAATTGTATTTTCTTGTCACTGAACGGACTTTAAATTTTGTGAAGAATTTATATTTGAGTCAGATTGCGTATTTCACATTTTTGTTGCCATTGTCAGTACATTTCATTGTGGGCAGGTTACGCTTAGAGCAGTGTCCATTAGCATTCATAATTAAATATTGTCGTGTTTCTTTCTTTCAAATTTTTGTGGGGAGGTTACGCTCGGCTCCCATTTCTATTAAGTATTGTCAATTTTCTTTCTTTTAAAATTACGGTGGGGAGGTTACAAGCTTTCGAACGGAAACCTTTTGATTGCCTCTTATACACTGTGATGACAACATTCTGGAACATCTCACACCTGTAACGGAAATGTAAATGAGTTTTAATCTGTACGGGGAGAGATGACTTTCAAGACTGCTACCTATAGCCAAGACTTCATACCACTCTACATACTCATTTGATCTGAAGCCCACCAAAACGATGTGAGAAGTCAGTGCTACCAAATCTCCGCTAATAACAAGCGCTGCCAAGTATTCTACAGAGGAGGGAATCATGGGCAGATAGTTTGTACTGCTGGGTACCAACTGCGTAAGAAGCGCAAGCCATTTAGATGGCGCCCATCCATCACGCTAACTACATTCGATATTAATTTTTAATTTTGTTCAGATACCTATATTTTTGTGATCGTCAGTCTTGTCTTGATCTTGATTTCTCTCTCATGAAACGAAATTATATTAGGTCTACAACTCTGCTTCCGCCGTTTTGCAATAGACAGCAGTAGTGGAAAGTAGTGGTTCAAGTCGTTCGTCGTAAGTGTCATACCGTAAGCTTAGGCATTTTAGAACATAACACCATCAAAACATCAGTCGATTTTTGATTCCATCATAAAGTTATTCTCGACTGAATACGTCAACTTATGAGCCCAATTCTCGTCATCTGCGGGAGGTTTTTAATTTTCTGCTACGATATGAAGAAATCTGCTGCTGAGGCTCTTAAAAGCTGGATAAGACCTATGATGAGACGCCTGTTAGTGACAGAACTTGGCAGAAAATGGTTTCCACGCTTCAAGAATGGTGATTTTGACGTTGATGACCGGCTTGCTTGTGATAGATTGCAAGCTTTCGATGCTACTGCAACCGTCGGGAACCAGCACGGGAGATCCTTATAGAAAGCAATTGATGTGTTTGAGTCCAGTACTGAAAGACGAATGGCCACACTACAGCGATAGACATGAAGAAAGGATTTTGCAGCATGGCAGTGCACGACGCCATGTCGAAAATCCCGTCAAAACATACTTGGAAACGTTGAAATGGGAAGTTCTACCCCACCCGCTGTATTCACCAGATATTCCTCCCTCTGACTGGCACCTTTCTCGATCTATGACACACTACCAAGTTGACTAGCACTTGCGGTCTTATGCACAAGTGCCAAATTGTATCGATTCATGGCTCCCCTCAAAAGAAGACCAGTTTCTACACTGCGGGGTTCGTATGCTGCCCTAAAGCTAGGAGAAAGCAGTGGCCAACGATAGCCAATACTTTGAATCGTAAATTTGTTGTACGCTTTTCACAATAAAGTCTCGAACGTCGAGAAAAAATGGTGGAAGCAAAGTTGTAAACCTAGTAGTTTTGGGAGTATTACTTTATTTCTGTATTCTATTCGCCGGGTCTGTATTTGACGTGCATAGATGTCCTCGCTGTTGGCTCCAGGCCGTCCGATGCAATGATATCAACTCGCGATAATCGTGTGGTGTCTTGTACCACACGCTCATGGGAACCGCCTTCCTCGGCATAAAGCATGTTAGACGAATCTCGCATAGCGGTCACCAGAATGAGATAGATTAGCGCAAGTACAAAGGGATGTGGACGGTTATATCTCCCTCTCCCAACAAGTGAATCGACTACGATAGAAAATCTCGATTACTGGAAAGGTGTTCTCTCTGGAATGCACTGTACGGTAGCTTGTGGACTTGTGGAGTATGTGAGTAGATGTAGAATATTCATTCATTTATTATTGCTTACAATTTCACAACTGCCACCTGAAATACAATACAGGTTCTATATTCATATACAGTAGGTATATAAAACTGCAGACGATTATAATTAACAGTGGCTTCAACATCTGTAATGTAATTTAAGCATTTTCAGTAAGTGATGGAAATAAATGTAAATAACAAATATAAAATACTAAATGAAGAAGAAAACACCGAAATACGTTAAACCGTTATACTGCGTTTGTTAACCATTGATACTGCCATATAGTATATCAGTCCTGATGATCATTTCCTTAATTACCTGCTTAGGCGTTACGATGCGGTGACAGCAGAGAAGTTTATGTAAATATGCTGAAAGCCAACTGTAGAATACTTATAAGTTACGCACAAAATGCATGTGCCTAGAATCTTTAATCTACTTTTACGAACTGCACTGAAGTGTTGCATTGTTACAATCTACACGCTGCTTTATTAGTGGATTTATTTCCTCTCACTCCAAAACAAATATGAAGGTGTTCATTGCTCAGTCAAATGCATAACGTATGGATATGTCTCGGTGTTCGCTCACTGAAAATAAAGAGTAATTTTTATAGACTTCCTGGATCTCTGCACTCTCCATCGTGACTACATCAGAACACACAACCAATTCTAGTTAGAGATATACATATTCATTTGCTGTTACACCAGAAATCACTATGTATTATGATTTTAAGATAATATTTACTTTATATGGTTGAAGTTAAGATATGTTTCATTCACGGAACATAACGCTCATCATCCCTTGGAACTTTGATTATACTTTTGTTGGCGTATGGACTGGGAGAAGAGTGCTGAGGTGCGGATTTTTATTTTTCATTTTGGGTGAATTGTGTCCTTATTGCAGCCCTTTCAAAGAATTTTGATCACGGAATATATACTGAAATAAGTAAACAGCTGTATCATATGATAAGCTTTTCATTTTCTTGATTCGCTGTTAGTTCTTCTGAACTATACAGAAGAGCACCGAGGACTGTTGCTGCGACTAGAATCATTTAAAATATTGCTGTTGGATTTAATAACTTAGATTGAAACAGCAGGCTTGATGATTACTTCTTTCATATCCACCTTTTAAATATAATGGACAAGACACTGGCACGTACTTTTAAACACCTGCAAAACAACCCACAGTTTTTAATGTAATTACAGGGTGACATTTACTGAACTATATGAAAGCGCAACTTGGGGGCTCGCAGTAGCGTTCTCGCTTCCCGAGCACGGGGTTCCGGGTTCGATTCCCGGCGGGGTCATGGATTTTCACCTGCCTCGAGATCACTGGGTGTTGTTCTGTCGTCTTCATCTTCATCACTCATCTCCATTACGGTCGGAGGAAAGAAATGGCAAACCATCTCCAGTAGCACCTTGCCTAGTACGGCGGTGCGGGACTCCCGCATCGTTCCCCTACGCTCTGTCTGTCAAGGCTTATGGGGCTTCATCACCATCATCATCATGAAATAAGATCGTCGTAACTTCTGAACGGTTTGCGTTAGGACGTTCTAGTGCTCGGTGGGCCGCGGGACGTGATGGGAATTAGTATCCCCATGCACATGGTTTAGTGACAAAGTCTGCTTTCATTTGATTGGGTTCGTTAGTAAGAAAAATTGGCGCATTTGGGAACTGTGAATCAGGAATTCCCGATCGACAAGTCTCTTCATCCTCAACGGGTGACAGTATTGTGTGCAATGTCCATTCACGGAATAATCGGTGCGATAATCCTTGATGGCACAGTGATTACCGAACGGTACGTGGAGGTTTGGGAAAATGGTTTCATCCCCATTATCCAAAGTGACCCCTATTTCGACAAGATGTGGTTTATGCAAAACGGAGCTCGACCCCATCGAAGCAGGAGAGAGTTTGATGTCCTGGAGAAGCACTTTGGAGACCGCATACGAACTCTGGGGTACAAAGGCGACACTGGCATGGGCCTCGATAGGCCGCCATATTCTCCGGATCTGAACACATGCGACTCCGTTTTGTGGGTATACATGAAAGACAAGGTGTACAGAAATAACCCCAAAACCACTGCTGGGCTGAACACAGCCATACACGAGGTCATCGACAGCATCGATGTTCCAACACTTTAACGGGTCATCCAGAATTTCGCTATTGGTCTGCACCACATCATCGCCAATGATGGCTGGCATATGGACCATGTCATAACGTAATTCCGAATATCCATAGTTACGTTTACATGTTGAATGAATAAAATGTGTGCACGAGGTAGTTTTGTAACTAATTTACTTTTTTGCATATAGTTCAATAATTGTCAGCGTGTGTAAGCCCCAAAGCAAATCTCCATGTTTAAATCTAATTAACAGGACAAGGTGAATATAATTAATGATCAAAAGCAAAGTTCAGGTTTGGTCACTAAAATGTAGATCTGCGAAGGCAAATTTCCTTCCGAACATCAGTCGTCTACAGTTACAGTAGCGACGCACACTATAACAACGAAAACATGTTCATTCCTGATATGCCACGCCAGCATTAATTCTCCAGTGATGCACTTGTCAAACGTCGGGGATAGAAAAGAGCTCATAATGAAATTTTTGAAAGTTCGCTCTCCGCCCTATACTTTGTCCTAGAGAGAACTGCTGGGGATAAAGATACATTTAACAAATGTACTTTGTGTGATCAGTAGTCCTGATATTTAATTTTACAAACATCAAGAAACGTTCTGCATCGCCCTGGTTCCCAGAACTCCTGAAGATAGACGTTGACTGTCACTAAACCCGCCCAAAGATGTAAACAACTATGCATGAGCAGCGCCTATTAGACGGAGAGAGTCCGTCAGGCGATCAGTTCCAGTCATTCCACCAGGAAGGAGGTACACGGCTCGTGTTGTCTGTAGTTCAACCACGCCTATACGGTCAATACCGCGGTTCAATCGCATCCGCATTGTTACTTTGTGCCAGGAAGGGCTCTCAATAAGAGAAGTGTCTAGGCGTCTCGGAGTGAACCAAAGCGGTATTATTCGGACATGGAGGAGATACAGAGAGACAGGAACTGTCTATGACATGCCTCGCTCAGGCCACCCAAGGGCTACTACTGCAGTGGATGACAGCTACCTACGGATTATGGCTCGGAGAAACCCTGACAGCAACGCCACCATGTTGAATAATTGGCTGTGGCTAAGCCATGTCTCCGCAGTATCCTTTCTTTCAGGAGTGCTGGTTCTGCAGGGTTCGCAGGAGAGCTTCTGTAAAGTTTGGAAGGTAGGAGACGAGATACTGGCAGAAGTAACGCTGTGAGTACCGGGCGTGAGTCGTGCTTCGGTAGCTCAGATGGTAGAGCACTTGCCCGCGAAAGGCAAAGGTCTCGAGTTCGAGTCTCGGTCGGGCACACAGTTTTAATCTGCCAGGAAGTTTCATGTTGAATAATGCTTTTTGTGCAATGTCGTGTTATGACTCAAACTGTGCGCAATAGGCTGCATGATGCGCAACTTCACTCCCGACGTCCATGGCGAGGCCTATCTTTGCAACCATGACACTATGCAGCCATGTACAGATGGGCCCAACAACATGCTGAATGGACCGCGCAGGTCTAGCATCACGTTCTCTTCACCAATGAGTGTCGCATATGCGTTCAACTAGACAATCGTCGGAGACGTGTTTGGAGGCAACCCGGTCAGGATGGACGCCTTAGACACACTGTCCAGCGAGTGCAGCCAAGGTGGAGAATGTTTTTGGGTGGTATTTTGAGGGGCCGACGTAGCCGCTGCTGGTCATGGAAGGCGCTGTAACGGCTGTAAGATACGTGAATGCCGTCCTCTGACCGACAGCGCAACCAAATCGACAGCATATTGGCGAGGCATTAGTCTGCATCAACGTCAATTTTGCGCCCCCATTGTTCACATCTTGTGAATGACTTCCTTTAGGATCATAACATCGCTCGACTAGTGGTCAGCATGTTCTCCAGACACGAACCCTATCTAACATGCCTTGGATAGATAGAAAAGGATTGTTTATGGACGATGTGACCCACCAACCACTCTGAGGGATCTACATCGAATCGCCGTTGAGGAGTGGGACAATCTAGACTAACAGTGCCTCGATGAACTTGTGGATAGTATGCCACGACGAATACAGGCGTGCGTCAATGCAAGAGGACGTGCTACTGGGCATTACAGGTACCGGTGTATACAGCAGTCTGGACGACCACCTCTGAAGGTCTCGCTGTATGGTGGTACAACATGCTATGTGTGGTTTTCATGAGCAAAAAAAAAGGTGCAAATGTTTATGTTGATGTCTATTCCAATTTTCTGCACAGGTTCCGGAACTCTCGGATCTGAGGTGATGCAAAACTTTTTTTGATGTGTGTATCTGAATACGACAAGAGAATGGAATATGTCTGTAAATAATGAGAAAATTTAAACCGGTGTTCAGTGCGCTTATGGATGTGATATGGACTCTAAAATTATCGGTAAATTTTTGACAACTATCACATAATAATTTAATTAATTTTGGGATATTTGAAATATTCTGTAGCGAGAGATAAGAAAATATTTGAGGTACTGTATAACATTTGCGTAAATTATCACTGAAACCTCTCGTCAGATAAAAACAGTGGGCTGGATCGAAGACGTGACCCATAACCACGTTCTTACCGATTGAGCTATCCAGAGATGGTTCGTTGACCAATGTCACAGCTTCCCGTCTACCAGTACCCCTGTCTTCTGCTCTGTAAACTTCTTAGAAGTTCTGCAGCGCAAGCGGCTGGACTAGCTGAGAAATCTGACTGGCAGTGTCATACGGCTAGTCTCCTATCGAGCGCCTCCTTACATGATGCATTGGAAAACGCTTACGAGATATGACTGGTACTGGAGAAATAAAATACCCGGGGCGGTCCAGGACTAGCACAACGAGAGGATAGAACTCGAAGCCACAGAGAAGCCAAACTTTCTACGTCGGAACAAGTCAGAAAAAAGATCCGCTGGAAGCAGAGGTGGTAGCTCCACCACCGTCCTCACCCTGCGCAGTGTCTGCAACCCTGCCAGATTGTAAAAAATTTAAAGAAAATTTCTCTCTGATCATTATATACCTACACTTGAAAGAAATAAGGTAAAGCGTAAGGGCAAACCATATATATTAAAAAACGTCTAAAACAGTAATATGGAATCTAACAGGTGTAGCAAATAAGGAAACAGAACAGGAACAAGAATTGGGAGAGTCTGAATTCAATATAGCTGCCATCAATGAAACGAAAAAGGAGTCACAGGGAACGATCGAATTTCAGAACTATGTGATGAACGATTGCGGAGTAGAAGTAGATCCGCTGCTAGAGGTTCCACCTAGATGAGGAAAGCATTAAAGAACATCATTCACCAAAATGTGTCTGTCACGCATGTTCGATGTCGGCGTGCAGTAACCACTCGCAGACGGCAATTCGCAGCACTAGCACCAAAGGGTACAGTATATAAGGCGTATAGGAGAGCGGGAAACAATGCAGTCGTTGTCGTAATGCGGAAGCGAAGCAATTTATCTCCCGTCCTAAAGAGCATGATCACTGGCTTTTGGGCCAAGAAATGGCTACGTTTGTGCCGCTGTGGTTAAAGTATACCATGCATGGCAGCATGGCGCTATCAAAAACCGGAGCCGAGGCAACTGTAGCGCGCCACAGACCATAGACGACAGGGGTGAACGACTGCTGTGGAGGCGTGTACTGGCGAATAGACGAGCAACTGTTGAGCAACTGAGGTTCAGATGAGCCTACGGGCTATCAAATCGTCTATTCAACGACTGTTCAGCGAAAGTTGTTGAATATGCGCCTCCCCGGCAGGCACCTGGTTCGTGCACACATGCTGACAGCTTTTCATCGGCGACGAATTGCATGCCAGTACCGGAACTGGATGTCCACTAAGTGATGACAGCTGGCCTTTTCAGAAGAATCACTTTTCATGCTCCATCGAACAGAGAGGATTCGGTGGCGTGTACGGTGACAAATGTCTGAAAGCAAACACTCTGCAATATTAATTTATTGTCAAAAGAACTTTCGTCCACCATTACACCCCCACAGGGGTTGTTGTTGTTGTGGTCGTCAGTCTTGAGACTGATGCAGCTCTCCATGCTGCTCTATCCTGTGCAAACGTCTTCATCTCCCAGTAACTACTGCAATCTACATCCGTCTGAATCTGCTTAGTCTTTTCGTCTCTTCGATTTTTGCCCTCCACGCTGCCCTCCAGTACTAAATTGGTGATCCCTTGATGCCTCAGAACATGTCCTACCAACCGATCCCTTCTTTTAGTCAAGTTGTGCCATAAACTTCTCTTCTCCCCAATCCTATTCAGTACCGCCGCATTAGTTTTATGATCTACCCATCTAATCTTCAGCATTCCTCTGTAGCACCACATCTCAAAAGCTTCTATTCTCTTCTTGTCCACACTATTTATCGTCCACGTTTCACTTCCATACATGGCTACACTCCATACAAATACTTTCAGAAACGACTTGCTGACACTTAAATCAATACCCGATGTTAACAAATGTCTCTTCTTCAGAAACGCTTTCCTTGCCATTGCCAGTCTACATTTTATATCCTCTCTACTTCGACCATCATCAGTTATTTTGCTCCCCAAATAGCAAAACTCCTTTACTACTTTAAGTGTCTCATTTCCTAATCCAATTCCCTCAGCATCACCAGACTTAATTAGAGTACATTCCGTTATCCTCGCTTGTTTTTGTTGATGTTCATCTTATATCCTCCTTTCAAGACACTATCCATTCTGTTCAACTGCTCTTCCAAGTCCTTTGCTATCTCTGACAGAATTACAATGTCATCGGCGAACCTCAAAGTTTTTATTTCTTCTCCATGGAGTTTAGTACCTACTCCGGATTTTTCTCTTGTTTCCTTTACTGATTGCTCCATATACAGATTGAATAACATCGGAGAACTACTGACAGCCTTGGGAGAGCCGGTTCTGACAAAACTCTACCATCTGGTGAGCAAGATATATGAGACAGGCGAAATACCCTCAGACTTCAACAAGAATATAATAATTCCAATCCCAAAGAAATCAGGTGTTGACAGATGCGAAAATTACCGGACTAACAGTTTAATAAGTCGCGGCTGCAAAATACTAACGCGAATTCATTACAGACGAATGGAAAAAAACTAGTAGAAACCAACCTCGGGGAAGATCTGTTTGGATTCCGTACAAATGTTGGAAAACCTGAGGCAATACTGACCCTACGACTTATCTTAGAAGCTAGATTAAGGAAAGGCAAACCTACGTTTCTAGCATTTGTAGACTTAGAGAAATCTTTTGACAATGTTGACTGGAAAACTCTCTTTCAATTCTGAAGGTGGCTGGGGTAAAATACGGGGAGGGAAAGGCTATTTGCAATTTGTACAGATATCAGGTGGCAGTTATAAGAGTCGAGGGACACGAAAGGGAAGCAGTGGTTGGGAAGGGAGTGAGACAGGGTTGAGTTAAATTTCCAAAATTGCTGAAACACGCATTTTTTCATTTCTGGCCGAGAACCAGAATACGATTTTCAAAATAGCCTCCCATTTCTGCCTGAATCAATTTTCACTTCTGAATTTTACAACTCAGATATTTATTTCTTCTTTGGCATTAATAAAAATTACTAGAACCAGGTAAACAAAAATGTAATTAATAATTTAAGCAAAAGAGGGTGCAACGTTATTTACATTGTGTTCAGGCAACGGCATTCATTTTCTGTGATACGGTACAAAACACCATGCACAAACCAACATCACATCTGCAGCGCATTGTTCTTGGAGTTTCTTTGCAGTATTGTGCAGTGCAGCGTCTTCTGTGGCACCATAACCACCCGATGGTTTTTTTCATCGTATGTGATGTCATGCAGCACTCTACCTTAATATGGGCTACCGCAGGATGACCAGGTCCTCTAGGGGTTATTGTGTTGGAAATCAGGTAACATTTCACAAAGTAGCGCCGAAACTGCAATTGTGACATATTCATACCTGTTTTTCTGTAGATAAGCCACGCACTATTTACAACCACATCCAGTAGCCATGTAGAAATTGGCCAGCACGATTTCATTCCTCTGATACGCACTCTATATATCAATACATTCTCATCCATTCGGTTAGTTCCCCTCATATTTTTGTTGTCTTCTCCAGTAACAAGTGGTCGCTGTACAAGTATTCTTTTCTTCTCTGGTCTTGAATATCGGCTCACAGAGTTCAATCAATCGATCTCATGGCTGGTTGAAGCTACTGTCACTGCAGAATTGTCTGGCGATCTGATAAAAATAATTACACGTTCCTTCCTACTGTTGTACTCGAAATCTCCTCTCTTATTCCTTTTGGACACTGTCTTAGAGGATATAAGTTGACATTTCTTAGGAAGACGATTCTCACGAATAGTGCCAGTGCACCATAACCTCAGCGTAAAAGTGTATTTCGTACCTTCCTTCACTGGGCCCACATCTTCTCAGAGCCTGAAAGTTTGGCAGCAGAGTTACCCCATCTCAGGGTTACCTTTCGTCAGAATGGTAATAGTGAGAGACTGATGAGACGTGCGTTGCACTATCGAGAACCTTGTTGCGAGTGAGTGGTGATAACGCTGCAAGCATATCCAACGAGATTGGTCTTATTTTGCAGGAAAATCTGATGTGAAACGTGGTTGTCGATCCCCATATAAGATTATCCCTCTTTTAGGACCCGTGAATGGTGATCTTAGTTTGCTTAATGCGTGTTCTATGGTATTTTTTGTAGTTTTGTCACGTCATATATTCGTTAGAGCATCAGGACCGTGAAGGACCGGTGTATGGAGCATAAGCGGCTCACACACTTAACAATAGCCGATGAAATCTAAAGCTGAACGTTTCGTGGGCACTGGTCATCCAGTGGAATATAACAACACGGAGACTCTGGTGTTCAGAATCTTGCTCTCTCCCTTGTTAAAAAGCAGAGGGACAGAGTTCAGCGTTAACGCCAACTCACCCGTTAGTTATTAATGTTCACTATTGATGCCTTCCGACGTCGGTCATCTTAGGTTGTTTGGTGGTGCGAGTGTTTACAGTGTGTATGTGTGTCTATTATCTTTCCAGATATGAGTTGCATTCCCAGTTTTCATGTGTGTGTGTGTGCGTGTTCGTTGTTTGAGGACTCTCAACGACCAGGATATCTGCTCCATTACAGATATTCGTAGGTGCACATATGTTAACGTATCAGAATACTACGTAGAGAAAGTCTTACGTAAATGTAAGCAAACTCTCCTCATTTAGGATCATCCACGCATTCACACTATCTCACATCCATTAAGGATTAAGACATCGTAAAAGTGAGCGGGTGCTCCAAAACTGACAATTAATACAGAAGTAAGGAAAGAGGAAACCTGTAACAGTTACAAAGTGATTTGTAAGTAGTCGATCACTTACAAAAATAAATGATCCAGCAACTACGATGAGACACTAAAAACTTCTCCATAAAATTGTAGGGAATAATTTTAACATATTAAGAAAATTTAAAAGCTGCATGACAGTGGAGTTTCTGTCACGTAAAAGAGGGGTCAATTCTGTCGGTAGATGATACACTATTGTCCGAGTGTAAAACGCTGTGTAGTAAAACGTGGCGCACGGTAATCTGTAAGCCACAAGCTCCACACGCCGGAGAGCCCACTCACTAGAGCAAGAAGTCGCGCGTCATAGGACTGTGTACTACGTGGAGACAAATGAGAAGGACCTTATCCCGCTAAGCGTTTTGTTATGCTGTATTTTTGCCCTGAAAATGACAGGCTGTGCACTATTCCAAATGTCGGTGATTGTCGAAACGTCACCCGTCTGGACTCCTGTACTTATAATTTGCCCCCGTATTTTATTGTTCAGGACAACCTGCCGCTTCTTACACTATGCAGACGTCTTGTGTAAATCATTTCGTTAACTACTATTTATCTTGTGGTGACTTTACTGTGCAGCAGACGATGACAGCATCATTTGCAAGCAATCTATGAGGTCTGTCAAAATAGTTTATATAGATTCCGAGTAGTAGAAAGCATATAGCATTGCCTTGGGAAATTCAGAATGTAAGATCGGTTTCACTATACGGATTTCCATCAGTTACTACAAACTGAAGCTTTTCTCACAGCACTTCACGACTATAGACGCACAGCTAAGACGATACAGCATAGCCACGCAACGCGATCAGAAGTTGCTTGTGAGGAACGATGTCAAAAGCTTCCTGGAAATCTAGAAACAGAAATTCAACCTCAGTTCACCTGTCTATAGCAGTCATTACTTCGTATGAATGAAGAGCCAGTGTTCCCAAGAACGATAACTTATGAATCCGTGCTGCCTGTGTGTCAAGAAGTCGTTTCCATCGAGATACTTCATAATTGTGGACGCGGTATATGTTACAAATGTCTACTATAAATCGATGTCAGTGACATGGATCTATAATTTGAGTTGTTTCTCTACATCGGAGGTATCTACTTCCAAATTCCTCATGTCGTCATGTCTTGGTACTAGTTCAAGAATATTTACGCCTGATCGTTTCGTGAAAGAAATTCGAAAACGATGTTTCGTAACTAAGAGTTAGTGGCCTTTTCGTCGGTGTATTAGCGCTGCTATCGGCCTGTGACGGCATACATTGTGTCTTACTCCTGATATACAATGAAGCGCAAAAGCCATAAGTATATTCATGCGTATTCAAATAATGAGATATGCTAACAAACAGAATACAGCGTTGCGGTCGGCAATGCCTATATAAGACAACAAGTGTCTGGTGCAGTTGTTAGATCGGTTACTGCTGCTACAATGGCAACTTATGAAGATTTAAGCGTGTTTCAGCTTGGTGATATAGTCATCACATGAGCAATGGGACACAGCATCTCCGAGGTAGCGGTGAAGTGGGAATTTTCCCGTACGACTATTTCACAAGTGTACCGTGAATATCAGGAGTCCGATAAAACAACAAATCTTCGACACTGCTGCGGCGGGAAAAAGATGCTGCAAGAACGGGACCAACGACGACTGAAGAGAATCGTTCAACGTGACAGAAGTGCAACCCTCCAGCAGATTGCTGTAAATTCAATGCTGCGTCATCAATAAGTGCCAGCGTGCAAACCGTTCAACGAAACATCATCATCCGGCCTTTCGGAGCCGAAGGCCCACTCGTGTATCATTGATGATTGCATGACACAAAGCTTTACGCCTCGCCTGGGCCCTTCAACACCGACATGGCACTGTTGATGATCGGAAACATGTTGTCTATTCGGACGAGTCTCGTTTCAAATTGTATCGAGCGGATGGATGTGTAAAGTTATGGAGAAAACCTCTTGAATCCATGGACCCTGCATGTCACCAGGGGACTGTTCAAGCTGCAGGAGGTTCTGTAATGGTGTGGGGCGTGTGCAGTTGGTGTGATATGGGACCCCTGATACGTCTAGATACACTCTGATAGGCGACACGTTCTTAAGCATCCTGTCTGATCAACAGCATCCATTCATGTCCATTGTACATTCCGACGAATTTCGGTAATTCCAGCAGGACAATGCGACAACCCACACGACCAGAATTGCTGCAGAGTGGCTCCAGTGACACTCTTATGAGTTTAAACACTTCCGCTGGCCACCGAACTCCCCAGACATGAACATTATTGAGCATATCTGGGATGCCTTGCATCGTGCTGTTCAGAAGAGATTTCCACCCGCTCGTACTCTTACGGCTTTGTGGAGAGCCCTCCAGCAGTACTTCAGACATTAGTCGAGTCCATGCCACGGCGTGTTGTGGCACTTCGTGCGTGTTTTATGTACCATGGTGACTGTTCTACGTTAATCGGATATACTATGAAAACAGAATATAAACGGTAGGGCCAACGAACACAAGGAACCATAGTACGATAGGCCTTTCGAATACATAGATGTACTGGTAGGGCTCTGCGAATGTTCTGTGCGTCTCTAGAAATAGAATCCCGAGCGAAATATTACTGCAGTATATTTTACAGTATCGTGCCAATATTTGCGTCGAAAAGGCCTACCAGCAGTAGTCAAACACTTTCAGAGATGCACAGCTAGTATAGTAACAGTTCGGTATGCCTGTTAAGTAAGGCCGGCTGCTGTGGCCGAGCGGTTATAGGTGCTTCAGTCTGGAACCGCACGACCGCTACGGTCGCAGGTTCGAATCCTGCCTCGGGCATGGACGTGTGTAATGTCCATGGGTTAGTTAGGTTTAAGTAGTTCTATGTTCTAGGGGATTGATGACCTCAGAGCCATTTGAACCATTTTTTTGTTAAGTGTAGAATAGAGAAGAATAAAGAAGATCAAGGGGTCAATCAAAAGCGATTATCTTCTCTGAGATAGTCATAGAATCTACTGCAGTGGTAGAATATCTAGCGTAAAGATGATGAAAATTACGTGAGAAGTATTAGTGAACGTACACAGGTAGTCGGTAATCCCGTCTGGCTCCTAAATATGCAGATTCGAATCGGTGAGAGAGTGAATGATAATGGTAAAACGTACCCTCCACCAGTCATTGTTCAATGGCTTGCGTGATTCAGTCTTGTGGATGATTTCATTGAGAAGTCGAAAGGTTGTAGAAATTATCTGAAACGACAGTTTTGTAACTATAAGCGAAGATTCTAAACAATTTTCAGGAGCGTCAGGTACTGTCTTGCATTACATACAGTGAGTCAGTTGGAACATAGTTGGAAATATGTCCTCAACGTTGACTGTATAACAGAAAATACATTGTTTGTTTGTGGTACAGACCTTTCCTGTACGTTATGAAAAACAGCCATACTAATTCCTAACTACCATTAGTCTGAAATTCAATGTCAGTAGCGAAGCAAACAACTGAAAATGGTCCAAACTTTCATTCTTACAGCACGACCCATATTCGTGATCACAGAAGCGGACATTTTCTTCGAGATATCATTCAAACCGTTAGCTGGGACACGACAGGATCACATTTCGTAAAATGTTTACTTCTAGGACGCACTAAAGATGTTGATGTCTGCATAACAACTTTTATGCGCTATTCAAAAGAAATGGCGCGGAAATTTGTTTACTACCCCACCAAGCCTGTGCATGTCGCACAGAAACTTTGACGCCCTTCCGGTCTGAAGTTACGACGCGTTTGTCGTCCACTGTGTATCTCACTCCACGTACCTTACACTTGTTACCAAGACTGAGACTGTACCCGTGTGGAAAGAATTATGAGGGTGATGCCAGGTGATAAAGCCATTCACGCCGCCGAGGAAAAACGTCGGAGGCTTCCTCACAAAATGCTGTTAGCCACGCTCACAAACATGTGGATTTCTATGGTCCTTCCGTTGAAATGAACCCAACGATACGTTCTGAATATATCTCAAATGTCGACATTGTGTTTCAGAGAGCTTTACTTGTTTGTGCGTTTAGCTTCCGAATAAAATTTAGCTCTAGCTTAGCGTCAGGTGCTTCGCCCACGTTTGCGTAGTAATGACAGCAAAAATAATTTTACGGACGTATATTAGGCCTATTCAGAAAACGTATTAACGAGCCGATTCTTTTCGTAAGCAATTCTGACAAAGTCATTTTCTCGTGGTGACTGTTAAATAGTTTTCTTTCATTTGGTTCACAAATTGCAACACCTTCTAACTTTTCGCGGTAACTACGGCTTCTAAATCATAGTCTTCTCCTAATGTACTTTTGACAATATAACGATTTCGGTTGAGATCTTACGGTGATATTTTCGTAGAAACTCCATCCCCTTACCCATGTTTCTTTACACTTCACCCAGAAGTTAAATACCAATTTTAGTGGAATTACATTTATTATTATTATTATTATTACTATCGTCATTAATTCCTCCTTAAGGAGAGCGTTAAAACACTGTAAAGTTTCATGGTATTTTTGTGCCTCTTTCTCTTTTTTTCCAAAAAACTCTCACACAATCACTGTGTTTTTTCTTGCTGTCTTCTGTTCACATATTTCCTGTTTTCTTCTCTTATAGTGTTTGCTGAAATATCTGTTTTCAGATTTTTCTGTGTTTTTTTCCTGTCTGTCTCGTCTTCCGTGGAGATGCTCTGTTTTTTGAAGTCTTCCATGGATTCCTTTACTGACTTAGTTTTCACCGTATTAGTAGTGTTAATTTATTTTCGTTTATCCTACGTATGTGTCCGTACAACTTTGCTCTTCTTTTCCTTATGTTGTTTGTAATCATCTCTGTCTGTTCGTGAAGTTCTTTTGTCGGTAACTTTACCCAGATCCCCTCTTTCTGAACTAGGCCGCAGATCATTCTCAGTATTTTCCTCTTGTGTTTTTCCCTCTTCTTGATTTTATTTCCTTCCTTGATTATTATTTTTTCTGAGGCACACACGGCCTCTGGTAAGACTAGGCCTACTGTCCTATAGTGTCTTAAATTGGCATTGATGGAAACATTCTTATTGTTGTGATGGTTCCACGTAAGTTTGTATACTTTCTGTAGTTTCGTGATCCTCTCTTCATTAGATGTCTAGTTCAGTACTGTTTTCTGTGTAATAGCTCCCAGAAACTTGACGCATTCTACTTGCGTTTTCTTTCAATAATTCGTTACCAGTGGGCCTCTGTCTGGGGATTTTGTGCATTTTTTAATATAATGAAATACTTTCTTAAAGCTTATCATTCACTATTTCACCCTCTTTGGAGCTGAATTTTCACAAACAGTGAAACATGATTCTTTCATTTCCAACAGAGATGCCACTTAGAAATTTTCATAAATTTAACTTTGAGAAGGCTTTCGTAATGAACAATTTTGTAACACTTATAATCCTCTATTTCACTCCCTTAAGGCGTTGATTTTCCAAAACCATTGAAACACGTGTTTTTCTTTATTTCCAACCCACAAACCTTATACCAGTTTTCATAATGTAGTTTTAAAATTACTTTATGAGTTACTTAACAACGATTTATCTGCTAAAGAATTTTTACCCATTACTTCACCATCGTAGGGGTTAAATTTCCAACAACGTAGGAACACGAATTTCTTTATTTCTGACCGCGAAACTAAATATCACTTTCAATAGGTCTGTGTTAATAGCTGCATATTATATATATATATATATATATATATATATATATATATATATATATATATATATATATATAAACTTTTCGTCCCCTATTTCACCCGCTTACTGGAGGAATTTAAAAAAATTCCTTCTCAAACGGCGCCTAAAGCATAAGGTCAAAACACTCTGCCAATTTCAAGTTTCTGTCCTTAGTGGTTTGGGTTGGACGATGGTGAATCAGTGAGTGAGTCAATAGAACATTGCCTTTTATACGATGTGTACACAATACATGTAACACACTTCAAGAGGTTGTAGAGGGGACTTAACTCAAGTATTACTTATGAACCCACGTCCGGGAACGCCATCCAAGGACGCTACCGAGCGTCAAATTCATAGGCGCAGCACCTGTAAATGTGTATCTGCAGATACGTGGTGACTCCGTGGTGATGTTATAAACGTTGTAAGATGATGGAGGGGGATACATGTATCAATTTGAGGTAAGGGTCCCCGAACCGCAAACGAAGAATGGAAAGTTATAAGTGCAAACCATTCTGATACCTCTCACAGTGGAATGCGTCATGTATTGACACTGTTCTTGTTGCTATTGTAGGAAAGGCAGCTTTCAGAGGTGGTAGTATAAACCAAAACAAGAAAATTATCTAGTAAACAAGGGCTATAAAATGCATACGTTAGGAGCTATGAGCACTTTTTCAATAAAGGAGATGTGTTCCACAGTAGCGAAGACGAACAAATGGTCATAGTTCCTCAGGTATGCAGTTTAGAGCCCATGTTTGTGGATATTCTTTCCTTGTTTTGGTCCATGCTACCGCCTCTGAAAGTTGCCTACCCTGCACTCCTAGCAACAGCAGTATCAGTACAAGTACTCCACGGTCCAAGACCGCAGAATGATTTTCGCTTATGTTTTCGACTCTTTAGTTTCCGGACTAGGTTCCCTAAACTTTGAGGCACATTCCAATTCATTTCCTTTTTAAGGGGAATCCATATAAATCTGACTATCTGAAATCGACCGCCTTAAACCTAAATCACACAGTGATTAACTGGACACTTCTCAATCACTAGAATACTGCCTCTCCTAGTCCTAACATATTTAGTTACTCAGGAGATTTCAGAGATCATTAGAGCACCTAGACTAAATAATCTTAGAATCCCATTCTCTCTGAAATGGCCTAGATGAACATGATAACTGGCGTTACCTTTACAAAAAATAGTTCAAACGGCTCTGAGCACTATGGGACTTAACATCTGATGTCATCAGTCCCATAGAACTACTTAAACCTAACCAACCTAAGGACATCACACACATCCATTCCCGAGGCAGGATTCGAACCTGTGACCGTAGCAGTAACGCGGTTCCAGACTGAAGCGCCTAGAACCGCTCGGCCACAGCGACCGGCTCATTAACTACATGGCTCACCTCACAACTAAAACTTAGTGGGAGATTTTAACACAATATCCGGAGACAGTTTAAAGGGAATCCATAAATGTTTACCCCTGTAAGAACACATTGTAACTCTTATCTGGATTCAGTAAATTAAACATGCTTTATGCCACTTATGCCTCTACTCATTAAGTTCTGGACCAAACATAAACATGTAATACAGGTATTACACTTCAACAATTGAATCACTTCAAAATTTGCATCCCTGGTAACACGCTAAATATCTACCCCATATTCAGTCTCTTGCCACATATTCTGCTGTATGTCTGGTGTGATTGTGCCAAAGCCACCTATGACTTGTTGTTGCAATGTCACAACATCAGGAACAATGTTCTGTATATAATATCTTTCACATACCACCAGAGAAAGAAATATGAGGCGGTAATCTAAGGTGATCTCCGGGCCATTGAATTGTGCCGTCTCTGCCAGTCCACTTCTTAGGGAAGGTTCCATTAAGAAAACCACGGACTTGTAAAGCTCAATGAGAGGGAGAACCATCTTCCTGAGAGACAATAGTGTCTTGGATATCCTGTAGCTGGGGAACGGCAGAATTCACCAGCATGTCTAGGTAAACATGCGTGTATCCTCTTACATTGCCTTCAAGGAAGAAAAATAGCCCAACCACACCACACATTAACCTTTGAAAAATCCCGAATGTGTTCCCGTCCGATATGAGAACTTTATGATCCGTTCATTGTGACAGTTAACGCAGCCATAAACCTGATATGTTGCGTCCTCGGTGAAACACACACGCCTCAAGACATCACTGTCCCCATCCACACGGTTCAGCATGTCCATTGCAAATTGCTCAGTTTTTGGGCAATCACCTGGTTGTAATCCCTGTATAATTTGGACCTTGTACGCATACAATTTAAGACGTTTGCGAAGGACGTTATGCACCGTGCTCTTTGGCACTTGGAAACATCGCGAAGTTTGTCTAATCGATTTCTGTTCCGACCTCGTGAATGCAATTCGAACTGCCTGCACAGTGTACTGCGAACCAGATGGTCTGCCGCTGCCTGACCGTTTGTGAACCGATCCCATCGTTAAAAAGTTTCCATCCATGTTATGATAACTTGATGTCAGGTGCTTTCCTTCCATAATGGGACACGAAATTTCGCTGCACAGTATTCAGTGATCTGGTTTCGGCAAGCCACACAACACATTGAGCTCTCTCCTGGGTGGCAGCTAGTTTTACGATATAGCTCACACAGCGCTCCTTGTGGTGAACGTTGAACGAGACATAGCAATACAGAAAAGTCATGGGTTCCGTAGTAGAATTGTAGCATGTAAGAGATCCGTGATCCCACGAACATACACTCCTGGAAATTGAAATAAGAACACCGTGAATTCATTGTCCCAGGAAGGGGAAACTTTATTGACACATTCCTGGGGTCAGATACATCACATGATCACACTGACAGAACCACAGGCACATAGACACAGGCAACAGAGCATGCACAATGTCGGCACTAGTACAGTGTATATCCACCTTTCGCAGCAATGCAGGCTGCTATTCTCCCATGGAGACGATCGTAGAGATGCTGGATGTAGTCCTGTGGAACGGCTTGCCATGCCATTTCCACCTGGCGCCTCAGTTGGACCAGCGTTCGTGCTGGACGTGCAGACCGCGTGAGACGACGCTTCATCCAGTCCCAAACATGCTCAATGGGGGACAGATCCGGAGATCTTGCTGGCCAGGGTAGTTGACTTACACCTTCTAGAGCACGTTGGGTGGCACGGGATACATGCGGACGTACATTGTCCTGTTGGAACAACAAGTTCCCTTGCCGGTCTAGGAATGGTAGAACGATGGGTTCGATAACGGTTTGGATGTACCGTGCACTATTCAGCGTCCCCTCGACGATCACCAGTGGTGTACGGCCAGTGTAGGAGATCGCTCCCCACACCATGATGCCGGGTGTTGGCCCTGTGTGCCTCGGTCGTATGCAGTCCTGATTGTGGCGTTCACCTGCACGGCGCCAAACACGCATACGACC
Organism: Schistocerca piceifrons; assembly: GCF_021461385.2. Classification (NCBI taxonomy): domain Eukaryota; kingdom Metazoa; phylum Arthropoda; class Insecta; order Orthoptera; family Acrididae; genus Schistocerca; species Schistocerca piceifrons. The sequence goes on from NC_060144.1 coordinate 205,314,947, forward strand.
ATCATTGGCACCAAGGCAGAAGCGACTCTCATCGCTGAAGACGACACGTCTCCATTCGTCCCTCCATTCACGCCTGTCGCGACACCACTGGAGGCGGGCTGCACGATGTTGGGGCGTGAGCGGAAGACGGCCTAACGGTGTGCGGGACCGTAGCCCAGCTTCATGGAGACGGTTGCGAATGGTCCTCGCCGATACCCCAGGAGCAACAGTGTCCCTAATTTGCTGGGAAGTGGCGGTGCGGTCCCCTACGGCACTGCGTAGGATCCTACGTTCTTGGCGTGCATCCGTGCGTCGCTGCGGTCCGGTCCCAGGTCGACGGGCACGTGCACCTTCCGCCGACCACTGGCGACAACATCGATGTACTGTGGAGACCTCACGCCCCACGTGTTGAGCAATTCGGCGGTACGTCCACCCGGCCTCCCGCATGCCCACTATACGCCCTCGCTCAAAGTCCGTCAACTGCACATACGGTTCACATCCACGCTGTCGCGGCATGCTACCAGTGTTAAAGACTGCGATGGAGCTCCGTATGCCACGGCAAACTGGCTGACACTGACGGCAGCGGTGCACAAATGCTGCGCATCTAGCGCCATTCGACGGCCAACACCGCGGTTCCTGGTGTGTCCGCTGTGCCGTGCATGTGATCATTGCTTGTACAGCCCTCTCGCAGTGTCCGGAGCAAGTATGGTGGGTCTGACACACCGGTGTCAATGTGTTCTTTTTTCCATTTCCAGGAGTGTAGATGCTAGTATCCGACACTCAGGTCGATAGCAGACAGGAGTCGATTGTCAAGCGCTGCAGGAGGCAGTGAGACGAGTGTCGAGTGCGGAGTGGTACTGGAGAGAGTCGAGCGAGCAGTAGTGCTGGAGAGACGGGCAGGAATGGTGGTCGAGTGAGTTGTAAACGGTAAAATTCACCGGAGTATGACGAGTGAGCATGTCCCCCTGATCGTCGTGGGGTTGACCCTCACTAATACCGATTCGCGAGTGATATGAAACAGAAAGTGACAAGTGCCGAATTACGTGTTTCGTGTCAACCGCGTCGGCCAGCAACAACCATGGATTGTAGTGAGGATTGTTGGGAATGTTAAACATCAGCATTGCGTGTGACGAAGTACGAAAAATCAGCAAACGATAAAAAGATATAACCGTAATTAGACGTGTATGGCGAAGGTAGCAACTGCCTCAGAATTTGTGTGTTCATAGAAAATACAATACAGTTTGTACATCACAACCTTTGTGTTCCTTAATAATAGACAAACTTTCAATCATTCTACTATTCATCTCAAAACAGCCGCACTCGGTTGAAATACCCCCAAAGCCACAACAAAAAAACCGACAGCCTTTCATCCATTAAGCACACGGTCATATAATCAAATAATTAACTGTTTGGCGGTTTCGGCAAATTACACAAAGCCCAGTAAAGGAATTAAACGGGGGTGTTTCATCTTGGCTCCCGGGAAGAGGACAGTTGCAATCTTCGGATCCGAACAATGATTTACTAAGCACCATTTTTGGTTTCAGTGGAATGACATTTGTAATTCGGTATTGTCGTTACCGTGACTAAAATTACAGTATTCCAACTAGAAACAGTGTAATGTAACATTTATGGTGAAATTAGAAATCGCGGGAACGAAGCACATTGTATAGAGAATACAGTGCGAAAGTTACTGAGGAACAGTAAACAATTTCTTTTTACAAGTTCAAGTGACAAAAGCAGTGTTAATAAATAATATATTGAAGTATGGACACGAGAACCTGCGTGAATTTCTGTAAAATTCATACTCTTGGAAAGAGAGCGTTTGTGCGTAACCGCGAGTGAACCAGCAAAAATTCCGTTACGAAAGTATCAGGAACATGTTTTCAAGTGACTTTGTATCTGAAATTATCTTTTGAACGGTGTATATCGCTCAATTTGATTTGGACCTATAAACTGTTACCGCATTTGCGAGTGTTGACTGTGGCGCAATTGTTGGATGACGTTACTCAGACTCTGTGAGCGGCTAGTCAATGCATCCGAAGCAGTGAAGCAGTTCCACACGCCGACATCAAGGATTTAGACAGCGGAGATGTACCATACTGGCCGGTGACTGCAGCGGAGCCAAGTGGCTGAAGTAGAAACAACGACTACGCGGAGTTCGACATCTAGTGGCGTACCCCAGAAGTATACGACGCCTGCGCCACCTACCCGCCGATGAACGATATACATGACGGTAGCTCCATCCCGTCGCCAACCACAGAACTACGAGACTGCGTCAGTGCGATTCGTCGCGGACGGCACCACACCAGCTACAACGACGCTTCGCCTGACAGCTGCCGCGCCGGAGGAGCCAACGCCAACGCGACTAGTAGCGCGACTTCAAACAAAACATCGCGACTTCGACGAGCGTCGAGGGGTAACTGAGGACGATCTTCAGAGCGCGGAAGGAACTTCAAATTAAATTTGAAAATTGCTGAAATTGTTGTTGTTGTTGTGGTCTTCAGTCCTGAGACTGGTTTGATGCAGCTCTCCATGCTACTCTATCCTGTGCAAGCTTTTTCATCTCCCAGTACCTACTACAACCTACATCCTTCTGAATCTGCTTAGTGTATTCATCTCTTGGTCTCCCCCTACGATTTTTTACCCTCTACGCTGCCCTCCAATACTAAATTGGTGATCCCTTGATGCCTCAGAACATGTCCTTCCAACCGATCCCTTCTTCTGGTCAAGTTGTGCCACAAACTTCTCTTCTCCCCAATCCTATTCAATACTTCCTCATTAGTTATGTGATCTACCCATCTAATCTTCAGCATTCTTCTGTAGCACCACATTTCGAAAGCTTCTATTCTCTTCTTGTCAAAACTATTTATCGTCCATGTTTCACTTCCATACATGGCTACACTCCATACGAATACTTTCAGAAATGACTTCCTGACACTTAAATCAATACTGGATGTTAACAAATTTCTCTTCTTCAGAAACGCTTTCCTTGCCATTGCCAGCCTACATTTTATATCCTCTCTACTTCGACCATCATCAGTTATTTTGCTCCCCAAATAGCAAAATTCCTTTACTACTTTAAGTGCCTCATTTCCTAATCTAATTCCCTCAGCATCACCTGACTTAATTGGACTACATTCCATTATCCTTATTTTGCTTTTGATGATGTTCATCTTATATCCTCCTTTCAAGACACTGTCCATTCCATTCAACTGCTCTTCCAAGTCCTTTGCTGTCTCTGACAGAATTACGATGTCATCGGTGAACCTCAAAGTTTTTATTTCTTCTCCATGAAATTTAATACCTACTCCGAATTTTTCTTTTGTTTCCTTTACTGCTTGCTCAATATACAAATTGAACAACATCGGGGAGAGGCTACAACCCTGTCTTACTCCCTTCCCAACCACTGCTTCCCTTTCATGTCCCTCGACTCTTATAACTGCCATCTGGTTTCTGTACAAATTGTAAATAGCCTTTCGCTCCCTGTATTTTACCCCTGCCACCTTTAGAATTTGAAAGAGAGTATTCCAGTCAACATTGTCAAAAGCTTTCTCTAAGTCTACAAATGCTAGAAACGTAGGTTTGCCTTTCCTTAATCTTTCTTCTAAGATAAGTCGTAAGGTCAGTATTGCCTCACGTGTTCCAGTGTTTCTACGGAATCCAAACTGATCTTCCCCGAGGTTGGCTTCTACTAGTTTTTCCATTCGTCTGTAAAGAATTCGTGTTAGTATTTTGCAGCTGTGACTTATTAAGCTGATAGTTCGGTAATTTTCACATCTGTCAACACCTGCTTTCTTTGGGATTGGAATTATTATATTCTTCTTGAAGTCTGAGGGTATTTCGCCTGTTTTATACATCTTGCTCACCAGATGGTAGAGTTTTGTCAGGACTGGCTCTCCCACGGCCGTCAGTAGTTCCAATGGAATATTGTCTACTCCGGGGGCCTTGTTTCGACTCAGGTCTTTCAGTGCTCTGTCAAACTCTTCACGCAGTATCGTATCTCCCATTTCATCTTCATCTACATCCTCTTCCATTTCCATAATATTGTCCTCAAGCACATCGCCCTTGTATAGACCCTCTATATACTCCTTCCACCTTTCTGCTTTCCCTTCCTTGCTTAGAACTGGGTTTCCATCCGAGCTCTTCGTATTCATATAAGTTGTTCTCTTATCTCCAAAGGTCTCTTTAATTTTCCTGTAGGCGGTATCTATCTTACCCCTAGTGAGATAGGCCTCTATATCCTTACATTTGTCCTCTAGCCATCCCTGCTTAGCCATTTTGCACTTCCTGTCGATCTCATTTTTGGGACGTTTGTATTCCTTTTTGCCTGTTTCACTTACTGCATTTTTATATTTTCTCCTTTCATCAATTAAATTCAATATTTCTTCTGTTACCCAAGGATTTCTACTAGCCCTCGTCTTTTTACCTACTTGATCCTCTGCTGCCTTCACTACTTCATCCCTCAAAGCTACCCATTCTTCTTCTACTGTATTTATTTCCCCCATTCCTGTCAATTGCTCCCTTATGCTCTCCCTGAATCTCTGTACAACCTCTGGTTCTTTTAGTTTATCCAGGTCCCATCTCCTTAAATTCCCACCTTTTTGCAGTTTCTTCAGTTTTAATCTGCAGGTCATAACCAATAGATTGTGGTCAGAGTCCACATCTGCCCCTGGAAATGTCTTACAATTTAAAACCTGGTTCCTAAATCTCTGTCTTACCATTATATAATCTATCTGATACCTTTTAGTATCTCCAGGGTTCTTCCATGTATACAAGCTTCTTTCATGATTCTTAAACCAAGTGTTAGTTATGATTATGTTGTGCTCTGTGCAAAATTCTACCAGGCGGCTTCCTCTTTCATTTCTGTCCCCCAATCCATATTCACCTACAATGTTTCCCTCTCTCCCTTTTCCTACACTCGAATTCCAGTCACCCATGACTATTAAATTTTCGTCTCCCTCCACATTCTGAATAATTTCTTTTATTTCATCATACATTTCTTCAATTTCTTCGTCATCTGCAGAGCTAGTTGGCATATAAACTTGTACAACTGTAGTAGGTGTGGGCTTCGTATCTATCTTGGCCACAATAATGCGTTCACTATGCGGTTTGTAGTAGCTTACCCGCATTCCTATTTTCCTATTCATTATTAAACCTACTCCTGCATTACCCCTATTTGATTTTGTGTTTATATCCCTGTAGTCACCTGACCAGAAGTCTTGTTCCTCCTGCCACCGAACTTCACTAATTCCCACTATATCTAACTTCAACCTATCCATTTCCCTTTTTAAATTTTCTAACCTACCTGCCCGATTAAGGGATCTGACATTCCACGCTCCGATCCGTAGAACACCAGTTTTCTTTCTCCTGATAACGACATCCTCTTGAGTAGTCCCCGCCCGGAGATCCGAATGGGGGACTATTTTACCTCCGGAATATTTTACCCAAGAGGACTCCATCATCATGTAATCATACAGTAATGCTGCATGCCCTCGGGAAAAATTACGGCTGTAGTTTCCCCTTGCTTTCAGCCGTTCGCAGTACCAGCACAGCAAGGCCGTTTTGGTTATTGTTACAAGGCCAGATCAGTCAATCATCCAGACTGTTGCCCTTGCAACTACTGAAAAGGCTGCTGCCCCTCTTCAGGAACCACACGTTTGTCTGGCCTCTCAACAGATACCCCTCCATTGTGGTTGCACCTACGGTACGGCTATCTGTATCGCTGAGGCACGCAAGCCTCCCCACCAACAGCAAGGTCCATGGTTCGTGGGGGGGGGGGGGGGGGGGGTTGCTGAAATTATAAAAACAATATTTTTTAATATTTCTTTGAGGATTTGCTCTGAAGCATGGTGTGCTAATATGATCGTGTTTTCATGCTGTACAGCACAGAATAGTGTCTCATTTGCATTATTTATAGTAAACTACATGTTTACATGTCTTTTAAGTTGTGTGTATGTTACTTTCAGGTTTTGTGTATAAATGCAGTCATTGATGTTTGATCTGGATAGGCTTCTGTAATTTATGCTGTTCAATGGAGAGGTCTGTTTTGCCAGTCTGGGTTAACTTAATACAGTGAAGGATTATTTCGTTGCCGGCCGAAGTGGCCGTGCAGTTAAAGGCGCTGCAGTCTGGAACCGCAAGACCGCTACGGTCGCAGGTTCGAATCCTGCCTCGGGCATGGATGTTTGGGATGTCCTTAGGTTAGTTAGGTTTAACTATTTCTAAGTTCTGGGGGACTAATGACCTCAGCAGTTGAGTCCCATAGTGCTCAGAGCCATTTGAACCATTTGATTATTTCGTTATTAGCTAATTAGTGAGTGTTTGGGTTACTGGGAGATTACATTATTTTTTCTTGTCAGTGCATAGTGAATAATTGAGAATGGATCCTTAATTGAAAGAAAAGGTTGTGGAGGAGGTAGTTAGAAAAATGGAGATAGGGCAGGAAGACAAGGATGAGTCAGGAATTGGCAGTAGTGGAATGTCAATGGACAGCCCATTGCGTCATTCAACCCGTTTCCCCTTGACACCAGTAAAACCAGTTAGAAAGGAACTGAGTCTTGAGGATGGAGAATCACAGTCAGTAATACTTAAGATGCTCCAAGAAATCAACAAGCGAATAGAAGGGATGTCCAAAGGAAATGATGAAATCAAGAAAGAAAACAAAGAAATCAGGAAAAGTATAGCAGAGATGTCCCAAGAAAACCAAGAAAACTTAATGAAAGGACAGCAGGAATTCCAGGAACAGATGAGAATAACACTTCAGGAGAGAGATGATAAGCTACAGCTGAAGGTAGAGCAATTCCGAGAAGAGATGAACGATATGAAAGTAGAGGTAATCGGAAAGGCTGAGGGGGGTGTCACTGAGGTAAAGACTGAGTTGGAGGGGAGAATGCGAGAAATGGAAGCACACCAGAACCAACGGATTGAAGACATGGTACAGGTGCAGCAGCTGTGCCACGTTAATGTTGGTAAATTGGGAAATAGGCAAGTGAAATTGGAGGAAGCTGTGGAACATATAGTCACAAGTGAGATCAAACAGCTGCAGAAGGGAGTACAACAGCTAGAAACTAACACCAAAGAGATTGATAGGAAGATAAATAGTGCCACCTTAACAGTACAGGAGGGCAAGGTCGTTACATTAGTAAATGCTGATAATAGGTATACCCAGACCAACATGGGGCAAAAATATAAACCCAAAGGGGCATTACATCCTATGACATCTACTAAGTGGTTACGAGGAGTTTTCCCAGCACACTTACGAGTTTCAGATAAAATTCAGTTCGCAATAGACAGAATGGAAGGTGAAGCTTTCACCTGGGGTGTTAGGAAGAAAGAAGAAGTTACCAGCTACAGCCAATTTGAGGAAGAGTTTTTAAAGAAATACTGGTCCAACAGTCACCAGTGTGCAACACTTGAAGATTTACTGCATCGCAAGTCCCTTAATACCTGGAGGGGTACCTTGAGAGAATTTGCTGAGTGTCTATGGGAGTTGAACGAAACATTGGAGCAGCCATTGAATGACTACATAATGATATCAGCAATTAAAAGGAGGTTAAGTCGTAGGATGCAAGAAAACTTATCTGGAAGCCTGATTAAATATAAAGATATTTTAATGGCAGTATTGGAGCAATTAGAAACTATTCATGCACAGGAAAATGATCAGATGCGTGGTCAGAACCTAGATGGAAATAATTACCGTCAAAGTCAGCTTAATGGCCCACCGAATTACAGAGGTCGAGTTGGGGTAATGGACGTAGGAACCATGGCAATGGTCGACAGTTTCACCACAATCATGGGAGAGATGAAGATGATAATGGCAGGAATTATGAGAGGGGAGAAGATAGACAAAGGCATCATAATGTATGAATTGAAGAAAGTTAGGTGTAGGGAACCAGCAACTCTTTTGCTGGTATACCAAGTGGCGACTGGCACACTCCCAGCTGGGTGAGACTTTATTTCTTATTTCAAGTTTCACTCCTCTTCCATCTTTCTCTATCCTTAGGTTAAGAAAGTTAGTGCTTAATAGTTAGGATTGGTAGTGGTCATCCAAGTAATTCAGTCAGGAACCATGTAGCAGATTTATAGTTGACTTAAAGTAAGGATAAGCAGCTACTGTTGATGTAGGATGTGAGGTGTCAAGGAATTAATAAGTTAAAAATCAGTTTAGTGTCACTGCATTACAAAATTAATAGTGCCAGAAGTAATAAAATGAGACCCAGATCAGAAAGCCAATATTTATAAAATGTGATGGGAAGCTAATTGGTCAAATAAGAGTTTGCGTAATCTTATAGAGTTGGTTTGTGAGGCATGAAAAGGTCAAACTGTTGTAAGAAAATTGAAGTAATGTATCAGCTTCTAATTAGGATGGCATATAAAGAAACAAATACATGAGGAGATAGTTGTTCGAATAAATGATGTGAAATATGATGAACAGAGAGGCCAAGGAGCCTGGAGTAGTATTTTTATGTGGTTATTGCAGCGAATATGGAGGGTTGATGTAGGTTGAAGATATATATTTATTTGCAGTTGAAGTTGCGGTTAAGTTGAGGGAGTTATGTGTAATGAAGTGTATTGAGTATTCAATGTTTGAGGTATTGTAGTATATGGAGGATTTATGTAGGTAGAAGATATATATACATTTATTTGCAGTTGAAGTTGCTGTGAAATTGAGAGAGTTATGTGTAATGAAGTGTACTGAGTATGAGATGTTTGAAGTATTGAAGTATGCCATTTAGAACATGAGCAACATTTGTTTGCTAGTTATTTGTAGGTATACACGTTGATCTAAAGTATGCTGATAAAACAGAAAGTGTAACTCATGAGTAATGAGTAATTCATGTATCCCATTAGCTATCAAAGTCAAGTATGGTTGTACTTACATCAAGCTTTAGAAGCAGAATTCTGGCACTTGTAATGAATAATAAATATCCATGTAGCCGATTTGAATTAAATACAGTATAATAGGAAATATTATATTTCTCATCTGAGTGTTAGCGATGGCAGTAAAGGTTTGACAAAATTAAATGATCAGTAATTTAAAATTTTCATTGGGTGACCACATTAGTAATGGCGAAGCGAATAGTTATGTAAGACATATTTAGTGGTATGATGGAGCATTTAATATTATTGAATCTGTAGAGGTATGAGGGATTGTAAAATAATTGCATAAGTCAAGGTGTAAATGCTATATTTTGTTTTGATATTCAATTTTGCTTGTGTTCAAGACTCAAATGAATAAGTTGTGAATTTCTTCCTTAAGTTTGATGTGTGTTGTCCAAGTGAGTTATAAGTTAGAGTGATAGTAGTATGGACAGCAGGACTCCCCCTGAAAGCATAGCATACCAAAGGGGGTAGCTGGCATTCAACTAATTTGTTTTCTTGTCTTTGCTGTAGCAAGTTATAATAAATATGTAGTTAATGGGGCGTACAAACCTTTGAAAGTGAAGATTTTTGGTAATTGAATGTAAGACATAGTTTTATAAATATATTTACCATGCTATGTTAATTAAGATTGTTTGATTTTGTATTATGTTTCTATAGGGGCAGTTTGCTACCAGAGTCAATAGGGTATTATTTGCGATACGATGTAACTTTCAGTATGTGAAGCAGAACTTATGTTCATCATTTTCATTTATATGCTATGTGATAATTTTTTCCTATTATTCTTTTTCGCCTGTGGCTACAAAGAAGGTTTTTAGGGCGGGGATGTAAGGGATCCGTGATCCCACGAACATAGATGCCAGTATCCGACGCCCAGGTCGATAGTAGACAGTAGTTGATTGTCGAGCGCTGCAGTAGGCAGTGAGACTAGTGTTGAGCGAGAAGTAGCAGTGGAGTGTGTCGAGTGACAAGTAGGGCAGGAGAGACAAGAAAGAATGGTGGTCGAGTGAGTTGCAAACGGTAAAATTCACTGGAGTATGACGAGTGAGCGCGTCCCCCTGATCGTCATGGGGCGGACCCTCACTAATACCGATTCGCGAGTGATATGAAACAGAAAGTGACAAGTGCCAAATTACGTGTTTTCGCGTCAACTGTGTCGGCCAGCAACAACCATGAATTGCAGTGAGGATTCTTGTGAATGCTAACCATCAGCATTGTGTGTGACAAAGTACTGAAAATCAGCAACCAATAAAAATATCATAATTAGACGTGTAAGGCGAAGGTTTGAACTGCGTCAGAATTTGTGTGCTGGTAGAAAATATATATATCAGTTTGTACATCACTACCTTTGTGGTCCTTAACAATAGACAAACTTTCACTCATTCCACTATTCAGTTGCAAAACAGCGGCACTCGGTTGAAACGCCCCGAAACCACAGCAGAAAAACCGATAGCCTTTCATCAATTAAGCACACAGTCATATAATCGTAATAATTAACTGTTTGGCGTTTTCGGTAAATTACATAAAACCCAATAAGGAATTTCATCAGAGGTGTTTCAAACAAAAAAACCAACGTTACCATCATATATAATCCTGAACTCAGGGTAAATATTTATTGACACACTGTACATCTATACTGACGGCTCGAAAACCAATGATTCCATCGGAAGCGCGACCTGCACACCGTCTTTGTAAAAAGGGTGAGCTGTTCAAATTACCAGCAGAGGTGAGTATCACGAACGCGGAACTTACTGCAGCATTAGAAGCACTTCGTTGCCGTTCGCGGGTGACAGTACCTCATTATCTGCTCTAGCAATACTTAATTCCTTTTTATCAGCTGTCTGACCAAAAAGCCCACTTAACAGATTGTCGGAAGTGCTGGAGTCGATGCGACAAGGAGGCCATTCCGTTAATTTAGCTTGGATGAAACCACACTGTGGGATCGCTGGCACTGACACTGTAGGCCACTTAGACAAAGGAGCCGCTGTGAGAGGGCACACTGCCTGTACAGCAGCACAAAGTACGGATTATCGATACTCCCTACAGTGGCTCATGATAGATCACTGATAACGGGAAAGGGGAGAAACGTCAGGGCACAAAGGCAAGAAAAACTCAGCAGCTAACCTATCCGTCCCTTATCCCACGAAATCTCATACAAAATCAATGCCAAAGCACATAGCCAGAATCAAATTTATCCCAAACATCTTTCGAGGCTGCATAGGGTAGTGGCACCTTTCTGCTGTTTTGGTGAAGGAGAGGACGCAAATTACCTTCGCTTTGGGTGCCCCCGACTACACTGAAGTACTGTTATCTTCCAACAAGAACTTCTGCAGCTTGGTCATCTGTTGCCAGTCTGTGTGATGTCTCTCTTAGCAACCACTGATGACATGAAGCCTTTAAAGAAGTTAGCTGGCACTGTATACAAGGTGGAGAAAAACTGTATCACGAAATTTTAACCCTGGATAGCTGATATTAGTAGGAACCAAAATTACCAATGTTATGTAGGTCGACAACCCACCATTTTTAAACTACGGGAACTCGGCGCCACACCCTCCGATTGGCCGTGGGATTGACCTGTTGCCATTCGTCGGCTGACGGGCAGTGCTATGGTTGTCGGTTCACACATACAAACGTCCCTCGCCCTGTGACTGCCCCAACATGTTACGCACAGGTGTCGAATAGATCCTTGCTGTTTGTCTCCACCTCACATCAGGGACATTCACAGGTAAGCTTCGCTTCGGAGCACACACACTTATCACCTACCAAATAGCCATACAGTAAGAATGGCGGTACAGTATTCGTTTGAAGAACAACGAGATATTGCTTTTGTTTATGGATAGCCGACGGTAATATGCATGACGTTCGACGGTTGTATGAGCAACGGTACTCAGAAAGACGCCACAAACACCCCTAAATGTTTACAACAATTCACCGGCATCCTGGCGAAACAGGCTCGTTAGCGGGATATCATGGTAATGCTGGAAGCCCTGGAACACGACGGGATGCTACATTTGAAGAGAATTTTTTCGAGCGGTTCGAGGAAACGCCTACGACTAGTACTCGAGCGGATGGACACGGCACGGGGGTAACTCGTCGGTTAGTCAAAGAGGTTTTGAGGGATGACGGCCAGCATCCATTTAGTTTTCACCCTGTCCAAGACCTAAATCCTGTGGCGGATTATGAACACGGGCTAGGGTTTTGCCGGTGGTTTCTGCGACGCATTGCACGGGATCTCGACCTCCCCCCATTGTGTTGTTTACCGACGAGTGCACCTTCCAGCGGGATGGCCTTTACAACCCTCGAAATGTTAATTACTTGGCAAGGGGAAATCCTCACGTCACGTACGTCCACGGACACCAGCAACAATTGTCGTTCAACATTTGGGCAGGCATTGTGACCACCTGCTTGGGCCGGTCCGTCTACCTCCTCGACTTACTGAGGCAAATTATCTTCACGTTTTGTAGGAAACTCTACACGGTCTGCTGGAAGATGTGCCCTTGGACATACCGCTACGCTTGTGGTTTCAGCATGATCGGGCGCCTGCAGATAACAGTCATGCTGTGCTCGGAAATTTAAGTGAATTCCGACGGCCGGATAGTTGGCTGAGGTGCTGGCAGGACATAGCCCCCGCTATCGCCAGACCTCACGCCACCGCACTTTTCCTGTGGGCATTCTTCTAGATTCTAGTTCAGCCACCCGGAGGCGAACCACCTAGGAAACGAAGAGAAATTAGTGGATCGCATTCAACATGTCGCCAATCACGTCAGGTTAATACCAGGAATCTTTGAAAGAGTTCGGCAAAATAGCATTCGACGTTAATAAGCTTATGTCGCGTGTGAGGATCGCCAGTTCGAGCAGCTGCTTTACGTAAACAACGTCCTAGTTACAAAAGAGGCTGTTTTCGGGGCCGACACAATTTTTAAAATACTTTCTGTTCGTGAACTAACAGCGGTTGACGTGTTCTTTCCCCGTACGTCTTATCAGGAAACTATAATGGGTGTGTCGGGACGCCGGCGTATTCGTCCCCAGTCCCCAGAATGGAAAGCTGGCGCTCTACCACTGTGCGTGTTGGCCGCCTTGGACACACCGCTATCTCCGGCAGCCAAAGTATTCGCATTCATACGTTGTCCAGAGAATCCAGCAACAGGGCAATCGGAGTGTGTGGCGCCAAGTTCCCGTGGCTTAAAAACTGTGCGTTGTCGAAGTACACAACATTATTAATTTTCGTTCCTAGTGGCATCAACTATCCAGGATTAAAATTTCGTGACACAATTTTTCTGCACCTTGTATATAAACAACCGTCTTGAACACTTACTTACAATAATTAATATTACTCGTTTCAGCTTACTGCCATCATCAGATCCGTTGCAAACAGAAAGCAGGAAACAGTAGTGTGACAATAAAGCTAAATATACAGAAAACTGAAGAATATATAAAAAAGTAACCTGGTTAGCCGCGATATATACACCGAAGTAAAAATGAAATGCTACACCAAAAAAATGTTAATGTAGAGTACGGTAATTCCGGCATTCAATTTGTTTGTGTCCCATAGTTAAATGATTAACATTGCAAGATCACACATAAATGTAAACTTGCGATAAATCATTGCAAATGTGAAATTCTGATACATTAATGCCCAGTGTGACCGCACCATCTTGATTGCAAGCATGCAAATATGCATGCACTGGGTTATACAGTTTTGGAAAGTCAGTTTTGTGGGGTGAAGTTCCATGCAAGTTGCACTTTGTCGGTCTATATAGGGACAGTTAATGCTGTTTGTGGATGATGCTGCAGTTATCATCCGATGATGTGCCATATGTGCTTTCTTGGAGACAGATCTGGCGATCGAGCAGACCAACGTAACATATTGACATTCTATAGATAATGTTGGGTTACAAAGGCGGTATGTGGCTCAGCGTTGTTGGAAATCACTTCCCAGAATGCTGTTCATTAATGGCAGCACAACAGGTCGAATTACCAGACTGATGTATAGCTTCGTCGTCAGGATACGTGGGATAAGCACGAATGTGCTCCTGCTGTCATATAATATCGCACCACAGACCATATAGGTATTAGTTCAGTGAGTCTAGCACGCAGACAGGTAGGTTTGGGGCCCTCAACTGACCTCCTTCTATTTACTATACGACCGTCAATGGCAACGAGACAGAACCAGTTTTCATCAGAAAATACGACAGACCCCCACATAGCCCTCCAATTAGCTTTCACTTGGCATCACTGAAGTCGCAAGTGGTTATGGTTTAGGGTCAGTGGAATGCACGCTACAGAGCGTGTGTTCGGAGTTGTCCTTGAAGTAACCGATTTGTGACAGTTCGTTGTGTCATTTTGGTGCCAACTGATGATCACGTTGATGCTGCAGATGCAGTACCATGCGCCAGGACCATACCCTGAGCACAATGGTTTTCCGTCTCTGTAGTACCACGTGAACGTCCGGAGCCCAATCTTCTTGCGAGTGTAAATTCTCATGACCACTGCTGCCAGCAATCAGGCACAGTACTGCATTCCTGCCCAGTCCTTCTTCAGTGTCACAGAAGGAATATCCGGCTTCTCGTAACCCTATTACACCACCTCATTCAAACTCGGAGAGGTGCCTTTGTCGCCTTAAAGGAATCCTTGACTAACATTAATTCATCACGTCCAATCTGAAAGTTAACCAACGCTCGCGGCTGTTACAGCATGCATTTGAAACAAACCTGATTTGTATCCTCATAGTGGCGCTACTAGCGCCACTCTTAAGAGACTGGGGAGAAATCTGTATAGACATCATCTTTCAGATGTAGAAACCTGTCCACCGACTCTTTTATATCGCACAATCCGTCTCCATATTGCAATTTTTTTCTCTGGCACCGTATATCAGCCATATACCAGGTGATCAAGAAGTCAGTATAAATTTGAAAACTCAATAAACCACGGAATAATGTAGATAGGGAGGTAAAAATTGACACACATGCTTGGAATGACATGGGGTTTTATTAGAACCACCCCATATAGCTAGACGCGTGAAAGATCTCTTGCGCGCGTCTTTGGTGATGATAGTGTCTTCAGCCGCCACTTTCGTCATGCTTGGCCTCCCAGGTCCCTAGACGTCAGTTCGTGCGATTATTGGCTTTGGGGTTACCTGAAGTCGCTAGTGTATTGTGATCGACCGTTATCTCTAGGGATGATGAAAGACAACATCCGACGCCAATGCCTCACTATAACTCTGGACATGCTTTACAGTGCTGTTCACAACATTATTCCCCGACTACAGCTATTGTTGAGGAATAATGGTGGACATATTGAGCATTTTCTGTAAATAACATCATCTTTGCTTTGTCTTACTTTGTTATGCTAATTATTGCTATTCTAATCAGATGAAGTGCTATCTGTCGGACATTTTTTAAACTTTTGTATTTTTTGGTTCTACTAAACCCCATGTCATTCCAAGCACGTGTGTCAATTTGTACCTCTCTATCTACATTATTCCGTGATTTACTCAGTTTTCAAATTTATTCTGACTTTTTTTATCACCCCGTATATCGTTAAATGTCTTCAGACACAATTATCGTTGTCGAATAATCTGTACACATGGGTACATAAAGACTGCTAGTAATGTTTTGGGTGGTTGTATACCTGTACAAACTTAACTACGCCAATAGAGGGTATTAGTGTTGCAGTAAATGATTGATCAGTATCATGAATTCAGTAGCTGACAACAATCACAGAATTTTCTGTATTATGCATAGATTCACAGTTGCCTCAGGTGTCCTCATCTAAGACCAACATGATACTGACAATGGACAGCACAAAAGTGTTCTATATATAGTGGACTGTAACTAACTGTGTTCTGTGTACAACATGAGCGTATGTAGAAGCAACCAATTATTCTCACATTAATTATTTGTCAGAACCTCTATATTTTATGTAAGTATGAGTTGTCTGTAATAGTCTTAGCTAACGGCAAATAAAACTAGCAAAAAAAAAAAACAATTTGTCAACTGAAACAAACACCCCTGGAGAAATAGTGTACGTTGTCATTTCAGTTTTTCTTTTGAATGGACCTTCCTGCCAACAAGGAGTTCTCAGAGTCACAGTCTACCAGTAGAGGGGCAATGTTCATTAACGCCAGTCCACATTGTTGCCTAATTTACTCAAGATGGTGGCTCTCCCTGGGAAGTACATGTGGCAACTCGAATGACATCACTACCGCCACACTTAACCCATCCGGGGTGGCTGAGCGGTTCTAGGCGCTGCAGTCTGGAACCGCGCGACCGCTAAGGTCGCAGGTTCGAATCCTGCCTCGGGCATGGATGTGTGTGATGTCCTTAGGTTAGTTAGGTTTAAGTAGTTCTAAGTTCTAGGGGACTAATGACCTAAGATGTTAAGTCCCATAGTGCTCAGAGTCATTTGAACCATTTTTAACTTAACCCATCGCTCCCTTCACTTACACTCCCTCGTGCCCCAATTTCCGTCCTCTCCCCCATTTTGAAACTGCTGGGAGAAAGACGCAGTCTATGCTGAGCTGATGGAGGGTGAGGATGTAACGTAGTGTCTATATTTATTTGCCTTTTTATTTCTGAGAGTCTTGGATTATCCTACAGCTGGCTCCATACTCTGCACATCCACAGTGCCTACTTTGCACTGCCCGCTGCCCCCACTTTTTCCAATCATGAACATATATGTTTACTTTGAAGACCGAATGCTCTATTCCACAGTACCGCCATCAGAAGGTGATCCAAACTGTCCTACAGCCACACCCACCTATCCATCCTCTTCTCTGACCATGGATACAGTTGTGAATTGGCCAGAAAATGACTGGGGTGCAATGTAATGTCTTTATTTGTGGCGGAACATATATTCAATTGATGTGACTTTGGTATGGGGCAGAAGGGAGTTTAATAAGTATATTTCACATAAGCATACAGCTGAGGACTGTGTCAATAGCCTTTTACATGAGGAATGGAAGGAGGTGACAATGGATGAGCGTAGGGGGAATGCTTCTCAGCAAATAATGGTGATGTAGCATGATGGACTGAGGATGCATTTTCCAACTCATAGGGAATACAGCTTGTGCTGGAGCTGTTCATGGTTTTTGAAATTGCTGGTCAGTCCACAGTGCAGGAGACAACTTCGTCCTATTCCACTGTCCCTCGCTAAATGAACCAGAGGTGCTCGCCTTGGTGAGTGGGCCTGAACTGAGGGTGATTGAAAAGGGCCTTGCTCCCCTTTCTGATCTCATATGTGTATATGTTCATCTCGCTGTGTGCTGTAGTTCACCGAACCACTCGAAGTTGGTGGGGAACTGACTTACAGCAACTGCCAAAAGAACTGCCTCCTACTGATCTACAAGGGTCCGCCCTTGGAAGCTGAGTGGTCAGCGCGGTGGAATGTCATGCCTAACGGCCCAGGTTCGATTCCCGGCTGGGATGGGGATTTTCTCCGCTCAGGGACTGGGTGTTGTGTTGTCCTTATCATCATCATTTCATCCCAATCGACACGCAAGTCTCCGAATTGGCGTCAACTCGAAAGACTTGCACCAGGTGAACGGTCTACCCGGTGGGAGGCCTAGCCACATGGCATTTTTATCTAGAAGTATATAGTTGCTGAGGAACTTGTACACAAATGCATGATAAGAGAGGATAAATGGAAAGATACTGTCACCGAATTTTAGGAAACGTTGTCTCTTACTGATCTACAAATGAGATTGCAGCTGAGGAACTTGTACACAGATACATGGTAGGAGGTGATAGGTCAGCAAACTATCTGTGCAGTGTAGGAAGAAAACCTTCCTACCGATCCACAAGTGACATAGCTGCTGAGGAAGTTATACACACACACACACACACACACACACACACACACACACACGCACATACACACATTGTAAGATGGGACCCAGGACAGTAAACTTTCACTGATGTGTAGGAAACGTTGTCTCCTACTGGTCTATAAGTAAAATAACTGCTGAGGAATTTGTGCTCAGATACCTGATGAGAAGTGATAGGATAGCAATCTGTCACATGAAATGTGAAGTGAGAATAATCTTTATAATTACACATCAACCACAGAAACTGAACTCCAAAGATTTCAACTGGAGAGAGTGACGGCAGCTGTACATGTATTCACCTCACCGTGCAAATACAAACTAACCTGCTTAGAACTAGTCTCACCTCCTCTCCTACCTCCCAATCTTCCTCCCTCTTCTCTTCCCATAGGTGGGGATAACGGTTTTTCAGCCCTGTTCTAGACTGTCACCTATCGTAGACAAAGAGATAGAGCTGAAACTCTTTACAAATACATAATGTGTGACTACACAAGCACCGTCGTCAACTCGATGCCCATTCCCTGCATCATTACACCACACTGACTGTGAGATCACAGTGAAACCGCTTTCTGTGGCCACACAGACCACCAATGGGAGCCGCAAGTGCTTTTACCAGTCCTAGCGGACCCAAGTGCCTTCTACATGACGGACTTCTTTTTTTTTTCTCAACCCCAAACAAAGTATCAAGAAGTGGCATTCCTTTGACATGAAATTCCAGACTCGATTTCTCTTGTCTGTCTACCCTCTCCCTCTCTCTCTCTCTCTCTCGCTCTCTGTGTCTCTCTCTCAAATGATTACTTCATTTTTGTCGCTTTCCCTCCTCCACTTGGATATTGTTTATTTATTAATTCATTAATGAAATTAATCAATTAAATTGGTGGAAATTTGTGGATGTGAAAAACAGCCTACTGCTATGAAGCCACAGTGCCAAGGGGATAGTTGACGCAATTGCGATATCAAAAATGTCTCGAAATAGTTCATTTGGACTACCCTATCAGATTAATTGTTTGAAAACTTACAGGAGCGAAACAGATCACTTAAACCACTCACCACCACCTTAAGATGATTCTTCTTGTTTTTCTTCCTAGGCAAATTCCATTTCGAAAGTAGAAGGGATCTATATGCGCATATATGGTATGGAAGACCAGTTTTAATATCACATTTGTTAATGGAGGGAGGGAACAACACACAGAATTGTGTTACTTATATGGCCATGACAAACATTTGGAAATTATGTGGTAGTATTTTGCAAATAAATGTATTTTGTATGCTTTGAAATCCACATTTATTGCATGCAAAACCAGTTGGGGTAGTTACACAATCTTTCAATCAACTTTGTTGATCTTAGAATGATTGATTGACCAAAATCAGGAACAGCACATCTCCATCTCAATATACACATTATCCTAAGCAAAAGAATACCAAATGTCTCCTCTCACTCCACTGCACTGCATACCACTTCCTACAGACCATATGTGTTCACAGCACTTCGTTGTTTTAGAAATAGATCATATGATGCCTCTCTGACTCTTAATCCTAACCTAGCACCTAGCAACACCAATCGCAATGGGTATTGATCAACTAACACTGCTGCTCTCGGATATAGGAATGCCAAGATAGAATGTCTCATACTTAGTCACCAACTGCCTCTATATATATATATATATATATATATATATATATATATATATATATAGGCAGCATAGCTTCACACGCTCTATTTGAATGACCCCTAACCTCGTACTTCACAGATCCATTATAACTTTGACGTCCTTATCAGCTGCTATCCCGACATTCTCACACATAGACCCATTTGTGATTAAATGATACCATACTGGTAAACAGTAACCTCGATTCAGCACCTTGACAGTACATAGTCGCTGTCTACCAATCCCATCAGCCCACACCTGATTATGTTATGTGACTGGTCTTCGAAGCAAAAGCATCCTGTAGATGTTGCTAGGATTGTATAGGTTTGCTTACTCCACTCGAATTTGTGACAGAAGAAAAAAACTGTAGGAAGGACGACTCACTTCTCCCAGAAACATAGAGAAGAACTGGGGTATGTATGGAAATATATAGGCAACTTTTTACTTGATCAAAATGTGAGATTCGGATAGGTGAATAACCGATAATACTCGTGCGATGTACCCTCCACTGTACAGCCTCTTGCAGTTTATTTGCTTTAGATGTGCCATGCTCATAGCTGACGTAAGTAAACGGGAAGGCCTCTGGTGGGTGGCAGGTGACCTGAATGAAAGTAAGTCTACTGCACATTATTAGGACTAGAAATCCCATACACTGTCATGAAGCGTTAACTGCCGTAAAATGCCTGGTGTTGAGCATCTGGAGCGAGCTGAAGTGCGTATGTCGGGTTCACATTCATTTGCTGCAATCTTATGGAAAGCAACTCAAGCACTAAGAACTGACTAGTCAGTGAACTAAAGCCCAAAAATATGTCAGGCTCTCATTCATCTGTATGGATTTTGAAGGGTGTGTGTGATCCACCCACTATCACGTGACGGTGTAGGAGGCGACGGGCCGCAAATCGCATTGGTATGCACCTAGAGACTGTTCCACTACAGTTCAGATCGAGGCATAGAAGGTACTAAGATGACTGCTGTTGCTGGAGGAAGCATTGACGCTGATTTGGTCTGGCTTGTACATGTTGCTTGACTAGCTCTCTATGTACAATAGTTGAATGAACGTGTAAGTACTAGGTTTGCTACAAAATAAATAGTTAGCACTACCCTCGGGCGGGTAGGCGCATGGGGGTAAAAGATGAGCAATGCGGTGATTAAGTACCGAATCTCCCCCTACTCTGGCAACAGCTCTGAATTATGAGTGGAGCTGTGAGTCTGTCACTTCGATCTAAATGTTTCAATGATAAATGTATCGGAAGTTGTGTAATACTGTTACATTCGTATTACAGGAGCATGTTCTATTTAAACAAAAGCAATGTATTTCTCACGAAACACTATGCTGTCAACGAAGACTCTGACACCATTACACTGCCGTATTTCTAGTATAGTAATCACAGGAAAGCGATAAAGTAGGTTAGAACACCTACAGGGTCATATTTCTAGACGATCATTCAGCACTGCAGGTGCTATGCTTCTGAATTCCTGCGTGCAGTCCACGCATAATCTGCATGGTTGTGAATTTCATCCTTTAGGTTAGTGTGCTTTTTTCTTGTTGTGATTGCTCTCTACCTAGTCAGTGACGGGTGGAGGGCGCTATAGCCTTCTTGGAACAGTGTTGTCGGAACGTGATGGGATTTTGAGAGGCTTAGCTGGTGTGTGTGACTAGGCGGGGGACATCGCTTACTCGTCGAAATCAGGTGGAATAAGACGCTGTACATCGAACATTGGAAGATTCATGAGAATATGCCAGGTAAGCGATAGTATGACGAAAGGGGGTTCAGAGGTGAGCTTTGTTCTACTTCTTCTAAATGTTATGGCTAAACATATTACACATACGTCTCGCAAAGTAGTTTCAGTGGGAAAATTAGGGGCTAATAAAGAGGTTTTCTCGATAAGTAAGTGACAACATTGTTCGATGAGTTTTGTGTGCCTATAAATGCATGGTCTGAAGTGTTAATAGGTAGACCAAATTTACACTTCCATCTCTATGCATACATCGTGAGGCACTCTACGATGCGTGTCAGAGTGTGCCCTGTATCACTGCTAGTAACTTTCTCTTCTGTTCCACTTGTAAATAGAGCGAGGGGGAAAAAGGCAACCTATACGCCTCCATACGAACGTTAATTTCTCGGTCCTTACGCGAAATAATATGTTGGCGGCAGTAGAATTCTTCTACAGTCAGCATCATATGTCCGTTAACAGTAATGTTCCTCGAAACGTACACGGCTTTCCCTCCAAATGATTCCCATTTGAGTTACCTGGTGAGTGTAAATTCCTCAATACGCAAAAGGGTTCTCACGATCAGTTTCATTAATTATTCAATCAGTTTGAGGGCAACGGCCTTGCCGCAGTGGTTACACCGGTTCCCGTGAGATCACCACTGTTAAGCGCTATCGGGCGTGGTAGGCACTTGGATGGGTGACCATCCGGGCCGCCATGCGCTGTTGCCATATTTCGGGATGCACTCAGCCTCGTGATGCCAATTGTGGAGCTACTCGACCGAACAGTAGCGTCTTCGGTCAAGAATACCATCATAACGACCTGGAGAGCAGTGTGCTGACCACACGCCCCTCCTATCCGCATCCTCCACATGAGGATGACACGGCGGCTGGATGGTCCCGATGTGCCACTTGCGGCCTGGAGACGGAGTGAGTAGTATTCAATCAGTGCCTAGTGGAAGTGAGGTCGAGAGTAGTACAAATCCGATGCACGAGTTGAAGTGGTAATCAGGTGATTTTATTATTTGTTGTGCCGAGAACTTTCAACAAAATTTCATTCTCCCACATACCCATGGAGAGAGGGTCATCGTAATATCATCAGCTATATTACTGCATTTATAAAGAGATACGTAGTTTTAACCTGATATTTAAAGGTCCTGATATTTACAACTGCTGCCACTTGGCTACATATGAGACGAGGCGATCGAAAACCTTATCAGAATTTGAAAGTGATGAGACAGGCTGTGACAGAGATACAGCACGCTCTTAACACACCGTCATGATCCAAAAATGACTTTAGTATTCTAGTCCTGCGATGCAGGACGTAAGAGACACTAACCTGTTAAGAACTGATTCTTTACCAGATGAGAAAATTCTTAGATGAAATATAGCTTATGGCATACTCCCGTACAGGATATTTACACGGACAACATCGATACTTTAGAGATGTGAAAACGCGTTTATGCTCCGATTTCTTCGGTTTTTGAAAATAGTTCGTGTACAAGGAGCGAATCTTCATACTGTGCGAGAAATTCGATATTTCTGGACAACATCCCCATCTCGAACTGGGTGAAGTCGATTTTTTACATTGGGGAGAATTGATATCAGGAGTCGTCCATGCCACGGCTTCGTGTCTCACTTTGTGCCGCGGCTATCGGCAGGAGTGGTCGTGAGGCTTCGGCTGGCCAGAAGCCATGACTTAGCCTCACAATACCGGCAGGTACAAAGATAGGCTCTGGCTAATTACCTTTTTTCCCACAAGTGCAAGCGATGGCAAGTGCTCGTGGCGGCGTTTGTGGCGTCCCCTGGAGGGCTGAAAAGCGAACTAGCCAGTATGCTGGTTGAGCGCCGACAGATGTGAACGCTTGTGTTCTGTATGTTCTTCAATTCTTACGTGAAAATTTGAGAAGATTCAATGTGGTGAGTAGTATTTCCTGCCCCCCATCCTCCACCCCCCCCCCCCTCCCCACACACACACACCCTGTCAACTGAACGATTGATTCCCTCCCCCCGCGGGCCGCTCTCTCCACGACGCTATGACAGATTCCGACGCCACGTCTTCGCGACCGCCGGCGCGAGGGCGCTGACGGCCGAGAGAGCGGCCCGCGGGGGGAGGGGATTTATATCGGCCGCCCGCCTCAGGAGCTCAGTTCGTCAGCGCACCTGACGATAGCGACATGTCTGATCGCAGAACGATTGATGGTTGCTCCAATTACGGTGACAACCTCTCCAGCCTCTTAGCATCTGGTATGGGCGGCGTGTCGACAGCTGAAGACGGGAGCGCACCTGCCAGCATGGCCGACAGGCCGCAGCTCATGGCACACCTGCAGTCAGCGGACAGCGCGCGCTTCGCAGTCGCGAGTGCGCGTGATCGCTAGGATTTTTTTTTTCGCCAGATATATCTAGTGGTAACGTTGTGGCGAAGGAGTGTGCTCGTGTTCTCAAATGTTGGTGCATACAAGACCTCAGATATATTTAGTGTCAAAATATATTTGTAGTGGAAATTTAAGTACTTACATTGCAAAATGTGAGGGCTCAATATATGTTTTATTATCAAGGAGAATCATCGAAAGATGGTGCTGAACGTTTTAAGCGATCTATTTGACGATTTAAACTGTGAAACAATTAATTTTATAGTTAGTGCAAATGGATTACTTAAAACCGTTTTTGATATCACAATTGTGCCGGATCTTCACTTTTTCCTGGATCATCGTAAGAGTGATTTTTTTTCCCACTCAAATAAAGAGTCCCCAGTCAAGCATTTCCCACCAATTTAATTAATTTATTTAATTTTGTTTAAATAAATAAACTACATATTTTCTTCGAATTTACTGGCCATTTCGTGGCATGAGATCCATTCTGTCAGCTCAACAAAGACTGAGCTTCCCCTGCCAAGTCACAAGTCATGGCGGAAAGGCGAAAAACATGAGCAAACAACTTGAGAGAAAGACAGAGAGAGAGAGAGAGAGAGAGAGAGAGAGAGAGAGAGAGACGGAGAGAGAGAGAGATGAAGAGAGAGAGAGAGAGATTGACAGGAATCAAGTCTGGAATTTCTCAGCTAAAGGAATGCCATAACATGAAGCTGTTTTGGCGGTCACGAGAACAAATGCAAATCCACCACGTGGGTAGGCACGTGCATCCACACAGACTACTATCAGAGTGCATGGCGGCCTGTGTGGCCCTCGACAGTGCTTTCTCTGGGCGCTGTCCGATCTCTAGAGTGGTTGCGGCGGCGGGCTGTGTGGCACCAGACAGCGATTTCTCAGCAACCTCGCCGTCGGTGCGGCTCTGCGGTGTTGAGGACAGGCAGCGAGTGCAGAAGGATGCTTGTGCAGTTATACGTTACGTATTTATAAGGAGTTGCACCTTGGTCTCTCTGTGTACCATCAGCGACAGGCTAAAACAGGGTTGGAAAACCCATTTCGCTACCTGCGGCAAGAGGAGAGGCGGAGGAAGGGAGGTAAGACTGGATGTAATGCGGTTAGTCTTTATCCGCTCATCGAGGTGAACACATGTACAGCTCCTGCCACTCTCTCCTGAAGGATCCGTATTTGTGGTATTTCCTACAATGATTTTTGACAATACCCAGTGCATGCGTTGACTGTGAGCTGTGGTATTTCCTTTCTTGCCAATTTCAATGTGTAATTAAAGTGGTGAAGTATTTTCCATCAGTTGCTGCAGCGTGGAATGCCATGGTACACTTCAGTGACAGTTTTCTGCCCTATCCCCTCTTACCATGTATCTGTGTACAAGTTCCATGGCAGCTATTTCACTTCTAGACCGGTAGGAGGCAACTCTTCCTACACACCAGTGACAGTGTGCTCTCCTATCGCTTGTTGCCATGTTATGTATCTGGGTACAAGTTCCTCAGGAGCTATACTCTTTCAGATCAGTAGGAGACAATTCTCTCAGGAGAGGCTGCATGGCAGTTTCCTGGCAGTTTCGAGTCATGTTGTGGACTAGAGCACACAGCAAGGTGAACATGCACACATATGCAATCAGATAATGGAGAAAGACACTTTTCAAGCGTCCTCAGTCGAGTCCCATACACAAAGGTAAGCACTTCTGGTTCATTTAGCCTTGGATAGTGGAATAGGAAAAAGTTGTCTCCTGCATTGTGGTCTGAGCAGCAATTTCTAACACTGTGTACAGCTCCAGCACAAGCAGTGGTGTCTATGACTTGTCAAATGCATCCTCAGTCCATGCTGCTATGTCACCATAATTTGCTGAAAAGCATTCCCCGTACCCTCATCATCTCCTTCCATTTCTCGCATAGTAGGCTATGCACGCAGTCCACAGCTTTATGTTTACAGGTACTACACACGCTAAACTCCTCGCTGTCCAACACCACCATCTCGTAATTAGAACGCAAACTTAGCCAAATATAAAGGCAGTATCTGCCCCTTCAGCGCTTCTCCTGCCAATTCACAAAAGGGGGGGGGGGGGGTGGCGATAAGGGGAGACGGCTAGGGGAGGCTGTAAGATAGTTTCGAGCAGTCTCCTGTGGAGTCATTCTGGACTAGAACTGTCGGTCTTCAGTATTTGAGACGAAAACGTACACAGCGATCGGAAAGAGCTAGGCAGTGAGCGGGTGGAAACTGGGGGTGAGTAGCGTCAGAGTGCGGAAGAGCTGTAGGTCAATCCAACACCCTCAAAAATAAATAAAGTAAATTAGTAAAGACACTACCTTACACCCTTCCTCTCCATCAGCACTGTGAATTTCCATGTGGGGGAGAGGGAGGAGAAGTGGAGGAAGGAGAAGGAGTGGGAAAGGTGAAGTTATTCAACACAGCCACACCTACCCTCCAGAGAGAAGAGGTGTGGGGGCTCCCAGGAACAGCTACCATCCTGATTAATTTGGTAACAATGCTGACCGGCATCAAACGAACATTGACCCTTTAATTCAAGAACACTTGTTTCTGATCTGTTACTACGATGTACTGTGACAATATGTACACATGCAAAAGCATGCGCTTTTTTTCCGTGGCTCATATCTCAGATTCTATTACTGATAGGTAGGGTCAAGTACTTTGTATAGGCCTTGGGTTAGAGACCGTTTGCATACCGAACGGAAGGTTCGTCTCACTGAAGCTGTCCTACCGTACAGGAACATATTCGTTCAGAGTATGCAAATGGAGCAAATCGGTTGGCTCTTTTTGCGTTAGATGTCTAGGGGGTGTTGTAATGGGCTTATGGAGGCACCATTTCATTCATGGACGGTTCGTGCGGAAACCGAGAGAAGAGTTTTCCACCATGCTTTCCGTCAGCAGTTGATAAATAAATAACTCTGAGTCTACAAATATTGAAAATTTTAACATTACATTATGCAGTCACTCGTCTAGAAGTGCCATCTTCCCGTTTTCAAATATCTTTATCCGTTATCGAGAAATACCCAAACCGAATCGTTAATTCCCAGACGGCTATGAACAAAAAATGGCTAAAATTTTTATGGTGTCATCTTAAGATCCCGATCTCGAACAAGTCTGAAAACTTTTTTCATGTTTTTATTATTTTCGGAGACACAGAGGTTCAAAGTTACCCTACCTGTGCACATGAAACACGCACGCAAAATTCGATATGTAGTGTAACATAGTTTATAAAGTGATGTGGCACGCAGAAATATGCTGTAAATTAGAATGCCAGGAAGTTTCATGCTGTAAATTGTCTTCATTATGATCAGAATGGTTTTGGGGAAGTCATGTTGTACTGAAGCACATAAAAAATGTTGGTGCTAGTAAAATGCGTTGTGAAGTGTTAAATTAGTTTTGCAGTTTCACTTAAGTAAATATCAAAATTTTGTTGACCTATGAAGTTCTTTTCATTAATGTGATATTCCTTGCAGTAGCAAGGATAAGGATGGAATCACTGGAAAAATGTTCTCATCAGAGCAGATAAAAGGCGAATATTCTCATGTTTAAATGACTCCGACTAAAGAACAGGGTACCAGCTGCCTCATTCCAGTTTCCTCAGCATCTTTAAAAATTTTCCCACATATTATGACATGTGAATATATTCGCGTTTTTTGTGCGCTGAGACAGGAGGAGACAGTGTCAGTGAGAAAGAGACGGAACAGTAATAAATACTGGAAGATAGTGAAGAGTAGTTGTGGTAAAGAAAGAGTGAAGGAGACAATCGCAATGGGAGATAGAGGGCAGGGTGGCCGTGGAAAGTAGTTGACAGTGACAACAATGCTAGAAAAAGAATGAAGGGAACAATGCCAGTGGATGACTATAAAAAGAAGGATAAAATGGAAGTTGGTGAAAGACAGTGAGCATGAGAGACAGAATCTTTCAAAACGATAACGAGGAAGAGAGTGATAGTGACAGTGAGAAGAGATAGCAGAAGTGAGAAGGACTGAATAGGATAGTAATGGTAAGAGAGAAACAGTGACAGTGAAAGCAGACAGTAGTAAGATAACGGAGCGAAAGAAACTGTAGCTGTGAGATGGGAGATAGTGAAATAGAGACAGTAAGAAAGTGAGAAGAGATAGTAGTAGTAGAACTGAACGATGGGAACTGTGGCTGTGAGATACGAGGTAGTGTAAGAGAGACAGAAAGAGATAACGAGAATAAGTTGACCCTCATAAGTGACTGAGAATGAGCAAGTGGGAGTAGATGGTTATGAGCCTCTGACAGGGATGGACTAGTGGGTGTGAGAGAGCTTGCAGTTAGGGGAGCTAGAGAGCTTGCAGTTAGGGGAGCTTGTGGAATAAGATGTGAATTGTCTGTTAAAAGGAGCGAGAAGATGTGCGCTTGCCAAACTTTTTGGGACAATTTTTAAAGGTGCTGAGGAAAGTACAATGAAGCTGCTGGCATCATACTCTGCACTCAAAGTCTTTTAACGTCGAGCATATTCAATTTTTGGTGCTCCAAAAGTAGCAGTTTTCACCTGATATTTATTTCCTCATATACTGTACGACATGTGAGGTACTTCCAATGAGTACGGAAAAAATTAATTTAGTTTCAGTTACGCTAATATTTATACAAACTTGAAGGATGTCGATTCACCTAAATGCCTTTGAGCTACTGCTACGAAAAACCTAAATTAGTAACAACACGTGGAATATATTTTGGGAGAGGCGATACAAAGATGGCGTTTTATTGCTCAGAACACTTAGAAGGTGCAACAAATCTACTATGCAGATCACGTACACTATCCTTTCCGTACTCTACCGAAATAGTGCTGCTCGGGTTGAGATCGTTACCAGAGAAGACTTACGGTGAACATCGAAAAATTTCAGAGAAGAGAAGATCTTTTTTGTTACTGCTAAATGACAAAGATATTTTTCGTTGCGGATGGATCTTTTCACGGTGTTATAATAAGCTAATTTCTCCAGCGAACGAGTAAAAAATTTGCTCGCTCCTACCTACGTGGGTTGCTTCGCTGTCCTGGCCACATTTTCTATCGTGCCGGTCGCTTAAGTTAACGAGCTCTTGCGAAAAGCTATTCCAGGGCCTGAACGCGAGTTCGTAATTGACATTTATTCTCATCCCGCATCCGGGGTAGGAGCTTGCTGCTGCTAACTGGATTGCTAATGCCGCTGTAGGAACGCGGAACTGGTCCTCTTGGACGTCCTTTTATACGAAAACCAACAACTCTTGTTTATTCCACAAGTATTTTTTACTAACCTTTTTTTGTGAGTGATGGCCAAATACTATCAGATTCTTGTCCACTCGCTGAGGACAGTTAGCGATACGTGCGGATGCTGAACTGGTAAGATGGCATCAGCCAGTAATCTGAGACCGATGTAGTGGCGTTCATATGTAAGTGGTGGGCCTATAATTTTAGTGTTGTAATGGGAGAAGTGGCTTGTGGACAGAATTTTGTAGATATCTGGACAGTTGCAACGAGGGATTTAAGCGTTTGGATCAGTACTTACACCACTGAATGGTGACATAGAATTTCTTACCTTACACTGACATCATATTGAATGAAATCAATATCTCCCCGAATACATTCACAGAATCTTCAAAAATTTTAATATATGTTTGACAACAAAAATCATTTTACGCTTATCCTCGTATTCTCCATATGCAGAAACGAACGAGTATAGGAATTGTGAGCAAATGGAGTCCTCGTGCCCGTTAAATATTTACATCGGTTGACAGTCCAGCTTTGGTGCTCCTTGCTACTTTTAGCGCCCTTGTTACATTCAGAAATTTTAGAGACAATTAGCAGTGGCAGTTGAACCAAGAATTTTTTACTTTTGTTATTACTTTTTAGAATACCTTTGTACTCAGTTCATCGGCATAGTGCCTCCGATACCTTTATTCAGCGAAGTACTCATCCACGTGGCAATCCCAGTATCTTATGGTGTTACGGCGAGGAGTAGTAGGCGATATAAACTAGAAAAAAAAAATATTAAAATTCTCTCGCATTGCCACACGCAAATTCAACTCATGCCGGAGGAAGAGCTGGAAGTAAGCCAATGTGTCGCAAGTGTGTAAAATGGACGGCACTGTGTGCCTGGTAAGGATACGCATTCAACAGAAAGTAGACCGCGACAGAAAACCAGAGGAAGCAAGACAAGCATATTCGTTAGCTCATGAGGCATGTTGCAAGAGATTCCATCTCTTTGATAAGAGCACATATCGAAGGACCGACACAGTAGTTAACAACCTGTTAAATGAATATAGCAAAATAAGGAGGATACATATTGTCATTACGAACTGAGCCTTCCGTTATAGCCACACTCCAGCTCCCTTTAAATAGTCCAGCTCTGACATCTTTTGCTGGGCGTGCAACTGCTGAGATGACTCGACGGATATCAGCTAGAATCCAAAACTCTGTTGAATCAGCAACAGAAAAGGCTGGTGCGGAAGAACGATGGCTTGTAAACATTGTGAATAAATAACTGATCTCTAATAATGTCATACTAACGTCTTTGACGCTTGACAGGTTCTCAACGCTATCCTGACTTCATCCAGAGTTGTCTTCGCTCGGACCTCTGTAATTGGTAAAAATCTTCTGCAGAAACAAAGTTTAGAATGCTCTCGGCTATAGTGTTTAAAAATTTACAACCGTTCACTCTGCCTAGAGTCATGACATTTGTTACAGTAACCCTAGATACTATCAACAGTTTGTGATTATTGCAATGAATACACGAACTAAACGGTCTGGCTCAACGTGCTTCCGTTGGAGGAATGCCACGTCCTACGTGGCGGTTGACAAATAAACCGGCCATACCTACCATATATGTGCCGAAGACTCAGGACAGTTCCATAAACATTCCACAACATGATGAGTTGATTTGAATTTGCAGTGCACGACAAATAGGTCACACGAAGAAGCAAAACAGTGCATATAGACTGCACCTTATTCGGAACTCTTGCGGAGCAAACGTTAAAAAAAACTGAAAAAAAATGTTTCTAAGTAACATTGTTGTGGCTGCACGTGTTGAGGCATGGTCTCGTGACGATGACAATTCATTTCTTCTGGTACTTATTGCTGTGAAGACTCTGGGAAGCCGAGAAGATGTTATTCATAGTTGTTTCATCAATTAGGGTAACTTATTGACTAGACACCTTGAAACGCCCGAATATGTTCTAGTTGGCCTTAACAGTCTCGATAGGAATCCAAATAACGTGATAAACTTTATAAAACTTAATGCACATTCAAGTAATTATTGGTTCCTAAAATGGGTGGTAGAAAACTCACTACCCACCCAAGAATTTCTGCTCTTGTTTCTGAGTACTGAATGCAGTCAGTTAATATTTGGTACACTGGAACTGACATGACCCATCACTACTGACAGGATCTTCTTCTTCGTGCCGGCCGGAGTGGCCGAGCGGTTAAAGGCGCTACAGTCTGGAACCGCACGACCGCTACGGGCGCAGGTTCGAATCCTGCCTCGGGCACGGATGTGTGTGATGTCCTTAGGTTAGTTAGGTTTAAGTAGTTCTAGGGGACTTATGACCACAGCAGTTGAGTCCCATAGTGCTCAGAGCCATTTTAACCATTCTTCTTCGTGAAGCAGATCACCATGTGGCATACGAAAGTAATTATCTTAGCACCTCGTAATTCCAATTAATCACCCGATTATGTCCGCCTTGATCTTCACAAAGCCATTCGCGATCTTGAACAGTATTTCTTACTGCGTAGGAGCTACCCTGGTAGGCAAACTAATTAAAACGTTATCTGTCACCTGGATAAAGCTTTCCACAATGGAATTCCTAGAGCCACATGTCCTTCATAGATAAGCTTGACTGATGGCCATGGTTAAACTATGGTCGAAGAGTGACAGGTGTTACTGACCGCGAAAATGATGGTAAAAGGAATTCAATTACTTTCATTTATCTCACAAGAATCTACACACATGGTGAAAATCTAAACATAACGAATGTTTTCAGTCAAAATTAGTAATGTACAAATTAAGTGATACACTGTCTCAGTTATATATAACGCACACTGGTTGGTCCGCAAGGTTCTGGGAATAATAGTATAAGACAGGTGTTACTTCCAGAGATCACGAGTGAATGGATTTTAAGCGATGTGGCAGAAATAACTGAGGCACTGAGAACCTTAACGGCCAAAAGAACAGAAACCAAGTTCTGAGTAAAAGAGATGTTTTTGAAAGTAAAAGTTATTTTAAAACTGCCAGTCTCATAGGTTTAACTTGTGTTTTAGCCAAGTATCAACATCCTATGCGTTCTATCAAAACGAAAAAAACCGTGCCCATCTTATACTACCGAGATGTAGTTAATATTTAGTATTATTTTTAGTTACGTTAACCCTCAATAATTTTATCTATGGGCTATTGGTAGCCATGATTCTTTGATTGTCATATAGTTTGTAATTAATGTGAAACCAGAATCAAAACATAAAGAACAGATACTAAATGCATTACTCAAATAATTATTACGACCTGTCCCAACATTTCATGGTCCCCGTTGTCGTCATTTTCACAAAGCACATTCTCTGGCTTTACGTTCAGATAAAACTGTCTGTTCACTTCAGGCATGAAATCTAGTAGTTTTGTTAAGTCTATGTATTTCAAGTTAGATCTAGTCGCTTTGTTAAATCACGGAGCTCCAGCTTCGATTGCGTGACGACTGCGGAAGGAAATTGGCCGTGCTCTTTGAAAGGAACCATCCCGGCATTTTACTGGAGGGATTTGGGGAAATCACGGGTAACTTAAATCTGGATGGCCAGACGCAGGTTTGAACCGTCGTCCTCCCGAATGCGACTCCAGCGTACTAACCACTGCGCCACATCGCTCGGTTTACAAGACTGATATATACCTTTAGTTAAGTTTTAGGTCACTAGATTTTGGAAGGCACGTACAAATTGTGTGGAAACGACAAACTGTGGTCTCACTTGATGAGAACTGAAGAAAATGATGACCTCTCATTATTCCAGGGAAGAATATATTAACTTAAGCAACAAGTCACAGCAACCTATAGAAAACTCCACCTTTGTAAAATATTTTAAATGTACATTGTTACCACAAACATAAACTTTTGGCTTCATGGAGAGGTCGGTAACATTCTTAATGATACCGAAACTCGCAGCGTCCATTTTACGCACTGGAATGCTGTAACCATGTGAGGTTGTGGTGAGGCTTTCCTCTAAGAGGTTCCAGATTTTGTAAAATGGGCGTCAGCGTAGCCTGTGAGCGTTCCTACAGCATTAAAAATGTGTGCTTCGGGCCCTTATGGAAATGAATATCAGAGAAACCAGTGACACAGCTTTTCGCAAATGATCGTGTATAAAGTGTAGGGGCTATAGTACTCATAAAGCTCGTTCACCATAAGATCAACGAATGCCAGGAGCAAGTAATCTCAAAATCGACGACTTTGTGCTTCACACTATTATCTTTCTCAGCGTCTCATTTGCTTTACGAATGGTACAAGGAGAAGTGGCACTCAGGCGTGCACAAGAACTAATATGTGTGCTTGCACTTAACGAGGAATACATAGCGATACAAGACACACGGCAATAAGCATGAAATTACGAAAGAATTTAAATAACTAAAATAAAAGTAATGAATACGGCTTTAAGTAACATATAATGTTATCGTGGCGTTCCTGAAATCTCACGGTGCCAGTCTCTGTTAAATTGTACACCGAATCTGGGATACTCACCAGTCTTCAAAGTCCCCCACTCGCAACGAGTCTAACCGCGGACCCTGAATGTGTACAGCACCAGTATTTAACCCAGAATGTTATCTGAACTTTCTGTCTCTGTATCTCTGGCTCCCTACCGGAACCACAACAGCCAAAAGTAGCGTCAACCAACAATGCTTCGTGTTTATTTGTTGACTAATCACAGAAGGGTAAATTGTTGTCAGGAATTACCTTCTCTTTTCCGATAAGTGCGAGAGAAGTCCGCGACCAACATACCACCCGCCAACTAGCGCTCTAGTCTCATCGTTAGCCTGTGAGACAAGAGGAAGTGCTCACGTCTCCTCCTTCCATTCGGAATGTTTGCGAAACATCTTAACTAGATCACGAAAAGCGCACGCATTCTCACGCGGTGAGACGACGTGGGCGTATCCCATCGTTAACGGACCGTTGTCTTCAATGAAAAGTGTATAAGGGCGATCTTCCGACACAGTGTCACCTGTATACATTACGTGAAAGGTGTCCTATTGTATGCGGAACTCACAGACTGCTCTGTCGAAGAGGTACGTTACTCCAGTGAATATCATATCAAGCGAAATACTACTTCAGACGGAACTACCCTGTGAGTAACTTTTCATTTTAGAGTAGCACTCGCAATCTACTTCTTCAATTATTTCCTGGATGTATTCTAATCTCTGTCTTCCTCTATAGTTCTTACCATCTACAGCTCCCTCTAGTACTCTACAAGACTGTCCCTGATGTCATAACAGATGTCCTATCACTCAGATCCTTCATCTTGTCAGTGTTTTCCAAATACATATATTTCTTTCCTCGTAGATTCTGCGGAGAAACTTGTCATTCTCTACCCTATCAGTCCACCTGATTTTTAACTTACTTCAACATATTTCTGCAATACCACATGTCAAATGCTTCGATTCTCTTACGTTTGGTTTTCCCACAATGTTGTGTCACTACCAAACAATGCTGTCCTCCAAAATCAACTACTTAATCACCAAGTCTGATGCTAAGTTTCTCGCTGTTCTCTTTCTTTCTACTTTCGTCTTTCTTAGGTTTACTTACAGTCCTAATTCTGCACTCGTTACACTATTCATTCTATTCAACAGAACTCAATTAGTCTTTCTCCTCTATCATTCCTGCTGACAAGTCGATATTCTTCTGTAACCCTTTCATCTGCTCCTCCCCATGCAACTGCATCCAAATCCTCCATGACTATTAGATTTTCATCTTCATTTACGTACCGAATCACCCTTTCAGTATCCTCATATACTTTCTCTAGCTCTTCATATTCTGCATGCGACGTCGGCGTGTATACCTCAACTATTGCTATCGATGTCGGTTTGCTGTCGATTCTGATGAGAACAGCCCTATCACTGAACTGTTTACAGTAACTCATTCTCTGCCATACCTTCTTATTCGTAAGTATCCTACTCCCGTTACACCATCTGCTGCTGCTGTTAGTACTACCTTACACTCACTAAACAACAGATTTTGTCTTCTTTCCATTTTACTTCACTGACACTCACTGGAACTAGATTGAGCCTTAGTATTCCCTTTTTCAGATTTTCTAGCTTCCCTACCACATTCAGACTCCTGACAGTCCACGTCTAGACTTGTAGAACGTTATCCTTTCGTTTGTTATTTGATTTTTTTTCCCATGGTGACCACCCCCTTAGCAGTCCCCTCCCAGAGATCAGAATGGGGAACTTGTCATGAATCTTTTGCCAGTGGAGAGATCATCAAAACACTAAGTCAATTATAGTCCGCATAATGTGAATACGCATTATCTGTCTTAAAACAGTGATTTCTATTGCCTTCTGAATCCTCACGCCATTGGTCGTTGTTGAGTGGCCCGTGTTTTAAGGGCAGATTCTCAACCCAAGGGCAAGACGGTGCCCTGATACTCTGTTCGATCCTCCACCCTCTCCGACAAGGCCATTGACTGAATGGGGGTGACTTCTCGTGCTGAAAGTCTTCGGCAGCCATTACCGATGATTATTATTTAAAACGGAACTGGTACGTGGTTCGAGCCCGGGACGAGGACGTTTTGATTACTATCCAAAGACGATATCCCTGTTTTAATAAAATTTGACTTTGTTATTTCATGTCCTATTAATAGAGGCATCGAATATGATAATTATATGATATTAAAAGTTGCTGTCTACTTGGTTAACAGCAGTTGTTTCTGTTCTGCTTATGCTTACATTGAATTAACTGGTGGAAATTAACTTTAAACGTTGATTTTCACAGTAGTGGTATTTCTCACTGAACGTGCAAATAGTGGGATGTATGCCAACATCTTCCTATGTTCCCTTTATTCATTTGTCACTTTTTTATTTTCGTATTAGCTGGCTTG
Source organism: Schistocerca piceifrons (assembly GCF_021461385.2). Lineage (NCBI taxonomy): Eukaryota > Metazoa > Arthropoda > Insecta > Orthoptera > Acrididae > Schistocerca > Schistocerca piceifrons. The sequence goes on from NC_060144.1 coordinate 205,350,424, forward strand.
GGAAACGAGCAGGGAATGCAGGCTCACTTTATTATTTAGTGACCACGACAACCTAAGGAATACAATGACACACCTTCTTCCGAGAGGCTGATACTCGCGAACAGGGAGCGAGCAGCAAAAGCAAATGAACAGTCATGAAGGGTATAAAAAATGAGAAGGTAACGATAGTATTTGTGGAATGGCTCTGAGCACTATGCGACTTAACGTATGAGGTCATCAGTCGCCGAGAACTTAGAACTAATTAAACCTAACTAACCTAAGGACATCACACACATCCATGCCCGAGGCAGGATTCGAACCTGCGACTGTAGCGGTCACGCGGTTCCAGACTGAAGCGCCTTTAACCGCACGGCCACACCGGCCATTTATGGAATACCAAATTGCATTCGCACATACTCCGCAAAGACATTCCTGACTGCATCGTCAGCTGCCTCAATTCCATCCACGCCTACATGTGATAGTACCCAGATGAATGGTATCTCTTTACCTTCACGTTGTAAACAGGGAAGACTATCCTTAACATTGAGGACCTTTTTGATTGCAGGCTAAGAGAATCAGTCATACGAGGAATTTCCTGCCTCGGTCTCGTATTTCCACAGGAGCTTTAAAGACAGCGTAAAGCAGTACTTCGAAAGCTACAATCATTACTATGTAGAGGAAACTAAGGAGTGTATCAGGCCGTTACGGGGAAATCAGATAACACGCTCTACGAATGGATTATTTATCAGATAATTTGCCCAGATACTGCACAATAGCTGAAGGTAATGGACAGAAGGGAAGTGTCACTCACAACTGCACGAAACTTGTTTTGCGCTAGCGCCGGCTGCTTCCGCGAAGACCACTTGCAACACACGCTCACTGGTCAGACATGGGTGTACTTTCAGCTGAAAGGGCTCACATCTCATTAACTTACAACTTCAAATCTGAACAGTACAGTGCAGTGTCTTCTGCGATCACTAAAACTTTTTATGCATTGCTACGACTGTTACACATGGAGTAATTATCATTCTGTTGACGTGAACTTAGTTCTATAAAAATATTTATTCTATTAGTATGATGACCTCTGTCCTACAGTCTCATTCCTCTCTTCATCTTCGGTATCCCTTGGTAGGGAATGACTCCTGGCTATAGAAATTACAGCTGCCTGTGTTTCACTATTTCCTGTGTCACATGATTCCAGGCACCTTATCAGGTCGCAAAAGTCTATAATGTATATATGCAGAGTGAAGCGACGAAGGAAAATTTGTGCCAAGGCCGAGATTCGAACCCAATTCTCCTGCAGGTGCACTAACCACTACACCACCCCGGCACCATGGTTTCGCACAACTGCACCCGCTACCCTATCCTCCCTCCTCAATATAAATACCCATTCGCATCTCAACCCATTTTTTATTCCCCTTAAACAATAACAACATTGCAGAGGCTCTTCAACTGTAATGGAACAGCACGTCAGCATTCAATGAAAATGTCTCTGGTACCATATAGTTTCATTTTATTTAAGCATCTATGCCCTAGTTTCAGGCTCTGTACTGAGGTGCTATTCCAGTACTGTTGGAAATCCCCTGTAACCCTGCCCGAGTTGAGGGGCGATACCAAGTGGGCTCAGGCCTCAATGGGAATTTGGATTAAGGAGGGAGGGATGCTAGGGTAGACTTTGTAGCTATGCAAAGCCATTGCGTCAGTGGTTATCGCGCCTGCCTACTGAGCAGGAGATCTGGATTCAAATCACGGCCTTGTTACGAATTTTCATTCGTCACTTCAGTCTGCAGATGTCCTTTATAGATTTTCTGTGTACTCAAAGCATTCATAATCGGTGCAGTCTTATGTTTTCGTCTCGTTACGAGTTATACCTAGTATTTCTTCGACATTAGTGTAATTACTTTTATGTGTGGCTTATGGAGAGCATCATTTCCAGCAATCCTTATCGAACATTGAAATACCGATAATTTATTTTCAACCAGCAAGCTCGAATAAATTCCTCTGGAGTGCTGCATCCTCTAAAACAAAGCATTGCCTACAATATCACAAAATAGAAACGCCAGGTGACAGTAATTGAAGCAACAATGCTGCAGTAAAAATCACAAGTAATTTTCGGAATTTTCTGCAGTATTGTTTCCCCACGAGTTATTCTAACTTTAGTTACCAAATTTTGTTCATTTGTACCAACTTTTAGAAGATTGCTCGTAACCTATTTGATACGATATTCGCAGCATTGTATGGACCACCAGGTGTTCACAATTAAAGCTACATAATTTTCGAACATTTGAAACGGAAGATCACTTGGCTGTCTGTCTACAACTTGCACGAGTGATGACATCGCTACTCATTTCCGATTTTGTAGGTACTGTGTCGGGGGCTCCTCCCTTGACGCTGTGTATTCTGTGACACGATTTCTGTCCACTGCTATAATACTGTACGTGCTTCTTATACTTGTTACCACAATACTTCGCATTCAGCCGCCAGAGGGTACTCTGCGTTGCCTCGTTCTTAAATCCACACAATTTATTGGCTTCAGAACTTTCCTGCACGCCACACGTGCAGGGCATTCACAATTCAGCGTGTTTCCATCCTGATCTTCTTGCTCTCTCTGATTCTTAAATTCATCCGTTATTCTACGAGGGTTGCCCAGAAAGTAATGAACCTCATTTATTTCTGCAGGACAGTTTCAAAATGGCGTCTGTAGGTGATGTACGTTAGAAGCAACGTGCAGTCATTGAATTTCTCCCTGCAGTGAAAAAAACTGTGGGGAATATTCAAAAACGCTTGTACAAAACTCTATGGAGCATCTGCTGTCGATAGAGGTACAGTTAGTCGCTGGGCACGAAGGGTGAGGTCATCAGAAGGCGGTTGGGCGGAGGCCCATGATTTGCAGCGGTTGGGGAGACCCTCCACGGCTGTTACACCTGACATGTTGCAGCGAGCTGATGTTGTCATTCGGGAGGACAGATGCATTCGTGGAAGTCATTTTGAGGACGATGAGGAGTTGATTCACACAGTGAAGCACTGGCTCCTCCACCAGGACACGGATCGGTACTGACAAGACACACATGCCCTTGTTTCGCGTTGGAGGAAGGTCATAGAACGGGATGGAGACTACGTGGAAAAATTGGGTGTGTAGATTAAACACCATTCTTTCGTGTGTTTAATTCTCATTACGTTCAATAAAGAAGTGTTGAAGAAAAAATGCGGTGCATTACTTTCTGGGCAATCCTCATAGTTCGAATAGCAGATCGCAATTTCTTATTACTATGCATTGTCTCTGTTTACATCTGTAAATTTCGAGATGATTACGAAACCAGTGTACTACTGGTGGTCTTTGGAAGTTATTCAGCTCCCGCTTGTGCGTCTACTCCCTAAAATTACATTTACTTAAATTCTATGAGTTTTGGAGCCATTCTACAGTGGTTTCTATAGGCGAATTATTTGGCATTAAAATGTGAGATTATCTGAAAATTAGTGACTTATGTAACACATTAAAGATACTTCTGAAATACTGTGCCATGACTGACACACCAGTGAAAGAGTTGGAAGAATGAATCAACAGATGTTTTTCAAAGATTAATTGAACATGAACGAGAAAGTAAATGATGTACTGGAGACAAGAACATCGTTATTTCTAATATTCGTAACATCTTAAGCACTTGTTGGAAGACAAATGTCGCATGTATACGTCTAATGATTCGCCGTCACATGCAGATTCTAGTGACACCAGTAACCTTCGATTGTTTAAAGAAACTAATTCACATATATAAATAGCGGATGCCCCAGGGATCAGTGCTGAGGCCACTCCTGTTCTTGTTTATATAACTGATATGCCGTCTGGTGCTAAAGCTGATCTTAAAATATTTCTGTTTGCCAATGACACTAGCAAGGAAGTGAAGGACGTTGTGTGCAACACAGACACTGTTTCAAACAGTGCAGTTCATGACATAAGTTCATGGCTTGTAGAAAATAAACGAATGATAAATAACAGGATGACTCAGTTTTTCCAGTTTCTAACATACAATTCTACTAAACCCGACGTTTTGATTTCACAAAATGGGCATATGATTAGTGAAACTGAACAGTTCTAATTTCTGGATGTTCAGATACACTGTGAACTGTTTTGGAAAGCCTACATTCAGGGTCTAGTTCAAAGACTTAATACCGCCGTTTCTACTATTCGAATGGTATCTGAAGTAAGTGATAGTTAGACAAGAAAAGTACTCTACTTTGCTTATTTTCAGTCGCTTATGACGTTTGTTATTATATTTTGGGGTAATTCTTACAATTTCCAAAAGATACTTGTGGCGGTTCGATCAATAAGTGGTGTTCGTGAACCTCTTGTCGCCCTGTGTTCGTTAATCTGAGTATTCCGATATATATATATATATATATATATATATACACTCCTGGAAATGGAAAAAAGAACACATTGACACCGGTGTGTCAGACCCACCATAGTTGCTCCGGACACTGCGAGAGGGCTGTACAAGCAATGATCACACGCACGGCACAGCGGACACACCAGGAACCGCGGTGTTGGCCGTCGAATGGCGCTAGCTGCGGAGCATTTGTGCACCGCCGCCGTCAGTGTCAGCCAGTTTGCCGTGGCATATGGAGCTCCATCGCAGTCTTTAACACTGGTAGCATGCCGCGACAGCGTGGACGTGAACCGTATGTGCAGTTGACGGACTTTGAGCGAGGGCGTATAGTGGGCATGCGGGAGGCCGCTTGGACGTACCGCCGAATTGCTCAACACGTGGGGCGTGAGGTCTCCACAGTACATCGATGTTGTCGCCAGTGGTCGGCGGAAGGTGCACGTGCCCGTCGACCTGGGACCGGACGGCAGCGACGCACGGATGCACGCCAAGACCGTAGGATCCTACGCAGTGCCGTAGGGGACCGCACCGCCACTTCCCAGCAAATTAGGGACACTGTTGCTCCTGGGGTATCGGCGAGGACCATTCGCAACCGTCTCCATGAAGCTGGGCTACGGTCCCGTACACCGTTAGGCCGTCTTCCGCTCACGCCCCAACATCGTGCAGCCCGCCTCCAGTGGTGTCGCGACAGGCGTGAATGGAGGGACGAATGGAGACGTGTCGTCTTCAGCGATGAGAGTCGCTTCTGCCTTGGTGCCAATGATGGTCGTATGCGTGTTTGGCGCCGTGCAGGTGAGCGCCACAATCAGGACTGCATACGACCGAGGCACACAGGGCCAACACCCGGCATCATGGTGTGGGGAGCGATCTCCTACACTGGCCGTACACCACTGGTGATCGTCGAGGGGACACTGAATAGTGCACGGTACATCCAAACCGTCATCGAACCCATCGTTCTACCATTCCTAGACCGGCAAGGGAACTTGCTGTTCCAACAGGACAATGCACGTCCGCATGTATCCCGTGCCACCCAACGTGCTCTAGAAGGTGTAAGTCAACTACCCTGACCAGCAAGATCTCCGGATCTGTCCCCCATTGAGCATGTTTGGGACTGGATGAAGCGTCGTCTCACGCGGTCTGCACGTCCAGCACGAACGCTGGTCCAACTGAGGCGCCAGGTGGAAATGGCATGGCAAGCCGTTCCACAGGACTACATCCAGCATCTCTACGATCGTCTCCATGGGAGAATAGCAGCCTGCATTGCTGCGAAAGGTGGATATACACTGTACTAGTGCCGACATTGTGCATGCTCTGTTGCCTGTGTCTATGTGCCTGTGGTTCTGTCAGTGTGATCATGTGATGTATCTGACCCCAGGAATGTGTCAATAAAGTTTCCCCTTCCTGGGGCAATGAATTCACGGTGTTCTTATTTCAATTTCCAGGAGTGTATATATATATATATATATATATATATATATATATATATATATATATATACACTTGTTAACAATATCAGCCTATTGCCAAGAGTTACCAGCTTCCACTCAGTAAATACTAGGCAGAAATCTAACCAGCATTTCGATCACACTTCCTTAACTCTTGTGCAGAAAGGCGTGCGGTATACTGCTGCAACCATTTTGAGTAAGCTTTCACAAGAATTAAAAATCTTTGCAGCTACCCATGCGATTTCACCTCGAAACTGAATGAGGTTCCTTATGGATCACTCCTTGTATTCTGTGTTGTAGTTCAAAAAAATGGTTGAAATGGCTCCCCTAGACCTTAGAACGAGTTAAACCTAACTAACCTAAGGACATCACACACATGCATGCCCGAGGCAGGATTCGAACCTGCGACAGTAGCGGTCTCGCGGTTCCAGACTGCAGCGCCTAGAACCGCACGGCCACTTCGGCCGGCTGTTGTAGTTCCTTGAAAAAAACAAGCTGATTCCTGTGTTATGTTATTGATTGCGTTTACATAAACTTAAAGGTTTTTTGAGTTCATAAACATTTTATTTTATCTGTTATTACTTTTATGTTGTACTTTCATGTACTGACACATCCCATGACCCTGGCAATTTGCTCCTCAATTTGAGCCTATGGAACAAGAAGTGCAAAATAAAAAAAAAGAATGACAACAGCTTCAAACTTCTTATTACTTTTTTTTAGTATCAGTAATCTGACTGATTTGATGTGGCCTTCCACGAATTTCTCTCCTGTGCCAACCTCTTCATGTCAGAGTAGCACTTGCAAACTACGCCCTCAATTATTTGCTGTGTGTAATCCAATATTTGTCTTCTTCTAAGCTTTTTATTCTCTACAGCTCCATCTAGTACCATGGAAGTTATCCCCTGATGTCTTAACAGATGTCCTACCAACCTGCCCCGTCTTCATATCAGTGTTTTCCATTTACAAATGAGTTAACGTATTAAGAATTTGACATTAACCATGTAATCGAGAAACAGTTCAGAAAAGGTTCTAAATTGTGTTTTAAGTTTCTTAAATGTCGCTAAGTGCTCTCATTACCAAACAATAGATAAGTACAGTCTGCGTGATTTGCTCTCCGTTGTCAGAAAAAGCATCTCTACGTTTATTACATCACATCTCCTGAACTGTTTGTAGTACAACGATGTATTTTTACTGGAGCATTTGTGGTATATCTGAGCACTGTCTGCAAAATGTGTTACAAACATGGTTAGGCACAAATAAGTAATAAATTAAAACGTCATGCCTGGTGCTAGAGTTTTACTGCATGACCAGCGAAAACAAAGTAAGCGATAAACTTTTTCGTTTCATCATTTTGTCAGAGGTGTCAGCAAGAAAAAGTTTCGTAGATGTTCGGAATTATGTGTAAAATTTGTTGGAAGTGGTTAAGTGCAGTCATTCTCAAATACTGGTTGGATGAAGTACATCTATTTTCGCGCTGTCTGTTATGTTGCTTAAGGTAAACACACGACTGTAGCTGTAATACCTGACGTACTCTTAATGAGAAGATTGCGACAGCATTTAAAATCTGTAAACTGGATCCATAAATACATGAAACATGGGAAATGGAATTTTTGCTGCCCAATCGAGGCCATTAGATTGGCAGCCAGCAACTGCGGACGGGTGCTATGAAACATGTAAGTCTTTTAGTGACATAATTGTTTCAAATATCAAATATCCTGGCTTCGCTGTATGGTTCTTTTAGACGAAAGCACGATGAGGATAATGAGGCCCGATTTGCAATAAATTCGTCACGCAGTAAAGGATATTTCACTGAATCATCGCTTTTCTGCCTGCCTAGCAGTTTTATCCTCACGACAGTAGCGAATGGATTGTAGGCTAGTATAAACTTAAGATACAACAGACCTTCTGCAAAAGGTTCTAATAAAATCACACTGTATGGTTTCGGAGACCAGGTCTCAAACATTTATGATGTGCGTATACAGACTTAGGTGAGGAATGAAAATTTGTACCAACGCCTGGATTCGAACACAGGTCTCCTGCTCACTACGCAGATGTGCTAAGCATTAGACCACCTTGACACAGTAACTTCGCCCCACTGTAAGGACTAGCCAGCACCCCTCGCTCCTCAATCCAAACTCCTATTCACGATTCAGTCTATTTGGTATTCCCTTAAACTCGAACAGCACTGTAGGGGCTCTCCAACTGTACTGGAATAGCACTTCAGCATCGAACAAAGCGGCGCATGCTCCTTAGAACTAGGCAAAGGTGCGTTAATCACATGAAAGTACATGGTTCCGGAGACCTTTTCAAGGCTCAAATACGAGTAACTATGATGTACAAAACAGACGCTAATTACATGAAGATTTGTGGTTGACTGTTCTCAACAGGCAATTTAACTTTACTATTTCAGAAGCGGACTGCACCCTAAGACAAAAGATAACGATGCACAACGAAGGTGTTATGCAAATTGTTCACCTTTGGCGGCCGATGGTTGAGTGTGCGACGCAGCAGCGCAGTTTCACCACGCGTAAACAAGGGACCTTTCGATCCTAGGCCATAAATTCTTTGAGAATTTCATTCCTTGTACTCAGTAGGACAGAAACTCTGCCTCACAGACATGTGTGTGAACAATGTACGTAGATGACAGAATTTAAGAGAGGACGTGTAATTGAGCTCCAAGAAGCTGGTTGAAGTAATCGGAGATTTGTTCGACGTTTCAAAAGGAGCGATGTCACTGTTCGACGATATTGTCACGAAAGGGTGAGCCACGGCCGAACATAGCGTCAAGAAGGGTTTACCTAGAGAGACGACACAACGTCATCTGCGAAGAGTCGTCAGAGAGACACTCAGGACTCACCATTATCATCTATCCGGTGATTTCTCAAACTGGGGAACAATCAAGAATGGGTTGCCGCAAGGTTCGGTCTTGGGTCCTCTGCTGTTCTTAATATATATTAATGACTTGCCATTCTGTATTCAAGGAGATGCAAAGCTGATACTTTTTGCCAATGATATAAGTATAGCTATCACACCCGACAGACAAGAATTAACTGGTGAAATTGTAAACGATGTTTTTCAGAAAATCATTAAGTGGTTCTCTGCAAATGGGCTCTCATTAAACTTTGACAAAACACAGTATATACAGTTCCACACAGTAAATGGAATGACCCCACTAATAAATATAGACTTCGATCAGAAATCAGTAGCTAAGGTAGAATATTCAAAATTTCTAGGTGTATGCATTGATGAGGGGTTGAACTGGAAAAAACACACTGAGGATCTGCTGAAACGTTTCAGTTCAGCTACTTATGCTATTAGGGTCATTGCAAATTTTGGCTATATACATCTGAGTAAATTAGCTTACCACACCTATTTTCATTCTCTGCTTTCGTATGGCATCATATTCTGGGGTAACTCATCATTGAGTAAAAGAGTGTTCATTGCACAAAAGCGTGTAATCAGAATAATTGCTGGAGCTCATCCAAGATCATCCTGCAGACGCTTATTTAAAGAGCTAGAAATCTTCACTGTAGCCTCACAAAATATATATATATATATCGGTAGCTAAGGTAGAATATTCAATATTTCTAGGTGTATGCATTGATGAGGGGTTGAACTAGAAAAAACACACTGAGGATCTGCTGAAACGTTTCAGTTCAGAAATGAAATTATGAAATTTGTTATTAACAATCCAAACGAATTCAAAAGTAATACCAGTGTACATGGATACAACACTAGGAGAAAGGATGATCTTGACTACTCAAGGTTAAATCTAACTTTGGCTCGGAAGGGTGTAAATTATGCTGCCACAAAAGTCTTTCGTCACTTACCTAATAGCATCAAAAGTCTGACAGATAGCCATATAGCATTTAAACAAAATTAAAAGAATTTCTTAATGGCAACTCCTTCTACTCATAGATGAAATTTTGGATATAGTAAGTGGGTAATTTCCCAACCTCAAAAAAAAATAAATAAATAAATAAATAAAATAAAAATTGAGTGTCATGTAACATTTTTTCTAATGTAACATCTTGTATAGACACCTTATATTAACCTGACACGTTCCACATCATTACGAAGTGTCGTATTCATGATCTATGGAACAAGTAGTTATCTAATCTAATCTAATCTCCAGCGTGTGACTGGTACCTTAGTAACCACCACGACCATTAATAGAAGGCTCACAAGATGGGGCTAGGCTCAAAGCGACCTTTGTTCCGACTAACATTGACCTCTGTACACCAGCATGTCCCTTTCCAATAGTGTCGGGAATATTCGGCCTGGATTCAGATTGATTGAAATAGAAATGTTTTTGGTGATAATTCCCTCTTTGAACTGATCTCCGATGAGGAGTAAATACGTGTCTGGACGTGCCCTAGCAGCGGTGAGATACCAAACTGACTATTGCCCGCCATATGCCCATACAACCAGGAATAATGGTGTAGTGTGCCATTTCATTTCGTAGGTTACTCGCTGCACCCTTACTGCAAGGCGGTGCGTCAACGGTAATCTATTCCCCGCTCTGTTGCTCTTCTTTGCAAGTGATCCTGGACCTACTTTTCAGTAAGATAAGGCCCGCTCGTACACGGCGAGAGTTTCTTCGTGCTTGCCAACCACTACCTTGGCCCGGAAAGTCATCACATCTCTCCACAATTGAGAGCATTTGTAGCATTATCGGAAGAGCACTCCAATTAGCTCGGGTTTTTGACTATCTAATGCGCCATTTGGACAAACTTTGGAACGATGTCCCTCAGGAGGACATCCATCTACTCTGTCAATCAATTATGAGCTAGATATCTCTTAACAATATTTCAGTCATCCATATATGCAGGGAGAGACAACCATCGCACTAAAATCAGATGTGTTATCGATTCTGTATAGTGATACATATTATAAAACTTATATTTACATCTCCTCTGTGCTTTTACCTTAAGAGCCTTTTGTACGTGGCGGCTAAAATGGTTCAAATGGTTCTACGCACTATGGGACTTAACATCTGAGGTCATCAGTCCCCTAGACTTAAATCTACTTAAACCTAACTAACCTAAGGACATCACACACATCCATGCCTGAGGCAGGATTCAAACCTGCGACCATAGCAGCAGCGAGGTTCCAGACTGATGCGTCTAGAACTGCTTGGCTGTGGCGACACATTTGGTTACCTTAGGAGAGAGTTCGAAAGTGAGGAGAACTCTTGGTAGACCTTAGCACCCCATCATGAGCCAAAAATGAGTTCAATATTCTAGTTCAGCGATGTATGATGTGACAGATAAGGAGAGATACTTTTGTAACTGATTACACAATGCTTAGAGGGTATATAGCATGTGCTATGGTTCTCTACAGGATTTTCACAGCAAGTAACGATACCTTAGGGACATGAATATTGTCGGATTTCTTCTGTATTCAAAAATAACTCGTATTAACGGGGTGAATATACATTTCGTGTGAGAAATTCAAGGTGTATGGTCAACAAGATTCTTGCCTTGGATGGAGTAAAGTAGTTTTTTTAACGTGGTGGATATATGTTGGTGCGGAATTGTTTGGAACTGCTGTTAACATCCAAGCTGCAGTTGCTTGTTTCGGAGTGCACCGTGGCTGCTTGAAAGGACGGTCACAAGGAGTCAGTGACCAGAAGTAATGGATTATCTCAGTCTTTGGCATTACAAAGAATGGTTCTACCTGCCTGATATTACCCGCCGCAGCGTAGGCTGGCGAAGTGATCAGTGTGCTGGGTGAGCATGACAGAAGCAGATGTGTGTGTGTGTTGCATGAGAGAGGATTCAAAATGATGGACGTTTGCACTGGACGTATTCATAACATCCGAACTCCTACCACTCCTGTCATCCCCAGATGCACAGCCAGGGGCAGTGCACTCAGGCAAACACGCACATCCATGACTGTGGCTGCAGCCATGGCAGGAATTTTCACTGAACTCTATACATCGGCACTGTCAGTGTAAGATGGGGATAGGCGTGTTGCGTGTGGACGTATGGGAGTTGAGTGCATGGGATGTATGAGTGCTTTCAGCTGTCTCTGACATCTAGCCATAACAACTTATGGCTACAGACTGGATCGTGGTTTAAGTGTGTCGTATTTAGTGCTTCTCAATACATTGCAGTGGACCCTGTCTTGCAGCTGTATTAGCAGAGATCCAATTTAGGAAGTCTATAGTACTTTTAAAACCTCAGTTGTGATGTTAAATTCCCATCTGATCAGTTTATTGTTATCGATAGTTCTATTGTGTGCTTGCATGCATTTGGTGCGAGCAGGCGTGACCAGCGCTCTGTGCTCAACAAGAGTCCTGACTGACAGCAAGTGGTACAAGTCTCGTTTAGCTAACTACTGTGATAGTGTATTAACTATATTTTGCAGGATCGTCTTCAGAGCTTGGACGCAGTATATTTGTGCTCATTTACTTTAGTGATTTTTCTTTCGAGTGTAATTTGCTGTAATGCCTTTCCATTCCACATGAACCTGCACATACTGAGGCATTAAACACTTTACCTAATTTGTTTAAACATGCAGATGTTTCAGAATAGTCGAGAAAGACAGAGTAGTTTCATAAGTCCGATGCAATCTTTTTTAGAGACAGTGGCTGTATATATCGCGTAATTGACATAAGCTACTGTCCAGAGATCTTTTAGAACATGACTTTAGGTCCATATTCAATTGCATTTGTAGCTCCTGAAGCAGCTCATGCTTAAAGACAAATTTATCTCTCACAACATCACACGAAGTGTCTCAGGGACTGTTTCACAAGCAGGTCATGATCTTTTCTTTTAGGATATGCATTCAAGTGTGGTGGTGGAGGTATTGCACAGAATTGTTTAAATATTCTCACCTCATCTGCAAAGCTCTCTCTCTCTCTATCTATCTATCTATCTATCTATCTCTCTCTCTCTATCTCTTTCCCTCTCTCTCTCTCTCTCTCTCTCTCTCTCTCTCTCTCTCTATCTATCTATCTCTCTTTCTCTGCCCCCCCCTCTCACTCTCTCTTTGTGCAGTGATACATTTCATTTCTGTACTGCCTTAAGGTACGTATGTGACCATATTCTGCAATACCATGTGAATGCAACACAAGAAAGTGCTCTAGGAGGGCTGCAGCAGTTTAGTGTCCATGACGGAATCGATTCTCAGACAAGCATTTGCCGTGGAAGGACAGAGTTCCTGCGTGCATCAGTATTCTGCTAACGTTTACTGGGTAAACGCAGTTTTGTTTGCAGTTCCCCCATGACCAGTGGCATGTGCAGGCCTGGCAAGACATGAGGAGAAACAGAGAAAGGGCATGTGTTTGGATGGCAATTTCTCGGATGCTTTTTTTTTTTTTTTTGAGGATAAGCATGACATCCGATCTCTCAGTCACAGGACCCGTATGAACACCAGCACATGGCGCTTCTCAGGCTCTCGGCGGTGTGGTGTGGCCCGGCAGCCTGCATGGGAGGCATTCTGTGCGCTCCAGTGGACGGCGCTGAGCCGTACGTGGTTCGTGTTTCCGCCATCATGTATTTTACACCCTGTTTTTAACGTACATCCACCTCACTACGTTAATTTATATTACTACTGTCACTGAGTTGCTGTTTTGTCTGACTGTGAGCTTTACTAGCCATGCATATCCATGTATTCCCTCTCGTAGTATCTTTGCTCAACTGCTATGACTCCCCGGTCGTTATCTGTCGTGAGGGAGTTTGGGTCGCGAGTTCGGGCTGCCAGTCAGTTGGAACGCGTCTGGAGCACAGTCCGGACCTGCCAGTCAGGCAGTTGCAATGCGGTACTAGTGCAGTCGGGTTGGAGCTGTGAGGTCTGTGTCGACGTGACTAGCCCCACCATTGCCGCCAAGCATCACGTGAGCCGGTCCACGCTCTTGGTGGATCGTAGGTCAGTCGTCCTACCGGACAAAGCGTTTTGGCTCGCTGATCGTTCATGAGTCAGCTGTGAGTGTGTGCATCAACTCCCCATTTGTCTTCGTGCGTGCTCGTTCAGGTCTTCATGTAAAGTGTTTGTCAGGTTGTGTGTGTAGCTGGCGTTATTTCCACTGACGACTATTGAGTGTTTATGGAAAAAGTTCAAGGCAATCGTAAAATGCGTTTTAGACAGGTACGTGCCGAGTAAAACTGTGAGGGACGGGAAAAACCCACCGTGGTACAACAACAAAGTTAGGAAACTACTGCGAAAGCAAAGAGAGCTCCACTCCAAGTGTAAACGCAGCCAAAACCTCTCAGACAAACAGAAGCTAAACGATATCAAAGTTAGCGTAAGGAGGGCTATGCGTGAAGCGTTCATTGAATTCGAAAGTGAAATTCTATGTACCGACTTGACAGAAAATCCTAGGAAGTTCTGGTCTTACGTTAAATCAGTAAGTGGCTCGAAACAGCATATCCAGACACTACGGGATGATGATGGCATTGAAACAGAGGATGACACGCGTAAAGCTGAAATACTAAACACCTTTTTCCAAAGCTGTTTCACAGAGGAAGACCGCACTGCAGTTCCTTCTCTAAATCCTCGCACAAACGAAAAAATGGCTGACATCGAAATAAGTGTCCAAGGAATAGAAAAGCAACTGGAATCACTCAATAGAGGAAAGTCCACTGGACCTGACGGGATACCAATTCGATTCTACACAGAGTACGTGAAAGAACTTGCCCCCCTTCTAACAGCCGTGTACCGCAAGTCTCTAGAGGAACGGAGGGTTCCAAATGATTTGAAAAGAGCACAGATAGTCCCAGTCTTCAAGAAGGGTCGTCGAGCAGATGCGCAAAACTATAGACCTATATCTCTTACGTCGATCTCTTGTAGAATTTTAGAACATGTTTTTTGCTCGCGTATCATGTCATTTCTGGAAACACAGAATCTACTATGTAGGAATCAACATGGATTCCGGAAACAGCGATCGTGTGAGACCCAACTCGCCTTATTTGTTCATGAGACCCAGAAAATACTAGATACAGGCTCCCAGGTAGATGCTATTTTTCTTGACTTCCGGAAGGCGTTCGATACAGTTCCGCACTGTCGCCTGATAAACAAAGTAAGAGCCTACGGAATATCAGACCAGCTGTGTGGCTGGATTGAAGAGTTTTTAGCAAACAGAACACAGCATGTTGTTATCAATGGAGAGACGTCTACAGACGTTAAAGTAACCTCTGGCGTGCCACAGAGAAGTGTTATGGGACCATTGCTTTTCACAATATGTATAAATGACTTAGTAGATAGTGTCGGAAGTTCCATGCGGCTTTTCGCGGATGAAGAAGTTGCAGCATTAGAAAATTGTAGCGAAACGCAGGAAGATCTGCAGCGGATAGGCAATTGGTGCAGGGAGTGGCAACTGACCCTTAACATAGACAAATGTAATGTATTGCGAATACATAGAAAGAAGGATCCTTTATTGTATGATTATATGATAGCGGAACAAACACTGGTAGCAGTTACTTCTGTAAAATATCTGGGAGTATGCGTGCGGAACGATTTGAAGTGGAATGATCATATAAAATTAATTGTTGGTAAGGCGAGTACCAGGTTGAGATTCATTGGGAGAGTGCTTAGAAAATGTAGTCCATCAACAAAGGAGGTGGCTTACAAAACACTTGTTCGACCTATACTTGAGTATTGCTCATCAGCGTGGGATCCGCACCAGATCGGTCTGTCGGAGGAGATAGAGAAGATCCAAAAAAGAGCGGCGCGTTTCGTCACAGGGTTATTTGGTAACCGTGATAGCGTTACGGAGATGTTTAATAAACTCAAGTGGCAGACTCTGCAAGAGAGGCGCTCTGCATCGCGGTGTAGCTTGCTCGCCAGGTTTAGAAAGGGTGCGTTTCTGGATGAGGTATCGAATATATTGCTTCCCCCTACTTATACCTCCCGAGGAGATCACGAATGTAAAATTAGAGAGATTAGAGCGCGCACGGAGGCTTTCAGACAGTCGTTCTTCCCGCGAACCATATGCGACTGGAACAGGAAAGGGAGGTAATGACAGTGGCACGTAAAGTGCCCTCCGCCACACACCGTTGGGTGGCTTGCGGAGTATCAATGTAGATGTAGATGTATTTTAGATGTCGGCATTTTGCGGCTAGTCGGTCGGTTGGTGCGAACCAGGGAGGATATCTCCGTGCGTTGCAGTTGGCTGGGTTGGCTGGCGGTCCCTGCACAGTGTCGGAGCGTGTGCAGAGCTGCCTCATCGCTATGAGCTTCATGGCTCACAGACGCAGCACGTCAAAGTTGAGTGGTGTGTTAAGTACCCAAACCACATCCCATCATGGTATGTCATTCGTTTCAGTGGTTTGCTGTTTGGGAGATTTTCCTGTGAGCAACACCGAGTGTTTGTAGTGGTGAAATCGAGCCACTGTGTGGTGGAATTAACTATATTGGTTCACTACAGTTCAAGTGCACCAGCAGAATTTTCTGACTTGGGGCCATTAGTGTTCCAGCTACCTGCCCTGGCCACTGACGTAAATTCAGGCAGTGTTCCTTTTTGGTGAAGTTAACTAGATTACCGCATTTCAAATTCAAGTGTACCAGCGGAATTTTCTACCTTGTGGCTGTTGATTTTACAGTGTTTTATGTACATTAAAGGCCTTCAGCCGTGTATAAGTAAGTCTGAATTCCAGCAAGTGGATATTTACGGAAAGGTTATTGTCGTTGTGTTGTCTTTTCTTTTAGTGCAGTTTCACCCACTTAAAACTTAAGGCTAACGGTTATAGTTTTTTTTTAATTTTTAAGATTAGTTGCAGGCCTTCAGCGCTTTTGACTTTATTCTTAAAATTACCTTTCAAACTTAAACATTGCAGTCTTCTGCCTTTGAAAGGTTATGCTAATTTATTTTAAAATCTTGAAAATTTTACTGTGGGCCTTGAGCCGTTTGTATGGCATCTTCTTTGTTTATTTATCCACTTTTGTCTTGAGGCTTTCAGCCTAGTTGTGATATATATATATACTCCTGGAAATTGAAATAAAAACACCGTGAATTCATTGTCCCAGGAAGGGGAAACTTTATTGACACATTCCTGGGGTCAGATACATCACATGATCACACTGATAGAACCACAGGCACATAGACACAGGCAACAGAGCATGCACAATGTCGGCACTAGTACAGTGTATATCCACCTTTCGCAGCAATGCAGGCTGCTATTCTCCCATGGAGACGATCGTAGAGATGCTGGATGTAGTCCTGTGGAACGGCTTGCCATACCATTTCCACCTGGCGCCTCAGTTGGACCAGCGTTCGTGCTGGCCGTGCAGACCGCGTGAGACGACGCTTCATCCAGTCCCAAACATGCTCAATGGGGGACAGATCCGGAGATCTTGCTGGCCAGGGTAGTTGACTTACACCTTCTAGAGCACGTTGGGTGGCACGGGATACATGCGGACGTGCATTGTCCTGTTGGAACAGCAAGTTCCCTTGCCGGTCTAGGAATGGTAGAACGATGAGTTCGATGACGGTTTGGATGTATCGTGCACTATTCAGTGTCCCCTCGCCGATCACCAGTGGTATACGGCCAGTGTAGGAGATCGCTTCCCACACCATGATGCCGGGTGTTGGCCCTGTGTGCCTCGGTCGTATGCAGTCCTGATTGTGGCGCTCACCTGCACGGCGCCAAACACGCATACGACCATCATTGGCACCAAGGCAGAAGCGACTCTCATCGCTGAAGACGACACGTCTCCATTCGTCCCTCCATTCACGCCTGTCGCGACACCACTGGAGGCGGGCTGCACGATGTTGGGGCGTGAGCGGAAGACGGCCTAACGGTGTGCGGGACCGTAGCCCAGCTTCATGGAGACGGTTGCGAATGGTCCTCGCCGATACCCCAGGAGCAACAGTGTCCCTAATTTGCTGGGAAGTGGCGGTGCGGTCCCCTACGGCACTGCGTAGGATCCTGCGGTCTTGGCGTGCATCCGTGCGTCGCTGCGGTCCGGTCCCAGGTCGACGGGCACGTGCACCTTCCGCCGACCACTGGCGACAACATCGATGTACTGTGGAGACCTCACGCCCCACTTGTTGAGCAATTCGGCGGTACGTCCACCCGGCCTCCCGCATGCCCACTATACGCCCTCGCTCAAAGTCCGTCAACTGCACATACGGTTCACGTCCACGCTGTCGCGGCATGCTACCAGTGTTAAAGACTGCGATGGAGCTCCGTATTCCACGGCAAACTGGCTGACACTGACGGCGGCGGTGCACAAATGCTGCGCAGCTAGCGCCATTCGACGGCCAACACCGCGTTTCCTAGTGTGTCCGCTGTGCCGTGCGTGTGATCATTGCTTGTACAGCCCTCTCGCAGTGTCCGGAGCAAGTATGGTGGGTCTGACACACCGGTGTCAATGTGTTCTTTTTTCCATTTCCAGGAGTGTATATATTTGTAATTGTAACTGTGTGTCTTCAGTCACATGAAATTTATCTTGTTGATTTCAGCCACGATAGATTTGGAGTTTGAAACTTGTAGTTGTAAAAGGTTGGCTATGTGCCGCTTCGATTGTAAATGTGTTATTAAATTACAATAAATTACAGTTTTAAGGTGAAACTGACCCCAACCTTGTTTGGCCCTTTTCCAAAATCCTAATCACCTGTCTTGCCCAGTGAGTTTAGCGGGTGCCTCAGGAGCATTCTTCATCCTCAAACGATTTTTAACAGCATAATTATATGTGTTGGTTGTTTCATTATGCTATTTCTTTATGACTGGAGGAAAAAAGCGATAGATTTAATTACTTTTTACAAGACCTGAATCTTCCATCCAGCAGCGAATGATAAGCAAGAGAAATCCAACCCCTGCAAACTGAACTTTTTATAAATAAACTATATACCTTCTGCTATGCAACTGAATTTCCTGTCATGAGGTCCTTCCTCTCTACCACAGAGCCACTAGTTTGCAGGTAGGAGAGGGGAGGTGGGGGTTGTGGGTTTATCACAGGGTGGGGGGTAACTAATTGATCAATTTAATTAAATAGTCAATCAGATTGATAGAGTAAGAGGGTGCTATTCGAATAACCCATGCCTGAAAGTGTTCATGTGTTCATGCCTGGAAGTTTCCTGAGAGGTTGTGGTTGGTGAGGAGGGGGGAGGAGTGGGGGAACAATAGGTTAAGAACCTGTCAACCAACTTGATGGATTATCCTCAGGAGGTCACAACCTGTTAATGAAAAGAGAATAATAGGTTTTTTTCCCCTGAGGGCATACTTGTCCCTCATGTCGGCTACCCACACTATCAAATTGCGCTAATGCCCCCCTTGCCCTACTACTAGTAACCCCTGTCGTATGTGGAGAGCAATTGGCATTGGATGAACTTCCAAATTATTTCAGGCTCTAACCTGAGTGTTTAACTTTGACACATGGCAGGCTCATCAACCAAGAAAACATAAATTAATCTTAGTAGCAACACAAGAGTCTACTCTTATAGATAAGGTCATGAAACTTTTATTTTATTTTGAAGTAATCACTGTCCTTAAATACTTCAGCGATAAGGATGTGTAAATAATTCATACTTATAAATGAGTTCTTAATTTCGATCTCTATATACACTTTACAGTTTCATTATCTTAGAATGTATTCAACACAACTACGATCACAATGATAAACTGAACTTTCACCACGAAATATTTCTCAAGATTTATTCTAATTAATCGAGTCAGTAAGTTCTAATGATGAAGTGAAGCCTAAGCAAGATCTGTAGCAGAAGTAAGGTTCTTAAAACGGCCATTGTGTCTTTCATAATTGCTAATAGTTTGCAAGTAGAACAAAAATGACTACATTGATGTATCAACCTCGTGCGAAAACTTCTCTGAAATATAACTCGATTGACAATGAAAGATACAAAAATTGCGAAAGGCGATTAAAAATGAAGTGATACATTACAATTCGATCATACATCAGTGGGACGTCTAGTACAGTGATTGACAGGATTGTAACTTGTGCAGTTGCATATCACTCTTGAAACTGGTGAGAGGCTAATTCAAACGTTCCCATGGAATCCATGCACGTAACACCTTTAAGAAATGGTTCAAATGGCTCTAAACACCATGAGATTTATCACCTGAGGTCACTGGTCCCCTAGACTTAGAAGTACTTAAACCTAACAAACCTAAGAACATCACACACATCCATGCCCGAGGCAGGATGCGAACTTGCGACCGTAGCAGCAGCGCGGGTTCCGGACTGAAGCGCCTAGAACCACTCGGCGACAGAGGCCGGCCAAGCATTCTGCTCCACAGTCAGAGCTGATTCGTTTTTCTTCAGCTATACCGTTTCTCCCAAAGTAAAACAATCTTTATTCTTACTGTGAACAATATTGCTCCAAGTTAGCCGTTTCTACTATAATTACGAGTCGCCTATAATTGTTTTATAAGTTTCTTTCCATTTGCATTAGTATTTTTGTTCTTAACGTTGTTTCACCTAGCCCACCATTTCCCCATGTAAGTGAAGTAAGGGCGAGGGGGAGGGGGAGGCTGAGGGAGAGGGCAGTGGCAGAAACAACCTCCTTTTCCACTAATAGAACTTGTCTCCAACTGAGATGCTGAAACAAAATGACAAGAAGACACATCTAGTCTGAATTTAAAAATATTTTCAAAGGTGATGTTAATGGGAGAATTTAAGTAATATAATGATGTCTTCATGAATTGTTTGAAACTAGTGAAAAAATGTGGAGGGACGGCAGAGTTAAAATATTTGAGAAACGATTGTAGAACACTAAAAGCTGAAAAAATAAGCTCTGAGCATGATGGAAGATACATTGACCATTAAAAACAGAGCACTGTACACTTTCATTAAAATAGAAAAAGGACGATCCTGGGACAGTAGCTTGTTGATGAAAAGAAGGGTGGATACGTAGATAGGAGAGTGGTGGTGGTGAAACTGAAGACTGATAAGAGATGGTGACGAGACAAGGTGGTTGTGGGGGTCAAAGAGAGAGGGAGAAGGAGATTAGTGTTTAACGTCTCGTCGACAACGAGGTCATAAGAGACAGAGCGTAAGCTCCGGTTAGGAAAGGGTGGAGAAGGAAATCGCCCATTCACTTTGAAAGGAACCATCACGGCATTTGCCTGAAGCGATTTAGGGGAATCACGGAAAACCTAAATTTGGATGGCTGGACACGGGTTTTAACTGTCGTCCTCCCGAAGGCAAGTCCAGTGCGCTAATCACTGCTCCCCTCGCTGGGTCAAAGATAGAGGGGTAGCTGTAGTGGGATCTATAAACTTTTTCTGGAAAGGGAGTGGGGAGTGACAGAGTACGGGAGAGGGTGGAGGTGTGGTAGGGGAAGAGGATGAGGAGGGAGCCGTTTGGGAGGTGGATATAGTGGAATGGATTCAGTGTTGGTCTGCACAGGTATATGTTGGATCCTGGGAGAGGGAGACGGTTGAAATATCATTGAGGGAGAACTCGGAGGGTGTGCAGGTGGAGGGTTACTGGGATGTGTAGTTAGAGGTGCGGCAGCACATTAGGATTGGAAAGGAGAGGGACACAGTGGGATAGTTATAGTCGAATTTACAGATGGTGCAGATTTTTTGAAGGTGCTCAGTGTGAGTGAAGACAGGTGTTTGCATGTTGTTCCACAGCTTTGTAAAGGTACATATCAGTGACATTTTGGGACTATGTTATCTAAGCGAGCTAAATTAATAACAGAAATTATGTCAGTTTGCTTTTGTCTGGCACTGTTTGCTGTTTCACAATGAACTCATCTGCAGACATGGTAATCTGTAAGTAGGCCGCGCTGGCACATGAGAGAAGCTAGCTTTAACTAGAGCGGATTTTAGATTGTGGTTTCTTAGACCTGTTGTTGGCGGTTCCATTAATTCAAATTACGACCATTAGAAGATGTAAACAGTCCACTCGCTTACGTCATGACACACGGCCGCTCCCGATGGCACATGAATTTTGGGTTGTGCTTGATACGGGACTGATGGGAGAGTACGCAGTACTGGTGAGTCGGTAACTTTTCCCAGGGGGTTACCTTGCGTTTTCACACATGCCTACAGGGTAGAATCTACTGCAGCACCTTTTTCGGACGCTTCTGTGTTCGACAGACCTCCTATATACCATCCTCCCGATCCGTGTGTCGCACGCCCTTAAGCCCAGACCGTCCTAAGTTTGTGATCCCGATGTGCGATGTTGGCTCCTAAATACTTTATATTTGAATCTATTTAACGAGAGTTCTGCTCTTTATTTGTGGACCTTTGTCGTTTTATCATGTTCCTCTGCAACCATACAAATCACATAGGAACGTCGCCTACGTCTGCTGTTTCGCTCTAATTTATCAACTACATTCGAAATCGGCATAGCAGCTAAGTCAATTAATGAAAGCAAGTACTGCAGTTAAGACTACATACTAATTAGGTTCCTCTGAGAGTATGCTGATACAATAGTTCCGTATTCGACAGTCACACATGACCGCTCGCTCGAATAACGTTTCACACCCAAAGACTGGAATTTGCACAGGTCACACCAGTACTCAAGAAACGAAATAGGAGTAATCGGATGAATTGCAGACTCATATCACTGACGTCGATTTGCAGTACGATTTTGAGTTGGAACGTTGTGAGTTACCCGGAGGAAAACAATCTGTTGACATGCAGTCAGCACCGATTAAATAAATAAAGAAATGTCGTTTTTGTGAAACACAACCAGCTCTTTATTATCATGAAGTAATGATTGCTATCGACAGGGGATCTCAAATTAACCGAGCGAGGTGGCGCAGTGGTTAGCACACTGGACTCGCATTCGGGAGGACGACGGTTCAATCCCGTCTCTGGCCATCCTGATTTAGGTTTTCCGTGATTTCCCTAAATCGTTTCAGGCAAATGCCGGGATGGTTCCTTTGAAAGGGCACGGCCGATTTCCTTCACAATCCTTCCCTAACCCGAGCTCGCGCTCCGTCTCTAATGACCTCGTTGTCGACGGGACGTTAAACACTAACCACCACCACCATCTCAAATTAATTCCTTATCATAGATTTCCAAAGGGCTTTTCACACCGCTCCTCACAAGCTATTTTTAAACTAGTTGTGTGCCTATTGAACATCAACACAGCTGTGGCGGCTGAGTCATGATTTTCTGACAGAGAGGTCATCGATCGTAATAAATGTTGGAAAGTAATCGAGTAAAGGAGAAGTGATATCTGTCATTCCTCTAGGAAGTGTTATAGCCCGCCTGCTGTTCCTGCTCTATACAAACGATTTAGGGGACAATCTGAGCAGCCCTCTCACATTTTTTGCAGATAATGCTGCTACATGCCATGTAGGAAAATCAGTACCAGAACAAAAATCAATTGCAAAATGATTTAGACAAGATATCTACATGCTGCTAAATTGGCAGTTGACCCATTTAGGATCGTCGACATGAGTACGAAAAGTTATCGACTAAATTTCGATCACGCGATATGTCACACGCTTCGGTATATCTAGGAATAATAATTACGAAGAACCCCTATTGGAAAATCCACATAGATATTGTGAGGGAAAGGCCAACCATTATCCGTGTTTTATAAACAGAACACAAAGAAGATGCAACAAATGCGGTAAGGAGACTGCGTACATTAGGCTTGACCGTCCTCTCCTAGAGTGTTGCTGTACGGTATGGGATTAATGTGAAGGAGGACTAATGGAAGACATGGAAAATTTCTGACAAGTGCATATCGTTTTCTATTACCGCGAAATAAGTGAGAGAGTGTGTCGGATTACGATGGATATCGTTCAGGCGCCAACTTCGCACGAATCTTCAATCTCCAAGTTTCTCTTTCGAATGTGAAAACATTTTGTTGAAACACATCTACAAAGGGAGAAATGATTATTTTAATAAAATAAGGGAAATCGGAGCTCAAACGGAACTATTTAAGTGTTTGTTTTTCCCGCAAATTGTTCGAGAATGGAACGGTGCAACGACAGAGAAACAGAGTGAAAGTAGTAATTGATCCCTCAGCCGCGCAATTAACTGTGAATTGCAGAGTAGTCATGTACATGTAGATGTCGATCAGTCCGAATGGAAACTCCTTTGATAACTAGTGGTGTTAGCACACTTTTATCGGACTACAGTCTGGCTGTGGTGGAAAGCTGTGACATCAGTTATACAGGATGTTTCAGAAGGTACAGTAAGTATCTTAAGAGGTGGACGTATGTACTAAGTCAAATAAAGCATTACCTACAACATGAGTTAAGTTTTTATTGCTTACAGATTTACTGAAATTAGAATGTAACCCAAAAAAATATCCGCAGGAGACGTCCAGTAAAGGACAATGATTAATTTCCAAATTCATTTTGTTAATTTCCGCAGTCGTCTTCATTCCACTTTAGAATCTTGCTCACAAGACCACCTGCTGCTACTCTGCGGCCGCCTTCGCGTTCTTTTATGAGAACAGCTCTACTCACAAGCCGAAAGACCAAATTGTCATTTCCGTTTACGTTTTCTTAGTTGACTTTGCCTTTCAACCACCCCCACAAGCAAAAATCGAAGGAGTAAGTCCTACGAACCTTGGTGGGCTAGAAATGTGACCATTTCCGTCAATCCACTTCCGGTGAATGTCAGATTTAGACGACGTTTCACCTAATCGAACAGACTGTTTATGTGTCCCGTCATGTTGGTAGTACATACACAAGTTCACAGCCAAAGGAACTTCTTCCAAAAACGTGGGCTCCTCGTTTTCAAGGAGGTCAACATGACGGGGTCGTCCATAAACTATGTACTTCATATTATCGCAGCTATGCGTGTAGATATTTCCGTGTTCAAGGACTGCGTACTACCATCTAAATAATGTTTGTACTTCATCCACACACTGTACGCTTCTGTGAGTTTCAGATGGCATATTACTGCGGGGCACTGCACCAGTAACACGCAGTTCAGCGATAACACGAATAAACACTCACGAATCTCGTATTTTGCCGTATGACCTGCAAGGAGGAGGAGCGTTTACATTGTAAAACCCGCACAAAGTTACCATTTCGACATACTCGACAATTCGTACCCCGGCAAGACCAGAGACAGAACTCAAAAATACAATACTTGAGAGAAACCGAATTAAAGAATTCTATAAAACTTACAATGATGTTCCGTGTGATTCAAAAAGAAACAACAGACTTCAATTGTTAGATTGAAACGCATTTTGCATGTCACTGGACAGAGGAAGGTTCAAAGTTGTGACACAGGTTGTGTTGTTTGTTTGTAGAAACATGGCGGCCACACCACAAGAGGAATCTTTTCTATGTAGGAATTTGTGTTAATCCAAACAACTGTTCGAGTGCAACGTCCATTTCGCTGTCGATTTTGCAAGAATCCCCCTCTGCACAAACAGATTTATGACTGGCAAACAAGATTTTTAGACCTTGGCTGTGTATGCAAAGGGGAGAGCCCTGATCGGCTTTGCACGTCTGATAAAAGTGTCGAGCATGTCCGAATTGCGTTCGCACGGAGCTCTCGGGTCCACAAGTGTGCAAGCGAGGAACTTCAACTTTCTCAAATAACGATGTGTCTTATACTGGAACGATGCCTGCATGTAAAGCATTACAAGTTGCAGTCACTGCAGCAATTTCGTCCCGGCGTCCATAAAGAAACGTCCGAATCTGGTAATTCAGTTTTCCAAGATAGGGCGGAGGACACTTTATTTCTAAACGACAAATCTTTCCAGATGAACTGAGTTTTCATCTATAGGGTAAAGTAAAGTCCTATAAATGTAAGAATTTTGAGTTCGAACATGAAAGAAAGAAACTCACCGAAACTGAATGCGCGTTTTCTGTCGTTTCTGCCCGCAAAGCTATTGAAATCTTTTTTTTTTTTTTTTTTTTTTTTTTTTTTTTTTTTTTTTTTTTTTTTTTTTTTTTTTTTTTTTAGAGGATACCGTGACAAGACTGTCATATCCAGACATGCTGCGAAATTTATTATTTGCTCAACTTCACAACAATTTCAATGAATTCATTTTTATGCATGACAGCGCCCCAACTCACTTTTACGTTCAGGTGCGGCATTCTCGAAACAACACCATCCCACAACAATGGATTGTAGGAGGTTGGCAAAAAGATCTTATTCATTGCTTTTGGTCTCCTAAGTTACCAGACCTGAGAGGGTTGCATAAAAGACCGAGTCTTTTTTCCATCTATGGCAGCTACTGTTCAAGACCTGAGAAATCGAACTGTTGAAGCTGTCGATTCAATAAACAGGCACCTATTTGTTTTATAAATAAAAACGTCTTTTCTTGCTGCTTTCAGGTATATATCTCTGTTTTTGTCAGTTTGGAGAGTAGTCTTGGATAGAATTGTCCGTTGTGTATGCTATGTTTATTCCCTGTATTTGGAAAATTTTGGTGGTCTTATGTGTGAGTTTTTCTTTGTGTCATTGTGTACCATCTCATGTTTTCTATTGTGTTTTCCTGAATATGTTGTCTAGTTGCTATGGGACTTTATTATTGTGGAAGTATTTGGTTCTGTTGTTATGTTGTCAATCGTTTTGAGCTTTCTACTTTCATTTTTCTTTTAATTTTGTTGTTCAGCTTTGTAGCTATGTTACTATTGTACCCATTGTTTTGGGCTATCTGCATTATTATATCCAGTTTCTTTCGATAGTTTTCTTTATTGAGTGACATTGTGCTGAGTCTACACAGCATGTATGGAAGTCCTGCTTGCTTTATGAGTGTAGGTGGTTCATGGATTGGGGGACGATATTCTCACCTGCTGTGGGTTTACAGTACATTTCAAATGTATGCTTATTGTATTACATTTTGATTGTTATATCCAGAAAGTTGATTTGGTTACTGTGTTCCCTTCCATTGGGAATTTTATATTTTTATGTACCCTTTTGATGTCAGTATGTAATTTTTAAATTGTTATTTATTAAGCAGAGCATGTCATCCATATACTAGAATCAGTATAGTATGTTGTATTCTTTTGCTACTATTTTTGTGAACATTATCTGTTCAATGTGGTTTATGAAAATACTTGCTAAGGCTCCTGCCACTGGAGACCCCATTGGTAATCCTTCTTCTTTTAAATAAAATTAATTAATGAATTGCAAATAATTTTGTTCCGATATGAGCCTTACTAAAGTGTTTCCTTAATGTGTTCATCAGGGAGTTGACTATGCTTTCAGGTTCTTGTCTGTTATTCCTAATGATTCTGAGAAAATAAAACATAGTGTGACAAGAAAAGGCGTTTTTATTTACATAACAAATATTTCTGTGCTTTCTGCAGTGGATGGCTTTGCAAAGAAAATCGTTAAACACGGACCTGTAGATTCGTGTGTGGAATGAAATGTACTTCAGTTTCGATGTTTCTCGAGCAAGGCATGGTTCTCATCTTGAGTGTATGATATAGTGTTGGTGCGAAGATAAAACTTAGAACCTTTAAAACAAAGACAAGCCGCATTCCGATAAGGTACAATTCAATTCTAATTAGGTTCCTTTTAGTCATAGGTTATCATACAAATGTAAGATGAAAAGAATTTGTAAATACATAGTTTTGATGATCTGTACACTTCTATAGCGTGGGAGGTGAAATTGGGCTATGTGGTGTCACCGCCAGATACCACACTTGCTAGGTGGTAGCCTTTAAATCGGCCGCGTTCCGGTAGTATACGCCGGACCCACGCGTCGCCACTATCAGTGATTGCAGATCGAGCGCCGCTACACGGCAGGTCTAGAGAGACTTCTTAGCACTCGCCCCAGTTGTACAGCCGACTTTACTAGCGATGGTTCACTGACAAATTACGCTCTCATGTGCCGAGACGATAGTTAGCATAGCCTTCAGCTACGTCATTTGCTACGACCTAGCAAAGCGCCATTGTCATTTGCTATTTATCTTGTGATGCATGTACCGTCAGACCGATGTTTACCAATTATGGATTAAAGTTAAGTATTACAGAAGCTACGTACTTTTTTTACTAGACTCAACTCCTTTAACTGTTCCAGACCTCACGCCAGCCTGCGTGAGCTTAAACGCGTGCCTTTCGGCTACCTCATAGTGGCTTGGCTGTCTCGCCAAGTCACAACAGTTTGGCGACGAGCTAAATCGCGTTCGTATCTCTGCAGACTGATTTACTTGTGTAATGGCTTCGCCACAAACTCCACATGTACTGTCCGAATTTTATTGCTTACAGAATCAGCAGACGCAGGCCTTACTGGATGCCCTTGGACAGCTCGTCCAGGGTCAACGTGCAATGATAAACAATGCGGCAGCCGCCGCTTCACCGCTACCGCAGCCACAACACGCAGTTGCACCACCTTTTCATCCTTTTGATGCGGCACTGGAAAGCTGGACGGAGTGGTCACGCCAATTTGGCTTCCATCTCACCGCCTGCAGAATTCAAGGTAATGGGCAGCAGCCTTTTTTGTTAGCATCCGTAGGCATCCAGACGTACCGTGTGATAGTGAAATTTTTACCCCGACGCGACGTAGCAGCTCTGTCCTACGACGAAATTTTGTCTGCATTACATGCATATTTCAAAGAATCAGTCAATGTAGTTGCAAAAAGGTATACCTTCTTTCGAACAAAACGTACGGCAGGTCAGAATAATAGGGAGTGGGTTGCAACTTTGCAAGGCCTTACTAGGGATTGTGCTTTTGAGTGTCAATGTGGACTCCCTTATTCAGATACTATGGTATGTGATGCAATTGCACAGAACGTTTCTGATGTTCGTATACGGGAACAGATTTTGAAACTAGTCAATCCCTCCCTTCAACAAGTGATGGACATATTGGATCGGCAGGACACACTTGACTTTGCTCAGGCTTCATTTGAAACTTCGCCACCCATGTGTCACGTTAACCGGCCCGCCGGGCGAGCTGCACGGAACAGTAAACAGTCCTCGCGCCCGGCCACGCCAAAGCTGCCTGGCTCTCAGTCACGTGTCCCACGTCGGCAAGCAAATGCAGTGAAATCATGCCCACGGTGTGCTACTAGACATTCGCGTGAGAATTGCCCGTCACGCCAAGCTATTTGCTTTTACTGTAATGAAAAAGGACATGTTCAAAGTGTTTGCCAGAAAAAGCTCAGATCGGACACTCACAACCATACAGGGCCCTTTGCTTCGCACTGAATTCGAACCAAGGATACTCCGGCTCGTGGAACTTCGTCCATGGAAATTCATGTAGTTCATTCCACTCCACCCAGTGCCACTCTCTCTAACAGTGACTGTGTTCATCCCGCATATAGTGTGCATTGACATCGCCGGAAATCCCATCAAGTCGCAAGTGATTCTGTCCCAGTGTCAGTTCACGTTGCACGAGACAGTCGCTCTTGTCGTCAGCAGGACAATAAACTTTTTGTAGACTTGGACATTAACAGCAAGGTGATACCATTCCAGCTCGATACCGGAGCTGCAGTTTCATTGATCAATCACGACACGTACAAACAGCTGGGCACATCTCCGTTGCGTGCCGCAAATGTTAAGTTAAGTAGTTATTCAGGACAAGCGATCCCTGTGTTAGGACAGTGCAGCCTTCTTGCAACATACAAGGGGCAAACAAAACTTGTGTCATTTTACGTCCTTCATTCTTCTTCTGCAGTGAACTTCTTTGGTTTAGATTTATTTCAGTTGTTTAACTTGTCTATAGTCAATCAGGTCCTATCAGTGAACCAGACTGTTTCTTCAGACAGTGTTTCTCGTCTATGTGAAGAGTTTGCAGACATTTTTGCCTCGGTTGCGCTAAGAACTATAAAGCACATTTGGAACTGAAAGTAAAGGCGCAACCGAAATTTTTCAGAGCGCGCAATGTTCCCCACGCCTTGCGTGATGTGGTTGCAAAAACATTACACGACTTGGAATCACAAGGTGTGATTGAACGTGTGCAGGCTTCTCTCTGGGCATCACCCTTAGTAATTTTGCAAAAACCTTCCGGAAAATTGAGACTTTGAGTGGACTTCAAGGCAACAGTGAATCCACAACTAGTGATTGCAACTTTTCCTTTACCCCGCCCGGAAGATCATTTTGACAAACTGTGCCCGGGTAAATATTTTTCGAAGTTGGACCTAGCAGATGCGTACTTGCAAATACCGGTGGACGAAGACTCCCAGCGCGTTTTGGTGGTTAACATGCATCTTGGTTTGTACCGATTCAAACGACTGCCATTCGGGTGTGCATCCGCCCCTGCATTGTTTCAGCAATATTTACAAACTGTTTGTGCGTCGCTCCCTACTGCAGCCAACTATCTGGACGATATTGTGATCTCCGGAAAGACGGAAGAAGATCATTTAGCCAATCTCAGAACATTGTTTCAGGTCTTGCGACAAAATGGTATTCGCTTGCGGAAGGACAAATGTGTGTTTTTTGCTCGTGACTTACCCTGCCTGGGCCATGTACTCAATGCCCAAGGCATACATCCCAGTCCAGAGCACCTCTGTGCCATACAAGACTTGCCTTCGCCGCAGAAATTGAAGCAGCTACAGAGTGTGCTGGGAAAAATCAATTACTACCATAAGTATGTGCGCCACGTCTCTTCCATTTCAGCTCCGCTTCATCGCTTACGCCGTAAAGGTGTTCTGTTCGTCTGGACGACAGGATGCGAACGCGCCTTTCGCCAGTTGAAATCGGCGTTGCTTTCCAATACTTGCCTTACGCTATTCGATCCCCAGAAACCCCTTTTGTTGTTGGTAGATGCATCGGATTTCGGGATCGTTGCTGTGCTTGCGCACAAAGATGGCTCGCACGATCGCCCTATTGCCTTTGCGTCCAAATTGCTCTCGTCTGCGCAAAGAAATTAATCACAGATCGAGAAAGAAGCATTGGCTCTCGTCTTTGGTGTTACAAAGTTTCATGATTTCTTGTATGGTCGTCACTTTCCATCACCACAGACCACAAACCTTTGACATCGCTTTTCCATCCGAACAAGCCTGTACCTCCAAGTACAGCGCATAAATTCATTCGCTGGTCTATTTTCCTCTCGCAGTACCGCTACGATAACTTGTATCGGTCCACTGCTAAGCACGGAAACGCCGATGCGTTGTCCCGTTTGCCTGTTGCTGAGGATAGAGCATTCGATTCTTCTGAACTTGCTTGCATGTTCATTGATGCGGAAACCGATGACGTGGTCGAATCGTTTCCGATTGATTTTCGTCGTGTAGCTACAGCCACAGCTGCTAACCCTGTCCTTGCTACCGATCTGCGTTCCATTGCTACGCAATGGCCCTTGTCAAAGTCACGGATCGGGGATCCGTTGGTTCGCCGATTTTTTGCTCACAAGGAGAGACTTTTTGTACGACGTGGTGTTTTGCTGTTGCGTTCTGATAATGATCAGTCCAGGGTCGTGGTCCCACGTTCGTTACAGTCCTCTGTCTTACGGCTTCTCCACCAAGGCCATTGGGGTATAGTGCGAACGAAACAACTTGCTCGTCAGCACTGTACTTGGTTCGGAATCGATGCTGCGATTACACAAATGTGCTCTTCTTGCATGGTGTGTGCCGAACAACAATCCAACCACCGCGGAAATTCTTTGCATGGCCAAAAGCCACTTCCCCTTAGCAACGCTTACACATCGATTTTGCTGGTCCATTCTGGAATGCTCAGTGGTTGGTTGTTTTCGATTCATTCAGTACTTTTCCTCTTGTTGTCCAGATGTCTTTCACGACGTTGTAACGTTCTACACTCGGGCGTACGTTAACTCTTTAAAACCTGTACTATGGTGAGTTGACGGGCTTCACCTTATAACAAAGGAATTTAGTAAATATGTTGACAGTGTGTACCTGAATGGGGGCAAAACCAGACTTTCACCCACTCAGTAACAACAATGATACGTCAAGCAAGTATAAAGTGCAACTTCACGTTAGGACGGACAAGAAACATACACTGCAGATGCTACCAATTGTTAATAATACGATCGCCAGCCTAATTAGGCACTAAGTGAGTTTTTCCTTGTACAAGTGGATGTACATACAAGCATAACAACACGTAGTAATACTGCATTATATGGTAAATTTTAGAACCAGAAAAATTTACTGAACTAATACTTTCATTTTCTGTACTAATTAGGACAAGCTATAAATACACAACATTACACTACAATGATTACTACAAACTCCTTAAACATCTTTCTAACATAGATAGATCTGCAGGTAATTCTTATTAACATAAACTTTAAATCTGCATTTCGGGACACTCGGATTGCACAACATGTGGAAAGGACCCTGTCTAGGTTAGTGATAAGGATAATTAATTGCTAGGACAATTCTGGTAAAAGTTAAGTTGTCGTTGAACAGTCAGGAACAAAATTAACACTGGTCCACACGAATACAATTCTAAAGACTCATCTTGTTCGTGTCGATGCGGCGGTTGGCGGACGGCGAGATGGCGAGGCGCACAGCACACATACAATCACAGCTATGGCTCTTGCTGTATAGGTACTTTGCTTCTTCTTAGAGTCGCAATCCTTTTCAATTCAGTGCCTATAAAATATAGCCATGCTGTATTGTCGTCGGAAACGGCACATCCGAGGCTCAATGAAACCACTTTTTCCAGGATAGCCTCCTCGATCCGGAACGTGTTCCTCAGACCGATGCCCAACTCCGACTGTATTGCTGAGCCCGTTATGCCGTGCCGCGCCCGTGTGCATTTTCCCGCGCTCGCCTGCCATCCACCCTTTACCGCTCCCTTACAGATAGGGTATTCACCAAAGGTTTTACATTCCACATATCCTAATACATTGCCTACGTATGGACCAGGCGCACAATTATAATTTTAAACATGTTACAATAGATTCCACATGTGTTACACTTCAATTATGTTATAGCATTTCTTGAAATTTGACATAAATATTAATATTCACATCGAAAGTTGCTTACATTTTCTTTAACATAATGACACGAAAAGAAAAAGAAATGAAATCAAAACATTGCTTACATTAATTCATCGAAAATCAGAAGAAAATTTATTATATGTACAGTTGTTGTTGTTACAACGTCATCTCCCACCACCCAAGCGCTATCCGCTATCTTTTGCATTGAAGGTCTTCCACAGACTATTGTTTCCGACAATGGCCCACAATTCATGTCCGCAGAGTTTCAGTCATTCTGCAAGACCAATGGTATTCAACATCTGACGTCCGCGCCGTTTTCGCCACAGTCAAACGGTGCCGCTGAACGATTGGTCAGGACTTTCATGTCACAGATGTTGAAGCTGAAAGAGTCGCATTCTCGGGAGGACGCGTTATTGCTCTTTTTGTCCTCGTATCGCTCTCGGCCACGAGATGGTCGGTCGCCGGCTGCGTTGCTTCACGGTCGCCCTCATCGCAACTTGATGTCTTTGCTGCATCCGCCGCATCAGGTTCCTGTGCAGCGGCAGACACCTGCTTTTGCCCCAGGCGACGTTGTCTACTACCGCAACTATCGAGGTTCACGGCGTTGGCTTGCAGGGCGCATTCTTCGCTGCCTCGGCCGCGCTATGTATCTGGTTTTGGGGGCCTCTGGTGAGGTGCGTCGGCATCTCAATCAGCTGCGCCTCTGTCGTCGCACGGGAACTGCCGCTCCCCGTCTGCTTTCAGCGACGGTGCCGTCCGGTCAGCGCCCTGGGGACCCATCTACTGGCTCGCCTCATCCCCAGGTGTTACCGACGCTGCCTTCCATTTTGCCCCATGGCGACGCGCCGCCGCCTGTTCTCCCGCCGGCGACGCCCGCAGTGGACGCGTAGCTACAACCGCCGGGCGCCTCCCTGGGTCACGCGCCGCCGATCGCTTCCCGTGACCAGTTGTCCTCCGACATGGATCTGTTGCCTGCTCCGGACCACATGGCGTCTTCGCCCTTCGGGTGCCCCGGCCCGATGGAGGTCGACCCTTCGACCCCTCCTGTCTGTCTACGGGCGCATACACCGCATGTTGGCGTGCACCCTGGACTAGGTTTTCAGGCGTTTCCTAGCTCCCCTCAGGCCGAATGGTAGGGTGCGGGTGGCACAGCCTCGCCTGTTGTTAGGCTCCCCACCTCGTCGCATACGCCAACATGGGGTCCTCTCCACGGCGGGCGGAAGCTTTGTACCACAACCGTCCGCCAATTTGCGGGGGAGGAATGTGGTGTCACCGCCAGACACCACACTTGCTAGGTGGTAGCCTTTAAATCGGCCGCGGTCCGGTAGTATACGTCGGACCCACGTGTCGCCACTATCAGTGATTGCAGACCGAGCGCCGCAACACGGCAGGTCTAGAGAGACTTCCTAGCACTCGCCCCAGTTGTACAGCCGACTTTACTAGCGATGGTTCACTGACAAATTACGCTCTCATTTGCCGAGACGATAGTTAGCATAGCCTTCAGCTACGTCATTTGCTACGACCTAGCAAAGCGCCATTGTCATTTGCTATTTATCTTGTGATGCATGTACCGTCAGACCGATGTTTACCAATTATGGATTAAAGTTAAGTATTCCAGAAGCTACGTACTTTTTTTACTAGACTCAACTCCTTTAACTGTTCCAGACCTCACGCCAGCCTGTGTGAGCTTAAACGCGTGCCTTTCGGCTATCTCATAGTGGCTTGGCTGTCTTGCCAAGTCACAACAGGCTACATTTCTGACAGTAACAAATATAGTGGGGCGCTCACATCTCTTCTTGTAGGGGGTGAAATTTGCTAGTCATAACCGCAATCATAATTAAAAATTCAGCGATGTAACTTCACAACTTGAATTTAGAAGAAAAAATGACTGGAGCATCAACACTCTAAATAAAAACTTACCTCTACAAACAGCTGTATATCTGCAACCAATAAGAACTGAACACACGTTACACACGTTGTTTTATTCGAATTAGTTTATGGTACCATCTCCTAAAATATTTACTGTTTCTCCTGAAACATCGCTTTCAACCATTTAATTAGTTCAAGTGACTTTTCCTCCGGGGGTGCCAGGTTCTCCAATGTTGAACTGCTGGTGCATGCTAGTATGGCACTCCAATGTATAAGCTTACCTACAGTTCATATGATCATCCTAACAAATTATCACAACACATATGAAATGTATCTATAGTTGTGATGAAAAATGTTATGTCCTAAAGAACGATACAATCTTTCAGTTTCATCATCTGACTATACCTCAGGAATATAATTGCACAAATACATACATTTTAAGGCACAGCAAATATTTTCTCAAGTAGCTACAACACAAAGTTAGTGAAACCTATTTTGTGAAAACATGAAAAGCGTGGAAGAATTCCAGGACGTTTTCACTGAGCGTATAAGTAACACTGCGTAGATATGACCATATTATCTGATATTAAAACTAAAATTGATGATATGCAAAAATTAAGTTTCGTAACCAGTATTTGCTACTGTGCATAATGATTTAGTTGTTAATATCATCACTGAATGAACTCTCATTGAAATTAAAGTGCTGCATTTGTTTCACAGTATCGAGATTCAGCTCTTCCGTCGTTTTCGGGAATGGCGCCTTTAAAAGAACAGGGTCAATGGTCTTCACTATACTCATTCCAAGTGAACTTTTATTTAGTTTCTAAGAAGCGTGAAATGTTAATATTTTCTATCATTCTTTTAATATTATCATACTATTACGTTTTTACTGGCATCTGAGAATGTCAAAATAGCTATATAAATAAATAAATAGAGAATAGTTGAGACTATACTGTTTTCATAGTTGGAATCAGTAGGGCACTCGTAAAGTGTACACCACGTTAAGAATATTTGCTCATGAATATTAATAGCAAATCGTTGGATGGACAGTTACAGCATTACAGCATTTGTGTTATTGTAATGTACTGAGACGTAAAGTTTGCTCACACTCAGCAAATTGCCACCAGTAATATATGCGAGGTGGTAATGTGCTACTGTCTCACTTCACAGTTTTACAGGCATATGAAGATCGTAACAAAAATCGTGACATCGAAAACGGATACTAAATTGTCGACTGAATTCTTAATTTGCGAAGTGAGTGCCTTCATATTTGTCGCAACTGTTCGTGTGAATTCAGTTTGTTAATTTAGCGTAAAAGCAAATGCTGTGTCTACAAGCTTAATGTATAGGAGTAAATTCCCACCGCAGGGCGCTATGTAACTTCCTAATTTAGTGGGACCAGCGACGCTGTGAGTGAAAACAGTTTAATTAGTGTGTAAATGGACATTAAACACAGAAATGGTTACTTGCTTTATGACAGCAAGGTGTGTGGCAGATGCAACAAGTTGCAAGCAGTTTAATTGGTAGTGAGACGACTTTAAAGTACAAATTATAGTCAGAAAAATTGGCGAAAAGTTCTGAAAATTCATATGAAAATGTGCAAAAATGTGCTGAGAAAAATTACATTATCTGGATATGAACCAGCTACATTAGCCTTCGTTCCATACACTATCACACTTGATCACATATATCATTTCAATGTTTTTGACATTAAGTCGCTGGCTCTTTTGGTTTCGTACCTCCTTATACACGTAGAATCGGCACTCGATATCTACATACGCTGATGGAACGTATCTTGTGAGCAACCATAAGGGAAGTACAGTCAAAGTTGCAAATCTTTCCACATCTGGATTCTTCCTCAAATTTAATTCGAATATGTCTTCAGCAAATCAGTCAACAATGTCCCTAACACACTTCAGTTTCTTCTACTCTTTATCCTTCCTCCATACCTTCTTATTCCAAACGCTGAATCAAATCAGGCAAATACATTTATTCATACACTGCAAACAGTTCCCAATCTAGGTCTTTGTTGGTGAGAAATGGTTGGCCTGCTTCATGGCTGGTGCGTCCACTGAGTCTAGCGCAAATATGAAGTGTATGATTTTATCAAAGCTATCGTCGTAACCAAGTACTCAACCTTGTCGTCATTTTTTCGTTTTCGTCGTTCTCTAGTTGCTGCGAAATTTCTGGATGTGAGTTCTGTTTATGCAACTAAATGAAAGGCAGTTGGTTTCTGCCATACACATTTCACTTCTTTTATTTGTAATGCATCTTCTGTGGCCTATAATATACCTTCCTTTTTACAAATATAATAATCATACTATGTAGTAGTTACAATATGTTATTATACTAAATTTTGTCATGTTTTCCTGTTTCTTCTCAGATTACAACAAACTTTTCTAGCATAAACATCGTGATGTTAAATTATCATTTGGTTTTACTTACCATCTCCTGTATTGTTTTTCGTTATTAGTCCATATGTGTGGTCCTGGTGAGGTGTTCATTCGGCCTTCATCCTAAAGCTAGCCAACTTCCAGTGTTTTTCACCCATATTTACTATAACATATCACTTGCAGTGTTCATTTTGTGATGTATGTGTGTGTGTTTAAAGAGTGTAGTGTTCCCAACTGTCACTGTGTGTTTATCTTCCACCTTTTGTTTTTGTTGTGTGTGTGGTTTCATACATTCCTTTATTCTGTTGAGGCCTGTTATTAATTTCATGAATGCACCATCATACCAAGTGGCAAAACACATGAACAAGATCGTAATCCAGCATTATGAAATGAAGAACAGAACGGTGGAAAACACAAATGAACACACAACATACACTTTCCACAAACCACATCACTCATCTCTTTCGAAACAGACAACATGTACGCCTTGATATCCCCTGCAGCCACAGTGTAACTAATTGAAGAAAACTTACTGACATACAACAAACTACCTGCAGAAAATATTAATGAAATAATGAAAAGCCTCAAAACAATCACATCCAAAAACTACTTCCAATTTACATTTTCATCAACCACACGGAAAACGCAATCTTCAGTACAGTCATCACAAAGAGAGAATACACAATCATGTACTGGTACAGATATGGAATGACATCATCTGTGTGGTAGACGAACCAACAGAGAAAAAATATGAACATCATAAGACATAACCAGTATACACAAAAATAATCAATTTACTGTGAAGAAAGAAACACAAGAACAAATACATTTCTTGGATATTAGAACAAGGAGAGGCAGCAATGAGCACAGATTTGACATTTCAGAAACCAAGAGCCACACATACATCTATGTATGCATCATCCAACTACCTATAGAATCAAAAACAGCGGTCCTACGACACGTTACACAGAGTAAATAATATACCATTCAGCAGAGAAAACAATGAAAGAAAGTACAAACAGTACAACTCATAGCCACAAACAATGTTTGCAACACTCATATAGTAGAAAGACTCCATCCAAAAACAGTAACACAACTAAAGAAAAATGAAAACAAGCAGGGAACACAAATACCAAAGAACCCCACAGAAACTACAGCACACACAGAAACACAAAACAATAACACTTATGACATGACCAACAGAAGGAAATGCTACACTTCAACATACGTCTATAAATCAACATACAGGATAGCAAATACAATAAAGAAACAGGGACTACACAGGTTACTGAACAAGAAACCCACTCCACCCACATGTACAAACAACAACAGAAAAACCAGATAAATACCAAATAGCAGATGTATACCAGCTAGAATGCTAAGACATGATAATTATTAGAGTAATCAATCACAATGACAAACTCCTAGCATTACAAGAAAACATTCACATACACAGGGCCCTCGCTATGAAAAAGAAAGTAATTAATGACCAAATTAATATGAGGACTACCTCCCTGATCATCTTAGCCATAAAAACTATAACAAACAGAAATCTGAAACATAACTGGAGTATATAATTAATTAATATTTCTCTCCCCCTCCTTTCTCGTTCTCTCTCTCTCTTTATATACACTCCTGGAAATGGAAAAAAGAACACATTGACACCGGTGTGTCAGACCCACCATACTTGCTCCGGACACTGCGAGAGGGCTGTACAAGCAATGATCACACGCACGGCACAGCGGACACACCAGGAACCGCGGTGTTAACCGTCGAATGGCGCTAGCTGCGCAGCATTTGTGCACCGCCGCCGTCAGTGTCAGCCAGTTTGCCGTGGCATACGGAGCTCCATCGCAGTCTTTAACACTGGTAGCATGCCGCGACAGCGTGGACGTGAACTGTATGTGCAGTTGACGGACTTTGAGCGAGGGCGTATAGTGGGCATGCGGGAGGCCGGGTGGACGTACCGCCGAATTGCTCAACACGTGGGGCGTGAGGTCTCCACAGTACATCGATGTTGTCGCCAGTGGTCGGCGGAAGGTGCACGTGCCCGTCGACCTGGGACCGGACCGCAGCGACGTACGGATGCACGCCAAGACCGTAGGATCCTACGCAGTGCCGTAGGGGACCGCACCGCCACTTCCCAGCAAATTAGGGACACTGTTGCTCCTGGGGTATCGGCGAGGACCATTCGCAACCGTCTCCGTGAAGCTGGGCTACGGTCCCGCACTCCGTTAGGCCGTCTTCCGCTCACGCCCCAACATCGTGCAGCCCGCCTCCAGTGGTGTCGCGACAGGCGTGAATGGAGGGACGAATGGAGACGTGTCGTCTTCAGCGATGAGAGTTGCTTCTGCCTTGGTGCCAATGATGGTCGTATGCGTGTTTGGCGCCGTGCAGGTGAGCGCCACAATCAGGACTGCATACGACCGAGGCACACAGGGCCAACACCCGGCATCATGGTGTGGGGAGCGATCTCCTACACTGGCCGTACACCACTGGTGATCGTCGAGGGGACACTGAATAGTGCACGGTACATCCAAACTGTCATCGAACCCATCGTTCTACCATTCCTAGACCGGCAAGGGAACTTGCTGTTCCAACAGGACAATGCACGTCCGCATGTATCCCGTGCCACCCAACGTGCTCTAGAAGGTGTAAGTCAACTACCCTGGCCAGCAAGATGTCCGGATCTGTCCCCCATTGAGCATGTTTGGGACTGGATGAAGCGTCGTGTCACGCGGTCTGCACTTCCAGCACGAACGCTGGTCCAACTGAGGCGCCAGGTGGAAATGGCATGGCAAGCCGTTCCACAGGACTACATCCAGCATCTCTACGATAGCCTCCATGGGAGAATAGCAGCCTGCATTGCTGCGAAAGGTGTATATACACTGTACTAGTGCCGACATTGTGCATGCTCTGTTGCCTGTGTCTATGTGCCTGTGGTTCTGTCAGTGTGATCATGTGATGTATCTGACCCCAGGAATGTGTCAATAAAGTTTCCCCTTCCTGGGACAATGAATTCATGGTGTTCTTATTTCAATTTCCAGGAGTGTATATATACATATATATATATATATATATATATATATATATATATATATATATATATATATATATATATATATATATAACGAATCCCACATCACGGTTAGCGATCGCCTCTTTTATTTTTTTCTATAACGTTCTCAATGATTGGCCATATGCTGCTTTTTCCTTGGGTCCTCTCTGATACTCACGTTTCTGTGCACTTCTCAAGAAGTTACTTGAAGGCAGAGTTATTTACCTTGTGGACTGAAATTCCTGACCAGATTAATGCCACGGCAAGATACGCAATAAACTCATTCAGTGATCGTTGTTTTTCAGATCCTGAAATGAAAGCGTGTACCAGAGTAGTTTACCTACGTTTCGACTAGTGAAGTTCAGTGTTATTTAATTGTGTGTTGTTCTGGGTGTGCAGCCTTATTCTTTTACGCTTTTCATCGATTACAATATTTCTCTCACTGCCTGTACATCACAGAGTGATACCATTAGTTCTGATAAAATGAGTCTTCAGTTTCTCTGAAAGTGTACGCAACTTCTCCTTCTTAACCTTAGACATGATTATCTTGTGAAAAATCCATTGTGGTAAAACTCTAACGAGCCCAAAAAGATAGAACACAGTAGATAGATGGGAACGATTAGATTTACTCCAGCACTAATTGAATATAGTATTCACCAGCTGAGGCATCTTTTTTTATGTAATATCACAGCTGCTACTTGACTGTTGTTACTAAGGAAACTCGTGGTTGCCATTGAGTATCATTAAGTCGTGTCGCTTTCAATAAATTATACTTTAATATTTACTGACAATTGCTGACATCTGATTAAACAAAGTCTTAAAATCCTGAAGCGAAAAAATTTATGTCTGATGTACAAAAAAGGGAAACAAAAATGGGGAAAAGGTGTTTAAGCATGGAAAGAAGGGGAAAGGAGGAGAATGTTGCAATCTGACATAAAGGTGCTACAAACTGTGTTTATTTTGCTTGAGTTCATGATCCCAAATGTATATATTTACCTCTCTGTATGAAAATAGCTACATTTTTGGGGAGATTATAACATCCACAATAAATATTTTTTTATTACCAATGGAATATGAACATGTGGAAAATTACATAACTCAATAATATTCATTCAATTATGTAATTATTTCTTAAAAAGATGATAATTATGTAAAACAGACACAATATTTGTTTCACATTCTTTGTTAATCTATGTCATTCTTTTCTTTTGTTTTGTGCCCTTTTGTCATCTTCTTCTGATGTACGTCGCCGACGCAAGACACAAATCGATTTGAGGTCTGTTGAATGAAAAACATTTAATGTAAAATTATTGTAGTTTTATGTTCATTTGCTGGTAAAAACAAACAGAGCCAAATGCGTTAAAACTATTTATGATTAATTATTGAAAACTCACTTCCTCTTTTAATTATAATTTTAAATTAATTGTTTTATCATAGCTGCAAGAAGCATAGCTATTGTTAGTTGCAATTATATAGCAACTTCGTCTGTACTTCTAGTTGAAAATAGCATGGGTTTGTGTTAAACTAATTTGCAAAACAATTTAATAATTTTTATATTGGTGGCATCAATTTAAATGATAATTATTTATTGAGCAAAGGAAAATCTTAACTAAAAAAGAAATCCTCTATCTTTTGTTGGCCACCATCTCAACTTCTATCACAGGGACAAATTTAAATTACTTGAAACTGCAAACAATATTCCGATGTGTAAGAAATAAATGTGCACCAGTGGTACTGAACTCTATTAATAAAAGAAAAAATTAATCGAATCTGACTGCATTTTCTAAGAACAGTGCTGATGGTATTTATTGTTCAACAAGATTTCATTGTTGATGTATGAGGCCAAAATTAAAATCTGCACACGAATCACAGAGAAAAATATTTATGGTAGCATACGCCAGTGTTGTGTGTGAGTGGTATTCTGTGGTTCCTTTTCATGATCAATTTGCTAAGAATAATTAATCCATCGAAGACAAAAATTATAAAAGCTCTGATGTACGATATGTAATTTTAGTGATATGAACACAACTTACAGTCAAAATTATTACACTATGTCAGTAGGAATTATTGTGCAATTTGAACAAAATAATTATCCGGGAGAAGTTGTAGTATGAATAATGCATTATACACGTGTATAATATTGTCAGTAGCATTTACAAAATCAAATCAATGCAACTGCTAAAAAAAAAAAAAAAAAAAAACAGAGTGAATTCAAACTGCAGAATACCACAGAGTATCGTATCATCCATATTCATTGCATTTGTTATTTGTCCATGTTGATGATAAACAATAACTGCCACACGGTGCTGCACCTTTCTTCATTAGTTAGTATTATACGTGCTGTCCAACGCTCATATACATACAGCGTTAAGAAAAATTCATGTACTTGGACTTCGCAGCATGATTCAAAAATGTATCTCACAATATTTCTACCTTTGCATTTTCCGGTGGTAAATGGACGATAGATATTGGTAATTTGGCAACACTGTTATCACTTGAGCCAATGGCCTTGTTGCAGTGGTATCACCGGTTCCTGTCAGATCACCAAAGGGCTTGGCTAGCACTCATATGGGTGACTGTTCAGTCTGCCAAGCGTTGTAGGCAAGTTGGGTGGACACAGCCCTTGTGAGGCAAACACAGGAGCTACTTGACTGATAAGTAGCTGCTCCAGTCATGAAAATTGCCAGTGGCCAGGAGAGCAGTGTACTGACCACACACCCCTTCATATTCGCATCTAGTGACACTTGTAGGTTGACATTGACATGGTAGTCGCTTACTACCATTGGGGTCTTTCGAGGCCTGTTCAGGTGGAGTTAATTACTCACATGCACTGTAACTACTTCTGTCAGTGTATGGAAGCAGTAGTAGGTGTGTACATTGAGCACAGTAGTAACATTCTGAATCAGTGATATAAGAAAACTGTAAATATATTGTCTGAAAGCATTGAGTGTGCTAACTCTTAGTGTTGGATGGCTGATCATGAATTTGATTTCATATGTATATTTAAATTCACTGTCTGTGTGTGCATATTTTATATCTCAGTGTGGTGAGTATATCCACATACTGCTGCTATCGAGATAATGCAATTTTCGTGAAAAAATTTCAAAGCCACTTACTATTTCACTTGTACAACCAAGACAAAAAAGGACAAAACTTTTCCTAACGAACGCCTTCCACTCAGTGATGACCAACTCGCTCACTGAGCTGCAGACCTCTGTCCTCCTGAACATCGGCGCGTCATGGAGGCCTGCTTCTGAGTTAACAGACTACTCCTTTAATTTGGGCTCAAACACATCATT
Organism: Schistocerca piceifrons; assembly: GCF_021461385.2. Classification (NCBI taxonomy): domain Eukaryota; kingdom Metazoa; phylum Arthropoda; class Insecta; order Orthoptera; family Acrididae; genus Schistocerca; species Schistocerca piceifrons. Next base: position 205,393,537 of record NC_060144.1, read on the forward strand.
CTCCTCTTAGAACAGGTCTTAAAACCCACTTGGGAGATGACAATGAATTGTTCATAAGCGAAGACAAAAAATGATTCGTGTAATATAACATATATAAAACTTCTCGAGATAATAGCCGCATTCTTCGATCAAATATCTTTATAGAGTTTGACAGAGTACAGTAGCTTGCAGCTTGTATATATAGTTGATATTTGATAAACAAAGTTGAATCAAATTAAGTCATTTTAAACAGTTTATTTTGGATGAAAATACATTATTTTCTTTGCATTAATTGGTTTATTCGAGTACCCAAAGTGTAAAAAACACAAAAACGAATATTTTACGTGAAAAATGAAGTATATTCCAGCAATGTTGTGAATGGAAACAACCTCAGCACCGACTCTAAAAGACTTAACAACTACACTCCGGGAAATGGAAAAAAGAACACATTGACACCGGTGTGTCAGACCCACCATACTTGCTCCGGACACTGCGAGAGGGCTGTACAAGCAATGATCACACGCACGGCACAACAGACACACCAGGAACCGCGGTGATTGCCGTCGAATGGCGCTAGCTGCGCAGCATTTGTGCACCGCCGCCGTCAGTGTCAGCCAGTTTGCCGTGGCATACGGAGCTCCATCGCAGTCTTTAACACTGGTAGCATGCCGCGACAGCGTGGACGTGAACCGTATGTGCAGTTGACGGACTTTGAGCGAGGGCGTATAGTGGGCATGCGGGAGGCCAGGTGGACGTACCGCCGAATTGCTCAACACGTGGGGCGTGAGGTCTCCACAGTACATCGATGTTGTCGCCAGTGGTCGGCGGAAGGTGCACGTGCCCGTCGACCTGGGACCGGACCGCAGCGACGCACGGATGAACGCCAAGTCCGTAGGATCCTACGCAGTGCCGTAGGGGACCGCACCGCCACTTCCCAGCAAATTAGGGACACTGTTGCTCCTGGGGTATCGGCGAGGACCATTCGCAACCGTCTCCATGAAGCTGGGCTACGGTCCCGCACACCGTTAGGCCGTCTTCCGCTCACGCCCCAACATCGTGCAGCCCGCCTCCAGTGGTGTCGCGACAGGCGTGAATGGAGGGACGAATGGAGACGTGTCGTCTTCAGCGATGAGAGTCGCTTCTGCCTTGGTGCCAATGATGGTCGTATGCGTGTTTGGCGCCGTGCAGGTGAGCGCCACAATCAGGACTGCATACGACCGAGGCACACAGGGCCAACACCCGGCATCATGGTGTGGGGAGCGATCTCCTACACTGGCCGTACACCACTGGTGATCGTCGAGGGGCACTGAATAGTGCACGGTACATCCAAACCGTCATCGAACCCATCGTTCTACCATTCCTAGACCGGCAAGGGAACTTGCTGTTCCAACAGGACAATGCACGTCCGCATGTATCCCGTGCCACCCAACGTGCTCTAGAAGGTGTAAGTCAACTACCCTGGCCAGCAAGAACTCCGGATCTGTCCCCCATTGAGCATGTTTGGGACTGGATGAAGCGTCGTCTCACGTGGTCTGCACGCCCAGCACGAACGCTGGTCCAACTGAGGCGCCAGGTGGAAATGGCATGGCAAGCCGTTCCACAGGACTACATCCAGCATCTCTACGATCGTCTCCATGGGAGAATAGCAGCCTGCATTGCTGCGAAAGGTGGATATACACTGTACTAGTGCCGACATTGTGCATGCTCTGTTGCCTGTGTCTATGTGCCTGTGGTTCTGTCAGTGTGATCATGTGATGTGTCTGACCCCAGGAATGTGTCAATAAAGTTTCCCCTTCCTGAGACAATGAATTCACGGTGTTCTTATTTCAATTTCCAGGAGTGTAGTAAGCGAATGGTACAGCCAGACTGTGAAGTGAAATGGAGCAAAAACAAAAAGTTGCGATCTTAATAGCTAGAGGCAGTGTACTGAAGAGCTACATCAGTGCATGCTTCCAGCTATGGTCAGTCGAGTTAGAACTCTTGTAGAAGCAGGAGCTACTCTTTTTTGTTCAGCTGAGCACCGCACAGGACGCAGAAAAGTAACTTTACAGAAAGATGCCTTTCACTCATTTAAAATTCCATTTCTTTTTTGCTTCATAAAGCGACTTCAGAGACCAATTTAAACAAGTTGTTATTGTACAAATAACTTTTCCTAATTTTCACACATTTATTTATCGATAAACCTTGAATAAAATATTAAACATTAAATGATACAGTTTCAAGCAGCAAAGGTGATTGACACCCTTGTACTATCTGTATCTAATCAACAGGACTTTTTTCATAATTGTGTGCAGTGGTCCAGTGATGGTAATAAATGTTAAAACCGTTATCCTAGAAAACCACATCCACATAACAATCAAATATATAGATTCAAAGATTTTCATAATCATATTCTGAATATGTATAAAACTACTAATGAAAGAGTGCAGATATTTATGTTTAAGCCTGATGAAATGGATTGCATTGGAAAGTTTGAGATATTTAACAAATGTTGCAGAGGTAAAAATTTACCTTACAAGTATATATTGCAAAGATAATAGAGTTGTTAAATATTGATCATCAAATAAAAGTATGTAATACAAAATCTAATATTAATTTATGGCTACGCCGCCGGCGGAGGGTATTTAAATCAGCCGCCGCCGCGACCGAACCCAGTTCCCCCTGGGCAGCCATAGTGTACGGATCTCCGCACCGGCACGTTCACAGGTGCTCAGTCCGTCAGTTCACCTGATGATGGCGACATGTATGAGCGCCGAAATATTGTGCCCATTGGACGCTGTAGACCGGCAGTACACCCGTGGATATTTTGATTATCAAATACGCCGGGAGAAATTCAAGAATCACAGATTTAGAACAATTTACAACATACATTTTGGAAAAGTGAAAAATGTGGAAAGGGATAAGTAAACACAGTAATTAAAAATGGCCATTCGATATTCATCTACCAGGATATAATTATTGTGACACAGGTGACAAATTAGATGAAATACTAGCATTCTTAGTATCATCATATTACTGTAGTATATGCAGAAGACATATAACAACGAAAATAGACAGATGTAAAACAGAAGAAAATGTGTGTATATTATGCAACAGTGAAGAATACAATACAACAGAAAATAAGACATACTGTGAAGACCATAATACATACTGTCACAAAGAAGAATGTTTAAGCTGTCATCAATCTTTTTTTGGTACAGTGTATAAATGTGAAGAATGCAAACAAATTAGTTTAAGATCTGAGGACATAGATGTGGTTTTGAAAAATGTCGAAATTGTCTTATTGAAGTTCAAATTAAAAATCATAAATGTTACATGCTAAATAAAGAAAAAGGTGACGAATGTGGATTAAAGATAATTGATAATGAAGGTAAAAAGTATAATATCATTGGATGTCAGAAATGTAGTAAAACTCTTATATTGTTAATGGTGAAAATGAAAACCATGAATTACAGTGTTTCAAATGCTATAATGTAGTTACAGCTGAACAATTTGAATGTTGTGAAGATGCTGACCCAATGAAAATTAACAGTTGCTACACAGAAAGCTATATGTGGTTTGTTTATGAAGCTCAACAAGAGACAAGAATACATATTCCAAATCTCATAATAGTTCACAATTTTAATGATGGTATTGTTCATAAATTTAAGACAAATGATAAATTCTGTAGGTGGATGATACCTGAGGAACTTCAGAATTTTACTTTTATAGCTCATTACAGTAACAGATATGATTCACAACTTATTGAAAATACAATAAAACCTTATAGTATCCACACAGGTACTAAGAGAATTATAGATATCAGTAATTTTCTACCATGTACACTTTGCAAGTTACTGGAAACATCTGGTTTTAAAGAGCTAAAGCAGGGAAATTTCCCACATTTGTTCAATACATGAGAAAATGAAAATTACATAGGGCATATTCTTGATATAGATTATTATTGTGCTGACATTACAGAACCAAAAGAAAGGGGAAAATTTCTCAAATGACATAGCCAAAAAGTTAAAGAAAATTTTGTATTCACTATGACTAAAGAAATTAATGATTACTGTAATCCAGATATAGATATATTGAGAATATGCTGTTTAGAACCAAGGAAACAACTTCTAGAAATAGCTGATATTGATCCATTCTGTTATCTAACAACCGCTGGAGTTTATATGGCTACATACAGATCAAAATATTTGCCTAAAGGAAGAATTGCTGTATCCAATAAAGAACGAAGGGAAAATTGTAGTAAAGAATACCTAGCTTGGGCAAACAGTTTAAATAACAACAGTATTCAAAACGCTTTTAATGGTGGTGCAGTAAGTATAGCTGGAGCAAAAGTAGATCATTTTGATAAAGAAGTCAATACTATTTATCAGTATTATGGATATTTTTGGTGTGGTTATAAAAAATGCTTTAAAAATATATTGGTAAATTCCTAGTATCAATGAGACATTAACAAGAAGTGCTGAAATTTGAAATTCAGGATATAATTTAGTGGAAATATGGGAATGTGATTGTATTTTATCAGCAGAATATAAAAATCTTAAAAAATTCAAACAGTTACCTGAAATTATTGAACCATTGAATCCAAGAGATGTTTTTTTGTGAAGGTCATACAAATGCAGTGAAATTAAAAGCTAAAACTGATGTTGGTAACACAAAAATGTAATATATTGATGTGTATAGTCTTTATCGAACTGTACAATATTATGATTATCATCCTGTAGGTCATCCAACAAAAATATATGAACCAAAATATTATATATATTATACTAAAAATCGTATGTGTAATATTAGCACTTGGGGGATTGTATTTTGCTGCTTTGCCAGTACATACAAAAAATTGAAAACTTATTAACTCCTTTATGCATAAAATGTGCAGAAGAAAGAGTAAATAAATCTAATCATAATGATGAAGATAGAAGTTTTGTTGGAACTTGGACACCTGATGAAGTAAATAAAGCTATAGAAAAAAGATATATAATTATAGACATCTATGAAGTGTGATATTTTAGACATAAAACAAGAAGTTATTTAAAAACTACATGAAAAATGTTATGAAAATAAAATTAGAAACCAATAAACATACTTTTGAAAACAATGAGACATACAAAATTGGAATCAAAGAAAAAAAGGATATTGAGTTAAGTTTGGATAATATAAAAGAAAATCCAGGAAAATGTGCTGTATTTAAAACATGTCTTGTTTGTTTATGGGGAAAATTTGAGCAACAATACAATATGAGTAAAACTAAATATGTTACAGATTTTCAAGGTTTTGTGAGATACTACTGACCAATTGTTTAAATAATATGGAAATAAATTTTATTAGTAATAATATAGTTCAGAAGAATTACAATTTCAGGGGTTATTATGATGAAACTAATACAGCTACAAATATTTTAATAGCAGCATACATAACATGAAATGTAAGACTTGGCTTGTATGATATAACTAACAGTTATTTATTTTATAAGGATTCTGTAGTATATACTGACAATGGAACAAATACTGTGGAAACAGGTTGCATGTTAGGTGAATGGAATGATGAGTCATGAGATAATAAATGGATTACAATCTGGCCTTCGTCTGGTCCTAAAAGTTATATTTATGAGAAAAAGGATGTAGCTAATGGGCTTCATTTTAAGCTATAAAAACCTGCAAGAGTTGAATGGTGAATGTGTGATATGATTAAATGATAGTGAAGTGAAAGAAAATGTACAATTAAAGCACAATCAGGTAGCAAGAGATGATAATACCAAAAATTTATTAAAGATGGAAGTCAAATAAGAATTCTCATTTGAGTATAAGAAAAGAGTTGTTCTAGAACATTATGGTGGCTTCAATATGGGTATTACATGAAATATCATCATCAACTGTAAATATGTATATATATATCAGTAGTAGGTGGGTATGGTGAGTGCAGTGGTAATATTATTCTCAATCATTATTGTGTGCAAACTGCAGATACACTGTCATTGTCTGAGATTTAGCGTAGCACTCTTGAAAGCTTTGACTGTGCTAACACTTAGTGTTGGATGACTGATGATGAATTTGATTTCGAGTATCTATTTATATTCAATTTTTGTGTGTTCATATTTTATATCTTAGTGAGCTCAATGTGCCCACATACTACTGGGAGCCATGCTGTGCTGCTGGTACAGTGGATAACGTTTTGTGTTAGCATTCGAGAGGTGCAGGATTCTATTCTGGGTCGAGGAGTATTTATTTTTATTTGCTAATTGTAGTCTGCGTTGTACAATATCTGGAATCTTAATCGTCCTACGACTACTGTGAATCTTCTACAAAAGATATGCACTTACGAAATATGAAGAGAGAAACGGAAGTTGAATCGTTTCAACAGTCAGCTTTTAAAGAAACCATTTAAGAACTGTTTCGCTCCACTGTATCTACCAGATTCGAAACCTGTTTTCAGTGTACTCTCCGCCAACGGTCCCACAGATGAGTACCACAACGGTCCCACCGATGAGGACCAACAATTATTCTTGCCACGTTCAGGTCCATTACGTTTCATTAGGGCCTTACGCATTTGTACATATACCTTGTTTTCTAAAACAGTGTGGCCGACTTACGGCATACACAAATGATGTGTATGTGATGAAATCGTTTCGGGTTATCAGCCGAGTCAAGACATTGTTCCGCAGGAACGTTTCAACAAATTTCCTACTTGTCATCTTCAGACGATGCGTAGGGTTGTGTTTCTGTCTCTCCTTTGGCGATCTTTCCTTGCTCGGCATGTTGAGCAGTGAAAGCATAAAAATGATGTTCCTGTTCTCCTGTGGAGAAGAAAAGAAAAGAACCTTACCTATACGAATAGTCCTTTGACGACTTGGTGATGGTATCCAGGGTCAGCTGTGAGAAAATTATTTCCGCAGCAGGTCAGGCCGTCGTGTTGTTAGCCTATGGTGTGGTTGGTGGCCCAAGCTAAAGACGAGCCGGTTAAGGAATCTCATAGGAGGATCTCGCCACGATCTTGAATATGTTCTTCAGGAGCAGGATGCCTGTGTCCTCATACAGCAGGCGAGTGGCATATTCCCTCAGAAGAGGTATAGCGGTCATCAGAGATCGATTCTGGATCCTTTGCAGCGGACGATGAGCGAATCTGCGGCCTTTCCTCACACCATAGCTGCGAATTCTAACAATGGTTTAAAAATGGTTCAAATTGCTCTAAGCACTATGGGACTTAACATCTGAGGTCATCAGTCCCGTAGACTTAGAACTACTTAAATCTAACTAACCTAAGGACATCACACACAACCATGAACGAGGCAGGATTCGAACCAGCGACCGTAGCAGCCGCATAGTTCGGGATTGAAGCGCCTAGAACCGCTCTACCACAGCGTTCGGCTAACAATGGTCTGACCAGTGATAGGTACATCTTGATACCGTGTTGGGTAAGACGACTGCTGGTTTAGCAACTGGTAAAGAGCGTGAAGGCATCCTATGGCCCTGTTTTTGACATCTCGGACATAGGTCGCCCAGGAGAGTCTATGATCCAGGGTGACATCTAGGTACTTCACAGACATGCTGCATGGGATATGCGCTTCCCGGATCTCGACGGACGGGAGATCTGGTGGCAACATTTTTCCGGTGAAGATCACTGCCTGGCTCTTCACTGCACTGAATTTCAACCGTCATTTCGTTGACCCTGAAGCCAGGGCGCCGCACCCAAGTTGGAGATGACGCGTTCGTGCATTCTACGCGTTTACAGCGCTGTGTCATCCGAGTAGGGACCCAATTCGACTCACGTCAGGTGCGGTATGTCGGCAATCTATATTGAGCACAGCAAGGGACCGAGCACGGGCCCTTGTAGAACCCCAGTACGTGTCTGTCGGTCTGTGGACGTACTGTCGTCTGCCCTGACGTGGAATGTCCTCTCCAATATGTAGGACCTCAGGAGGACCGCATGTGATATAGATACCCTACTACAAATAATCTGTACACGAGACTGTCGTGCCAGACGCAATCTAACGCTCTGGATATGTGGAGGAACACTGCTCAAGGTATTCACTTGTTTCCAGTGCTCTCATCACCGGCTCTGTCACAAAAGCTAGTGAGTAGTAGAAAGACTGCTACGAAAACCAAACTGCCCGTCTGGAATAACTGCCTCATGGGTGTCGTGTTCTATCACCCTTTTCGCGAACAGCGTCTGGAAAACTTTCGAGAAGGGTGGGAGCTGGCTGATGGGTCGTTAACTGGTGACCTGGCGTGGGTCTTTGCTGGTCTTCGGGATGGCCACAACTTCTGCGTGTCTCCACTCTGACAGGTAGCTGCCTCAGCGAAGTATAACATCGAACACGTCAGCTAAATGTTGGTATGCTTCTGATGGAAGATTCTTCAGCAGTTGGTTGTTCATTCAGTCGCTGCGACTGCTTTCCTGGTGTTCAGAGAACGAAGTTGGACCGCAACTTCTTCCTGTGTATACGGCTCAGTTATGTCTTCTTCATTCCTTGCTGCTGGGAATATCGTGAACTGCTCATCGACTGCGCCCGATGCGAAAGTAGCAGCGACACCGGCCGCAGCCGCTGTAATTTTACAGGAGGGAAGCTTGTCGTGTGTTGACTGGGAACCGTCCACCCAAGTGTAACATTACAGCAGCTGAGGCGGCTGCTTTACGTTCACTCAGAATGGACTCTGATATTGTTATTTTACCTGCGGACAAGGGAAATGCCACGGTTTTGTTGAACAAGACGATTACATTCAAAAGATGCAGTGTCTACTTTCTGATCCGGCGTATCGCAAAAGCGGTGATGACCATGCTAAGAATGTTAAGAGAAAGACTAATGTCCTCCTCAAGAAAAGTTGTTTGTCACAGGAGACTATCAAGAGTCTTACTGTACAGTACCACCTAGATTATATGGCCTCCCTAAGGTACCAAAAGAGGCTGTCCCGTTTAGGCCTATTGTTTCTAATACTGGTGCTCCGGCATATCGTGTAGCTAAACATCTTGCTAATTTCTTGAGCCCACTAGTAGGTAGGTGTGAACACCACATTAACGTCTTACGTCGATTGCAAGGATTGCGTTTGAATGACTCTGATATTTTAGTCAGTTTTGATGTGGTTTCTCTTTTCACTCGCTTTCCTCTCTCTAATTCTTTGCAGCTAATTGAGGGTAAGTTTGGTGTCGAGTTAACAAATTTGTTTCGACATGGTCAGTACTACGAACAGACTGATGGAGTTACAATGGGAAGCCCATTGTCACCTATTGTGGCCAATTAGTTTATGGAGGTCTTTGAGGAACGTGCCTTGAAACCTGCGTGTTTTTCGGATATGGAGACTATACTCTGGTTGTTTGGCCTCATGGTAGTGAGAGTTTAAACCGGTTTCTGGAACACCTGAATTCATCCCTCCCCCCCCCCCCCCCCAATATTCTGTTCACTATGGAGTTGGAAAAGAATGGATGCATTCCCTTCCTTTACGTGTTGGTCAGAAGGAAGACTGATGGTACGTTGGGACATTCTGTTTATAGGAGGCCTACGCACACTGACTTGTATCTGAGAGCTGATAGTTGTCACCATCCAGCTCTGCGTGAAGGAGTACTTCGTACCTTGGTTCACAGGGCCCAAGTTATCTCAGACCCTGAAAGTTTGGTAGCTGAGCTATCACATCTCGAAATCATCTTTCATCACAATGGTTATAGTGAGAGGCAGATCAAACGTGCGTTCCGCTATGAGCCTTCTCTGCAACGGGTGAGTGACGATAGCAACGAAGTGGCACCTAAGTCTACGGCTTTTTTGCCTTACACAGGAAGCATTTCCAACAGGATTGGCTGTATTTTGCGGAAAAAAGTTGTGAAACGTGTTTTTCGATCACCTTCTAAGATTAAGGCCCTGTTGTCGTCCGTAAAAGATGATCTTGGTTTGCGTATGGGTGGTGTCTATCGTATTCGTTACAGTTGTGGCATGTCATATATCGATCAGACAATCAGGACTGTGGAAGACGGGTGTATTGAACATAAGCGTCACACACGCTTACAACAGCCGAGAAAAACCGTAATTGCAGAACATTGCATTGACACCGGTCATCCTATGGAATACAAAAAAACGGAGATTCTGGCTTGCACGTCAGCTCTTGGGATAGTGTTATTAGGGAAGCCGTTGAAATCAAACTATCAAGCAACTCTATAAACAGAGATGGTGCATTTTGTTTAAATGCTGCTTGGAATCCGGCTCTGTCTCTCATCAAAAAACAGAGGGACAGAATAAGTGCTACGTCACCTGTTGATTAATTGTCACTATCGATACTTCTGATGTTCGTTACCTTTGGTTGTGTGTTGACTCTGCGGTTACTAGTTCTGTGTGTGGTATCTTCCTTGATTCTCCCCTGTGAACCGAGGTATTAAATTCCCTTACACATTGCTTCCTCCTTGCAGTTGTGCCTTGAGAATGGCAGGGTGTGATCCAGTCGAAATATCGGCGGTGGTCGACCATGTCACCTGCCAGCAAACCCGTAAGTTATTTGAATTCTGTGATACTGCCACACAAAACAATAAAGGGTGCAGGCCCCATCCATGAAAAACACGATCACACCATGACATCACCGCCGAAGAATTTTACTCTTGGCACTACACACGCTGGCAGATGACGTACGCCTGGCATTCGCCATACCCACACCAAGCCATCAGATCGCCACATTTTATACAATGATTCGTCACTGCACAGAACGTTTTTCCACTGTTCATTCGTCCATTGTTTACGCTTCATACACCAAGCCAGGGGTCGTTTGGCGTTTTGCGGCGTGATTTGTATCTTATGAGCAGCCGCTCGACAGTGAAATTCAAGTTATCTCACCTCCCGCCTAACTACCATGGTAGTTGCAGTGGATCCTGATGCAGTTCGGAATTCCTGTGAGATGGTCTGGATATATGTCTGCCTAATACACATTGTGACCCTCTTCAACTGTCGGCGGTCTTTGTCAGTCAAGAAACGAGGTGAACCTGTACGCTTTTGTACTGTACTTATCTTTTCACGTTTCCACTTCACTATCACATCGGAAACAATGGACCTAGGGATGTTTAGGAGTGTGGAAATCTCGCGTACAGACGTATGACACCAGTGACACCCAATCATCTTGCCACATTCGAATTCCGTGAGTTACGCGGAGGGCCCCATTCTGCCCTCTCATGATGTCTAATGACTACTGAGGTCGCTGATACACAGCACCTGTCAGTAGGTGGCAGGACAATGCACGTAATATGAAAAACGTATGTTTTTGAGGGTGTCCGGATACTTTTAATCACATAGTGTAGGTGCGACAACCGCAACGGCCGCGACCGCGACCGATGCGTTGGGGTGGGACGAACCCGCCCATTCCGGATGAGGGCATGGAGGTGTCCCAAACCTCGCGTAAGAGCAATGCCCTCGCCTTAGCGGAGTCCTACCGCACTCAGCCCAGCAGCCCCAAGCAGGAGAAGAAGAGGGCGAAGAGGAGAGGTCGTGCACATCCGCATCAACCCGATGAAGACGCCTCATTCCTCCCGACAGGAAGCACACTGCCAGAGCTGTTGAGCTCCAGCAAGTCTGACCTGCTGGTGTGGAGGCTGTGAAACAGTACGGTGACATGCTGGGGGCAGCCAACGAGTACAGGACGACGCTGCCACAGCTGAAGAAACCGCTCCGCCCACCAGCGATCACCATCCGGTCTGCACACACAATTCAGAGCTGCAGAAGGAACTGAAGGTGATCTTCCACCACCTTCCAAAGAAGATGGAATCGGTCTGAAGCCGCAACTCGCTACTCTGCGTTTCACAGTTCGCTCTGCAGGCCTGCTGAAGTTACCTAGGACACACAGGAACATGACTCTGTTCCTGGTTGTCCTGGCCGACAACATCGAAATTGGAAAAAAATTCTAGGTGAAAAGGATGCAAATTTTTCGCCGAAGGTTGAACCCTTTCGTGAAAAAGTTAGGAGAGCCCCGTGCTACTCCTGCCCATGCACAAACCATGTGGCATGTTACTGCCACATGCCAGCCTGCTGCACCAAGTGTACCAGACCGCACCAGACCAGGAAGTGCGGCAAGAAGAAGCAATACCCGCTGACTTGCTATAACTGTGGCAGACCACATGTGGCAAGCTGAAATGCCTTCTGCCGAAAGATAGCCGCCAGAAGTGTCCAGCCGGGATGAAGCTTTGAAGACGCCGCCATGGGGAAAGCGCCACCCGCGAACAACATATCTGCGCCGCCAACTGCGCCACAGACCGCAGGAGGGGCCGCGGTTGTCAAACGTTGCAACGCGCCACCTCTCATCGTGTAGAGCACATGCAGCAGACAGAACACCAACAACGAAGAACGTCGCAGCCGCCGGAACAGACTCCAGCGAACCCACAATGCTTGTGTGAGCACCGAGACAACTTCCAGCACTCGTCCAAACATCAATGACGATCCTCCAAACCAACACTGTAAAAATCCAGAGACACCATGGATGATGCTCATATCGATGATTTGACCATCTGCACGTTCAGTGCCAACGGACTGTGTTCCCAGCAGCGAGCGTTCCTATGGGACGAGTATGTTGACACCTCTCTGGTGCAGGAACCATTGCCGGCCGTGGTGGTCTCGCGGTTCTCGGCGCGCAGTCCGGAACCGTGCGACTGCTACGGTCGCAGGTTCGAATCGATCACAACCAGTCGGGCTTGGGCATGGAAGTGTGTGAGGTCAAATGACACCGGGCAGACTTCGCCGTTTCGATGAACAACATGGGAGCGCCGGCACCCATTGGAGTTGCTGAGGCAAGAGTTCCATTCAGGGTTTCTCGCACTGAAATCTCCCACAATGATACGTCGTCCGTCAAGTGACAGCAGAGAACTGAAGTCTGCTTCGTGTATTGGTCTATCGGGCTGCCGATATACCGACGTGAACAGAATCATTCCGGTGGTGGTGTTGACGGCCACACCACTGACCTCCGAAACGACGTACTCCGGCCGGTATACTCGATGACGTCGCAGCGATTTTTTGACGTAGACGACAGTGCCGCCTTTGTGAGTGGCTCTGCCGTCTCGGTAGCAGCAGTAGTTCACCCGTCGCACGTTCACACCCGGTTTGAGGAACGTTTCCTGCACCAGAGAGGTGTCAACATCCTCGTTCCATAGGAATTGTCGCTGCTGGGAAGAATGACTAACGCGTGCACAGTGACAGATGGTCTGAAGCGGGTTCAGTCGAGTACGTAGTTCTAATTTTAATCTGTTAGAGGACAGCACTGCAAAGGCACATTGAAGAAACAGGTCAAGAGAATGTTTTTGTGAACAGTTCTGTTTATTTCTTGATAGCTTTTTTGTTTATTTATGTTTTTACGGTTTTGTATACGCTTTTAGTAATGTGAATGAGGCGTGAATGTGGTCTAAAGTAAATATGTAGGTCATTGTTTTACTGATGAACGCTGTACGAACTAGTGTGAGGAAGTTTTAAGACAGTGTGAATACAGACGATGAGGAATTTTATATCATAATTAGTAAAATAATTTTACTGTAATAGGAAAGCTAATTCGAGTGCAAATGAAAGTAGTTAATAATGCAAAAGATAAACAAAATATTAGAATGTTAAATATTTATTTCCGGAAAAAGTACAGTTAGAAAGTGTGTTATTTGTTGATTGGCTAGCCACGAAAAGCACGGAATAACGCGGGAGAATAATGTTTTTCTATTCCCCTTAAATAAAGTTGACCAATCATAACGGAGTATTCTTCATGTGTCTTTTCTCTTGGACATAAAGGACGCTTACAGAAATCTAGAGTAGCCCCGCCTTTCAATGATATGGTCGTGTGTAGTACAGCTCCGAACGAAACTATATTTTTCCGGTGTTAGTTGTGCTATATGTTTCAAAAGTGTTTTAAAGTGGAGGCATATTTATTCCGTTGTGTTTTTTAGAAAGTTCGTATTTTTAAGTAATTTTGTGTATGACAGTATACGTATGTGACAGTAATTCCGCGTGGCATAATGAGCAGGCTGCCGACTAAAAACTTGAGTGCATTAGCCACCAATAAACGTAATACACTACTGGCCATTAAAATTTCCACACCAAGAAGAAATGCAGATGATAAACGGGTATTAATTGGACAAATATACACTCCTGGAAATGGAAAAAAGAACACATTGACACCGGTGTGTCAGACCCACCATACTTGCTCCGGACACTGCGAGAGGGCTGTACAAGCAATGATCACACGCACGGCACAGCGGACACACCAGGAACCGCGCTGTTGGCCGTCGAATGGCGCTAGCTGCGCAGCATTTGTGCACCGCCGCCGTCAGTGTCAGCCACTTTGCCGTGGCATACGGAGCTCCATCGCAGTCTTTAACACTGGTAGCATGCCGCGACAGCGTGGACGTGAACCGTATGTGCAGTTGACGGACTTTGAGCGAGGGCGTATAGTGGGCATGCGGGAGGCCGGGTGGACGTACCGCCGAATTGCTCAACACGTGGGGCGTGAGGTCTCCACAGTACATCGATGTTGTCGCCAGTGGTCGGCGGAAGGTGCACGTGCCCGTCGACCTGAGACCGGACCGCAGCGACGCACGGATGCACGCCAAGACCGTAGGATCCTACGCAGTGCCGTAGGGGACCGCACCGCCACTTCCCAGCAAATTAGGGACACTGTTGCTCCTGGGGTATCGGCGAGGACCATTCGCAACCGTCTCCATGAAGCTGGGCTACGGTCCCGCACACCGTTAGGCCGTCTTCCTCTCACGCCCCAACATCGTGCAGCCCGCCTCCAGTGGTGTCGCGACAGGCGTGAATGGAGGGACGAATGGAGACGTGTCGTCTTCAGCGATGAGAGTCGCTTCTGCCTTGGTGCCAATGATGGTCGTATGCGTGTTTGGCGCCATGCAGGTGAGCGCCACAATCAGGACTGCATACGACCGAGGCACACAGGGCCAACACCCGGCATCATGGTGCGGAGAGCGATCTCCTACACTGGCCGTACACCACTGGTGATCGTCGAGGGGACACTGAATAGTGCACGGTACATCCAAACCGTCATCGAACCCATCGTTCTACCATTCCTAGACCGGCAAGGGAACTTGCTGTTCCAACAGGACAATGCACGTCCGCATGTATCCCGTGCCACCCAACGTGCTCTAGAAGGTGTAAGTCAACTACCCTGGCCAGCAAGATGTCCGGATCTGTCCCCCATTGAGCATGTTTGGGACTGGATGAAGCGTCGTCTCACGCGGTCTGCACGTCCAGCACGAACGCTGGTCCAACTGAGGCGCCAGGTGGAAATGGCATGGCAAGCCGTTCCACAGGACTACATCCAGCATCTCTACGATCGTCTCCATGGGAGAATAGCAGCCTGCATTGCTGCGAAAGGTGGATATACACTGTACTAGTGCCGACATTGTGCATGCTGTGTTGCCTGTGTCTATGTGCCTGTGGTTCTGTCAGTGTGATCATGTGATGTATCTGACCCCAGGAATGTGTCAACAAAGTTTCCCCTTCCTGGGACAATGAATTCACGGTGTTCTTATTTCAATTTCCAGGAGTGTATTATACTAGAACTGACATGTGATTACATTTTCACGCAATTTGGGTGCATAGATCCTGAGAAACCAGTAACCATAACAACCACCTCTGGCCGTAATAACGGCCTTGATACGCCTGGCCATTGAGTCAAACAGAGCTTGGATGGCGTGTACAGGCACAGCTGCCCATGCAGCTTCAACACGATACCACAGTTCATCAAGAGTAGTGACTGGTGTATTGTGACGAGCCAGTTGCTCGGCCACCATTGACCAGACGTTTTCAATTGGTGAGAGATCTGGAGAATGTGCTGGCCAGGGCAGCAGTCGAACTTTTTCTGTATCCAGAACGGCCCGTACAGGACCTGCAACACGCAGTCGTGCGTTATCCTGATGAAATGTAGGGTTTCGCATGGATCGAACGAAGGGTAGAGCCACGGGTCGTAACACATCTGAAATGTAACGTCCACTGTTTAAAGCGTCGTCAAGGCGAACAAGAGGTGAACGAGACATGAAACCAATGGCACCCCATACCATCAGGCCGGGTGATATGCCAGTATGGCGATGATGAATACATGCTTCCAGTGTGCGTTCACCGCGATGTCGCCAAACACGGATGCGACCATCAAGATGCTGTACACATAACCTGGATTCATCCGAATAAATGACGTTTTGGCATTCGTGCAGCCAGGTTCGTCGTTGAGCACACCATCGCAGGCGCTCCTGTCTGTGATGCAGCGTCAAGGGTAACCGCAGCCATGGTCTCCGAGCTGACAGTCCCTGCTGCTGCAAACGTCGTCTAACTGTTCGTGCAGATGGTTGTTGTCTTGCAAACGTTCCCATCTGTTGACTCAGGGATCAAGAAGCGACTGCACGATCCGTTAAAGCCTGTCATCTCGACTGGTAGTGATACAAGGCCGTTGGGATCCAGCACGGCGTTCCATATTACCCTCCTGAACCCTCCGGTTCCATATTCTGCTAAAAGTCATTGGATCTCGACGAACATGATCAGTAATGTCGCAATACAATAAACCGCAATCGCAATAGGCTATAATCCGACCTTTATCAAAGTCGGAAACGTGATGGTACGCATTTCCCCTCGTTACACGTATCACAACAACGTTTCACCAGGAAACGCCGGTCAACTGCTGTTTGTGTATGAGAAATCGGTTGGAAACTTTCCTCGTGTGAGCATGTTGTAGGTGTCGCCACCGGCGCCAACCTTGTGTGAATGTTCTGAAAAGCTAATCATTTGCATAACACAGCATCTTCTTCCGGTCGGTTAAATTTCGTGTCTGTGGCACGTCGTATTCGTGGTGTAGCAATTTTAATGGCCAGTAGTGTAGTATGGCGAGCATTTCCATTTACGAACAATCCGTGCTTAGTAGCTGTTCAGATTTCGGGAAATACGTTACCATAAACTTGCTAACGTGTATGAGTTCCCAGGTAGGTGAAGGTAAAGGACTCAGGGAACTGCGCCGCGGCAGCGTGCCGCAAGAGCATTGGGTGCACCCCTGTCATTATTCTTTAACGCAACACGTGCACTCAGCAAACTGCCGTCTTCAGAAGCAGTTCTGTGAATGGTTTCAACAACAAGAAGAGGCCAACGACGACTTCATAAGCACTGTGATATGGTCAGAGGAAGCAACAGCCACTTTTGAGAGTGTCTTTAGCATGGCAAAATGCCCACTATAGGTTTGACGCTAACTCGCACGTCAATCGTAACCGTAGATTCAAGTTCTTTTTGGCAGCAATGTCTGGGACGGAATATCGGGATATAGGAGTTTGGGTCCCTAATTAGTGCCCGATTGGTTTACTGCACGAAGGTATCATGCATTTCTCTCAAACTATTTGCCTGATGCACTGGAAGATATTCCATCTCATGTTCGGTAGAAGTTATGGTTCCAGCATGTATGACCGAGCGAGGTGCAGTGGTTAGCACACTGGACTCGCATTCGGGAGGACGACGGTTCAATCCCGTCTCCAGCCATCCTGATTTAGGTTTTCCGTGATTTCCCTAAATCGTTTCAGGCACATGCCGGGATGGTTCCTTTGAATGGGCACGGCCGATTTCCTTCCCAATCCTTCCCCAGCCCGAGCTTGCGCTCTGTCTCTAATGACCTCGTTGTCGACGGGACGTTAAACACTAACCACCACCACCACCGCCACCAGCATGTGTGCACATCCATACTTTGAAATTAATGTGCGACGGTATTTAGACAGAACATATCCAGGGAAATGACACTGGCGGAGACGTCCAGTTTTATGGCCTCTGCCTTCCCCTGATCTAAATCCCCTAGATTTTTTCCTATGGGGATACTCGAAGAAGCACGAATGTTCTACTCTGCCGAAACATGTGGAAGATTTGATACTGCGTATTCATACTGTTCTTTTGCCTATGGATGCACTCACCATGCGGAGATGCCAGAGCTGTAGGTTCCAGCGGGTCGCGCAATGTTTGGAGGTGCTGGGCAGCTCCTTTTAGCATCTACTCTGAGGGTAACGTATTCGTTTGAATACGTCATGCTGTCATCAGTATGTAAATTATTATTGTCACTGGTTGCTAATGTGTTACATTTGAGCACATGTACAGCATGTATTATGAATGACTAGCAGATGTAGAGTTACTTTAATGTGCAATCATCAGTAGCAATTCGAAATTTATATTGTTCTTGTAGTTATTATATCTTATGACAGGTCATTTGTCTCAGCTGTCTATTTATGACTTGTCCGATCACGTTTTTGTTACGTTCGTCGTTGCAAAACACTGTACTATCTAACTGACGGATAAGCGTGGCTTATGTATTATATGGCAGAATGAAATTAGCTGTAACACCCCACCCGTCACTTATCTGGATTTGGCGTCTGCTCACCCCAGCTAATTGACTAACAGATCAACAGAGATTGCAGAACTGCCGCAATATCGGATTACGCAAAGAAAGTAATAATAATGAGATTTTCACTCTGCAGCGGAGTGTGCGCTGATATGCCTGCTGAGGATCTAAGTGGTGTAGACGGTTCATTTGCCCATACTACGAGTGCCCAGTTACTTCTTGCACCACAAACGCGGCAGGTCGCGTTGATGGATGGCGATCCGTCTACCTCTACCAAAGACGACGTACGTGAGAGAGATTTAGGTGCCGATCAGCCACACAGCATCGTGTTGCACCCACTGTGGTCGGACGATGTTGAGGAACTTCCTGAAGAGGGCACGGGTGACAGGGGAGGGGGCGGCATTGGGAATGCCACTACTAGCGTGGAAGACTCATAATTTGTAACGGGTTTGGTGGGTCCGGCATCCCTTGCGGTTAGCTTTTATTGCCATGGCGTCTACCCTAGGTGAAGAGGCTAGGCAGCACACCTTTCGCCTTGCCACAATCCATATCAACGCGATAAGGGCACCACACAAACTGACAATGCTACATCGCATGCTTGATGCGGCGGACATCGACGTGGCCCTCTTACAGGAAGTATGTGTCGCTAGTTTCCCTGACTTCTACGGATATACCGCCCACATCTCCCACGCCTCTTCTACCGATTGTGGTGTGGCTGTTCTGCTACGGGACGGTTTGGCGGCTACGGACGTACTGTACTTACCGAGTGCAGGAGCCATGGCAGTAACTGTCAACGGTGTACGACTCATCAATGTATATGCCCCTTCAGGATCAGGGAGACGGAGAGATCGGGCCCCCTTTTTTTCGGAAGATATTACGCGTCTATTTATGGGCCACATAGACGATATGGTGATCGGAGGAGATTTTAACTGTACATTACCTCCATCTGATCAGCAGCCACATCACGTCCCGTGTGCGGAATTGGAAATGCTAGTGCGTGACCTCCACCTGATTGACACGTGGCGCCACATCCATGGCCCAGCTCCTGGTTACACCCACTATACAAGCCATTCATCAAGTCGGTTGGACAGGATTTACGTCACAAGCACCCTTTCGACGGCGACGAGAGGAGCAGAGCTCTGGCCCGCTGCATTCACCGACCACACAGCCTATATTTGCACCATTGCCCTCAAACCTGCACGTGTGTGGCGCAGTAGGCCTCCCTGGAAACTGAACGTCGCCCATATGGACGAGCCGGCATGTAAAGGTGCTGTCGAAGAGTCGTGGAACGCGTCCTTACGGCGTCGTGGTCGGTACCGATCGACCCTCAGTTGGTGGATTGAATGAGCGAAGCCTGCTCTTAGACGCACCTTCATGGCTTACGGCCGGGAAGCAGCGGCATGGAGGAGGAGCACGGAAAACTTTTATTACACCGTCCTACGGGAATGTCTTGCTATGGAGCCCTCACCTGACAGGCAGATCACAGTCAATCGCGCGAAAGCGCAGCTCGTCTCCTTAGCACGCCATTTACAAGGCGCTGTTATACGGTCGCGTGCTCCAGACATGATACAATCAGAAAGGCCATCTATGCACCACGTGCTCATAGAACGCAGGAGGCGCCGCAGGGCACTGGTAACCGACATGATAACCGACGACGGTCGACATGTGGTAGAACAAGCAGATATAGCAGAAGCCTTCTATGGGCATTACGCTCAACTTTATTCAGCAGTGCTCCCTCATATGGCGACGGTAGATACCGTTTCAGCACATGTCCACGGTACAGTTCCACCAGACATGGTACCGAGTTTACTGGGAGAAGTGACAGAAGAGGAAGTGCTCCACGCCATTGGTAAAGGTGCTCCCCATAAATCACCAGGAATCGATGGGTTACCATTAGAGTTCTATAGAGCCTTTAAACAACTGTTGCTACCGTGTTTGATTGAAATTTGCCAGGAATTGATGTCCCCGGGTATAACATTGCCTGCACCATTCTTGGAAGGTCTGATTGTCCCCATCCATAAGCCGAAGGGACGGAATCATGTCCGCGACTATCGTCCCTTAACGTTATTGAACAGCGACTTCAAGATCTTTTCGAGGCTGGTATCAGAACGTATTCGCGGCACACTATTGCACGTCTTGTCCGGCGATCAGACGTCCTTGGGGGGACCCAACAACATCAGAACTGCGTTATGTCGTTACAGAGATCTCATCTCCCTTGCACGGGTGAGACGTTTGCCGGCAGCACTCGCGTCTATCGACTTTAGCCAGGCTTTTGACCGTGTGGGCCACACTTTCCTCACGGAATACCCCGACCCCTTTATCACAGTGTTGACACGCCTACTACATGGTGCAACTTCTCGAGTTCATGTCAATGCAAGACTGATGGCACCCATGCCGATCCGCCGATCAGTACGACAGGGATGTCCATTATCAACATTGTTATTTGCATTGGCCTTAGAACCCTTGTTGTGTGGTCTCCGAGACAGGCTCACTGGGATACAGTTCGGCGGCTCCATCTATCGCTGCACCGCATATGCGGATGATTTGATGATCGTCATACGAGGAGCTGACGATATGGCCGCAGCTTTGGACTGGATTGGAACCTACGGTACAGCTTCTGGTAGCCAAATCAACGTTGACAAGTCCGTCGCCTTGAGCATCGGGATTGGGCTACCGCACGAACGCATTGCCCCCTTACGCTTCAGTGATACTGTACGCTGCTTGGGCTTAGATTTCATGAACGACATGCGACGCGTGACGACGCTCAATTATCGACGCCTTCTTAACCAAATTAGGGCCGGAATTGCAAATCAGCGGTTACGATCCCTCAACATCGTTCAGCGGGCGTATTATGCCAATGTATACCTTGCGTCCCGCATACCGCATGTCGCCCAAACGCTACCCATTCCGAAGCCCTTGGCTCGTAGCATTATGGCAGCGCCGGGATACTTTGTCACCACTGGTATGTTACTGAAGATCAGATACGTATCTCTTACCCTCCCCAAGGAAAAAGGTGGTCTCGGCCTGGTTAACGTCCATGATAGGGCCATTGCCCTCTATGTTAGCTCACATTTATGTCTGCTGCGCCGTTGTCCTACGAGCCTCACGAGTCTGCTTCTGACAGCGCTACGACCTGCTTCACTAAGAGCGCCGGTGCCACTACAGGACATCCCAGCGCCCCTCTTTTATATAGGACGTTTCTATTTAGAACAAAGTTATTCCACTGTCGCGCTCACGACACCACAAATGGCCACAACTCGACGCCTATATCATGACATGCTGCAACGCCGCCCCCTAAATGTGGTCGAACTAAAATATCCTGACGTACGGTGGCGCGTGGTGTGGAAGACTGTACACGATGCCATGCTTGATTCCGATGTTGTTTCTCAATGGTATGTCGTCGTTAATGGGAAGCTCGTGACGCAAGAACGTCTCTACAATATCCACATGACAGAATCTCCCAATTGTGTGGGTTGTAATACAGTAGATTCTAACGAGCACCGCCTCAGCTGTGGAGAGGCGGAACCGGTTTGGCACCTAGTGCGGCAGATGCTGGCTTATCTCTTGCGAGTTAGGCCGGAGCATATATCTGCACTCACGTTATTGTTTCCGGATGAGACATTTTACCCCAAGACTCGAACCAACTCTGTCACCTGGATACGTGGACATGCCGTCCATTACCTCTGTCGTGACGGACACAAGGATTTCCTTGACTTCTGGCTCTATTTGCAAGAAAGACATCATGCTATTTCCGGGCATACCAGATATCGACAGTGCTTCGCAAACTACCTATGGAGTGCCTTTCACAGCCCGCCGTGTAGCTGGAATGTTCCAGGCAGTGGCAGATGAGGTCAGAACGAACTGCAAACGACCATATATTGAACAATCTTATCAGTGGGCGCAGTCGCTGGGAAGCCTCACTACGACGTGGTAGCTTTCTTTTCATGCTATTTATGTCTCATATCTTCGATGGCGTCTTCATTCTGTTTTAGTTTTCCAGGCTTGGTTAACTGTGACTGTTCGCACATTGTAAAAAAAAAACGTGGGCAGGAGACCTGCTTTCAAATCCAAATAAATACACAAAACAAAATAAGAACAAAATGAATAACAAATAAAATTTAATAAAGTATTATACCCTTTCCTTTCTTCTTTTATTTTATTTTTTTATACAAAGTTCAGAGGCATATTTCATTTTTGTTCGTTGGCGGAACCTGAAGTGGCGGCGAACGGCCGTCCTAGTTAGCTTCAGGATGAAAGTGGCGGTGGCACTAGCTTTGTTTTTCTTTTTAGGCTAGATAGGTGTTTGGGGGTAGTATGGGTGATAGGGGCCAACGCCAGAAGTGGAAGAGGTAATTTTCTTCCTTTAAAATATAAAAAAAAAAAAAAAAAAAAAAAAAAGTTGGTAGAGCACTTGCCCGTGAAAGGCAAAGGTCCCGACTTCGAGTCTCAGTCGGGCACACAGTTTTAATCTGCCAGGAAGTTTCAAAGTAATAAGGCTGACTCCTGATTGAACTGCGGTGGCAGTGTTGACAATAATTGATTCAGATTTGATCACTTTTCAATAAAAAAGGGGTGCACATTGATGTTATATTCAGCAATTGAACACCACATGCAAATGTCGAACATAAAATTAATTAGGAAAGTGACTTGGGATTCCAACTACTTGATTGAAAACAGATGCAGTCGATTAGCACAAATTTATTTTAACTCCCAATCTTCAATCATCACATTACATGACTCTCCTATCATGCAGTGGTAATAAATTGCATTTACGTGGAGCAAAGCGTGATAAAACAAAATTAATTCCTATCGACTGACCCAGGCGTAATGCAAAGTGCGAGAAGAGTTCCCCAATACACAGCCCATGAAACCCTCGTGGAAACTTTGCTGATGTGATCCAACAAATTAATCAGTGGCCTAATTCAAGCCAGAATGGGTGCAATATCACCGAATTCAGCGTGGGGGGCGTCGTCATTGTGAGGACGTCGGCCGGCCTCATGGTGCTGCAAGGCTGCGCACGTCTATTCACTCTTAGCTATCTTGCTCAGTACATAGCTGAACCAAAACTTTCTATCTCCAAGCTCAATCATTCCATTTGCTAAGTCCTAAACTGCAGAGATGCTCACTGATTCTCAGGCAAGCTGAGTAAAGAACGCCACGTCCACACTCAAGGCAAGCTGAGAACGGAAGACCTCTATGGAGACTTCTCCCAGTCCGCTCTTCACCTTGGTTTTCCCTCCAGCAAAATCACTTACGCCAATTACAGCGCAAGTCACGTTAATTATGCGTCACTTCCCAGTGCCGACCAATGCCTGCTCTGGGAAGTAAAGAAATTCCCACTAAATTTCCCTTCCTCTCAACTTCTGCTATTTAGCTCCTCCCAGGCCACCCATCAAGGTTAGCATCTGCACAAAACACCAGTTTTTCCCGGATTCTGATTCGCAGAAGAGTACTTCAAATTCCTTGGTCCTACGTTCCCATCAGAGGCGGGCGTATTTCATTCTGTTGCTTTTCACCTGATTTACTTCAGACTCTGCGGACCGTGAATTCAGCGTGAAGTTGCTATAGTCACAAACACGCATATTTTGGCCTCTGTTGACCGCTCCACCGTAGCTTTGCGCAGCTTTCTCACATGTTTCACTGAAAACGGGACGATGGACATTTGTCAACAGGTGTACAAGTCCTCCACCTGGTTCCCGGTGCACCAGCATGGGGTCAACCATCCACTCACTGTCACTCAACTTAAGGCAGCTGGAGGCCGCGCCCCGTTACTGATTTCTCATACCTTGAGCCACCCTAAGCTGCCTATTGCTGCTTCCCTTCGCTGCTGCCCAGTCAGCCACGGTCAACTCTGAATACTTCCCTGGGATAAACTAGCCACCAGTAAATCGACGCATTTCCACAAAGTTTTCATGTCGTGTGAATTACTTTAAAACCATCACCCAACATTAATTATTCTAATACTTCTATACTATACCCTCTAAAAGATGCATTGTGCCTTGTCAGTCATTTTTGTTCAGCCCTACTGCTCGCACTTTAATTACTTCATGTAAAGCATGTAGTTCTTGCCATCTTACATAGCATATAAAAACAAATACGCCTCGACCCAGAAGCAAACCCAGACCCAAAACACTCTCCACTGCACCAACCGCACAGCAATGCAATGTTGACAAAGATAGTTACTACACAAGGAATTACAGTGTATGCAGACTGACAGTCTTTAACGTCCATTTACTACCGGAAATATGTGCAGGACGAAATTTTGTGACACACATTTTTATATTGCTAGTATGTGAGGAACCGCGCTGAGAAGTCCGAAGAGCGAATTTTTCTTCATCTATATATATATATATATATATATATATATAGGTCCATTGATACTGACCGGGCCAAGTATTTCACGAAATATCCATCTAACGAAAAAACTACAAAGAACGAAACTCGTCTAGCTAGATGGTGCTGCCATAGGTCTAACGAATATCAGCTGCGTTTTTTTAAATAGGAACCCCCATTTTTTATTACATATTCGTGTAGTGCTTAAAGAAACATGAATGTTTTAGTTGGACCACTTTTTTTACTTTATGATAGATGGCGATGTAATAGTCACAAATGTATAAGTACGTGGTATCACGTAACATTCCGCCAGTGCGGACGGTATTTGTTTCGTGATACATTACCCGTGTTAAAATGACCGTTTACCAATTGCGGGAAAGGTTCGTATGGTGTTGATGTATGGCTATTGTGATTAAAATGCCCAAAGGGCGTGTGCTATGTATGCTGCTCGGTATCCTGGACGACGTCATCCAAGTGTCCGGACCGTTTGCCGGATAGTTACGTTATTTAAGGAAACACATGTGAAACGTCAACTACGACCTGCAACAAATGATGATGCCCAAGTAGGTGTTTTAGCTGCTGTCGCAGCTAATCCGCACATCAGAAGCAGACAAACTGCGCGAGAATCTGGAATCTCAAAAACGTCGGTGTTGAGAATGCAACATCAACATCGACTACACCCGTACCATATTTCTATGCACCAGGAATTGTATGGCGACGACTATGAACGTCGTGAACAGTTCTGCCACTGGGCACAAGACAAATTACGGGACGATGACAGATTTTTGCACGAGTTCTGTTTAGCGCCGAAGCGTCATTCACCAACAGCGGTAACGTAAACCGGCATAATATGCACTATTCGGCAACGGAAAATCCACGATGGCTGCGGCAAGTGGAAAATCAGCGACCTTGATGGGTTAATGTTTGGTGCGCCATTATGGGAGGAAGGATAATTGGCCTCCATTTTATCGATGGCAATCTAAATGGTGCAATGTATGCTGATTTGCTACGTAATGTTCTACCGATGTTACTACAAGATGTTTCAGTGCATGACAGAATGGCGATGTACTTCGAACATGATGGGTGTCCGGCACATAGCTCACGTGCGGTTGAAGCGGTATTGAATAGCAAATTTCATGACAGGTGGATTGGCCCGCACGTTCACCGGATATTATGTCCCCGGATTTCTTTCTGTGGGGAACGTTGAAGTATATTTGCTATCGTGATCCAGCGACAACGCGTTGTAAATGCATGTGCGAACATTACGGAAGGCGAACTACTCACTGTTGAGAGGAATGTCGTTACACGTATTGCCAAATGCAATGAGGTTGACGGCCATCATTTTGAGCATTTATTGCATTAATGTGGTATTTACAGGCAATTACCATGTAACAGCATGCGTTTTCAGAAATGATAAGTTCACAAAGGTACATGTATCACATTGGAACAACCGAAATAAAATATTCAAACGTACCTACGTTCTGTATTTTAATTTAAAAAACATACCTGTTATCAACTGTTCGTCTAAAATTGTGAGCCTTATGTTTGTGACTATTACAGAGCCATCTGTCACAAAGCGAAAAAAGTGGTCCAACTAAAACATTCATATTTCTTTACGTACTACACGAATATGTAATAAAAATGGGAGTTCCTATTTTAAAAAACGCAGTTGATATCCGTTTGAACTAGGGCAGTGCTATCTAGCGGGCCAACCGTAACGCCATTTGGTTTCACCCTTCAACCTAGACATGTTTCTTTCTTTGTAGTTTTTTCGTTTGACGCTTATTTCGTGAGATATTTGGCCCGGTCACGATCAATGGACCACCCAGTATATTTTTATATTGAGAGAAATACAGGCCTCAGCCGCATTTGGGCACACAATGAAGTTCAATGGCGACAAGTCAAAATTTTTTCCAGACTTGGGCTGGAGCCCAGGTTTCCTGCTTTATGCGATCGGTCATCTTCGGTGTTCCGGTTATCCGCATACACTCATCATCTCCTTGTTCGCAGCTTTACCCGATTCTCACTAGAGTTCGGACCTAGTGTGCGTCTGCACTGAGGTTACCATTACCACCACGGCGAGTAACGTAAATTACTAGCGGGGAGCCCAGCGCTGCCCAGGTAATTGCCTATTAGCTGTGTGTCCACGGCTTAACACGCAGCGTCTGGCCTTGTGCGTAATGTTTATGACGTCATATCTCCTGAACCATGTGTCATACAATGATAGAATTTTGTAGGTACATTCAGATTAATTCGTGTGCCGGCTGCAAAATGTGCTGTGACTGGAGTTAGTACCACGAAGCAGTAAATTTATATGTCACGCGTGATGTGGCAGTTTTTCACACATCTCACTTAGTCGTACAATGGTATAACTTTGCTAGAAAATTCAGTAGGACATGCAAATATTGTCTGCAAAAATGTGTCACGAATACCGTTAGCAGTAAAGAATTAATAAATTATAAAACGTCATGCCTCATGCAGTACTTTTATCGCGTGAGCAGCGGAAAAGTATTGAGCGATAAACGTTTTTCCTTTCATCATTTCTTAGGGGTTGTCAACTGGAAACAGTTTCGTCACGGATTGAAAATATGTGTAAAGTTTCATGCAGATCGCTAAGAGCTCTCATCCTCAAATACTGGATGAATAAAATCTGTGAATTCATTTGTTGCAGGCTACGTTTCTTTTTCACCCCCACCCCTTTTATAGGCAGAAGTAAACAAGTGCTACATGCATAACTGTAGACAGAAATGTTCTTCATTTTTTCCAAGTTAACGGATTTACACACACATTTCGACAACTGGTTAATGCGCTCAGTATGGTGTGTGGCCACCTCTGGCAGCAATACATGCCTGACAAAAGACGGGCATGTTGTGAATGATACCATCAATCTCATGTTGAGGCAATAACGCCCATTCTTCCTGCAGCGCTGCTGGCAAGTCTTGGCCGCGCGGGATTAGCCGAGCGGTCTTGGGCGCTACAGTCATGTACTGTGCGGCTGGTCCCAACGGAGGTTCGAGTCCTCCCCCGAGCATGGGTGTGTGTGTTTGTCCTTAGGATAATTTAGGTTAAGTAGCGTGTAAGCTTAGGGTCTGATGACCTTAGCAGTTAAGTCCCATAAGTTTTCACACACATTTGAACATTTTTGGCAAGTCTTGGAGAGTGGTTGGTGGCTGCTGACGCAATACTACCCGTGTCCCTAGTCCATCACATACGTGCTCTATGGGATTCAAATCGGGGGACTGAGAAGGCGACGCCACGCGTGTAGTATCTTCCGCTTCCAAGAAAGTATCAACCACATGTGCTATACGAGGTCCAGCATTATCGTCCAGCAATACGAAGCCTGGGCCCACAGCACCTCGCAACAACCGCACATGAGGTCCCAAGATCTCGTCACGATACTTGACAGCAGTTAAACCTTGCCGATTTAACTGTACAATTTCATGAAGAAGTGTTCGTGTGGTCAATGTAATCCCTGTCCACACCATTAGGAATCATTATCGATATCAGTCTCTTATTCACAATGGTGGGGTCCTGAAATCGTTTCCCACGTTCCCTCCAGATGCGGATCCATTGCGAATCATTCTCCAGGTCAAATCGGGACCCACCTGTGAAATGAACTTGGCCCACAGTTCGACCATCCAGGTGGCATGTTGACGGCTCCACTCTAGACGCTCCCTTCTGTGAAGACGCGTCAGAGGTACACGTACGCCAGGTCTCCGAGAATAAAGGGCGCTCTGCCGAAGCCTTCTGTACACCTTTGCCTCGCTACAACACGTCCAGTGGATGCTGCGAGGTCGGATGCCAGTTCTCGTGCAGTACTAGGGCGCTACTTTCGTGCCCTTATAACCAAATAACGGTTCTCTCTTTCTGATGTTACACGTGGTCGGCCCCGTCCTAGTCTTTTGGATGCAGTTCCAATCTCTACAAACTGTCGCCACGTCAGAAAAACAAAAGAAGGATTCACATTAAGCCATCTGGCCACATCGGTTTTCAACTGTCCTGTGTCCATTCTACCCATGGCCCTCAATCGCAGAGCGCCTGGTAGGCGTCTTATCTGTCCCATAATGCACTCTAAAAGAAATGGCTCTGAGCACTATGGGACTTAACATCTATGGTCATCAGTCCCCTAGAACATAGAACTACTTAAACCTAACTAACCTAAGGACATCACACAACACCCAGTCATCACGAGGCAGAGAAAATCCCTGACCCCGCCGGGAATCGAACCCGGGCGCGGGAAGCGAGAACGCTACCGCACGACCACGAGCTGCGGACTAATGCACTCTCTGTGACTATGTACGCAGTGATTGTGGATGTGGGACTAGCCGGGGAGCACTATGCCGTTTAGCAGGTGCCCTGATGTCATTGTTGGTGTGGTTGTTCGTTGACCAAAATGTCATCTTCCGTGCAGAAGACGATCATAGGACATCTGGTTGGCAGTTCGTGTATTTATATCGTGAATTAGACATGGGACGGGGGAAAAGCTGTTTGTTGCTTCCATTTTGGACACCAGTGTATATAGCAAGTCTACATAGTAAGGTAATGTATGCTTAAATACATCTCATGTATCTTTCATTTAGAAGTAAAGGTTTCGTAATGTTTGCGGGGTGCTCCTGTTAAACAAAGCAACTCTGTCAAAAATTGAATAACATGTTCCAATCGGAATTTGAGCTAGTGTGCGGACAGGATTTGGAGGTCAGTGGAAGGCAACGGGAAGCCACCACTGAAATCATCCCAAGAAAACCTCATATCTGTACTCAACTCAAAATGTTCCGGAGTTGCAAGTTCCCCGTTGAATGTCCAGGGAATTTCTATCGAATAAGTGAAACGAGGTGGACCGCCATGGGAGAATATGCTTCTATTGGCTATACGGTATGCTATTCTGGACAGGAGAAAAACAGAAGCAATGGTGTGGCTTTCATAGGTAGTAACACAGTTAAAAAAAAGCTGTAACGTGGTGCAATTATAAAAATAATCGAATCATGTCCATCAGATTTCAAGACCCACTTATTAATAGCACAATCGTTCAAGTTTGCACGCCAACCACTGATGCTGGGCAGAATGTTATTGACTAGTTCTATGGAGATTGCAAAAGTTACTGCTGTTGATGCGAAGAAAGGACGTCATCTTCAGAGTTCCAGATTGGAACGAGTGGAAATGAGACTATAGAAGATGTGACAGGAAAGTTTGGTCTTTCCGGAAGAAATGAAGCAGGACAGAGACTTTTAGATTTCTGGCAAGACAGTTCGCTGGTTATAACTAATACACTGTTCCAGCTACCCAAACGAAGCCCGTACACCCGCATTTTGCCAGACGGCCAGTACTGGAATGAAATTAAATGCATACTTGTAATTAGAGTTGGAAGAGTGCTGTCCAGTCAACTACAACAAAACCTGCAGCTAAAGGCTGAACGTATGATGAGCTCTTAAATGCCAAATTTCCGCTGAATTTGAGGAAAGCAGTCGAAGTTATTTCATCTTATAGAAACGACCTTAACAGTATTCTTTCTGATTATAAGTCACAAGGCAAGAACAGATTTAATGTATTACAAATAGAAGACGAAGTACCACAAGATCTGTGGATAGAAGTAGTCTACGCAGCCAAGGAGGTAGCAGAAACACACATTTACAAGGGAGAAAAAAGCAAAATGGCAAGATGTTTATCGGCAGAGTCATTGTAAATTACACAAGAACGAAGTAAAAGAAAATCAAATGGAGTAGATCGGCAATTTTTAAATTAAAAGCAGCATTTCGGAAATTAGTTAGAAGAGACAAGAATGTCTTCTTAAATGAACAGTGCACTGAAGCTGAAGAGAATAACAGAATGAAGAAGGCGAGGGCTCTTTATAAGAAAATTAAGATATCAAATAATAATCCCAGCTGAAAACTATAGTGATAGAAATGGTAAATATCTAACTGAAGCAGAGGACATTAAAGAAAGCTGGGCAATATATGTAGAAGATCTACTTAAGAAAAAATTATACACTGAGGATGATGATTAATGGTATTTTAGAACTAAAGCCAGATAGTTTGGAGAAATATGCCAGAAAATATGGAGAATCCATCAGTGGCCAAAAGACTGAAAAAGGTTAGTATTTATTCCAATCTCGAAGAAGGGAATTTTTATAGACTGTTCAAATCACCGAACAATCGCAGTTGCCACACATGTTAGCAAAGTCATGCTTAAAATCTGACAAATTAGGCTTCCCCCAGTACATACACGGAGAAATATCTGAAGAACAAGCTGGAATTCGTAAAGGAAGAGGAACCAGTTATCAAATTGGCAACATCCGATGGATAATGGGGAAGACAAGTTGACTGAGTCGAGTGCAATAGATTATAGAAGTACTCAAAAACTTGGGAGTACAAGGTCATCTTATTTACCTCATACGGAACTTATACTCTGACAAAGAAACCGTGGTGAGGACTATATATGGAGCAACTGAAGGGTTCAAGATTCAGAAATGAGTGCGGAAAGGCTTATTTATGCAGTGTCTTTGCAGGCACATTATGATGAATGCTGGATTAGATGAAGAAACATGAATTAAAATAGCCCATATAAATGTAAATAATCGTAGAAATACAGATGTTACCATACTGATGGCAGAAAGTAAAGAAGAGTTAAGGATACTCTGACTGAAAGTGAAAGAAGAAAGTGAAAAAGCTGGTCTGGTGTTAAATATAAATAAAAAGAAAATTATAGCACATACAACTTTCACTTCACTGCAAATAGGAGGAGGAACAAGGAAGATAGTTTCTATGTTCAATTACCTCGGCTCACAGGTTTCTGCTGGTGGTGACGGTAGCCACTAAATCAAGAGACGGGTGTTACTTGGAGAAAAGCAATATCGAACGTTGACAGTGTTTTGAGGAGCAGAGAAATAACTTTACCAACAAAGATACCTATAGTAAGGTTATGATCTTTCCAGATGTAAAGTATGGATGTGAGACCAGCACATCAAGAAAGACTTCACGGCGTAGAGACCTTTCAACTGATACTTTGAAGGAAACTCTTTAGAGCTCCATGGACCGAAAAGACAAGGAATAGTTTAGTATTACAGCAAATAAATCAGATTACTACTTGGAGCGTACTGACACTGAAACCAAAACTGACCTGTTTTAGGCACATGATGAGAAGGTGTGATTCGCTCGAAAAGACGTTAATCTGGGGAAGATTCAAGCCACAATTAAAAGAGAGAGGTAAAGGTTGAGAGGGATCAATGGCATCTGAGAAATAATGGACTCCATGATGGAAAGTCTGCAAGAGAAAGTGCAGGGCATAAGAAACTTCTTCAAGTACAGTTACAGATGAATTGGTGGTTTTACACTTGCATTTTCCTGCATAAAAGAACCATACACATTTTTTTTCATTGACATGAGAAAGTTCGTGTTTGTAATTGTTAGAGATACTGGTTAGGCGGAAGTACAACGGTCGATAAAGAAATTAATGAGGCTGCACTGGTTGAGAGAGTATGCAAGTGATTACAAAATTGTCACATTAACTAAAAACTTCGCAGTGGGAGCCCACTTATCAGTGACACAATGCACCTCCCCTGACCTGGACGCAAGCAGTGAATCGTTTGGGATGTATGTCACAGAGTCTTTGTTCCATCTCCTAAGGCACGCTATAGCAACAACTGCAAACTGGTCATTGCTATTCTGGGTATTAGCACTGGGGCAGAATTAGCGTCCGAATAGGTCCTTTACATGCTCTGTCGGGAAGAGATCTGACGATCTTGCTCCCGCTGGAGAACTTCAATACAACGCAGATAGTTCATAGAGACACGTGGCGCCAGTTGATGAGAATTGTCTGGTTGAAAAGTGTCACCATGATAGTCTCGTACGAGATCTGACATATGAGGACGCAGCGTGTTCGTTCCATATCTTTGTGCCATCAGAGTTAGCTCAGTCACTACCTGACAGGAGCGGTAGTCATGGCCTGCGCCTCCCCACATCATGACGCTGGAAGTAGCAGCACTGTGCTTCTCCAAAACACTGGAAATTTAGGCCTTCTCCCCAAGCAGCCACCTCACTCATCGACGATGTTCGTCCGGGGTAGTGCAGAAACTCGATTCAACGCTGTACAATGTGTTACGCTATTCGTTAGCAGCCCACGCTTTCCGGTCACGGCACCATCCCAAACGCTGCCTTTTGGGTCGAAGTGTGTTAACTGCAGCCTACGTTTGGGACGTGAACTGCCTGGTCCGCTACTGCTAGTCTCCGAGCAATGGAGCGGTATGACAAAGAATGTTGCGGGAAGCCCGTTACTTCTTCTTGGGTGGTGGGTGCAGGTGTGTAGGGGTTACAGAGTGCTTGGTGTACAATACGGCGAAACTTCCTTGTCGTGGTCAGACATAGTGGGCAGGATTATTGAAGGCGAGTATGCCCTCAATCACGTTTCCATGGACTCCAACATCGGGCTGCGGTCGTACCCCAATGTCCGCATTATCTCATTACTGTACGATTAGACTAGCCGATCAAATGTAGACCTACCATTATTCCCATTTCAAACGCTTTCAGATGCTTTCACCGATATCTGGAAAGAGTAAACGTCACGTCTGTGTCTTTCACAGTGACCACTAGTCATCGCACGCTGTTCACGGCCATTATACACCATCCCGTCACATTAATGTCATTATCGCCATGTCGGAGTCAACTTGCAACAAAACTCGCAGCCGCCAGCTGACAGCACTAACAGAGGAGGATATACGAAGCGTGGCAGAGGGACGCAAAAAAGAAAATAAAAGCAGATGTCGTGGTCGTAATGTGGAGAAAGGTTGATTTATTTGACGTCCTAAAGACGCAGATGTCGGAATGCGGAAAAAGAGCCATTTATCTGACGCCCAAAAGTGTATGATTTGGTTTTCGGGCGATGGTGGAAGCATTTTTGAAACGGCTACGTTTGTAAACTGTTCGCGTGTCACCGAGATTTAAGTATACCGTGAAAGTTACAACGGCGCTACCCAAAACTGCTACCGAGGAAAAGGTTCTGCACCGAGGCCCACTGATGACAGGCGTGAATGACGGCTGTAGACATGTGTACGGGCGAATAGGCGCGCACCTGTTGAGCAGCTGACCGCCCAGATGAACCAAGAGGCTACGAACAGTGTCTTCTCAAAGACCATTGAGCACAGTCGACGGTACAATTGAGCAACACAAGTATGCATCTATCCTTGTGAACCATTTCCACCCCTATATGCAGTTTGTTTTTTCCTTGGTATCTACCAGTAAGAAAATGCAGCATGTCACACAGCGCGCAATGTACATGCGTGGTGCGGAGAGCTCCTGGATAAGTTTACCATAGTCCCCTGGTCACCAAACTAACCCATCTAAATCCAGTCGTGAATCAGGAGGACCACCTCGTCCTGGCAGTTGGGCTACAGATCCTCAACCGAGAAACCTAGATCAGCTGCCCACGGCACTGGAGTCGGCATGGCTCCATATCCGTGTCGGAAACTTCCAGAACCTCAAAGACTTTCACTCTGCACATCCACGCTCCAAAAGATGCTTCTTCTACAAAGATGGTTATATTAATGTGACTGAACAGCGTATATCGTACCAGGTCTGGTAACAGTATTAAGCAGGAGCAACACTAATGGCCTTTAGCCATTCTATACGTCATACAGAGCTGTAATGGCTCTGAGCGCTATGGGACGTAACTTCTAAGGTCATCAGTCCCCTAGAACTACTTAAGCCTAACTAACCTAAGGACATCACACACATCCATGTCCGAGGCAGGATTCGAACCTGCGACCGTAACGGTCGCGCGGTTCCAGACTGTAGCGCCTAAAACCGCTCGGCCACATCGGCCGACATACAGAGCTGTAACTCTAATCAGTTACATGCCTGCTAATGGTGTCTACACATAGAAAGTTACTTTGACACCTGACAGTATCATCTGGGTTCTTCACTTTTTTTTCCTCAGTGTATATCGGTCCAAAACGCCACACTCCTGTTTTCACACCAAGCGGAACCTGCTAATTTCATTGATGAGGGCATGAAGAACTTCAGTGGTGATTGTTCCGCGAACTCACGTACCCTGAAAAAAGCATCCATGCTGCATCAGAAAAAAAATAGTAATCTCAAAATGAACCACGCCATCACACCCAGATTGCAATAGACAGCTGCATAACTGATGTCGACTAGTAGCGGCTGAATTTGTTAGCCGATGCACTACCATTTCAGTTTGGATTTTTCATAACTCCGCGAGCAGATGTAGCTGACATAAGAGCGTGGAGCACTAAATGTAGCAACGTTTTATCCGAATTTCTTCCTCAGTCCTCTTCCAGGTCTTACAGTTTGTTCTCGGCTAAGCCCGGTGCGTCTCACAATGTAAGAGCCCGAAGAACATGCGTGAGCGGCGTGTGATGGTGGCAGCCTACCTTTAGGAGTGTCGGTTTCCCGGTGACGACGAAGTCAGTGTTTGGGTCTTGCCTGGAAGTCCCTTTATTTCGAGAAGTGTATTAGTTCTTTCTAAGAGCTTTTTTTTACCGATTTCAACCATAACGGCTAACAATATGTTCTAGAGGACGACATAGTACTCTTTACACAAGAGTGTTTGATCCCAAGTGGTACTAGGCGCTAAGAGGGTGGATGCATAGGATTACTCTGTCAGAGACAGTCAAATGGAAACGAGACAGATGGAAAAATGTAGGTCAGGTATTAATTATTTCAAAAGTTACCACCATAATTGTTAATACATTTATCCCACTGTGAGACCAGACGATCAGTACGTTCATGGAAAGATGCTTGCGGTTTTCTATAAAACCGTGACTATACAAAGGCGTGGACCCCTTCGCCCGAAACCAATCAACGGCCACAATATCTTTCTTTAGGGCTAGGGATCGGAACTGTATGGAGGATGTTTGAGGGTTTCCCAGTGAAAGTTCTTCAGCACAGTCGAAACTACCTTGGCAACGTGTGGACGTTCTGCACCCTGCAACACAATGTCGCAGTCCGTCAAAGTTCCTGAGCATCTGGACCTTCTGATACGGTTGACTTTCTGCAAAATATCCTCGTATCGTTGTGCGAAAACTATAGTACCAGAAAGTCAATGAGAAGCGGGTTCTTGCTCTCAACGAAAAAGGTCATCATGACTTTTCACGGAGCTGGAGTGCCTGTTGTCTCGACGGTGCTGCAGAAGTTTGGCTGGCAACTCCTTGCACATGGTCCATAGAGCTCCGACCTCTTCCCATGAGATTTTCGCATCTTCGGACCCGTGAAGAAAATCATCCGCGGTCGTAGATTTGCTTCGAACGATGAGGTGCACACCAGGGTGCAGTGACGATTCTGTAGTCAACTGGAAACATTTCTCCATGAAGGCGCCGATCGTCTTGTGTCAAAGAGGGCTAAATGTATTAACAGTAACGGTGAATACTGTTGAGGTAATAAACAGTTTACTTACTTTATTACCATCAGTCTCGTTATCATCTGACTGCGCCTTGCACACTTTTCGAAATAATTAGGAGAACACGTATATCAGCGTGTGGCAAGTTAATCATATTTTGATACAGGCGGTACCCGTGATCTTATTGCATGGCTTGGGATCTTCGCTTCCAGTGCAGGCAACAATTAAAATCATTCGCCATCTATCGGCTGTGTCATGCGGTACAGTGTCGGGTGTTGGATGTCGGGGGACTCCTCAGATGGAAGCAAGTACCAGTGTCCCACTGTTTTCTAGCGAGCTACGCAGATGGTAGTTGTCATTTGTCGACGTTGTATTCAACCAAGCACATTCAATGTGACATATCAGTTCAATGTAAGCTGCAATGGCGGTTTGCTTTATCCAAAAAGGATCGACTTTCATTCGTGTTGCGTAGATGTCAATGGCTCTCCATTTGTCGTCCATAAGTCGTGAACAAACTACAGGGAGACAGGTCAGTACACGAGGCGGGTTGGATAAGGCCGCCGGCGCATTACAACCCCTCATGAAGAACTTTATCTGAGCATCTCTGCGTTGTGGCGTCGTTTGGATAGCGCCAGAGCTCTATCACACCATCTCAGAAAGGCCACTGGTACCGCTGTGTCTGAGCAGAGTATGATGAACAGGTTATGAAAAAGGACCTTGGGACACAGACGTCCTGTTCTAGTACCGCGATTGGCACAACAATATATTGCAGCTCGTCTTCAGCTTTGCCGTTATCATGTCCACTGGCAACTTCGCCACTGGCGAAACCTGTTGCTGACAGACGAGTCCACATATATCCTGACGCGAAGTAATGGCCATGTTCGTGTGCGGAGATCCGTGGTGAGCGGTATCTGCCAAATGTTGCCCAGGAAATCGACAGATTTCCGAAGTTCTGTGACATTGTGGGGAGGTTTCAGTGTTAACAGCCATGCGGATCATGTCGTTGTCCATGGTCGCCTTATTCCTAGACAGTACATAGTAAAGAACCTGTTGGAAAGTGTAGTGGCTGCTGCATATGCTGGTGACTCCGAATTATTTCTAATGCCGGTGCCTGTGTACCGGCAGGAATGTCTTGCGAAAACTGGACACTAAAGTAACGGAATGGCTGGCGGTGAGTACCGACCATACCCCTTCGCGCATATGTGGGACATGCTAGGCAGACGACTTCGTTTTCGTCCTGTTCCACCACAGACTGTCCAAGAAGAGTTCCTAGATAACAGAACGAAGCATGTCATTCTCAATGGAGAGAAGTCTTCCGAAGTAAGAGTGATTTCAGGTGAGCCGCAGGGGAGTGTCGTAGGACCGTTGCTATTCACAATACACATAAATGACCTTGTGGATGACATCGGAAGTTCACTGAGGCTTTTTGCAGATGATGCTGTGGTGTATCGAGAGGTTGTAACAATGGAAAATTGTACTGAAATGCAGGAGGATCTGCAGCGAATTGACGCATGGTGCAGGGAATGGCAATTGAATCTCAATGTAGACAAGTGTAATGTGCTGCGAATAGATAGAAAGATAGATCCCTTATCATTTAGCTACAAAATAGCAGGTCAGCAACTGGAAGCAGTTAATTCCATAAATTATCTGGGAGTACGCATTAGGAGTGATTTAAAATGTAATGATCATATAAAGTTGTTCGTTGGTAAAGCAGATGCCAGACTGAGATTCATTGGAAGAATCCTAAGGAAATGCAATCCGAAAACAAAGGAAGTAGGTTATAGTACGCTTGTTCGCCCACTGCTTGAATACTGCTCAGCAGTGTGGAATCCGTACCAGATAGGGTTGATAGAAGAGATAGAGAAGATCCAAAGGAGAGCAGTGCGCTTCGTTACAGGATCGTTTAGTAATCGCGAAAGCGTTACGGAGATGATAGATAAACTCTAGTGGAAGACTCTGCAGGAGAGACGCTCAGTAGCTCGGTACGGGCTTTTCTTGAAGTTTGGAGAACATACCTTCACCGAAGAGTCACGCAGTATATTGCTCCCTCCTACGTATATCTCGCGAAGAGACCATGAGGATAAAATCAGAGAGATTAGAGCCCACACGAACAATACGAGACTGAAATACACTCCTGGAAATTGAAATAAGAACACCGTGAATTCATTGTCCCAGGAAGGGGAAACTTTATTGACACATTCCTGGGGTCAGATACATCACATGATCACACTGACAGAACCACAGGCACATAGACACAGGCAACAGAGCATGCACAATGTCGGCACTAGTACAGTGTATATCCACCTTTCGCAGCAATGCAGGCTGCTAATCTCCCATGGAGACGATCGTAGAGATGCTGGATGTAGTCCTGTGGAACGGCTTACCATGCCATTTCCACCTGGCGCCTCAGTTGGACCAGCGTTCGTGCTCGACGTGCAGACCGCGTGAGACGACGCTTCATCCAGTCCCAAACATGCTCAATGGGGGACAGATCCGGAGATCTTGCTTACACCTTCTAGAGCACGTTGGGTGGCACGGGATACATGCGGACGTGCATTGTCCTGTTGGAACAGCAAGTTCCCTTGCCGGTTTGGATGTACCGTGCACTATTCAGTGTCCCCTCGACGATCACCAGTGGTGTACGGCCAGTGTAGGAGATCGCTCCCCACACCATGATGCCGGGTGTTGGCCCTGTGTGCCTCGGTCGTATGCAGTCCTGATTGTGGCGCTCACCTGCACGGCGCCAAACACGCATACGACCATCATTGGCACCAAGGCAGAAGCGACTCTCATCGCTGAAGACGACACGTCTCCATTCGTCCCTCCATTCACGCCTGTCGCGACACCACTGGAGGCGGGCTGCACGATGTTGGGGCGTGAGCGGAAGACGGCCTAACGGTGTGCGGGACCGTAGTCCAGCTTCATGGAGACGGTTGCGAATGGTCCTCGCCGATACCCCAGGAGCAACAGTGTCCCTAATTTGCTGGGAAGTGGCGGTGCGGTCCCCTACGGCACTGCGTAGGATCCTACGGTCTTGGCGTGCATCCGTGCGTCGCTGCGGTCCGGTCCCAGGCCGACGGGCACGTGCACCTTCCGCCGACCACTGGCGACAACATCGATGTACTGTGGAGACCTCACGCCCCACGTGTTGAGCAATTCGGCAGTACGTCCACCCGGCCTCCCGCATGCCCACTATACGCCCTCGCTCAAAGTCCGTCAACTGCACATACGGTTCACGTCCACGCTGTTGCGGCATGCTACCAGTGTTAAAGACTGCGATGGAGCTCCGTATGCCACGGCAAACTGGCTGACACTGACGGCGGCGGTGCACAAATGCTGCGCAGCTAGCGCCATTCGACGGCCAACACAGCGGTTCCTGGTGTGTCCGCTGTGCCGTGCGAGTGATCATTGCTTGTACAGCCCTCTCGCAGTGTCCGGAGCAAGTGTGGTGGGTCTGCCACACCGGTGTCAATGTGTTCTTTTTTCCATTTCCAGGAGTGTAGAAGGGAGAACCGATAGAAGTACTCAAGGTACCCTCCGCCACACACCGTGAGGTGGCTTACGGAGTATGTATGTAGATGTAGATGTAGAACTCTCATCGGGTCTCATTGAAGAATTGGAATGGCTACCACTGGGTGACCTCCGTAGACATATACTGAGCATGTCACGTACATGTCAGGTAGTTATACACGTTCACGGATAACATTCACGCTAGCCAAGCTGTCAGAGTCCAATGAAACGCACCCAGGATGACGGTATAAATGACTGTGTCCACATTGTTTCCGACACCTGTCAGACATTTCAGTTCATTTTATGTAAACGACTGAGGACGTAATGATGTTTTGGTGAGTACTTAATTTGTAAGAGGCAAAGGTATATTATGGTAACTTATCCAGGCCTCGATTAATACTCAGTGGCGTGGGGAAGACGCCAAAAGTCGTATTCCTCTAATTCGTCTGAGCAGTGTAGTACAGCTTAGTTGCTGTCGTTCAAATGAGGCAGCCTTCATCTGGCTGCCGACGCAAGCGGTATGAACGCCTTGTTCGAATGTCTGCAGGTATCGGACGGACTCAACATACGTGAAACATTTAACACGCATCCTCAGTTAGTAGTTCAAGGAGTTGAGATCATGCGATCGGACGATCAATGGAGCTAGTCTGTATTTTTCGATTCGTAAGCTGAGAAGACTTCGTCAGTGTGCCACCTTCACAGTAAAGACAATATACACAGCGAATCAGTGTGCAGCAGTCATAGGTCTGCTAGTAATGACAAAGGCACTGCCTCGAACAGGGCAGGTAGTGCGTTCCGCATCATTCGCAGATAAGCCGCCTTCGTGGAAGGATGAACAGTTCCACAAACCCGTCTATAGCTTCCTCCCACAAACTGATACGGAACATGTTCTGATGGTGACAGGATTCGAGGATTCTGCGTAGCATCTGAATAGCAGCAGTCAAAGTGATGATAACTTCCTACAACTAGCGCATATCGCCAGCAGCTAGGATAGCTGATGTTAATCCTGTAATTGAGGTGACACGATGAACAAATTTGCGGCGAATTTGAGCCCATTCATTGTTAAACCATTAAGAACAATAGGGCAGTTGTCTGCTACGGAATGATAGCTGTCACACGCTGAACAGGATCCAGTAAGATATGAATAAGAAGGCCTCTGCCAAGGAATCACTACATATCCGGACGTACGGACACGAGCTATATTACCGCAAACTCCCGGTGATAAGGAACAATTAACACTGCTTGAAGTGAAGAAGGCACTAGGCCCTGACAATGAATGTGCTAGATAACTGTAAGACAAATAATATTAACAACAATAATAATAAAAACATACCATGAAAGAATAC
Source organism: Schistocerca piceifrons (assembly GCF_021461385.2). Lineage (NCBI taxonomy): Eukaryota > Metazoa > Arthropoda > Insecta > Orthoptera > Acrididae > Schistocerca > Schistocerca piceifrons. The sequence continues at coordinate 205,434,353 of NC_060144.1, forward strand.
CGACAATCCTTCTTTCCACGAACAATACGAGACTGGAATAGAAGGGAGAACCGATAGAGGTACTCAAGGTACCCTCCGCCACACACCGTCAGGTGGCTTGCGGAGTATGGATGTAGATGTAGATGTAGAATTACCTGAATGGGACGGAAATCGGAAGATACGATGTACGTATACAGGCAAACATATGCTTACAGTTTCAGAAGATTTGGGTGATTTACTCAAGAGAAAGAGCTTCACAAGTTGAGCAAGCCATTCATGTGTCGACCCTCTCTGGCCGTTAGGCAAGTAGTTGTTCAAAGTAGCATTGATTGATAGAGTTGTTGGATGTCCTGAGAGATATCGTGCCAAATTCCATTCAGCTGGTGCGTTAGATCGTCACATTCCCGAGCTCGTGTGAGGGCCCTTACCATAATGCTCCAAACGTTGTCAATTGGAAAGAGATCCGCCGATCTTTCTGGCCCAAGTAGGAACTGGCAAGCATGAACGCAAGTAGTAGAAAGACAAGCAGTAGAAACTCTCGCCCTGTGCAGGCGGGCACTATCTTGCTAAAAGTAAGCCCAAGATGGCTTGGCATGAAGAGCAACAAAACGAGGTGTATAATATCGTAAACGCTACGCTGTGCTGTAAGGCTAGCGCGGATGACAACTAAGAGGATCCTGCTACGACATGAAATAGCATTCCAGATAATCGCTCCTGGTTGTTGGGCCATATAACGGGCTAAAGTCCATTTGGTACCCCGCCGCTGTCTCGGGCATCTCCAGTCACATTTTCGCTGGTCATCGAATCACAATCCGAAGCGAAACTCATCACCAAAGACAATTCTACTCCACTTATTGAGATTCCAGGCTGAATCTATGATATTCTACGTCCCGTTTTGTTGCCCTTAATATCAGACCATCCTAGGCTGACATTTCAGCTATATAATAATCTCCCGCACACTTATCTTCGTGCTTCCTAAACCTTACTTTCGCCATCACGGCCGTCGGATCTCTTCCCAGCTGAGAATGTTTGGAGCATTATGGGCAGGCCCCTCCCACATGCACGAGAGATTGAAGATTTAACATGCCAGTTGAACAGAATTGGGCACGATGTCCTTCAGCACGATATTAAACAGCTCTATCAATCAACGCCAAGCCGAATAACTGCTTGCATAAGGGGCAGAGGTGGACCAACGCGTTATTGAGTTGCTCAGTATGTTAAGTTCTTTCCCTTGAATAAATCATTCAGCTCTTGCGAATTTGAAAGCCATTGTTTGACAACAAATGTACATCACATCTACCGATCTCCGTCCCATTCTAGTAATTCCTTCGTGTTGTGTTTTTTTCCTTTCAGATGTCATACATTAAGTACCTTGCGGCATTAGCTCATATGCGGAGTCATATTCATGAAGAATATCTCGCACAGCGAAATAACCAGTGCGACTGAAAAGGAGTGCAGGTTACTCCTGTTTACAAAGAGGACATAAACCGAAAGCACTGCCTAACAGACCACGTCAAACTGTTGCAGGGTATTGCAGCATAGCCTGCGCACAAATATTTTCAAGTTACTATAGGAAAACAAACTTATCTCAAAGAATCAGGAAAAACCAATATTTTGAACCACACCTTGGATTACTGAGACACTGCATCTCGCAAACAAATAATTTAGGTAAACAGAGTGATTCCGTCTCCCTAAGTTTGCAAAATATGTTTGACAGCGTATCAATCGCCGGGTACCATTGTGAGTAACTCGTGGACTATTTGATAAGTATAACACTATACATTTTATTGGAGACTGAAGTAACATGTGCCTCAAAGAAGCACAATGGGGTCCTGCTGTTATCAATGTACATAAACGATTTATCATCTACTACTAGCAGTACTTAAGATGGTTCGCTGACGGTGCTGCTGTATTCAGAAAAGTATCGTTGGCGATTGAAAGGAATTGCATAAGTACATTGGACAACATTTTCATTGAATGGCAGTTGGCTTTGAATGCGCATACGTTTCAGATAATGCCTTAAACAATGAGAAGGAAGTAAATAGTATATGATTACAAGATCTGTGGTGAACATCTTGAGCACATTACATAGTGTAAATATTGGTGACTAATACTAGTAAGTGATGTGAAATGAACTGATCACATAGCATCAGTATCCCCGAATGTAATAACAAGGAAATCGAAAATATCGCACGATGTACCCTTCCCCATAAGCTGTACAGAGCCTTATGGTGTACGAGTATATAGTGTGTGCAAATGTAGAAGCTGAAAATTAATAGAAATGAGTGTGAATCATTGTTTACTGTTTCAACGTAGTGAATAAACATTCACTTTTTCATCACGCAGAAAATGTGGTTTCCATTATTTCTTTGTTTTTATACAGAGATTTTATTCCTATTTTGGTCGACATTTTTGCTAAATGAGTATAGAGTTTTATTTGTGTGAAAGCTTTTTAATTTAAACTTTTCTCTCGTGGTAATAACTATAATTCTAGACCGAATATCTCTTATTTTTATTTCTTTTGTCACATCTACAACTATAAACAAAAAGTTATGACCACCTTATTAACTGGAACTGATCAACCTTTGGAACGCAGTATAACAGTGATTCTTAGTGGCATGGATTCGAAAAGACTATTGCAGGTTTGTGGAGGTGTTTGGAAGCAGATGTCTACGGACGGGTCCCGCAGTAGCCCGTAAATAACGTTTCTTGGGGTGGAACTGAGGCGCGATAGCGCCGCTGTTCTGATCCTTCCGGCACAGGTCAAGTGAATCTGGTAGGCAAGTCATCAACCTTAGTCTACTGTCATGTTCTTCAAGCCATTGTAGCACTATTTCGGCTATGTGAGACACACAGTTATCCTGAAGGAAAATGACATCGCCGTCGGGAAATACATCAAGCATTCCGTGAGGCAGGTGATTCACAGTGATGTCCACGTGCGCACGATGCCTGCGACTACAAACACAGGTCCAATGAAGCCCAGGTGAATGTGACCCACAGCACAATAGTATCCTCACTGGCCAGTGTCCATTCGAATGGAAGGTTCTTTCCTTAGACGCGAAGGTCGACGTGCTGCAAAAAGGAAAGTGATTCATCCGTCTAGCTTAAACGTTTCCATTGATCCACGACCCAAGCTTGATCCCGTAACTACTGCGACCGTGACCGGCGATGTCTTTGGACAACATAGGATCCCGTAGGAATCGTTTGCTGCGGAGCCCACTTAGTGTTTAATGGTGTGCTCACGACAAATTGTGCCTACTCCAGCACTGTACTCGGTCACCAGAACTGCCGTAGAGTCCTGCCTATACAGAGAGGGCTGACCGCGTTCTTAGATGAGGCGTGGATGTCCAACATCTTCTCACATACTCGTGATTCCACCACACTTCAGCCACTTTCCATAGATGCTCACAACAGTAATACGTTAACAGCCGACCACCCTGGTCGGTTTCGAGGTTCTCGTTCCCACGTACTGCGATATAATATTCCTCTCTTTATCGAAGTCTGTTACGGCAGTGGATTTGCCCATTAGTGGCGCGTATAGTCGCTTGCATTACTCCAAGTCGTTTCTGCTTCGCATAAATGCCTTCGTTGCCGCACGGCACGCCCACAACGCCAACAGGTGGCATTCAGTTTCACCATGGGTAGTGGTCATAATGTTTTGCCTCATCAGTGTATTTGTATCATGCAGAGGCGCAGATCATCAGTTTTCACCCACCACTCGGTCTGTTGTTCATTTTCTGGCGTGAACTGACCAACACACGTCTCACAACATCAGTTTCATACTTTCAAAGACGTTGTTTTTTATCAGAGGATAGCTGACGTTTTGGTATAACTAAATAAAAACAAAAGCTATCAACACAAAACTTTATTTACAAAGTTACAGTAGATTTCTCTATTTTTCATTGTAGTTGCCATAACTGTCAGGGCACTTATTATAGCATAATACCTTTTTCAGTTCCAGTGTTGTACTCCTCTGCCACCAAAGACTTGAGACAGTTTGTCAGTGCTCGTTTGTCTTCATCTTTTGCGAACTGTTCTACTCTCAAAATTTCCTTACGTTTCGCGAACAGATGAAAATCAAATGGTGCCAAGTCAGGCCCGTAAGACGAACGTCCAAAATTTTCCAACTTTCTGTACTAAATTGTTGCTGTGTTCATGCTCACGCATGAGGCCGTGAATTGTCATAAACCAAAAGCACCTTTCCCGACGACATTCCACGTCGCTGAAGACTCGTTCGTTGCACCATCACCATAAACATTCCTTGTTTGTCTATAAATTTCGTTAGGCCGAACGATCTACATCTACATGCACATATATATTCCGCTAGCCACCAAGTGGTGTGTGGCGGAGGACACTATTCGTGCCAGAGTCATATTTCCCCCCTCCCTCTGTTCCACTCGCGAGTCGCACGAGGGAAAAACGACTGTGTGGACGTGTCAGTGCGACCTCTAATTTCCCTCATCTCTGAATGGTGATCATTTTGCGATTTGAAAGTTGGTGGTGAAAATATGTGCTGAACATCCTCGGTGAAGATCGGATCTCGGAATTTAATGAGCAGGCCCTTCCGTTTAGCGCGTCGTCTACATGTAAGTCTAACCCAATTCAAACTTTCTATGAGATTTGTAACGCTCTCGCGATGGCTAAATGTAGCAGTTACGAATCTTGCCGCTCTTCTTTGGATCTTCTCCATCTCTAGAATCAGACGCAACCAGTAAGGGTCCCATACAGACGAAGAATACTCCAAGACTGGACGAACTAACGTATTGTAAGCAATTTCCTTCGTTGAAGGACTGCATCGCTTCAGGATTCTACCAATAAACCGCAGTCTAGAGTTCGCCTTGCCCGGTAATTGTGTAATCTGACCACTCCATTTGAGATCATTTCGAATAGTTACACCCAGATACTTGACGGATGTTACCGCTTACAAAGACTTGGCATTTATTTTGTACTCGTACATTAATGGGGATTTAGCCTTCTTAGACGCAGTAGGTTACACTTACTAATATTGAGAGATAAGTGCCAGACATTACACCACGCATTTATTTTCTGTAAATCCTCATTGATTTGTTCACAACTTTTTGTGATACTATTTTCCTGTAGACTACAGCATCGTCGGGAAATAATCTAATGCCGCTGTCAGTACCATCAGCCAGATCGTTTATGTAAATCGTAAAAAGCAGGGGACCTATTACGCTGCCCTGGGGCACACCTAAACTTACGCTTGTTTCTGTTGAAGTCTCCCCATTCAGGACGACATACTGCTCTCTGTCTGTTAGAAAACTTTCTATTCAAACGCGTATGTCATCGGATAGACCGTAAGCGCGCACTTTATGACGTAAGAGACAGTGCGGAACTGAGTCGAACGCCTTTCGAAAGTCGAGAAATATGGCATCAACCTGGGAGCCGGTATCTAGAGCCTGTTGTACATCATGCAAAGAGAGGGACAGCTGTGTCTCGCATTACCGCTGTTTCCTAAAACCGTGCTTCTTTCGGCAAATGAGCTTCTCAGAGTCTACAAGGGTCATTATGTCTGAACACAAATCATATTCCATGATTCTACAACAAATCGATGTCAGCGAAATTGGCCGGTAATTATGGGCATCCGATATATTGAAAATAAAGCAGCAGACGCCTTATAAAAACCATCATCTATGAATAATTTTCTTTCATAATAAACGGTCCAAATAAAGTACACTGGAACAGTAGGGGCTTAGCTTAAAGAAACTGGACGAAAGATGCAGAAAACACAATCATTTTAAAATGTCCAGTAAATAAACAAATCGTAATCATTTTAAAATGTCCAGAAAATAAATATATTAAGTTGAAAATATTGACTCTTGAGTCACGCAATGGCGCTACATACAGAAACGTAGCAAAAACATTTGATTTATGTCAATGGCTAAGATACTTCAATATTCCCACCATTTTGCGCACTGCAGCTCGAATAAAACTTTGTGACAGGTTGCAATGGAGGCGGAGAGTGGTTTTGCAACCGTACAGTCCGCCATGCTTGACAAAGCTCTGCACGTATCTCCGAATAAGGCAACACGTCAAGTAACTGGTGTTCAAGAAGGAACTAGATTTACTGGTGGGTGGCCCCGTATCACTCAAGTCACAGAAATGCCAACCACAAAATTATTTTAATCGAAGTCTGTAATACATCATTAATTTTTTGTACATCGAGGGGGTATCTCTCTACACTTAAAACCCTCTCCCTAGGATAAGGAGAAGACCACAGTCACGCATGCTGACGTTAAAGGTACGCTTTCTCGAAGCCGTTGCATAATTTTGGCGAAAAGGGTAAGAGAAAGGAGTCGGTCAGTCTGGGGAACGATCTTGATGAAGGCGACGAACCACTATCGCTTTACCGCGAGCTTTGCCGTCCAGAAGTATCATGTCGGTGTATTCTGGGAACATGTACTCGGCCACGTTGCTCTAAGTCTGTGAGACACGTGAATGTGATTCGAACCATGCCAGAGAGGTAGGACAGACATCAAATGCCATCAGCCCGTCCCATGTAACCACCATCCAACCATCCTCCACCATGACTACCCTGTTGCATACCTACTTAGCAGGCAAGTTTTCAGACGGCTGTACCAAGGATATGGTACGTTTCCCGACATGGGTTCATGTTCAAAGTGTTATGTACTCACTCCCCTCTACAAATCCTAGAAATTAGTAACGGGAATTTCCGAACACCCTGTTGAGGTGCGCGGACACGTGCAGAGCCCTCTACCAGGCAGTGCTCTTAACCCACTGGCACACGGACCATGCATCAGAAAGTTGAGAGCTGAGCGTGTCGGGTTTCTCACTTGATAACGTGGAATAAGACGTCGGTGAGCCTCCCGAACGTGCAGGGCATATCTAGCATGTTAGATATTCTGAACGTGCGTTTGAACGTTGACCAATGATACTGCAGAGCCCCACCTACGTCACATGCACGCCATCTCCCTTTAGTGCAGAGTTCTGAGGCGCCATATTCGCTTCCAGTGGAAGCCCGTATGTATGTATGCCGTTTCTGAGCACCAGCAAGCTCGGGGTCTGTCTAAAACCCTCCTTTACTTGTATGATTCGTTGTAATTAAAATGATGGGAAACGTTACTGTTGTATCCACGGACCCAACCAACCAACTCGCGCACGCGTGCCCTGACCGTGACATCGCTCGCCGCAGTTACTGTCGCGGCCGTCAGCGTCTCAGGGCGTTACCGCCGACGGAAGAGGTCGCTCCATGGCTGAGCTCGGGTCCGCAGCGCCCTCTGCCTTTCGCATATAAGGAGGAGCGCTAGCCCCGGGACGGACAGTCTATTGTCGATTGCCTATTGCTAGCCTTTCGTGGAGTTTATAGCGGAGCCACTGCAGTGTGATATTTGCTATTGTATTCGACTAGGCTCAGTACACGGATTACTCTTGGATATTACTTAGACTTGTATTGCTGGAGCACGTTTCGTCAGAAATAAAGTTATCTCTTCATTCTAGCTAGCGCAATTCTTGTCATTAATTATTTTTCGGCCAACAGACATGGCCACATCCTGGTCACTACCCACGCTTTATACAATTTGTGGCGGCTGCCCTGAAAGTACCGCCGAGGACCTTGGGTTTGAAGGACCTTGGGTTTGGGAGCCGTCACAAAAGTCACATTCTGGATAAGACAATTATTCAGAATGAGATTTTCACTCTGCAGCGGAGTGTGCGCTGATATGAAACTTCCTGGCAGATTAAAACTGTGTGCCCGACCGAGACTCGAACTCGGGACCTTTGCCTTTCGCGGGCAAGTGCTCTACCAACTGAGCTACCGAAGCACGACTCACGCCCGGTACTCACAGCTTTACTTCTGCCAGTACCTCGTCTCCTACCTTCCAAACTTTACAGAAGCTCTCCTGCGAACCTTGCAGAACTAGCACTCCTGAAAGAAAGGATATTGCGGAGACATGGCTTAGCCACAGCCTGGGGGATGTTTCCAGAAACATCCCCCAGGCTGTGGCTAAGCCATGTCTCCGCAATATCCTTTCTTTCAGGAGTGCTAGCTCTGCAAGGTTCGCAGGAGAGCTTCTGTAAAGTTTGGAAGGTAGGAGACGAGGTACTGGCAGAAGTAAAGCTGTGAGTACCGGGCGTGAGTCGTGCTTCGGTAGCTCAGTTGGTAGAGCACTTGCCCGCGAAAGGCAAAGGTCCCGAGTTCGAGTCTCGGTCGGGCACACAGTTTTAATCTGCCAGGAAGTTTCAAGACAATTATTGTAACTTGCGTATTATGAGAGATTTTCATTTGAAATGAACAGAATATAGAGAATCCGTTAAAAACGTATTGTTCTTGGTACAGTTTGTTATAGTTTAATTTCTGTTGGTAATATAACTACAATTAACGCTTTCAGGTCATGTGACAAGCTAGTTACTGTCAATTAATATCCACGCATGCGGTGGCGCAATGACTGCCGACATGGTATCTCAGCGCGTTCCATCAGAACGTTAGCTGCCCTCTGTAATAAAAAAAAAAACCTGAGTGAATGGATCAACGATGAATTTGAACGAGCGTCATGGGAAGTCCGCGCAGAACAAATGCAACGAACAATAACGAAGAAAAGTAATTAAAAAAAGGATTAGCGTCACAAGGATTTAGAAGTGTTGGAGGTTAGCGTCACGCTACTCAAAAACTTTTTTCCCCTAACGTTCACGTTTTTAATTGCTTCTGATACTATCATATTAGCTTATAAGTACATGCTATAATATTCGATGTTGCGTAAGTATAAGTGGGCCGTTTTTGAAGGGTGAGTTCAGCAGCATTTAGCAGAAATGGTAAATCCTGTTGTCACGGCGATCAGGAACAGGGTGCCAAGAAGCATATTCCAGCAGGACAATGCAAGAACCCACACGACATTTCACACCGATGACACCTTACGAAATATATGGCTCTCCTGTGACGTTCCTTGGATCTGTCGCCCACATAGCTTATAAGGGACAGGGGAGTGCTTTCCGGCTGCCAGTTGGGATCCAAATCACATGGCGGGCAGAGCACCCAGCAGCCAATAGCAAACTGCTACAGTCTGAATGCTTTACTCGCTTTGTTCGCGATTACAAGTGAGTCTGGCGGTGTGCGATGCTTCCGTGAAGCAGTCTTTTGCTCGAGATAACCAGCATTACCCGGTTATTCATTTTGCATGTTTTCAATTACAAACGGAAGCGAAAACCGAACTGTTTGTAGTGTAATATCGAAAAAAAAGAAAATCATTTCCACGTATTCGTGTAAACACCTTTGAAATTATGTAATGGTCTTACAAGTGGTCCATTGATAGTGACGTGTACAACAAAATGCTGGCGCGTTTCCACGCTCACATTCAGCATTCTGGCGGTTACACTGGATATTAATATACCAGCATTTCATATTTTCAATGGCTTTTCTAGATTGTACATTAACCTGTGATCTGACTACGTTAATCGCTTACGTATATAATGTATGCAAACGTATTCTCGAAGTTTCATTACTCTACTTTAATTACATTTTGGCTTCCTCCTTCAAGATAGACGAGTTTCGTTCCTTGTAGTTCTTTCGTTTGATGCTTATTTCGTAAGATATTTGGCCCGGTCACTATCAATGGACCACCCTGTATACATATACACGAATGTAGTATGTATGTTATGTACGTACACTGCCGGAAAAAATGATAACACCAAAAAGTAATTAAAGTAGAGTAATGAAACTTCGAGAATACGTTTGCATACATTATATACGTAAGCGATTAACGAAGCCAGATCATAGGTAAACGTACAATCGAGAAAAGCCATTGCAAATGTGTAATGCTGGTACATTAATATCCAGTGTAACCGCCAGAATGCTGAATGTGAGCGTGGAAACGTGCCAGCATTTTGTTGTACACGTGCCAGATGTCAGTTTGTGGTATGGAGTTCCATGACTGTTGAACTTCGTCAGTCAATACAGGGACGGTTAATACTGTTTGTCAAAGACGTTGAAATTGTCGATGCCCCATATGTGCTCGATTAGAGGCAGACTTGGTGATCGCAAAGACTCCGCATCGACAATCTGTACAGCAGGATGTGTTACAACACTTGTGTTTGGGTGAGCGTTATGCTGTTGAAAATCACCCTCTGGAATATTTTTCATGAATGGCAGCGCGACAGGTCGAATGGCCAGACTGAAGTGCAAATTTGCAGTCAAGGTGCGAGGGATAACCTCGAGAGTGTTCCTGCTGTCATAAGGAATCCCATACCGTAACTGCAGGTATAGGTCCAGATTGGTTGTAGGCCTTCTACTCACCTCCTCCTAAGCTACACACGGCCATCTCTGCGACCGAGACAGAAACGGATTTGTCAAAGCTCTCGCTTGACACAACTGAAGTTATAGGGTTCCAAGGGACAGAAAACGGAAATTCGTTACAAACTACGGCGTCACACACTTTATTCGACATGTAAACTCCAATGCAGATATTGGCTCTGAGCACTATGGGACTTAACATCTAAGGTCATCAGTCCCCTAGAGCTTAGAACTACTTAAACCTAACCGATCTAAGGACTTCACACACATCCATGCCCGAGGCACGATTCGAACCTGCAACCGTAGCGGTCGCGCGGTTCCAGACTGAAGCGCCTAGAACCGCTCTGCCACAACGGCCGGGCGCAGATATTGGGATTTAGGTTATGGCGTATTCTCTATGCTTGCCATCACTGGCGATGATGTGGCGCAGAGTAATAGCGAAATTCTGCGTGACCCGCTGAAGTGTCGGAACATCGATGCTGTCGATGATATCCCGTATGGCTGTTTTCAGCTCAGCAACGATTTTTGGAGTTATTGCTGTACACCTTGTCTTTCATATAGCCCCACAAAAAGGAGACGCTTATGTTCAAAGCCGTAGAATGTGGCAGCTAATCGAAGCCCATGCCAGTGGCCTCTGCGTACCCCAGAGCCAGATACGGTCCCAAATGTGTTCCTCCGGGACATCAAACACACTCCTGCTTCGATGAGGTCAAGCTCCGTCTTGCATGAACCACAACTTTTCGAAATCAAGGTAACTTTGGATAATGGGGATGAAGTCATCTTCCAAAATCTTCACGTACCGCTCAGTAGTTACCGTGCCATCAAGGACTATAGCACCAGTTATTCCATGACTGGACGTTGCACACCAGCACCCGTGGGCATGAAGAGATTTCTCGATCGCGAAATATGGAATCTCACTAACCCAAATGCGCCATTTTTGCTTATTGACGTACCCATCCATATGAATGTGGGCTTCCTCACTACAGCGAACAACACAGCGCATACTAATTCCCATCTTGCGCTGCGGTCAATCATTGCCCCGCGAACCGATCAGAAGCTATGACGATTTTATTTGATATAGTTCAATAATTGTCACCCAGTAGAGTTGGCGGTGGTTTGGTGTTAGTGGAATGCACGCCACAGGGCGTCTGGCTCTACCCTTGTAGTAACCGATTTGAAGTGTTCGTTGCTTAGCTGTGGTGGCAACTGCTGCCCATATTGCTGCTGCAGATCTACATCTACATCTACACGATTACTCTGCAATTCACATTTAAGTGCTTGGCAGAGGGATCACCGAACCGCAATCATACTACCTCCCTACCATTCCATTCCCGAACAGCGCGAGGGAAAAACGAACACCTAAACCTCTCTGTCCGAGCTCTGATTTCTCTTCTTTAATTTTGATGATCATTCCTACCTATGTAGGTTGGGCTCAACAAAATATTTTCGCATTCGGAAGAGAAAGATGGTGACTGAAATTTCGTAAATAGATCTCGCCGCGACGAAAAACGTCTTTGCTTTAATGACTTCCATCCCAACTCGCGTATCATATCTGCCACACTCTCTCCCCTATTACGTGATAATGAAAAACGAGCTGCCCTTTTTTGCACCCTTTCGATGTCCTCCGTCAATCCCACCTGGTACGGATCCCACACCGCGCAGAAATATTCTAACAGAGGACGAACGAGGGTAGTGTAAGCTGTCTCTTTAGTGGACTTGTTGCATCTTCTAAGTGTCCTGCCAATGAAATGCAACCTTTGGGTCGCCTTCCCCACAATATTATCTATGTGGTCTTTCCAACTGAAGTTGCTCGTAATTTTTACACCCAGGTACTTAGTTGAATTGACAGCCTTGAGAATTGTACTATTTATCGAGTAATCGAATTCCAACGGATTTCTTTTGGAACTCATGTGGATCACCTCACACTTTTCGTTATTTAGCGTCAACTGCCACCTGCCACACCATACAGCAATCTTTTCTAAATCGCTTTGCAACTCATACTGGTCTTCGGATGACCTTACTAGACGGTAAATTACAGCATCATCTGCGAACAACCTAAGAGAACTGCTCAGGTTGTCACCCAGGTCATTTATATAGATCAGGAACAGCAGAGGTCCCTGGGGAACACCTGATATCACTTCTATTTTACTCGATGATTTGCCGTCTATTACTATGAACTGCGACCTTACTGACAGGAAATCACGAATCCAGTCGCACAACTGAGACGATACCCCATAGGTCCGCAGCTTAATTAGAAGTCGCTTGTGAGGAACGGTGTCAAAAGCTTTCCGGAAATCTAGAAATACGGAATCAGCTTGAGATCCCCTGTCGATTGCGGCCATTACTTCGTGCGAATAAAGAGCTAGCTACGTTGCACAAGAACGATGTGTTCTGAAACCATGCTGATTATGTATCAATAGATCATTCCCTTCGAGATGATTCATCATGTTTGAATACAGTATATGCTCCGAAAACCCTACTGCTAACCGACGTCAATGATATAGGTCTGTGATTCGATGGATTACTCCTACTACCCTTCTTAAACACAGGTGCGACCTGCGCAATTTTCCAATCTGCAGGTACAAATCTATCGGTGAGCGAGCGGTTGTATATGATTGCTAAGTAGGGAGCTATTGTATCAGCGTAATCTGAAAGGAACCTAATCGGTATACAATCTGGACCTGAAGACTTGCAGTAAGATGTGCCAGAGCCATACGTTGAACACGTTGGTCTTCCCTCTCGGTAGTTCTACGTGGTCGTTCGGTGCCCGGTCCTCTTACGACCGAACATTTTCGTGAGCACTGCTGCCCGCAAGCTCGTACCGTGATTATATTCGTGCTTAGTCTCTCTGAAATACCGGAGAAGGAACGTCCACCTTCTCGTAGCCCTATTACTCTACCTCTTTTAAACTCAGTGAGGTGCTGATTATAGAGTCTGTGTCGTCCTATAGGCAATCTTAACTAACACCATCTCATCACGTGCAACCTCAAATTTACTAATGCTCAAGAACGCTTCAGCGTGTATTTCAAGCAAATCTGATTCGCATCCTCATACTGGTGCTACCAGCGCCACTCTAACACGACTGGCACGAAATTTTAATAAAGATTGTCTTTCAGATGTAGAAGCACGCCTACCAACTTCCATTTATGTTGCACAGCTCCGTGTTGGTGTTGCATTTTTTTTTTCAGCGATGTATGTATATACGAGGGTGAGTCAAATGAAAAACTTAAATTTGTAATAACAAATGGAAATTTCGCGCCGTTGTCCTGTAAGTTGGTAAGCGTGCTACAAACAGCGTGCAGAATGGCCTGTAGGTGGCAGCGTAGTGCAGATGCACACATACCGTCGCAGCTTCAGCATAAAGAAGTCCGCCCCACTTGCGTCTTGCACCAGGGAAGAACAGCGTTCTTTTATTCGGTTTTTGCGTGGTGAAGGTGTGAAACCCATTCAAAATCATTGACGAATGAAGTTTCAGTACAGTGCTACGTATCTGTCACAGCAGAAAGTCTACTAGTGGAGTAGGATGGTCGCAAATGGTGTGACTTGAGTGGAAGATGCTCCTCGTCCAGGTCAGACACAACGAGTTGTGACTCCACAGAACAACGCAGCAGTTGAAGCCGTAGTGAAGAAAACCGACGAGTGACACTGAATGACACTGCAGCATGTTTACAGATTAGTCATGGGTCAGCACACCACATTGTGCATGATGAGCTCCTGTTTCACCAAGTGTCTGCAAGATGGGTGCCACTTCAGCTGACTCCTGAAATGAGAGAACGACGTGTTGATGCTTGTGAAGAACTTCTCCGGCGCTTTGAACGGGAAGGTGATGGCTTCGTTGCAAGAATTGTTACTGGCGACGAAACCTGGGTTCACTACCACCAACCGGAAACTAAGAGAGCGAGAAAAGAATGGCGCCATTCCTCATCACCAAAACCAAAGTAGTTTCGAACAGAACCATCAGCAGGGAAGGCGTCATTTTGGAGCATTACATGCCTAGAGGGACCACTGTCACCAGAGCACCATGCACAGATCTCCTAAAAAATCATCTGCGGCCGGCAATCAAATCAAAGCTACGTGGATTGCTGTCAGCAGGTGTCCTTTTGCAACATGACAATGCAAGGCCCCACACTGCCCGTACAACAGTTGCAGCAATCACAGACCTGCATTCTGGGTGTCTTCCTCATCCACCATACTCACCAGACCTTGCCGCAAGTGATTTGCATATGTTTGGACCACTCAAACACGCAATGGGAGGAAAGAAGTCCCGTTCCGATTAAGAGGTACGCCCCGCGGGGCATGAGTGGTTGCGCGGACTACTGAAAGAATTTTATTCAAAAGGAATTTATGCACTTGGTAAGCGCTGGAGGACTTACATTGAGCGTGGGGGAGATTATGTTGAAAAGTGATACAGCTTTTTACCACTTCTGCACAATAAATAATATTTTAAAAAATATTTAAGGTTTTCATCTGACTCACCCTAATATAGTTCGTAATATAAATGTAATTCGAGAACATTTATGTTAAAAATAATACTTTCTTAAACAAAACGCATGTGTTAAAACATTTGTTATCTCATTCTAACTCATAAAAGAAAGAGAGGGCTGGTGTTATAGCAAAGCTGTTCGACAGAGTGCTGTGATTACGTTACATTCGATTTCTCTGAAAAAGTGAAAAGAGTTCTGGACCATCTCCACAGATACATTTGACGATCCAGAAATATCTCAAAAATGAAATTAGGGTCCTAAAGAAAGAATTGTCTTTTCCCAGAGCAAGAAATACTATCATGGAAAAAAGACACAAGACGGCGAAGTTCCACACCTCTGGCAATGGAAAAGGAAGTGGTGACATCGTTTCACGGGAGACGAAGGAGTAAGAGAAGACTTGTAAAACGAAATAGAGAAGATGTACCGTAGTTTAATGCACTATCGCTGAGATCGCTTTATCCTGAGGCATATTATTATTTGAGGAGGTTGGGATGTAATTTGCCCTGACGATAAACACTCGAGATATCGTCAGAGCAAGGTAAATGTAGCGCAGAAATTCTAAATACGTGATAAATTTTCTTCAAGCCATGGCATTTCCACTTAACAGATTTACCAATGGCTGCTCTCAGTTTCGACGAAATGAACAGTGACGGACGAATTAGTAATGATTCATCTGATGATGTGGTTGCCGATACTAGCGAAATGTGAGTCAAAATTCTCAAGATATGGAAAAACTAAACTTAACAACAGAAAAATATATTCCAATCCTGTGGACAGCGATCGGAACATACGGTTGTTCTAAGACGTACATCACTTGTTGGTTGTATTCCAAAACCCTTTGCCGACGAAGGATTTTTTGGTACCTAACGGAACATAAGTATCAAATATTCTATGTTTTGTGTCTGCAGTGCTTTGAAGTATTTAACTAATTACGTCTCCAGCAAATGTAAACATATTGATAGTTCATTAGGGACAGCAGTATATTTTCCTTCAGATACAAAAGAATTCGCGATGAATATTATATGCGAAGAAGGTCTCCCTAGCCGGTCAACCGAAGGGCTAACAGTAGTGGTCGAATTCTAAAATACTTTCTCAGTTTTTCATACATTAAGTGTGTCAAGTGCAGCAGAGTAACGAAAAAATTAGTATCCGCAGTATATAAAAGCATCCAAAAACAGGAAGAGAAAGTATCTCATTGTATGTGATGGCAAGGACCTTAATCTGAATTAATTATCTTAACAGGCGATCTAAATGAGAGGCAATTAAAAAAAGAGAAGAAAAAATGCGAATAAAAACCAGTTTTGACCGTGTCACCTTCAGCAAAAACAGATCAGTTTTTCAGCGCAACTGTTGTAGATAAGGGATGTATCGTCATAACATTTTATTTTTCAATATGTGTGTAATGAAATGTAGGTTACAGTTGCATACTGTGGTTGAGAAAACTAATTTTCCTTAAAGAAGCTACATTTGTACTTGAGGAGAGCAAGGAAGAGTAAAGAAATATGTTTTCATTTCGCCTGTGGCTATATAATATGTAGTTTATTTTATTTTTATCTATTTATTTATTTATTTGTGAGTCGCCTGTTGTGTGACTGGTTTGATGCGGCCCGCACGAATTCCTCTCGTTTGAGAAACTTTTCTTCTCAGGGTAGCTCTAGCAAACTACATCCTCAATTACTTGCTGGACGTAGTCCGGTCTCTGTCTTCTTCTTCAGTTTTTGCCCCCTATAGCTCCCTCTAGTACTATCGATGTTATCCCCTGATATATTAACAAATATAGTATCGTCCTGTCTTTTCTTCTTATCAGCGTTTTGCATATTTTCCTTTGATTGTCGATTTTGAGTAAAAGCTCCTCCTTTCGTATCTTATCAGTCCAGATAATTTTCAACATTCTCCTGTAGCATCACATCTGAGATGCCTGGATTATCCTTTGTTCTGGTTTTTCTAAAGTCGATATTTCACTACCATACAGTGCTGCGTTCCAGACGTACTTTCTCAGAAACTTCTTCCTCAAACGAAGGCCTTTGTTTGATACTAGTAAACTTTTCTTGACCAGGAGTGCTCGTTTTATCAGATTGCTGGTCTGCTTTTTATGTTGTCCTTGTTCCTCCATCATGGGTTATTTTGCTGCCTAAGCAGCAGAATCCCTTATCTGCACGTACGTCGTGATTACCAATTCTGATGTTTAGTTTCTCAATGTTCTCATTTCTGTTGCCTCTCATTACTTTCGTCTCAATCCATAATGTGTATTTATTAGACTGTTGTTCCTATTCAACAAGTATTGCAATTCTTATTCTCTTTCACTGAGGACAGCAATGATATCAGTGAATGTTATCGTTTCGTCCTTTCATACTGTATTATAATCTCACTTTTGAACCTTTCTTTTGTTTCCGTTATTGCTTCTTCGGCATATAGATCGAAGAGCAGCGGCGATAGAGTGCATCCGTGTCTTGCGGCCCTTTTAATCCGAGCTCTTCGTTCTTCGTCTTCCACTCTTATTGTTCCCTCTTGGTTCTTGTACATATTGCATATTGCCCCTCTGTCTCTACAGCTTACCAGTGTTTTACTCAGAATTTCCATCGTCTTGCACCATTTTAGACTGTCGAACGTTTTCTCTAGATCTACAAATCATGTGAACGTGTTTCAACTTTTCTCCAGTCTTGCTTTCATCATCAACCGCAACTGAGAATTGCCTCCCTGGTCCCGTTACCTTTGTTAGCGCCAAACTGATCGGGAACTAACAGATCGTCAATTTTCTGTTCCATTCTGCTGTATATTACTCTTGTCAGCAACTTTGGTGCGTGAGCTGTTAAGATGATTTCCGGTAACTGTCGCACTTGTCGTCTCTTGAAATCTTCTGTACTGTGTGGAGGATGATTTTGCGAAAATCTGACGGTATGTCACCTGACTCATACGTTCCAAACACCAAAGTCAACAGTCTTTTGTTGGAATCTCTTCCAATGATTTTAGACATTCTGACGCAATGGTCTCGAGCCGTCCTCCCTCATTAGCTGTCGAGTCTTCCAAAGCTCTATTAAATTCTAATTCTAATACTGGATACCCTGTTTCTTCTCTGTAGACTCTTGTTTCTTTTTCCGTCACATCATCACACAAGTCCTTCGTCTCCTAGAGGCCATCATTGTATTCTTTGCTCCTCTTTGCTCTCTCCTCTGAATTATCAGTGGATTTCTCATTGCACTCTTAATGTTACCGCACTTGGTTTTAGTTTCATTGAAGGTCTTTTTTACTTCTTTATGCTGAGTCAGTCCCTCCAAAATCATTTCTTCACATTTTTCATGCAGCCATGAACAAGCCATTAGCCAGACACGATGGGAAAAATAAGTCGTGTTTTGTGAGCCGAGTTGTAGAAATACGTTTGTGGTTAGCGTGAGGGGGGCGCGGCCGGTATCTGGGATATATGGCCGGCGCAACGCCTTATGAATGCTTTTATGCCGGCCTCCGGGCGGCGGGTTTCGCCGGATGTTATGTTATGGGTTTCCGGGGCGGCGTTAAAATTTTTAAAATAGAGCAAGGTAGTGCATTTCGCCTGTGGGAGATGGGCGTTTACTCCGTGACGTATAGTTCCTCCAAGGTGAGCGGATCGAAAGGTGAAAAATTAACTATCAACGGAGACTCTTGTTACAGGAGATGGTAGCGTGAATACGTGTGTGATTCTTATGCTAATAACTGTCTATTGTTAGAGGGCGTTTGTAAAATAGACTGGAATTGAATTTTTGACGAGTACAGAAAGAGATAAAGAAGCCATTAGTGTCAGTTTCAGCAAGAATATTATGATATGTTAAATGGTTATTCTACCAGTCGTAATTTTGTCCAGAAGTTTAACTTAAGGAAAGCGAATTTGTGCCAAACTTTTATACAGGAACTTCGGCCATCTGGTTAGAGATGTCTGTTTGTGAATCTGCAAGCCAGGGCAAGGAAATCGGGACGTACTTCCTGCAGTTAAGAGAAATCTGCTGTACAGCTACGCATCTTATAACCAAATGTTAACAGAATAGCACCAAATCAGTAACCGAGGAGAAAAATGCCTGTTGATGAGCAGGAAATTGACAGGCGATCATGGGCAGCTGCCTAAGCACTACGAGATCGACGAATTTCCAAAACTGCTGTTTTACTGTTATTGGCAGGTCGCAATTTTATTTCAGTACATTATATCATGCTGTTTCGGCAAAGACCTCACGATGAATGCTTGTGTTCTGCGAGACTTTGACGATATGATGCAGAACCATTAGGCCTTGCTACATTAGTATACACTTCGGATAATTAAGGATTATAATTTCATTTAGTTACGAAATTAATTTTTTTCACTGTAGAAGCAGCAGCCACAAAAAGTTATAATTATACATCCTTACTAATCAAAGTTTGATTACTTCAATCTGTAGTGTCCCTTTAATGTATCACATACAGGGTGAAAATTATTAAACTATTACAAGAAAAAACCTAAGTTAGTCACAAACTACGACCTGCACACACTTTATTCAACATGTAAACGCCGCAACAGATACACGGATTTAGGTTGTGACATGTTCGATAAGCCAGCCATTATTGGCGATGATGTGGCGCAGACGTATAGCGACCTGCATGACCCGCTGAAGTTTCCGAACATCGATGATGTCGGTGACCTCCTGAGTGGCTGTTTTCAGCTCAGCAGTGGTTTTGGGGTTATTGCCGTACACCTAGTCTTTAACGTGGTCTAACAAAAAGAGTTGCATGTGACCAGATTCGGAGAATAGGGCGTCCAATCGACGCCCATGCCAGTGGTCTCTGATTACACCAAAAGCAGAACGCGGTCCCGATAGTGATCCTCCAGGACATGAAACACTCTTCTACTTCGATGGGGTTGAGCTCTGTTTTGCATGAACCACATCTTGTACAATGCAAGATCACTTTGGATAATGGGGATAAAATCATCTTCCAAAACCTTCAAGTACCGTTCGGTAGTCACCGTGCCATCAAGCAATATCGCACCGATTATTCCGTGACTGGGCATTGCACACGACACAGTCGCCCGACGAGGGTGAAGAGACTTCTTGATGGCGGAATGCTGATTCTCAGTGGCCCAAATGCTCTAGTTTCGCTTATTGACGGGTCCATCCAAATGAAAGTGGGTTTTGTTGCTAAACCAAACCATATAGTACATGCTAATTCACATCGCATCCCGCAGCCAACCGTGCTGTTTGAACGTCCTAGCGCAAATCGTTCAGATATTATGACGATTTTATTTCATATAGTTCAATAATCAATAATTGTCACTCTGAACATTGCACACGTACATATATACATACGTACATCTACACAAGCTAGGGTGATTCTCTATGGTTTATCAGACAGGTGAAGCTGAGAGTGATAAGGTGTTGCTAGTGTGGAATATGTGAAATTCAGTCGACCGGCTTATACTCTATGAATGTTTAGTATGACAGTCCGATTTTTTCAATACCAGAGAAGGAAACCTGCTACTCATCTTATAGCGGAGATGCTGAGTCGCGGTAGGCACCACAAAAATATTCACACAATTATAGCTTTAGGTCATTAAGACCTTTGACAGCAGTAGACAAACATACACACATGCACACACACGCACACACATTATATACAACCCAAATTCCTGGAACCCATAACACACATTGAAACTTGCCCTGCAGGAACTTGAGCAACATGCACATCGCCACCTCAAAAAACTGTACACCCTGCTCACTTCCAACACCGCCCCGGAGTAGCACTGTCCACCACATCTACAACAACCTCCAACCCCCCCCCCCCCCCAACACACCCTCATAGCTGACAAACCCTGTGTCACAGACCTCCTCCCTCCACCCTTCAAAACTCCCTCCCACCATCACACACAACCCACAACCTAAACAGGCTCGCAACACAGTTATGAACCTTTCCTCCAGAAGCCTTAATCCCACAGAAATATCAGTCTTTTCCAGATGCCTCACCTTTTGCCCCACTCTCAAATTCAATCATGCAGGCCTAGTTAAAGATCTTCTCTCCTTCTCCCGGTCCCTACAGTGGAAACACTTTTTCGACACCAACCTGACCAATCATACTCAACCAAAGACCAATATTGAACCTTGCCTAACTCCGTTCACTCCTCCATCCAACCGTGATCCACTCAAACTGCCTCCAAACAATCCCCTGTTAACTTTCCAGAATTTCTTAACCTCAAACCTTGCTTCACCATCATACCCCAAATCCCTCAACATGCAAACTAACCTTATAGCCGCAGAAAGAACCGCAGTCCACCATCCAAAAACTGATCCCGACCTTATAATCCTACCTGCAGTCAAAGGCTCCATCGCCGTTGTTTTATACTACATGGATTGCTTTGTAGAAGGACTCCATCAGCTGTCAGATACTTCCAACTACAAACCATGCCACAGTCATCCCATTCCAGTAATCCTGCAGGATCTCCAATCACTACTGAAATCCTTAGGCCCATCCCAGAACCTCTCACCTGAGTCCATCTCTCTACTTAGCCCTACCACTCCCCGCACTCCCACCTTCTACATGCATCCTGAAGTCCATAAACCCAACCACCCAGGATGCCCCATTGTTCCCGATTGTTGTGCCCCCACTGAGAGAATCTCTGCTCTTGTAGACCAACACCTTCAACCTATTTGCTGGAACCTATCCTCCTATATAAAAGATACCAACCATTTTCTCAACTGACTCTCCACAGTTCCTGTCCCTTTACCATAAGGTGCCCTGCTCATCACTGTTGATGCCACCTCCCTGTACACTAACATTCCTAATTCCCTTGGTCTTACTGCTATTGAACACAACCGTTACAGACACCCTATGGATTCCAAGCCAACAACCGCCTTCCTAGTCTCCAAGACCAAGTAGATCGTCACCCACAATTACTTGTCTTTTGAAGACCTTACCTACAAACAAATCCGGGATACGGCAATGGGCACCCACATGACACCATCCTATGCTAACCTATTCATGGGCCATCTAGAGGAATCGTTGCAAAAAGCAAAGAATCCTAAACCTGTCACCTGGTTCAGATTCATTGATGACATATTTGCTATCTGGATTGAACGTGAGGACACCTTATTCACATTCCTCCAGAACCTCAACAACCTCTCCCCCATTCGCTTCACCTGGTCCTACTCAACCCAACAAGCTACCTTCCTAGATGATGACCTCCACCTCAGAGATGGCTACATCATTACCTCCGTCCATCTCAAACCTACTAACCATTTACCCTGGTTCTCTTCGCATGACTCATGTACATTGCGAGCTGCGTGACACCTAGCATTGTCCTGCCGATAGATGAGCGAAATTGGGAAATGTCCTGCCGATTGATGCCATACTGCCGAGGAAAAACTAACTCCATTTTGGGGTGGACATGTAAAATTAGATGCATGTTTGTGTTTATCCATCGTGTCTTTCAGAATGCCAGGAAAAATTCTCTAAACCATAGCGCTCCCTTCTCCTGCCTGCGCCCCTCAGACAGTCTTTGCTTGGTATCTGCTTTCAGACGCTTCACTCTGATGCAGCATAAAACGTGATTCATCTGCAAAGGCCACCTGTCCCCACCCAGCGGACCTCCAATTGCGATACTGGCGTGCAAAGTCCAGCCTTCGTCACCGATGTACAGCAGTCAGCGTGGGTGCATGAACGAGGCGCCCTCTGCGGAGGCCCATATGCTGTAACGTCCACTGAGGAGACACTGTCGGTAGACCCTTGTTTCAGGCGGGAGGTCAGTTGCTCAACAGTTGCAAATCTATTCGCCTGCACTCATCTCCGCAGCCGTCATTTACCCCTGTCATCTGTGGCCCGCTGTGCACCAAAGTTGCCTCGGCGTCAATTTTGAATAGCGCCATTTATCCATCCACGGTATACTTTAACCAGGGCGGCATGCTAACACTTACGAAACCTTGTTATTTAGGAAATTCTTCCACCATTGGCCCTAATGCCATTGAGCAAGCCCTTTTGGACGTCAGATAAATCACTCTTCTTCCGCTTTACGACAACGACTACGCTGTTTCCGCGTCCCGCGAGAAGCTTCATTATCCTCTAATGCAAGTGTTGCCGCCGGACATCTGAGAGTGGTTATTGCACGTGGACGTCAAATAGTGCCACTGGTCACATTGATGTGACTGGACCGTGTATTATGTTAAAATCTTTCTATCTACGAGGGGTGTCCGTAAAATAAAGTTCCCAATTTTTTTTTTCACAGTGTAAAGCATGTTTATTTCATGAACGCGTACAATTTTGGGAAGTTCAGACTTTAACCTATTTTTCTACATAGTCGCCACTGAGGTCAATACATGTTAGCATGTGGTGTACGAGCTTTTGAATGCCCGAGTCAATAAAATCTGCCTCCAAGCCGCGCAGATACCTGAAAACCGCTTCTTCCAACTCTCCTCCGTTGCCGAAATGCGTTCCACCCAGGTGTTTCTTCATTTCAGGGAAGAGATGGTAGTCACTTGCGGCTGAGACCGGGCTGTAGGGGCGGTGTTTGACAATACCCCATCCAAGTTTTGCGACGAGCTCGTTGGTGGCTTTAGCGGTGTGCGGTCGAGCGTTATCCTGGTGCAAACGCACCCCTTTGGACAGCATACCCCTCCTCTTGTTTAGAATTGCAGGGCGTAATTTTTGCAGTGTCTCGCAGTACCCGGCAGCGTTGATTGTTGTACCGGTGGGCAAGAACTCGCACAACAATACCCCCTTCCTGTCCAAAAACACTGTTGCCATCACTTTGACGACACTTCACGTTCGTTTGAATTTTCGCGATCTCGGCGACTCTAGGTGCTTCCATTGTTTGGACTGTTCTTAGTTTCGGGTGCACCCAAGTCTCGTCTCCAGTGACGATGGAGTCGAGGTATTCCTCGTCATGAGTTCCGTGATCTTGAAGAAGTTCTTGGGCCGCTTCAACACATTGACGTTTGTGGTCTTCGGTCAACTTTCTTGGCACCCACCTCACGCAAGCCTTTGCATATCCTAGCTGCTCCGTCAAAATCTTGTCAGTAGAGGCTTTGCTGACATCAGGGATCATTTAGGAAAACTCACGAACCGTCACTCTTCGATCTGAGAGCACCGCTGCCTCTAGTGTTCCGATTGTTTCGTCAGAAACAGATGGCCATCCGGAACGCTGCTCATCATGGTCATCAGTACGCCAGTTCTTGAACTCTCTGCGCCATGTTGCGCACATGTTGTACGCTCATATACTTGTCTTCATAGATTTCCCATAGCTGGGAATGGATTTCTGCCGGCCCAATGTTTTTTGCAGACAGGAAACGAATCACCGAGCGCAGCTCACACCTGGCGGGTGAAGCGAGGGGGAGATCCATTACGTACGGCTGCCAAGCCAAGACTGAGCTCTGCAGGCAGCTGGCTAGGGAGGGGGTTTGGAGTGGGGGAACCAAGGAACACTACAGAATCGCTCAATCCACCGTAACCGCGGTTTTCAGGACTGTAGCGGCAAGAGAACCTTATTTTACGGACAACTCTCGTACAACGGCGTACATAAGGGTAGTGCGTCCGTATTATTTATGTGAATACTCGTAAAGGTTTTTACATAAAACCAACTTTAACAGAATTATACACCTCTGTTATTCATGTCTACATTTGTATTTCCAAACAGTCATCCTAGCAACGTACACATTTCTCTCAATGAGAGTTAACTTTGTTGATACCTTCGATGTAGGATGTTCGACATTTCTGACGAAGACACTACCTCACTTCTGCTTGCATCGCTTCGTCACTATGAATGTGGAGTTCTCGAAAGTTATCCTTAAGATTTTGCAGCTGACGAAAATCGGATGGGGCCATTTCGGGATTGTATTAAGGATAATCGACGACAGTGAAACCAAGGCGTCGTATTGCTGCAGATGTCGCGGTACTCGTGTGTGATCTGGCAGTGTCGTCTGAAGGAGAAGATTCTCCATGTGCGGACGAACTTTCTCAATTGGAAACTTGACAACAGCACACAGTCTCTCACGCAACGACATTATTACGTTACAGACCGTTGTTTTAGACGCTACAATTCGGTGCCCTCTAGCGGCAGAAGGCTGCAAATACGAGAAGAAAAATTATGCAGAACGTTAATAACTATTTTTCTGGTTTAAAAAGCTTTAAAAATTTCCACATAAAAATTCAAAGGCATTAGCTCTCAGCATACCCTCGTAAAAACAACACTGTTGATGCAAATCTATAAATTTTAAAGTCTTGTCCCTGTTCACACTGAACAACAGACAATAGAGATTCAAGAGAACAATATTTGACGTAACAACAAAATGCGTAAATGAAACGTGTAAATTATTGTTTGTGTGTATAACATGGTTCTGTTTCTTGCTTAAATGTGAGTCATTTAGAGTCCCTACAGTGAGTTACAAAATGTGATTCATATGTGCAACGTCATTTTCTGTTCACTGGTTTACTAAGTTGTTCGCTGTTTTTTTGCACTGGAAATAGGATGTTTGAAAATTATATGATCAAAATTACTACGCGTAAAAGATGCTCGTTTATATCAAAGTCCGTTTATTCAACTGAATCAGACTGTTAATTTCCACAGTGGAGATTACAAAAATAGCAGCCACATGAAAAACAATAACTATACAATACTTATAATTATAAATCCCTTAGGTTGCTGCTGAGGTGGTGGGCATGTTTGCTTCTTCCTGCTCCACTTTCATGCCCATCCCGCCGTCGCAATGCCCTAAGCGTCCATCACTCACTGCTTCAAACTCCCCCTGCCACCGCCACCCCCAACACCACACTGTTCACTCACGCAATAAATCGTCACCTACCCACTACCGTGAGCTCTGCGCAGTGGCCGCCAGGTACTGGTGAGGGGGTGTGGTGGAACAGCCGCGTGACAAATGATCTCTCTCGTTACGATAGCGGGAACGCAAATGTGACAGATTGCTGAAGCGTCCTGCTAATCGAAGCGATACGAAATACAAGGGTTGGTTAACAATTGAGCACATAGACATAAACCGAAGACAGAGCCTAATACAGGGAACTGAAACATTTGTAAGTGTTTATTGGTATTTTTATAAATATTGTTAGTCATTTGTTCAATTAATATTTGAGCAGACATAGCGTCTAATATCTTAGCTATGATGGCGAATCCGCTTGAAGAACATACGAGGGTAAGTCAAATGAAAACCTTAAATTTGTGATAACAGATCGAAATTTCGTGCTGTTATCCTGTAATTGGTAAGCGTGCTACAAACAGCGTGCAGAATGGCCTGTAGGTAGCAGCATAGTGCAGATGCACACATACCGTCGCAGTATCAGTATAAAAATGGCCGCCCCACTTGCGACTTGCACCAGGGAAGAACAACGTTCTGTTATTCGGTTTTTGCGTGGTGAAGGTGTGAAACCCATTCAAAATCATCGACGAATAAAGTTTCAGTACGGTGCTACATATCTGTCACAGCAGAAAGTCTACGAGTGGAGTAGGATGGTCGCAAATGGTGTGACTTCAGTGGAAGGTGCTCCTCGTCCAGGTCAGGCACAACGAGTTGTGACTCCACAGAACATGGCAGCAGTTGAAGCCATAGTGAAGAAAAACCGCCGAGTGACACTGAATGACATTGCAGCATGTTTACAGATTAGTTATGGGTCAGCACACCACATTGTGTATGATGTGCTACAGTTTCACAAAGTGTCTGCAATATGGGGGCCACGGCAGCTGACTCCTGAAATGGAGAAAGTCGTGTTGATGCTTGTGAAGAACTTCTTCGTCGCTTTGAACGAGAAGGTGATGGCTCCCTTGCAAGAATCGTTACTGGGGACGAAACCTGGGTTCACTTCCACCAACCGGAAACGAAGAGAGCGAGAAACCCAGACCTTGCTCCAAGTGATTTCCGTATGTTTGGACCACTCAAAGACGGAATGGCAGGAAAGAAGTTCCTTTCTGATGAAGAGGTGCGCCAGGCGGCGCATGAGTGGTTGTGCGGACTACCAAAAGAATTTTTTTCTAAAGGAATTTATGCACTTTGTAAGCGCTAGACGACTTGCATTGAGCGTGGAGGAGATTATGCTGAAAAGTATACCACTTCTGCACAGTAAATAATATTTAAAAAAATATTTAAGATTTTCATTTGACTCACCCTCGAACTTTCGATCAACAGCACCTTTGGTCCGATTTATTACTTTTTGAATGTGTACGAAAACAACGGAAACTTTCTCTGGAAGAGACAATACAACAGCAGTTGCATGAACCCCGCGAAATATTACACGTGGGTAGAAAAGTCTGAACTAGGCCGCAAACGCGTAAATGAGCACCTTTCCACGAGTCCGTTACCAGTATCTCGGCCTTCCAAGCTGGAACTGGTTCACTTCCAAGAAGACCAGTTGCTTACTGTTTTGCTAATTTCTGAAACGTGTAGTGTAAGCGTTAGCACAATTCATTTTATCATTCGAAAAAACCGAACTTACGTAAGTTTTGTGCAAGATACGTTTCCAGAGGGCCATCGATAACCACAATGAACAGACGTTTCGTTTTTGCACAGGTTCTAAAAATAGTTTCAGCAGCTAACGTTATGTATTTTCAGACAACAATCTGACCTGTGACAAATACTGCAGGGGAAACACCTAAATCGTTTGTCCATAAGAAACTCGAAACATAACAATCGGCTGGTAAGGTGAAGTTAACCCTCTTTCGTAGTGCCCACAGTCAGATTTTCTGTGACTATTTTGGAGGAGCAGCGGGCCATTAGCGGAATATACTACTCAGACGTGATCGAGAACGAAGCCCTGCTGTTAGGGATGAAAGGGGAAAGGGGTGCTTCTTCTTTAAGACGACGATCGATCTCGTACGACACAAGTGATGAAGGAAACTTCAAGTAATGCTCTTACCTGATCCTCCTTACGGCTATAACCTTGCCTTTCGGGCTTTCATCTGTTTGGTTCGATGAAAGGAGCTCTTCGTGGCATCAAGTGCAATGTCAACGAAGAGGCAAAGAAACAAGTATAATACTTCCTTCCAGATCAAGGTAAAAAATTATTCGCTGAGGGGATAAGAAAGCTTGTAAGGAGACTGCACTGAAGCACTGACATTAGTGGGGATTATGTATCAAAACGGGCAGATAATCTACAGAATTAATTAACTGTCCAGTTTTTTGAGTGGTTAATTAATGAATGACTCTCGTTTATGGTCCGCATTAGAGACTGACTAAGTTTCTAGAAATGGTGCAAATGGCCCTGAGCGCTATGGGACTTAACATTGGAGGCCATCAGTAGAACTTAGAACTACTTAAACCTAGCTAACCTAAGGACGTCACACACCTCCATGCCCAAGGTAGGATTCGAACCTGCGACCGTAGTGGTCACGCGGTTCCAGACTGAAGCGCCTAGAACCGCTCGCCAACACGGCCGCTGACAAAGTTTCTAAATATATACTGTATCTCAGAATATTTTATTTACGCAGCTGATGGGTAGTGTAAACTCCAAACAATACTCTTTTAATCATACCGAAAAAACGGAGTTTAGTTGCCGATGATGCAAAACAATTAATATGTAATTCTACTTCTGGATATCATTGTCTGATCCAACTTAAAAATGATAAGAAGAGTCATAATCTCCAAAATTTGGTTATATGACAGTACGTCTAACGAAGGACCAGAGATAAAGGAAAACAGTGCCGACCAGTTCAGCCATCGTCGAAAAATTAAAAATAAAGCTTCTGAACCATGTTCCTGATATTATAATCCTAAGTAATAGCAGCAACCTGATATTCTTCTATACACATGAACATCAAAGAGAGAGAAATTATTTCACACTGCGTTGCAATCCACTAAGCGGATCGACACAAATGCCCTGAAATAGATGAATCGCAATGACATTGCCGTGGAACACTGTATCCTCCTCAAACATTTTGGCTGTACCAGAATTCTTCCTACTGTAACCATTATTCGGCCGGATAGGAGTGTGAGATTACCATGTATTTTCTAAAGTAACTATAGTTACGAAATCAGAGCGTTTGAATATCGATGCGACAATATGCCCGCAGTGCGCAATAGGTATGTGCCGGCTATTATATAGAGTAGTTATGACCAAACTTTCGCTACTGAAGCCAGTGTGGACGGAAAGCTATTTATCCTACATGTTCCCAACTTCATAGGAATGCTGTTCAGACTACGCGCTGCAGGATTGGCGTTGTTAGTGGCGTTAGTGTGAAGACTTACCGTTAGGCGCCGGTACTGCTACGTCGACATGGGGTTGAAACACAAACATCAGTGTGCATTACAGTTGTAGAGAATCAGCATGGCCGGGACAAGGTGAACAGGGCTTTACTCAAAAAGCTATTTTATCAGAACAGAAGCAATGGCGCAGCTGCTCTTCGCTCTTCTTTCCGCTCCGGAGTTGAAGAACATGATTTGGTGTTCGAATAACTGACGATTTGGGAATTGCTTCTGGGAGAGACTGGCGCCGAATTGTGCCACGAAATGTAGCAGAAGTTATTGCTGCCATGGCTGAGAATGGCAGACACAGTGTGTGATCTTCAAGCAGTGCACGTGCTGTGTCACGACTGAACATTCCATGATCCACCGTCCAGAAACTGCCGCGAACAACTGTGAAATGGTGTCCGTACCAATTTCTATGTTGTCGTGGTTGCATATGTTCGTCACATTGCAAGGCCTGCGTTTCGGGGAAAGGTAGGATTGGGGACGGTGAGATGCGCATTGGAGGGGTGTTTTTGTTTCAAGGAAATGATTTAAAAATCGGTATTACGAATTTTTTTTAACAGGGTCGGAGTCGGAACTCTTTTATGGCTACTTAAGAGTCACCATTCGTCCTCCAATATATGCAAAATATTTCACACTCCAGTTCTAGCTCCTCGTTCCCCCCTCCACACCCCCCCCCCCCCCCCATCACCCCACTACCCACTATCGTATGAGTGCCCTTGTCACACAGAGCGACGTTTGTGATCTGGAACGTAAATATGGTACGTAACTAACTTACATTTCCCCCTCATTTGCAAATTAAACTGTGTTTCCGTCAGTGATTTATTAATTATTTCTCTTCGGCATGCCCTTACAGGTGTTTCCACAAAGTTTCATTGTCCCACGATCACTCGCTTTTCATGGGGGCTTTCTCAAGTAGCGGAAGTTTAATTATAACCACCTTGTACTTCTGCTGGCGGCTGACGTGATGGCTCGGTGCGCCTACCTTCAGTTGAGCGTAAACTAAGACGCAACGCGACTAAATTAAGCTTAAGCTTATTTACTACAAGAGCTCGAAATGACGTCTATCAGTGCCAAGAGCAGCCTGACACTTTCTGAACACAGTATAAAACGCTCGTCGAATAACGGCTGCAAGAATTCTTGAAATCAAACCGTCTTCTAGCTCTTCGAATCTATGAGGATTCTTTGGGTGCACTTTTTATTTAACATCGCCCAGTAATAATAATTATGTGGGGAACAAGGGCGCTGGTCAAGTACGCTTTCATCAAAAACCCTTTGTAATGAAATCATAGGCGCTTGACCATGAATGAAATAACCGCAGTACCTTTCGTTACTTGTAGGTTCTCTGGAAATAATGACTGCATTTTGTTAACGTATTTGTCAAAAACCATGTTTTCGTAGAACAAGTGGTGCAATATTTCATTTTCTACTAATTTCGCATCACGTTCTTGTTTTTACATTGTGCAAATGTTCTTCTTGTCACTGATGAGGATTTTCATAATTCCAACATCGAGAGTTCTGGAAATCTATTGCTACTAAATGCCTCTATTTTCAATTAAAAAAAGAGCACTTCAGGCTGTGAGAGTAATAAAATTGAGGTCATAGCGTACATGAGTAGTAGTCGTACTACCTAATATACAGACAACCTTTATGTCGAATAAATATTTTGCTATAATTTTCTTATAATTTAATGTCCGCCCCTGGTAGCTGAGTGGTCAGCGCGACGGAGTGTCATACCTAACGGCCCGGGTTCAATTCCCGGCTGGGTCGGAGATTTTCTACGCTCAGGGACTGGGTGTTGTGTGTTATCCTTATCACCATCATTTCGTCCCCATCGACACGCAAGTCGCCGAAGTGGCGTCAACTAGAAAGAATTGCACCAGGCGAGCGGTCTACGCGGCGGAGGCCCTAGCCACACGGCTTTCCATATAATTTAGTAAAATTGTTATCCTTTCTTGATATAGATATTGTGATTTAGTGTGGTAAATTTTATAACAGTTCTGAAGAGAAATGTGTGAGAGAGAGAGAGATTTGGAATGTCCGACACAGAGGTCCAAATGGTTCAAATGGCTCTGAGCACTATGGGACTTAACTGCTGAAGTCATCAGTCCCCGAGAACTTAGAACTACTTAAACCTAATCAACCTAAGGACATCACACACATCCATGCCCGAGGCAGAATTCGAACCTGCGACCGTAGCGGTCACGTGGTTCCAGACCGTAGCGCCTAGAACCGCTCGGCCACTCCGGCCGGCCGACAAAGAGGAAATGAAAGCAAGTTGGACGCACGCTCCGTTTTAAGTTAATGGACGCCCTTGGCATCGAAGGTGCTAGCTAATTAGGATACAGAATGTTACTACCTCCAACATTACTATGGTTAGAAGTGTTAATAACGCTGTTGCTTTGCCTTTTTATCGTTAGGGCTCTAGTTAAGAATGCTTTTTTGAGCAGTTGAGTTTTGATTGGTAGTGGACTAGATGGTTGAGCCAGCTATGTAAACTCCCTTAAACAGGGGTAAGTAAGCTTATTCTGATCAGCTGAGTACAATATGCTGTGTCTGTTGATCATTTCCCACGAAATAGTTTTCCGGATCAAATTCCTAAGCTTTTCGGAAAACCGTGACACAGAGAGACGTTCGTAGTATGACAGAATCCAGGTAAATAAAGCATTTGTTAAGTAAAATCAGAGTACTCATTAGTTGATCTTTGAGTCAATAACGTTTCGTACAGTTTTTGTAGATGTCTGAATGGGAATAATGTTTGAACGGTAATATTTCCGATCATTATCCAGTTTGAGGTAGCTATCAATAGACAGAACCTTAACCACTGAGAGACGTTACTCTTTTATTTTGTATGCTAGATGGTTTGCAGATAGTTTGATGGCAGAAAAAGTCTCAAGTTCAAAGTAAGGGTAAAATGCTGCCTACTATCGTTGTTTATCGGACGGTTTGAGTAGTTGTGTGACTTCAGTAATAGTAAACCGAACTTAGAAACAGTCAGATTGCCCTTTTCTCTAGCAGTCATGAAGAACTGTATACAAAATCTAAGAAAATCATAATAACCCTACTTAAAGAAGTACTGCTTGAAGTGTCCACAAACTACTCCAAGAAATTTCTTCGGGTGAGTATTGTTAGTCGCCTACTTGTTAAGTGGATGAAATTCGTTAACGTAATTTGTAATCCCTAGTGTTAAAGCGTGATGGCAAACAACATGTGCTTCACAGTGGAAGAGCGTAGTTAATATTGTTGGGGAACACACTGGAGGTCCAAGGCAGCGAATTTATACCTGAAAGGGAAAGTATACTTTAATGCGCGTTTCAGAATAAATCCGATTATGAATGACTGAGGATATCACGGCGGTCGGTCGACTGTCGCATGGTCCGCAGCGTTTGATTGCCGGATTCCCTTTCGTTTTATTTCGCAATTAAAATATTGCTCTGACCTCGTTTTTTTCTTAGATCCCATACCAAGCACCAGGAGTGAAAAGACAAAATGTATATATTTCGCTTCCCTTTAGCATAATGATTATAAGAAAGCTCTGATAGTTGTAAAAGTCGCAAACAGATAAATCGTGAATTTTCGTATGGATATCGGAATAGTTAGGAATTCATAAATATCTCTGATCTGAAGACAGAAAATCCGAAATACGAAATGAAATATAAATTAATGATCCGAATGCGGTAAAGAAACATACAACACACTTTATCGCAACTTTGTTTGGATTTTTAAAAGAATATTGTTTGTGAACAATCAGAAAAATGGTAGCTTTCTCTGACTTGAAGGGGATAACACAGCTAGATTATTTGTTCCGTAAGTATGTTCTTCGTAGTATTTTAAAAGGGGATATTTACTAGTAAATCATGTTACTTTAAATATAAAATCTCTTCGCCGTCGAGATGAAGCAAGTGCCTTGTGTATATTTAGTAAAATATAAGCCAGAGGTTAATATTAGCTTAACGTAATTCCCAGCTATACGATTTTAACAGTTTTCAGTATTTGCGAGTTTTGGCATAAGAGTTAATTTTCCTTAAAATTTCTTTTACTATTAAACATCAATAAAAAGGTACAAAGAAGAATAACATTATTGTTCACGGGCGTATACATGATTAAAACATTGTTGTGGTAGTATTGACATATTGACGTTAGCTACAACCTGGTTACTTTTCTGAGAGAAAATTAAGAAATCCTCAGATAAAGAATCCCATAGGTTGGATGTTCAGTCCTTGCATCAACCACAAGCTGATACGGTAAATTTTATATATTGCTCCTAAGAGTAGATAAAATAATAGAGAAGCGCCAAGGTGTAGTTTGGGGACGTACAAGAATGAACATCTCCACCATGCACTAAAGCAGTTGGCAGTTACAGGATTGATGTCGAGCAACAGTACCTGAATTAGTCAATAGATTTTGAACCACCATTAATTTTTTAATTTAAGCTTGAGGTGAGGTATGTGAACAGATGCAGCCAAAACGCTAATCGGAAGTGCTAAATTGCGTAATGACGTTTCGGCCCTAACTTGGGTACAACGTTTTGATTTTGTTGACCTGATTTTGTGCTACGAAACGCCAGACCCTCAAAATTACTGTACTACTGTGCGTACCAGTATCATCGAAGCATTGTGAATACGTTTAACAGGACTTTATTGCATGAAGGCAAACAGACATTTGTCATACGATTCTCTACCTGCATAGTACATGCACAAAAAAAACACCCTTTCATTTATCACTTACATCATAGCGATCGGGAACTACACAACGAACACAACAGCGTATAATCGTTCTCACAGCACAGGAGACACAACACACGCTGGTAACGGAAACACCACCGCCGGCCACTGCGTCAGAGAAACAGCCCGGGGCATCATGCAATGTCTGCCGCCTGGAGCCTGCTTAGCGGACTATTACATGCCGCGCAATGCCGGCAGCAGCACGAGCGTCGCACGTAAGGGACCACATACAACGCAGGTCTAACGACTGATGAAAAATACGTAGAATTATCTGTATCGGGTGGGCACAGACTTGGGAGTATCGACGGCAACAAACCCCCACTCTGACTACGTGAAGTGTTGCAAGAAGGAAAATAATTACTTAATTAGTTCTAATCATTTGTTTCACAATTATTCCCTTTATTTGACATACGTAGTTACAACACTGTATTAAAAAAAAGATATATCGGCGCCCACCCATTCTTTCTCGGGAAGGACTGAAAGATAAGCAAAAAAAAGAAAAAAATTTACAAGAACTGAAGTTGAGCACCCAGCTACCATTAGATAACTGGCGCGATGCGACCGTGGTCTGTGCATCCCTGATCAGTATTATAAGCAGGGCAGCTGAGGGCAATCGAACGAGCAGCTCTGGTCTTATACACCATCGCACTCCTCTAAGGTTACATCCCGAAATTACACAATACCGCAGAAATATTCTGGTCGACAGCATGGAGACAGAAAATGCAAATTCGTAAAATTCGGTATGTGTGAGAGAAGTGGACCATTCGCAAAATATATCGCAGAAATCTCGTCGCAATGTATAGGAAAAATGATTTCTGCATCGTATGTCTCAGAAATTGTAACTATTAGACATTCTGAAGTAAGAATTCGAAATATGTTAGTTTGATATCCATGTGCGTAGCTGTGTTGTTAACTTCTTACACGGAATACCTGGTAATAAAAACTCCAGACATACCGGCGAACTTCTTATTTATTGCCTTAATTTTGCTGATTCTGTGAGTGTAGCGTTAAGGTGATTTGCAACAGTTGCTTCAAATAAGCAATACTCTTCTGAATTATGAGAAAACATCTAACTCAGTGCATAACGCATTTTATAAGGAACTTCTTAACTGTGAAAAACAAAACCAACAAAGTCCTGACGTATTTTCAAAAGCTCCATTATTGTCGTGTTTTTCGTGTATCGAAACCCGCACAAAAATATACTGAATACAAATGGGACAACGTTGTTGTATTAAAAAGAGAATAACATTTTCATTGCTTAAGACTTTAAGCATAAAATTCAGTGAAGATAACTTACTTATTATCAGGGTTTTCATATTTTCTGTCCGGCAAACCGGGACACATCTCTTAAACTGGCAAAGAACGGAATTAATTTGGTAAGCCGAAACCGGAAAACTTCTCTTAAGCTTAAAAACCATGAATTAATGAAGGAAGATACTATCTCGGCTTTGTGATTATTATCGTCTGCAGCTGTACCGAAATAACGGACATTTGAAAGAGCGTCGCATATTTGTTTGACAGTGTCACACGCTAAGACTCATTTCATAGCTGCCGCTGATTTTGTTCTGACCACCGTCACGTCTTTTGCTGTTTAGGAATCATTAAAAAGTTCGGAGCTTAGGCGAGAAGAACAGTCTACTGATATCAAAGACATCTGATATTTAACTTTATGATAGCACGTTGCTAATTGCGCTGCTATTACTAAATTGGCCTCGTTTGATTTATATTATACGCAAGCTAAATGACCTTTAATATCTGCTCTACCCCATGTTCAATGGGAAAATAGCACCTACAAATTACACATTCTACTTCATAGTCGATTCCCCCTCGCTTTATGAAAAACCATTCTTGTGAATATTCTTCTTGGAATGAACACTTTCTCTTTGGATTTTTGTGTACACTTGGAGCAGTGAAACGCTTTAATAACAAATTAAATGTGGTAACTCCCAGGCAGAGAAACAGAGAACCACGCTGGTAAAAAGCTTAAGGTAAACTGGGATAACAGACAATACAGGAGACTCAGCAGCGTTACCTCTCACTAATACTCCTTAACGGACTCGAGTCAGCTTCGACAGTGAAAACTTTAGTTATTTAGACTAACAGCTGAAGTCGAAATATAGATCCACGCATGAATTTGGAGAAAAAAGTAGATAGGATGAGAACATTTCTCTGAAATCGGAAATCTGGGCCAAACCGCCGTCCCGAAAGTATTTTTTGGGACACCAACTTCTTTGATCTGAAACCGGGAATGTCCCGGTGAACTGGAACATGCGACTACCCTACCTATGATAGTATTTGGCAGTTTCGTCGCTGTTATCCAGTTAACGGTTGTTGAAAGAATTTGGAGCCAACCAAATCTGCAACGAGAAAATTACGTTGTCTCTGCTCTTGTCTTAATGTCCCTCTCAGATCGTACTACCTCCAATGCTCTTATATAACTCAACTAGTTTAGCATATTCTTACAAGGCACACGACATGGTTAAACAAAGCACCATATGGAAAATAACACTAGCGTTCGATGTCTGAAATGCCAAACGTAACTCCCACGATTTTAGAACAAACACTCCTCTTTTCAGAATTACCACAAATAATCGAAATCTTGCCGAAGAGCGAAGTAAACACACATGTAGCCCTCTTATAATAGATACCGACCGAGAACTAGTTACGATAGGCTGCAAAATGACTGTAAAGCATATGCAGCTTATTGTGCATAATATCAATAGCCTTTATATACCTCTAACCGCTTAAATTTTATTGGGTAGTTTAGCAAAAGAATTTATTTTTGATGCTAATGTATTGTTGATAAAATTTAGTTCCCTTGTAAAACAAAAATTTAAATGGAAAACACCTTAAGGTCCCATACATCAGATCTAATAAAATTATAATTAGTATTGATTCCGCTCCATCGTTGGCTGATTGATGCAGCAATCGGTTTTGATGGTTAGATTAAAAAAAAAAAGTAAAACGGTCACGACTGCAATGTTATTTATATTTAAAAACAACGCGTTTCTCCTTGGTTGCGTATCATCAAATTTTCTAACATGAAAAAAGAGGCTAATTAAACACCTGTTCCATAAACATTATATGACAATTGAATGTGAGTGTTGTTTGAGGTTATAATAAAATTTTTGTCACAGCTTAGAACCATGCCTAATAATGGTTGTATGATAATCATTTAAGCAGCGTCCTTTCTCGTTGTAGATAATCTGATGATGCCTAGCCACAGCGAAGTGTTTCTTTTAATAAAAATAATTTTGCAACCGTGACTGTTTTATTTTTTATATAAGATTGAAAGCCGCATTTGGTATAAACAACATAAGGTTTCTAATATCTTTGTTATTCATCAAGTATTTAGACAGTATTTCATCTGCTGGTAGTCTTTAGAATTTTTAAATATATTGTAAAACGTGCCTATAATTTTAAAATACCTCGTATATCGATTTAAAAATAAGAACGTAAGCAGGCCTAGAGAATTTTAATTTTTCACTCCTTTAAACAGGTTTATAATACATTTGTAAGCAATGGGAAAGTGGTATACAGCATTTTAAAATTCTAAATTTTGCTGCATGACATATACTGTCAACAGTCGTTACAGGAAAGCAAAGATTTTTAGCAGCTTTATGGTGGTTATATATAAATAATTTATTTTATAGAGGCTGTGGACCATAATTTGAAGAAAAACGATGACAAGTAATAAATAAATAAAATTATGTGTAATAAACAGTATTTGTTATCGGGTTTTAGAACTGAAAATGAGGAATAGTTATTTTTCAAATAGAAAAAAAATAGGTAACTTTCCCGAAACTGGTCCGTTTTGCCACAGGCTAATTTTGCTACGAGATGTTTGCGTAAGACGCATATCCATCAATTTTAATCGAAGTGACTCTGCAATGCCCGCGGTCCTGCTAGTGCACCGCGCGCTGTTGCTCCGTCTACTCACCGGCGCGCCGACGCGACGTGGCGGTGGCAGCGCAAGAGGCTGCGGCGCGATCCGCTCGTTGCCGGGCGACCGGCTAGTCGGCGCGGCGTCCCGTGCACCACTGAAAGTCGGCGTCGCGACGCTCTCAGAGGAGAGGCGCCTCACAGGGCGCGCATGCGCACCGCGGCGCCGGGTGGGCCCCTCTGGTGCCAGACGCCGGACCCGCTGAGCCTGTCAGGAACGGACAACGACGTCACGACTGCCACAGTCACATTCATGTCACAACAAGGACCACCACTTCTCTCGCACTCGGTACATTACTCATAGATTGGCCTGTTACCTTAAAGCCTTTAACGCTTTCATTTCAAATTATTAAAATTTCATATACTACATGCTGTATCAAAAAGAATCATCCGATTTTTAAAAAAAATCATAGCTGTTATGTCATTTGAGATATGTGTGTGAACAACGGGGTCTAGTGAAGCAGGGGATACACCCCGTCGGCTTTGACCAATGACGTCATATCTTAGACATAGATAGTAATTATCTTCACTTCGAGGCATAGATAATAAAACAGTCCTGTGTTCCGGATAAGCGCTATCATTGTATATTAAAATTATTCGCAATGATATTGAGGTAATTTGGAGTATTAGTTCGTTATTGTAGAACAATATATACTGTCTTATTTTCATTTATAGGAATGGATTTGTCTGTTTGTGGGTATGTAATTTTCGTTACTGTATGTCTAGGCGAGCTTCGGTTATTCCTCAATATTTCCGTGTGGTATATTCACTTTTCCATTTGCTTCTTTCACTGTATTTCACTATTTTGACATATTTCACTGTTTTATTCCACCAATATGTGTATTTTCGCGTTGTGAAGTACGTAATAGAAATTTCTCAGCTGTCGATCTTCTTTCGTTTCCCAGCACTAGTATTAGTACGACATTTTCGAATGTGTACTTGCTGTATCACAGGCGAAACCCCTGACACAACTGAATTTTGTATCCCGTCCTTCACTTCGCCTTTACACTGACGACTCAACGAAAATTTGTATCCCGTCCTTCACTCCGCCTTTACACCGACACTACATATGTCAATTGGCGAGCAAGATACAAATGTTGCGTATAGCTATATATCTCAGGTAACGAATGGGATACTGTTAGCGTCCAAGGCAAGAAGAAAACTGTACCCCATAGTGAAGTACGGGATACAAATTTTACATGTGTCGTCTTCTTGTCTCCGTGTAGTTCAGTTGAGGTACAGGTTGCAAATGTAACTTACGTCTGTCTCCACCTTTTCGTTACCAGCGTACATATATAGAGGTCAACGGGAGTATCTTATATATATATATATATATATATATATATATATATATATATATATATATATATTACATACGTAGGTCCTTCTGTCATCAGTAGTACTGATATGTACGTAAGAAAGGACTGTTAGTAATAGCGGAGAGGAAATAAAAACACATCTACAATTTGTATCCCCTGTTTCATTTAGGGCTTACTGAAGCGGAAGATACATCGTTGAAGTGAAGAACAGGACAGTAATGCTAGTGAAAACGAAGAAATCGACTTACGACACACTCGTATTCCGTACTGTACTTAGGCAACAAACTTCGAATGAGCTTTTAATTTGTATCGGGTGTTTCATTTAAGGTTTAGTGAAACAGGCGATACATAGTTCAAGTGAACAACAGGACAGCAATGCTACTTAAAACTAAGAAATCGACGTACGCCACTCTTCTACCCCGTACTGAACTTAAGCAATATAGTTCGAAAGGGTTTCGAGATACAACTGACATACATGTAATGTGATGTATTCTTTGCTAGTAATATATTTTATGCATTTCTTTCCATTGAATTTTGCGGAGAAATACTAAGATACAAACACCCGATATCGTTAACGTGAAAATACTACTGGCCCTTATATATGTGAAGTACAGTTTTTATCTCTCGCATTCCTTTGTTTCTGAATATTCTTCTCAACTCTTTCATCTTTGTAATACATGCTCTGTGACCAATTCTGACGTCATTGGTCAAAGCCGACGGTTTGTATCCCCTGATAAACCAGACCTGAACTACGTACTGTTGGAAACTCTCGAGTTTGACATGGTTCCCGCTAAGTAGCACCAGTGTGTGGCCGCTTCAGTTCTAGAAAATGGTGTCGGGACAATAGAAAGCGTTTTGTCTTCCATATTTTGTACAATGCGGGTCGGTAAAAACTACTCAGCGCGACTTTCGTACGAGGTATGGCACAGCACAGAGCATTAGGCGATGGCATGAGCAATTCCGAGAAACAGGTTCTTCCTGTAAAGGCAAATCGTCGGGCCGTCCCCTAGTGTCTGACACAGACGGCGGACGCGTCCGCCATAGTATCACAAGGAGTACGCTGAAATCGTTCACCCTGCAGCTCGACAGTTCCCCTATGCCCGTTTGACGTATGTTGCGTCGACGTTTACACATGATGCCATATAAAATTCAGATACTGCGAGTTCTGCGTGAAGGTGACAAACAACAACACGTGTAGTTATGTAATTTCGTTCTTTGCAAGACTGAGGATGGGACTGTTCTTCCACGCTTAGTTGCACAACATGAGAGAGACTCTCCAAAATTTAGCGTGTTTTGTGCAGTTTCATGGCAAAAGGTGTATGGTCCATTTTTCTCTGCCGAGAACATTGTTACAGGAGGCAGGTATCTCGATATGCTTGAGATTGGTTCAGATGGCTCTAAGCACTATGGGACTTAACTTCTGAGGTCATCAATCCCCTAGAACTTAGAACTACTTAAACCTAACTTACCTAAGGACATCACACACATCCATGCCAGAGGCGGATTCGAACCTGCGACCGTAGCGGTCGCGCGGTTCCAGACTGTAGCGCCTACAACCGCACGGCCACCACGGCCTGCCGATATGCTTGAGAACTTTGTTTTCTCACATTTGGAGACTGATTCGAACGACTTCATTTACCAACAGGATGGGGCACCGCCACAATGGCATCTGGAACCGCGCGAATTTTTAAATCAAAGGATCTCTGAACGATGAATTGGTCGCACTGCACCAAATCATTCAACCACACATTACTGGTCTCCATGGTCACCGGACTTGACTGGATGTGAGTATTTCTTGTGCGGATTTATAAAAGACTCTGTTTATGTGCCTCCGTTACCAACAACAATGAATGAAGAGAGACATCGCATAACACCAACTCTGGAAGCTGTAACTCAATACATGCTCGTTGCAGTGTGGGAACAATCTGAATACCGCATAGACATATGCCGTGCATTTCAAGGTGGTATACTTAACACCTATGAAAAAATATGAAAAAACACTTTGAGTCTCCCGTTCATCAAAAAACAAATTCATTGTATATGTTCAACAGCTTATGAAATACAGACGTTCCGAATCGGATGATTCTTTTTGATACACCCTGTACTATAAAACTTGGTTAAATGCTTTTGGAGCTGTTACTGAATGAGAGCAGTTATTGTAGTCGAGTGGCATGAAAGGGAAGCAGTGGTTAAGAAGCTAGTGTGACAGGATTGTGCCCCATATCAGATGTTTTTCGATCTGTACATTGAGCAAGCAGTAAAGGAAACAAAAGAAAAATTTGGAATAGGAATTAACGTTCTGGGAAAAGAAATAAAACTTTTAGGCATGTCGATGGCAATGTAATTCTCGCAGAGACAGCAAAGGACTTGGAAAAGCAGTTGAACAGAATGGACAGTGTCTTGAAAGGGGGATATAAGATGAAAATCAGTAAAAGCAAAACGAGGATAATGGAATGTAGTCTAATTAAGTTGGGTGATGCTGAGGGAATTAGATTAGGAAATGAGATACTTAAAGTAGTAGATGAGTTTGGCTATTTGGGGAGCAAAAAAACTGATGATGGTCGAAAGAGAGACGATATAAAATGTAGACTGGCAATGGCAAAGAAAACGTTTCTGAAGAAGAGAAATTTGTTAACATCGAGTACAGATTTAAGTGTCAGGAAGTCTTTTCTGAAAGTATTGGTATGGAGTGTAACCATGTATGGATGTGAAACATGGACAATAAATAGGTTAGACAAGAAGAAAATAGAAGCTTTCGAAATGGCAAGGAAAGGGTTTCTGAAGAGGAGAAATTTGTTAACATCGAGTACAGGTGCGAGGTAATCTTTTCTGAAAGAATTCGTATGGTGTGTAGCCACGAAAGGAAGTGAAACTGGATGATAAACAGCTAGGACGAGAAAAGCTTTTGAAACATGGTGCTACGAAAGAATGCTGAAATTTAGGTGGGTAGATCACGTAACCAACGAGGAGGTACTGAACAGAATTGGGGAGAAAAGAAATTTGTGGCACAACCTGACTATAAAACTGGATCGATTTGTAGGACACATATTGAGGTATCAATGGATCACCAGTTTAGTACTGGAGGGAAGCGTAGGGGGGCGGGGATCGTAGAAGGAGAGCAGGAGATGAATACACTAAGCGGATTCAGAGGGATTTTGGTTGCAGTAGCTACTCGGAGATGAAGAGGCTTGCACAGGATAGAATAGTATGGAGAGCTGCAGTTAACCAGTCTTTGGACTGAAGGCTACAACATCAGTTGACTGAGGACATAAGTGGAATGTATGTTTTGCTGAGCTCGAGGAGGAATAGATGGTTCCTTAAACTCGGTCCTCCTCCGGACTAGCGGGACATATACACTCCATCTGAAACAACTTTTTTACTGCGCTTTGGGATGTGTAAAGGGAAGAAGTAAGTACCATTATTATATCAAACCAAATCCAAGATAATAAGCCAGTTACAGTTTCGCCAAATGCTCACTACCAAAGAGATAACAGACTTGTCACAAGAAAAAACAGAGATGGTTCAACCTCAACGATATCTTGCCCTGCATCCGTAGCCGATTACACAGCTGTAACAGGTGCTGTAGACCCGTTAGACCAGCGGAGAGAAAGGTTTGCTGTTGGAAATAGGTCACACAGATGGTGGTATCTTATTTTTTCTTTTCTTTTAGACGTTGGAACAGTAAATAATTTCATGATGTGGATCTGAAATAATGGAGGAATATGTGACCAGTTTTCTTTTCACCTTGGTTTTGAAAGGCAGCTTTCAGCTGGGAGAAATACGAAGGGAAGGGGAAGGCCGGCATTCACCAAAAAATAAAAAAAAGTATTTTGTTGAGTTTTCCATTTCATGCCGTTTTCATATAACAAATCTGATAAAATGGGCTTCAATCTCGTATCTTAAAGATCTGTTTAGCTTATATGTTTTAAGTAATGAATGTCAGGTTTTTTTATGCAGTTTTTTCACTTGTACTCTGCGCAGTGGCGTTTTCTTGTAATAAATTTTAATAAACAAACTTGAATTTCGTTCCTTAACTATCTGGGCAACTTACGTTTTAAGCGTGTCAGAAGTTCCATTATGTACTGTTGTATAATGATATGTATGACATATAGTCTAATGGCTACTACCAGATTTTGGGTAACTGGCGTATTTTATTTTGTAATAGAATACGCTGCGGTGTAGCTTCAGATGTTATATGTATCATACTGTACTGCCACCTGATGACAATAACTAAGACTGAAGGTCTAAAAGACCTGCGGCAGTTAGTTTGCCTATTGGTGTCAGGAGGACAAATTCAGCTGGTTCCCATGCT
Organism: Schistocerca piceifrons; assembly: GCF_021461385.2. NCBI lineage: Eukaryota > Metazoa > Arthropoda > Insecta > Orthoptera > Acrididae > Schistocerca > Schistocerca piceifrons. The sequence goes on from NC_060144.1 coordinate 205,477,542, forward strand.
ATGCAAGGTTGTGTGCTGCTTATGATTATGATGTCAAAAATTTCAGTACTAGTATCACCGTACGCATGGGACTGTGCCCCGGTTTTAATTCTCTCTCTCTCTCTCAATCTCTCTCTCTCTTTCTCTCTGTCTGTCTATATCTACCCCTTTTCTTCCACTATGTGAGATTGCTCACCATTCTATGCAATCTGTTGCAAATTCTGGTGGGTTTATGGGTGGGAAACGTACATATAGCACAGTTATGTAAAGATGACTTCGTATAAGTTCCTTAAATTATTGTATTTTGTACGTATTGCAAACAAACATGCAATTAGTTACTTAACAACATTGAAATTACCGTATAGGTTAAATACCCTTCTTAACTGTATTATATCACCTTTGGATTAGGTAGTGCTGAACTGACCTACATTTCGTTGTAAGCCTTTACAGATCAGAATACGGCCACTGAAATGGCTAAACCCGGTTATTTATGTAAGAAAACTTGCTGTCTAGGCAATAATGTGTTCTAAAAGGATACCAGACTTTCTTTTATAAGCGGTGGTAAAACAAGTGGCAGACAGTCACGTTTAATAATATGGATTCGCCAACAATTAGTGCTTCAGAGAGCCGTTTTTCACTGGGAGAGTTGTCGTACATCATTTAATTTTCTTAGCAAAACGATAGATTCCATCTCCGCTGTCTCTACGGTGAATATATTAAATACATCGGCAAACCTATCAATAACGTAGCTAATTTTACGTACAGCTAATCAAAATATACGTACTCAAGCCTACTGCAGACTGTCTTCATTTGTCGTATAAATTTTGTTGAAGTTGTCAAATTAACTGCCAACTCATAAGTATAATTTTAGTCTCCTCCCTATTATTTACCAATTCAAACAGATATTTTTCTTTATTTCTTTTCCTATTACGGAAATTCTTACCAAATATTTCGTTTATCTTCGTGGGCTGTACTCATTAATTATTGTCAACTTCTGTTCCTTCCCATCAAACAACATATAAAGAAGACTGTTACCTTCTTGATAGACATAATACATGTGCAGCGTATCTATGTATTGTTACTCTCTAATGTAGTTAACAGTAAACTACTACTATCTGTGCCTTCGCTTTCTTACGTATTTTGAAAATTATTCACCCTTTGGGGCTCAAGACATATTCAAGAAAAATTCTATTTACTTTATATAAGAAGTCGGCAGGTTAATTTTAATTTTTCCAATACTGTATGATTTTCGTGATCTACAGTTTTGTACAGAAGTTTTTCGTCGGTTGCGGCAACTACCAACAAACTTAATTCCCCAAAACAATAATGAAATAAATTTTATACAATGCAGACAAAAGTTCTAAGTCCCAGCACAACTTTAGAATCTGAAGTTATTTAACTGAATGAAAATACAGCCTCCTCCGGTGTTGGGCCAACACTTCCCACTAACGTTTCCTTACTGAATGGTCATTCCCATAATAAGACTGCAAGTAATAATAATTCTACAGAAAGTTGGCATTTATAGTCTCTTTTGGGTACAATTACTTAATAATTCAGGGAAAAATCTGTCAGAATTTGCGGCCAACATATGCTTAGTCTAACCAAAGTCCTGTTTTATGGTCTCTAGTGCCTGTTAAAGAAAAATCTTGTAATTGCGGTGGTACCTCCCTCAGTGCAAAATGCTAAACCAGTGCTCAACACAAACACAGCATCGATTCAGCTTAGATGGCGCCAATTCCCTGCTCAGGTACGGCAGCCACTCAATTACCGTAGAGAGAGCCGAAGCAGGCTACTAGCCACGAGATACGCAGCAGATCGGATCATTACCCGTTCGCAACATCTCTTCACGTCAACATATCAATTATAACTGCCTAGTCTAGATACAGATCCACAAACACAGTGCTGCAATAATCTGACCATTCATAAACAACCGCTCTTTATACTGCTATTTCAAAAGATATCGTTCTATTTAAAATCAATGTTGGCAATGTGACAATGATAAACGGTATGCGCTCTACGTATTTTACTGGTAGAAAATTGAAGGGGCTACAGACTTTCCTTGTAGTCACTACCTCAAAAATGGTTCAAATGGCTCTGAGCACTGTGGGACTTAACATCTATGGTCATCAGTCCCCTAGAACTTAGAACTACTTAAACCTAACTAACCTAAGGACATCACACAACACCCAGTCATCACGAGGCAGAGAAAATCCCTGACCCCGCCGGGAATCGAACCCGGGAACCCGGGCGCGGGAAGCGAGAACGCTACCGCACGACCACGAGCTGCGGACTCACTCCCTCAATAGTTGACTTACCACTCAAGTAACTCGCTCCCAACTAGTCGGACTTCCAGTACATAAAATCAGTACCTACTCTGACCCATGAGTATCTAAAATTCCGCTGAAACTGTCCATAATACCTATGTTAACCCTTTTTGCAACCATTAAATCGAACAAATCTACAGCGTTTCCATTACTTTTAACAATTACTATATCATTAAGGATTACTGCCAATTCATCTTCAAATAGTCAGCTGCTGCATGATGTAACATCTTTGCCTCTCGAGGTGCTGTTGTGCTGCAGGCATTCGATACACGAATTTACGGCGACGCTCTACAACATACATTAGAATAACTACGCATAAATAAATATTTACAATGACACTTGATAAACATAATTTCTATGACAATGAACACCATAGCGCTGTGCCAAGAAGATAAGGCGATGCCGAACAGCATCAAATCTTTCGACCCGTCAGAGAGCTTCCTACTCAACTTATTGGAAGACAGCTGGTAATTATTTAATATTAACTTTCCTACCTCCACTAACACTTTCTGTCTTTTATAAAAGACTGTGAGAAGACTGGTTTTCTCTTTTCTGAAAGAAAATTTATGTAACTTCATACTCCGAACAGCTGCAATTTTTAATCCACAGACCTCTCGAAGCACACTTCAAAAGTAACAATTAAATAAATAAAAAAATCAAATAAAATAAAATAGTAGCATAATAACCATTCGAAAGGTTTCCTAGATCATCGACAACCCTAGCTAACAAAATAGAAGGAAACACAGTTTACTTAGATTCTGTTGAGGCAGTACAGCCTCCTTCAATTCCCACTGAGAATCCTGACTCTAATAAACATCAGCTATCAACTAGTACTGTTAGATTGTTCAGTCTATATCAAGGAATTAGTTAGATTCTTAAAAGATAGTACTTACACATTTTACATGGTATCAGTCACTTAGTTTCACAATATATTGCGGAAACTGCCGCAAGATAGAAGGGTGTGTCTAGCACACTGTTTATTGTGGAAAACTGAAGATAGTAACACGGTCCCCCCTTTCAATCAACGTACAAACGTCTAATTGGTAGATATACAGATAACCGATCGCGGAAAAGAAAATCAACTACAGTCGCTTAACAGTGGAACAGCTTGAGGACCAGATGAGATAGCAGATGATGTTCGTAGATTTCACCACATTCTTATCGTTGCACATTTGTTGGACGAAGACTATGAAAACAAATGCTCCAAACCGACATTTCAAGTAATTCACATCCCAGTGAAACTCTGTAACGCAACCATCTGCGTCGAAAGCTTATAATTATGTATTATTTATATTTTAGGACAACTAACCAATAAAAAAACGCTCCACATGTTCTAATGAAAGCATGAAAGCCGCCTGACGATGAACTGTAATGATTCGAAACCAGTAATGGTACCTTTTTGTATAAAAGAACTTAAAATAAATTTTTGGCTCGTAACATTTGCTTCGGAACCTCTTCAAGGCCGATTGCAGGTGATACGATTGTCTAGAAAGCCCTAAAACTGCACTAAGTAGCAGAATGACCTGAAGAGCACTGATGGTTGGTGCAGGCTCTGACAGCTGACCTTCAACACAAATATATGTAACATACTGCGCATACGTAGGAAAAGAAATCCACTGTTGCACATCACACCATTGATGACAAACTGCGGAAACACTATCTGCAGTAAAATACCCAGATCGATCTTAAATGGAAAGACTTTGTAACAAAAATAGCAGGGAAAGCAGATGCCAGACTGATATCCATAACAAGAATCTTAAGGAAACGTAACTCATACAAGAAGGAAGCGGCTTAGCTACAAACGATTGTTCGACTGGTTCTTGAGTACTTTTCATCAATCTAGGATCCTTAATAGGTAGGACCGACAGAAGAGATAATGAAGATCCAACGAAGAGCGGTGAGTTTCGTCACGGGGTCGTTTAGGTGGCGCGAGACCGTTACAGAAACACTCAACAAATTAAGTGTCAGACGTTACAAGAGAGGAGTTCTGTGTCACGGAGAAGTCTACTACTGATATTTCAAGTCAGAACTTGCCGGGAAGAGTCGGCCAACGTAAGCTCTAAGACCCAAAATACGACGGGCCACGAATAAATTATCTGAATGGGATGAAAATCGGTAAATTCAATGTACATGTACAGACAAGCAAATGATTACAATTTCAGAAACAATTTGAATGATTTACCCAAGAAAAAGAGCTTTCTACATTGAGCAAGTCAGCAACGCATTGGTATACCACTGGCGATTACGCAAGCAGCAATCCGGCTTGGCACTGATAGAGTTTTTGGATCTCCTGAGAGATATCGCGCTAAATTCTGTCCAACTAGCGCGTTAGATGGTCAGTATTCTGAGCTAGTTGGAAGGCCATGCCCATAATGCCCCAAAAGTCCTCTATAGGGGAGAGATCCAGTGACCTTTCTGACCAAGGTACGGTTTCGCAAGCACGAAGACAAGCAGTAAAATCTCTCGCGGTCTGCGGCCGGGCGTTATCTTGCTGAAATGTGAGTCCAGGACGGCTTCATATGAGGGCAACAAAACTAGTTGTAGAACATCATCGACGAACCGCTTTGTTGTGAGGCTGCGCGGATGACTACCAAAGATGTCCTGGGATGAAAAGAAACTTCATCCTACACCATCACTGCTAATTGTCGGCCGTTTGCCAGGCGACAGTCTCGTTAGTATCCCGCTGCTCTCCAGGGCGTCTCCAGGCACGGCACCTCTGAACATTGGGGCTCAATTCGAGGTGGAACTCATCACTGAAGACAATTGTACTCCAGTCAATGAGTTTCGAGGTCGAAGACGCTTCTCTGTCAAATACTGACCGCACGTGGACAAATGCGTGATTGACTTGTTCATTTTTGGAAGCGCTTTGTCTTTAATAAATCATTCAGTTTTTCTTAAATTCTAATCATTTGTTTATCTATAAATATGCATCTCTCCTGCGATTTCCGTCCCATATGGATCATACGTCTGTGATTCGTAGTTTTTTTTTTGTTTTTTGTTTTTGTGCCCATATACATCTCACGAAAGGACAACAAAAAATTTCGAGGAACTAAAGCTAATACAGACACCTACCGACAGTCATTCTTCCAGTTCGAAAGTGGATTAAAGGGGGGGGCTGGGGGGGGGGGAGGGAGAAGTAATCACTTAGTGGTACCTGAAGTATCCTTCGAGGTACATTGCAAAGTGGTTTGCGGTGTATGAAGTATGTGTAGAAGCTTGGAAATTAAAGTTTAGAGGTAGAGAAAAAGGAATAATAACGAAAGGAGGAGCTCAGAGCTGAAGAAAAAAAGTGTCCGAATGATTATCACCCATACCAATAACCACCGTGAGGAAACCCTCCCCAGACCGTGTTTCACTGGCAAAACGAGGGCAGAGATGCTACAGAATGGTTGATTCCATCTTAACATCACTGACTCCTGGAAAGCAGCGCTGATCATTCACTGTACCAGATATGTCCTACTCTCTATAACACATGAGTATTTTCTAACAACTTAGACGTGAGATACTTGATCCTCGGCCCTTGAATTCTGATAAACATCCAAACTAAGATACTGTCAGGTAACCTACAAACTGGATATTCTTCCTAATGTGTGTCATTAAAACCATCTTCTTACTCCTTTTACCGTTCCTTGTCGTGGGCAGTGTCTTCAGTCAAACACCTTTGAAGCATCAACATAGTATGCTCTAAGACAAAAAGAAACGATGCAGCATGAAGATTTATCTGCATGGGATGGAAATCAGTAGATGTGATATACATGTACAGAAAAAAAATACTATTTCTGAAAAAATTAGTTTTTATTGTAAAGAAAGAGCTTCACAAATTGAGTAAGTCGATAATGTGTTGATCCACCAATGACCCTTACACAAGTGGTTCTACGGTTTGGCATTGATTGGTAGAGTTGTTGGATGTCCTCCTGAGAGTTATCGTAACAAATTCTGTCCAACTGGTGCGTTAGATGGTCAAAATACCGACACAGTTGCAGAAACCTGCCCATAATACTCGAAAAGATCTCAATGGGGGATAAATCCTGCGAGTTTGCTCGTCAAGTTACGCAACCTTGAAGACAAGCAGCAGATGTTCTCGCAGTATTCAGGCGGGGCACTATCCTCCTTAATTGTATGGCTGTGATGGCTTGCCACGAAGGGCGATGAAAGGGGGTGTAGTGTATCATCGGCCTACTGCTGTGATGTAAGCGTAATGCGGATGACAACCATACTAGCCCTGTTATGATAAAAAAGGTGCCTCAGACCACCATTCCCGATTGTCGGGCCTTACGGCGCACAACAATCAGGTAAGTAACACTTCACCTCCCAGGGAGTCTCCAGACACGTCTTTACTGGTCATCGGGGCTCACGTCGAAGCAATACTCATCACTGAAGACAATTCTAGTTCGTATTACTCTTGAAGAGTCAAGTTAGTCAAGATTTTTTTTTTTTTTTGACACGCTGTTGATTCCTGCCAAGTTTTATTTGACACATCACTAGGTGACTTCCAGTGTTGTGATAAGCATGTACAACCAATACGACGACGACAGAGTAGATCTGTCGAAACTGGTCATAGTAGCAAAAAGAATTGCTAGCTACCTTGTCGAACTTGATTCTTCAATAATAATATGAGTATCAGATCTCTCCCATACTGACGCAATTTTAAACACCTGTGATCCTACTGCAATCAGTGTGATTTCAAGCTGAAGATGTGTCTGGAGACAACCCGGACTGTGCTGGGATACGAACAGACCACCACCGACCATACAGCCGGACAACCTGGAGCGATGGTCTGAGGTGTCATTCCTGTTCACATCTACATCTACATCAATATAGATATTTTGTAAATCACATTTAAGTGCCTGGCAGAGGGTTAATCGAAACACCTTAAAAATTTTCTATTATTCCAATCTCGTATAGCGCGCGGAATGAATGAACACCTATATCTTTCCGTATGTGCTCTGATTTTCCTTATTTTATCGTGGTGATCGTTCCTCCCTATGTAGGTCGGTGTCAACAAAATATTTTCGCATTCTGAGCAGAAAGTTGGTGATTGAAATTTCGTGAGAAGATTTCGTCTCAACGAAAAACGCCATTCTTTTAATGATTTCCAGCCCAAATCCTGTATCATATCTGTGACACTCTCTCCCACATTTCGTGATAACATAAAACGTGCTGCCTTTCTTTGAACGTTTTCGATGTACTCCGTCAGTCCTATCTGGTATGGATCCCACACCGCGCAGCAGTATTCTAAAAGCGGACGGACAAGGCTAGTGTAGGCAGTCTCCTTAGTAGGTCTGTTACACTTTCTAAGTGTCCTGCCAATAAAACGCAGTCTTTGGTTAGCCTTCCCCACAACATTTTCTGTGTGTTCCGATTTAAGTTATCCGTAATTGTAATACCTAGGTATTTAGTTGAATTTACGGCTTTTAGGTTAGACTGATTTATCGTGTAACCGAAGTTTAACGAGCTCCTTTTAGCACTCATGTGGATGACTTCACACTTTTCGTTATTTAGGGTCAACTGTCACTTTCGCAACATTCAGATATTTTTTCTAAATCGTTTTGCAGTTTGTTTTGATCTTCTGATGACTTTATTAGTCGATAAACGACAGTGTCATCTGCCAACAACCGAAGTCGGCTGCTCAGATTGCCTCCCAAATCGTTTATATAGATAAGGAACAGCAAAGGGCCTAGAACACTACCTTAGGGAACGCCAGAAATCACTTCTATTTTATTCCATGACTTTCCGTCAGTTACTACGAACTGTGACCTCTCTGACAGGAAATCACAAATCCAGGCACATAACTGAGACGATATTCCATAAGCACGCAATTTCACTACGAGCCGCTTGTGCGGTACAGTGTCAAAAGCCTTCCGGAAATCCAGAAATACGCAGTTGATCTGAAGTCCCTTGTCAATAGCACTCAAAACTTCGTGTGAATAAAGAGCTATTTGTGTTTCAGAGGATCACTTTAGATGTATCCGTGACACCCAGACAGCACAGCAATACAGCGATGATATTCTACTCTCCATTTTGTTGCCCTTCATGGAAAGCCATTCCGGGCTTACATTTCAGCAAGATAATGCACAGCCGCACACTGCGGGGCTTTCTACTGCTCATCTTCGTGACTGCCCAACCCTACCCTGACCAACGAGCTCACTGGATTTCTCCCCCACAGAGAATGTTTGGAGCATTACAGGCAGGGCCCTCCAAGTTCAAGATTTGGACGATCTAAAACGCCAGTTGGTCAGAATGTGGCACTATTTCGCTCGGGAAGACACCCAGCAACTCTCTCGATGAATGCCGATTCGAGTAAGTGCTTGCCTAAGGGCACAGAAAAGATCAACGCGTTATTGACTTGTTCAATTTGTGAATCTCTCTCTCGTGAATAAATTACCTATCTTCTCTGAAATTATAATCATTTGTTTTTCTGTACATGTACATCATACTAACTGATTTTCATCCCATTCAGATAATTTCTTTGTGGTGCACCGTTTTCTTTTCCTTTTTTTTTTTTTTTGGCTTAGACTGTAAATCTACATACAATTGAAATGGTGCCCATGCGCGGAAGAACTGACGTGGGTTTCGGATAAATATCATTTGTAAAACATTTATTACAAAACATTATATAGTACAAATTTCCAGTTTTACAGTAAGCAAACTTACATCACATACCCAACGGCTATCGCCGCTCGATAAATTCAAAGTAGAGTGATTCCAAAAAATTGTTTAACAATTTAAAAAAACACAAATCCAAAAGGTCCTTTAATAAAACTTGATCAAGAAATAACAGAATTTAGTCCAAATTTGAATTCACACAATAGTAAAAGGATTAAAACCCTCAGTGTCAATATGTAGATTAATTATTCTGATAAAGAGGACCAGCTGGCGTTATAGAATTTCACACCACAATTCGAATCCACAACGGGATCCTGACTAATATGAAACCAAGAACATTATTGGTAATTAAGGCAATAATTTATAAGTGAATCCCATTAACATGCTACGTCTACATCCAAAAACCCCTTTAATTAAAAACTTCGCTAGTTGGTGATAACTACACCCTTTAGAAAAATATTAACGAACTAAGAAGCCGAATTGCGGATCATCAAAATTTGAAACGTGATCAGCGTCAGACGATAAAATTTAAAGAAATTTAACAATCTGGGCAATGCCAACAAATTCAAACTCTTGAATTCACTTTAATTAAAACGCGAGACACAATGATATCCGCCTTTCTCTTTTAAAAAAAAAGGAGAATAAAACAAAATATTACAATTATTGTAACAGTAGTCCGTAAACATGTTAGATAACTTAATTCCTTGCGGCGTGAGGTGATGCAAGAGGCGGCAGGCTTGCCGAGGAAGCCGATGCACACAGGCAACAGGTGCACAAGAGAGCTATGGGGCCAAAAGTTTCGATTCTCTGTGTGTGTCACAACAGCCGTAGCATCTAAGTTGCCGCACCGGCAGCGTCGTTCACAATCCGCTGTAGTTGCGTCTTCAGTCAGGAAAGGATTCAATTAGTAGGGGCGACCCGCACCAAAGTCAACAGCTTTCCGCACACGGAATCACCAATCATTTATACACTTTTATACATTTACATTACCAAATTTTTTGCTGAGCATACACTTACTAGAACCACATCTCAGGCATTGCAGCCCCTTGATTCTGCTCAGCAACAAGAGATACCGAGACTGGAAACAAATTCAGGCACCACCAATACTGCCTTCTCCTGACTTAGCCGGTCTAACGTGCTCAACCAACCTCAAGCTCATGGGAGGATAGCACAGTGAATCCATAACTAAAAGGCCAAGGGAACAGGTGAATCACACTCTCCAAAACACCAGACCTTCTGTACTTTAGGTCACACAGCTGAGAGAAGAATTACTTAAACCTACAACTGAAACGGATTTGGCGCTCAGTGAACACATATAATAATACGCACTCGAAAATAGCGTCCGAAAGCCGACGTGTAGACAAGTCTCGTGCCAAACCCAAACGGCCAACGCGACCAAACCCGGGCCCCACCCTGCACATCACTCCGAGCGGAGCCACGTCCAAATTGATGGCGCAAACCACACTGCAGCTGAAACCAACCTCCTGGCACGGCCGCTCCATATGGTGCTCTCTGTGGCGACAAACTGCTAGTTCTCTAGTCCGCGCGACAGGAGATTTGAAAGAAGGAAGCCGCCTGGCTCAGCAATTATGAGCTACACTACCTAAACAGGCACTCTGCTTTCCGCTTGTGCTACCGAACCTCCATTAACTACACTTCACACTTATCGAGCCGCAATAAAACTTGTGGTAGGAACGAGGCCTCCGTACTTCAGTTTCAAATCTTTTTATTTGTTGTAATCAAACTTTTCACGAATTCCTTGTTTCTGTGTCCCTATTTCTAACACTCCCTTTGTTTCTCTTGTACTTCCAATATCGTCATATTTTTTCTCTCTTCAGTTGTCGGAGGGATAATTCAAACACTTTCCTTACCATAGACGTGCTTATCTCCTTAATAATAACAACAGATAAAGATTCCTTTCCTGTTTCTACATCTGACTCAAAACATTTCCCTTCCCTGTTTATTTCTTGATATAAATCTGACTCTTGTAGGACACAACATGCTCCTAAACCAAGTTTGTTTCCTTCACTGTCTTCTTCTAGAGTTCTCCTCCTACAAGTTTTGATATTATGGAATACATATTTCTACGTATATTTTTAAATGTTATTTCCCTACACCTTTATTAGTGTCAATTTCGTTCAGGATCACGTTTATAATGTGTTAAGTAACTGTCATCTGATACAGAATATCAAAGAGGTACCAGAAGTTCACAATATGTAAATCCCTCCTGCTGATTTTCGTATACCCTCTTACTATGACTTGTCCTGAGTTTTGTGACTCCCCTTTCCCAACAAATCTCTTTAAGTGGGTTGTTATGTTTTATCTAATAGCCAATTTCCTACAGTTTCCCTTGACGACATCACTGGGAGATAATCCACTTTTGTCATGCAGAAGTTCGTTTAATATTCTCTCAAACTCTCCATGATACGATGGTCATTTTGTGTGCTTCTTTGCACAGTATGTTGTACCTAACGGCATCGTTCTCTCGTTATCTGGTCAACTTGACTGGCTTAGGGGTGGAATTTACCAATTAGGAAGTGTTGTACTTCTTGTATCCTTGAGAATTCCATGGAGTGCTGTGCCATAAGCTCCATACCCTTGTCTGAAATCAACAGTTTTCCTTTTCCACCTACAGGAAGTAGACCGATTTTAATATTGTATTTACTAGTGGCTGTTTTAATAGGATTTAATTTCATCAAATTAGACCACACTTCCAAAATTACTACTATGCAGACAACATCAGCAGTTGAGGCAGTGGCCCAAAAATATCTAATGCTGGTGATTCCGATAAATGTAAATGTCTGATTGGGTGTGACTGCATCTTCATCTTTTGGGCGTTACACTTTGTGACATACCTTGAAGTTCGCAGATCTCCTCGAACAGTTCTGCTAATCCTTACACAAATAAAAATTCTGAGTATGTGCTAAGCACTTCTTAACACCAAAATATTTGTACATCTTATGAGCATACCACACCAGCTTCAAATGTATGCTTAAGTACACATACTCGCCACGGAATTAAACCATTACTTCTATTAAATAACATCCCCTATAACGCTCCCAACGTCTTTTTCCAAATACAGTTGTCATGAACCACTAAGAACCTGCTTTCCACTTTATGTAACGAGTGAGCCCTCCGTCATTCTTTACCGATATTTTTCGATAATCGTTTTAATTCCTTTCCACAAACCCAGCTGTTAGGTCAGTACACTCAGAAATCATCCCCAATTTCTACACAATTCGCATCACCTATTTTCCCCAAGGGTAAACGTGACAGTGTACCTAGTTTTCTTGATACCTTGTGTATCTTACTCTTAGATCACATCCCTGTGAAGATGAGGTCACCTCTTTAGCAGTTAACCTCTGTTAAACGTGTTCATCTAGTTTAATATATTTGCCCCTTTTCATCGCCCCATTAACACATCATCTGCATATGAAAATTTCTTTTCCAACAAATCACCCATAAAGCTAGATCTCGGGCTTATATGAATTAAATCACCAAAACGTTCAAACCAAATGGTCAAAGTCTTGAACTGTTAAGACCTCCATCAAAAAGAAAAGCTGTATACTTCCATGATTCTTTACCAAGAGAAACCTGTCAACGTCCAGTCAATAGTACTTACAACTTAGCATTATGGAATCAAACGAACGTCTCTTTCATAGGAAGTGGTCGAACCCATACAAAATTTATTACCTTGTCACCGAAATAGTTGGGGTTTATAAGGGATGTCAAATTCTTTGATAATGCGCCAACAGCCCATTCTGTTTATTTCATTTCTGAATGCTTCATGTATACTTAAAATAGTAGGATATGGTGGCTTGAAAATGGTAAATGATCTTTTTTGCTTAGCTTACATTCATATCCCTCTATTATTCCAGGTATCTCGTTAAATTCTAGCTCTTTCCTTACTATTATCTTTTCTAACTGTTTTTTTTCTGTCCTTAGTTAAACCGGATGATTCGGAACACTTCTCTCTAACTTGCTCCTCTCATTCCGTTTTCATATTACTATTACGATCTTCATTTAAGTCTTCATCTTCCCTTACCTCTGCGATTTTATCTATCTTTGTATTCCAGCTCCTAACATTTTCTTCCAGGTTTCTTCCTGAATTATTTTTATTCAGTTTCTCCCATTTTTTCGATTGTCGATATTTACCAACAACCTTGTACTTGGTAAGTATAATAACCCACTGTGGATGACCCCCAGTACATTCGTAATAGAACAGGTGAATGAATATTAGCTTCCATCAGCAAAGGCCACTGTAGTTTTATTCCTGACTGTATGAGATTCCTCTTTCATCATATTACCTTTGATTCCTGTTAAATCTGCTACTTGCACATTCGTTACAACGAGTGACAGACACCTGCCAGATTTCTTTAGATAAAAACTGTCTTAACTACTAGTTTCTAGAATAAAATCTATCTATTTTTTCTGTTAATCCTTGGATATATCTAATTACATGTTTTGGATAGGTTCCTCCATTTCTAAGAGTAATTTTTCATTTAGAGGTTGTTGGCACTGTTACCCCGGAAAGGCGCTGTAAAATTAATTACTACTCCATGAAGAAGAAGACATTAGAATGACATGGTTATTTTTCATAATATCCTGCATTACCACTCCATCATAAGCTGCACTAGAACTCACAGTGCTATAACAGAATTGATTATAACTATGCTATATCTATTGTGACCGTTATAATATATATGGTAACTGTTATGACCACCACCGCTATTATTATTATTGTTATTGGTATTATTAAAATATTGCCGGCTGTTATATTTATGAAGCTGATAATTTCGTCCTGCACCTGCATCTGGAATCGTTGCAATTAATGTAATCTCCATATTCAAATTGGTTGTTCCTGTTTTGTCTTCGGATTTTACCCTTCTCGTTATTAAACCGATCACTGTTATCGCTAACTTCAACTCAGGCAAAAGTTAATGTTTGTGTTTTCTCTTTCACTCTTATTTTGTTATTCTAACTGGTGTAACAACAACAAGATAGGTTTGGATCTTGTATATCTGTCACGAACTTATCTTTCCCTTACTAAGTGGGTTATAAGCACTTTTGTCAACTATAATTCATTCACGAGTTCATCCAGATGCAGAGCTTCATCGGAGTGATACTTCACAAAGTTCCAATATTCTCCCCAACTACGATTATATTTCTGAGAGCCAACAACCCCAAGTCTCTGTTTTGTCTATGCGTTTTCTGAAGAATAGTTAGCCTTGAAAGCTGAAATTAAATCATCATCAGTGGAAAATCGACTAAAATATAAAAATTGTGGTGAAATTGTTAAATACTTGTTACTTACATTTATCGAAATATGAAGACTTACTGCAAACCTGTCTTCTTTTGTCCCGTAAATCTTGTCAGTTTCAAGCAAAGATCAAATTTGTGAAGTCGGAGATTGAAGTTTAGACCCATTAATTCTTATTTATCAATTTCGAACAGATATTTTTTCTTTATTTCTTTCTATAATATAAAAATTACTGTCTAATACTCTTTTTATCTCTATTGCATGCACTAAGTAATTATTTTCTACTTTTATTTCTTTCCATAAAATAGCTTTTAAATAATTATTTCCATCTATATACGTAATACATGTAAACTGTAACTCTGGAGTGTTACTCAGTCTATGTTTATACAGACATAACACATGTAAACGGTATCTCTGGAATGTTCATCTAATGAGGCTAACAGGAAACGACTACTATCTTAATCTTCTCTCTTTTATGTATTCTGAAATTTTTTTCACTTTCATTCATTGGGGCTCGAGGTAACTTCAGGGAAAATTCTGTCTGTTTCATACAAGAAGTAATAATAAATGTCGTGTGATTAGGGCCTCCCGTCGCGGCGGGTGCAAGTCTTTCGATTTGACGTCACTTCGGCGACTTGCGCGCCGATGGGGATGAAATGATGATGACTAGGACAACACAACACCCAGTCCCTGAGCGGAGAAAATCTCCGACCCAGCCGGGAATCGAACACGGGCCGTTAGGCTTGATATCCTGTCGCGCTGACCACTCAGCTACCGGGGGCGGACATACAAGAAGTCAAAAGCTTAGTTCAAATTTTTCGCTGCTGGAAGATTTATTTGATCTCCATTTTCATACAGCAGGTTATCGTCAGCTGTCGACGAGCGACTGCGAAATGATTTCCTAAAACAATGATAGAAAATAGGTGAAAAAAGCAAACAGAAAGTCTAAGTGCGCCACCACCACTTTAGGCCCTGAAGTTAATCAACTGGATCAAAATTCTACCTCTTCAGGTGTTATTCAATTATTTCCAACAATGTTTCCTTATTGAATTCTGGTTCAAATGGCTGTGAGCACTATGGGACTTAGCTTCTGAGGTCAACAGTCCCCTAGAACTTAGAACTACTTAAACCTAACTAACCTAAGGACATCACACACATCCATGCCCGAGGCAGGATTCGAACCTGCGACTGTAGCGGTCGCGCGGTTCCAGACTGTAGCACCTAGAACCGCTCGGCCACCACGGCCGGCTATTGAATTCTGAACAAAGCATGCATTAATGGTCTCTTTCTAAGGTACAGGTAGAGAACGACCTTTGCAAACGCACGCAGTATGGCCAAAACGAAGTTTGGTTTTAAAATCTCTAGTGCCTGTGAAACAAAATATCTTCTAATAGAGTCAGTTATTGCGAATCACCGAATCAATCCTCAGTACAAATACAGCAACCACTAAATTACCTTAGAGGATGCCAGTTGGCAACACAAATACGGTATCCGCACAGTAACAGGACCACTAGCCTCGAGATACGTGGTGTATCGAGAGCAAGAAATATTGACACCCAAGTAGCAATAATAATTGTTTCAGTAAGACACTCTCAACTATCACAGTGCTGCAAAAATATAGCCTTTCGTATACACCACCTGTTTATACCGTTATTTCACAAGATCTCCTCATACCGGCAGTGCTCTCATACATTTAAAACAAACTCTGACAACGATAATCAAAACCCCGCTCTACCGTATAACTCAAGGAGATACAAAATTTCGTAGTAGTTAGTCTCTCTGTATCTGATATACCACACTTGCAAGCTCGTTCCCGACTATGTTTGGACTCACAGTGATATGTAGTCAAGGCCTACTCTGACACTGTGAGTACCCAAAGCTCAACAGCAACTGTCTATAACACGCATGTAAAATCTTTTTGCAGCCGTTAAAGCAAACCAAACAGAGCTACCATATCCTTTAACTATTATTAAGAATGACTACCAGTTCATCCACTAGCGACCGTTTCTGCACGCTGTAATATCTTTTTGCCGGACGGGTTGCTGTTATACTGAAGGCAATTCATATGTGATTTTGCAGTGGCGCACAACAACAAACATTTGAACAACAGCACACGTGCAAACATGTATACTGACACGTGATAAACTCCCTGCCTACGACAATATACTTCTAAGTGCTGCCACTAACACTAATGCGATAACATCACTGTGACATAAAATACTATAAAATCTTTGACCTGCCACATGTACCACACTTGCAAGCTCTACCGACCTTTAAACTGAATACTTCCTCTTCTAAAGTAACTGTATAACAGGTTATGTACACAGCCTGCAAGCTTACCGTAAGATGCAGGATATGCACAAATATTACTCTCTTAAACTCGAAAAAGCTGAACAGACTTTATAAACAAATAAAATATTTCCGCATCTAAATTGTCTGCATTTAACTTCTTAAAACGTATGCGGCATTAACTTCACCTACAGCACTACTGCAAGTCTAAGTTACAGCCGAGAATTAGCCAAGCAGACAATGTCACTTCCATTACAAACATGATAGTAGGCCCATGCTAGTCTTCTAACCTTATCTTTCATTACAAAACGTAGTATTCTTTCCTGCTCTTGAATGGGAAGTTGTATTCTCTCTGTAGTGTATTATGAAAACAGTATATTATGATAAATCAAAGTAATCACTACAATCTTTAATTCTGTCTGGAATATACAGGATGTCAACGGTTAAAGTTCCAGTGGCAAAACGCTACAGAAAGAGAACCACTGCTCAGAACGACGTCAGATTTGAAAAGCATATTATTGATGTTGGGGAAAAATAATGGAAATGTAACGAACATTTGATCTTTATATAGCGTTGTAAGCGTCAGAATATACACACCAACAGTTTCCTCAATGTGTTCGGGATTCCAAAAATGACTGTCTCCATGGATGCTTGTTTGCTGTCGGTAAAGTTATTTTAAAAGAACCTTGGCTGTATGCCAGTAGCCCCACACAAGTTATGGGCACTGAAGGATATGAAAAAAGGCATTGGTCAGATCCTCGATAAGAGCATGGAGAAAATTACAACAAAATACGAAAAGACAAGATCTTTCGAAGTGCAATGTGGCAAGGTTCATCCGACATCCGTCGAAGTTGTGGCCACACATTGCGGAAGGGGTCAAGCCGTGGTGTGGAAACAAGCAGTTCGCAGGAAATCGTCCGGACGCTGGACATGCCTGCGAGCATGATGCATAAAATCCTACGAAACATTCTGCGTCACTACCAACATAAAATCACTCAACTTCATGAGTTGCTTTCTGCTGACCTGTCAAAAAGACAGACATTCTCTCTGAATATCTTTCTCCCATGGAAGTTGACAATCAAAGGCAATGGAGCATTCCTTGGATAAATAAAGCCCACTTCCTTCCCCAAGGACATGTCAGTACGCAGAATTGGAGAATGTGGGCAATAGACAACTCGCAAGCACATCAACCAGTACCACTTCATTCTGCAAAGATGGCTTGAGTAGCGCGTTGACGGCATCGTTTATCATAGGGCCACATTTATTCAAGGTGACTCTTTCGGGTCCTTTTACCTATACTATCACCGGTAAACGCTATGAGAATGTTTTGTGGCCTAACTTCAGTCCAACCCTTCAACAACGTGAATGTGTGAGGATCATTTTTATGGAATATGATGCTTCTCCCCACTTCTCCACACAATGTACAACCAGTGACGGGACTGCTGCAGAGGCATTTCAAAAATGCTAGAATTATCAGCTGTCATTTCCCTATACCCTGGCCGTCCAAGATCATCCGATGTTAATCCATGTGACTACAGGCTGTGAGGTTATCTGAAAGACATTATGTTCAGTGCTGCGATTTCGAATACAGCTGAATCGAAGGCAAACATTGCACAACGTATCCTGAATCCCGAAACACCCCGACCTTTTGTGGAACACAATATTTCTGGATTTCAACTCTTGGCAGAAATGGTAAACACCATGTTGAACAGGTTTTGACCGTGACTTACGCCAGCTGAGAGTGATGCAACTTTGCTTTTTATGCAATGTTTGGCCTCAAGACGATTTAAAATCGATTTTTCCATCCATTGTGGTATGACCTTGCTATGGTGGATGGACTTATCTAACCAACATTGCCACAACACTTGAATGCTGAACTCGTGCAGTCAGGTACATGGTACATTATGGGTTGTGTGATGTGCAACTGAACCAACAGCTGTCGTATTGGGATTCACCTTTTGCTTGCAGCCCAAACCATTTGGTTTAAAACACTTATAGTTCCATCTACTGGCAAAATTTTCATTACTTTTTTTTTGTTCTATAAGATTTCCTTCAGTGTCAATAATATGCTCTTCAAATTTTATATCATTGTCAGTAGTAGTTCTCTTTCTACAGCATTTAAAGTAGAATTTTAATTACGGACACCCTGTTTGTTGCAAGATTATAATAGTAAGGGAGTAATTGGATACATATTTGAGGATAATTTAATACTTTTTTGAGTAATTTGGTACATCTGGGGGTGATGTGAAATATAGCTGGGGGTAATTTGATACAGTTTGAGGTAATCTGATAAATTTTGGGGCAATTTGCTACAGTTTTGTGGTACTTTCATACACTTTTGAAGTAATTTAACATACTTTCAGTGTTTTGATACAATTTGTACATAATTTGACACAATTTGTTTCTTTGCAGCCAAACTTTTTAAAGTATTGGAGTGAAGAGTAGTGTGTTGGTGTAATGATTCCTTCAGAAACTTCTTAACTGAAGATATTTTGGGAATTTTCTACTAAACAGTTCGTAAAACTAATTTAAATTATGCAGTTAAAATCTCAGCTGGTTACGATGCTAATGAGCTGAAGTACAGTCATTTGTGACTTTCCAACATTACAACTTCATGACCTTAAGTTTGGATATTTAATACTGGGGAAGTGTAGCAAAAAGAAGTCATACAATACTGGAGAGTCATTCAAGTGATTCTCCACAAGCCGATTATACTGAGCATGAAATTAACACTGTAAAAGTGCATTTATCTGAATATATTTACTTCGCTGATCAGAGAGATGATCGATAAGATACGCTGGGAGCTATGCCTGACTTCCAAATTTTGTGAATGTACTGGGTGCGGCAGCGCTCATAGCGTAATTTGACTTGCGTAGTGCAGTGACGTACTGCAGGAATGCGCGCCAGCTCGTGCCGTATTCGTGTACCAAAGAGCTGCCATTTCGAGTGTAGCAGTGAAGTGGAGCAGTGGAGTGTTCAGCATCGTACCTTTGCTGTTGAAAGTTATTTCAAGAATAACGACTCTGTTATTGTTACCCAGCGTCTATTTCGCCAACGTTTCAACTTGGGACGTCATGAGAAACTGGCAGATGGACGGCCATTGTGAGGTGGGTACGTGAATTTCGAACAACAGGTTCTGTTGGCAATGGCAAACGGGGAAGAAGTGAAAGAACTGTGCAGACACCAGAAGCCATAGTAAATGTTCGTTCTGCACTATTGTGTAGCCCAAAAAGATCTGCTCGTCGCCATGCGTAAACTGTGCATTTGTCTGGTCGCTCATTCAGGAGAATATTGCACAGATGCTGCATATTGTTCAGGAAATTAGGTCTCCCGATTGAGTTTCAAGCGAAACATTCTGCTTAATCATGCATGATCTTCTTCGCCAAAATCCACAAATGTTGCTCACCATCCTGATGTCAGATGAAGCTCATTTCGAGTTACGTGGTTCAGTGAAAAAACAGAATATGCGTTATTGGAGTGGTGTAAACCCGCATGAACTGCACATCAAGCTCTTGCACCGTTCTCGTGTCACAGTGTGGTGTGGAGTTGCTTCCTTTAGGATTATTGGCCCTTACTTCTTTGAGGATGGCAGCGGTGTGGCTGTAACTGTCACAAGTGAACGCCACCTAAAGATGCTGCAAGACTTTGTTCTTCCCCAATTAGGTATGGTCGATGTGGATGTGGCACAATTATGGTTTCAAAAAGACGGAGGGACCTCGCATACTGCCAGAATTTGCATGGATTTCTTGCGACAGACATTTCCCAGTTGAGTAATTTGCCGTTTTGGTGACATTTCCTGGCCGCCTCGCTCAACTGGCCTTACATGTGCAGAGATGTGGCACCTGCAGGTGGCCTTCGGTTATATAGAAAAAAACAGCTAAACAAATTATCCAGCACATTTTAATTGACTAAACTGTATTCCCTGCTGCAGTGCTGCAGCAGTGAATTCCTCGGATGTCAGTGTTGGGTGATCTTCAGAGCGTAGTAGAAGATTGAAAAGTGTGGCAGCAGTACGAATCTCACACACTCACAGCCAACTCAAAACGGTACTGTCCCATAACAGAGCTTGGTATCAATGCACAACATGGCGACCAGTTAAAAGAACGGTCTTTGCGGGCATAAATAAAAACTATTTGTTAATGAAAAATGACTGGGCCGAGAAGATACATCCGGAAGAGAGAACATGCAGTTGGAAGAATGAACAGTGCAAGCAGAAGAAGAAGATTAAGATTAGGTACGAGAAAAAAAGAGGCTGCTATTTGGAGGGAAAAGAGGAATTTATCTGTACAGGTGGTGATACCGTGACAGCTGCACGAGTTCTGAGTGATGTGGCTGCTGCCAACACCGATTCGATGCCGTCGAAGTAGGATTGGTGGTTATTGCTGAAACAACCGTTTTTCAGTTATTTCGATTCTTTCCAGGACAGTTTAACATGAGTGCCCAATATAAATGATTTTTGGAATAACCGATTTTTCTTTTTTTAATTCTTATCCTTTCTCACAATAAAAGTAAAAATCGAACAAAGATTGAAAATAATTATAGAAGGTAAAGAAATGAATTAAAATTTGTGCCGCGGCCACGCCTACTACTTACTCGGCAGATGTGCCATTGCACTACTGCATCAGCATAGCTAACACAGCAGCACGGACTACTATAGGCCTACGCGCTCCCCTTTCTTAAATCGTCAGTAATGCTGAGGCCCTCCAATACTAGAACAGAACAGGGTTCTAGTCCAGGCCATGGTAAAAATTGTGTCATTTCTTGAGCTTCAATCATTTCCGAAGATAAAGTTGAGACTGATATGCATAATGAAAATTTAATTCCGTCAGATCAAAAGATTCAAAAATTTTGACTCGCTGTTTCAAGATTCGTGGAACCTAAATATTAAATTACGGAGATAAATAACAGAAAACATTGTCCGTTGAGAATTGATTTTGAAAGGTCTGTTTTTGGTGTTAATTTGTCCATTTTCAAGCGTTATAAGCAGATAAGGCATATTATTTAGACACCGGCAGCAGATAAGCTTCTTTCTGTTTTTATTGTACAATACGAATTGTTCTTAAGGTTTCAATTTAGTACTTTTACCATAATTTTCTTGTCCTTTCATTATTTCACAGAAAAAGCCGACAAATTTTTAATCTTTTAAGCAAAAGAAGCATTGTACTTCATTGCTACATCACTTCGTAAAACTAATTCGAGACTGGGCTGGTGCCGTTCTGCAATGCAACGGATATCCAGCAAAAACAGCGAGGAAATCTCGTATAGACCAAGTGGGTGCAAGTCTTGCAAATTGCATGCACACGCAAACGTTAAGTCACTACACACGGAAAACAAATACATTATGGTCTCAGAAATGCTGTAACAATTTTTATGCCATGTGTTTGTAGCTCGTTTCTTTCAGCATTGTTATTAAAATAGCACTGGTCGCTTTCCCCTTTTTTCATAATAACGCAATATCTCAAAGCAAGGCATATTTAATAAATAAAAATAACCCCTTGAAAAACGATTTGTTCAGAAATGAAAAACTTTACTACAGCTACTGCTATGACCAATTAATAGTTCCGTTTTTAGTAAAAAAAAGCACCTTTTATAACCGAGACCGGGATTTGTTTCCCGGAAAATAGTGATAACCACAACGAAAACAAAGGCACTGGTTTTAATCGGTCGGTTTCTCCCACCCTTACTACCAACTCTTCGATTTGGTGCCGTCGCGGTTCACAGTATTGACTCAACTAGTAGCCATCACATTAATGAGGCTATCTGCCAAACCTTGCCGTCGCCTTCTAACAACACCTGGCCACACTCTCAGCTGATAAAAACTCACTAATCTGCAAATGGCGCACTGAGTCAGGTCGACCAATGGGAAGTCTGTTACAATCCCTGTGGCTGTGGAAAAGGCTTTTATTACAAGTTATAAATAAGTATTTCTGGGAGAAGATTACAAGAGACAATAGTAATTCATCACGGAGATTCAGAGATCGTTGTCTGACTATCCACGTATGGTGAGGGACGCAAATGAAAATTCGGCTTTTAACAGTGCACAAGAAAGTGATAGTTTACCTGCTAGTCATAAGAAAGTACAAAAATATTTGAACGAAATGATGAATGGTTTATATCGCTTAACTCACGGGGTGTGGTCTCTCAGACCGCGAAAGAATTTTCCAAGTCGCTCTCGTAGGTCAATTATGGCGGTATGGCTTTGTACACCACCTACCCTCTTTTAATCACCAACCCTACAAATTACTATTGTCAGTTGCGTTATTCGTTGATTTGATTGTTGTTGACATGTGTTTCTGACATGTGACGGGGTCCCCTAGACCGCGCCTCGCGAACTACGCACCCATTTTCGTTAGTTCAGTACAAAATGTATTTGAATTTTTAGTCACTGGATGGAGAATGATGCCCACGACATAGAACAAGAATGAGACAAAGAAGATAACGTCTTTCAATAGCCAGTGATCAGAATTCTGCTAGAGAACAAGAGGACCATTCAGAGGAAGCACTTCAGGACAATGGTGACGAGGACTTTTCTCTTTCTCCAATAAAATAGTTACTCTGTCAGCTAAAATTAAATGTTCCCTGAGTGTTGGTGAAGAAATATGTAGATCTCAGTACTGAATATTAAATTTTCACCTTTCCTTTTTCTGACTATCGACTTCGGTTCTTATATGCAAGTTGAAACCACGGAAATCAATTTTATGTGAAAACTTGCTTTCTACAGAGATAATTTTTCGGAACGTAAAATTAAGTTCTCTAACAGTTTCGTTTATGTTGTCTACTGAAGAACCTTCCCAAAAATATGTGATTTCTGCGTATGCAAAGATAAAATACTGCTGGCTTTATTTAGTGTAATAAAATCAACAAGTAGTATTTAAAGAACACTTATATAAATTAAAATAAAATCCAGACCCTTAGCTGCTTACAGGCGTTGATAAATATCAACGAGGACAGTTCAAAGTGTGTGGACAGTAAGTTATGAATGTGGGTCAGAAATAAGTCCCTGCAGTCGTCCTGTCCTCTGTGTTCTCTGTGGCTCAGACGGCCGACATGGTAGCTCTGCGTGTTCGGTCAGAGGGTTAGCTACCCTCTGTAATAACAAAAATAAATAAAAAACTGAGTCAACGGATCAACGAAGAACCTGAACGGGTGTCATCGGACATCCGCCCCGAACAAATTCCACGAACAATATAGAACAAAATGGGATTTTAAAAAAAGATAGAACGTTTGCCATGTAAACAGGAGATCCCGGGTTCGAGGCCGGGTCGGGGCACACAATTTAAACTGCCTCCGTTGACATTTATCAACCCCTATAAGCAGCTGAAAGTATGGATTTCATTTTAATTTCATTCTTCGAGAGCTGCAAGATCACCAGTGGCATCTTTTCTGTCCGAAAGAACAGATACCATCTTCATATAATCACTTATATACATACATGCTCATAAATTAAGGATAACTGCAGAATGTGGTGCCACACAACGTGGCACTACATAAAACTGGCGCTAATAGCATAGGCACATAGAGAACACCCAAGACACATATCTGTAAGTCCACGGCATTGGTGATAAGTTTAGAAAACCGTCCCAAAACACATATGCTTCAAAACGCCGCTGTTTCCTGCGCATGTTCCCTGATATCAATATGGGATATGATCACCACGCACGCGTACACAGGCAGCACAACGGGTTGACAAACTCTGGATCAGGTGGTCGAGCAGCTGCTGGGGTATAGCCTCCCATTCTTGCACCAGCTCCTGTCGGAGCTCCTGAAGTGTCGTAGGGATTTGAAGACGTGCAGCGATACGTCGACCGAGAGCATCGCAGATGTGCTCGATGGGGTTTAGGTCTGGAGAACAGGCAGGCCACTCCATTCACCTGACATCTCGTGTTTC
Organism: Schistocerca piceifrons; assembly: GCF_021461385.2. Lineage (NCBI taxonomy): Eukaryota > Metazoa > Arthropoda > Insecta > Orthoptera > Acrididae > Schistocerca > Schistocerca piceifrons. Next base: position 205,501,888 of record NC_060144.1, read on the forward strand.
AAGGTACTCCTCCACAATGGCAGCTTAGTGGGGCCGTGCGTTATCAGCCATCAGGAGGAAGGTGGGAACCACTGCACTCCTGAAAAGGGGTGCAAAATGACGTCCCGATACACCTGACCTGATACGGTTCGTCTGTCAAAGACATGCAGGTGTGTACATGCACCAGTCATAATCCCACCTCACACCACCAAACCACGACCTCCATACAGGTCCCTTTCAAGGACATTAAGGGGTTGGTATCGGGTTCCTGGTTCACGCTAGATGAAACCCCGGTGAGAATCACTCTTCAGATTATACCTGGACTCGTCCGTGAACATAACCTGGGACCACGGTTCCAATGACCATGTACTCTGTTCTTGACACCAGGCTTCACGGGCTCTTCTGTGACCAGGGATCAGTGGAATTCACCTTGCAGGTCTGCAAGCGAATAAACCGTGTCTCTTCAGTCGTCTGTACTCTGTGTATCTGGAGACATCTGTTCCAGTGGCTGCAGTAAGGGCCCGAGCAAGGCTACCTGCAGTAGTCCGTGGGCGTCTGCGGGCACTGATACTGATATATCGGTATTCTTGTGGTGTTGTACACTGTGGACGTCCCGTACTGTAGCGTCTGGACACGTTTCCTGTCCGCTGGAATCGTTGCCATAATCGTGAGATCACACTTTGTGGCACACGGAGGGCCCGTGCTATAACCTGCTGTGTTTGACCAGCCTCCAGTCGCCCTAGTGTTCTACCCCTCGTAACGTCCTCAATATGTGTTCTATGAGACATTTTCGACACACAGTCACCATCTGAACGTCTGAAAACATCTGCACACTTACTCGCTGCACGGTACTCTGATATGCACCAACATACCTCTGCGTATGTGGACTGCTGCCAGCACCACCGTGCGACGACTACAGGTCAAATGCACCGTATGGTCACACCCCAAGGTGATTTAAACCCACAGACCACCCACCAGAGCGTTGTTTCACTACGTATCAGCATTACCCTTAATTTATGAGCCTGAGTGTAGTTGTAACCATAAACTTTATACAACACAAATTAAAGTTTCAAATAATTTACAGCATAATACTTGTTTTAATGATAGGGGTCTCAGAGACCACACCTCATAGAGTACGTTACAAAAAGTCACTTCGTGAGTTAAGGGTTTAGCAAAATAGACAACAGCATGAAAAAAATTAAGTGCAATGATGATTTGTACAAGTTATGATTTCTGGGGACCGCAGACAGCGAAGTAGTCAAAAACATTAATAATCTACAACTTCTCGGAGACATGTCTGAGACTGGTTAACACAAATACTCTTTGCTTCCTGCATTCTGACTAACCACTGAATTGTAAATAGGTGACTTCAGTTTATGCACTGTTGTTAGCAATAAAGTGTCTTTTGTCAACCATAATTTCAGGTTCACATACTTCTATTGATTTCCCTATGGCGACAACAATACTGCTGACCCAGGAGTAGAGCAACTGTTGTCAGCTTTCGCATACAACGACGCTATGCTACACCTAATAACGCAACAACCACAACAAACTTTTGGACAATCCACCCAAAATAGTGGTCTTCAGAGTGATTTATGAAACATATTCACGTGTTCAGAAGCAAGACTAAGCAGTGAAAACGCAGCTTCGATTTGTCATGCGACCAACACTGTCAGTAATAAGACTGGTTGTGAACAATACCGAAAACAACAGGACTCACACAGCAGTTTTACATCATACTATAACAGTGCATCGCACAACAAGACTTATTCCAGCATTGCAGCCAGCTGATTATGATGGACACATGGAAGCGTTATTGGTGGCATCCATGGCGGTCACAGCATGTATCAACACGTTCACCATTAATTACAGAGCCCAAGTGGTTGGATGTGCAGTGTCAACCATGGTCCCTAGCGCGCCTCGATAACCTCACAAGCTTTCAGCTGCTGACTTTGTTCACCTGCATTAGGGAGATAATATCTGTTGGGTTTAGATCAGAGACGAAGCGATCCATAACCTATTAGTCTACCAGCTTGGCCAATGTCCATATGCTTCCTCATCGCTGAAATGATCTAACAGAGCTAGTGCATTACAGACGACATGTAAAGATTTCCAACATTACTGAGCAACATCTCCAAGCACATGAATTAGTTCAATGATATCATAAGTGCACCGCACGTTACCAGCTGATACGAGGCAGCTGTAGCTGCGCTCTTACAATTCTTTGTAAAGACACTGGAGCAACAGCTACAAAGATATTGGGCCTGCAAACATCTTTGCTATTTTGGAGACATTTGAGAGCAACAGTGGACCCTAGCCTCATGCCAGACTTCGCACTGTAATCAGTTTGGATGCTATGATTAAAGTCCATGCAGGATACAGTGGCCAATGCACAGTGACCTATATTGTCCAAAGCACTGGGTGAGTTTATTCATAAGGGGAGGCCGACATAGTTTGCTCACTTTCGAATGGTCAGCGACGAGTTGCAGTAAGAGAGGTCTAGTATATACACTCCTGGAAATTGAAATAAGAACACCGTGAATTCATTGTCCCAGGAAGGGGAAACTTTATTGACACATTCCTGGGGTCAGATACATCACATGATCACACTGACAGAACCACAGGCACATAGACACAGGCAACAGAGCATGCACAATGTCGGCACTAGTACAGTGTATATCCACCTTTCGCAGCAATGCAGGCTGCTATTCTCCCATGGAGACGTTCGTAGAGATGCTGGATGTAGTCCTGTGGAACGGCTTGCCATGCCATTTCCACCTGGCGCCTCAGTTGGACCAGCGTTCGTGCTGGACGTGCAGACCGCGTGAGACGACGCTTCATCCAGTCCCAAACATGCTCAATGGGGGACAGATCCGGAGATCTTGCTGGCCAGGGTAGTTGACTTACACCTTCTAGAGCACATTGGGTGGCACGGGATACATGCGGACGTGCATTGTCCTGTTGGAACAGCAAGTTCCCTTGCCGGTCTAGGAATGGTAGAACGATGGGTTCGATGACGGTTTGGATGTACCGTGCACTATTCAGTGTCCCCTCGACGATCACCAGTGGTGCGCGGCCAGTGTAGGAGATCGCTCCCCACACCATGATGCCGGGTGTTGGCCCTGTGTGCCTCGGTCGTATGCAGTCCTGATTGTGGCGCTCACCTGCACGGCGCCAAACACGCATACGACCATCATTGGCACCAAGGCAGAAGCGACTCTCATCGCTGAAGACGACACGTCTCCATTCGTCCCTCCATTCACGCCTGTCGCGACACCACTGGAGGCGGACTGCACGATGTTGGGGCGTGAGCGGAAGACGGCCTAACGGTGTGCGGGACCGTAGCCCAGCTTCATGGAGACGGTTGCGAATGGTCCTCGCCGATACCCCAGGAGCAACAGTGTCCCTAATTTGCTGAGAAGTGGCGGTGCGGTCCCCTACGGCACTGCGTAGGATCCTACGGTCTTGGCGTGCATCGGTGCGTCGCTGCGGTCCGGTCCCAGGTCGACGGGCACGTGCACTTCCGCCGACCACTGGCGACAACATCGATGTACTGTGGAGACCTCACGCCCCACGTGTTGAGCAATTCGGCGGTACGTCCACCCGGCCTCCCGCATGCCCACTATACGCCCTCGCTCAAAGTCCTTCAACTGCACATACGGTTCACGTCCGCGCTGTCGCGGCATGCTACCAGTGTTAAAGACTGCGATGGAGCTCCGTATGCCACGGCAAACTGGCTGACACTGACGGCGGCGGTGCACAAATGCTGCGCAGCTAGCGCCATTCGACGGTCAACACCGCGGTTCCTGGTGTGTCCACTGTGCCGTGCGTGTGATCATTGCTTGTACAGCCCTCTCGCAGTGTCCGGAGCAAGTATGGTGGGTCTGACACACCGGTGTCAATGTGTTCTTTTTTCCATTTCCAGGAATATATATATATATAAGTTGTATGTAATGTGAAATGACGATAGTAACTATACTAGATCTTGCATTCACGGTAATTTCTTTATCGATTTTGGTGCAGGTTGGAGAGAGAGAGAGAGAGAGAGAGAGAGAGAGCAGATTTTGTGAACTGCGTTGCGTCGGTTCTCGATTATGTCCAGGAGAAATAGTGTTTGATTACGCGAAGGTGGTTTGAACCTGACATTTAACCCGGATTGCCTTCACGCAATCTGATTTTTCGACACAAATGCCTAAGGGACCTAACTGGATAATGAAAGGGAAGTGGATGAAGGAGAGTGGGTAATGGTAATGGTCATAAAATCTGCGATTGAATAAATTAGTAGCCTCCCGAAAACAACCAATATACCGCTGTAAAGAGCTGCCCTGTAACATAGTTTGCGAACAACGGAAAAACACTGAGGTTACTCAAACAAAAAAATAAAAAAGAGGATTTCATTATAACACATCAGTATATTCGGAAATAATCCATACCACTAAGCGTGAACAAATAACCATGGAGTACAAAACTCAGCATTTTGCGTTTCTTGCACACATTCCGTGCTACGACAATGTCCTTTCTTGTATGTCCAACATTTTCTCAAAATTAACTCTAATTGCGTGCGTGTGAATATTTCATAGTGTCGCACTGTTTGTCGAAGCGTTAGTTCGAAAATTTACATTACTGGTGCACAAATATTGTATAAAACTTGTAGCGATGCTACACTGTACTTCTTAACACGTCAGCATCGAAACAGTGAAAGGTAATCAAGTCTATAGAATTATTCATAGCAAAAGTAAATATTTTTGTGATTCATATGTTTCGTATCTTACTAGGCTCGAGCGCTGCGGCAAATATTTGCATATCTGCGCTCGGTGGGTCATAGTGTTTACTTGAAGCATTTAATGCTGGACTCGCGTCTTTGTGTAGACGCACATTAGAAAAAAATATTTCTTTTCCTAACGTTTGCGCTGTGATGCGCAACATTTTACCAAATACAGCTCGTTGGCTGTTCTTCTCTTTTATGACAAATATTTTATATACAGAGCATCTGAAACCCAATAATATTGCAGAGGCGAATGCCCTGCAATTTTTCTCCAACCTTTCAAAGAAATTATTCGGTAAAAAAATCATTTTTTCATTACGTATAGCATCATCAGTCAGCTTCATGATGACATGCCCATCATTTCATTAATCGTCATAGTTATTGTGGTATTTCCACTTAAGTAGGGTCCGCAGCTCGTGGTCGTGCGGTAGCGTTCTCGCTTCCCGCGCCCGGGTTCCCGGGTTCGCTTCCCGGCGGGGTCAGGGATTTTCTCTGCCTCTTGATGACTGGGTGTTGTGTGATGTCCCTAGGTTAGTTAGGTTTAAGTAGTTCTAAGTCCTAGGGGACTGATGACCATAGATGTTAAGTCCCATAGTGCTCAGAGCCATTTGAACTAAAGTAGGACACTGCGTGAAATTCGAAAAACTTTGTAAAGGAAAATAAGGGTCGCTATGATTTTACTTTTGGTGCTCATTATATAAGACGTTGCTGTGTTTGAAATTTAGTTAACATATTGCATTTTTTTACACTTAGGTGGGGATCTTTATCCGTCACAAATCTCGAGAAAACTGATTCGATGTAGCACACTCGTTTGCCATCACCCACGCCAATAAAGCCAGGATGAAATGTCCGCACAACATTCTTCGTATTTCATAAACGTTTTGAGATTTTGATATATGACAGAATGCAAAGAGGTAAGTATTTTACCATGCGGTTATTACGCAAAACTTCTTTATGTGCAGTGTTATTCACTAACTACACTCTTTTTCGATAAAAGAATAATTTTTAAAGTCCATCGACTCCTGGTGAAACGAGATATGCTATAGTTTTAGGCACAACGTAAGAGACAGCATTACAAGTTTGTTTTTGTGTTGAGGATGAGCTTTTTCGTAAGCTGCCGACCTTACTTTTCCTCTGTACCTCACTTAGTAAACTTAATAAACCACTGCTTCAGAATTCTCTCGCAATTGTGTTTGCAAAACAGACGAGGGGTGTTTTTTTTTAAGTAAGTACCGTTTTGAAATTAAAAAAAAGACGTTCTAAGATATCTCAATAATTTTATTTTTACATGAAAGCCTGTACTTTAATCTATGTTTCTACATAATTTCCGTCAATATTGAGGCAATTATCATAACGTTGTACAGATTTTTGAATACCCTCCTCATAGAAGTCTGCCGCTTGACTTGTTAACCACTGCATCACCACTGTTTTGACTTCGTCATCATCTTGAAGACGCTGACCGCCCAGGCGTTTCTTCAAGTGCAGGAACAGATGGTAGTCACTGGGCGCAAGATCCCATGGAAAAGATGTGATGAAATCTTTGGTTTGATTCGCCACATGCCGACGGGCATTGTCTTTCAGCAAAACGATGCCCTTGCTCAACTTGCCACGTCTTTTGTTCTGAATTGTACGGCGCAGATTGTGCAATGTCTTACAGTTAGCTGCTGCATTGATTGTCTCATTATGAGGCAGAAATTCCACAAGCAATACTCCTTTTCTGTCCCAAAAAACTGTGCACATGATTTTCCGGGCAGAAATTGTTTACTTGAACATCACTTTTCTGGGTGTATTTGAATGCCGCCATTCCATGGATTGTTCCTTTGATTCTGGTGTGACGTAGGCCACCCATGTTTCGTCGCCCGTAACAATTTGGCTTAAGAAATCATCAACATCGTTGTGGTACTGCTCAAGGAAAGTCAATGCACTGTCTAAACGTTTGGTTTTGTGCACATCCGTCAACATTTTCGGTACCCAACGTGCGCACAATTTTCGGTAATTCAAGTGCTCGTTCACAATGCCATACAAAACATTATGAGAAACATCAGGAATGTCATCCTGCAAGGGGGAAATCACAAAGCCTGTGTTTTCTCTCACCTTATGGTCCACCTCCTGCAACAAACTTTCATTAACGGCCGAAGGACGCCAACTCTGTTGTTCAACGTGCACATTTGTGGAGCCATCTTTAAATGCTCTCACCAATCTCGTTATCATTCCATCACTCCTAATGTTTTCTCCGTAAACTGCACATGTCGCACGATGAATATCGATCGCCTTTAGGCCTTTAGCACTTAGAAATCTTGTAACACCCCGTACTTCACAGTCGGCGGGACTCACGATTATCGCAGGCATCTTAAACAATGAGTACACAATATAAACAAGGAAGAATCAAGCTCTCTAGTTCGAGTCTCGGTCCGGCACACAGTTTTAATTTGACAGGAAGTTTCATATTAGCGCACACTCCGCTGCACAGAATCAGACTGTAATGACATGAATGCGCAGACAACAGATATAGGTATCCTGTGCGCATGGGCAGAACGCCGACTGCACCGCTGCGGCCGCGTTGTGGCAAAACGGTACTTAACTTAGAAACACGCCTCGTATCAGTGAGGTGGCGTTGTGTAAACTCCACTGTGTTTTGGAAAAAGAAGCAAATTTTAACATGGCAACGAAAGAAGAATAGGTTTTACTGAAAATTTGCGATTCATGACGCTTTTCTGAAAGTTACAAGTGGTTAACAAGCAAAGTGAAAATATATCGCAGCTTTTATTGCGTTTTCAAGAGAATTCCTTTTAGATACAACTTCAACCATTAGCAACAGTATATCTGGTCGAATCGTCGCCACACTAGTGTGGGCATGGAGCTTCTCCACTTACTATTTACAAAAATTGACGTCAGTTTAGAACGGCACTTTCCCTCCAGCGCTCAGCATTTCCCCTACAGCGCCTGCCTGCAACCCCCACCATTACTGCTCTCCCTTTGTGTATCCTGTCAATTGTTCATCTACCGCCCATGTTAATCTTAGATACTCTACCTCTCTCACTATAGCCTATCCTAATCTCAAGGAGACACGCCCCTATTGATATAAAGCTAAATTTTGTAGACAGACTTAATGCATTCCAACAGAGGCAAAAATATGCGAATTTCATGACACAACAATACTTGGATTTAAAACCAGCCACTCCTTCGTGGCAGCCATGACTGCACAACAACACTGAAGACCAAGCCAGATCGAGTGCCACCGTCAACAACCGAGCACGAAACGCCGACCTGCAGACGTGCTTGACCCCTGCCACTGTAAACAATAAAAGCTCGACAGCCGAATGGGGCCGCGGCGTCGTGTTAGCAGGTTTTACACACGCTTCGGCAGCAAAGGACGCAGCTGTTCAACACTCTGCGAGTTCCCAAACTCTGATGATGACCCATGATGGACACAAGGCACATTTGACTGCACAGCGAAATCAAGACACCTACAGAACGAGTAGAAATACCAAATCTGTTAGCTATTTCTACACCCTACAACCGACTCCACATTATTCATCACGTCTTAAAGACAAATCGGCAGTCATTGTCACTGCAGAAATAGAACCATTTTCGACACAACCCAAAGCAGCTAATGATTCACGACTGGGACATTTCGAAATTGTCAGACTGGTGGCAAGCTTCATATACACTACTGGCCATTAAAACTGCTACACCAAGAAGAAATGCTGATGATAAACGGGTATTCATTGGACAAATATGTTATACTAGAACTCACATGTGATTAGATTTACACGCAATTTTCGTGCATAGATCCTGAGATATCAGTACCCAGAACAACCACCTCTGGGCGTAATAACAGCTTTGATACGCCTGGGCATTGAGTCAAACAGATCTTGGATGGCGTGTACAAGTACAGCTGCCCCTGTAGCTTCAACACGATTCCACAGTTCATCAAGAGTAGTGACTGGCGTATTGTGACGACCGGACGTACATTATCCTGCTGAAATGTAGGGTTTCGGAGGGATCAAATGAAGGGTAGAGCCAAGGGTCGTAACACATCTGAAATGTAACGTCCACTGTTCAAAGTGCCGTCAATGCGAACAAGAGGTGACCAAGACGTGTAACCAGTGGGACCCCATACCATCACGCCGGGTGATACGCCAGTATGGCGATGACGAATACACATTTCCAATGTGCGTTCACCGCGATGTCGCCAAACACGGATGCGACCATCATGATGCTGTAAACAGAACCTGGATTCATCCGAAAACTGACGTTTTGCCATTCGTGCACCCAGGGTCACTGTTGAGTACACCATCGCAGGCGCTCCTGTCTTTGATGCAGCGTCAAGGGTATCCGAAGCCATGGTCTCCGAGATAATAGTCCATGCTGCTGCAAACGTCGTCGAGCTGTTCGTGCAGATGGTTGTTGTCTTGCAAACGTCCCCATCTGTTTACTCAGAGATCGAGACGTGGCAGCACGATCCGTTACAGCCATGCGGATAAGATAGATGCCTGTCATCTCGACTGCTAGTGATACGAGACCGTTGGGATACAGCACGACATTCCGTATTACCCTCCTGAACCCACCGATTCCATATTCTGCTAACAGTCATCGGATCTCGACCAACGCGACCAGCAATGTCGCGATACGATAAACCGCAATCGCGATAGGCTACAATCCGACCTTTATCAAAATCGGAAACGTGATGGTTCGCATTTCTCCCCTTTACACGAGGTATCACAACAACGTTTCACCAGGCAACGCCGGTCAACTGCTGTTTGTGTATGAGAAATCGGTTGGAAACTTTCCTCATGTCAGCACGTTGTAGGTGTCGCCACCGGCGCCGGCCTTGTGTGAATGCTCAGAAAAGCTAATCATTTGCATATCACAGCATCTTCTTCCTGTCGGTTACATTTCGCGTCTGTAGCACGTCATCTCCGTGGTGTAGCAATTTTAATCGCCAGTAGTGTAGTAGTTCATATCAGCATATGTGTTATGAACTGACCATAGGAGCAGATTTCCTTCACCGTTTTTACCTTGAGCTGGACTTAGTGCAAAAGTACATAGGCAAACAATTTCAGGAGAAACTGTACACTGATATGCAGATTTCATGGAAGAACTTCATACACCAGATCTACAAGCTTCTCCTCCCGCATAAAAACTAAATCACATGTCGTCAGAAGCAGTAATGAAATATGAAGTCAAGCCTGATAGAATTCAACTATCAGAGAAGACTGAGGCACTTGCACACAGACAACAGAAGAAGAATTAAGCAAGGCACAAGCACATCTTGCGAAACTAAGGCGCAAACAGCAACAGCATCACACACATCAGCATTAAAACAGAGTTGTACATCACAGAGGCCACTGCAACAGCCACATTCCTGCATACTGTGCCAAGAAGAACAGCCACAGTCCTCACGCAATTTTCAGGTCAGTGCATGCAGTATTCAGAGTGTACAAGTTCCCCCGTCATTTGATGCTCATATCAGACAGTCGCTACGCGGATAGTCCACAGCAGGGAGTCAAACATGTTACTGTATACCATATGCACATTATACTTTGACTGTCAGTGCATTTTCAAGCGTGACGCCTAGCGGCCGCCCGAGGTGGCCGATCGGTTCTAGGCGCTACAGTCTGGAACCGCGCGACCGCTACGGTCGCAGATTCGAATCCTGCCTCGGGCATGGTTGTGTGTGATGTCCTTAGGTTAGTTAGGTTTAAGTAGTTCTAAGTTCTAGGGGACTGATGACCTCAGAAGTTAAGTCCCATAGTGTTCAGAGCCATTTGAACCATTTTGAACGCCTAGCACCAGGTAAATTTTGTGCAGCCAAAGCTGTGACAGATGAATTACTGTATGTGGAAATAATGCTGCCATCTGACAATTAATGGGTCTCAGCTACACATTCTGTACCAAAAATTGACGACTCGCACAGACACTTTTGGTGCTATCAGGCTCTGAATGCATGGACAATACGCAATTGGTATAGAATCCAGACTGTGCAAGATTTTACCAATGCACTGACTGGTGCCACCATGTTCAGCGATACAGACTTTGGGAAAGTATGTTTGCAAATTCCTATAGTGAGAGAAGATGTGCCAGAAGAGGCTGTCACCACCCTGTTTGGACGCTATTAGTTTTTTGTTTATGTGGTATTGGTTACAAAATGCTCCATACACCTGATATTGATTCACTGACAATTCATTAAATGAGTTGCAATTTTGCTTTCTTACTTTGATGGCATCCTAAATTACTTGGCTTCCCCAGATGAACAGAAACACCTCTGCATGGTTTCAGTACGCTAGAACAACACAACTTGACAGATTGATAATAAATGAACACAAGTGCCAGCTCCGAGAACCTGAAGTCATATTTCTATATCATCTAGTGGATCAGGTAGGCGTCCACCCCAAGAATGAATGTACAGAACTTTTGAAAACAGTACGTCGACCTTCCAATTACAGGGAACTGAGGAGATTTCTAGCGAAAGTGAACTTTTACAGGCGTCAATTGTCTCACTGAACAGCACTGCTAGTAACACTCATTAATTCCCACACAGGAAAAAAACAAAACAAAAAAAAGAACATGGGAGTAACTGCTGAAGAGACTCAAAAAATGCAACGCACATATGAAGGCATTAAACTACGATTACAACGGGCAGTCTCATTAGCACACTCTGGACCTGCAATTATAGAGCCATATGTGCAGTGCTGCAGCAATTCGTTAATGGTAAGCAAAAACCACAACTTTCCTTTTCACAGGAGTTCACACAATCGCAATGAAAATGATGCCACTATAAGGCTGAAGTGCAAGCCAGACAGTTTACTATCTTTACAAACCACCGCGCGATAATACAATAAGAAACCCAGGCAATGACCGTTCACAGAGACGTTTTCGAAACCTTCACTATGTCAGTCAGTTTACAACTAATGTAGAGATCATCAGGTTAGTCGAAAACGTAGTGTCAGACTATCTGTTATGAATCAGTGCCTTTCCCGTGATCATTGATTACGAGGAGCTTGCAGCGGCACAGGGACGAGATCTGCAGATTGAAGAACGTTTTCACAAAACTAACGCCAGCCTCAGTTCTAACAAGGAACCTAAGCTCGGAGAACCGGTTTGTTGTGACATTATCTAGGGCAGGGCCTGCCAACTAAACAGCGAAAACATGCGTGTGCAACATTTTAGTGGAGCAAAACATGAGATAACGCCACCCCGGCCCTAGATCACATCGACATCCCTAAAAGCAACCTACAACACGTTCACTTTGACTTGGTCAGGTCCCTTCTGGAGTCAGATGGCTATAAATACATTCTCACAGTGTGCCAGGCTGGGTGGAGGCAGCAAAATCCGGAGACACTTCCACAGAATCAGCATCAGGATCTGTTGATTTGGTTACCTGGATGTGATCGCCACTGACCACAATCGTCAGTTTGAGTCTGCCCTGTTCACGAACGATGCAGGTTTTGTGGTGCCAGGCACCTCCGCACCATCATCTACTATCTCCAATGCAAAGGGCTGGTAGAGTGGTAGCATCAAAAATGGTTCAAATGGCTCTGAGCACTATGGGACTTAACTTCTGAGGTCGTCAGTCCTCTAGAACTTAGAACTACCTAAAACGAACTAACCTAAGGACGTCACACACATCCATGCCCGAGGCAGGATTCGAACCTGCGACCGTAGTGGTCGCGCGGTTCCAAACTGTAGCGCCTAGAACCGCTCGGCCACACCGGCCGGCGTGGTAGCATCCTTAAGGCAGCTTCACTGTGCAGTGGGGTACAATGGTGTGACATATTTCCTTCGGTGATGTTGGGCCATTGCACTTCCTTCGAATAGAATTTGCAGGCATCACTAGTGGGTTTCTTTTACCATGAACTTTTACATCTCTCGGCAGAATCTGTTGAACCTGATGAACCATCGAACGTGTCGCAGTTACTGCAACTAGTCAGCTGAGTACGTAAACACATCTAACGGATCCGCACAGTCCCGCCACAACCACACTGCTTATGAAACGCTTAGGCACATAAGGCTCTCAGGTACTGTGACTACGTGGTGCTAAGAGACGACGCAATACGTCCGGCACTGCAGCTCCACATTCAGGGCCACATTAAGTTCTCCGAAGGGGAGACAACAGGTTTATCATCATACTGCGTGACAAGGCGCTCATAGTCTCCATTTCTCTTTTGGAACCAGCTTATGTCCTCAACGGCGATCCATTCACGCATGCACCAGGCACTGCGCTGAGCGCGCCGGAGGAGCCACAACCACGTTCGCAGCGTCACATCGAGCAACAAACATCGCCTCCAGCGGCGCCCACACCCATGCATTCAGACGACGAACTGTGTCCCACTTTCGGCGGCCCCCGCCTCCCACCGCGGCACTCACAGGATTACATTCTGGACTGTGTGAAGGCAACGTGCATTTCACCCCTCAACTGTACTGCGCACTATGGAGGGGAATGTGGCGCTCTTTGTGGACTGCAGGCGGCGTAGCAGTCCAAAAGCATAACAAATGTATAACCTCTGACAAAGTCCTTCTGTTACGTCCGCCTGAGGCGGCTAGACACAGGAATTCTTTGCTTCCAACTATCTGCTCTGACTATTATTTCTAAATAAGTGCCCTTAACTCGTGCAGTGTTATTAGTAACAAAGTGTCCTGGAAATCACTGTTACGGGTGCGCGTACTTCTGTTACTTTTCCTGTGATTATAATTACGTTAAATAGCCCACGGCTTGAAGGAAATGAGAGATTTACTCCTAGTAGCAATAAAATACGTACTAAAATGGATCCACTTAGCCTAAATCTAAGGAATGAAATTACAGGAACAATAACGAAGTTCTAAGAGGAGGTAAATAATGTCGTTGGAAGGTAAGAATCGAGGTTAGCGAAAGCGTCCATCAACGCGCAGATAGACGTATTTAATGGAGTGAAAGGATAGACGAAAACAAGACTGACTCAGTTATATGCGTCGGAGTCGGTTAGAGTCGAGATTAGGGAAAGGGGAAACGTAACAAAAACTACATAATTATTTTCTTGATGATTCGGCCTGCAGTGAAATATTTGTCTTGAAAGGACGCTGTAAGTAAGGTTCCAGTATCATTGCTTAAAACATTTGTTTATTATTACGACAGCTGTTTCGGGAGACTGTCACTTTCAAGTACGTCTACGTTGTCCTGATGTATACACATCTGATCACACTATAGATGTGAACTGTCAAAAAAATTACAGGAAATATCTACAGTATGACATCAAAATATTAAGCCGTACTGTATAAAACAGCACAAATCCACGTGAAATCGATATTTTAGAACTTCATCCGATACATAATGTGAGCGGTCACCACAGTCACACCAGATGTTGTATACACGTCAGGACAACGTGGACGTACTTGAAAATGGAAGTCTTGCGAAACAGCTGTCGTAATAATCAACAAAAGTTTTAAACAGTGATATTGGAACCTTACTTGCAATGTACTAGATAATTAATAGAGAAAATTAATAGTTTGAAAGTTTAAACAAAATTCAGCGAGATGGAGTCAGTAGAGTCACAAAAGAGTTACGTAGATTGTAAAATTGTAGAAAGTAATTAATGAATGGAACGTCAACAGAGTTTGGAATAGAATGGTAAAATTCCAGCAGAAGTTTAAAGATTGGCAACTGGTTTCGGTTTATAATTTGGACCGTCTTCAGGCTGTAACCGCTGCAATACAGGGTGATTATAATCAATGTTAAACTTTCAAAACGCTGTAGAAATAACATCACTGCTCAGAATAACGTCAAATTGCAACAATATATTATCGGAGGAGGATAAAACGTATGGCAGAAGAAAAAAAATAGTGTGAAAATTGATCAATAGTTGCTATAAACACGCCGAGTACGCAGCATAAATCCTCCTTTCACGTATGCAAGGTTCGCCACGACTGTCTAAATGCAGGATCACGCTTTGCTTGTAAAGCTGTATTACAAGAGTGATGACTGTGCACCGATCATTCTGCAGACGTTCCAGACACTGAAGCGTTTGAAAAAAGGCGTTGGTCCGATGGCTGCTGTGGCTCTGGAGAAAATGATTCGGAAATTCGAAAAGACGGGTTCTTTTGGTGTGCAACCTCGTAGAGGGATGAAACGAATTGATTCGTCGTCAGTGGAAGCAGTGGCCACAGCAATGCAGGAGGAGACGAGCGGTGGTGTGCAAACGTGCAGTGCACAGAGAATCGCCCGAACATTGGACATAACCCGTGTACACGGTGCGTAAAATCCTACAAAACGTCCTTCTTTCCTATCCATTCAAAATTACCCATGAGCACGAGTGTATTTTGCGCAACCACGTCTTTCCAGCTCTCCAACAGCGTGGATGTGTGGATGGGATCATTTTTAGGCAGGATGGCGCACATCTGCACACTGAAAATCCAGTTAAGCAGCTGCTGAAGCGCCATTTCGGAAATGCTAGAATTAGCAGCCACCATTTCCCTACAAATGGTTCAAATAGCTCTAAGCACTATGCTATCTGAGGTCATGAGTCCCCTAGACTTAGAACTACTTAAATCTTACTAACCTATGGACATCACACACATCCATTCCCGAGGCACGATTCGAACCTGCGACCGGAGCAGCAGCTCGGTTCAGGACTGAAGTGCCTAGAACCACTCGGCTCTACAGCCTGCCTGTCTCGTTCACCTGATCTTTATCCGTCTGACTTTTGGCTGTGGGGCTATCTGAATGATGTTCTGTGATCAGTGTTCCGACTGTAAACTTAGCAAAATTGAAGGCACGCATTGCGCAACACATTCTGAACGTGACCCCGGAAACACTTCGATCACTTGTGGAATGTGGTGTTTCCTGATTTCAACTTGCGGAAAACGGTGGACAGCATACTGAACACGTTTTGCGCCAGTGACACGGAAATTAATAATCTGATTTGATTTTCATTAATGCT
Organism: Schistocerca piceifrons; assembly: GCF_021461385.2. Classification (NCBI taxonomy): domain Eukaryota; kingdom Metazoa; phylum Arthropoda; class Insecta; order Orthoptera; family Acrididae; genus Schistocerca; species Schistocerca piceifrons. The sequence continues at coordinate 205,517,548 of NC_060144.1, forward strand.
TTTTAAGCGGTTTTGGCTTCAGGAAAATTAAAAAACCATGTCACTGATGCCTTTATGCAGTTTTTGGCCTCAGGACAATTAAAAACCGATGTGTGTGATGCTTTTTATGTGGTTTTTGGTCTCGGGACAGTTAAAAACCGATGTGATGTGACCTTGTCGTGGTTAATGGATTTACGTAACTATGAGTATCACACCCGTACGGCAACGCACACTGAATACTACAGCTTGTTAACGTCAAATGTGCGGTTTAGGCATTGTTGTATGATTCATTTGTCATTTGTAGTCGACCGCTACTAAATTATGACGCTTACCGCGCCATCTATTGCTACATATTGTAACTATTTATTTTTGTTCTGTCATACGATTTCCCCCTTCTCCGATTACATTCCGTTGCAATTTGACGTCATTCTGACCAGTGGTGTTATTTCTACGCCGGTTTGAAAGTTTAATTATAATCACCCTGTACAACAGAAACACATATTCAGCGGTATTTATGTGCAAAGAAAGGGTTATGTGACTCTAAATAATCTAAAATGAAAGCTACAATAGTAGTAGAGTGTGATATTGTACCTATGATGACTGCTGGTGACTGTGGGGGAGAAATATCCGTGGAGCGCGGATGTTAACTGCTAAATAAGGCAGCATTCCTTGAGAATATATACTGTAAGCTTCGCCCATCGCACAGTGCATTACACCATTGGCAACCAACCATATGCTTCTTACCTGAGGTGTGCTACACTGGAATCTGTAGACGAATTTACAAGAAAAATGGATATGAAAATATATACAAGAATTACATACATAAAGGTCCACAACAAACCTTACCATAATTAATTTAAAGTAACGAAACCAAACAACAGGCATGATTTGATCGGTTTTGCGTGTACCCTCTACGTGTATTTGTATGAACTCGTTGAAAGTAGTTAAGTACAGATGTCTATACTTGGTTACGACACTAATGACTCGCCAGTGTCGATAGTTCCACGCCAGAGGGTCGAACCACAGACAGCATGGCAGAGGACGGAACGTTGAGGAGGCCGCCGCTGTACGATGCGTCGGAAGTTGATCATCGAGTTTCAGCTTCGATAGCAGCAAAGACACTAACTCCCATAGTTCGGAATCTAGCAGTCAGAGAAACCACTGATGCTGGCATGGATTGTACACTAGTGTCAAAGAAACAAGTTGTAAATAGAGACAAATGTTTTCCCCAAAATCTCCAAGCATCTTTTAATATTAACTAAATATTTCCTACAGTATAATGGCTTTTTTGTCATATAAATATATTCCGTGTGAAACAACATGGAAGTATAATACAAATTTGTCACCACGATAAGTGGTGCGACAGAAATTCGTGTAAATAAAAGACCCATGTTTGGTATACGTAAAATATTCGTCAGTTACAACAATAAGATAACGAATCACTGTTAAAGAAAACAGTTTCTCGAAGGAGGTAATATTTATATCGATAAAATTAAAATCCCAAAATATTTCCTTAAAAGAGAGACAATTTGAGTGTTCATTCGTGGGCATAGGTATTGGTGCGATAAAATGTACAGCCATAATGTTGTTAACAGTGTTGTTGATACCAGTGGTGATAATGAATGGAGCTACTGACTTCTTTATTATAAAGTATAATGAGAATGCTGCAGCCGTCTTCCAATAAACCGCCAAAAAGTTCCAAGAAGTGTCTTTCTTGAAAAATCACATAGTTCATTTAACTGCGAAAGTGGTTCCTTTTTAAATTTCCTCAAGGGTATTACATAATATACCCTTACGGGCGTTATGAAGAATTCTCAAGATACTGTCAAGGAAACCTCCTGAATGCTTATTCTGTGCCAAATTTTCGCCTCATACACATTTGTTACGAGAAGTACCTACTGTATGTTCCCTCTGCATATGTATATCTATTGTATTGCACGGCTTACGACCTGAAGATTGTCTAAATAATAGACCGAAACCGGTTGTCAACGGAAATAAACTTCTGTTGCGATCGAGGCTATTTTAATGAATTTTAATTATGTAGATGCTGTTGTAACATTCATTAAAAAAAACCTTGTAATACTTTAGATTGCTTAAATGAAAGTGCAATGTTCTTTAAAAGAAAAGTTCACGATTACGCTGAATGAACGTTTGATCTGTGGAATGGGTAGGCCCTATTGAACTCTAATTATCGTGTAGCGTGTTGCAACTGCAAGTGGTGTGCTTACTCTGTGTTATTGTTAGCAAAAACGTTATATAAACAGTTTGGGCAATGCAACTCCCAATACCAATAAAGGAAATACAGTCACTCTTAAATACATTCTGCACCTTAGGCAGTGAGTCCTCTGGCCCTGTTCAGTACTGATAACTTTGATCTCTGTGCACATAACAATAAATTACTGATTTTATTAATTATTAATAATTATATAATTAATTATTGTATAATTAATTATTAATTATAATTGATAATTGCCTTACCTCTAAAGTAGCAATGGAGGAACGCAATATATGCTAGACTCTCACAAAAAATATAAATATGCTAGCTACTGGCTCAGCAGTGTGCGATTCTGGCTGTAATATTTTGAAATGCAAATGAAATTTTTTTGGCTGATAAATGAAGACATTTGTGATATATTCAACTTCTTTGAAAAACATATGACCTGGACAGAGAGGCGGTACCGATTGTGGTGAATTACAAACACTGATTTTCTTAACAAAATTATATTACAACATAAGTTTGTATTTTCAAAAACAACTGCAACTGAAGTTACATTGGTTTTAGCAATATATCATATTTACTAATTGATCCAGAAACAATGAAATTTATACAGCAAGTATTACCCAACCTCACTAGACCGGCACACATGCAAATCGTCAAGTTACATATAGTTCTGTTAACACATCTTAAAGACATTACAAAAGTGAGATATCTAACTAACCTTTTTATCAAATCAGATTACGTATATTCAGAGATCACTCAACAGTTACAAATTATTAGCCAACTCATCTATACTAACGCGCAGGCAAAACAAAAATCACAGTTATTTAACATCTTTACCTTGCTTGCATGAAGACTTCTGCTTCCTTGTTCAGCAACATTGACATACCTACATTAATCAAACACTCGGTAGCTTCACAGAGTACACGACAAAAACTGCCTACTCCATCGGCTTTCGCTCACAGACAGCAACCTACAACTGAGCGCCCAGTGCTCTCTTAATCCAATACTACAATCTCAGAATAAAAACAGTACTTTGGCTCTGCGGTCGTTCACAGTCAGCGGTCCCCATTATAAAGCCTATCAGAGACATACATCGTTTATCATATTCGGGTGCCACATACAAATGTGCCCCGGTTCACTACTTTCACTGTATAACGTATTGCACACACCGACATAGTAAATCAGTAAATATCCAAAAAGATCTCGAGACATTGATGAATGTGTTACCCACGTAGGTATAGGTTTTTCCACTTTTCAAGTTTTGGCTGGTTCAAATGGCTCTGAGCACTATGGGACTCAACTGCTGTGGTCATAAGTCCCCTAGAACTTAGAACTACTTAAACCTAACTAACCTAAGGACGGCACACAACACCCAGCCATCACGAGGCAGAGAAAATCCCTGACCCCGCCGGGAATCGAACCCGGGAACCCGGGCGTGTTTCAAGTTTTGGATAGACATAACAGGAGAGGCTCACTTTAGCTAGATCTAAATCGCTACAGCAATGTTAAGAGAAATTTACCTATTACAAACAGCGTAGTTGAACAAAAATGAAATTGTCTGCTCAGCAACGATTTAAAAACTACAGCGACCTAGCCCGTTTACCTGATTTCAATATTGGAGACGCGGTAACGGTGAGGGCCCATGAACTTAGCTCATAATTTGAGACGAAGACAGTGAAATTTGACATAAGAAACCATGGACCATGGGAAATTGTTGCGATCAAACACCCCAAAGCAGTAACAATGACAGAACCTACTATGGGAGATTATTAAGGCCTTCGCAATATTGAATATATCCCTAAGTGTAAGTTATTGCACACGAGAAGAAGTACTAGAACTGAGAATTTAGAAATATTAGCAAAACCACTATTTGGCAAAGTGATGTTTCAACTCATATTATTGTTCTATAATAGACTAACAGAATATGGCAAAACTAGCTTGGGAAGGGGATATGCAGTACACAATAATAAGAAACCTGAGTCACAAAACACTGAAAAATAGAAATTACGGGCATGAATTGGGAAGAGATAACGTAAATTACACGATATTCAAATAAAGAAACACGTGAGATGGTTTAGGGTATTAACACGTGAGAATAGAGATACCGAGTGTTTCTACGTTCGTAAGAAAAAGCAGATATTAATGTCAAATCGTGCTACAAGATGGTCTGGACGAAAACACTAACTTTGACAATTGTGGAAAGGGCCACCTTAACTAGTAAAGAATATAGATAGCACGTACATGGTGCTCGGTATGATAAATAACAGTGACTGTGTTTGTAACACGAAGATATGATCTAATGAATAATACTAAGTTAAAAGTAACGTTAGAATTTATGGGAAGCCGTGCATGGCCGGTAGTGAATGTTTTTTTAAGGATAGTTAGAGAACGGATTCTCATTATAGCTATATGCTGTCGGTATTCTACATCTACATCATACTCCGCAAGCCATCTAATGGTCTGTGACGGAGGGTACTTTCGGTACCACTATCTTATCCCTCCAACCCTGTTCCACTCGCCAATAGTGCTAGGGAAGAATGATTGTCGATATGCCTCTGTATTGACTAATTTTTCTAATTTTCTCCTCGTGGTCAATACGCGAGATGTATGTGGGGGGAAGTAGTACGTTGTCCGACTCCTCCTGAAAAGTACTGTCCTGAAATTCCAATAGTATATCTCTCCGTGATACAGAACGCCTCTCTTGTAGTGTCTGCTAGTGTAGTTTGTTTGGCATCTCTGTAATCCTCTCTACCCAGCAAAACGATACCGTGAGGAAATGCGACGCTCTTCGTTGGATCTTCTCCATCTCCTCTGTCAGTCTTATCTGATAGGGATCCCAGATGGTAGAACAATATTCAAGAACCGGGTGAAGAAGCGCCTTATAAGCCACTTGTTTCGTGGACTAGTTACATATCCTTAAGATTCTCCCGATGAATCAGTGTGGCGTCTGCTTTTCCCACAATCTGTTTTGTATTGCCATTCCACTTAAGGTCGTTCTGGATAATTACGCCTAGAAATTTAATGGTAGACGCCGTCTCCAGCTGTTTGTCATCAATAGTGTAGCTGTACAGTAGTGGATTTCTTTCCTTATGTACGCGCAATATGTTACATTTATTTACGTTCAGGGTCAATTGCCAGAGCTTGTTCTTTTCATAAGTTCTCTGGAGGTCGTTCTGCAAATTCTTACTATCTTCTGGCGTTGCTACTTTGGTATAGACAACTGCATCATCTGCGAATAGTTGTAATGAGAATCCGATGCTTTCTACTAGATCATTCGTATATACTGTAAACAGCGACGGTCCTGTCACACTTCCCTGTGGTACTCCGGATATTACCTTTACATTTGTCCATTTAGTTCCGTTAAGAGCGTCGTGCTGAGTTCTATATGCAAGAAAGTCTTGAATCCAATCGCAAGTCTGCTCCGATGCTCCGTAAGCTCGTAGTTTTTTCATGAAACGGCAATGCGGGACGGTGCTAAATGCCTTACTGAATTCAAGGAACACAGCATCAACCTGAACGCCGTTGTCCAATGCGCTGTGGATATCACCGAGAGCAACAGAGTGAGCTGAGTTTCACGGGATCTCTGTTTGCGGAACCCATGTTGATTTTTATAGAGGAAATGTTCATTTTCCAATATCGTCATAATTCTTGACCATAAAACATGTTCCATGATTCTACAACAGACTGACGTCAACAGTATAGGTCTACAATTGTGTGGATCTGTCTTACGGCCTTTCTTAAAAACGGGAATGACATGCGCTTTTTTCCGGTCGTTAGGTACCTTTCGTTGCTCAAGCTATCAAAGATAAATTACTGCTAGAAAGGGAGCAAGTTCTTTCGCATAGTCTTTATAGAATCTTACGGTATCTCATCTGCTCCGTGAAGCCTTTCCGCTACCAAGCGACTGTAGCTGCTTTTCAATTACGAGATCGGTTATCTCGGTATCTGCCATTTCAATGTTCATACAACGATTGAAAGGAGGGAGACTTTGTACGGATTTAGAATGTAAAAGAATCCCCTGACGGTTTCTTCCAGGAGCAGAGTGTCCTTAAGACTGCAGTGTCCATGTTGTGCACCAAAAGATTCATTATTGTGGATTAATCTCACTATCGGATTGTAGTACTGTAAGATACATCCATCAACGTATTCCGTAAAAACTGTGTGCTTTGTCAGTTAGCAGACTACCTCTCAAACGCAAATAATGTATGAGGAAAAAAGATAGTAGCTAAGTTTGCTAACCAAATAGTTACTGTTTAAATTAAAATGAAGGAACGTCAGAGACTTGTTTTATTATTCATAGAAAGAGGTAAACTGAATATAACAATTGTAGTCCGATAATATAAAAAAGGGAATGATAACCTGTAGTATTTTATGTACGTAATATGTCGATTAGTTGGAAGAGGAATTTTACAATCAGGAGGCTACAATGGATGCCACACTTTACAGGTAGATTATTTTGTATATACAGTTACTTTACTTCAGGAACTTAACAAGCCACATGAACGAGATCATTAGCTGTAAGTAATAGATCTAAACAGAGGTCTAAGATACAACCTCGAAGTAATAAGGTGGTTAAAATTCATTGTTAGTTGATAAAAAATAATTTTCTATGAAGTATATCAAGGATTTACAACAATAGTCTCCTGGGCTGGAGAATTTAAATGTACATTTAAGGAAATGTGTCCAATCAACCGTGGTAATGAGGAATAGGTACCTACGCAAGCCTGCCGCGTTTGAAAGATGGGACTGGAGCAAATGTAGGTCCATTCGCAAATGGATCTAATCAGAGAAATATGCCAATACACACTGGGCTGTGTGTGTCCTTAATGTGAAGCCGAGTGGCTTAAACGTGTGCTCACAAGGTTATAATGAGAATCATACTTAAGGAAACTGGAAATTAGCGTAAGTGCTACGTACAGTAAAATACTTAGATGTAACCACCCAGAGCGATCTGAAGTGGAATGCCCACGTAAAACAAACAGTAGGAAAAGAATAATTCAAACTGGGGTTCAGTGGAAAATTAAGGAAATGTAATTCAAAAATGAAGGAAGTGGCTTATGAAACACACATTCAACCAATTCTTGAGTGTTGGTCCTCAGTCTGGGACTCTTACCAATTAGGGTTAACAGAAGAGATAAAAAAAATCCAACTAAGACCGGCGCTGTTCGTCAAGGAGCGAGAGCGTTTTGGCGATATCAAAAAATTCTAGCGGCAGACGCAACAAGAGAGGCGTCGGGCGTTGTGCATCACGGTGAGGTTTAGGTGTGGTTCTCACACGGACAACACAGTGTGCGGTATATGTCAGCTGAACACATTCCCAGTCTTTTTCCCGCTAATTCACAAGTGGAGCAGAGGGATTTATTTCGACCTGTGGTTGAAGGGGCAATTCGTATATATAGTCACTATTTATTTTGAGTACATCTGCTACTAGTTTCGAGAGGTGTTGTGAAATTTTTTCCACCTGTATAACACCAGCTCGATGACACCGCCAATTTTTTTAGCTGTACTGCGATTTAAGGCACTCCTTGTGTAGCTTTATGCATACAGACGTGTAATTAGGACCGATTTTTGTGATTAATTACGTAATTAGGGCTGATCTTTACTCCAGTTTCCCAACCAAAATAAATGAAGTGCACTAACCTAACGTTCCTCTCCTGCTTCTGGACAGTTTACCTATGTAGGATGGTGGACTTGGGCTTCCCATCCAGAAGGATGGGGTTCGAGTCCCAGAAAGGGACTTTGCACTGTTTGTGTAAAAAGTTAAAAAGACTGATTTGGATCTCGCGCATGTTCTCCGCTATGCACACTGTCTCATTCGGTTTCCAGGAAACCATTTAGTAAAAATAATTGATTTTCTTTCGTCTAGTATCCTGATATAAAAGCTTGATAGTGAATTGGTTTTCTTTTCCCTTTTGCTGACATTTGTTGTCACGTTTGGAAATTAAATACAACATAACACACATTTTGGATAGTCGGCAGTAAAAAATGTTGTCGCTGGTCATTTTATGTTTGCTTCATTTTTGGTTATACAGTTCTGCATACTAAATGTAGCTAACAAACCAAAATTATTTCTAACGTTGGAAAGAGAGCCACTCCTTTGTCCATTATCGTGTAAATACGTGATGTGTTTGGAGATTGTTCGCGACGTGGGTAGTAGCATGGTGCTACACGTGAGGATATTGCTACCGGCTGTGTCTTGTTGCTTGTCGTATCGCTCCTGTGAGAACACGAATGTCGCACTTTACTGCAATGTGTAACATCACAAATCATTTCACCTCATATAGAACCATGCACTACTGCATGAAGTTTCAAGAGGCTACACTAAGATGACAGGTATTATGGAATAACACCGAATGCTATGGTGGACCTTATTTTGTTCAGTGAAGTGCAGCAGCTCGATTTGAGTAGCAGGGCAAAAGCCATTTCTGGTGCAATTTTGATTTAAAATTAATATCAAATAATTTATGCGAATTAATAAATTTATCAATTAACTTCCCCTATCCCAGATGACGTCTTTGGTTTGCTCAGTTGGCATGTGAGTCCATTCCCCCTCCCCCTTCCACTCTCCCACCTGCGCTACAGAAAGGAATCGGCAGGAAACTCAAAATGGCAGGTGCGCATTCCAGAGCTCGAACCCCAGCCCTTCCGATTGGAAAGCCCACGTGTACCCGCCCCCTCCCCCTCAACACAGGGAAACGATCAGTCTTTGTCCAGCTGTGAGGTGAGGGAGAATAGGTTAGCGTCCTTTATTTATTTTAAGTGGGAAAATGATGTTAATACTGGTCCTAATTACATGATTAATTAATGATTGGTCCTATTTAAACAACTATACAAAGAAAGCTACACAAGGAGCGCCTAAAATCGCAATACAACTCAAAATTTGACGACATCATACAACTGGCTCTATTCTGCTGCAAAATCACAACATCATTTGGAATTAGCAGCCCATGCAATCAAAATTAATAATGACTCTACATGGGATGATCCTATTACCTACAAGTCAAAACTAATCTCTCAGCACCACTTGTGAATTGGCGAGATAAAAGCTGGAAATGTGTTCAACTGACAAGATGTTGGTGTTGGACAGAAGCCAATTTAATAAGAGGAATACCTGTAAGCCTACAGCTAAGGTCTGTGTTTATAGTCTCCTACATCAGAAATGGAAGGAGGTGGTAATGGACATGCATAGTGGGAATACTTTTCACCAAATAATGGTGATGCGGTGGCGTGGACTGGAGATGCATTTCACAACTCATGCCTGTGCCAGAGCTGTTTGTGTTTCTAAAATTGCTGATCAATCCACAGGTCAGGAGATGACTTTGCACACACATTACCATCCCTTTTTACCAACAAGTTCTGTGTCTTGTTGTCAGAGTTCGCTACAGTTGGCTCCTGTGGCATTTCTGTGTGGTTCAAATGGCTCTGAGCACTATGGGACTTAACTTCTGAGGTCATCAGTCCCCTAGAACTTAGGTTAGTTAGGTTTAAGTAGTTCTAAGGACATCACACATATCCATGCCCGAGGTTGGATTCGAACCTGCGACCGTAGTCGTCGCGCGTTTCCGAGCTGATGCGCCTACAACCGCTTGGCCACCGCGGCGGGCATTTCTGTGTGCCTTACTCGACAAACACGCTGCAGTCCAGGTGCTCGAAACTCAGATAAACAATGCTCTCTTTAATTCTCGACCACTTCGTCCTATTCCACTGCCTCTGAGCGTTCACCTTGCTATAGCTGCTGATTAACCTGTATAGTGATGCGTAGTAAGAAGAGATAGGACAGCAAACCATCACTGAAGCGTAGGAAGGCCAATATAAGCTATTATAACTGATGGAAAATGATTCGCTGTTCTAATTACGCATCGACATTGTCATGAAAAAGAAAACAGCACTTGTAAACAATGGGTCATAATGCAACACACATACTGGGAACCGAGAAGAATCATTGTAATTGATGTGTTGGCAAATGTGCCAACACCTTGTAGATAGAGGAGCGCCGAAATGCACGCTATCTAACGCAGACGGGCGTGAATTCTGGAGCAGGATAAGTATTGAATGCTAATAAGAAAAGTATGCAGCTCCTCGAATACTTAACTTTTATTTATCCTGGTTGTGATTACAGCATTCTTGATGAGACATTTCATACGATAACTATCAAACTATGTAAGGCTAATGGTGCCTTGCTAGGTCGTAGCCATGGACTTAGCTGAAGGCTATTCTAACTGTCTCTCGGCAAATGAGAGAAAGGCTTCGTCAGTGTAGTCGCTAGCAAAGTCGTCGTACAACTGGGGTCGAGTGCTATATCGTGTCTCGAGACCTGCCTTGTGGTGGCGCTCGGTCTGCGATCACACAGTGGCGACGCGCGGGTCCGACATGTACTAAATGGACCGCGGCCGATTTAAGCTACCACCTAGCAAGTGTGGTGTCTGGCGGTGACACCACATTCCTCCCCCGCAAATCGGCGAACGGTCGTGTTATAAGGCTTCCGCCCGCCGTGGGGAGGACCCCATGTTGACGTATGCGATGAGGCAGGGAGCCTAACAACAGGCGAGGCTGTGCCACCCGCACCCGGCCATTCGGTCCGAGAGGAGCTAGGAAACGCCTGAAAACCTAGTCCATGGTGCACGTCAACATGCGGTGTATGCGCCCGTAATGAGACAGGAGGGGCCGAAGGGTCGACCTCCATTGCGTCGGGGTACCCAACGCGCGATGACGTCATGTGGTCCGGAGCGGGCAAGAGTTCCATGGCGGAGGACAGCTGGTCACGGGAAGCGATCGGCGGCGCGTGACCCAGGGAGGCGCTTGGCGGCTGCAGTGAAGCGTCGAATGCGGGCGGCGCCGGCGGGAGAACAGGCGGCGGCGGCGGCGGCGGCGGCGGCTGCGGCGGCGCGTCGCCATGGGGCAAAATGGAAGGCATCGTCGGTACACCTGGGGATGAGGCGAGCCAGTAGATGGATCCCCAGGGCGCTGACCGGACGGCACCGACGCTGAAAGCAGACGGGGAGCGGCAGAACCCGTGCGGCGACAGAGGCGCAGCTGATTGAGATGCCGACGCACCTCACCAGAGGCCCCCAAAACCAAATACATCGCGCGGCCGAGGCAGCGAAGAATGCGCCCTGCGAGCCAACGCCGTGAACCCCGATAGTTGCGATAAAATACAACGTCACCTGGAGCAAAAGCAGAAGTCTGCCGCTGCACAGGAACCTGATGCGGCGGGTGCAGCAAAGACAGCAAGGTTCGATGAGGACGACCGTGGAGCAACTCAGCCGGCGAGCGACCATCTCGGGGCTGAGAGCGATACGATGACAAAAAGAGCAACAACGCGTCCTCCCGAGAATGCGACTCTTTCAACTTCAACATTTGTGACTTGAAAGTCCGGACCAATCGTTCAGCGGCGCCGTTTGACTGAGGCGAAAAAGGCGCGGATGTCAGATGTTGAATACCATTGGCCTTGCAGAATGACAAATTCCGCGGACATGAATTGTGGGCCATTGTCGGAAACAATAGTCTGCGGAAGACCTTCAATGCAAAAGATAGCAGACAACGCTTGGATGGCGGCAGATGACGTCGTGGAAGACATCCGGACAACAAAAGCAAAATTACTGAAGGCATCTACCAGAACCAACTATCGAGCATTCCAGAATGGACCAGCAAAATCTATGTGCAAGCGTTGCCAAGGGGAAGTGGCTTTTGGCCATGCAAAGACTTTCCGCGGCGGTGCGGATTGTTGTTCGGCACACGCCATGCAAGAAGAACACATATTCGTAATCGCAGCATCGATTCCGAACCAAGTACAGTGCTGACGAGCAAGTAGTTTCGTTCGCACTATACCCCAATGCCCTTGGTGGAGAAGCCGTAAAACAGAGGACTGTAACGAACGTGGGACCACGACTCGGGACTGATCATTATCAGAACGCAACAACAAAACACCACGTCGAACAAAAAGTCTCTCCTTGTGAGTAAAAAATCGGCGAACCAACGGATCCTCGATCCGAGACTTGGACAAAGGCCATTGCGTAGCAACAAAACGCAAAACGGTAGCAAGGACAGGGTCAGCAGCTGTGGTGTAGCTACACGACGAAAATCAATCGGAAACGATTCGACCACTTCATCGGTTTCCGAATCAATGAACATGCAAGGAAGTTCGGAAGAATCGAATGGTTTATCCTCAGCAACAGGCAAACGGGACAACGCATCAGCGTTGCCGTGCTTAGCAGGGGACCGATACAAGATATCGTAGCGGTACTGCGAGAGGAAAATAGACCAGCGAATGAATTTCTGCGCTGTACGTGGAAGTACAGGCTTGTTCGGATGAAAAAGCGATGTCAAAGGCTTGTGGTCTGTGATGATGGTAAAGTGATGACCATACAAGAAATCATGGAACTTTGTAACACCAAAGGCGAGAGCCAAAGCTTCTTTCTCTATCTGCGAGTAATTTCTTTGCGCAGTTGAGAGCAATTTGGACGCAAAGGCAATAGGGCGACCATGCGATCCATCTTTGTGCGCAAGCACAGCACCGATCCCGAAATCCGATGCATCTACCATCAACAAAAGGGGTTTCTGGGGATCGAATGGCGTAAGGCAAGTATTAGAAAGCAACGCCGATTTCAACTGGCGAAAGGCGCGTTCGCATTCCGTCGTCCAGAGAAACGGAACACCTGTACGGCGTAAGCGATGAAGCGGAGCTGAAAGAGAAGAGGCATTGCGCACATTCACTCACACCTTGTGAGTCTAAATCGTTTAATGTTCTTGCGACCTCATCACGCAATGCGTGAGGAACATTGCGCGCTCGGAAAAATGTCGGTTGCGCGGTTACTTTCAGTTCCAAATGTTCTTCATAGTTCTTAGCGCAACCAAAGCCCGGTGCAAAAATGTCTGCAAATTCTGCACACCGACGAGAAACACTGTCTGAAGGCACAGTGTGATTCACTGATAGGACCTGATTTACAATAGACAAGTTAAACAACTGAAATAAATCTAAACCAAACAAGTTCACTGCAGTAGAAGAACGAAGAACGTAAAATGACACAAGTTTTGTTTGTCCCTTGTATGTTGCAAGAAGAGTGCACTGTCCTAACACAGGGATATTCTGTCCTGAATAACTTTTTAACTGAACATTTGCGGCACGCAACGGAGGTTTGCCCAGTTGATTGTACGTGTCGTGGTTGAGCAGTGAAACTGCAGCTCCGGTATCGAGCTGGAATGGTATGACCTTGCCATTAACCCTAGCATTACCAACGGGGGGGCCTCGTAGGCCCACTGACTCAGTTTTTCTATGTTGTATCCCCACTCTTTGATATATGAACTTGAAAGCAAAGGTAATTGTTCGTTATTGAATGTACTATTGAGTCATTACAGAATTTCGGAATAAAAATGTAATTAAAATTCATTTACTTGATTTAATTCTCTGTGGGCCTTAGAAACCCACCCGTTGGTAATAGCAAGGAAAGATTTACGAGGTTGAGTCTCTCGTTTCAAATTCTTACCATGAAACGAATTTTGGCATTGTTGCCTTCAGACATATTATTATGAAGCGGACCATTGTTATTTTCAGTGTTTCTGCTGCTGTTGAACCAGCAACATGAGTAGACATCGTTTACGTGATAGTTCCATTGAAAGATTGCTAGAAGAAGCTTTGAACGAATCAGATTTAGAGGAAAGTGAAGTGGATGATGTGGAAGAAATTAGAACTGATTCATCGTCTGAGAATGAAGATGAGGTTGAAGCCAATCCACCAGATGATAATGATACGGAATGTGATAAATTCATTGCAAAAAGTGGACGAGAGTATATTACGAAGCCATCTCGACAATATCGGCGTTCTGTACAAAATATAGTGCGAGAAAGAATGGGGCTAGGACAACAAGGAAGCATTGCGTCTCCGAAAGAGGCTATAGAGCTCTTTTTTACACCTCAAATTATGAATCTAATAAAACTACACTCAAATGAAGAGGCTTCTCGACTAGGTATTCAGCACACAGATGAAGATGAGTTATTTTGTTATATAGGACTCTTGCTAATCATGGGTTCAAATCATGACAATAAGATACCTGTCCAAGATTTATGGTCTTTGCTTCAGGGCCGACAAGTGTACTATGGATCAATGAGTCGGACCCGATTTTTCGAATTGACTACAATATTGAGGTTTGATGATAAGAACACAAGAGATATTCGTCGCCAGACTGACAAGTTTGCTCCAATGAGGGAAATTTTTGAAAGCTTCAATTCTTCACTTCCATTGTATTTCATTCCTGGTCTACATACAACAGTGGATGAGATGTTGTCTTTGTTCCGTGGTCGCTGTCCATTCAAGGTGTTTCTAAAAGAAAAACCTGGAAAATACGGCATTCTAATTCGAATGCTGTCTGATTCTGAGACTAGATATGTGATCAGCATGGACATCTATACAGGCAAGTCAGGAAATACACAGCATTCAAATGGACCGATGGAAATTGTAAAGAGACTAATAAAACCTATTGAAAAATCAGGCTGTAATGTTACCACAGATCGGTACTATACTTCAGTGGAGCTTGCTGAGACTCTATGGAATGATTTTCACCTCACACTTGTTTGCACCCTACAGTCTAACAGACGACACATACCTGAAGAGCTGAAGACTACAACTGGCCGCAGTTTACACTCTTCCATCTTTGCTTATACTGACCCTCAGACACAGAGGCCACCAGTTACTCTTGCATCAACGCTAGTCCGCGAGAAGCCAAAACGACTGCTGTTGATGCTTTCAACTTATCACTCAGAAGGGGTGTTGAATGAAGACTCAAAAAAGACTAACATAAATGTTTTTTATAATTCTACAAAGGGAGGCGTGGACACCATAGACCAGATGGCAAGACACTACAGCACAAAGAGAGGAACAAGAAGATGGCCTTTGTCCCTCTTCTACACACTCATTGACATAGCAGCAATAAATTCATATTCACTCTTCCTCCTCAACTTTCCGAATTGGAAAAAGAATTTGCTAAATCGCAGAAGAGTTTTTATCACTGACTTAGGTCTCGAACTAATAAGATCTCAAGTAGATAAACGGGCACAAAATTTGTATGGACTTCAGAAGCCAGTAATAATGGCAATGGAAAGCATCACACAACGGAAGCTCAGCTGCTCTGTAGAACCATCATCCTCAACAGCAGAACCAGGAACACGTGGACGGTGCCACCTATGCTGCCAAGAGGCTGCATCTAAAAAGATCAAGTACAACAAGCTGGGAAAGTCAACTGTTACCTGCTCTCAGTGCCACAAACACGTCTGTGTGAAACACTGCAGGAAGACAGTGTTGTGTGAAAAATGCGTTGCAGAATGAGACAGTAAACTTTGTTTGCTTCATGTAGTGTATCGAATTAAAAAAGTCGTTTTTATAAGAAAACACTATTTTGAAACATTATTCCAAAAAATATATAAACTGAATCTCGTGATTTGTTCATTTTATTCCTATTATAATAACATCTTTTATTATCCAGTATACAAAAACAATGTCTAAGCATTTTGAATTGTTATTAGAGGTATCAGAAGTAAATAAACTTGATTTATGATAAAATAAATTGTGGTATTCTTTATGGGCCTTTGAGGCCCCCCCCCGTTGGTATTACATGTAACAAAAAATACGTTGGTAATGCTAGGGTTAAAGTCCAAATCTACAAAAAGTTTATTGTCCTGCTGACGACAAGAGCGACTGTTTTGTGCAATTTGAACAGACACTGGTACAGAACCACTTGTTAATGGACGTGATTTCCGGCGACGTCGACGCACACGTTTAGTGGGACGAACATAGTCACAGGTAGAGACAGTGTCACTGGACGAAGTGGATTTAACTACATGAATGTCCATGGGGGAAGGTCCACGAGCCTGAGTGTCCTTTGTTCGATTCCGGCGCGAAGCAAAAGGCCTGGAATGATTATGATTGTCTGATCTGAGCTGTTTCTGGCAAACACTTTGAACATGTACTTTCTTATTACAGAAAAAGCAAATAGCTTGGCGTGACGGGCAATTTTCACGCGAATGTCTAGTAGCACACCGCGGGCATGATTTCAGCACTGCATTTGCTCGCTTTCGCGGGACACGTGGATGTGCGGACGTGCGCGAAGGCTGTTTACAGTTCCTTGCAGCGCGCCCGGCGGGCCGGTTAATGCGACACACAGCTGGCGAAGTTTCAAATGATTCCTGAGCAAAGTCAAGTGTGTCTTGTCTATCCAATATGTCTATCACTTGTTGAAGGGAGGGATTAACTAGTTTCAAAATCTGCTCCCGTATGCAAACATCAGAAACGTTCTGGGCAATTGCATCACGCACCATAGTATCTGAATAAGGAAGGGCACAGTCACATTCAAACGCACAATCCCTAGTAAGGCCTTGCAAAGTTGCAACCCACTCCCGATTAGTTTGACCGGGCGAACGTTTTGTACGAAAGAAAGTATACCTTTTTGCAACTACATTCACTGTTTCTTTGAAATAGGCGTCCAATGCCGACAAAATTTCTTCGTAGGACAGAGTTGCTATGCCGCGTCGGGGAAACAATTTCACTATCACACGGTACGTTTGCACGCCGACACAAGACAATAAGTGAGGCTGCCGCTCGTTACCTTGAATTCTGTAGGCGGCGAGATGAAATCCAAACTGGCGTGACCATTCAGTCCAGGTCTCGTGCTGTGCATCAAAATTGCGAAACTGCGGTGCAACTGCATGTTGTGGCTGCGGGAGCGGTGAAGCGGCGGCTGCCGCATCGGTTTGAATGGCACGTTGACCCTGGACGAGCTGTCCAAGGGCATCCAATAACACCTGCGTCTGCTGATTCTGCAAGCGATAAAATTCGGACAGTACATCTGGAGAATGTGGCGACGCCATGACATAAGTAAATGTAAGCAATTAGAAAGAACAAGACCCTTTCCGTTGTCTCGTCGCCAATGATGTGTTGGCAAATGTGCCAACACGTTGTAGATAGAGGAGGGCCGAAATGCACGCTATCTAACGCAGACGGGCGTGAATTCTGGAACAGGATAAGTATTGAATGCTAATAAGAAAAGTATGCAGCTCCTCGAATACTTAACTTTTATTTATCCTGGTTGTGAATACAGCATTCTTGATGAGACATTTCATACGATAACTATCAAACTATGTAAGGCTAATGGCGCCTTGCTAGGTCGTAGCCATGGACTTAGCTGAAGGCTATTCTAACTGTCTTTCGGCAAATGAGAGAAAGGCTTCGTCAGTGTAGTCGCTAGCAAAGTCGTCGTACAACTGGGGTCGAGTGCTATATCGTGTCTCGAGACCTGCCTTGTGGTGGCGCTCGGTCTGCGATCATACAGTGGCGACACGCGGGTCCGACATGTACTAAATGGACCGCGGCCGATTTAAGCTACCACCTAGCAAGTGTGGTGTCTGGCGGTGCCACCACAGTAATAACACAAGTACCGCAAAAAAAACAACCCGAAAATATCGCAGTAGGAGAGAGGGGCAGCTACTGCATGTGTGTTCACCTCGATGTGCGGCCACAAACTGACCGGGTTACAGTCAGTCTTACCTCACCTTCCACCATCCTTCATCCCTCCCTGTCCTCATTGTAGATAGGGATAAAGGCTTTTCTATCCTGTCACTGACGATGCACAAAGAGATCCATCTGGTGGAAGTAATATACTGATTCCGGTCTGCAGAAATCAGATAAAGATGGGCAAAAGACTCAAGACCAGGACGGTTCCTGCAAGCTGTTAAACATATTTACCGAAAACAGGTTTTCATGTCATTTGTTCACATATTGGAAAAAACGCAATCTTTTACGTTCGACAACGTATAACACAGGCCAACGATGGAAAAACTTTAGTGCCGAAAATACCTTAGTCTTATGTTTTTTAGGGTGGGAAATCCAAATATGACACATAAAAAAGCGTATCACCCATCAGTTCTTCAAATTTTACAGTTAAATCTATTAAATTAAGCGATTTTTTTAAAGAATTTAACAGCTTTTGTATAGTTATAATAATTTGAAAAAGAGGTGTAACGAATGTAGATGACGTTGGCAGCACTGCTGAAAAATATTTTCTGCCAAAGAAAGGTCGATTCTATTTTTGTGTTAACAGATGGTGTTTTGTTTACTGTCAACCTAACCTCACTTTCCTGTTTCCTGTTCATGTGCTCAGTTCAATGTCTAACTGTGGTTGTAAAAACTCTGCTGACAGTTTTTGTTATATTTGTGGTGAATTTGTGATTAAAAAACACCAAAGAAACATTACAGACTTCGTGAAAAATGTTTATCTATCATACTTTGGATCTAAGCTAGGTGATCAAAATAAATCTTGGGTGCCACATAAGGTATGTTATGTGTGTGTTGAAGATCTGAGAAAATGGACCAAAAAGGAGAAAAAAAAGCCTTTAGATTTGCTGTTCCTATTATTGGAGGGAGCCAAGAAATCATTTCGATGATTGCTACTTTTGCCGTGTTGATATTACTGGTATTAATTCGAGAAACAAGAAGGTAATAACCTACCCTAACCTTCCGTCCTCCATCCGACCAGTAGGGCATGGTGTAGATTTGCCGGTTCCTGAATCACCATATGATTTAAATTCTATTCCACCAGAAGTATTTTCTCATGTACAATGTGATTTAGATGAACTGAATGATTAATACAGAAAGTCTAGAACCCAAATTGTTTACTCAGACCGTGTCTGCAGTATGGCTGGTCCCGTTCTACCAATCCACTGTCGTTTACAAAACATAATGCCTTTCAACAGAACCTCCTGACCTCTCTATAAGATTTCACTGATACATGGAAAACAAACGCTGTCTGCGTCCGGACGTCGGATATATTTGCTCCATAAACCGCCTCTACGGACCTGTGTGTAAAATTTCTGTCACCTGCACTTGAAGAAGATCATACCCCACAGACCATCATTTGCAATTGCAAATTCTCGTAGTTTCATAGACAATTTGGTCATTACAGAGCACCCTGTTTCAGGCAATCCAATCACATCTCAAAGAAAAACCCAATCTTTTTTTTTTTTTAGGTTCCACAACCAACAATAATTCATTGTCTGTACACTATGGCAGGTCCCATTTTACCAGTGCAATGGTATATCATGCTGCCAATTACAAAATATAAAAAAAAAACTTGGCTGGAAGAACCGTCCGCTGCCACAGCTGATGCAAGCAGACGTTCCAGCCACTCAACAGGTGAAGGCTATGATCCGTTACTAGGAGTACTTGGCAGGCCTCTGGACCACAGACCAAAGTGAGACATTTGGTATAACGAAAAAAGAAGAGACACGTGCGTTTTGTTTTTGACCTAAATATGTGTACCTGTGAGCACTGAGTTCCCTGCCGACTGCAGGTGAATCCACTTGCATTTGCTGTTATGCGACAAAAAATTCACTGGAGCAGTTCTATTTAACGTCAACTTACCTTGTCAAGGAATAAACTGTGTAATTACAGTTGAAACCCCCTCACGTCTTCTATATATGTTATGTATGTTCCTGCACCACCGTCAGCGTATACCAGAGCATCAGCAACTGACCTTTTTATTGTAGAATGAGTAACTTCAGAGCGTCTAGCTAACTTCTACAAAAACATCAATTCATCCCAGGCGTGTAAGCCCCACGAGGTTCCTCGAATTCGCCACTTCCACTAAATAACTTAACATACAGGTCCCCCAGTCAATCACAATCGAGAACAGGCCGCTATGTAACAAAGTTAACGACTTTTGCGTATTTTTTATATTTCCACAGTGTTTTTTTGAATCCAGCCAATACAGTGGCGTCTTATAATCGGACGGTCAAGTTGGAGTTCGTCATCTGAGTTTATGTTAGTACATTCCGGCCTTATACTACATGTCTCCGATGTATGTTTACACAAACATCTGTTGTAGACTTAACATCCAGATCATACGAATTTATTGATTAAGGCATCATTGCTATATACTAGAGTACGAATGTCGATAGGTGACTGTGCAGCACATCCATTTGGATTAAGTCTCATACATATTAAAGGAAGTATACCAGACAGCCCCTTATAACTGTGCAGTTAAGTAATCTGTATATTCCAACACATAGATCATGGTACGAAATTACGATTGTTGCAAGCAGTGTTCCAGCCCATTTTCACAAGTCGTACTTTACTACAAATTGTTGTTAAATAGTTGTCTAAAAATCTAAGTTCTCTAACAACTTTTTTGACGTTGGACAAACGGGATCCTAATTTCTCCCTCACACTTCGGACATGACAATGCTATCATGACCAGTCACCGCTCCTACAACCTTTCGTAAGACACTCATCATGCTGGAAGACTTTATTTTATGTTACTCAGACCCTCCACACCACAGAGATTTCCCACCCTACAGGCGGAGGACTCTTACCACACACCTGTGAGCAAAAAAGGGAAGGGGGTTGACTATAAGCTACCTTCCACTGTACACGATCACTGTTGGTCACGATAGGGAAATACTGTAGAAAGACTGAACACAACATTTTCCCCCTCTGACATGACACTTCTTATGCAGTGGGTAGAGCACAGATTCCATAAGTGTTGCATCTCACATGTTCGTCTCCAGTGGCAGCTTATGCATGTACAGCTCCATGTGTGAGTTGGTTGCTGTATATACTAGGTTCCTCCCTACGTCCTGTAACCAGCACATGCAGTAAGGATAGTTGTCGGTCCTTTTTTAATATCCATCTTGAATTTAAAAGGGGTGTGGAGACTATTTTGGTGTTCTAAAAATGGCCAGGTGGTTCCTCGTCACGAAGGTATGGTCGATGTACATCCGCCACTCGAATTGCTTATAAACAAACTAGAATGGATTCGGGTCGCTGCTTTTCTGTCTCTTAGGAAACTTACGGATTGTACGCGTCCTGCCAGTAGGAAATGTACGTATCCTCTATCACATTACCCATGTCAGTAGTGCGCATAAGTAGTAGTAGTGATTTTGATGGATGAGGCCTTCAGCCATGTTTCAATAAGAAACAGAGCGAGGAAAACCGACATGAATATTTTCGTTAGATGGTATGTTGAGTTACCCCTCATGTGCTGCTGCATGAAAATACATATGAAGAAATATCGACATCTAACGACGAAATGAACACACGAGCAGTAGCCATAGGAGAAATAACAACCTTATTGTGGTTTACAGCAGCATCACCACAGCCTTGGCAGCCTTCCCCTTCCACACAGAAGTCATGGCCTAATGTTAGGTAGTTTTGATCATGTGTAGGTTAAAATAGCAATTTCATCCTAACACCACGTCTGAAGAGTATCCCTCCTCACACTACTAAGGCAAATATATGTAGCATCAGTCCACCATCATGCATAACACTCTAAGAAATGGCTTAAGTATTTCTAATACATTGAATCTTCTCCTTAAAACTTGCGGAATAACACTGCTTATGAGAACCAAACCTAATTTGGTAATATCCATATTCCACTGCATGTGTGAGAACACTGTCCGTATTGCGAGATATATGTTTCACCTGCTTTAATATAGGACTTCCGTGTAATACCTATATCGCCTTCATTGATATGAACACCCATATACTTATGGATGGGAGGGGGGGGGGAGGGAACTGAATTAAAACTGAATGCAGACAGAGCACAACTCTCAAGCTTTTATCGGTCTTGAGTGTCAGGGCATCCCAGCCCACCTCAATTCCACGCATTTAGTATTGTTTTGTTCCTAAATTTATGTATACGTAGCCAGTTTACGTAATTTTTTAAGTTTTCACGATTTCACATATTTCGTCGTATTTTCCTCAATTTTACGTAATTCTACCACGTTTTTCTCGAATTTTACCGATTTCACACCATTTTCCGTATTTATCTATAGTTTTCCATATGTATATGCCCTATTGCTGACATATCCATTCACTGGTTGATTAAAAAAAAAAAAGCTCTGAGCAGTATGGGACACAACATCTGAGGTCATCAGTCCCCTAGAACTTAGAACTACTTAAATCTGACTAACCTTAGGACATCACACACATCCCTGCCCGAGGCAGGATTCGAACCTGCGACCGTAGCGGTCGCGCGGTTCCAGACTGAAGCGCCTAGAACCGCTCGGCCACAGTGGCCGGCGGTTGATTTCATATGAGAATATTTGCATATCTTATACACCAGTCTACTAAGAATCCTAAGTATTCCCCTCCTCCTGATGATCTACACGCATGCATTTTGGATAGGACGATCATGAATAGTATAGAAACACTCACTTCATACCTTGGATGGGAATCAACGAGTGGTGCAGATGCTGGATACATTGAAAACTCGAAGTCTGGAAACAGTTCTGTGTACTGCTCTGACACATCAGAGGTCTTATCTGCACACTCATGTAGTGCTGCACTTGATGGAAACTCAACATCTAGAAACAGTTCTACATGTTCATTTGACTTCCACTCCTTCTACATCTACATTCATCTACATTTATACTCTGCAAGTTACCCAACGGTGTGTGGCGGAGGGCACTTTACGTGCCACTGTCATTACTTCCCTTTCCTGTTCCAGTCGCGTATGGTTCGCGGGAAGAACGACTGCCGGAAAGCCTCCATGCGCGCTCTAATCTCTCTAATTTTACATTCGAGATCTCCTCGGGAGGTATAAGTAGGGGGAAGCAATATATTCGATACCTCATCCAGAAACGCACCCTCTCGGAACCTGGCGAGCAAGCTACACCGCGATGCAGAGCGCCTCTCTTGCAGAGTCTGCCACTTGAGTTTGTTAAACATCTCCGTAACGCTATCACGGTTACCAAATAACCCTTTGACGAAACGCGCCGCTCTTCTTTGGATCTTATCTATCTCCTCCGTCAACCCGATCTGGTACGGATCCCACACTGATGAGCAATACTCAAGTATAGGTCGAACGAGTGTTTTGTAAGCCACCTCCTTTGTTGATGGACTGCATTTTCTAAGGACTCTCCCAATGAATCTCAACCTGGTACCCGCCTTACCAACAATTAATTTTATTTGATCATTCCACTTCAAATCGTTCCGCACGCATACTCCCAGATATTTTACAGAAGTAACTGCTACCAGTGTTTGTTCCGCTATCATATAACCATACAATAAAGGATCCTTCTTTCTATGTATTCGCAATACATTACATTTGTCTATGTTAAGGGTCAGAAGCCACTCCCTGCACCAAGTGCCTATCCGCTGCTGATCTTCCTGCATTTCGCTACAATTTTCTAATGCTGCAACTTCTCTATATATTACAGCATCATCCGCGAAAAGCCGCATGGGACTTCCGACACTATCTACTAGGTCATTTATATATATTGTGAAAAGTAATGGTCCCATAACACTCCCCTGTGGCACGCTAGAGGTTACTTTAACGTCTGTAGACGTCTCTCCATTGATAACAACATGCTGTGTTCTGTTTGCTAAAAACTCTTCAATCCAGTCACAAAGCTGGTCTGATATTCCGTAGGCTCTTACTTTGTTTATCAGGCTACAGTGCGGAACTGTATCGAACGCTTTCCGGAAGTCAAAAAAAATAGCATCTACCTGGGAGCCTGTATCTAATATTTTCTGGGTCTCATGAACAAATAAAGCGAGTTGGGTCTCACATGATCGCTGTTTCCGGAATCCATGTTGATTCCTACATAGTAGATTCTGGGTTTCCAAAAACGACATGATACTCGAGCAAAAAACATGTTCTAAAACCCTACAACAGATCGACGTCAGAGATATAGGTCTATAGCTTTGCGCATCTGCTCGACGACCCTTCTTGAAGACTGGGGCTACCTGTGCTCTTTTCCAATCATTTGGAACCTTCCGTTCCTCTAGAGACTTGCGGTACACGGCTGTTAGAAGGGGGGCAAGTTCTTTTGCGTACTCTGTGTAGAATCGAATTGGTATCCCGTCAGGTCTAGTGGACTTTCCTCTGTTGAGTGATTCCAGTTGCTTTTCTATTCCTTGGACACTTATTTCGATGTCAGCCATTTTTTCGTTTGTGCGAGGATTTAGACAAGGAACTGCAGTGCGGTCTTCCTCTGTGAAACAGCTTTGGAAAAAGGTGTTTAGTATTTCAGCTTTACGCGTGTCATCCTCTGTTTCAGTCATCATCCCGGAGTGTCTGGATATGCTGTTTCGAGCCACTTAGTGATTTAACGCAAGACCAGAACTTACTAGGATTTTCTGTCAAGTCGGTACATAGAATTTTCCTTTCGAATTCACTGAACGCTTCAAGCATAGCCCTCCTTACGCTAACTTTGACATCGTTTAGCTTATGTTTGTCTGAGAGGTTTTGGCTGCGTTTAAACTTGGAGTGAAGCTCTCTTTGCTTTTGCTTCGTGTAGGGATCTGCAACAGGAAGTTGACGTAAAAAAAAATTGGATCAAATGGCTCTGAGCACTATGAGACTTAACATCTGTGGTCATCAGTCCCCTAGAACTTAGAATTACTTAAACCTAACTAACCTAAGGACATCACACACATCCATGCCCGAGGCAGGATTCGAACCTGTGACCGTAGCAGTCCCGCGGTTCCGGACTGAGCGCCTAGAACCGCTAGACCACCGCTGCCGGCTAAGTTGACGTAATTAGAGAGTTGATTTCTCTTGCTGCTCAGATATTTTTCCGATATGTACATGTTCTTATTGCTCACCAGATGAGATCGCTACTTCGGTTTATGCCTTCCAACTCTGATACGTATCCACAAATCAGTCAGGACATTTATAGACTGTAGATTTTTTTTTACCTTAGTAGAATGTTACTCGTTAGTTGACAGTACTTCGACTGCACGTAGCATCCTGTATCATAAGAGTTTCCCTTCTCCCTCCTACATAGTGCATCTCCCCAGCAGCGTCATTTATAGACCAACAGTTTACAAGTTATGCGTTCGAACCACAACCGTCCCATGCACAGAGCTTGTAAGAGGTGATGAACTTAGGAGAGCCTCTGATCAGAGAGCAGTATGTCGTTAGTTGTTGCTTGTCGCTAGTCTGCGCTTGTCTGTGCGTGTCGACAGTAGTCTTGAGTTGTCTGCGTGAGTCGGCGGTAGTCGGCGCGTGTCGGTTGTCTGCTCTGCTCGGGACCCTGGTCAGGACTCTGGAGGATGAGTATTGTTGTAGAAGGTAAAGAAGCAGCCTTGCGCATATCTAATATGTTAATTGTCATTTAATTTGTTTCAAAAAAATGCCCCTATAACAATTTTTATAATATAAAGTAATTTTTTTTAAAAAAACATTCATTTCAATTTAAAGATTTTATCTAATGAATAATTAATTCCTTTCACGAATCACAAAGCATGGGCCAGCATTGCACGGAGCTGTGCCGAAAATTTTTATCTAAGTCAGATATATTTGCAGTTTTTATTGAGGTAAGAATTTTTGCTTTTTTATTCAGAATACAGGGCCGAGGCGCAGCGTTGCTGTCGTCATAAAATTTAGCAGGTTACTGATTTTTTTTTATTATTTTGGTGTTTAGGAATTTTTCTGTTTCGAAGTTAACATTAAATGAGAAAAGAATTTTGTGGGAACGTTAAATGTGAATGCGTTTCTGCACACAGATTATAAGTGGGAGCCAATTTTGTTCAGAGCTTACAATATTAAAAATTCATTTAATTATTATTTTTTGTGGGGAGTTTACGCTTGGTACATTTTCAATACATTTTTTATTTTCCTGTGGGGAGGTTACACTTGGCGACATCCAGCCAGGATCGTATTTCTTTGTGAATCTTCTGATAAGTAGCCATATATCTGCTCTTATTTAATTAAACGTAGTTTACATCTGGCGCAACGCATTTACTAATTTGTCACTCTTTCTTTCTCAGATCATCGGCAATTTGTTGCTCTTTGTTGTAATTGTGTTTGTTGCATTTTTGCATTGCCCTTGTTTCATTTGTGCTTAATTTTGATTTGCGAAAAATGCCGCGAAAAACTGTTAACAGTACATCGCGATGTGCAATGAGCGAAATAGCCGACTCTAATAATTTGACCGATAATACTTGCGACACTCAGTGTAATGATGATAATCCCCTAATTGTAGACAATCAGTGCGTACCGACCACTAGCAATGATTTTAATGCTAATGATGAGCAAACAAATTCAATTGTGTCCTCTGTTAATTTAACGACAATTGATGACGCGGGACGTTCTGTTACAATGAACGCTGCCCAGCTTGACACACCCGGTTTGCAAAATTTACGTAATGAATGGACAAATTTTTCTAACGAAAATGAACAGTATACTCAAAGTAGGACAGATTTATTTGATTCCGAGGTAGTGACTAACAGTGCACATCCGATTGGAAAACCTTTTCGAGAATCACGGAATGACCACATGGTTACACAAAACGTGACAATTGCATGTACGCCATCAAACATCACAGAGAACAGAGTAGGTAATATTGGCTTGGATCAAATTATGGCAATATTGTTACAACAGAATGAAAATTCCAAACAACAGAATGAAAGACAACTTAGTGAAAATTTCAAACAACTTAATGAAAAATATGACAACCTTAATAAAAAACAAGACAACCTTAATGAAAAACTAGACAACAATTCCAGACAACTTAGTGAACAGATTACAGCCGTTGCCGCGCAGTGTCATGATACTAAGGAACAATTACGTGAGGAAATTAAGGCTTGTGCTAGAAACCGTAGTGAAGAAATTAGATCTGTGGCACAAGAATTAAATAATAGACATGCAGATACAACTAAATTACTTAGAGACGAAATTAGTGCAGTCGGTAAACAATGTTCTGAAAACGCAACACAGTTACGCGACGAGTTTAAATTAATGTCAGCAGAACTTTCGCGCACACTGGATGCAAACGTAGACGCGAAATTCGATCAACAGAACAGTGAAATTGATGAACGTTTTAATCACAACCTACAAAACAGTTAAACGCGTTACCGTAAATTCATGCAGGAACTAAATAAAGTAAAACGACAAGTTATGGAAACAATTACCGCACAGAGACAGGAAGATAAACGTAAATTGTTTACGAAAGCAAAAACATACGTAGACAACAATATTGCTACAGTATCAGAGGAAATTAATACTATCAAACAGTTGAACACCGAATTGCGTGATGAAATTTCCGATCTTAAAACAAAAACAGACACACACACAGTATACTTTCAGACAGTGACCGACAGACTTGAACAATTAGAACTAATTCAGGATCCCGATGTCATCAAAGCAGACATTAAAAAATTGAGCGAAACCACACGTAAAATACAAAAACAGATTAATGCTTGTGACACTAAAAACGATGATCAGGTAAAAATACTGACTGAAAAATATGATGAACTGGCCAGTCGTATTGACGTTATTGAAAGTAATAATGACAGCAAATCAGACGATACTTCACCAATTTCGTTTAATCAAACACCTAAATTCCAAAATTTACAGCAGACGATCAGTGAGATAGATTCGTCCAATAATACATTACGTACAAAATTGTCAACTTTACAGCAAGAGGTAACAGAGATGAAAAATGTTTCAGCGTTTAACATATCACAGCAGACGCCACTTTGCAAACATTTGTCAGACTCACACAGCCAGTAAAATTTAGGTAATTTACAGAGAGTACGTGAGTTAGATTCCGAACAGTCACAGACAAATAGATTCTCATACAATCGTGAACCTGTTCAAACAAACAGAGACGATAACTTTGATTACAAACATTTTCTATCAGTGATAAAATTTAAAGTATTTAAAAATGACAGAACACAGATCCACCCCTTGCATTGGATACAACAATTTAGCTTTGCTTTTCCACCGACTTGGCCCGTAACACATAAACTTGAATTTATTTGCAGTTTTTTGGAAGGCGAACCGGCAACTCGTATGAGACCGATTGCGAGACAATGCTACTCGGCAGAAGAATTTCAGAATGCTTTTCTGTCAGCGTATTGGTCGAAGGCGACACAGCGCGGAATTAAGGATCAATTAATTAGTTTACCGAATTATGAGAACTCGAATTTTCCCAGTGTCACGCAATTTTTTGAACACATGGTCCAACAAAACCAGTAGTTAAGTGAACCAAACAGTGAATCTGCACTTATTCAATTATGTATTTCTAAATTACCACGATCATTAAGAGTGTCACTTTTAACGGGTCAGCAGAAAGAAAATATTTCGGCATTCAGAGATCTGTTACAGCTTTTGGAAGTGCAGCAATCGGATTATGCCTTTATAAACAAAAATTTTTCATATAATAACCAAGGTCAACAACCATACATCAATTAAGATCAGCCACGCAATTTAAATAGTAAAGATAATAGACGCTTCAGGAACGACAACCACCAGAGCTTTAATAACAGACAAAATTTTAATTATCAGTATTGTCAAAATTAACAGCAACAGGAACCACATTTTGGTAACAATAGAGGTTTTTCTCCGCAACAGCAACAAAACCAACCGGTTAGCGTACCTAACCAACAATGTAATATACAAGGTCAACCAAGCCTTAATGTTTCGCCGCGTGCACGTATAGCATCAGCTCCAACAAATAGTAGTGCACAGCAACAAGGGAATCAGTACGTACAGAAAACACACTATTTCAATTCCTATCGCAATGCGCCGTATAGAAATAACTATCATGGGAGACGTAAAAGTAATGAGCACAATTTTCAGCGTAAAATTAATAACAGTCGGTCTTACCAACAGCAGAATCATCCGCAACAACCGAGACACTCTTTTGCAGGAAAGAACAGTTGTTCAAAAAACCATTTCACACCCTGTCATCGAAGTAAAGATTGGATCATCCAAATTTTCAGCATTAATCGATTCTGGATCTCCTATGTCAATCATAAATGAGGAAACTTTCAACGAATGTAACAAAGAGAATAGCTATCCTACGTTACCATTAGGCAAAACGAAAGTAAGAGGAGCAGTATCTAGTAAAGGAGTAGATGTTAAATTACAGACACATTTATCATTTTGTATTGCAGGTCATACATTTCACTCAAATTTTTGGATTGTTCCCTTATTGACGACAGACGTTATTTTAGGTACGAATTTTCTGGTACAAAATGACGCAGTTATTGGCTTTCAAAACTCCTATTTAATGTTAAAGGATGAAAATGTACAACTGGCCTTAGAATTTCAGCACTCTTTATCTGCGGAAGAACAAACAATTAATCGTACAGAGGTCATTTCCGCATCACGTAACATAGACTGTCGTTCCACATTGTTCACAGATACCTACGTACACAACTATAATACTCCAGACGAAGCCGACTATGACGTTATACAGATGATTTCTGATAAAGTTAAACAGAGCAGTGCAAATGCAGACGACGAACGCACACAACTACGCAAAATTCTTTTACAGCAAGCTCCAGTTTTTGACAACGTTCCTGGTACTATGTCCGGTCTTATGTATGAATTTCAAGTTAAACAGCATGACACATTTAAAGCCAAACATTATCCCATTCCGTATATTCACAGACAACATGTTAAGAAGGATTTGCAAGCTATGCTTGACCAAGGAATTATTGAACCGGCAGTTAGTCCGTACATAAACCCACTCCATATTGTCAAGAAAAAGGATGGTTAACTTCGCCTCGTACTTGATTCGCGTCATATCAATGACATTATTATTAATGAAACGAATCGCCCACAGACACTTGAAGAACTTATACAGAAATTTCATGGTACTGCTATTTATTCCACATTAGATTTGAAATCGGGATTTTGGCAAATTCCACTCCATCCGGACTGCAGAAAGTACACGGCTTTTCTCTGTTTTGGTGACTGTTATCAATTTTGTAAATTACCGTTCGGTTTAACTATTTCTTAAGCAGCATTTATTCGCCGTTTGAATACAATACTTCCTACAGAACTTAAAGACAGAATCACAACGCATGTAGACGACATTCTTATTGCATAAGCTAACTGGTCTGAACACAATCTGATTCTTGAACAACTGTTACAAACTTTTCGTGCAGAAGGACTCACAGTTAATCTCAGTAAATCGCACTTTGGTAAAACTTCTATAAAATTTCTTGGACATGTAATTTCAGCAGAGGGTATTGCGCCTGACCCGGAAAAACTTCAAGCTTTACGTGACATTACTGTTCCTGCGACGAAGAAACAACTACGTAGCTTTTTGGGTTTAATTAACTTTTTTCGTAAATTTATTCATTACTCTGCTTTAGACACCCCTAGATTATGTCAATTGACAGGTAAAATGACTTATTTGGTCCTGGGATAAGCAAGCACATTCTGAATTTGTGAACCTGAAAGAAGCTTTGTTGAATGCACCACTTTTATCACACCCAGATCTTCCTAGAAATTTTTCCATTGCCACCGACAGTTCTAACACCGCATTGGGCGTACACATTTTTCAAGAAATTGAAGAAGATAGGACTACCGTAATTAAAAACATAGCCTTTGCGAGCCGCATTCTGTCACCTGCTGAACGCAATTATTCTGTTACAGAACTTGAAACATTATGTGTTGTTTGGGCGTTTACGAGATTTCGGCATTTCCTTTATGGAAGACATATGACCGTTTACACAGATCAGAGAGCGATACAGTTTTTACTTTCGGCTAAATTTACACACGACAGATTAAGTAGATGGAAACTTTACTTACAGGAATTTAATTTCACAATTGTTCACATTCCCGGTACACAAAATATTGTAGCAGACGCACTATCCCGTTCTCTCAGCAACAATCAGCAAGACATCGCAACCAACTTCTGCAAAGCAAATTTCAGCGTCATGTACATTCAACAAGTTGCATTTGAAAATTTCATTTCGTCGTCATTACAAGTCATAGCACAAGGGCAAAGTAAAGACAACGTATGGAAAGAAATTAAACACCTTTGGCAAGATAGGAATAATGTTACCATTAGAAACCATTACACTGTACGCAATAATATTCTGTTTCGCCGCTCTCACGCTGATAGCAACAATTGGTTATTATGCATTCCTGACGAACTTTTTAACAAATTAATCTGGTATACTCATTTAAGTTACGCACATTACGGAGCCAGAAAATGTTTTCTTATACTGACACAGAACTGTTATTTTACCAACATGGAGAAACGTATTGGACGAGTTATAGCGTCATGTAAAATATGCCAGAAAGCTAAGTCAGATACGACTTCACATATTCCTCCATTACATCCCATTGTACCTGTTAAATTGAGACACATGGCCGCTGTAGACATTTTTGGTCCGATTCCCAGAACTAATAGAGGTTTTTGCTACATCTTTGTCGCTGTTGAACTCACTTCAAAATTTGTTACCTTCACTCCGTTACGCAAAGCTACTGCTAAAACTGTTTCGAAAGCATTTGTAAAACATTTTCTATTTCATGTAGGACATGTATTGAAAGTAATTTCCGACAATGGATCACAGTTTCGATCTGTTATATGGACACATATGTTACGAGCTAGAAACATTTCTCAGATCTGTATATCCAGGTACCATGCTTCTTCGAACCCTTGTGAATGATTAATGAAAGAAATTGGTAAACTATGTAGAATATACTGCCATAAAAAACATATTGATTGAGACACACTCATACTCTCATTCCAGGATGCAATAAATTCCATACAAAATGAATCTACTATGCTATCTCCGTCTGTTATACTGAAAAATATTGAACCACCTAACTAAATTAAAGAATTAGTAACCTTTCCTACATCTCGTCGACTACGACACCATGAAATAATTGACATTGCGCTGAACAACATCAAACGTGCCGCAGAGCGCCGGAGAAGACAGCAAAAACAGGTTTGTACACGCCGTGACTTTCACATTGGACAAAAGATATTAGTACCCACACATTATTTATCTAATAGAGGAAAAGGTAGGTGTAGTAAATTTGAGCTTCTATATGCAGGTCCATATCGAATTCGCAGCATTCCTCACCCCAATGTAGTACACGTCGAAACTTTGAGAACCAGAAAAACCAAAGGGAACCACCACGTCTGCAACGTCAAACCTTTTATTGAATGAACATACTTTATGATTTAGCACACTGTAATGCCATTTGCTGATTTTTTTTTATGACCACTTATGCAATTATATTCACATGAACACTTACTGATGATTATCATATTTTTTCTTGGCAAGTGCCCGGCAAGGTAAGGTTAGCAGGTCGCTATTCTTGTCGTTACATATCAGACTGTGCACATTTTCCTTTTTTCATGTATGTATATTTGTTTTCCTGTTTTGTACGTATGCGCTATGAAATATTTAAGATATAACAAACACCAGTTGACTTTGACATTTGCCTTATGATATCTCAACATCATGACTATTTTTAATTTTTTTTTTTTTTTTTTTTGCTGCTACATTGTGATATTCTGTGTACATTTTTGCATCTGAACAGTGTCTATGTTTTGTGAGATATTATGTTTTCTGTCATGCTACGCTGTATGCTCAATTATATCACTAGAAACCAGTTATTATTTAGTGGGTATATGATTTAAATACAACACATTAATTATTGTTCATTATTTTCAGAAAGAAATAACGTGTAAAAAAATACATTAAACTGAAATGAGAATTTCACCTTTGAAATGACCGAAAGAAGATACAATACCTCGTCACGAGGAGTAAATGGATCAGAATTAACAAGCATTAACAAGAATATACTATACATATCGTATGATAGCAGTCTTAACTAAATTTTCCTTTCAGAATACGAGGCGATTGATGCGGACTGTCAGACAGAACTACACATCTTAGTTTTAGTGATGAAATATTCTAGAAACGAGGAACTTTATACTATGAATAGTTGTATAATGAATAATGAAGTGACTTTTTTGCAGATGATGTTGAATGATGATGAAAAGTGATGCAGAATATGCTAATATGGATAATGAAGTTTTTCTTTACAGGTGATGATAATAATGGAATTATGGTGATATGAACAATGAAGTTTTTCTCTGCAGGTGATGATAGTAATGATAATGAAGTTTTTCTTTGCAGATGAGGATAATGTTGAAGTTTATTTATTTATGGTATGTAGTTATTTAAGTATTTGTTGCAGTTCGTTTTGACAGTATGTCTTATGTCGCATGGTATGATGACTGAAGGTTTTGGAAAGGACAGCTAGAGAACATATATATTTTATACACATTTCATTACCTGTTAATTTGAAGTTCACTACTTTTCAGCATAATATGCATTTCTTCATTCAGCTTAATAATCCATTTTGTATTTTTTGCAGGAGAAATTATTCATGAAATTAATGTGCTATAGGCAGTTGGTCATTAAACCTGTGTCATTCATGAATGTGATCACATATACTCTATTTGTTTCATAACCTTGCTACAGCTGACTCATGACGAATGACATTACCCATCTTCATTTGCAGAATAAGTCAAAAGCAAATATTGTTATGCCCCAGCAATTAATTATCGATCACAACGCAATGCATTGCTAGGAAAAAAAAAAATATTACCAGTCCCAACTATTACAAGCATACAACCATATAATGCTACCAGTTTAAGATATATTTCTAGTTCTAAATATAATACAAATTTCTTTGTGGTATTGAAACCATTATGTCTATGTATTAGTCGGCTACAGACCTTGAGTAATAGTTACAATGTGTTACATTTTAAATATGTCCTATGTCACTTGAATGATGAGTTGTGAGTAATACTGAATGATGACTTTTGCATTAATGCAATTCCAATAATTAGCTCCTGTTTTGAATGATGACTTCTGAATAATACTGAATAATGTTTTGTAAAACTATATGAATACTTTGTAACTGGCCAATGAGTGCCAATAATTATTTTTAAATATGTCATATGACACTTGAAGGATGAAAAATGTTTTGTAATATTCAATACTTGCTGACCATTGGATGCCACTGTTTCTTATATTTTAAATTTGTATTATGTAACTTTCATGCAATATATATGAATATCAGTAGCTTAATGCTACACTCATTAGCTCCTGTTTTGACTGATGATTTCTGATGATTTGTAACTAGCAAATCAGTGCCAATAATTATTTTTAACTATGTCATATGTCACTTGAACGATCAAAAATGTTTTGTAATATTCAGTACTTGCTGACCAATTAATGCCAGTGTTTCTTATATTTTAAATTTATATTACGTCACTTACATGCTATATATGTGAATACCAGTAGCCTGATGCTACACTCATTAACTCTGGTTTTGACTGATGACTTCTGATGGTTTGTAACTGGTCAATGAGTGCCAATGTTCTCTGTAAACAGATTACTTATGAACATTATTCTGTAATACTTCATACATGGTACAGAAATGTTCAGTAACTGGGTGATGAGTGCCATGAATTAGTCAAATCAGTTGATAGACTAGTAATTATCAATGATGACTGGCATAAGACTTAATGTCCTTCACCTTCTGACCTAATTACCAGAAATTACTACAATATCCGTTTGTCCTGTCTATCTTCATGCTCATGGAGCAATATGTTTGGTTTCTGCACTAATTCTACGTTGGTGCACCTTACAAGAAAGTGGTGTTGACACGACATGCTGTCCACCACCTTGAGCGATGGAGATATTATTATGGTCCCACTGTCTGGTGTACCTAATGTACTACCAAAATGATAACATAGAATATTAATACGACATTTCAGTTTCTTGGCTACACTGATTAATACTTCAGGGAAAAGAACTTCAGATTGTCTCACTTGGTGTTGTGCTTCTGTAGAAGGATATGGACTTTCAGTGCAGCTGCGTGCAACCTAATGTGCTACTACCATGATGCAATCCTTCCCATTCCTTTCCTAGTTCTTGTAAAATTATAAAGACTAATACAGTGCACGTGCACTTTAGTTCACTCCATGATGTGTTATGTAAAAATGCTAAACACTTTTACAGTGCGTGTGCTCTTCATTTCACTCCATGATATGTTATGTAAAAATGCTAAAGACTTTTACAGTGCGTGTGCACTTTATTTCACCCCATGATATGTTATGTAAATATGCTAAAGACTTTTACAGTGCGTGTGCACTTTATTTCACTTCATGATATGTTATGTAAAACTGCTAAAGACTTCTACAGTGTATGTGCTCTTTATTTCATTTTTTAGGGTAATCAGTTCTTGTAAAATGCTAAGGAGTCTTACAGTGCGTGTGCACTTATGTCATTTGTTAATATGTTTTGTACTCATTGCGTATACATTTTGTCTTTTTCTTGATATGTTCTGTACTCAGTGCATGTGCACTATATTTTATATTCTGTGGTTGTAAACTTAGTTAATTAGGAAAAATTTATTGCTCATGGAAAGTCCAATTGACTCACCATCGCTGCCAAATTTTTGCCCCCCCAGTGGAGGGTTATGTAAGTGGTGAGGTACTTAGGACAGTCTCTGACCAGAGAGCAGTATGTCGTTAGTTGTTGCTTGTCGCTAGACTGCGCTTCTCTGTGCGTGTCGACAGTAGTCTTGAGTTGTCTGCGTAAGTCGGCGGTAGTCGGAGCGTGTCGGTTGTCTGCTCTGCTCGGGACTCTGGTCAGGACTCTGGAGGATCAGTATTGTTGTAGAAGGTAAAGAAGCAGCCTTGCACATATCTATTAATTGTCATTTAATTTGTTTCAAAAAAATGCCCCAATAATAATTTTTATAATATAAAGTAATTTTTTTTAAAAAAAAACATTCATTTCAATTTAAAGATTTTATCCAATTAATAATTAATTCCTTTCACGAATCACAAAGCATGGGCCAGCATTGCACGGAGCTGTGCCGAAAATTTTTATCTAAGTCAGATATATTTGCAGTTTTTATTGAGGTAAGAATTTTTGCTTTTTTATTCAGAACACAGGGCCGAGGCGCAACGTTGCTGTCGTCATAAAATTTACCAGGTTACTGAATTTTTTTATTATTTTGGTGTTTAGGAATTTTTCTGTTTCGAACTTAACATTAAATGAGAAAAGAATTTTGTAGGAAAGTTAAATGTGAATGCATTTCTGCACACAGATTATAAATGGAAGCCAATTTTGTTCAGAGCTTACAGTATCAAAAATTCATTTAATTATTATTTTTTGTGGGGAGTTTACGCTTGGTACATTTTCAATACATTTTTTATTTTTCTGTGGGGAGGTTACACTTGGTCCAATTTCATTATTAAATTTCTGTGGGGAGGTTACAAGCTCTACACACATACACATAGAGACTCTGCACGCATATTGCAAAACGCGAAGTCTCGGCTTCAGACAGTTGCATGTTATCTTCGATAGTACTACAGACCTGCAAGTAGCGAAATACTCTTCGCAAAACGGTTCTGTAGCGGTGTAAGCACATTAATTTCTTCCTGCTAACGAACATAACATCTCCCATACAGTTTATGTTACCAATATCTGTAGCAGGATTGGTTAGATTCTCCAATAATAACAACAAAACGAGGCATCCTGTTGTGCAAGTCACACGTCCATTTACACTCTTGAAGATCTACGATGAAGGTGCATAATCATTCCAATTCCCTTATTTTGTGTGCTAGATGTTCATTGGATAGAGGTAGGCCGTTCTTTGGGAGTAATATTCTTATGTACGGGATAGACACATTAATGGGACTGTGTAGTACAGCACAGTACCGGAATACATCCTATCGCTTCCAATCACATATTCTATAATTGAAGTGCATTTTCTCTATTTTTTATATCTCTGTGTCCATGCATGTGTCCCAGATGGTTTCCATGACTCACGGCAGTTCTGATATAGTGTTCAAATGTAGATTATGCCATGCATTATTTCCAGAGTGGTGTTTGGAGGCGAACCCACAATTCTCTAGGTCTGGGATAGGCCTCAAAGGTAGATCCATCATACATTATATCTGGGTGTCTAGAGGTGGATCCACAAAGTGTTACGTCTGGCATAGGGTGTGAAGGTGAATCCACTAGCGAGAGGACTGGATGAAATTTATGGGATCTACCTATGGCACATGCATACACATGCTGGCTGTATAGGAGTCCATAATTGCGAAACTGTAGCCAGTGCAGAATTTTGTGCACGAACTGACCTCTCGATTATGTCCCATAAATGTTGGATGGAATTCGTTTTGGGCGATCTGGTTGGCTAGATCATTCGTTCAAAATGTCCAGTACATTGTGACATAGCGCGTTATCATCCATAAAATTTCCATCGTGGTTTGGAAACATGAAGTAAATGAATGGCTGCAAATGGTCTCCAAATAGACGAACATAAACACTTCCGGTCAATGACTTTTCAGTTGGACCAGAGGACCCAGTCCATTCCATGTAAACATAGCCCACACCATTCTGGAGCCACAATTCGCTTGCACAGCGTCTTGGTCAATTGCTTCGTGGGGTCTGTGCCACATTAGAACTCTATTATTAACACTTGCCAAATGGAATTGGGGCTCGTTTGACTAGGCACGATTTTCCAGTCGTCCAGGGTCCAATCGATACTATCACGAACCCGTGAGAACCGTCGCAGGCGGTCTAGTGTTGTTACCAAAGGTCTGCTGCCATAGCCCATTAGTTCCAAAGTTCGTCGCTCTCTGCTAACGGATACGTTCGTAGTGCACGCCATATTGATTTCTGCAGTTATTTCAAGCAGCTTTGCTTGTCTGTTAGCACTGAATACTCTACGCAAAAGCCGCTCATCTCGGTCATTATGTGAAGGCTGCCGCCCACTGCGTTGTCTGTGGTGAGAAATAATGACTAAAATTTAGTATTCCCGGCACACTCTTCGCACTGTGGGTCTCGGAATATTCAATTCCCTAACGATTTCCGAAATAAAATGCCCCATGCATCTAGCTCCGAATACCATTCTGGATTCAAAGTGTGCTAATCCCCATCGTTCGGCTATAATCACCTGAGTGTAAGTAGCACCTCCGCCCATGCACTGCCCTTTCATGTTTTATACCTCGTGTACGCGGTACTGCCGCCATGTGTGTACGTGTATATCGCTATCCCATGATTTTTGTCACCCCGGTGTAGGTATGTTCTCAGAACATTCGGGAAAAATATTACATCCTCCCACACATGCCACGTGAAATTGCTACGGTTGCAGGTTCGAATCCTGACTCGGTCATGGATGTGTGTGATGTCCTTAGGTTAGTTAGGTTTAAGTAGTTCTAAGTTATAGGGGACTGCTGACCACGGATGTTAAGTCCCATAGTGCTCAGAGCCATTTGAACCATTTTGAACCACGTGAAATATTTACATCGAGGAAATTAGGGAAATTAGGGCTCATTTGGTGCTTTACCGAAATCATTCTGACTTAGCGGCATCCATGAATCGAACAGAAGATAACTTGTAGAGCACAGTTATAGATGAAGATCCAAGTTTGTCACCAAGGAACGTCAGTTACCACATTATTAAAACCCTCTTATTACCTCATCTTTTTCAAAAAACCTGCCAGCTCTCCCAACTTGAGCACAGCACTCGGTTGGTCTGCATTATCTGTCTGGAGTGCTTTGCTGACTTGGTTGATCGTAAACATTATTTCATACCAACCCACTGCGTAAAAAAGAAGTCTGAAGTCTTCTAGCCTTGATGAAATACCAGAGGCATTGTTTCTTCCAAAACCATCTACTTTATAATCTTCGATATTTTCGTATAGTACATAAGTCTGTCTTCTCAATGAATAGTGATTTTATTTCACAAAAGGTAGTTAAAAATTCAACACGTATAGGTAGATACAGGAAAGACACTGAAATATTCTGGAACTTTTCTGAAATAGTTCAAATGGTTCAAATGGCTCTGAGCACTATGGGACTTCACTGCTGAGGTCATCAGTCCCCTAGAACATAGAGCTACTTTAACCTAACTAACCTAAGGACATCACACACATCCATGCCCGAGGCAGGATTCGAACCTGCGACCGTAGCGGTCGCGCGGTTCCAGACTGTAGCGCCTAGAACCGCTCGACCACTAGGCCCGGCCTGAAATAGTTGGCAGCGCATCAATGTTCACGGTAAGATTTAATAAATGACCTCCGCACGGAATAATACATTTTCAAATGCGATCATTTTAGGTTAGGCTTTACCGTGACTGTTACTGACATTAAATGAAACAAGAAGTTTACGGTTACCAGTCACCGTTTTACTTATCTCCTCGACGCGTTTCAAAGGTTTGAACCTCCATCATCAGGTGGATTTGCATTAATTAGTATGACATTTGTGTGTGCGTTGTGTCACGATTTTTTGGAGAACTTGTGGCACTGTCTCCAGTGGTCACAGGTTCCTTTCGCTGTCATAACACACACGCCAATGTCATACTATCTAATGTAAATCCACCTGATGATGGTGGTTTAAACCTTTGAAACACGTCGTGGAGATAAATGAAACGGTGACAGAAATAATATATGCTGATAGATTACGGTCTTTTACTCTTTTTTGAGCTCCTGTATTTATTCATTTCATATTCTCAGCGTTCCCCCAAGTTTGGCCTCGCATGTTCTTCAGGGGACTCTCGTGTTTTAACAACTCGTTTATGAAAGCCTCGATTAGACATTCCTAGTAGTGTTTGTAACTGGACTAAAGCCATGGAAATCTTCTTTGGTATTATCTTTTTCACAGGGCTCTTAATAGTACGAACGAAATTCTTTACGATTCAGGCCATGGGTTGAGTCATAACAGAGTTGTAAGTTGCTTTTTTTAAAATCATGTAGAACGTAATTCTGAATACGTCTTGAAAGCAGAGTGATAAATTAACTTTCTAGCATTTTATGATTATTTTTATGTGAACTTATTTTTCGCATATCCTCTTGAGACAAATCAAACATGATGATGTGTTTTACTAGTTTAAGATACTGCCTTTATTTTTTAAAGAGAATATCTACTGTTTCTCGAAACGCCAAACCCATCTGTCCCCAGGAACCATTTCCCAAAGCAGCCTTTAATACATCATACCAATGATCAGTCCGATTGAGTCCACTATTTTCTTCATGAAGCATGTGGTATAGACACAAACACAAGTGAGACTTTTTCCATGATTGGTACAAATTTATATGGCTATAGGATTTTTGATATTTATATGAGAATCTGGAAATATTCCTCCAGTCTGAAAACCCTGACATAGTCGTAAGAGCTATAGTTTCAACGCTGGAAACTATGAAACAAAAACAATAAAAAAGAATTTCTGGGCCGCGCAGGATTAGCCGAGCGGTCTAAGGTGCTGCAGTCGTGGACTGTGCGGCTGATCCCGGCGGCGGTTCGAGTCCTCCCTCGGGCATGGGTGTGTGTGTTTGTCCTTAGGATAATTTATGTTAAGTAGTGTGTAAGCTTAGGGACTGATGACCACAGCAGTTAAGTCCCATACGATTTCACACACATTTGAACATTTGAATTTCTGGAAACAGATGATGGTGCCTCTCTCCACGGATTTCTTCAGCGCTACGCAGTTTTCTTTTGTAAAGGCTGGTGTAAATTTTCTACTTCTCTAAACTGCAAGAAAGTTAGCATCAGTTACTTGAAAATGGCCCATTTCTACAACAATTAATTGGCCGTGGTTACTTAGTTTGTTTCTCCATTGCCCACAGCCAGCCAATAAGGTATTGTGTGAGGCAGTTTTTAAACTCAGTTTTTAAACTGTTAGGTAAACTAATAATGCGCTCACACACCTAGCAAACAGGGAAAAAATTTAAATTTTAAGCATAGTGTGAAACTATGAGGACAAGAAAATCAAGATTCAGTTCTTTCTGATCATTCTACAGAGTCCTGCGCTAAGGTATGTGACGGAATAGGAATAGATTGTTGCATAATTTTTTCACTCTATACTGTCGCGACTTAATTCCAGCACATCAGCAAAAGTTTGTTTATTTTTCCGCTCACAGACTATTATACCGGTAGTCAAAGGTATCTGTGCATAATGAACAGCCGGCTGGGGTGGCCGAGCGGCTCTAGGCGCTACAGTTTGGAACTGCGCGGCCGCTACGATCGCAGGTTCGAATCCTGCCTCGGGCAT
The DNA here is from genome assembly GCF_021461385.2 of Schistocerca piceifrons. Lineage (NCBI taxonomy): Eukaryota > Metazoa > Arthropoda > Insecta > Orthoptera > Acrididae > Schistocerca > Schistocerca piceifrons. Next base: position 205,558,581 of record NC_060144.1, read on the forward strand.
GGATGTGTGTGTTGTCCTTAGGTTAGTTAGGTTTAAGTAGTTCTAAGTTCTAGGGGACTAATGACCTCAGAAGTTAAGTCCCTTATTACTCAGAGCCATTTGAATCATAATGAATAAGAACTTCTCGGTTTTCCAGCCACGTCAATTCGAATAATATCCTCGAGCTTTCGATGGCCATCTGCGCCAGCGAAAGCTCGAGGATTTTATTCGAATTGACGCGGCTGGAAAACCGACAACGTTTTATTCATGTATGCCTTGGCGAAAGACTCCAAGGACATCTGTGCACAATACTTCCATGAGCAGAATAACACATGTATAACAAAAATCGTGTAATCCTTCGGCGTGGAACAAAGTATTCTTATCTCAATCTTAGTACACAATGACTGAATCAATGCAAGAAATGTTTTGTCTGCATTGATGGATCTTTTCAAGTGTAAAAGAAAGGAAGACGTCGGTTCAAGATAATTGAATAGAACACCATGAAGAGAAATGTTCAGTAAATGAAGTCAAGTTTGACGATATCAAATGTTATTACGTGTTGTTTGTCAAATCCTTGAGTAGTTAACAGCGAAACCGACGAAGAATTATTAGAGGTTATTCCAACATTGACTATAAGGCTTCAGAGCTCTTGAATTCCTAGGGCCCGTTCCGGGGGAAAGTTTTGTGAACGGCTATTTGTTACTCATTTCGACCGAGGCAGCGAAACTAAGAAAGAATACCTACTTAGATTGTTGAGTGATGGCAATGTACACGACTACTTGCTGAACGTCTCTGCCGTTTTAATCGGTTTCACCTTTCTGACAAGCGCAGCGCCTTGTAACAAAAATAAACTCCCCACAGAAACCATAAGTATGTGCTTGACCTGCTGTTTCACCAGTTCAGAGAAGCATGGAGAGGTGCCGGTCACGTCACCGGACGGCCATCGACCCGTAGACGCTGGCGGCCTCGAGTCCTCTCGCTGACATCGAAGATTTGCACTCTGCAGTCGCGCCTCCAGACCCACATGAAGTACTCGTTGTCTTGCAGTCGGCTCTCAGGAATCAAAAGAGCCAGCAGCCTTGGTCTCGGCCTCAGGAATGGGATAAACAGCATCAGTGACCCACCCTCTCAAAGACGGATGATAGGCAGTGTCTTGGTCACTCAAGTCTTGCCTCCAGCAGGTCTGCAGGGTGATGGTGGCATCTGCGCCCATCAACATTGCCTCGGAAGTTGCAGTACAGCTGACAACAGCAGCAGCTTCCTTTCAGTTGGACTCGTAATTCCGTAGACGACCGAAAACAGCTAACTGTGCTGAGGGGTCGACGTCTATAGCCTTCCCTCTCACCATGTAGCTATAACTGACGGAAGTGCTGAGTCTACACCTTGGGCAGTTAGCAGCATTCGAGCACCAAACACACAATTGTTAAAATGGGTAGGGTACTTATGGTGGCAATGACATCATGTGCCCTGGTTTTCTCTGGCTGTCAGCTCTTCTAGTGACTTCAGACTTCCGCAACTTCACCTTTCAGAGGCTCTTTCCTGCTGGTTCGGCACCTGAATACTCATCGCACCTAGGCATCCTCATGATACTCTGCTTTGCCACTAGTATAACGGTACCTCATGGCTTCCATCATGTCACTATGCTTCGCTTGCAGACATGGGCAGTCGCTAGTTCTGCTGTGCTGCAATACCTTCCGTGTCTGCAGGAACTCGCTCAGCATTTCCCCCTACCTGCCAGCGTACTAGACATTTACCCAGATTGTTCGTCTTCCGGGAGCTGCCGAGATAGAACTTCGGCGAGTTCTTAGTGTCCGCCCGGGATACTATCCTGGAACATAACAGCACACTCTTCCCTGTGTACGAAAGCCACCCATAATGACCATACTTCAAGCAGGAAACAGACAACAGTGTGCTGTGTGTGTCTCACGGCGGCTGAATCACCAGAGCGTTTTATAGCCAACGACTTAATACCGTGGTGCTAGCAAATTTTATTTCTGGTAGAGTAAACAGAACCCATTATGTGGGCATAACCTCTCTAAACAGTTTTCCATATAGAGTTTGCGTCTTAATACCCAAGAGAGCTTTATATGGCCTCCTGCAGACTTTCTTCTTGTACATTATCTATATCTTCAGCGTGTCGAACTGATATAGAATACGAGATCCAGCTGTGTCTGCTCATGTGACAGTAAAACAAAGAGACAGACAGCTGCCTGAAAAAGCCTGACGGCAGTGAAACGAGCGATCACTTTCTATCATGTTTTCACTTCCAGTTCCACCAGTTCAGCGAAGCGTGGAGAGGTGTCGGTTACGTCACGGGGCGGCCATCGACATATACATATTATTTAATAACGATAAATACTACTGCCTCAAAAGAATATTTTTTATGAAACAAGAATGCAAATCTTATAATATGTACTGTGTCTGAAACAAATAGCAGTTGCCCAATATGTTAAGCAAAGCGATGTTGGAAGTTGAGGTGTTCAAGGCATTTGTATCTCTCTGATTTGTAATACTCACTTTCGGAAACATGACTTGTAAACTCCGTCTGATACAGATGTTCTGTGACCTGTAAATAAAGAGTGGGTTAGAAGGAAAATCGCTGCTTATTACTGTCATTTCATTAGGTAGAAATTGGCGCCGAAACTACGACTGATGCTGTGAACCACGAATTTTGGACGCACGTTATGCGGACATACCACGAGGTGTTTACTGCAGTGATTTGTCACGTCATGCCACGCAAAACTCTCTGACGTCAACCGCCTGCATACACGGTTATGTTTAACTGAATAATCACGTCACATATTTTGCAGTGCCATTTGTAAAGGCAACTAACTACATTATTGCCCCTCTATATTGCTGGTGTAGCTGTTCCATTGGCGCTTTAACGGTTTTTCAGATCTTACACTACGCCAGTGCACTGTTTATGACAGGTGCTGCCATCTTAACAGTCGTTAACTAAACTACGTACTGCCTTCATCCACTCTGTCAATTACTAATACTTCACCATGTCTGACACAGAAAACGCTGATAACAACAATCAACTGCAGCGACTGAATGGAGTACGGACGAGGCAAGAGCTATTATTGCACGTATTTTACACGAAGTACGTAACTTTAGTGACACAACTCCCACAGAAGGTTATGAATATTCTAAATATTGATTACAAGATGTCTCGTGTGCGTTAACAGATCTTGATAAGAAAATGCATTATTTTGTCGATAATAATTCTGCTGTTGACGCGTCCAAGTGTGACGAGCGCATTGACATAGCCAAGCGCGCAACTTTACGCACATCATGGAGAATAGAGGGAAAACGAATTACTTCTATGGTCTAGAATATCGTCAATGATAAAGAACCAGCCATGGTGATAAAATAGAATTATGCAAGCTCATTTGGGTTATTTGGAAGAATGAAACTCTGACGGTTTACGATTCCAGATTCCCATATTTCTGCCACTAACGATTGCAACCGCTGTCTCCAAGCTTTGCGTGAGCTCGGAGAAAATTCTCAGTCACAACTTTCCCTTATGATATCTGCAGACTCTTTCATATATCAGACAAACCGGCCTTCAGAAGGAGACATATATCAGTTAATGGAATTTCTAGGAAAGGAAGCAGACGCAGCGCTTACTTCGCAGAAGTTCCGTTGCGACAATAAAACGTTGGTTTACCCTTCCACAGATGCTGACCTTCATGTCCGCGCTAATCAGAAATCCACGTCACACAACGGTAAGGAAAACTACGGCCCATTTTGCACCTTTTGTGACGAACGGACTCAAGAATGCATGAGTAATAAAGTACCGACTTGACGGAGTAGAAACAGAAATTCAAAGTCGCTAACCGGTCGTTTCTATGCTTAAACATAAACAAGGGCGCTCGTACTCTTGCGCGAGGGGAGACTGCCGACCAACCCCACCCCCTCCCCTAGCTCTCAGGAAAAGGAAACAATATAGTGCATTTAGGTGTTACACTTTCAAGACAACTATTTAGAAGCAATTGTTACACAAGTTTTTAACATGGTCCGATCAGAGAATTTTTATGGCTGCTTACAAGTCGCCACTCGTCTTCCACAATATTGAAACCCCCCCCGCTCCCCACCACACACACACGCGCACATGCGCGCGCTACAAACTACCGCATGAACGCCTTTAGGCTCAAGGTGTCATATTTCGGTAAGAATGGTCGAGCTAGCTTTTTTGTGCTAATGGTAGAAAGACGCATCACAAATCGATGTGTGTTGAATGTATGACGTTTAAAACAACAACACACACACACGAACCCTTATACGCTTTAAAATTGCTGAGATGTGCATCGTAGCATGCAGAGTGCTAATCAAACGTATTCGATGTGTGCTACATTAGAGAAGCCAAGTCTTCTTCATAGTAAGGTATTCAGTAGAATATCTGAAACTATCTGCCTTGGACCAACGACATCTCAGTGTTTGCACCTTTTGCTCGTAACGATGGCATAGCTTTGCCAACTTCTAAATTAGAGTAGTGTGGACTAACCATACGACACATAACAGCGCATATAAAAGTGACTATTACTTCATGCATCAGCCCAGAGTGCCACAAGAAATTAAAGATATAACACACGTCCACCCACTAGTCAGCTGTTTCACAGATAGATCCAGAAGAAGAAGGCTCATCGATCTTTTAATTTTTAACGATCATTACTGGAAGATTGTCACAAAAGGTATACCGACCAGTAAATCTACTGTCCTGTTTCCAACTACATTCGGTTGGATCCTCGGTGGGCGCAGGTATGCCGTGTGTGCGAATTTAGCTATTAACAATAACTTTATCTTGGATCTCTTCCATTTGCTTCGTGTTTGCATAGAAAAACAACATTATCAGAAACTGAGTCCGCCTTGATGCAAAACTCCTTGTGATTTGTTTACTTGTTTACTTCCCAAACTAGTTTCGGCGACAAATGGTTCGCGATCAGCAAGATGGCGTAATGTTCTTGATCAACAACAAAGTGTGAAAGTTTTATTTTTCTGTGTATACAATCAGGTACATGTCGTTCAACGAACTTGTAGATGACATGATGCTCCCTGAGAAAAAAAATGGCAACAGAAGAAAGGCACAGAAAATATGTCGCAAACAGCGACAATAATTCTCAAAAACATGCCATAATATACAACGAATAAGATTAAAAAAAGCCTACTGATGATGGTGATATCTGTTGCCGAAACTAGTTTGGGAAATAAGCAAGTAAACAAATAACAAGGAGTTTTCCATCAAGGCGTACTCAGTTTCTGATATTGTTGACTTTAGCTATTGTTAACTTCGTACTTCAGGATCACCTGCCCACAGATGACCATTTGAGGTCTTTCTCGGATCTAGAAACTATTGCCATAACTGCGCAGCAAGATAAGGTACAGACAAATAAAGATTCTATCCTTCTTCCAGAATTGAATGCAGAAATTAGATTCCACAATTTACATAAAAGGCTTTCTAGCAACGGTTCCTTAAAGGATACTTGCCATCGTCTTATGTAGGACTACATTACAAGTGACCATGTAAACCTCGGTCCTCCTTAAGATCCAGTTAACACTATTTTTTACCTTCCGCATCGTTCAGTTAACAAGGTGATACTTCGTAGAATAAAATGAAGAATCGTTTCCAACTCGTCCTCTTCCGAAGTCGACATACCCTCTCTCAAGAACACCTTCGAAGCAGATCCAGATCTTCCGTCAGAAATACTTGCTGTTCCATTACGGTTCTGATTACATCCTGTGGCTACTACTAGCGATATCGCGCTACCTTTTCTGCAACTGTTCTAGCATGCAGACGAAAGGGATTTGACAAGATTTTATGACGAAGTTTCTCAAGATAGTCACGGTAATTACCACACGACGAACGAAGTGACGACTTATCGTTTCATTAGACTTCCATTTAGTCTCACATTCAATCCATTCTTGTTTTCGGTAATGTTGAAAGTACATGCATCTTAACAGGAGACAACGTTTTCTCTTACCGCATGGATACTAGCCAACAATGTTTTTATGCCAAATTTCTTGTGGTGGCGATTTTTGCAGCAACTGTGTACAAATTGTAGAAGTTAAAAGAAAAACGCCTTTTTCTTGCTGCGCTTTAAATTTTTATTTAACTTGTGCACCAAGACGCGATTTGCCTTAAGAAACACCTTCAGCGTGCGTCCTGAAATATTACAAGATTTTTGTGTTTGTACATATAGGTTATCGTTTTTAATTACAAGTTATAGATTTAAGGCAATTCAGTGTTATAATAAAATGGAAACGTACTTACAGTTCAGCGTCTAATTCACTGTTTATAAGCCAAACAGCTTTCTCTAATGGGGCAAACTGGTTGAAGGCTTGCAGTTTCCTCTGTGGTCAGTCTGTTTAGGAAATTTTGCACTGTAACTGCCGTTTTCTGTGGCTAGAGTGTCATTTGTTCTTTAGTGTTTCCAACTATACCACCTGTTGCTTTTAGTTGTTTTTTGTTTGACTGTATGTGTGTTAATGAAAGTTTTTTATGTGTGTATGCGTGTATTCTTTTTAGTTTATTATTAATACATTTATCATTATTTTGATTTATTCACTTCATTTTCTTTCCATTTTTTTTCATTCTTCGTTTACATGCTTAGGAGATAAATGGGGTTTGTGAACATTTATTGGGATTTCTGTCTATTAAATCATCAGCGTAAAGAGCTAGTAGATAGTCATATTCACTTCGACGTGTCCTATATTTCCATACGCTGCTATGTTCTGTGTACTGGGTGTCAAAATGATCTGCTGGATTGTCCTACATACATTTCACCATATTTGTGGCATTGTAGTTGGTATATTCCTGCCTTCTGGTAGACATCTGTGTCTTTTGCAGTTTTTGGAACATACTTTTGGACTGAACTGTCTCTTTTGAATGCTATATTTGTGCCTTGTTTTTGAAAATATTTGTTATTTTATATGTGAGCTTGTGCCTGGATGTTATTGTGTACCATCCTGACCTTCTGTTTTCTTTTCATGCATTCATCTTGTCATTATTGTTCTGGTATGTGTGGTTATGTTTATTTGGTTTTTGTGCTGTTGTTTGCGGCCATGTATGTGTTGTGTTAACTGACTACATTTGTTGTTTAATTCTTTCTTTATTTTTGTGATTGGATTACTGTTGTACCCATTGTTTGTTGCGATTTGCGTAATATTATCTACATATTTCTGGTAATTTTTTGTGCTGAGTGCTACTGTGTTGAGACTACAAAGCATGTATCAGAGTGTTGACTGTTTCTGCAGGTGTGAGTGTTTTGAAGTTTAATGTATGATTCTGTCAGTTGTAGATTTACAGTACATTTCAAAGCAATGGTGAATGTTTCCTTTTTTGATAGTTGTACATATCAAGTTTATTTGGTTGTCCCGTTCTTTTTTCACTGTGAATCTGATCTTTTTGTGTATTGTGTTTATATTCGCATGCAACAGGGCGATTTTTGCTGTTTATCTACTAAACAAGGGATGTCATCCACACTGGCGCCCCACCCACGTATCTGACTCAATTAAGTGTGTTATAATTAATTGCGGCAGCGTTTTCAAATATTAGGTTTCCTGCGTGGTTGATGAAAATGTTAACTAGGGCATCTGATACTTGGAATCCCACTGGCAGCCCATCTTCTTGCACACAGTATTTGTTATCAAACGGAAAGTAGTTCTGCTCAGTTATGAATTCCAGTAACCTGTATCTTTCTTTGATGTGTTCATCTTCTGGTTGACTGTTATCCTTCGGGTTTTGTTCTATGAAGTTTATTGTTTCTGTAGTTGGTATGTGAAAGTACATATTTTCTATGTCAAAAGAGAGAAGGGTAGCTGTGTCTGGGATTTTTATGCCTTTTATGAGTTGTATTAACTGTGAGTTTTCTTTATAGTTCTGTCATCTTCTGTTTTATAGGTTTCAGATAGTATTTTCAACACATATCGTGCAAGTTTGTAAGTAAGAGCTCTATAAAAGTTTCGAGTTGGTCTTCATGTGATGTTTGGTGTAAGGATCTTTGGATGGCATCGGAAGGTGGGTACAGTTGGATTACTTATTCTCTGTCATCTAGTGCGTAGCCTATATTTTTGCAGATTTTATTACCTCAACCTGAAATCGGTTTGTAGGAACCGATTTCAATTTTATGATATTATTTTGTGAAATTAACTCTTGTCTTTTGTCAATATATTGTTATTTGTCTATAAAAACTACTGTATATCCTATGTCTGCTTTTGAAATAATGATGTTTTCATTTTGAAGCTGCTTTCTTGAGTTCTTCAGATTATCTATTTTTATTGTTTTTGTCTTTCTACATTTTCATGTTTGTTATAATTTTATATATTTCTCTTCTTCTCTTGTTATTCCAGTGTTCACACTGCTACTTTCATTTTTCTGCTGTCATCTTCGACTAGCTAGTGATTGTATTATCAGGCTTTGTATGTATTCTTCTTCTACGTTTGCATTCACATTATATTTAACTCATTTTCCAAACAGCTCTTTTCCTTCAGTGTTTAGTTGTGTGGCTTTGACATTCATCAGTCTTGTGTAAAATTCGTGTGTATGCTTTGGTTGTCAATGGTATATGTTTTTGCATTGTGTTTGTTGTCTCATTAGCTGTGTTAACTTCTTCTTACGCTTTTCTTCATTTTCTTTCATGATCATATCTGTGTAACTTTCAACCTTATTGACCAGATACGACAAAGCAGCAGTATTGTTAACATTATTTGCAATCTCTACATTAGTTTTATATAGATTTCGAGATGAAGTTAAATTTTTTTGGGTGCAGACATTTGATTTCGTATGTTAGTCATACATTCTGCGCTGCTTTCTTTGCTGTGGGCACTATATAAACTGCTCTTAATCTTTATGTTGATTTCGTTAAGTACAAGATAATTGGATTGACAAATACTGTTAAACTGTATGTAATCCATGGTTTTGTGGAGGAGGAGATGTAGTCTTTTGAATCTGTGGTAGAGGCTAACTGGAAGGGTCTGGCAGGGCTTACATAACAAATTTCTTGGGTGGCCACCTTCACTGCAGCTGTATTCATATTATAGTAATTTAAAATGAAAAAGCCTTTAATCGTGCACCCAGACTCGTTTTGCCTTACTTACAGGGGGTCTTAGTGGAGTCCTGAAGTATGACACGATTTGTTCGCCTGCACATATACGTTATCGTTTGTACATACAAGTTATAGATTTAAAATATTTGTTGTAATGAAATGGAGAATTACTACTATTCAGAGGGTAATTAATAGTTTATAAGCCAAACAGCTTTCTCTTATGTGGAAAACTGTTTAAAAGCTTGCAATTTCCTTTGTGCCACTCTTTTTCCAAAATGGATGACTTTGCATTTTGTGCAAACGACGACATTGTATTTATTGCTGTGTATTATGAACTAGCAGCCCTCATAGAATTATTGAGCTTTCCATTAGCGAAATGGGGGACTACTTCATACCAGTTACAGCAAATATGGAGAACCGAAGGGGAAGAGATCCCTACAGCTGCTCAAGTTTTAGACGTATATTAGACCACAGCAATCTATAATTTTTAGATTATCACGGATGATGTCACAGAAGTGTATCTGGTTGACCTATAACCAAAAGAAAACTGTCATAGTCTGTTATAGGCACTAGGACTACTCTGTATTGTATCAATCATGGTGAAACTATTATTCCAAGAAAACTGGTATTCGGAAACCGTTTGGAAGGAACTGCTACGCAACAATCTGGCCACGCGATTGAACGATTTTGTGCCCACTTTACCCCCAGTTTCTCCCATTTGCACCCCGCAATGATATTAACTGGTAAAGATCACGATGTTGAGATTCACGCACGTTGTGGTGCTTCGGAACGAACAAATGGGGCAGCACTGTACATACGCAGTGTTTTACGCAGCAACACAATTAGCCTGTAGCAAGAACGTAATTGCTCCAGTCAAGAGGATAACACTGCCACGTCAGTAATTTCTAGGTGCACTTGTTTGAGAGCACAATTACTAGAATTTCTGCACAGCTGCAGCGTACGACATTACTCACACAACTTCGTGGACGGACGCTACAGTGACCTTAGGCTGGATATGCAATGATGCAAGTTGATGAAAGACCCATCTGTAATACAGAGACAGAAATTCATACATATGCACGTCGCCTAGTCAGTGGAGACATTGTCCTGGACATGTCAACCCAGTGGATTACCTAACACCGAGTCTTGTTGGCAATCAAATCCAATCTGCACATGTTTGGTGGAATGGACCACCATGGCTTACACACCGAGAGAAATGTTGCCCATCTGGTACACCAAACATGAGTCACGATCTCCCGGAAAAAAGAAGGAATGTAAAACATGTGATGGCACTTTCTATACCTCTTTGGCATCATATACAATTCCAAATTCTGTTCCTACTGGAGACTAGTTTGTACAACTAATTAGATCCTTTGCTTCACAGACACTATCCGACACTAAGAGAACCATATTGGAGAGTTGGCAGCAAACGAGCTTGAAAATTCTCGCACTTACTGCATTAAAGTAGCCCATCGCCAATGTTTGATTCGCGAATTGTACTCACTGCAGAACGGTGAATCGATTCCGCGAGACTCTTGGGTGGTTTCATATATTCATTGCAGGTGGACACACCCTTCTGGGTGGTACATGACAGTTTGCGGAACTTGCCAGAGAAGAGCGACATCCAATACGTATAGGTGGATTATATCACTTTACCAGACTTCTCATGCTTCAAAAAAACTTTGATCTTCTTGGTGTCCGATCTGTCTTATCCGAATTTCGGAAAGAATTTTTGATGCTTCAAGTTTCTCAAACCATGAAAGGGGTCCTGCACACATGCTTATCGCGCAAGATCATGAAGGTTCCAAGAGGAAAACACTCTGCCTATCGAACTATCGAACGAGATCCTCTTAGCACTTCACGGTCACTGGCGTAGACCTTGCAGGGCTTCACTACATCCAGATACGGAAACGGCCGGTATAACCCCTTTCACTTGCGCAACAAAACGCACGATACATTTAGGGCCTTGCTCTAGTCTGAGCACCGAACCATTTTAATGGTATTACGGAGATTTGTCACTAGGCGTTGACTGCCGCACACAATCTACACCAACAACGCAAAAATCTTTCACGCCGCTTCAGAGATTCATCGCTTCTTCCCCAAGAACTGGAGCACTTGGGTGTTCATTGTGGCCGGCCGAAGTGGCCGCGCGGTTCTGGCGCTGCAGTCTGGAACCGCGAGACCGCTACGGTCGCAGGTTCGAATCCTGCCTCGGCCATGGATGTGTGTGATGTCCTTAGGTTAGTTAGGTTTAACTAGTTCTAAGTTCTAGGGGACTAATGACCTCAGCAGTTGAGTCCCATAGTGCTCAGAGCCATTTGAACCATTTTCGTAGCGGTCTCGCGGTTGCAGATTGTAGCGCCTAGAACCGATCGGCCACTCCGGCTGGCAGCATCGAAGCGACAGTAAACATGGGGCCAATGTCTCTTGGAGTTGATACAAAACCTCTGACGCCAGCACACTTTCTGGGTAGTGAGAGTTTGTTAAATGTGCAGACTACACCAGAACCTATTGTTACCTACAATTTGACGAAAGGATTTCAACTACGACAAAAACTGGCAGAAGATTTTTGGGAAAGATGAACTAAGGGTTATCTCATGGAGCTTAGGAAGTCCTACGAAGTTGGAGGCACATCTGATAGATTCATTGACTTCCAACTAGGTAATTTGGTTTGCTTCAAGAGGGTGAAAGCTCGAGATGCAAGTGGAGGAAAGGGAAAACAGAAAATTGTCTGCATGAAGAAGCACTACAATAAGGACAGTCATACTGTGCACATCAGGACAGCAGAGAGCACTTCAGGTTCAGATGGTCGTCCTTTGTAGGTTGGCCAGGGTGGGGAGGATGTTGGAAGTTGAGATATTCTGGACATTTACTTCTCTAACTTGGTATATTCACTTTTGAAGATGCGACTTCGTGTAAACTCCTTTTGATATAGATTTTCTGTTATTTGTAAATGAAGAGTGTGTGAGAGTGAAAATCGCCTCTTAATACTGTCGTATCTCGACAGAGTGGTTACGGAGAGGAAGGGGAGTCACGTGTGATGATTGATAATACATTACCGGAGCATTAAAGGACTTCAGAATTTTCAGTCAGCACAGACTAGACTCCGGAAAATGTGGCATAACGGCCCGAAATGGAAGACTTCTTAGCAAAAATTCAGACTGGCTGAAATTCCGCAATGGTTTACTTCTCGCGCCACCTGTCTCTCTAACAACACATCTTACCTACCAGTTATATAAAATCATTCTTAATTTCCCGCCGAACAACATTACTGAAGTTATTGGAATTACCAAGGTTGTGAATGTAAGTAACTAAGACAGTGCAAACCAACAACGACGGCGAAATGATGGTAGGAAACCGTACCACAATTGACGGCCGATGTGACCTAAAACGAACCTGTGGGAATTCTACACGATTTACTAAGCAAAAGCCACTGGACTGTATTTTCTGTGTCGTCTTAACAAGGTCAGCACTTTTATAAACTGCAGAGTGCGTCTATAACTGATTTGAGAAATCCAAAAATACAAATAATTCACCGATATTGACCCTAAGAGTATCGTACCAAAGGAGGGAGGGGTAATTTATGCCCACCTTTAGCACATACTGTAATTTAGATTTGTATTTCAGATTTTAAAAGTCTGATGCAAACATTCATTGTTTTTTATTATTTCCTGTAACATATTTTGTAAATACATAATTTTTCAGCTAAAATCACCCGTTAATTTAAGTCTAAAGGCAGTCGTTATAAAGTCTGTCCCCTTAGTTGACTTGAACAACGAATGACTTACTCCATAACTTATAACACTTCGGCAGTGTAGACCCAATGGGATTGAATTGAGATAACAACAATGATATCAACAATTATTCATTTGTCTTTGGTTTCTGAATGTTCTTGCTCTTTTTCAATCAGTGCCGTTTTCTCTACAGTTAGAAACATTTGTGACTGAAAAATCACTGTTGCTCTCTTACTGAGACGGGAGTATTAGACGTTTAAGAAGAATCTGCAGGCCTCGAAATTGAATTTTGTAATAGATTTTAAAAGTCTGATGAAAATATTCATTGTTTTTAATTGTTTCCTGTAACAGATTTTGTAAATACATACTTTTTTCAGCTAATTCCGTTAATTTAAGTCTAAAGGCAGTCGTTATAAAGTCTGTCCCCTTAGTAGACTTGAACAACGAATAACTTACTCCATAACTTATAACACTTCGGCAGTGTAGACCCAATGGGATTGAATTGTGATAGAAGCAATGATCTCAACAATTATTCATTTGTCTTTGGTTTCTGAATGTTCGTGTTCCTTCTCAATCAGTGCCGTTTTGTCTAGAGTCAGAAACGTTTGTGACTGAAAAATCACTGTTGCTCTCTTACTGAGAGGGGAGTACTAGACGTTTAAGAAGAATCTGCAGGCCTTGAAATAGAATTTGGTAACGCGACGAGGTGTTGAGTGAAACTGAAGAGGAATGTGTGAGCAGTGATGGAGTACCAACAGTTTTAACAAAAACAGACTTGAAATCATGGTACATTTAAGTTTATTTATTATTATGGGGAAGGAGGGCGATAGAAGTCACCTATTCCCGATTTATGGCCCAACACTTCAGGAATTCCTGTCTATGCTGCTACTGTGAGTAGAACTATATTCCTTCAGCATAATTGAATTAGTAAGATTACATGACAGAGAGAGACTAAATCAGCGCAGGGAACATGAAAAGTTTTTGGAAATACGAGAAGTATTTTGATAAAATGAATCAATTATTGCCAAAATATTATTCAGCAGGGATGCACACTGTTACTGATGAAATGTTGTCGCTGCTCCGTGGCAGGGTCCATTCAAGGTTTCATGAAGGGAAAACCTGAAAACTATGATATACTTATAGAATGCTTACAGACTCTAAAACCAGATATGTTCTCAGCATGGAGCCGTATGCAGGGAAGAAAAATAACACTCCACAACAATAAAATTGAGCAGCGGCAGTAGTGAAAAGCCAGGTTATTGCTGTACATAGTTCAGGGCGCAATGTTATCGTAGACGGATATCACACTTTAGATGATTTGGCCGAAGATTTATGGAGGAATCACAAGCTAACTCTTGCGAGAACGTTATAAGCTGATAGAAAGCACTTCAAGAACTGAAAGACATCTTAATAAGAGGGTTATGTCCCAGTAAACTTACGTTTAGTGATTCTAGTATTGGAAATACCCCAATCACAACCGTTCTTATAGTTCCCATGAAATCTCCCCCCCCCCCCCCCCCCCCCCGCCAAGAAAATAAAACTTCTATCGGTGTCGACTCAACTCAACATTAAGACGCTGCAATTGGTTCACCTATTGACGCTAAGACGAAAACAGTCATTAATTTATATTATAACCAGGCGGAAGGTGGCGTTGACACAATCGATGAAATGGTGAGGCCGCTATCTATTTCTGTATTCTTGCGATACTTGCCTTAAAAGGTTATACAGTATTTCTCATAAACTTTCCAGAGTGGAACAAGACAAAATCTAATAAGCAACTGTTTTTTCTTCGAGAACTGGGACTACAGCTGACGAAACTATACACTAAAGAAATGAAGAAAGGAGGTATTCGCGGACGGAACGTCAAGCAAAAGCTCGCTGCAAAGGAAACTGAAGGAAGGGGCGATGATGTCTTTTATGTTGACGTGAAAGCCAGGCAAAGGCAGTGAAGTAAAATAAAGTGAACAAAACAACAATGATCTGTAATAACTATAAGAGATACACATACACTAAGCTCAGCAACAAAACTGTTATATGTTCCCAGTGTGAAGACGCTTGATGAATAATTGATCGCAGAAACTATGTAGTATAAACTGCTGTTTTTAATGTAACACATCATCATCATCATCATCATTTAAGACTGATTATGCCTTTCAGCGTTCAGTCTGGAGCATAGTCCCCTTATAAAATTCCTCCATGATCCCCTATTCAGTGCTAACATTGATGCCTCTTCTGATGTTAAGCCTATTACTTCAAAATCATTCTTAACCGAATCCAGGTACCTTCTCCTTGGTATGCCCCGACTCCTCCTACCCTCTACTGCTGAACCCATGAGTCTCTTGGGTAACATTGCTTCTCCCATGCGTGTAACATGCCCCCACCATCTAAGCCTGTTCGCCCTGACTGCTACATCTATAGAGTTCATTCCCAGGTTTTCTTTGATTTCCTCACTGTGGACATCCTCCTGCCATTGTTCCCATCTACTAATACCTGCAATCATCCTAGCTACTGTCATATCTGTAACCTCAACCTTATCGATAATGTAACCTGAATCCACCCAGCTATCGCTCCCATACAACAAAGTTGGTCGAAAGATTGAACGGTGCACAGATAACTTAGTCTTGGTACTGACTTCCTTCTCGTAACTGAGCGCTCACTGCATTAGCTTTGCTACACCTCGCTTCCAGTTCTTTCACTATGTTGCTATCCCGTGAGAATATGCATCCTAAGTGCTTGAAACCGTCTACCTGTTCTAACTTTGTTCGTCCCATTTGGCACTCAATCCGCTTATATCTCTTTCCCACTGCAATTACTTTCGTTTTGGAGATGTTAATCTTCATACCATAGTTCTTACATTTCTGATCTAGCTCTGAAATATTACTTTGCAAACTTTCAATCGAATCTGCCATCACAACTAAGTCATCCGCATATGCGAGACTGCTTATTTTGTGTTCACATATCTTAATCTCACCCAGCCAGTTTATTGTTTTCAACATATGATCCATAAATAATATGAACAACAGTGGAGACAGGTTGCAGCCTTGTCTTACCCCTGAAACTACTCTGAACCATGAAGTCAATTTACCATCAAGTCTAACTGCTGCCTGACTATCTATGTAAAGACCTTTAATTGCTTGCAAAAGTTTGCCTCCTATTCCATAATCTCGTAGAACAGACAATAACTTCCTTCTAGGAACCCGGTCATATGCCTTTTCTAGATCTATAAAGCATAGATACAATTCCCTGTTCCACTCGTAACACTTCTCCATTATATGCCGTAAGCCAAAGATCTGTTCCGGACAACCTCTAGGAGGCCTAAACCCACACTGATTTTCATCCAGTTTGTCCTCAACTAATACTCGCACTTTCCTTTCAACAATACCTGAGAAGATTTTACCCACAACGCTGGTTAAAGAGATACCTCTGTAGTTGTTACAATCTTTTCTGTTTCCATGGTTAAAGATTGGTGTGATTACTGCTTTCTTCCAGTCTGATGGAACCTGTCCCGACTCCCACGCCAATTCAATTATTCTGTGTAGCCATTTAAGACCTGACATTCCACTGTATTTGATGAGTTCCGACTTAATTTCATCCACCCCAGCCGCTTAATTGCACTGCAACATAAATGGTTCAAATGGCTCTGAGCACTATGGGACTCAACTGCTGAGGTCATTAGTCCCCTAGAACTTAGAACTAGTTAAACTTAACTAACCTAAGGACATCACAAACATCCATGCCCGAGGCAGGATTCGAACCTGCGACCGTAGCGGTCTTGCGGTTCCAGACTGCAGCGCCTTTAACCGCACGGCCACTTCGGCCGGCACTGCAACATATTGACCATTTTCTCCACTTCCTCAAATGTGATCCTATTTCCATCATCATTCCTGTCCCATTGTACATCGATGTCTGAAACATTACTGATCGTATTTTCACCTACATTGAGCAACTCTTCAAAATATTCCCTCCATCTGCCCAAGGCATCAACAGGATTCACCAGCAGTTTTCCTGACCTGTCCATAATACTTGTCATTTCCTTGTTACCTCCATTTCGAAGACTGCTAATTACACTCCAGAATGGTTTTCCAGCAGCTCGACCCAAAGTATCCAACCTGTTTCCAAAGTCTTCCCAAGATTTCTTCTTGGATGCTGCAATTATCTGTTGGCTTTGTTTCTTTCTTCAACATAACTTTCTGTGTCTACCTGAGTTCTAGTATGTAGCCATTTTTGATGCGCCATCTTTTTCCTTTTACAGGCTGCCTTGACTTTGTCATTCCACCAAGCTGTTTGCTTCATCCTACCTTTACACACTACTGTTCCAAGACATTCTTCAGCCACTTCTAGTACTGTGTCCCTGTACCTTGTCCATTCCTTTTCCAATGACTGTAATTGACTACCATCAACTAACTGGTACCTTTCTGAGATCACCGTTATGTACTTGTGCCTGATTTCCTTATCCTGAAGTTTCTCCACTCTTATCCTCCTACATATGGACCTGACCTGCTGCACTTTCGGCCTCACAATACCGATTTCACTGCAGATTAAATAGTGATCAGTGTCATCAAAGAATCCCCTGAATACACGTGTATCCCTCACAGCCTTCCTGAATTCCTGATCTGTTATTATATAATCAATGACAGATCTGGTTCCCCTGCCTTCCCAAGTATACTGGTGAATGTTCTTATGTTTAAAAAAGGAGTTTGTGATTACTAAGCCCATACTGGCACAGAAATCCAAGAGTTGTTTCCTGTTCCTGTTAGCCTCCATATCCTCTACAAATTTCCCAATAACCTTTTCATACCCTTCTGTTCGATTTCCAATCCCGGCATTAAAATTACCCATGAGCAGAACACTGTCCTTGTCCTTTACTCCAACAACTACGTCACTGAGTGCGTCATAAAAACTATCCATCTTATCTTGATCTGTCCCTTCACAATGCGAATATACTGACGCAATCCTAATTTTCTTGTTAGACACTGTCAAATCTATCCACATCAGTCGTTCGTTTATGTACCATATTGCAACTACGCTGGATTCCATTTCTTTCCTGATGTAAAGCCCTACACCCCATTGTGCTATTCCTGCTTTGACTCCTGACTGGTAGACCTTGTATTCTCCCACTTCCTCTTCTTTCTCACCCATTACCCGAATGTCACTAACAGCTAAAACGTCCAACCCCATCTTACTTGCAGCCTCTGCCAACTCTACCTTCTTCCCAGAGTAGCCCCCATTGATATTAATAGCTCCCCATCTCGTTACCATTCGTTTGCCGGGTCGTATCTTAGGAGTCCCTGGTTTGTCAATTAGAGGTGGAACTCTGTCACTTCCAAAGGTCCGAGGCATTTTGCTCTGATTGTTGCCAGCATCATATTTAAAGTACCAGGGAAGCAGGTTGCTAGCCTTACTTGCCCCAGGTCCCATTGGGTTTTACCCCTAACGGTTGAGGGACTAACCGGTGGATTTGGTAGTCTTTGCCGTCTGAGCACATAGGTGACCACGACTCAGAATATGTCCGAGATGCCCAGCCTTATTCCAAAGTAACTGGTATCCCGACTGTCGGGACCACTTACTTGGCCACTCATACATTCCCTGTGGTTCATGAACTAGGACATGGCAACAGGAACCCACACCAAGTAACACATCTGAAATAATTTAGAAAAATAATTAAGTGTTCTTCAACAACTATAAATGTAAAGAGATATAGCTCAAGAAAATAAGACGACATGAACGTAAATGATGAGAAAAGTGAAAAATACTAAATGCGTTTATGTAAAAACTGCTGAAAGGAATTTACAGTTTCTGTACCTTTATTACACATCAGTAGCTCTTCATACAATAGATTTGTAATGAAGATCAACATAAATTAAAGAAATTTGGATTATAAATATTTTTGTTTGGTTGGCATAAAATACTTCTCCCCCCAAGTTAGAATGTTTAACTTAATTACACAACAAGGGAAACGTTGCTTATGGTACAAAAAGAAGTCTGCTCTTTTCATGATATCACATAGATTTTCAGGTTACTTGGTGGGGGGGGGGGGGCACTCGAGGCAGACTCCCTCCCACCTTCTTGTGAAAGCTGTGTTGTAGGGAGTGCTGGTAAGTCACGAGCAAGACTGTTATGACCCTGTTATGTTTGTCATTGAGCGCATTATTTTTTTTCTTTGGTTAAAACTTTCTACTGATTGTAATAGCAAAAAATTACGCCAATTAAAATCCATCGTTCAAATAAAATTGTTTTTCCTTTTCCTTCTTTTCGTCCTTGTGATTTTCTTTTTCGATGATTTGCGTCAGGTCACTTCTTTTTTTAAACATATTTTTTCAGTTGGCTCACCGTTATAAATAGAGTGAAAATACAGAGTAACTTCATCAAAGCGCAGAACTAGCGGACACAGGACAATGTACTAACACCAAATAGGAACTGTCTAGGGGATCAACTGCACACTGCAGTCTGCAGTGAAGTCTTGCCATGACATGGTTTGTATGTCGTCTGCTGTGCATTCTGGAAGAGCAGGAGGATGGTGCTACAGCTGTCTAAGGCGCTTGATACTGCATCCATAAACAGTTTATTCTCATCCCTGAACGCCATCCGAATGTACGGCTTGTCTCAGCGAGGAGCTATTTGCAAATAATTAGCCAAAGTGCCCTAAAGTTAACAGATCCTGTGAGAATCATTTTGATCATCCTCCGTAGCTGAATGGTAGCGTTCACGTTTTTCACACGATGGGCCTTGGGTTGATTCGTAGTGACAGTATCAATTTCAACGAAGACGTCCTTCAGTGATAAAGAGGAAGTGAATATGGGCACCAAGCTGTGAGCCATACGAGATTTGTTATTTATTTGTCCACAAAAATTACAGCACAGTTTTCATTAGAAATACGGGTGGACCACATAATTTATACAGAAAATTTACATCTGTGAAAATATGCGATAAGAGAGGCAAAATCGTTCCGGCAAACATGAGTCCGCAAACGAATCGTTAGCGAGATACTTGCGACGGTGTGATTACGAGCAGTCACCGATCTTAGCAAGAAATATTGCCCCAGTCTGTTCACATTATAAACTGACGGAAAAAAGGGAAACATCAAAAAGTAATTAATGCAGAGTAATGAAATTTCGGGAATACTTTTCCCTACGTAACATATTTTGTAAGTAGGCTGTTTAGGTTTTTATGTTGGTAACGCCACGTAGCGGTCTGTATGAAAATCACTGACTGTGCTGTGTGCAGTCTGTGGATGGTTTGCATTGTTGGAATATTCTAGTGTTGGGCAGTTGGCTGTTAACAGCGCGTAGCGCTGCGCAGTTGGAGGTGAGCCGCCAGCAGTGGTGGATGTGGGGAGAGAGATAGCAGAGTTTTGAGAGCGGATGATCTGGACGTGTGTCCATCAGAGACAGTAATTTTGTATGACTGGATGTCATGAACTGATATATATATATATATATATATATATATATATATATATATATATATATATATATATATATATATATATAATGACTTTTGAACACTATTAAGGTGAATACATTGTTTGTTCTCTATCAAAATCTTTCATTTGTTAAGTATTCCTATCAGTAGTTAGTGCCTTCAGTAGTTTGAATCTTTTATTTAGCTGACAGTATTGGCGCTCGCTGTATTGCAGTAATTCGAGTAACGAAGATTTTTGTGAGGTAAGTGATTCATGAAAGGTATAGGTTATTTTTAGTCAGGGCCATTCTTTTGTAGGGATTATTGAAAGTCAGATTGCGCTGCGCTAAAAATATTGTTTGTCAGTCTAGTGTTGATCAGAATAAGTAACGAGAGAAATGTCTGAGTACGTTCAGTTTTGCTCAGCTGTTTGAAATCAAATAATGTAAGACGTTTATCAGCACAGTAATTCACTAATTTTTCTAAAGGGACGTTTCAATTTAAGTGATTAACATTGAAAGAGCACAATTTAATGGAGGTGCGATATAATCCATTTCAAATGTGAAACGCTGGTACATTAATAACCGAGGTAGTCATCACTATGTTGAAAGCAAGCATGCAAACGTGCATGCATCTTGTTACACAGGTGACGGATGTCAGTTTGTGATACGGAGTCCCATGTCTGTAGCACTTGGTCGGTAAAGATAGGGAAAGTTAACGCTGGTTGTGGATGACACCGGAGCTATCGTCCAATGATGTCCCACATGTGCTCGATTGGGAACAGATTTGGTGACTGAGGAGGCCAAGGCAACATGTCGAATTTGTTGGGTCACAAAATCGGTGTGTTAGTGCTTTGTGAGCGCCTGATATGCTGTTAACGAATGACAGCGCAAAAGACCAAATCATCAGACCCACATATAAATTTGTAGCCAGGATACGTGGGATAACCAGGAGAGAGCTTTTGCTACCGAACGGAATCACCCCGCAGATCATAACTCCAGCTGTAGGCCCAGTGGGTTTAGCATGCAGACAAGTTTGTTGCTGGCTCTGAACTCGCAGCTTTCACTGGCACCGAGTTAGAGGTATCCTACATCAGGAAACACAACAGACCTCCCCACTGCCCTCCAATGAGCTCTCGTTTGACACCAATGGAGTCCCAAATGGAGGTGATTTTGGGTCAGTGGAATGCACACTATGGAGCGTCTGGTTCGGACCTGTTGTTGAAATAATACGTTTGTAACAGTTTGTTGCGTCACTCTGGTGCCAACTGCTGCTCATATTGGCGCTGCACACGCATTACGAAGCGTCAGAGCCGTACGCTGAACACGATGATCTTCCTCTCGCCAGTGCAAGTGACCGTCCGGAGCCAAATCTTCTTGCGACCGTACATTCCCATGACCACTACTGCCAACATTCATGAACAGAGGCTATGTTCCTGCCAAATCTTTTTGCAGTATCGCAGAAGAAACATTAAACATCTCATAGCCTTATTAAACGATCTCATCCAAATTCGGTGAGATGTTGATAACGGCGTCTCTGCCGCGTTAGAAACATTTTTGACTAACATCAACTCATCACGTCCAGTCTCAAAGATAACTAAGTCTAGCGATCGGTACAGCGTGTATTTGAAGCAAACCTGATTTACATCCTCATAGTGGCGCTACTTCCGCCACTCTTATGCGACTGTCGTGAAATTTGAATCGATAGCATCTCTCAAATGTTGAAACGGGTCCATCAACTTCATTTTATGTCGGACATCGTTCTTGGTGTTCCGATCTTTTTTTCCGTCAGCATATATTTCAAACCGCGTGTGGCCTACCGGCGAGCATGAGACCGGAACCTGCCCACGACTGGTTTCAGTCCGGCTGGCGAAAGAAATTCGTGGACAGGAGAACGATCTCGCATTGTCCTCAGCTCGGGACACAATTTTGGATTGACTCTCGGCTCGCCTCGAGTTTCCAGCTCACGATGCAGACCAGTGAATGTTTAGATTACTCCGCGCATACGCCATTCCATTTTGCCTCCACTGTAGTTGAACAACAAAGGGAAACACAATTCCGGACTGAGCGAGAAGTTGTGGCCCATATCCGCCTGTCCATGCGGAAAGTGAGTGAAACAGCTCACTGCCTTGAAAGGGCGTTGGAGATAACCATTTTCGCTTCTGCATCAGTGCTGACAACACACACACACACACACACACACACACACATTATTTACTGCCTATGTCTGTGCTACAAGCTGATAGATCGCGAACATTGATAGTTGGCAACAGTGGTACAAAAATTATCGACTACTCGCCAAATATGCCGTCTTGACAACGGCATCGGGGGCCATAACTTGGTGAACAAACTAGTTAACGTATTTATTTCTCCTTTATGATATTTTAAGATACCTAGCATCCCGTATTCCGATGTTTATCTTTATTTGCTTGTTGTGAACTTCCTCCCTTTACTCATGGCGTTGAAACTGCGACGAAATGCTTAGGAGAACTATTATAGAAACAGTAATGGTTTTTGAGTAAACATCCTGTGGTGCTCACAAATTTTTAGTTTCAGATAATTTTGAGAGTGTGAATTAATAGCATCTGCTGTATAAGAGTTATGAACTAATTTATGCACTCACAGCCGCCGTCAATAGCAATAACAATAATAATAATAATAATAATAGTGATCTTAATAACAATAATAATAATAATAACATGCGTTACTTGTCCGGCGAAAGGAAGTATGAAATTACAATTAAAATCCAGACCTTTAGCTGCACAGGCGTTGATAAATATCAATGGGGACAGCTGAAAATATGTGCCCCGACCGAGACTTGAATCCGGGATCCCCTGCGTAGATGGCAGACGCTCTATCTGTCTGAGCCACCGAGGAGATAGAGGACTGTGCGACTGCAGGGACTTATCTCTGGCACGCTCCCCGTGAGACCCACATTCCCAACTTACTGTCCACACACTACATTTGTAGTGCCCCTGTCCACTATACTCATTATTCGCGGCAGTCAGTCTACCGATTCCCGCAAGACTTCGGGCAATGTGAGTGCATCCGCACTGAAGAAGATCACTGGCCGGTAAGCCTTATCTATATGAAGATGGTATCTGTTCTTTTGGATATGTTTATTTTTTCGGACAAATATGCAAGAGAACACCTGTATTTTAGTCCAGGAATTCGAAATGAAAATCATTCTTACGTTACACCCAGACTACAACTTACTGTTATTGTACACTTCTTTGATAAATGTTCCTTTGTAGTGACACCTATTTGATTTCGTCGCTTTCTATATCAACGGATCTGGTCTAAGAACACCTAGTTACTCTGCGGCTAATTTTCCTGGTAATTAATTTACTTTTCTATTAGCACTTAGACTGAATAGAGTCCATGTTGACACTGCACACGAAAGTCGATTCCCACACAGTAGACAACCAATTCCAAACCCAAAATGCGGTTTGTGGAAGTGATGAAATTCAAGTCGTAATGTCTACTAACGTGGTCACTTGATTAGAACACAAATGAGGCGTTGAGAACGTAAAGGCCTGAAACACATTGTCTTCGATCCCACATTTAAGCGAATATCGAAGAAACTGGGGCAGCTTGCCGTGAATGATCATACTCGCATGTAAAATGTGGGCCTACAGCATAGATAAACTGACTCACACCAAGTTCAACAAAGGTAGGAAGGATGTAAAATGATACAATCTCATGGTTCTCAGCAGCTGATGTGGATTGCTATATGATAAAATCCAAAACTTAGTACTCAGCAGCTCACTCAGAAAACCGTAAAATAGGTTTTGCTATCAGTACAATTATAACATATACTGACGTCTAATCTAATTTTACTACATAATGAGTGATTTGGCATTTCTGAGGGATGTACTACCGCCTAGTGGGATTTATGCCAAGTGAATGGGGATAAACTCTGCTGCAGTTTGGTACCTCCTCGTGGCACTGACATACACTTGTCGTTGAGTGGAAGAGGCTAAGTGTGCACGCGGTGAATGGTGCGCGTTGTTCATCAAATTCGTATGTATTTAATCTGTAATTCAATTACTTCATACTAGATGCTCGACTGAAAGTGTGCTCGCGGCCCTGAGGCCATGTTTACGACATTTTAAGCTGGGGTTAACTTAAAAAGAATATGCTCTGTAAATGCGTGTTTAGAGCCATAATTGTAGGCCAGACATGTTCGGAAACGGGTGTCAATTATGTCGGTGCATTACGCAACAAGCATTATCGTCAGGGACGACATAGTGCTGACTACCGTCGCGGAACGTGACGACGCAATCCGGCTGCTTAGCTGTGTGACCAGGGACACGGTCACCAAACGTTGTCAGAGCCTATTGTGACCGAAAACATTTCGAGTAATCACTTTCTAACTGGGCCCAAATCTTACGCAAGACTTATCTGATGTGGAATGTTGGGGAATTTGGTACATGCATGAATGGGGCACAGTGGAATTATTGTTGCTGATATAAGTGAACATCTAGCAGTCTAGTGCGTTCCAAGACCCAAAAGACGTGCACAGCCCGTACCTTGGCTCTGATATACACGAGACAACCCCCTAGGCTTCTTCTCTTTAGAGTTTGTCTCAAAATTTAAGTGTGCGGACCTCCAGTTGACTCAGATTGACACATCTGATAAACTCGATCAGTAAAGTGTACAGACAGGTAAAGATTTATGACACGATTTTGAGGTGTTCGAAAGAATTCGAAGCTCAGTGCAAATACGATTGTAGCTTTGTCACAAAATGGGAGTACGACAGGTGGAATACATTTTCAACAGTTGTGAGTTATGACGAAACGAGAAACTAAAAAATAAAACTGCAACCGGAATATGACCGTTAATACATAAAAATTTTTGTTCGAAGGATCTTTCAGATAAAAGAAATCGGAAAAAAGAAATAAGAACCTACGTAATGACGGAAACATTAGATTAATACACCCAATGTCGAATAAATATGTTATTCTGCTAATAACATATGATATAAACTTTCACGGCCGATATTGTCTTCACTTAAAACTTCCGGGCTGAAAGGCCGTGGTCGATTTATAGAACTCTCCCCCGACGTTTCGTTTCCGACTGTGGGAGACATCCTCCGAGGTAAAGTAGCGAAATGCAAAGAGAACTCGAGGAAACGCTGATTACATAGGTAGTGCAGAGAGCGCCACAATCAATCACGTGGTGTCGGCTATGAGACTGTCTCTGGTAATGCCAACATTCTCGATTGAAAGTAATGGATCATGACGCTTTCGGTGCAACTCTGATATCCAAATTTTATCCAGTTTAACACCTCCCTCTCTCCTGTTAAAATTATGGCGGTATTTATCAATCTCAATAACGTCTCTATATACACGTGTATAATAATACAATGTTTCAGATATGACGCTCGTCTCGCTGAATTTTATCTCAAGATTACGTTCCTGATAAACATGTTCTGCTACTGCCGATTTATCCGTGTGACCAGGTAGCATGTTGCTCTTATGTTTGAAACTACCTCTTAAACTTTTTTTAACACTGACCTACAAAATTTTCCCTGACAAAGACAACTCGAAACTTAACCGATTCATCGATTACCTACAATAACAACCCAACGCAATGTGACTGCCATACATTGACAATATTTGCAATAATTAACACAAAAAAATAGTCCTGAACTGCAAGAAATCCGAACAATAATATAAATCCCAAAAATATAAAGTTAAAGAAGTATGAAACTATCTCCAACTCTAGTAATTGCCTAAACTCATTTCAGTCACGAATCCTGATAGTGCAAACCCCATTCTTTCTTATAAGTCACTTACCTCACAAAAAATCTTCATAACTCAAACTACGGTCATTACAAGAAGTAGTAACAATGGCCTGCCAAATGAAAAGACTATAACTGCTACAGACTCTAACTAATACAGACTCTAACTACTAGGAGGCATATGGTTAGCAAAAGACCGATTTTATTGAAGAGCAAACAATGTATTTAGAAAATTTAACCTTATTCATATGACACCCCATGGCAAAGCACAAGCAGAAAACAATATTACAGTGAAGACAGCAATGCAGACAAGGGAAATACGTGTGTAAGATTACAATACTATAGGTGCTTCTGTGATCATCAAAACTATGCAAAGCGTCAGCACAAGAAACAAGATCTGCACTATCTCCCTTGTGAAATGCGATGGTCCTGTGCCACATCTTAACACTAAAGTGGTGCACCACAACAACTTATTCTATAAAAAAAAATACAAAGGTCTTGAAAAGAAAATTATGTATGCAGTTTCTGTTACTAGTCCTTTCTCCTTCTTATTGTTCTTTCCTTTCCAAGTGCTCTTTTTTTTAAGAATGCGGATCATAAAATTATTATTTAATGGATCTGTTGAGAGAAAATTTTCTCATTAGCATATGTATTTAAGTTTATTTTATGAAACCAATGCTGCAGCGCACCTAGAAACCAGATATCAAATAAAATAAGCAAATATGTACAAAGCAAAGCATAGAAACATCGTTCAATAGCCATGTGGCAATTCATAAATCAATAGAAATTCTCTATACTCTCGTAGAGTGACACTTGTCATTATCACGTGTGTAAACGTAAGAATATGACTCATCAATTCACAACCATTTCAATGAGCAGCACAAAGTTCAAAATCCAGACTGTGATCATATGTTTACAAGAAGTAATGTATGTCGTGTTTGTGATGTGTTTTGCAAAGAAATATTAATAATGAGGTCAATGGCCTCTTATTTTTACAGCTATGCGAGTGCTTGAGGGAGTGTGCTCCAAAGCACATGAAGCGGCACCAGCAAACATGAAAGGCAACACAGCAATGAGTATATCTCCAGGCAGCTATCTGGCACCCCTGCACAGCAGAGCATTACGTCAAGGTCACATGTACTCTTTACCAAAATATTTACAACGGAAGTTTCAGTTACAACGACAGTTTAATACAAATAAATAAATCACAAGTCGAAAAATTTCAAGAGAAATGTGCAGAAACGAAATCTAATTAATAACAGTGTCCAAAAATTTCCGTCGGCATTCTGGTACTCACATTCACGTATAGACTCACTTTTCATATTGATTATAACCATATCTCAACCTCATAATACATCAATCAAATATCAGAATTATCACAGCTTCCTTCAGTAATCTCAAAACCTCTAAAAAATAATGCTCTCTGCTCGTTTTAGTAGTGTCATCTACCTAAAAATACTTCAAAAATCATGATCCTATACAATATACATCATTCAAAGCTCTCGCAGCATCACAATGGTTCCGAAAATATATGTGGACAGTTCAAATGTTCAAATGTGTGTGAATTCCTAAGGGATCAAACTGCTGCGATCATCGGTCCCTAGTCTTACACACTACTTAAACTAACTTATGCTAAGAACAACAAATACATCCATGCCCGAGGGAGGACTCGAACCTCCGGCAGGAGGGGCCGCGCAATCCGTGACATGGCACCTCAGACCGCACGGCCACTCCGCGCGGCATGCACATTTCACAAAATACAGGCAAATTAAAATTCCATAAATGCAAAGTAATCCAACTTTATAATTACGTATACATGAGGCAGTGAAGTAGTAAAAATGTAATTCTCTGTCTCTTAAATGATCAGATAGCTTTTAATTCTGTGCTAGAGAAACATGGTACCAATGTGTAAAACTGTGTAAGCATATATCATATTAGCTAGGACTCCTTGCGTTTGCCACACGCATGGTACACGAAGTAGGCATTTCTCTTTGAGGGATAATGTGATTATACCTCAGATCTTACAGATTAAAACTGTGGAATGAAATGTATCACAGAAAACCTTCTCTGTATCATTGTAGTTCAAAAACTTTCTAATAAGGTTTCAATTAGAAAAAGTAATGACTCAAATGCGTGTCATGTAAGGCTAAACTGTACTCCTTGCTGGAAGAAATTTCTGCATTTGCTTAGCGGTACAAATGTTCAAGTGGCGTAGTTAT
Source organism: Schistocerca piceifrons (assembly GCF_021461385.2). Classification (NCBI taxonomy): domain Eukaryota; kingdom Metazoa; phylum Arthropoda; class Insecta; order Orthoptera; family Acrididae; genus Schistocerca; species Schistocerca piceifrons. Next base: position 205,586,703 of record NC_060144.1, read on the forward strand.
CGTCATTCATATGCAAAGTTCTTCAAATATCAATGTACTTACCTTTTCATATACAAAAGTAAAGCGCACTGCGTATAAATGTCGTAGTTATTACGTTCATTGCCGTGACCTTGAAAGTACTGTACTGTAATGTATTGTTGTGTTACGAAAGTAACTGTCTCATTGTAGCCATGCCACAAAAGTCAGTACCAAAACGCGTATTACTTTCCAGAAGAACGTGGAAAAACTGTGCAGACATAAAACAGATACAGCGTAAAATCAATCATGATAATTGTGTCACTCATTACCAACTTCGTAATACAATCGTACAGCAGAAAGTACTTCAAATACAAAATGTTTTTTCAAGTAAACCAAAATATTGCAGTAAAACCTCATTAGCAGTATACGTTCCAAGAAAGTGAGGAATATAGCCGTGATGTAATCGTGCAGATGACAAGCGAAAATGTACTCACAATAAGACTGTTTTCTGTTCCCTATAAAACGGTATTCGTAAAATTACTATCTCAATATGTTCCATAGGTTCTTGACTGGATAGTTAATTTCAAAACATTGCTGCATTTTAACAGTTTCTAAATAGGACAAAGTGTAATAGTAAGATGAAGTGAAAAACTTTATGGCAAAGACTGAGTCAGAAAGCAAATTATTTCTCAGTAAACGGTTTTACATGAGAAATGTCGTGTAATCCATTACTTTTCTCAGTACGCACAGTTTCAACTTCAACGCTATTATCATGTGGTGTACGTCAGATCCTGTAAGGTCCATTGTAAATGAGAAAGAATTTGTGACTCAAATGTTTCTTCTTATGCGACAATGGATGGGCTTTAATAAAAATTCTTGACCAATGCGTAGTTTCTTTGATTTGTCTTATCGTGTACTTTTCTCCTTTTCTTCTGCAGCTGAATTTACATTTTAATAGCCAAATAAATTACGTCTTCATGTGGAAATTACATGTACTTGGAAAAGGTACAAGCTCTCTTCTTCAGTACATGAGTAGATGGCAAAGCAGTGGAGTTATGAGTCATTTTATTCAGTACATTTTGAATTAAGTGTAAGTATCTGTCCCAATACTGATGCTTCCTATAACAATAAAGTCTGCAGAGCTTATTGATTTCTTTCGCAATGCGTTCAGACGGGTTACAATGTGGAGAGTACAATGAAATAAAAACAGGTTTGATTCTATGGTTCTGAAGCATGCGTGACCAAATAGCAGATCTGAATTGTGATCCGTTATCTGAAATGACCTTGTCAACGTGTCCAACTTCAAGTAAGAAACTTTTAACAAAGGCGTTGGATATAGAACGTCCAGTGGCCTTACGTAGCGGTGTGAAAGGAACAAATTTTGAAGTAAATTCAACAGCAACGAAAACATGCGAAAATCAATTCAATTTTTTAACAAGGGGTCCCAGAATATCAACTGCAGGTAATTCTTTTAATCTAGTAGGAATAACAGGAAACAATGAAGCACGATGTGAGATGGTAGACGGTTTAACTTTCTTACAAAGTTTGCAAATAGACAGAACTCTCATAATTCACTTTTTCATGTTGTTAAGATAACAGGTCCTCTGAAGTACCTTTCCGTGGACAATAATATGCGTAGCTGAAATGAATGTACCAGATGAGCTCATTAACAAAATCATCAGGAATACCAAGTACCCATAGCATGTAATCAAAAGTGCAATGTTTGAAGAGTATGTTATATCTACCCCCGTAATAATGACGAATCTGCGTGTGGGTTTTTTCGTGATTTACTTTTAATATCTTTCCAAATCGGATCCTTGTCTTGAGCAATGTCCTTTAAGGATGCAGTGACGTAGTTTTCAAAAGCTACTTTTCGAATGTAAAGAATAGTGAAAGTTTTATCAAGCTGCTTTGCTTTTCTCGAGGTCGGCCGGCGCACGTGGAAGTGAGTCTGCAACAATGATTTTCGTGCCAGGAATGTAGACTATTGCGAAGAGGAATTATTGCAATAATAATGCCCAACGTTTCAACCTGCCATGATGTGATTTTGAAGTTGTAAGAAATTGCAGTGCTCGATGATGACTATAAACTTTTACATGTTTGACAGATAGAAAGGAACGAAATTTGTTAAATGCCCAAACGATAGGTAAAACTTCCAATTCACTAATAGAATAATATTTCTCAAATTATGTTAGCACACAGTTGGCATAAGAGATGGATTTCTGAACACTTATGTCGTTTTCTATAGCTTCTTGAAATAAACTGGCACCAAGACCAACCTTAGAAGAGTCCTTGCTACGACGGAAATATTGTGACAGATCTTGGTGAGCTACGATTGGTGCGTTAAGTAGAGCTTCTTTCATAGAATCAAATTCCAACTGGGTCTTTTCGTCGCAGTTCCCAATTGTGTTTTTGCCAGTGAGAGAACAAAACTCAGGAGTTGCTAGAATGTGCATATTCAGGAAACGACGGTAAAAATTCACGAGACCCAGACAACTGCGAACTTGTCTTTATGTGGATGGAACAGGAATAACCCTGATTGCTTCCAACTTTTCAGTGTCCGGCTGAATGCCCTCAGAAGAAATAATGTGACCCAAAAATTTCACCTTTATCCTACCGAATTCAGATTTTTCCAAGTTAACCTTAATTCCATATTCAGCAAAAATGCATAACAAACTGTTGAGGATATGATTATGTTGTTCCAAAGGGTCCCCTGTTATTCAAATATTGTCCAAGTACAAGATAATGTGCCGTTTGAAAAACTCAGGTAATATGGAATTTAGACCTCGAATGAATGCTGCAGAAGAAATGTTTAAATCAAAAGCAAGATTCCGAAATTCATAACAAACGCAGAAATCAAAGAAAAGCTGTATATTTTCTACATTCTGGATGAAGTTCAATTTGCAAAAAGCTGAATCTGACACCAATAGAAGACAACAACTTTACGCCATTGAAATTTTGAAGTTCTTCCAATGTTTGCGGTCTGTCTGGAATTTAAGACAAGCTTGATCGTTTCGTTTGTCTTATCAACAACATGTAATGGGTTATTGTATGAGCTTACAGCTGGTTCAATAATGCTCTCGTTAAGCATACACTATGTGATCTAATGTATCCGGACACCTGGCTGATATTACTAAGTTCATGGCGCCATCTATCGGTAATGCTGGAATTCAGTATGGTGTTGGCCCACCCTTACCTTGGTGACAGCTTCCACGCTCCCAGGCATACGTTCAATCAGGTACTGGAAAGTTTCTTGGGGAATGGGAGGCCATTCTCTACGGAGTGCTGCACTGAGAAGAGGTATCGATGTCGGTCGGTGAGGCCTGGCACCAAGTCGGCGTACCAAAACATCCCAAAGATGTTCTTTAGGTTTCAGGTTAGGACTCTGTGCAGGTTAGTCCATTACAGGGATGTTATTGTCGTGCATCCACTCCGTCACAGGCCATGGATTAGGAACAAGTGATCGATCGCGTTTAAAGATGCAATCGCCAACCCCGAATTGCTCTTCAACAGTGGGGAGCAAGAAGGTGCTTAAAACATCAATGTAGGCCTGTGCTGCGATAGTGCCATGCAAAGCAACAAAGGGTGCGAGCCCCCACCATGAAAAACACGACCACACCATAACACCACCGCCTACGAATTTTACTGTTGGCCCTGCACACGCTGACAGATGACGTTCACTGGGCATTCACCATACCCACACCCTGCCATTGGACCGCCACATTGTGTACCGCGATTCGTAACATCACACAACATGTTCCCACTGTTCAGTCGCCCAATACTTATGCTCCTAACACCAAGCGAGGCTTTCTTTGGCATTTAGCGATGTGTGTGGCTTATGAGTAGCTGCTTGAACATGAAATCCAAGTTTTCTCACCTCCCACCTAAATGTCATAGTACTTACAGTGAATCATCATGCAGTTTGAAATTCCTGTATGATGGTCTCGATAGATATATGCATATTACATAGTACGACCGTCTTCAACTGTCAGCCGTCTCAGTCAGTCGACAGACGGGGTCGGCCTGTACGCTTTTGTGGTGTACGTGTCCCTTCACGTTTCCACTTCACTGTCACATCGGAAACAGTGGACCTAGGGATGTTTAGGAGTGTGGAAATCTCACGTACAAACCTATTACACAAGTGACACGCAATCACCTGACCATGTTCGAGGTCCATAAGTTCTGCCGAGCGCTCCATTCTGCTCTCTCATGATGGATAATGACTGCTGAGGTTGCTGATATGAAGTACCTGGCAGCAGGTGGCAGCATAATGCACGTAATATGACAAACGTATGTTTTTTTTTTGGGAGGGGGGGCGGATACTTTGATCACATAGCGTAGATTGAATTTCCGTCCTAACACGGTCCCTATAATGTGCCACTATTATGCATAGTCTGACGCCAAATTTTGTATGCTGACGAACACGAAATTTGTACTGAATTCCTTAACGGTTCCTTTTTGTGAATATAAACTGTGGAATGTCACTGTAAGATGTCAAACAGGCCCTGCTTATCAGTGTCATTACAGTTCTCAATTGTCTGAATTTTTTCCTGAATTAAAACGTTAGTGAAACCCCCTGCTTAACTCGCAGGACAGGACAGATAGTATAAATTGTGGAAAGGGGCCAATATAAGGAGCTATCAGTTACACTCGAACATACAACATTATTATTTGATCAAATATTACAAGAGCACAGCCTTAATCTTTGGGACTTAATTACCGGCTGAAAGCCACTTTAATTTAAAATGGCTGAAGGCCAATAACTTAATATGCAAGCATAATCTGAAATTTAACAGGCAAGCCTTATCTTAAAACAGTTCTTTAGTTAGACTGAAGTAAAAGTCAAATTCAAATCGGCCGAAGGCCTAACACTTAAAACTCGATAACATTTTTTTTTAAATACCAAAGGTCTTATGTGAAACACTACTTTAAACTAGGAAAAACAACCCTAATTTTAAAAAAAATCGGCTAGAAGCCATACAAGTACAAAGAACAAGAACAAACTTGAAAAAAAGGGCAGTACACACGAGGGCGCTCAGATGGTCGGCCTGTAATTCAAACTCTAACACTCGCTTAGGTGAGGCAGGCAGTCGGGCCAACTATTCACGACCCGACGACAATCCAACCGAACGACAGTCAATGGACCAAGCGATAGGATAACTTCTCCTTCGCGCCTGGTATCGATGAGCCACGGGGCTCGTAGCAATGGGAACAGCCCCTCACTCTCCGACTGCGCGTGGACGCCGCCAGTTCCTGCCCAGACAAGCGCTACGGAGACTTCCTCGTTGCTCCATGCCAATCGCCTCGTTTTCTTATTCCATTCACTGGTGTCACTAACTTCCTGCCTTACTTGCCCGTGAGTGGCCGCAGCAGCGCTTATCGGTATGTGCACTGTCGTACCATCTCTGGAGTGAACGATAGCATTTCTGAGTCGACGTGTGTCTAGGTCGGTTCAAGACGGACCAGCAGTGCAGTCGGGATGCAGCAGCAGTCAAGTCTGGGACAGAGCGCCAGTGAGGTGCGGACAGCCAGTGCTGCCCGACCGCTGGCGACACACATGCACTGTATGACAGAGGGAGATTGGAGCGGGACGACTGTTGGTTGGTCGTTCGGTTGGTCGTATCATCGGCCGACGTATATTTGATCCTTCACCGTTTCCTGGGCTGGGCGGTTGGTCGGTTGACGTGGAGCAGCGAGGAAATCTCCGAGGCACGTAGTTTGGCTGTGTCTGCTGGCGGCGTCCACGCACGGTCGGAGTGTGTGGTGCTGTTGCCTTTACTACGAGGTCTTTGGCTCACCGATCCTGGACACGAAAGTTGAGTTTTGACTTAATCTACCGGCAAGTCATGACTGTTCAAATTGTGTCGTTTGGATTTCGTTGTCGGCTGTTGGGACATTCCCACGAGCAACAACGTGTGTTTTCAAGTTGGCATTTTTAGCCACCCACCAGTGGAATTTAATTGTACTTCGTTATTTTTAATTGAAGTCCATCAGGGTAATTTTCTGCCTTGTGGCCCTTGACGTTCTAGTTACCTGACCTGGACGTTGACGTAAATTCAGGCAATGTATTTTCCTCATCGTGTTGTCGCTGTCCAGCGCAGTGTGAAGTTTGACAGCTCCATCTATTATAGGTTGTAGGCGCCAATACCGTGTACGTTGTTCCATTGAACTCCCTGTTGTTTGTTGGTCGGGTGGAGCGGAAATTATCTTGTCGGTGGGTCTGTTGACTGTCTGTCGGTTGGGTTGTTGTCGGATCGAGAATGCCTGGGCCGACTGCCTGTCTCACCTAAGCGAGCATTAGTGTTTGAATTCCAGGCCGACCCTCGGAAACTTTTGAGCGCCGTAGGGTGTACTGCATTTTCTTATTTGTTCTTGTTGTTTGTATTTGCATGGCTTCTAGCCGATTCTTAAATTAAAGTTGTTTTGCTCTTAAGGTGTCAGATCGTTTGGGCGCTCAGCCTAATTGAAAGAAATGATTTAAGTTAAGGCCTTCTGTCTTTAACATTTCTGATTTCGGTTTGTGTCTTAAGTTATTGGCTTTTAGCTGATTTTAAATTAAAGTGATCTTGCCCTTAAAGACATGACGCTGTATGTCGCATTCAGCTGGTAATCAGGTTCCAAATATTAATGCTGGTTTTTTTTTAATTTTTTGGTTCTTGTAATGTTTGGTCAAATAAATAAAGTTGTATGTTCGAGTGTGAGTGACAGCCTCTTATTATGGCCCCTTTCCACAATTTAAACTACCTGTCGCATCCTGCGGGTTTAGCAGGGATTATCAGATAGCTTGTTGGCGTACATCTAAATTTTTTTTTTCCAAAAATTGCAGCTTGTAATTTAATTTTACATAAAGGAAATGTGGGGCAGTTATACGATTTGTTGCATTTACTGCAACTGTTACATTAATTACCGAAATAGGACTGCTGGAATCAATTACAGCTGTAAATTTTATGTCACTTGCTGTGATGTGAATTACAGGATATGTAGAATTATTCTGTTTCATGTCAGGTTCCTGGAGTAAAATGTCCCTTATGTCTTCCATTTTCACATAACTGGTAGTCATGGTAGCTAGGTCATCAGCCTCATAAGTACATTTTGTAGCTGCCTGTGGTTCGAGTGATTGTCTATTATCTCTTTGTTGTCACACGTAGTTACTGGGATTTGGAGGTCTAATTTCTATAATGTCAACTTGTCGAGAGGACCCTGCCCTATTTGAATCACACCAGTTCTGATTGAATTCAGGTCTGTTGTCATGACTATAGCGTCTGTGGTCTTGTTGGTAATTTCTATAATTTTTTTCTTGTCGATTATGTGGTGGAGAATTTCTCCCGGAATCGTAAATACGTGTGGACTTTTGCATCTGAAGTCATTTTGTCTCCTTTGATGATAATTATTCTGGTTTCTATATTGTCTACTTCGAGGGTTGTTTCATGCCATAGTCATTACCACGGAAATGAGAACTGTCTCTGTAATTATTGTTATTCTGCCAGTGGTCGTCATACGGGTGGTTTCTGTTTTGGTCACGATTGGCGTTATAGCGGTAGATTTGTCGTGTACGGTTATTGTTTCTGTCATGACGAAACTGTGATGGATGCGACCTGTAATTGTTGTTTTCCTGTTTTCGCATCATGCAGTTGTCCGTGTCGATTTCCCGTTCTTGCAAAAGTCCCTGAAAAGCTTCGATATCATCTTTACAACGTCCAGCCAAAATAATATGTCTTAAGTGTTCAGGCAGCTTCATCAACCAAATGCGAATAAGTTACGAGGGGCTGCATGGGCGTGTCAAATACTAATTCTCGTGTAACATGTCTTCAAAATGTTTTACCGGTCTGGAAAATTCAGACTATTCGAAATAATTCATCGTTATAATACTGTGTTTTACTCGATCATGTGTAGTCGAGGCGAATATGCAGAAAGGAAAGCATGATAATCTTCTCCACTGTGACAGTCGCGAATAGCCGATCGTATTGTTACAGCTGGTAAGACCAGTCAGAGCATTTTGAAAGACCAGTTAGGAGGAAAAAAAAGAGCAAATTGGTAAAGCCAATCTTGTGTATATATATCATTACTAGAATTCTTGAAGGTTTTAAATTTACGCCTTGTGATGAACAGTTTATAGTCATCGCTTCGGTGAGTCCCAAATAAGTCACTGTTACGTCGTGGTAGCGGTTTCATCTCAAGGCTCGGTGCACGCTGCGTTCTCCTTTCAAGATCTCCGAAGTACCAGGTGTTATTACCTTGTGACTTTTCCGTATTTCTAAATCCCTACTCCCATGTCAGAGCACAAGTATCCCCTGAAATATGTATCACCTACGCCAATTGATCTTGTTCTTCCCATATTTTTCTTTTGTGTTGCTATTACTTTGTTTCTGCCTGTGTTTAAATTACCTAATTCCCTCGTACTCCTCTATGTCAGTAAACGCTATGGGACTTACACCATTCAAATCATCATCTCCCTTCGTACATAAATTAATTAACTGACGTGATTTTCGTGTATAATGGTCTGTAGTTCTTTTATTGCTGCTTCATGGTTCTGTAATCTGTCTTCATTTCGCGAAAAAATGCTCACAAATTTGTGTTCTTAGGTCTTCATAAATGTTTTGATATTTCGATTCGGTTTTGTGTATCTCAGCGGTTAAATCTTTACGTGTCTGTTCAAGTGTTTGTTTAATTCCGTCAGTTGTGTCTAACTTTTGAAGCTTTTAGTCTGTTTGATCAAAATTTTGAATTAATTGCAATAACATTTAATTCGTGACTGAAACATGTTCCTTCGTGTTTTTCGTCAGCGCGTTTGCACCGGCAGTACTTGTATTTTGAAAAGCAGAGAGTGTGTCTTGACATAACTGAGAAAAGTATACTGATGCAAAACCTAAATCTACGGTATTTGCAAGATTTTGTTCTGTTATTTCGCTTTCCTCAGGCGAACTGTCACCGACCGATCGATTGTCAATAGTTCCCTGTTCACTAATTGTTTCAATTTCTACCCCATTACTTACTGTCTGGTCGATGTCCCTATGTACTATTACCAAATTATTATCTTGCATATTTGTCAGTTCGTTACAAGGTGATGCTAACAAGCTACACTCGTCGTAGCTGTCGTTCCACAATTTGCTTAGCAGTCTGGTGTTATGCTTTTCACTCGCAATGAATGTCATACTATTTGACACAACACACAAAATCAGTTTGAAAAGCAAAAATAAGAAAAAACGATAAGATAGCACTGAAAATAATAAATATCTAATTAGTACCAAAAGTGACTGCGAGACACTTAGTACAAGCCTACATGCATGCCACAACTATTTTGCTCATGACAATACTGTACAAAAAGAAGAACCTACAACTGCAAATGAAATTTCATACGTACAGTTTGCTATAGCAGTAAACAATAACTAGTTTCTAATCATGCACTAATTATTCAAACTACTAGGAAACCAGATTACAGTCATGTATCCTCGGCTAAGGGTCGACAGCTGAAACTAGCTCCTTTATTTTTTTAAACACTGACCTACAGAATTTTTCTCTGCCAAAGACAACTCAAACTGACCTATTTATTTATTACCCACAATATATAAGCCCAGTGCAATCAGACTGCTATACTTTCACAACATGGCTCACTAATTAACACAAAGGATGACCCTGATTTGCAAGAAATCCTAAAAATAATACAAACCTTAAAATTAAATAAATATGAAACTACCTCCAACGCTGATAATTGCCTAAACTCCTTTCAGTCACGAATTCTGATAGTTCAAACCCCATTCTATTTTATAAGTCACTTACCTTGCAGAAAATCTTCATTACACAAACTATTGCAATTACAAGTAGCAACAACGGCCAGCTAACTACGAGAAGGTGTATGGTTAGCAAATATAAAGATTTTGTTGAAGAGTTAAAAATGTAATTAGAAAATTTTATCTTATTCGTGTGACATCCATTTCCAAACATTATATAGTTGAAAGTTCCTGGAAAATTAAAACTGTGTGCCAGACCGAGACTCGAACTCGAGACCTTCGCTTTTCGCGGGAGAGTTCGAGTCTCGGTCCGGCACACAGTTTTAATCTGCCAGGAAATTTCATATCAGCGCACACTCCGCTGCAGAGTAAAAATCTCATTGTGAAACTATATAGTTGTCAATAATTGCCGGCCGGGGAGGCCGAGAGGTTCTAGGCGCTGCAGTCTGGAACCGCCCTACCGCTACGGTCGCAGGTTCGAATCCTGCCTCGGGCATGGATGTGTATGTTGTCCTTAGGTTAGTTGGGTTTAAGTAGTTCTAAGTTCTAGGTAACTGATGACCTCAGAAGTTAAGTCCCATACTGCTCAGAGCCATTTTTTTTGTCAGTAATTCCAACGTTTGCTAAGGTTGTGCATCGTATTAATTCTCCTGCCGCCAATCGCATCAAGCAACGTGCTGGTTTAGCTCTTGTTTGTGAAAGGATCCACCATACTCGCCGTCAATTAGATTTTGTTTCTAAGGAATTATTTCAGCTTCATTTAATGATGGCGTCTAATATTTCTGAATTTTCTTGGGATTGGGTGGACGGTGCGTCTTGGTCGCAGTCTGACTGGGAATTTCAATCTGTAACTGCTCGTCATTCAGCGAAGTTTGAACGTTTCCTTGGCTCAGTGTCTAATTCTAATTCTCGACGTTCTGTGATCAATCTCACGGAGAAAACGTTTGACGACGCAGCTTTGTCTGTGCTGGGGAAAGGTTTGAACTTCGCACCGACGCCTAAGAGTTTGCCAGTCGTTGATTTTATTAGTTCTCTATCGAACAGGCTGTTTATAAACTACCTTCCTAGGCTGCGGAAGAGGTTAGAAGGGAAGCTTGTCGTGTGTTGACTGGGCATGTCCACCCAAGTGTAACGTTACAGCAGCTGAGGCGGCTGCTTTACGTTCACTTAGAATGGACCCTGATATTGTTATTTTACCTGCGGACAAGGGAAACGCCACCGTGTTGTTGAACAAGCACGATTACGTTCAAAAGATGCAGTGTCTACTTTCTGATTCGGCGTATCGCAAAATCGGTGCTGACCCTACTAAGAGTGTTGTGAGAAAGACAAATAACCTCCTGAAGAAAAGTTCTTTGTCACAGGAGACTATCAAGGGTCTTAATTCTTACTGTGCTGGACCACCTAGATTATGTGGCCTCCCTAAGGTCCATAAGGAGGCTGTCCCGTTGAGGCCTATTTTTTCTAATATTGGTGCTCCGACATATCGTGTACCTAAACATCTTGCTAGTTTGTTGAGCCCACTAGTAGGTAGGTGTGAACACCACAGTAAGAACTCTGCAGATTTCTTACGTCGATTGCAGGGATTGCGTTTGAATGACTCTGGTATTTTAGTCAGTTTTGATGTGGTTTCTCTCTTCACTCGCGTTCCTCTCTCTGATTCGTTGCATCTAATTGAGGTTAAGTTTGGTGTCGAGTTAACAAATTTGTATCGACATGTCCAGACTTCTACTTACTTTTTATTCAATGGTCAGTACTACGAACAGACTGATGGAGTTGCAATGGGAAGCCCGTTGTCACCTATTGTGGTCAATTTGTTTGTGGAGGACTTTGAGGAACGTGAATTGGAGTTAGCGAACTTGAAACCAGCGTGCTTTTTCGGCTATGTAGACGATACTTTTGTTGTTTGGCCTCATGGTACTGAGAATTTAAACCGGTTTTTGGAACATCTGAATTCAATCCACCCGAATATTCAGTTCACTATGGAGGTGGAAAAGAATGGATGCTTTCCCTTCCTTGCTGTGTTGGTCAAAAGGAAGACTGATCGTACGTTGGGACATTCTGTTTATAGGAAGCCTACCCACACTGACATGTATCTGCGAGCTGATAGTTGTCATCATCCAGCTCAGCGTGAAGGAGTACTTCGCACCGTGGTTCACAGGGGCCACGTTATCTCAGACCCTGAAAGTTTGGCAGCTGAGCTCTCACATCTCGAAGTCACCTTTCGTCAGAATGGTTATAGTGAGAGGCAGATCAAACGTGCGTAGCGCCATCAGCCTTCTGTGCAACGGGTGAGTGACGATAGCAACGAAGTGGCATCTAAGTCTACGGCCTTTTTGCCTTACGCAGGAAGCATTTCCAACAGGATTGGCTGTATTTTGCGGAAATATGATGTGAAATGTGTTTTTCGACCTCCTTCTAAGATTAAGGCCCTGTTGGCGTCCGTAAAAGATGATCTTCGTTTGCGTAAGGCTGGGGTCTATAGTATTCCTTGCAGTTGTGGCATGTCATATTTTGTGGCGGTGTTCGTAGCGACAAACAATTCGCGGTAGAAACGGCTTACGAAGTCACCGCCACACTTTTAATAGCGGGCCGACCGGTCCGCTGGAACAGTGAACAGAAAGATGAAAACCCAAACACTCTGATTAAATAAAAGTCGGTACTTATCTTTATTGACGAAGATACAGAAACACAATAGTGAACTCCGTGTCTACAGAAATCTGTCCGAGTCGGAGCGGCTAGGTCAGCGTCGGCTGACGACAAACAACAACTCTGCTGCGATGAACACACAACTGACTAGCAAGTACACAATTCGGTGGCAAGTATACAACTGAGCGGCGAATACAGAACTGTCCTAGCGCTCGCGACTCCAGCGCTTAAGAAGCCAGAAGCCAGCGGTGGCGCGCGCAGACTTGCGGCGATTTGCTGTCTCGCTGGCGCTGCTTATGCGGACGGCGTCCGGACTTTGATGCTGCCAACCTTTTGGCAGCGGGCTCGGTTGGCATTACTGGCTAGGATATAACACTCCTCCCCCCCCAAATCGCCGCACCGTCGTTGAATAATGACGTGGCGAGCGTCGACGGCGGGGGAGGGGTCTGGCCGCAGGCGTAGCAGAAGAGACCGGGGCGGAGACTGGTGTCGGTGGCAGTCCCCGGTCCGCACCCCAGCATTGGCTGCGCGGGGCCTCGGGAAACACCGACTGAAAACCGAGGGCAGGGTGCACGCCTGTGACCACGGGCGCAGCTTCTGGTACTGGACGCGACGGGTCGTCGGGACCCACGAAGAGAGGCAGCGTCTCCTGACGCTGCGTCGACGGCTGCTGAGTGGGCGCCGGACAAGGCGCTGCGGTGTCAGACTCCTTGGGGGTGCCCAAGGAAAGCGGCTGCAGGACAGTCTGCACAGCCACCGCTTGGGAAGGCGGCCCGGCTGAAGGGTCGACGTCCATCAGCTCCGATGGCGGTGGCGACTGAAGAGGGACCGCAGGCGCCGGAGCGACCACCTGGGGCGCTCCCGGATGAAGCTGCGCGGGAGGCATCAACGGGACGGGCTGTCGGCGTGGTAGCGGCGACGGCTGCTGCTGCTGCTGCCCTGGGGGCGGCAGCGAAGTCGGAAGGCGCGGCTGGAACCCGCCGCGGACCAAATCTGTGGACAAAGAACGAGCGGCAGAATCCGGGCGGCCAGCGCGGCGCAACTGGTTCTGATGCCTCCTGTGCACCCCAGTAGCACCTTGAACAGTATAAAAACCGCGACCCTGGACACTTATCACGGTACCACGTTCCCAACGACGGCGACCGTGATAAACTCTGAAAAAAACGGCGTCGTTGCGCTGAAAACGCGTGCGATGCTCAGAAGCGGCGGGTCGATCCGGGGGGTGCAACAAACGTAGTAGGGTGCGATGACGACGGCCGTGGAGAAGCTCCGCAGGCGAAGGGCCGTCGCGTGGCGTGGTCCGGTACGACGACAGGAACGTGATGAGGGCCTGCTGACGAGAGTGCGTAGCACGAAGGCGGTCCATATGATCCTTGAATGTGCGTACAAAACGTTCCGCTGCACCATTCGATTGAGGGTGGAACGGCGGAGTAAGAACATGGCGAATGCCATTGGCAGAGCAAAAACTTTCAAATTCAGCAGAGGTAAATTGTGGACCATTGTCAGACACTAAAACTTCTGGAAGACCCTCAATACAAAAAATTGAAGTCAACGCCTGTATAGTTTGTGCAGACGTTGTAGACTGCATGGGCACAACAAACGGAAAATTACTAAATGCATCTATCATGATGAGCCAACGAGAATTCCAATATGGACCAGCGAAATCAATATGTACTCGCTGCCAGGGACCGGCAGGGCGTGCCCACTCAAAATAGCGTTGAGGCGGAGCAGCTTGGTGTTCGGCACACGTCGAACAATCTGTAGACATCTGCGTAATCTGCTTATCAACGCCGATCCCTGTACAATGACGGCGGGCAAGCTGCTTGGTGCGGACCACTCCCCAATGACCTTGATGCAACAAGTCGAGGACCTTGGATTGGAGCACTTCGGGAACCACTACACGAAGCTGGTCATTCTCGGTGCGTAACAGCAAAACTCCGTGCGAAACAGACAACAGATGACGTTGCGGATAATAGCGACGAACCACAGGATCCGATATGTCCTTTGCCTTGGACGGCCAACCACGTTGAACAAAACGTAATAGTAAACTAAGATGAGGATCCGTAGCTGTCTCACGTGCCACCTGACGATAATCAATCGGAAAATCCCGGAGGGATTGATGCTCATCGGCGTCAATCTGATGGAAAGAGTCGTCAGAGGAATCGAAGACATCATCCGCAGCAATCGGCAATCTAGAAAGCGCGTCAGCGTTTGCATGCTGAGCTGTAGGGCGATAGAGTATCTCATACTGGTATTGTGATAACAAAAGAGCCCAACGTTGTAGTCTCTGAGCTGTCCGCTGAGGAACTGGTTTAGACGGATGAAACAGTGACGTCAGGGGCTTGTGATCTGTTACTAAATAGAATGGTCTACCATAGAGGTAGTGATGGAATTTTGTGACACCGAACACAATAGCCAACGCTTCCTTGTCCAATTGGCTATAATTACACTGAGCTTTGTTTAGCAATTTAGATGCGAACGCAGTAGGACGTTCAGTGTTACCGACTCGGTGAGACAACACAGCACCGAGGCCGAAAGAAGAGGCATCACAAGCTAACACCAGAGGCTTGGTAGGGTCGTAATGGACCAGACAACGATCATTCAATAAAGCCTCCTTAAGCTGCTGAAAGGCTGATTGGCAATCAGCTGACCACACAAACGGAACATTCTTACGGCGGAGACGATGCAACGGTGCAGCAATCTGTGATGCATTAGGTATAAACCTAATATAATACGTCAATTTGCCAAGAACTGCTTGCAATTCATGCAGATTGCGAGGGGCGGGCAAATCACGAATAGCTGCTAAATGTGACTGGAAGGGATTAATGCCTTGAGCATTAATAACATGTCCCAGATACTCCATCTCCGTAAGGAAAAATGAACATTTATCGATGTTGCAACGTAGGCCTGCCTGAGACAACACTTTCAACAAACACTCCAAATTACGGAAATGTTCAGCAGGCGTCCGACCGGACACAACAATATCGTCTAAATAGTTGCAACACGATGGCACATTAGCCAGAAGTTGTGACAAAAACGCTGAAAAACAGCTGGAGCTGACGCACAACCAAAAGACAAACGCAGAAAACGGAACAACCCCAACGACGTGTTTATGACAAAATACTGTTGTGATTGCTCGTCGAGGGGCAATTGTAAATATGCTCCACGGAGATCAATTTTGGAAAAGAAACGAGCTTCCCCTAACTTATCCATCAGCTCGTCCGGTCTAGGCAAAGGAAAAGAATCAATGACAGTCTGAGGATTAACTGTCGACTTAAAATCAGCACACAAACGTAACTTGCCAGACGGTTTCTTTATAATAACTAAGGGAGAAGCCCACTGGCTCGCTGAAACGGGTTGAATAACACCGTTGTTTTGCCAACGACGAAGTTCATCTTCTACAGGTGCCCGGAGGGCGTGAGGCACTGGACGAGCACGACAAAATCGAGGCTGAGCGTTATCTTTTAACGTAATATGAGCGGCAAAGTTCGCAGCACAACCTAGTCCGTCTTTAAATATGTCACTGTATTGTTTACACAAATCGGTTATGCTGTCTTGAGGAACAACAACAGAATTAATTTGCAACACATTGTCTTGGATAGACAGGCCAAACAAGTCAAAACAGTCTAATCCGAAAATGTTTACACTGTCTGTAGCGCGGAGCACTGTGAATGAAACTGTTTTTGTATTGCCACGGAATGTGGCTGGCACGCTACATACACCTAACACAGGAATTTGTTCTCCACTATAAGTAGCCAAAGAATGTTTTGCCGCTGAAAGTTTAGGGCGGCCGATAGCCGCATACGTAGCACTATTTATGAGAGTCACAGACGCACCAGTGTCTAATTGAAAATTGAAGGTCTTATCCTGGATGCGTAGCTTCACAAATAGTTTATTACACTGTCTCTGGATCGGTGCAGTGGAGGCGGAAGACACAAAATCAGCGCGTTTAGCGCGTGTTCGCTGCTTACGACAACTCGTGGGTTGGGCGGGTGGAACAACAACTCCCGCTGCACTTGCAGTCTGTACATTACTTTTTACAGCGTTTGAATTACGCCTGGGTCGCATGGCAGAGGGCTGGGTGGATGGCTTATTGCGAACAAGTTTATTACCCACACGAACCGTGGAAGAGTCTTTAAACGCGACCTTCTGGGCGGGCTGGCTTTGAAGAACATGAATATCCATGGGCTGGGCAGCACTAGAATTGTTCTTGCGTTTACGCAAACAAACAGTCTGGATGTGTCCTTTCCTTTGACAAAAGTGACAAACCGCGTTTCTTAACGGGCAACGTTCACGAGGATGAGCAAGAACACACTTAGGGCAAGACTTCACTCTTATCATTTTGCACACGCGGCTGACGAATGTGTTTAACATGACGCGGCCGGCTAGTGTTTACAGTCTGACTCTGCCGGTGGGGCCGCGGGCGTGACGTAACTTGCTTAGCACAGGCAATTTGAGAAATACATGGCTGATCTAACTCACACTCAGCATAGTCAAAAGTATCTTGGGCTTCAATGATGATCATCACAGTCTCTAATGACGGGTCAGGCAACTTTAAGATAGCAGCACGAATACGAGAATCTGCAATGTTTTGAGTAATAGCGTCTCGTAGCATGACATCACTGTAGGAAGCTCCACACACACAATTAAATCGGCACTGACGGGTGAGGCCCCGTAAATCTGCTAACCACTGTTTATTAGATTGATGTGGCAGTTTCTTTAATCTGAAGAACTTGAATCTGGCTGCTGCCACATGAACTCGCGACTCGAAATACTCAGCAAGCTTGTTAACAACAACGTCATAGTCTAAAGCTTCTGGCTGGGATTCCGGGAACAACTTACAAAGTAGTCGATAGACTTCCACGCCTGCAGTGGAAATGAAATGAAGCTGCCGCTCAGTACCTGTGATTTTGTAGACTGTCATGTGCGCCTGCAACTGCGCGAAATATTCTCGCCATTCTTCTCTTGATGCATCAAAAGCACGGGAAGGCGGTGCTGCCTGTGCTTGTTCCTTTTGTGTTGGAGGATTAGCCGCTTGTTTGGCGATTGCTTCCACCAGACTTTGTATTTGCTGACTCTGTAACAAGATCAACTGTTGTAATTCGGCAGACATAGTGAACACAAAGTAAACCAGCCCCCAAAATTTTATAGCTATAATTAGTATAACCAGAAACAAGTTGAACCAGCCCTGCACACGAGTTCGGCAGTCCTCGTCGCCAGCTTTGTGGCGGTGTTCGTAGCGACAAACAATTCGCGGTAGAAACGGCTTACGAAGTCACCGCCACACTTTTAATAGCGGGCCGACCGGTCCGCTGGAACAGTGAACAGAAAGATGAAAACCCAAACACTCTGATTAAATAAAAGTCGGTACTTATCTATATTGACGAAGATACAGAAACACAATAGTGAACTCCGTCTACAGAAATCTGTCCGAGTCGGAGCGGCTAGGTCAGCGTCGGCTGACGACAAACAACAACTCTGCTGCGATGAACACACAACTGACTAGCAAGTACACAATTCGGTGGCGAGTATACAACTGAGCGGCGAATACAGAACTGTCCTAGCGCTCGCGACTCCAGCGCTTAAGAAGCCAGAAGCCAGCGGTGGCGCGCGCAGACTTGCGGCGATTTGCTGTCTCGCTGGCGCTGCTTATGCGGACGGCGTCCGGACTTTGATGCTGCCAACCTTTTGGCAGCGGCCTCGGTTGGCATTACTGGCTAGGATATAACATCATATATTGGTCCACAATTAGGACTGTGGAAGACCGGTGTATTGAACATAAGCGTCACACACGCTTACAACAGCCGAGCAAATCCGCTATTGCAAAACATTGCCCTGACACCGGTCATCCTATGGAATACAACAACACGGAGATTCTGGTTTGCACGTCCAGCTATTGGGATAGTGTTATTAAGGAAGCTGTTGAAATCAGACTATCAAGCAACCTTATTAACAGAGATGGTGAATTTTGTTTAAATGCTGCTTGGAATCCGGCTCTGTCTCTCATCAAAAAATGGGGAACAGAATTAGTGCTACCTCACCTGCTGATTAATAGTAACTATCGATATTTCTGATGTTGGTTATCATTGTTTGTGTTGACACTTGTTCTGTGTGTGGTGTCTTCCTTGTTTCTCCTCTGTGAACCGAGGTATTAAATTTGCTTGCACATTTCTTCTTCCTTACATTTGGCCTTGGGAATGTCAGGGTGTGCTCCTGTCAAAATATCGGCGGTGTTCGACGACGTCACCCGGCAGCAAACCCGTAAGTTATTTGAACATTCCATTCACCGGGAAAAGTTAAGGTTTTTTGGCCGATGTTGTCTTCCCGTACAACTTCCGGGCTGAAAGGCCGTGGTAAGTGTATAAAACTCTCACCTGGCGTTTCGTCTCCAACTGCGGGAGAGGCAAAGAGGCCAACTGCAACGAGAACTCGAGGAAGCGCTGATTATATAGGCAGTGTTCTGTTGCGGCTAACTTGTTTATGGAGACTTTCGAACAACAGATGTTGCAGACTGCAAGACACCAGAAAGATGGTATCGCTATGTCAATGACACTTTCGTACTGTGGACACACGGAGCGGAGGAGTTGGATGCCTTCCTGACACATCTAAACAGCATTAATTCGAAAATCCAATTTATTATGGTGACGGAGAGTAATGGGCAACTGAATTTTCTGGATGTGTTTTTGGTGATTCTATAGACCACAAGGTCTATAGAAAGGCCTCCCATACTGATTGTTATGTGCATAAAGATTCAATCCACCACCCTGGACAAAAAAAGAGGTTTAATAGAAACCTTGGTAAACGGGGTGTACAAAATTTGTGAAACTGTTTATTTAAAATATGAGATTGAATATCTATGGTCGACTTTTGTGAAGCATGGCTATTCTAGCAAGGAGCTAGGTCGAGTACTTCGTTCTAGGCAGAGAATCAGGAGCAACGACTAACGGCCGCTCAACGGCAAAGTTTTTCTTCCGTTCATTAGTAAGGTCATTTCACGACATCCCTTATCTACACCGGTGGTGTATAAAATTCCTTGTAGTTGTGGACAGTTTCATATCAGCATCACAGACAGATGTGTTAACACCGGTCTTGTTGAACATAAAAGGAATTGTCGCCTGGGTCACACTGATAAATTGGCCGTAGCAGAATATATTTACCAGGAAGGTAATCTTGAAATGTAGTTCAGCGAGACGAGTGTCATATCTAAAACCTCGCATTATTATACGCGTATGTATTGATAGGCTATTGAGGTTGATAAACATAGTAATAATTTTAACAGGAATGAGGAAGGAGTTAAACTGGATTAAAAATTCTGACGTCAGCGTTGCACCGGAAGCATGACGACCGATTACTTTCAATCGAGAATGTTGGCATTGCCAGAGATAGTCTCATAGCCGACGCCACGTAATGGACAGTGACGCTCTCTGCCCTGCCTATATAATCAGCGCTTCCTCGAGTTCTCTTCGCAGTTCGCCGCTTTACCTCGGAGGATGTCTCCCACAGTCGGAAACGAAACGCCAGGGGTGGGTTTTATAGATCGGCCACGGCTTTTCAGCCCGGAAGTCTTAAATGTATTCTGCTAATACTTCGCGTAAACATCTCTAACTGTTGACATTTAAGAACATACACAGAAATAGAGAGCATAGAAGCCCTGGTCAATATTTGATTACATGTAGGTAATATAAAACCAGCAACAAAAAAAAATTTGCAATTCATTTCCGCTAAAATAAATGACGTATGAAAGGAAGGACGTAACTGAAGTGAACAATATCTCACATTTTACCACTACTATGAAAAACAGTGTAATTAGAGAACCAGGTTCCATGACTGAAAAGTTGTTTGACTGTAGGAAGTGTTTTAAACGATTGTGAAATCGACAATACGTCTACAGGGATACAAGAAATTATGCCCATAAGAGGGACAGAGAGAGAGAGAGAGAGAGAGAAGAGACGGGGGAGGGGCCAATAGAGAGTTTAAACAAGTTAGAACTTTTGTGACAAGAACATCTTTTAGTAGGTAGAATTTTCATTCCAAAACACATAGCTGATGGAGACATATCTGGCGTTGTCCCTCGTCACTAAACTGCGTATCGTAATCCAGTGATGACGTCTGTACTGGAAACTACAAAGTCTCACGTGTTGTCATGCCTCGAAGCACTAAATAAAATTTTGAAACTTTCTGGTAGTTAGTATCACTCCTTACGGTGGAGGTCTAATTGCTCAGCAGGAATAACAAACAAGCAAATGGCTCATTTGCACTGTTAAAAAGTACGTTTCATTACACACTTAGTCCGTGGTCTGTGTGTCACACCGTATAGGTAAACGGCTTACGTAGCACGTTGTTTGCTTCGCAACTTGCGTGTGGTGTCGACGGGTGACGAACAGTAAACAGCAACAGGAAACATGCGGCAGACTAACATTTCACTATATAACTAAAGAAATTCGCTTTTAAATGTCATTCTGTTCACGGTCGGGTTGAACACGAGTGAGCCTCGTGAACCTGCGAGTCACAGTTCGCCGCACCGCAGGAAATGTTTCACGTGAAAAAAGTGATGCTTTTTCGTTTGCACTTTTCATTCCTTGTTACAAGCGGTAGAGAGGAGTAGCAGCCAGTATACGAAGCGCAAGTAACATAGCCAGTGCGAGAAACGTATGAAAATGCAAAAACATAGTTCAATGCACCTTAGATAATGGTTTATTTAAAACGTATTTCATACGGTACTTAGCAGTCCGTATGTCAATTTATCGGAAACTGGTGAAACAGGAACTACAGTACAATTCACATTGATACATCTCCATTGAAAAATTTGTGAATTACTCTGCTGGTAAACCTCTTACGTTATTTGATTTTCAAAAAGCTGAGAAAAACTGAACGTACTCAGACATTTCTCTCTTTACTTATTCTGATCAACATTAAACTGACACACAATATTTTTAGCGCAACGCAATCTGACTTTCAATAATACCTACAAAAGAATGGCCCTGGCTAATAATAACCTATACCTTTCATGAATCACTTACCTCACAAAAATCTTCGTTACTCGAACTACTGCAATACAGCGAGCGCCAATACTGCCAGCTAAATACGAGGGCAGTTCAATAAGTAATGCAACACATTTTTTTCTGAAACAGGGGTTGTTTTATTCAGCATTGAAATACACCAGGTTATTCCCCAATCTTTTAGCTACACAACACTATTTTTCAACGTAATCTCCATTCAATGCTACGGCCTTACGCCACCTTGAAATGAGGGCCTGTATGCCTGCACGGTACCATTCCACTGGTCGATGTCGGAGCCAACGTCGTACTGCATCAATAACTTCATCATCCGCGTAGTGCCTCCCACGGATTGCGTCCTTCATTGGGCCAAACATATGGAAATCCGACGGTGCGAGATCGGGGCTGTAGGGTGCATGAGGAAGAACAGTCCACTGAAGTTTTGTGAGCTCCTCTCGGGTGCGAAGACTTGTGTGAGGTCTTGCTTTGTCATGAAGAAGGAGAAGTTCGTTAAGATTTTTGTGCCTACGAACACGCTGAAGTCGTTTCTTCAATTTCTGAAGAGTAGCACAATACACTTCAGAGTTGATCGTTTGACCATGGGGAAGGACATCGAACAGAATAACCCCTTCAGCATCCCAGAAGACTGTAACCATGACTTTACCGGCTGAGGGTATGGCTTTAAACTTTTTCTTGGTAGGGGAGTGGGTGTGGCGCCACTCCATTGATTGCCGTTTTGTTTCAGGTTCGAAGTGATGAACCCATGTTTCATCGCCTGTAACAATCTTTGACAAGAAATTGTCACCCTCAGCCACATGACGAGCAAGCAATTCCCCACAGATGGTTCTCCTTTGCTCTTTATGGTGTTCGGTTAGACAACGAGGGACCCAGCGGGAACAAACCTTTGAATATCCCAACTGGTGAACAATTGTGACAGCACTACCAACAGAGATGTCAAGTTGAGCACTGAGTTGTTTGATGGTGATCCGTCGATCATCTCGAACGAGTGTGTTTGCACGCTCCGCCATTGCAGGAGTCACAGCTGTGCACGGCCGGTCCGCACGCGGGAGATCAGACAGTCTTGCTTGACCTTGCGGCGATGATGACACACGCTTTGCCCAACGACTCACCATGCTTTTGTCCACTGCCAGATCACCGTTGAAATTCTACAAGCGCCTATGAATATCTGAGATGCCCTGGTTTTCCGCCAAAAGAAATTCGATCACAGCCCGTTGTTTGCAACGCACATCCGTTACAGACGCCATTTTAACAGCTCCGTACAGCGCTGCCACCTGTCGGAAGTCAATGAAACTATACGAGACGAAGCGGGAATGTTTGAAAATATTCCACAAGAAATTTCCGGTTTTTTCAACCAAAACTGGCCGAGAAAAAAAATGTGTTGCATTACTTATTGAACTGCCCTCGTAAAAGATTCTAACTACTGAAGGCATCAACTAGTGATAGGCGTAGTTAGCAAATGAAAGATTTTGGTAAAGAACAAATACTGTATTTACCTTAATAGCGTTCAAAAGTCAATATATATATATATATATATATATAATCAGTTCATGATATCCAGTATTACAAATTTACTCTTCCAGATCGTCTGCTCTCAAAATTCTGCCATCTCTCTCCCCACATCCACCACTGCTGGCGGCTCACCTCCAACTGCGCAACGCTATGCGCTGTTCACATCCAACTGCCCAACACTACAATAGTGAATATTCCAACAATGCCAACCAGCCATAGACTGCACACAGCATACCCAGTGATTTTCTTATAGAGCGCTACGTGGCGTTACCAACATAAAAACCTAAACAGCCTACTTACAACATGTAAACGCCGAAACGGGTACTTTGATGTCACAGTCTCTTCGTTGTACTCCACGTAATCATTCGAGAAACACAGGTGTATGAAGTTGAACGCGTAAATACATTTAATCAAGCATTTATCGTTCTTTTCTCCATATGTAAATTAATGCATTACGTTTCACACAGCACGCATTGTTCTCACTACAACAGCGAATCACTATATTCAGTTGCAGACTGCTTAGACACTATTTCACAAAGCGACCTAAAAGTAACTTATAAAATTCGTCCCTTAGAAATACTGGAGAAATTGGGATCGTGTATAATTTTCAGGTGAATCTACAATTTTATACTCAAAGACATATTTGGCTCAAAAGTTACAACTTCTAATTAAACGCGTGAACAATTTTGGAAATTTGTGGCAAGGTCTTAAGGGATCAAACTACTTTTGCCATCGGTCCCTAGGCCTACACACTACTTAATCTAACTTACACTATGGACAACACACACGCCCATGCCCGAGGGAGGACTCGAACCTCCGACGGGAGGAGCCGCACGTGTGAACAATAAAGCAAAGTAAAGAATAACAGTTTTGTAGATGGCACTTACAGAACTTGTATAGGAAGAGACACAGAACCTACACTATTGTGATTGCGTATTCGATGTACAAAGAGAAGAAAAGTGAGAAAACGAAAAATAAATTCTATCAGGTTATGGTATAATCTTTACAGAGTGCATAGTAAATTGTATCATGTAATTTGCTGAAGTAGTTTTGTATTTCTTGTGACGTTTGAGCCACATCAGAAGTCGACTTAATCGATAAATTTACATTTCAAATACGTTCAGCCGGCCGCTTTGACCGAACGATTCTAGGCGCTTCAGTCCGGAACCGCGCTGCTGCTACGCTCGCCGATTCGAATCCTGCCTCTGGCATGGATGTGTGTGATGTCCTTAAGTTGGTCTGGTCTAAATAGTTCTAAGTCTAGGTGACTGATGACCTCAGATGTTAAAGATATACAGGGCATAAAATCCCGTCTGAGGCCTGCGATCATTTTTATGTTAATAGTTGGCAACCCATGCTGCACAATTGCAATAAGGTCATGAGATGTTCAATTGACTCTTTTATTAGAACATGTTACGCGTTTCGGGGTTACCCCCATATTCAGACATCACAAACTTCAAATCCTTCCTAACCAACCAGGCGTACAGCCTTGACACCTCAACGAAAGTGTCGAATAATTAAAAAAAAAGGGAGAGAGAGAGAGAGAGAGAGAGAGAGAGAGACTGCCTGTGGCACAGTCATATGTTATTCGACATTTTCTTTGAGTTGTCAAGGATGTACACCTGGTTGGTTAGGAAGGAGTTGAAGTTTGTGATGTCTGAAGATGGTGTAATCCCGAAACGCGTAACATGTTCTAATAAAAGAGTCAATTGAACATCTCATGACTTTATTGCGATTGTACAGCATTGGTTGCCAATTATTAACTCAGATGTTAAGTCCCATAGTGCTTGGAGACATTTGAACCATTTGAAATACGTTCATATTAACTATGACAATATTTGATACTGAAGTCAGTGGATGGCTCGTCACCACAAATCCGCAGTTATCTCACAAGCAGCTAGTTTGCAGACCCATGTTTACTGAAATGATTTCAGTTATACTATACAATTACCCGTCTCAGCGTCCGCTAGTAATCATGATACATCCCGTACAGAAATTTTGCACTGGGACCCCTATTGCGGCTCTCTCTGCCCCAAGCGACTGCTCGTGCAGCTCGGATCTCATTATGACACTGTAAAACATCTGGTTCAACTCTTGATGAATTTCCTTTGGACATTAACCGTCCAAAACGAATCATACTGGACACTTCTTTAACAAGGCGTATAGAAAACGGTGGACACGTGACCATTTGCTCACTCATAGACGATATTCTGAACCTCTACACAGCCGTGATAATTTCACACTTCCCACAGTGCAGGTAAGAGCAAAGATAAACCCAGAAGTGTTAACACAGACCGTTGCAAACTGGATAATAGCAATGAGATTGCGGGCAGGAGCACTAGAGCAACTCTGGCTCATTTTTAAGAGAACAGCTGACCATGCACTGGATAGATAAGTATCCAGTAGAACAGTTCATAATGAGAGGGACCCTCCGTAGTGTACAGTCACTGTAAATAAACTTCTAAAGATACAGAGATTACTGAGTAATGGGTGTGAAGCAAGGCACAGGGTTATAGATAGAGAGATGCTGAATAAAACGCGTTTGGTTGTCAGGAGAGCAATGCGTGATGCCTTCAATGACTACCGTTGCAGAATATTGTCAAATGATCTTTCACAAAACGGAAAGAAATTCGGGTCGTGTGCAAAGGCTGTTTGTGGCACCACAGTAAGTATCCAGCCCCTAGCGAATGAGATAGGAATTGAAATTGAGGGTAACATACCGCCGCGCGGGATTAGTCGAGCTGTCTGGGGCGCTGCAGTCATAGACTGTGCGGCTGATCCCGGCGGAGGTTCCAGTCCTCCCTCGGGCATAAGTGTGTGTGTTTGTCCTTAGGATAATTTAGGTTAAGTAGTGTGTAACCTTAGGGACTGATGACCTTAGCAGTTAAGTCCCGTAAGATTTTACACACATTTGCACATTTTTTGGTAACAAACAAAAAGCTGAAATGCTGAACTTTGTTTTCCAGTGCTCCATTTAAAAGGAAAACCCAGGAGAATTGGCACAATTTAGTTTTCGTGCCACTGAAAAGTTAAGTGAAATACGTGTTAGTGGCAGTGATATAGAGAAATAGCTGAAATCATTCTAATTGAACGAAGTACCAGGGATAGATGGCATCGCTTACAGATTGTATACTGAATTTGCAGCTGAATTAGCCCATCTTCTAACTATAATTTATCGCAGATCTCTCGAACAGAAAACCGAGCTCAGTTCTTGGAAGAAAAGTGCAGGTGACACCAATCCACAAGAAAGGTAGAAGTGATCTACAAAACTATTGTCCAACATCCTTAAAATAAATTTGTCGTAGAATCTTAGAACATATTCTGAACTTAAACATAACGAGGTATCTCGAAGACAATGAACTCCTCCATACCGAACAATATGGATTCCGAAAACATCGGTCATGTGAAACCCAGTTCTTACGTTTCTCACGTGACGTAGTGAAACGATTGGATCAAGTCAGTCAGGAAGATACAGTGTTCCTTCATTTCCGAAAAGCATTTGGCTCTATACGACACCACAAATAACACATCCAAAAAATCACGATAGCGTACGTCATCCTGTAGAATTGTGCTCTGTATTTCTTCAGTGTGCATAAACAAACAATTAATGAGGTTTTTCAGTTGGTTCAAATGGCTCTGAGCACTATGGGACTTAACATCTTAGGTCATCAGTCCCCTAGAACTCAGAACTACTTAAACCTAACTAACCTAAGGACATCACACACACATCCATGCCCGAGGCAGGATTCGAACCTGCGACCGTAGCAGTCCCGCGGTTCCGGACTGCAGCGCCTAGAACCGCAAGGCCACCGTGGCCGGCGAGGTTTTTCCCTCTGACAATCTTTTAGATAAGTTTGCTACTTATATTTTGCCATACCATTTCTTGCTCTAGTATAGTGTATCACGAGTGAATAGAAAACAGTTATAGTTGCAATATCATCTGGGAAAAAATTGTGTGGGTAACGTATCTCGCTATTACATTTGACATTCATTGTTAGTAAGACAACAGTTATCAATTATTCTCATGCATCAAAGTGGTTCTAAAGTGTACAGGGGTTAAGGTGAGTAACAAGCATGATGTAACGTTAAATCTAATCTTCATTTACGTTTTCAGAACTTTTCAGATATTTTTAACTTTTCTACTCAGTAATCTGTCATGGTAGAGTCTATTTCCCAGCTATAGACTGTGTTTTCTATCCATAAACTAATCTATAATGCAAATTATGCAAGCTTTCATAAATGACAATGCTGCTAATGTATCCGTTTGCGGTAAAAATTTTGAAGAAAGATGAATGTACGATATCTGACAACGAACATATTTGTCACAGTTGGAAAACATGGAAAGAGCGAGCAAGAGCGGAAATATGGTAGTTTGTAGGGGAGGGGCGGGGGCTAGAATTGGGGGTGTGGAGTATTGTTGATGTCTTGGACGACAAATGGCAACTGGTAAGCCGCCATAAAAAGTTCCATTTCCAATCCTGTTAAAAACTTGCGTAATAAGGACTTTTAAATCATTTTGTTGAAATAAAAACACGTGACTACACTACATTTGTTGTCCTTTTCCTGACAGCTGAGAGCTGGAGAGGGGGGGGGGGATGCCTGTGTGGCTCTCTGGTATGGGCACCCTTGGAAAAGAGATGGGTATAATGTCTCGACGATGTTGAAAACATAGGGAGAAAACAGGACATCTAAACCACAGTATTCTCAGCGTTTGATCTAGAAGCTCTAATAGTAGCCATGTTTGCAGATTAAAATTATGGGAATTCAGGTTTACATATTCTGAAATGCCTAAACATGTTTCTGCATATTTGTGCCTTCATCTGTGGGTACTTTCCCATTACAGTCTGTGCAATAAAAGTGACAGATGACATTACGACCGATGCTGTGCTTCCTTCTGTCCAAATGAGAAACCAAACGAGTAAAATTACAATAGTGTTAATCGGATGGATTGTCACTCACATGGAAACACACGACGATTTTTAGACTGCGAGGGACAGGACAGCCTCCGTTCCGTGACAAGTCGTTCATGCACGAGATGCTGAGTTGCTGGTGATGGATCTACATCACGGGTATTATGCCTTCAAACACGTTACAGTACTGTTTTCATCGTCATTGTACTACAGTGAGGGAGCGTAAGGCATATTTGACAGTTGCCTGTGAATGGATTACGAACATTCACCTACACCACAGGACTTGCTGCAGCACCTTGTCTAGTAGCTAGCGTTGCTGCCTCTGGATACGGGGTCCCGGGTTCGATTCCCGACCGGGTTGGAGATTTTCTCTGCCCCGCGAGAGGGTGTTTGTGTTGTCCTCATCGTTTCACCATCACCATAATTAGTGACGGTGGCTAGATTGGGTTGTGAATGAAACTGGACTGTGTAAAAGTTGAGACTTTGTATGTGCGCTGATGACCGCGCAGTTGAGCGCCCCACAATCGAAACATCATCATCACAGGACTTGCTAGTATCGCAGGCCGCAAACCCTTCACTGTGACTGTGTAAGGTCCACGATATAAAAGAAACGAACGAAATGATCATATGGATCAATATTTCTCGCAGAGAAGCTCAAAATTAACGGTAAATTGTCATTCGTCAAGCGCGGCTCGAAAGAACTTCAGAAAAAATATTTAAGATCGAACCAGAACGTGATACTCAAGTATGTATTATTTGTTCCATTATAATTTACTATTTGTGACTTCTTGGTCGTTTTCAACAATTTTTCGTCACTTCTGCTTGTCACCATACATTCGTGGTTGAGGACTGAACTATATGTGCCGGATGTGATTGCCTTCAGTGCTATTTTGCCATGTGAACACATCAACATCAAGACCTTATCACTGCTACCGAGAAAGAGAATGACATCGACTGTGTATGTTTTGAACTACCTTCAAATCATCGATTTGTCTAAAAGGACCTATGATAGCATCAATTTTATAGTGTTTTGAAACAAGATGAACAGGCGACAGCTTCTCTCACACACATTTAAGGTGAGTTTATACCTGTGCACCCTGCGTCTAGTCGCCATGCAGTTGCGCTTACATCACATGGTAGTAGAGGCACGTCTCTCCTTGTCAGGTATGGGGAGATTTCTGCACCTGCATGCAGTGACCCGTCCACACAATAGAGAGGCATGCTTAACTTTCTATCAGTGCATGTGTCTCCTTGCCTCTACATGCAATGGCAGCATGCACCTAATGCGCACAGGTATAAACACATCTTTGAAATGTCACACACTCACACACAGTGCCGCCTTGCTTGGTACGTGTAGGAAACGAAAGAGTAAAACCCTGAAATACGTAAGTTTCAGAAAAATGTGGCAGAATTCTATTTCTCAAACACACACACACACACACACACACACACACACACACACGTCTATATATATCGAAGAACCAAAAAAACTGGTACACCTGCCTAACACCATGTACGGCCCCCACGAGCACGCAGAGGTGCAGAACACGACGTGGCATGGACTCGACTAATGTCTGAAGTAGTGCTGGAGGGAATTGACACCATGAATCCTGCAGGGTTTTCCATAATCCGTAAGAGTGCGAGAGGGGCTGAAGATCTCTTCTGAACAGCACGTTGCAAGGCATCCCAGATATACTCACTAATGTTCATGTCTGGGGATTTTGCTCGCCAGCGCAAGTGTTTAAACGCACATGAGAGTTCCTGGAGCCACTCTGTAGCAATTGTGGATGTGTGGGTTGTCGCAGTCTCCTGCTGGAATTTCCCAAGTCCATCAGAACGCACAATGGACATGAATGGATGCAGGTGATCCAGATAGGATGCCTACGTAAGTGTCAGCTGTCAGAGTCGTATCTAGATATATCAGGGGTCCGATACTACTCCAACTACACACGCCCCACACCAGTACAGAGCCTCCACCAGCTTGAGCAGTCCCTTGCTGACATGCAGGGTACATGGATTTATAAGGTTGTCTCCATACACGTACACGTCAATCAGCACGATACAATTTGAAAAGAGACTCGTCCTACCAGGCAACATGTTTCCAGTCATCAACAGTACAGTGTCGGTGTTGGCGGGCCCAAGTGAGGCGTAAAGCTAGCTGTCGTACACTAGTGGGCCTTTGGCTCT
Source organism: Schistocerca piceifrons (assembly GCF_021461385.2). Classification (NCBI taxonomy): domain Eukaryota; kingdom Metazoa; phylum Arthropoda; class Insecta; order Orthoptera; family Acrididae; genus Schistocerca; species Schistocerca piceifrons. The sequence continues at coordinate 205,616,658 of NC_060144.1, forward strand.
GAAAGACCGTATCTATGACGTTTCGTTGAATGGTTCACACCACGCTGACTCTTGTCGATGTTCCACCATTGAAATCTGCAGCAATTTGAGGATGTGTTGCACTTCTGCCACGTTGAACGATTCTCTTCAGTTGTCGTTGGTCCCGCTCTTGCTGGATTTTTTTTTTTTTTTTTTTTTTTTTTTTTTTTTTTTGGCGGCCGCAGCGATGTCGGAGATTTGGTGTTTTACCGGATTCCTGACATTCAAGGCACATTCGTGAAATGGTCGTACGGAAAAATCCCCACTTCATTGCTACCTCTGAGATGCTGTGTCCCATCGCTCGTGCGACGACTATAACACCACGCTCAAACTCAAATCTTGATAACCTGCCATTGTACCTGCAGTAACCGATTTAATAACTGCGCCAGACACTTGTCTCATATAGGCGTTGCTGACCGTAGCGCAGTATTCTGCCTGTTTACATATATCAGTTTTTGAATACTCATGCCTATACCAGTTTCTTTGGCGCTTCAGTATAGAGACTTCAGTGTCACCATACAGCAGCAGTCCATTGTTAGCAGTTAGCAGGCGAAAATCCCCATTAATGTATGAGTACAAAATAAATGCCCAGTCTTTGGAAGCGGTAACATCCGTCAAGTATCTGGGTGTGACTATTCGAAATGATCTCAAATACACGTAACTGGCAAGGCGAACTGTAGATTGCGGTTTATTTGTAGAATCCTGAAGCGATGCTGCCCTTCACCAAAGGAAATAGCTTACAATACGTTAGTTCGTCCAGTCGTAGAGTACTGTTCGTCTGTATGGGACCCTTACCAATTGCGTCTGATTCAAGAGATTGAGAAGGTCCAAAGAAGAGCGGCAAGATTCGTGACTGACACATTTAGCCACCGTGAGAGCGTTACAAATCTCACAGAAAGTTTGAAGTGGGACACACTTGCAGATAGACGGCGCGCTAAACGGAAGGGGCTGCACACTAAATTCCGAAATTCGATCTTCATCGAGGATGTAGAGCACATATTATTACCACCAACCTTCAAATCACGCTATGATCAGCATTCAAAGATAAGGGGAAATTAGAGCTCGTACCGAGGCGTTCAGACAGTCGTTTTCCCTCGCGCGATCCGCGAGTGGAACAGAGGGGGGCAAATATGACTGGCGTGAATTGTGCCCTCCGCCACACACCGCTTTGTAGCTAGCGGAGTATATATGTAGATGCAGCTGACATGTATTAAAGCACGAGGGGATGTGATTTTGGTTCTGGACGCACGAAACATAAATAAGTTCATATTATCTTTTACTACCAGACCAGAAGTGCTCGAAGAACAACTACAGAAATTCATGCAGTAAAGTATTTGTTCATGATCGACGTAAGGTCGTCGTTTCGGCAAGTTGTTTTATCAGTAGAGTGACGAAAGCATACAACGTTCATTTTTTCAGGGTGTTCGTAACAGTTCAGAGTACAGCCTTTTGGATTAAACGTTAGTTTTGTAATAGCAGCCCCTGAGACTGTTTTAGGCCGTAATCTGTTAGACAAAGTTACTGTATATGTCGACGATCTATCGTTTGCTACGCCTACATGAGAAAGCTTATTATATTTTTGAAAAGAGTACATATGAAATTTTCGTATTCAAGTGTCATTGCCAACCTTGAGATATCCCAATCTGCCAAAGAAGAAATAAAATTCTAAGGCCATGTCATCATAACTCTTTCTGGTATTTTTCCTGATCCGGACAAAACACATAAAATAAGAAAACTTTCCTCCTCCTTCCACAAAAAGACAACTAATGGAATTTTATGGCCCCGGGTGATTTTTCAGGAAGTTAGTTGCAAATCGGTCGCTAAACAATCAGAAATTATTAAATTTGTTGAGGAAAAATGTTCCCTAGGTATACTCAGAAAAATGGCAGAAAGTTTTTGATAACATAAAGAACCATGAGCATTTTCTAAAATATTTCATCACCCATACATGAGAAAAAATTTTCGTATTGTGTCAGACGCGTCCTCCTGAGGACTTGGCTCATGGGTCTTTCAAATAACAGAGAATGAAGGAAAGACTGAGACACATGTTATCAGCTTTGCGAGCAGTGTGAAACAGCTTACTCGACAGCAGCGTTAGACATTTGCTGTCATGTAGTCATTTCGTAAATTTACTTACTGCACCAATGGTCATCGCATAATAACTTTCTGTTATCACAAGGCTTTGAGATTTCTGATAACTTGTAATTGGCTTCATCGAAAATTAACTAGATGGTGTCTGTGTTTGCAGGATATTAATTTCGATATTGTTTATAAACAAGGTAGTGAAGTGTAATATCAGACGCACTTTCCAGGTTGCTTCAAAGTTTACCTGAATCTGTTGAACTTGTAGAACTAGCAAAGGATCGTATGGTATAGCTAATGGAGTAAACAGGGCACTACAAATATTATCTTGACATGTGTAAAAACATCTTTCCAAAACGCGGATCCCTGATGGAAAAAGGTAGTTTAGAACATTCACCATGAGCAAAAATTTGGCAGCAATGGTGAGTCATTTGGACTTGCCAAGAGCAGCAATTTTTTTTTAATTAATCAACTTTTACAATTTACAGAATATTCAGATGTAGTAGATGAATTAAATGCGGTGCACATGCACCGAGTACAAAACATTTCAGACAAAGACAAAATATGAGTACAAAACATATTAGCAAATCAGAAAAATGTATATACAAATTATTTGATATATAACAAAGTGCACACACACTGAAAAAATTCTTTAGCATTTTCAGAACAAATAAACAGAATGGCAAAAAATCATGGTGACAAGTGACATGAGTGCACATGTACTGCAGTTCAGAACATATCAGCAAATGACGAAATGTATATACAATGAGTAACAAATGACATAAGTGCAAACGCACTGAAGTATTGAACATATCAGGAAATCATAAAAGGTATACAGAATGAGTACAAATCATATTGAAAAATGAGAAAAGTGCACATGCACTGAAGTTCAGTAGAAAACATATTAATACATAACATAAGTGCACATGCACTGAAAAATTCTTTAGCATTTCATAACAAATAAACACAAAGGTAAAAAATCATTTTGACAAGTGACATAAGTGTACATGCAGTGCAGTTGAGAATATATCAGCAAATCAGAAAATATATTAATAAACGGCAAAAATACACACGCACTGTAGTACAGAACATATCAGAAAACCACAAAATATATACGTAATGAGTACAAATGGCATAAAGTGCACACGCACTGAAAAACTCTCTAATAGTTTTACGACAAATAAACCTAATGAGTACAAATTATATTGACAAATGACAAAAGTGCACACGGACTGTAGTACTCTCTAGTATTTTTCTACAACAAACAAACAAATCAAGGAGTGTAATAAAGTGCACGTGCACTATAGAAGTCTTTATTAATTTCAGGGTAACTGATCTTATTAACAAAAGAAAGGAAGTGCACACGCACTGTATATGACTTTTTCATTTTACAAGAATTAGGGAAGGAATAGGAAGGATTGCATCATGGTTGTAGCACTTAGGTTGCACGCAGCTGCTCTGAAAGTCCATATCTTTCCACAGAAGTACAACACCAAGTGAGACAATTTGCAGTTCTTTTCCCAGAAGTATTTATCAGCGTATCCAAGACACTGAAATGTCCTAGTAATATATCCTGTTATCATTTTGGCAGTACATCAGGTACACCCAACAGTGGGACCATAATAACGTCTTCATCGCTCACGGTGGTGGACAGCATGTCGTGTCAACACCACGCTCTTACAAGGCGCACCAACGTAGAATTAGTGCAAAAACCAAATATAGTGCTCCAGGATCATGAGGATGGACAAGACAAATGGATATTACAGTAATTCCAGGTAGTTAGGTCAGAAGGTGAAGGACATTAAGTCACGGACTAGTCTTGATTACATTAGTAGTTTGCGGCATTCATAGCCCAGTTATTGAACGTTTCTGTACCATGTATTTATTATTACAGAATAATGTTCATAAAATTAAATTATTGGCATCATGGGTAATCGTATCACAATAAAGAGTGGCAGTCCTTGGCCAGTTACAAAGCATATTTAGTATGACAGAGTAATGTTCATTAGAAGTCATCATTGAGAAGGAGTCAATTATTGGCATAGCATTAACATAATTCATTGAGTTATACAAATTATTGGCACTCATTGGCCAGTTACCAAAACATGAAAAGCCATCATTGAAAAAAGGAGCTAATTAATGGCATAATTAATAACATAACTCATTTAGTTACATTAATTATTGGCACTCAATGCCCAGTTACCAAAACATCAAAAGTCATCATTGAAAACAGGAGCTAATTAATGGCATAATTATTAACATAATTCATTTAGTTACATTAATTATTGGCACTCAGTGGCCAGTTACCAAAACATGAAAAGTCATCATTGAAAACAGGAGATAATTAATGGCATAATTCATTTAGTTACATTAATTATTGGCACTCAGTGGCCAGCAAGTATTAAATAGTATAAAACATTGTTCATCATTCAGTATTATTCAGAACTCTCTTAAATGGGTAGCATTATTTATTTAGAACTGGTTATTGTTAGCAATGCATTGCTTTGGGTAATTATAAGAGAATGCAAGAAGAGAAAAAGAAAAAAAATTGCTTCTAGGTTGTTCCTGTAAATGAAAAATGTGTAGCGTCATTCGTCATGAGTCAGTTGTAGCAAGGTTGTGACACAACTGGGTAAAAAAATGCAAGTACTAGTATAGGTTTAATAAGTAACAAATTTAGTAAGTATCATGAAAGGCTTCTCCTGGAAAAAATACAAAATGGATTTTTGAGCTGAAAGAAGACACGCACACTATGCTGAAAAGTAGTGAACTTCGAATTAACAGGTAGTGAAATGTGCATAAAAACGTGTTCCTTCAGTCATCATACCACACGATATAAAACATACTGTCAAAACAAACTGCAACAAATGCTTAAATAACTACATAGCATAAATACATAAACTTCAACATCGTCCTCATCTGTAAAGAAAAAACTTCATTATCCATCACTTCATTATCCGTATTATCATAACTTCATTATTATCATCACCTGTAAAGAAAAACTTCATTATTCATAGTAGCATATTCTTCATCATTATTCATTATCATCTGCAAAAAATGACTTCATTACTCATTACACAACTATTCCTTATCTCTAGCATATTTCATCACTTAAAACTAAGATGTATAGTTCTGTCTGACAGCCTGCATCAATCGGCTTATATTCTGAAAGAAAAAAATTAGTTAAGACTGCTTTTCTACGATGTGTATAGTATATTCTAGTTAATGCTTGTTAATTCTGATCCATTTACTCTTCCTCATAAGGTGTTTGTATCTTCTTTCGTCTATTCCGTAGTTGAAATTCCCATTTCTGTTTAATTTATTTCTTTTACGCATCATTTCCTTCTGAAATTGATGAACAAAGATTAATGCCTTGCATTTATATCATATACCCACTAAATAATGACTGGTTTATGGTGACATAATTAAGCATACAGCATAACATGACAGAAAACGTAATATGTCAAAAGCATAGACAGTGTTCAAAGGCAAAAATGTACAGAGAATATCACAATGCAGCAGAAAAAAAGAATGTAAAATAGTCACGATGTTGAGATATCATAGGGCAAAAAATGTGAAAGTCAACTGGTGTGTGTTATACCTTAACTATTTCACAGTGCATAAAAACAAAACATGAAAACAATCGTACATACATAAAAAAGGCAAAATGTGACGTTCGTTGTGTTCAGTTTGTATGTAGTGTAGTTAATAGAGGCGATAATTAAAGACTTTAATGGAGAGAGAATTTGATAAAATTAATACGTCACTACATAGAATTGCATAATTATTCATAAAATGCGTAAGTTCATCTGGAAAAATATGCACGGTCTGATGTGTAACGACTAGAAGAGCGACCTGCTAACCTTACCTTACCGGGCACTTGCCTAGAAAAAATACGATAATCGTCAATAATTAGTCGTGTGAATATAATTGCAGAAATGTTCATAAAAAATTAGCAAATAGCATTACAGCGTCATAAATCGTAAAGTATGTTCACTCAATAAAGGGTTTTATGTTGGATAAGTGGTGGTTTCCTTTCGATTTTCTGGTTCTCAGAGTTTCGACGTGTACAACATTGGGGTGAGGAATGCTGCGAATCCGATATGGACCTGCGTATAGAAATTCAAATTTACTGCACTTACCTTTTACTTTATTGGATAAATAGTGTGTTCGTACTAATATCTTCTGTCCAATGTGAAAGTCTCGGCGCGTACAAACCTGTTTTTGTTGTCTTCTCCGGCGCTCTGCGGCACGTTTGATGTTGTTTAGCGCAATGTCAATTATTTCGTGGTGTCGTAATCGACGAGATGTAGGAAATGTTACTAATTCTTTAATTCTGTTTGGTGGTTCAAGGTTTTTCATTATAACAGACGGAAATAGCATAGTGGATTCATTTGGAATGGAATTAATTACATCTTGGAATGAGAATATGTGAGTGTCCCAATCCATCTGTCTTTTGTGGCAGTATATTCTACACCGTTTACCAATTTCTTTCATTAATCGTTCACAGAGGTTCCAAGAAGCATGGTACTTCGATATATAGATCGGAGAAATGTTTCTAGCTCGTAACATGCGTGTCCGTATAGCAGAACGAAATTGTGATCCATTATCAGAAATTACTCTCATCACAAGCCCTACGTGAAATAGAAAATGTTTTACAAATGCTTTCGAAATAGTTTTAGCAGTAGCTTTGCGTAACGGAGTGAAAGCAACAAATTTTGAAGTGAGTTCAACAGCGACAAAGATGTAGCAATAACCTCTATTAGTTCTCGGAATTGGACTAAAAATGTCTACTGCGGCCATATGTCTTCATTTAACAGGTATAATGGGATATAATGGAGGAATATGTGAAGTGGTGTCTGACTTAGCTTTCTGGCAAATTTTACATGACGTTAAAACTCGTCGTATACGTTTTTCCATATTGGCAAAATAACAGTTCTGTCTCAGTATAAGAAAACATTTTCTGGCTCCGTAATGTGCGTAGCTTAAATGAGTGTACCAGATTAATTTGTTAACAAGTTCGTCAGGAATGCATAATAACCAATTGTTGCTGTGTGGATGAGAGCGGCGAAACAGAATGTAATTGCGTACAGTGTAGTGGTTCCTAATCCTAACAATTATTCCTATCTTGCCAAAGGTATTTAATTTCTCTCCACACATTGTCTTTACTTTGCTGTTCTGCTATGTCCTGTAATGACGATGAAATAAAATTTTCAAATGCAACTTGCTGAATGTACATGACACTGAAATTTGCTTTGCAGAAGTTGGTTGCTACGTTTTGCTGATTGTTGCTGAGAGAACGGGATAGTGCGTCTGCTATAACATTTTGTGTGCCGGGAATGTGAACAATCGTAAAATTAAATTCCTGTAAATAAAGTTTCCATCTACTTAACCTGTCGTGAGTAAATTTACCTGAAAGTAAAAATTGTATAGTTCTGTGATCTGTGTAAACGGTGGTATGTCCGCCATAAAGAAAGTGCCCAAATCTCGTAAAAGCCCATACAACACAAAATGTTTCCAATTCTGTAATGGAGTAATTTCGTTCAGCAGGTGACAGAATGCGACTTGCAAATGCGATGTTTTTAATTACTGTTGAGCCATCTTCTTCAATTTTCTGAAAAATATCTACCCCTAAAGCGGTGTTGGAACTGTCGGTGGCAATGGACAAATTTCTGGTAAGATCTGGGTGCGATAAAAGTGGAGCATTCAACAAAGCATGTTACACGTTCACAAATTCAGAATGTGCTTGCTTATCCCAAGACCAAATAGTATTTTTACCTGTTAATTGGCATAATCTAGGTGTGTCTAAAGCAGAGTGATGAATAAATTTGCGAAAAAAGTTAATTAAGCCCAAAAAACTGTGTAGTTGCTTTTTTGTCGTAGGAACAGTAATATCACGTAGAGCTTGAAGTTTTTCCGGATCAGGTGCAATGCCGTCTGCTGAAATTGCGTGTCCAAGAAATTTTATAGAAGTTTTACCAAAATGCGATTTACTGAGATTAACTGTGGGTCCTTGTGTATGAAAAGTTTGTAACAGTCGTTCAAGAATCATATTGTGTTCAGTCCAGTTAGCTTCTGCAATAAGAATGTCGTCTACGTACGTCGTAATTCTGTCCTTAAGCTCTGTCGGAAGTATTGTGTTCAAACCGCGAATAAAAGCTGCAGAGGAAATTGTTAACCCGAATGGTAATTTGCAAAATTGATAACAGTCACCAAAACAGAGAAAAGCTGTATATTTTCTACAATTCGGATGAAGCTGAATTTGCCAAAATCCCGATTTCAAATCTAATGTAGAATAAATAGCCGTATCATGAAATTTCTGTAGCAGTTCCTCTAAAGTCTGTGGTCGATCTGTTTCATTAATAATAATGTCATTAATGTGACGTGAATCAAGTACAAGGCGAAGAGAGCCATCTTTTTTCTTAACAATATGTAGCGGGTTTATGTACAGACTAACTGCTGGTTCAATAATTCCTTGATCGAGCATATCCTGCAATTCTTTTTTAACTTGTTCTCTATGAATATACGGAACAGGATAATGCTTAGCTTTAAATGTGTCGTGCTGTTTGACTTGAAATTCATACGTAAATCCGGACACAGTACCAGGAATGTTGTCAAAAACTGGAGCTTGCTGTAAAAGAATTTTGTGTAATTGCGTGCGCTTGTCGTCTGTATTTGCATTGCTTTGTTTAACTTTATCGGAAATCATCAGCATTACGTCGTAGTCAGCTTCGTCTGGAGTATTATAGTTATGTACATACGTATCCGTGAACAATGTGGGATTACAGTCTATGTTACGTGATACGGAAATGACCTCTGTGCGATTAATTGTTTGTTCTTCCGCAGATAAAGAGTGCTGAAATTCTAAAGCCAATTGCACATTTTCATCCTTCAACATTAAATAGGAATTCTGAAAATCAACCACTGCGTCGTGTTGTACGAGAAAATTAGTACCTAAAATAACGTCTGTTAATAAAGGAACAATCCAAAAATTTGAGTGAAATGTGTGACCTGCAATACAAAATGATAAATGCGTCTGTAATTTAACGTCTACTCCTTTACTCGATACTGCTCCTTTTACTTTCGTTTTGCCTAATGGTAATGTAGGATATGTATTCTCTTTGTTACACTCGTTAAAAGTTTCCTCATTTATAACTGACATAGGTGATCCAGAATCGATTACTGCTGAAAATTTCGATGAACCAATTTTAATTTCGATGACAGGATGTGAAATGGTTTTCTGAACAACTGGTCTTTCCTGTAAAAGAGTGTCTCTGATATCGTCAAAAGTAATTACATTTTCGTGAACAACATTCTGTGTGTCAAAGGTAGTGCTTGTGTTATTGAAAGACGCGACCTGTACAGTATCTAGTCAAATTCTATCTGACGTATTATTATTGTCAGGACGATTCTGTGGCATTTCGACTATTTGAACTGTTCTACTATTTCTTCCTGACGTATTACGTTCTGGATGATACCGACTGTCGGGTTCATTCATGAGAATATGTTCTTGCGGATGATTTTGCTGTTGGTAAGATCGACTGTTATTATATGTACGCTGATAATTGTGCTCATCATTTTTACGTCTGTCGTGATAGTCATTCCTATACGGTGCATTGCGATAGGAATTGAAATACTGCGTTTTCTGTACGTAGTTGTTCCTTTGCTGCCGTGCGTTACTATTTGTTGGATCTGGGACTATACGTGCACGCGGCGAAGCACTAAAGTCTGGTTGACCTTGCGCATTACATTGTTGGTTAGGTATGCTAACCGGATGACTTTCATGCTGTTGTGGTGGAAAACGTCTATTGTTACCAAAATGTGATTCCTGTTGCTCAAAATTTTGACGATATTGATAATTAGAATTTTGTCTGTTATTAAAGTTTTGGTGGTTGTCATTCCTAAAGCGTCTGTTACCTTTCCTATTAAAATTACGTGTCTGATCATAATTGCTGTACGTCTGTTGGCCTTGGTTGTTATATGAAAAATTTTTGTTTACGAAAGAATAATCTGATTGTTGTACTTCTAAAAGCTGCAGCAGATCCCTGAATGCTGAAATGTTTTCTTTTTGCTGACCTGTTAAAAGTGACACTCTTAATGATCGTGGTAATTTAGAGATACATAATTGAATGAGTGCAGATTCACTATAGGGTTCACTTAAATACTGGTTTTGTTGCACCATGTGCTCAAAAAATTGCGTCACACTCGGAAAATTTGAGTTCTCATAATTCGGTAAACTAATTAACTGATCTTTAATTCCGCGCTGTGTCGTCTTCGACCAATACGCTGACAGAAAAGCATTCTGAAACTCTTCTACCGGGTAACATTGCCTCGCGATCGGTCTCATTCGAGTTGCCGGTTCGCCTTCCAAAAAACTGCAAATAAATTCAAGTTTATGCGTAGCGGGCCAAGTCGGTGGAAAAGCAAAGCTAAATTGTTGTATCCAATCCAGTGGGTGAATTTGTGTTCTGTCATTCTTAAACACTTTAAATTTTCTTACTGACAGAAAATGTTTGTAATCGAAATTATCGTCTCTGTGTGATGGAACAGGTTCAGGATTGTATGAAAATCTGTTGAACTGTGGTTGTTCGGAATCTAAGACCCGTACTCTCTGTAGATTACCCAAATTATACGCGTTGCGCGAGTCCGACAAATGTTCGCAAAGTGGCGTCTGCTGTGATGTATTATTAACTGAAATACTTTTCATCTCTGTTACTTCTTGTTGTAAACTTGACAACTTTCTACGCAACGTGTTATTAGACGAATCGATCTCATTAATTGTCTGCTGTAAATTTTGAAATTCAGGTGTTTGATTAAATGAAACGGGTGAAGTATCGTCTGATTTGCTGTCATTATTACTTTCAATGACGTCAATACGACTGGCCAGTTCATCACATTTTTCAGTCAGTATTTTTACCTGATCATCGGTGTGTCAGTGGCATTAATCTGTTTTTTCAATTTACGTGTAGTTTCGTTCAGTTTTTTAACGTCAGCTTTGACGACATTGGAATCCTGTGTTAGTTCTAATTGTTAGAGTCTGTCGGTCACTGTTTGAAAATCGGTTGTGTATGTGTCTGTTTTCGATTTAAGATCCGAAATTTCGTCACGTAATTCTGTGTTCGACTGTTTGATGGTATTAATTTCGTCAGACACTGTGGCAATATTATTGCCTACATACGTTTTTGCCTTCGCAAACATTTTACGTTTGTCTTCTTGTCTCTGAGCAGTGATTGTTTCCATGACTTGACGTTTGACTTTATTTTGATCCTGAATAAATTTGCAGAAACGCGTATCACTGTTTTGTATGTGAAGATTAAAACGTTCGTCAATTTGAGTGTTCTGTTGGTCGAATTTCGCGTCAATCTTTGCGTCCATTGTGCGCGAAAGTTCTGCTGTCATTGTTTTAAACTCGTCGCGTAATTGTGTAGCTTTTTCAGAGCATTGTTTACCGACTGTACTAATTTCCTCTCTAAGTGTTTCTATTGCAGCTGTTTGCATATCCCTTAATTCCTGAGCAACTGACCTAATTTCTTCGCTACTTTTTCTTGAACAAGCCTCAATTTCCTCGCGTAACTGTTCCTTGGTGTCATGACACTGCGCGGCAACGGCTCTAATTTGTTCACTAAGCTGCCTGGAATTGTTGTCTGATTTTTCATTTAACTGTCTGGAATTGTTGTCTAATTTTTCATTTAACTGTCTGGAATTGTTGTCTAATTTTTCATTTAACGGTTCGTTCTGTTCACTAAGTTGTTGTTTGAGATCTTCTTTAAGACTGTCTTGTTTTTCATCATTATTGTCTAGTTTTTTACTCTGTTGTAGCAATATTGCCAGAATTTGTTCCAAGGTAACATTACCCACTCCATTTTCTGTACTGTTTGACGGTGTAATTCCAATTGACGCGTTTTGTGTGCCCATTTGGTCATTCTGTAATTTACAAGAACATTTATCAGTCGGATGTACACTGTCAGACACTATTTCGGAATTAAATAAATCCGTCGTACTTTTAGTATCCTGTCCATTTTCATTACAAAAATTTGTCTGTACGTTATTTGAATTTTCCAAACCGGTTGTGTTAAGCTGGGCAGCGCTCATTACAATTGGGCGCCCTGCGTCATCAATTGTCGTCAAATTAACAGAGGAGGCAACTGAGTTCGCTTGTTCATCATTAAGGTAAAAGTCATCGTTAGAGGTTGGAACGCATTGATTGTTAGTGAACGGAGGATTGTCATCATTACACTGCGTGCCACAATTACTATCGGTCACATTGTTTAGGTCGGTAATTTCATTCATAATACCTCACAATACACTATTCACAGTCTTTCGCGGCATTTTTACTATAGTCACAATTATTCACAAAACAAATAAACACAATGCAAAAACAATACACAAATACAACAGAGCAACGAATTGCCGATGATCTGAGGAAAGAAAGTCATAATATTAGTAAAAGCGTTGCGCCAAATCCTAATTATATTAAATAAATAAGAGCAGATATCTGGCTACGTTTCAGAAGATTCTCAACGAAATACGATCCTGGACCGGGTGTCGCCAAGTGTAACCTCCCCAGAGATATTTATTCATAATATTTTAAATGAGAATAGACATAAAGCTAAATGTAACCTCCCCACAAATATTTGAAAAAGTCAAAAATTTAAATGTTAACGACAATACAACCTAGTGTAACCTCCCAGCAAAATAACATGATTTATTGACAATGGCAATTAAATAAAAATCAGCAATCTGACCCAGGTATAAGCTGCCCACAAAAATGTAAGTCAATTCAATTAAAAAATGAAATCTCAGTGACAATGAAAACGCAAATAGACCGAAATGTCGATCTTAGGTCCTGGTTTAAAAACAAAATTATTATTGGGGCGATTCTTGACCAACTCCTCACACACAACCGCGACTATCTCTCGCGCGCTACTACCACAGACTATGTCATCTCGCATGCGCTACTGCTCTCGAACTCTAACTCGCAACTGAACCGAACTCTCGCGCGGTCAAGCGCAGACTAGGAACGACAAATAGCTCTCTGGTCAGAGACTCTGCAATGCCTCGCCATCGCCGCCACACAACATACGTGTTTCAACACACACACACACACACACACACACGCACACACACACACGCGCGCGCGCGCGCGGCAGGCGGCTGCGCTGTATGTGTATATATGTATATATCTGTGAATTTGTTATTTTAATGCGATAATGATGAACATCATTTAACGTACGGCACATGAATCACATGGCAAAGCAATGTTGGCAAAATGTGTCACATCAGCAGAAGGCTAAAAAAAAATAATATGTAACTGCATGTTACAAAACGTTGGATGTTTACGAGTAGGATCACTAAGGATATCGAGATGTTGGCAAAAACATGTATAGGAGTGTACATTTGAAACCGAGCTTCAATCTCGCCTGTGTAACGGAAATATACAAGCCAAGCTAACAAGAGTAGAGTTATTGAGTAAATATTCATATATGTTGTAAGCAATGAACTAGATTTTAAGTTTATCTTCCAAGGGAAAAGGAAGTTCATAAAAGTAACGGGTTGAGGACCCATAACACGTCAAATGTTGTCAATTACTTTACTGTTCAAATATATGTGTTTTACAAAATTAGAAGTCCTCTGCAAAGAGTAGGTTTGTAAATAAATGCATGTTCAAATATTTTAAAACAGATTTGTACTTTTTGGATCTATTCGTCACTAACAAAGGCAAATGATTATTTAGCTTAGAGAATATGTTTGTCAGTTTTCACCAGTATAAGTAAAACACAAAATATGACTTGTTCCTTTTTCTACGGTTTCATTGCATTTATCTGAGTACGTATGTGTACTCTTTCAGTAATTTCCAAGAATGTTTGCCTATCGAAGCCGCGGGCTCCAAACGATAGATATTGAATGTGCGATTCTAAATCGATCAAGCGACTGTGGTGGCGGGTCTTATGATTGATTATTTGTGAGTTGTTAGGGAAACCCAAACGATTTATGAAACTTCCTGGCATTCTCCAAACGATTTATGTCGGCAATGAAAGTGATATCTGGTATAATAGACGTTCATTCGGCCGATTGCGTCACGTGTAAGAATCTAATTCCATGCTTATGCAATGTAGAAATTTGTTGGAATTTTTTTTGGGAAATATGGACTAATAGCGGATGATGAAAGCAGGGACTGTGTAGACTGCGGTGGTCGAAGTCTTTAAGTCTGATAGTGAAATACCTATACAATTTCATTGCGTAAATTGTGGTAAACGAACGACTACCAGGAAGAATGCATGTTTTGACTATTCCAAATTATCGATCCAGACCAGCATAATTCTAGTATCTTCCTCGATTAGGGACTACACACAGCAACCAACAGCATCTCAAACTGACTCATCTACCAATACCGTGTGCGAGTATTTGGGGTTTTGCAGAGGGATGTGTTATGCAATAGTGACGAACGACGCTGTACCGTTGGGTGGACCAATTAAAATTGTTGTAGTGGACGAACTGCACATAGCAAGAAGGAAAAACCAGAGAGGAGGACCTTTAAAGAATGAAATCAAACATATTTGGGTGTCGGTAGTATAGAATGGGAGTCCTGGAAGTGCTTTGTGGTAAGAGTGTTCTCCAGAGACAAGGTAAATTCAGTCGGTTTGATAAAGCATTTTATACTGCCTGGTAGCAAAGTGATTACAGACGGTTTTCAATCCTACAAGATACTGTAGAGTTCGTGTCTTCCGATGACCCCAGTGCGCACACGCAGAACATCGAGCGATTGTGAAAATCAGTGAAATCCTCCATTAAAAGAGAAGGGTGTCCAGGAGAAAGAGACCAACTCTACTTGTTTCAGTATCTGTATTTCCATAACTTGTGGTTGCAAGGAAAAGTTGATGCATGTGACACTCCACTCATATTTTTGCGTGACATTGGCAGAGTCTACCCGGGTTACGGCAAAATGGGAATGGTTTCTGTAGCATACACATCAAATGGACTTTCTCATGACGACAACATCGACGACGAGTGAGGTAAGTCGTTTCCTTTGTAATTACAAATGTTTTGGTAACGCTCTTCTTTTGTCTGGCTGTAGTGCCCACTATAAACATGCTCATAACGCCCGCCACCACATTCGCGTGATCAATTTAGAATCGCACGTTCGATACCTATCGTTTGGAGCACCGGGCTTGGAAATTACCACCCTTTCTATCGTAGAAAAAGGAGACCCATGCGTTACTTACGCGAATGTTTAGCTCACGATAGATAGAGTTTTTCATTTCTGTTCGAGACCGTATGTGTCATTTGGTTTTGCTGATGTTTTGTCACTCAAATTTTTCTGTTTGGTTCTGTTAGCACCTTTGTATGATATTGTTGTCGGATCTTTACTGCATAAAAATAGTTCTGGTTTTGTAGAGTTTCGGGCAAAGGCAAAGGTAACTGAGCGAAATGTCCCACACTTGATAAAACATAAATGTTCTCTTTGAAAGGAACAAATTCTATCCTACCATTGTAAGAGAGAAAAATTTTGTATAGTGGACTGTGGCCTATAAATAATTATCACGATTTGTTCTAGTGAAAAAAATACTACTAGTTACCAGTTAAAAT
Organism: Schistocerca piceifrons; assembly: GCF_021461385.2. Lineage (NCBI taxonomy): Eukaryota > Metazoa > Arthropoda > Insecta > Orthoptera > Acrididae > Schistocerca > Schistocerca piceifrons. Next base: position 205,632,345 of record NC_060144.1, read on the forward strand.
CAAAGTGTAGTGCATAATCGTACGGACCATGTAAATAGGAAACGAACTTCCCGAAAGAGAAGAGACAGCCAAAACTTTTCCATACGACTTGCTGTGTTATCAAAGTGAAATACGATATGGTAATGAAACAAAAGAAAAAAAATGTGGTTGCGTACAGTAAACATTACTCACCTTTGCCCTTATGCCGGGGATAAAAACAATCCATGAGCTCGTAAACACAGTATCCTGCGAATCGGCGGGATGCTACACAAACATGGAGACCACATCTACAACGCTCGCGGCAATGCACACTAATTAAGGGCGTGTTTGAATTTTAAATCAATTGTCTGTACTTGAATGATAATATATTTAGAACAATGCTCTCGAGTACACACAGAAATTAGTTTATCTGAAAGTGGAGACGTTAAATAATGAACTGCTGTAGCAGCGAATCGAAATAGGTTAGTTTGAACAGTGTTGTTTGTGTAACCACAGACACGAGTCAGTACCAACTTCGAAACTCTGAAGAGCATCAGATCACGTACACTCTTTGACATAAAACTCGACCGGCGGCCGGCCGCTTCAGAGGCTAAGTCCGCGCCGATCGCGACATGGGACAAAAGAACTGGCCAACTCGCTAATTCTCTAAGTCCGGTTGTCTGCACAATCTGGCAACACTGTAGACTATGGCACTTCCTGGAGGAAAACTTGTCTCATGATAGAGAAACCCTAGGCTGATTACGCCTGTGTTCTAGCGGTAGCGTGCGTTGTTTCTGTTCATACTGTCAGTGTATCGAGAGCAGCTGGCATAAAATATTTTTATAGCCTCTTCTGTCTTAATGCTGAAGACGTGAATGTAATGGTAGCACAGATTCAATCTATTTCGCTTTCTGACACACTGATATCAAAATTTTATCCAGTAACGATTTTGCGGCAGATTTCCTGCAGACTGTCCTCCTCTGGACGCCGTATGTGGCAAAGCTCCGGGGTCCATTTGCTGTCTACTGGCAGCGGCCGTGGCGACAGCAGCGGCGCTGCACTCCCCCGTTCTTTATCGAAAGAGCCTGCTACCGCTCATCGCTTTTAAGGCTTTAAAACGCTTTATTATTAAATGTTGCTCCACAGAAAATTTCTACAATTTTCATTCACGCTCAAAAGCAACGGAGACAGACGCTCTGATTAGTAGGCGGGAATTATATTACATTAATCGGCAAGAGCTGAGTATGGCCCGAAATTAATTTTGTAGACTGGGACGAAATTAAGCCACCTCACTGCATTCGATGAATTTATAAATGCTTCATACCTCGTTTCTTTTCCTTTCAAACTCAATTATTTGTGTAACTTTTGGTCAATGTTCGGTTGTTTTAGTCAAGCCAGAGTGAGCGTCTGTGGTGTAAAGTGTATTACAGTTCTTGTTTCATTCCTTATGGTAAGTCTATGCGATAAACTGTGTGAATACCTTGCAATGCATGCTCTGTAGCAGTGCAGGAACACTGCACATTTGGAGTTCCATGTATGGGTTCATGAAGTATTTAATGTTGATCAGAAGTGATAGTTAAGGTCATCAGATTTAAACCGGAAAAGTTTGTCGTTTTGGAGGTTTCAGAGAACGGAAAGGAATTGCTAACGCCGGTGTTAGAAAACGTCTACAGTTAAATGCTATTGCAAAAATTTAGAAGAAGGGAACTATATTAATCAACATGTGCACTTCATAAACAACCTCCTGACATGTTAGACCTATATGACGAACAAAGCTCAAATTTATATCGTTGACAGTCGGTTTGAATCTTTTCAGGATCTATTTTACAGTGAAGCACCTTGGCATTTGCAAAGCAGACATCCATGATATTAACTTAATTTACTAAGTCGAAATCGGACAAAGATTGATGTTTAAATGCATTGTTCAGATTTCGTATAAGGAATTTTTACTAGCAGTTAGCAACTCCATAAATTAAAATGGAAAACATAAGGTTGTAGTCAGCGGCTTCCACCGAGATTGGAACTGCTATGTCATACAGTACGAGCACCGCAATGCACAAGGGAACCTCTTTATTTCAATTTTGCTTTTTTTCTTTTACTTTTTTTTACGATTACCCCTTTTCTTCTCTCTTATTCTAAAGCCCCTTAGGAAAATGGCACCAAAAAAAGAAACTAAGTGCCACCGCCACTTTTCATCCCCTAACAAAAAAAAAAAAAAAAAAATCTGGTCCACTTCGGGCGTTGGCTCCCGACTAGACCTACCCCAGAGAGCTGCCTATATACGAGAGGAAATATGGGAATTCAAGGTTTGGGCTACCCTTACAAACAAAACAAAATCTTCCTTTTTCTGAATTTTATTTGTATTTCAATTTATTTTGTTTATTTTTGTTGTGTAATTGATCAGACGCCTTCTGCGCCTTGCTGGTAATATGTTGAGTCACGTCTTCTCGAAATTGATGTGTTCCGTTCAATAGTTCAGAAATGTTCATTGGTTCAAACAGGAAACCTTCTTCACTCTTGGCTTAGTCAAGATCATTATCGTCCGTGTGAATGACAGAAGCGCAGTCCACGTTTTGCCTCTTAAAGCACCTTGTCGCACGCCACATCGTTGATCATTTTGACATAGACGGTACTGCTAACTATGGACAAGTGGATACCAATTAGATCCGTCGGTGGAATTTTAACTTCATCGCCAATAAATCGTTCTACCTCCAGGGCCTTGGGTCAGGCGAAGTCGGAACAAAAGTTGAACCGTAATGTCTTCTTCCGATAGTTGTGCGCCATGGTGGTCTAGAAGGGAAAACGGCACTTACAGCTGCCGAAGTAAACACAAACACACCGTGCGCGCCTCGCCCACAGCGCTCTGGCGCATGACCGCCTCGCAGCAGTGCCGGCGGCAGACTGTTGAGCTAACGACACACTGGCGGCAACTGGCGGACTGTAGTCACTGCGATGTTGCCTGAGCCTCAAAACGCAACATTGAAAACACAAACAGACGAGGAGGAGATCACTGTTTTAACGTCCCGTCGACAACGATGTCATTAGAGACGGAGCACAAGCTCGGATTAGGGAAGGATGGTGAAGGAACCATCCCGGCATTTGCCTGAAGCGATTTAGGGAAATCACTGAAAACCTAAATCAGGATGGCCAGGCGCAGGAGTGCACCGTCGTCCTCCCGAATGCACACACAAACAGGTGTTACTTGTGTGAAGAACGCTGTTCTAGGAGTCCAGAAATTAAATATACTTTCTAAGTGTCTCATTTTACAATGGATTATATCGTACGAGTCTTCGATGTGGAAAACGGATGTGAAGTGAATTTAGCGAGGTAATGCTGGCCTACACCCGGAAGAAAGTGCACAATCAGACTGTTGACAAATACTTGCTACGACGCTGCCATTTCTCGGCCCTCTTACGAGGGAGCTCTTCAGCGAAATTCTTGCCGTGATTCTCCGATGCGGTTCTTCAGAGTGGAGACGCGCGCTCACGTTTGGTTTTTATGCGGCGTTCTCCTCCGATGGTTTCTGACGTCGCTTTGTGGGCTATCTATACATTTGAGACATTCAATTATCATTAATCCAGAATGATACAAGTTTCAGCTTCCGGCGTGGAAGATGGCTGTTGACGCCGACATTATATCATTTCAACGTAGGGAAAGCAAAACGGAACATTCAATGTTTCTCATTCAACATAAAGCATGTGAGATAATTTTCCATAACGTTCATAATCATCTAAAAATACAAACGAAGTAAAAATACATTGGAAGCTTATTCGAATTGAATATAATGTAAGATACCAAACGCTTTGCACCTCGATGTCGAATTTGTTCGCGTGCGATCTTTTGCAGCATACACATAGAATGTCATGATTACCACGAGAATGAAGAAATATGTTGGTAAGGATGGAAGCAAGAAGAGACGCAGTCAACAAATATTCGATTCCTCATGGCATTCATTTCATTTGAGACGTAAGAAGAGGTAAAGTGGGATATTACTTTCGTTAACACGAAAGATATGCCGCACATTTTGATAACGAGGAAGTCTGCATCTCCATACGTTTCCGCCTTGAAATCTGTATGCTCTATTATATACTAAGTAGCCCAATCATTGTTTCAGTAATGTTACCCTCTTGTTTGACCCAGTAACGATGAACAGCATGAACTGCATGAAAGTAGCTGTTCGAACCCTTCCTGGGTTGCTTTTTGTGTTTTATTGTTTGGAATTCCTGAAGCAGACCACTGTGCCTTCTCCCCTCGTGGGTTAGGTCTCAAAACTAAACCGCTTTTTATCCAATGGCATAATTTATTCGGATAGCATCAGCACAAGAATATGAAACAAAGCCTTCCATTTACAGTTGCAACACTCTAACCAGCACTGACCGAAGTGAAATCCACGGTCATGGTCCGAAATTAGCAGCTGTCTGCTACTGTGGCAAAGTCCGTACTACACTTTCGATTCCGCAGCACTGTGTAGTTGCAGAGTTGTGCCAGCATGTCTGTCCTCACACTATCAACTTTATGTATCTAACTTCTCCTGTAGCGTTGATCACGACGAGCCGAAGTAAATGAGTGTATTCTGCATGACGTAACATTCAGTATTCCCTTCTGTCATAGCCATTCTTCATGTGCATCGATACCAAATAGGAATGTGAAAACTCTTGCGAGTGAGAGAATGACAATAACAATCGTAACAAGAACAAGCAAATAATGAATGATGTTTATTCCAACGCAGAACGAGAATGGCTTTAAATATAAAAATCTATATCTATATCTATGTATGTATCCATATCTATTGATCTTTGAGTTGGCACAATGCAAATATATTCTTAGCATTTAGTTGCTGAATTTAGTTCTGGATGTTTGCAGAGAAACGGAGAAGTCGGTACTTCTCGCTAGTGTAATATAATGTGAACCAGCAACAACCATTTCCTTAGAACACGACTCAATCAGGTCCCCAAGTAGGTACCAAGGCACTGCTGCATTCTGTCCCCTGACATTGCGCTGATGACGGTAAATGCAGATAGTTCCGATTATGAAATACAAAACGTATTGCAGGTCAGTTCTTAGGATAGTAACGTTAAATTTGCGTTGTAGACGGCACATGAACGTGACGACCATCCATATTACTCATCAATATAAAAAGACAATATTATGGGAATTTAGCAGGAATACTCAACAAGAATTCCGAAAATGGGTGACTGACCGCACAGGTGCTAAACGTCATCAAAAGTATACGATGTCCTAATCGCATTAGGAATATGAAGATCGTTTTCGACAGCTCGCAACTTTCACATTGCTATCTCCACCCTACTCCAGACGGCCCTCGGTGGAGTTGCACTACGTTGCCGATGTAATGGAAGGCCTTCAAACCGACAACCGACCACATATTGAAAAATACAAGCGAGTTCTCTTGCAGCGTAAGCTTATTGTAACTAATCTAAAAATTATTGCAGACGAACTTTGTCCTATTAAAAAAATGTAAAATATTACACATTGTTGACGTCGAACGGACATTATCTATGTCCCGTCTTGTGTCCTACTCATCTATAATATCAAGTGTACTATAAAAATGATTATATATAATGGATTATAATGTAATGCATTGGTACCAGATGGTGGGTTCACAACAGTACTGATGCGAAAATAATACAGAAGTTCGCAAAAGTGCAGTTGTGCATTTTCGTACGTTTTCACCCCGAGATGTACAGTCGTGCTCAAAAGTATCCGAATGACCTGAATTGCATTTCGCCTGATTCGCATGCAACCAGCATAACGCTGCTGTCTAGCATGTCCTCTAATCGCTCCTTGGTACAGTCGTTTCACTATTGAAAATGGTGCCAATAACTAGAAAACACTGCTGTGTATCGCAATAACTCAAGATGTAAAGTAATGCCACGATACTAAAAATATCAGGGAACACCTTATCACAGATAAGACTGTCCTTAAGGCTTGTAAGCTCACATTTATTACAATAAATGACATACCTGAAATGTTACCACACTCATTATTATGTCAGATTAGTATTGCACGTAGTAAGTTCGTCGTATTGATTTCCTCTTCAAAGTAACATACCGTACTTATTATTTAACACAAAATGACATTAAAAATTTAAGTTAGTCACGAGCAGCTAGTTGAGAATATGTATGAACTTCAAATGACACGACGAACCGTCGTGTTCCGCACATGGATTCAAACCCAGCTCAGGCAGACTAAGCAAAGATTTCGTGACTGACAGAAATTAACAGTCATTCCTGATTAGGCATAGAGAGAGTGATGTACCTCGATTTTAGACAGTATCAGTTAGCAAATATCAACTTTAAATTGCATAACGCAAACATTATTAACAGACGCGAATTCCTACCCAGCATCTATTGTCCCTGTTAACGAACTACGAGAGATGTTAAATATTAGTTCTTCACAAATAACTTACTTGAAATGCCGTGAGCTAAAGCTTTGTGTTGGACACGGGTTCGAACCCAGAACCTAATCGGATTGCTATCGAAGCACAGTCAAATGTGACATATTGGATTTTCGCGGCAGTAGCTAGATGTTTTAACTGAAATGATGAGACGAAACATTAATTTTTTCCTTCCCAGGACTCCAACCCGGCACTTATCGCTGTTATATTCTAGACAAAACGAACGTTAAATACGGGTTTGTTGCACCAGCAGTGACATGTGAGCATGTTTGAACTACAAATAATATGACGACAAGTTCAGCGCTCACTGGGAATAGAGCCCCACATATATCATTGTTGACTACATACAAGGAGACGTCAGCTACCGAATTCTTCTCGACCAGCTGCTCAGAATAACATCTTGAACTTACAGTCATCTCGCAAATAGTTCTGTGTCCCACTGGGAGTTAAAAACGTCAGATACCGTTAGTGTTGACAACGAATGAAAATACATTAAAAATCAAAATTATTATCCACCAGCAGATAGGTGTTCTCATGCTAGAGCTTGATAATACATAATTAAATCTTTAGTGCCGGGCCAGGATTCGATCCTATTCACGCATAATATGTGGAGATGTTGAGTAATCTGCAGTTTTGAACAAACAACAAATTGTAGGCGAGCTGCATTGCCACGAAGGCATCAAATTCCGCGTTAAGGGTGGTCTGAGTTGCATTCCCAGTTCAGAACCAATTTTATCGACATACAGAAGCTCGGATAAAAGATGGAATAAGTGTCCTGGGACCATACATAGCGTTTGTTTCGTCACTTGAAATAAATAACTAGTATAAGAAAGATTACTGGTGATAGAGTTTCTACATGTCGCCACTCCAGACTTTATTGTGGTTCAACCTACCGTCTACTTGGTAGAGAAGGAATATCATCCTTAATGTAAATTTTCAGACCACACTGTCATTATATCTTCTTCACTTGGTGTAGCTAGGAGAGAATGGAATCTGTCTCTCCCTATCTAAAATCAATGACAGAAGTGGGAATCGAACCCAGACCGTAGGTATAAAAACCTACCATCCGTCCAACAGACCACGAAATCCTCTTCTCTGCAACTCATTTTTCTATCGTAACGCCGTTGTACCACACTGGATGAGTATTCGACTCACAGGCTACCTGTAGTAATTTGCAGCATGTTCAGTAAATTCATTTACTTGGTTGACCGAATCACCATGAACTAGCTGCCTCGGCTACCCAGTGCATACATTCGACTCTATTTTGAAATCACCGAAATAAAATCACATAACTGCCACCTACACAGAACTGCCAACAGTGTAGGATGCCGAATTTTAAATAGGAAGTGTTCCTTTCCACTTGAACAATTCTATTGCGCTATCTGTTTGTAGAAAACAGTCCAAAAGAAAAGCTGTAAGTGTCTGTCTCTCAGAAGTCAAGACCTGGCCATATGCATAATCTCACAGTGCTGTGGAATCCTAAAGTTCTGGAGGAATAGTTGTCGAGCTCTGGAGCTGTTGTACCTACGTGTCAGCTAATAGCGTAGATAAGATGTCGCGAGTTCGAATACATTCGGTGCTACATTTTTAAAACCGCAATTCTGCTGTCTGCTGAAGTTATCAACCTAATGGAACTTCGAACATAATTCCCCTCACTTCTCAACCCTAAGTAGTCGCATGTGGAAAAAGTGCTAACAACTGTGACATATTGTTCTATTTAGGTTTAATAGTCAGCAGGCAGCAGATGCATCTCGAAGATGTGTAGGGAGAGCGCATCGTGCCATAGTATGTCAGAAAAGTATTTTCTACATTAGCTGTCGTGTGGTAGTGAGATTTTATTCTTCTTCTAACTTTGTTTGACAGCTTTAACTAAGAACAAGTTTTCTACATGCATGTAATCAATAAACTGCATGTGCATTGTCTGACTGTCATAGATAACATCAGAGAATTCGCATATATCGTTGATGATTAATTTCTCTCTCATGTTTAGTATTGTTTTAACAACACTAAAGGAAACCTTACGATAATTGTGCACTTTATTATAAGAAATGAAATAAAACTAACCACGATAAACTTACGGCAAAAGTCTGTTTTAATAAAACCGAGTATCTGTACACAAGTGTGCCTCTATCGACACGAATTAGTAAAATACTACTCACATAGATTTTGATTGGGTGTGTGTTTAATTGGTATGATGTGTCATACTCAAGAGGTATGCAAATGTGGCATTTAATATATATAGTTACGTATTCCTAGAAACCCAAAATTCGCATGTCAGCATCGGAAAGAGGCGTTACCTGTTGTGCAGCATTGTAATTTTTCAACATTGCACTATGAGCCGAAAGCATTTTCTTGCGATTTCCATATTGATAATTGATCCGACTGCTTGTAGCTCTTTCACAGAAGGGATAAAAACGTTGCAGTCAGTGAGACTGGAACTGCAAACCATCACAGACGCTTTTCCACAGGTCAGCACATTACAACAGAGCTGGCGAAGAGGTATGGGGCTGAGCTTCCTCTTACGACGGCAATAGTAACTAGAACTCGTAAACCGCTATTTAAAGGTCGAGATTAGTTGCGATTTCCACCTGCAACGACTTTCCTGGGCTGAAAACCGTATATTTCCAATCTTTCGTTACTCTTCGAGCGATAATTAATCAGATTATTGAATGGACATCACAGGTAAAATCAAGTGAACTTTGAGGCTTAATTCCGTGCACACCAGGAAGTAACTCGTCGATCACAGAGTTGCCAAACATACGTTGCTTTGTTGCCAAATCTCATTTACAGTACCAGCAGGAAGAAGACGAACCGATGTGATCCTACAGCGGGCTGGGAAGTGACCATAGCTGGTGTCTTCAAGTCGCGGCTGCTACGGCCTGGAATATGTAATGCGTCTGATTCGCTTTCTGTAACTAGGTTAAGGGACTGGAGCGTAGTTGCTAATATTACTCAGAACTGACTGCAAACCAAGCATCATGAATCAGTAACTCTCATTGTTGTTTTTATATTTCTTTCGTAAGTGTAATCAAAACTAAGAAACTCATTCACAGGCGTTTTCGTGCCTCGCCGATAGTCGAGCACAACAAACAAATAAAAATAAAAATGAATGCGTATGTGTGTGTGTGTGTGTGATATACGTATATATATATATATATATATATATATATATATATATATATATATATATAGCAATGAGAGAGAGTGTAAAAAATTGTTGTAAAGAAATCGAATCATGGTATTTAAAGAAATAATTCATTAAAGTGACATGTTCCATATCATTACGAAATGTCGTATTCATGATCTATGGAACAAGAATTAATCTAATGTAATCTAATCTAATCTAATCACATCATAGTGATAACTAGCCATGAAGAGTCATGAATTAGAGAAATTTTTGCCAGTACCAGTAACCAAATCTGAACCTGAAAATAAAAGACGACAATTTTTGTAATAAACCGTGACTCCTATCAAGACCCTTTCGTCCCTGTTATCTAACCACGAAAGATGTCTGATATACCTCCATTCTGAAGTAACGAAGTGTGCATGCATTTAAAGATGAAGTGCATGATGCGAAGTTCTGTGACGGAGGTACAAACCCAACACGTAATCGGATTGTTAACTAAGAAAAATCAAATGTTACGTATCGGTTTTTTTTACGAGCCGCTGGGTGTCTGAATCTAAAATAAGGATACTAACTTTTGTGCCTAAGCGACAATCGAACTGCACACCTACCGTGCATCCACAAATATAGCATAAGTATCAGTCGCTTACTCATGAACAGTAAGATGTGTGCGTGTTTGACCAGGAATAACGACACCTGTTGCGATTGTTGGCAACACATGAACAGACATTAAAAATGCGCGTTAATTTTCACTAGCAGGTGGGTGTGCACTTGATAAAGCCTGAAATGAAATTATGAATATTTTTGTACTGGATCAAGTTTCAGACCCACATACTTACCTTTGGAGGAGACCTAGAGAAGATTGCAGTCTTGGTAAAAGGAATGAAATGATTGAACTATACTGTTCCGAGAGATTCAGATCCTCGAAAGAGGAGATACGAATTCGAATCACAGTCCAGCACCATATTTTTCATCGTCTCTATTTCAATCAAGTACAAGTAAAATAAGAGCCCTGCCCCTTTAAATGGCTATCGGTTCATCAAATAAAATAAAATTTTCTAATGTAAGTAAGCTTACTGGAGACTGTATTTCTGTTTACCATGACTTCCGCTATGTCATTTCCCAACGTAAACCGGCTCTGCGCAGTTGGTAATGAAGGAACGTGGTGTTTAATGCGGATTCTGGATTAGAGCGTCTTTCTCTTGAGGTTACCAGAGGTAAAATAAATCTGTTTGTGCCTCTTAAAAATAAATGCCTGAACCCACGCGTTGCACCTGTGATAGTTCGTTCCACCAGACCATTGCGTTCGAAGTATTCATAGTATTGTATACGTGTGTGTAAACGCCTTCCAATGACCACTCAAGGAAGACAAGGATACACAGTCTAGCCTCAATATTATAAATACGCGTCAGTTTGTGGATGAACTCAAACTTAGGTTGATAATAATTTTGAATATTTAGCAGCACTGTACCCATTGGTGTTAAACTCGTTTTCAGCCAATGATTCCCACAGCTACAGGAACACTACTTCTGATATCTCTTAGACAAAATACTTAAGCAGTGTTATCAGACGAAAAGATCAACCTTACACAAACTGCGGGAAGTTTGTTTTACAACTTTCGTACCCGGATGATGAGCTTTTTCCTATTTGAGATATCTGTGAACGTTGCTGCTTAAGACGATTTAAGCAGAAACTAAATTCCATCAGTTTCGACAATGTTTACGGAAATCGTCTTATCGGCACTAAATCGTGGTTTGTGAATTGTTTACCGGCCGTACTCTGCTGTATTTCGCTGGTTGGAAGCCAAAAGCTTACTGACAAATTTCACACAGAAATTACTGTTACAGTGTGCTTATGGAGTCAAATGAGTGAATTGCGTATTCTCCGGTGAGAAAGAGCATTGGCAAACAGTCTTCGCTACATAGGTTATTTAAACTGGTGTCACTCTGAGCTAGAATTTATGGTCAGCGACTAAGTGTAAGGTCAATGTTTCGGATGCGAGTTTAGCAACTGTGAAATACTTTCCTACATTATAGAAGCGAATATTAAATTTGAACTAATATTGCGAAAATTTTGTACTTGGACAGCTTAGAATGAAAATACTTCCGTTTATTTCAAAGGGAAACAATAGATTCTCTAAAACATTGTCTGTCATACACAACTTGAAACAGGTCATGTCGACCAAATCGTGTGGAAGAACTGACAGCGACGTATATCGGAAGGCAGTAAGATCTCTTGCCTTTTGGTTTGTCAGTACTCGATAGCCATTACTAGGCGAAAGTAAATGAATAAAGGCAGTGCGTTTCTGTTATCAGGTAACGTCTTCGTCAATTACTTTAGTTTTAATGTAATCTACGAGTAGTTGCTGATCTTTGATACTAACATGAAAAGGATTCCGTAGACCGGGAAAAGAACCTGTTCTTGGGAAACTACTTCTATAGTGACCAAAAGGCATTCAATGATGTTCAGGCACTTGTGTTCCAGCAGCGGTATGAATAAAATGATAGTAATAATAACAGTAATAATCGAATTATGCGGCAGCTTCACACTTCACAGTGGATTTTCTCGAACTAAGAAATTTGTTGAATTTGTAAAAATCAAAATGGCTTCACATCCAGCCTATGATGCCTAGAAGAGTCTTTACATCCTGCTGACATGAGAATAGCATAATCTCTGCGTCAGAAGCTTGCTTCTACTTGACCATTTAACAGACTCGCATTTTTTCAACCGTGACTAATTTTATAAGCCAAGCACATCATGCGTTACAGCACACTCCTGGGGCTGGGAAATGTGGCCACAATGGTCTGGTGGAACGAACTATCACAGGTGCAATGCGTGGGTTCAGGCACTTACTTTTAAGAGGCACAAACAGATTTATTTTACCTCTGGTAACCTCAAGAGAAAGACGTTATAATCCAGAATCCGCATTAAACATCACGTTCCTTCATTACCAACTGGGCAGAGCCGGTTTACGTTGGGAAATGACACAGCGGAAGTCATGGTAAAAAGAAATACAGTCGCCAGTAAGCTTACTTACATTAGAAAATTTTATTTTATTTGATGAACCGATAGCCATTTAAAGGGGCAGGGCTCTTATTTTACTTGTACTTGATTGAAATAGAGACGATGAAAAATTTGGTGCTGGACTGTGATTCGAATTCGTATCTCCTCTTTCGAGGATCTGAATCTCTCGGAACAGTATAGTTCAATCATTTCATTCCTTTTACCAAGACTGCAATCTTCTCTAGGTCTCCTCCAAAGGTAAGTATGTGGCTCTGAAACTTGATCCAGTACAAAAATATTCATAATTTCATTTCAGGCTTTATCAAGTACACACCCACCTGCTAGTGAAAATTAACGCGCATTTTTAATGTCTGTTCATGTGTTGCCAACAATCGCAACAGATGTCGTTATTTCTGGTCAAACACGCACATATCTTACCGTTCATGAGTAAGCAAATGATACTTAAGCTATATTTGTGGATGCACGGTAGGTGTGCAGTTCGATTGTCGCTTAGGCACAAAAGTTAGTATCCTTATTTTAGATTCAGACACACAGCGGCTCGTAGGGAAAACCGATACGTAACATTTGATTTTTCTTAGTTTACAATCCGATTACCTGTTGGGTTCGTATCTCCGTCACAGAACTTCACATCATGTACTTCATCTTTAAATGCATGCACACTTTGTTACTTCAGAATGGTGGTATATCAGACATCTTTCGTGGTTAGATAACAGGGACGAAAGGGTCTCTCTCTCTCTCTCACGCACACACACACACACACACACACACACACACACACACACACATACGCATTCTTTTTTATTTTTATTTGTTTGTTGTGCTCGACTATCGGCGAGGCACGAAAACGCCTGTGAATGAGTTTCTTGGTTTTGAGTACACTTACGAAAGAAATATAAAAACAACAATGAGAGTTACTGATTTATGATGCTTGGTTTGCAGTCAGTTCTGAGTATTGTTAGTAACTACGCTCCAGTCCCTAAACCTAGTTACAGAAAGCGAATCAGACGCATTACGTATTCCAGGCTGTAGCAGCCGCGACTTGGAGACACCAGCTATGGTCACTTCCCAGCCCGCTGTAGGATCGCGTCGGTTCGTCTTCTTCCTGCTGGTACTGTAACTGAGATTTGGCACAAAGGCAACGTATGTTTGGCAACTCTGTGATCGACGAGTTACTTCCTGGTGTGCACGGAATTAAGCCTCAAAGTTCACTTGATTTTACCTGTCATGTCCATTCAACAATCTGAGTAATTATCGCTTGAAGGGTAACAAAAGATCGGAAATATACGGTTTTCAGCCCAGGAAAGTCGTTGCAGGTGGAAAGCGCAACTAATCTCGACCTTTAAATAGCGGTTTACGAGTTCTAGTTACTATTGCCGTCGTAAGAGGAAATGCTGCACAACAGGTAACTCCTCTTTCCGCTGCTGACATGGGAATTTTGGGTTTCTAGGAATACGTAATTATATTTATGAAATGCCACATTTGCATACCTCTTGAGTATGACACATCATACCAATTAAACACACACCCAATCAAAATCTAAGTGAGTAGTATTTTACTAATTCGTGTCGATAGAGGCACGCTTGTGTACAGATACTCGGTTTTATTAAAACATGCTTTCGTTGTAAAGTTGTCGTGGCTAGTTTTATTTTATTTCTTATAACACAGTACACAATTTTCGTAAGGTTTCCTTAAGTGTTGTTAAAACAATAGTAAACATGAGAATGAAATTAATCATCAACGATATATGCGAATCCTCTGATGTTATCTATGACAGTCTGACAATGCTCATGCAGTTTATTGAATACATGCATGTAGAAAACTTGTTCTTAGTTAAAGCTGTCAAACAAAGTTAGAAGAAGAATATAATCTCACTACCACACGACAGCTAATGTAGAAAATACTTTTCTGACATACTATGGCACGATGCGCTCTCCCTACACATCTTCGAGATGCATCTACTGCCTGCTGTCTATTAAACCTGAATAGAACAAAATGGCACAGTAGTTAGCACTTTTTCCACATGCGGCTACTTTGGGTTGAGAAGTGAGGGGAATTATGTTCAAAGTCCCATTAGGTTGATAACTTCAGCAGACAGCAGAATTGCGGTTTTAAAAATGTAGCACTGAATGTATTCGAACTCGCGACATCTTATCTACGCTATTAGCTGACACGTAGGTACAACAGCTCCAGAGCTCGACAACAATTCCTCCAGAACTTTAGGATTCCACAGCATTGTGAGATTATGCATAAGGCCAGGTCTTGACTTCTGAGAGACAAACACTTACAGCTTTTCTTTTGGACTGTTTTCTAAAAACAGATAGCGCAATAGAATAGCTCAAGTGGAAAAGAACACTTCCTATTTAAACTTGTGCATCCCACACTGTTGGCAGTTCAGTGTAGGTGGCAGTTATGTGATTTTATTTCGGTAATTACAAAATAGAGTCGAATGTATGCACTGGATAGCCGAGGCAGCTAGTTCATTATGATTTGGTCAACCAAGTAAATGAATTTACTGAACATGCTGCAAATTACTACAGGGAGCCTGTGAGTCGAATTCCCATCCAGTGTGGCACAACGGCGTTACGATAGAAAAATGAGTCGCAGAGAAGAGGATTTCGTGGTCTGTTGGACGGATGGTAGGTTTTTATACCTACGGTCTGGGTTCGATTCCCACTTCTGTCATTGATTTTAGATAGGGAGAGACAGATTCCATTCTCTCCTGGCTACGCCAAGTGAAGAAGATATAATGGCAGTGGGGTCTGAAAATTCACATTAAAGATGATATTCCTTCTCTACCAAGTAGACGGTAGGTTGAACCGCAATAAAGTCGGGAATGGCGACATGTAGAAACTCTATCACCAGTAATCTTTCTTATACTAGTTATTTATTTCAAGTGACGAAACGAACGCTATGTATGGTCACAGGACACTTATTCCATCATTTATCCGAGCTTCTGTATGTCGATAAAATTGGTTCTGAACTGGGAATGCAACTCAGACCACCCTTAACGCGGAATTTGATGCCTTCGTGGCAATGCAGCTCGGCTACAATTTGTTGTTTGTTCAAAATTGCAGATTACTCAACATCTCCACATATTACGCGTGAATCGGATCGAATCCTGGCCCAGCACTAAAGATTTAATTATGTATTATCAAGCTCTAGCATGAGAACACCTATCTGCTGGTGGATAATAATTTTGATTTTTAATGTATTTTCATTCGTTGTCAACACTAACGGTATCTGACGTTTTTAACTCCCAGTGAGACACAGAACTATTTGCGAGATGACTGTAAGTTCAAGATGTTATTCTGAGCAGCTGGTCGAGAAGAATTCGGTAGCTGACGTCTCCTTGTATGTAGTCAACAACGATATATGTGGTGCTCTATTCCCAGTGAGCGCTGAACTCGTCGTCATATTATTTGTAGTTCAAACATGCTCACATGTCACTGCTGGTGCAACAAACCCATATTTAACGTTCGTTTTCTCTAGAATATAACAGCGATAGGTGCCGGGTTGGAGTCCTGGGAAGGAAAAAATTAATGTTTCGTCTCGTCATTTCAGTTAAAACATCTAGTTACTGCCGCGAAATTCCGATATGTCACATTTCACTGTGCTTCGATGGCAATCCGATTAGGTTCCGGGTTCGAATCCGTGTCCAACACAAAGCCTTAGCTCACGGCATTTCAAGTAAGTTACTTGTGAAGAAGTAATATTTAACATCTCTCGTAGTTCGTTAACAGGGACAATTGATGCTGGGTAGGAATTCGCGTCTGTTAATAATGTTTGCGTTATGCAATTAAAAGTTGATATTTGCTAACTGATACTGTCTAAAATCGAGGTACATCACTCTCTCTATGCCTAATCAGGAATGACTTAGTTTCTGTCAGTCACGAAATCTTTGCTTAGTCTGCCTGAGCTGGGTTTGAATCCATGTGCGGAACAAGACGGTTCGTCGTGTCATTTGAAGTTCATACATATTCTCAACTAGCTGCTCGTGAATAACTTAATTTTTAATGTCATTTTGTGTTAAATAATAAGTGCGCTATGTTACTTTGAAGCGGAAATCAAGAATACGACGAACTTACTACGTGCATTACCTATCTGACGCAATAATGAGAGTGGTAACATTTCAGGTATGTCATTTACTGTAATAAATGTGAGCTTACAGGCCTTAAGGACAGTCTTATCCGTGATAAGGAGTTCCCTGATATTTTTAGTATCGTGGTATTACTTTACATCTTGAGTTATTGCGATACACAGCAGTGTTTTCTAGTTATTGGAACCATTTTCAATAGTGAAACGACTGTACCAAGGAGCGATTAGAGGACCTGCTAGACAGCTGCGTTATGCTGGTTGCATGCGAATCAGGCGAAATGCAATTCAGGTCATTCGGATACTTTTGAGCACGACTGTACATCTCGGGGTGAAAACGTACGAAAATGCACAACTGCACTTTTGCGAACTTCTGTTTTATTTTCGCATCAGTACTGTTGTGAACCCACCATCTGGTACCAATGCATTACATTATAATCCATTATATATAATCATTTTTATAGTACACTAGATATTATAGATGAGTAGGACACAAGACGGGACATTGATAATGTCCGTTCGTCGTCAACAGTGTGTAACAATTTACTTTTTTTTAATAGAACAATGTTTGTCTGCAATAATTTTTAGATTAGTTACAATTAGTTACAGTTAGCACCTGTGCGGTCAGTCACCCAATTTCAGAATTCATGTTGAGTAATCCTGCTAAATTCCCATAATATTGTCTTTTATATTGATGAGTAACATGGATAGTCGTCACATTCATGTGCCGTCTACAACGCAACCCAGGAAGGGTTCGAACAGCTACTTTCATGCAGAGACATGCATTTGGAATATGTTCATCGTTACTGGGTCAAACAAGAGGGTAACATTACTGAAACAATGATTGGGCTACTTAGTATATAATAGAGCATACAGATTTCAAGGAGGAAACGTATGAAGACGCAGACTTCCTCGTTATCAATATGTGCGGCATATCTTTCGTGCTAACGAAAGTAATATCCCACTTTACCTCTTCTTACGTCTCAAATGAAATGAATGCCATGAGGAATCGAATATTTGTTGACTGCGTCTCTTTTTGCTTCCATCCTTACCATCATATTAATTCATTCTCGTGGTAATCATGACATTCTATGCGTATGCTGCAAAAGTTCGCAAGCAGACATATTCGACATCGAGGTGCAAAGCTTTTGGTATCTTACATTATATTCAATTCGAATAAGCTTCCGATGTATTTTTACTTCGTTTGTATTTTTAGATGATTATGAACGTTATGGAAAATTATCTCCCATGCCTTATGTTGAATGAGAAACATTGAATGATCCGTTTTGCTTTCCCTACATTGAAATGATATAATGTCGGCGTCAACAGCCTTCTTCCGCGCCGGAAGCTGAAACTTGTATCATTCTGGATTAATGATAATTGAATGTTCAAATGTATATATAGCCCACAAGGCGACGTCAGAAACCATCAGAGGAGAACGCCGCATAAAAACCAAACGTGAGCGCGCGTCTCCACTCTGAAGAACTGTATCGGAGAATCACGGCAAGCATTTCGCTAAAGAGCTGCCTCGTAAGAGAGTCGAGAAATGTCAGCGACGTAGCAAGTATTTGTCAACAGTCTCATAGTGCATTTTCTTCCGGGTGTAGGCCAGCATTATCTCGCTAAATTCACTTCACATCCGTTTTCCACATCGAAGACTCGTACGATATAATCCACTGTAAGATGAGACACTTAGAAAGTATATTTAATTTCTGGACTCCTAGAACAGCGTTCTTCACATAAGTGACACCTGTTTGTGTGTGCATTCGGTAGGACGACGGTGCAATCCCGCGCCCGGCCATCCTGATTTAGGTTTTCAGTGATTTCCCTAAATCGCTTCAGGCAAATGCCAGGATGGGTCCTTAGAAAGGACACGGTCGATTTCCTTCCCCATCCTTCCCTAATCCGAGCTTGTGCTCCGTCTCTATGACATCGTTGTCGACGAGACGTTAAAACTTTGATCTCCTCCTCGTCTGTTTGTGTGTTCAATGTTGCGTTTTGAGGCTCAGGCAACATCGCAGTGACTACAGTCCGCCAGTTGCCGCCAGTGTGTCGTTAGCTCAACAGTCTGCCGCCGGCAGTGCTGCGAGGCGGTCACGCGCCAGAGCGCTACGGGCGAGGCGAGCACGGTGTGTTTGTGTTTACTTCGGACGCTGTAAGTGCCGCTTTCCCTTCTAGACCACCATGGCGCACAACTATCGGAAGAAGACTTTACGTTTCAACTTTTGTTCCGACTTCGCCCGACCCAAGGCCCTGGAGGTAGAACGATTTATTGGCGATGAAGTTAAAATTCCACCGACGGATCTAATTGGTATCCACTTGTCCATAGTTAGCAGTACCGTCTATGTCAAAATGATCAACGATGCGGCATGTGACAAGGTGCTTCAAGAGGCAAAACGTGGACTGCGCTTCTGTCATTCACACAGACGATAATGATCTTGATTAAGCGAAGAGTGAAGACGGTTTCCTGTTTGAACCAATGAACATTTCTGAACTATTGAATGGAACACATCAACTTCGAGAAGACGTGACTCAACATATTACCAGCGGGGCGCAGAAGGCGTCTGATCAATTACACAACAAAAATAAACAAAAAAAATTGAAATACAAATAAAATTCAGAAAAAGGAAGATTTTGTTTTGTTTGTAAGGATAGCCCTAACCTTGAATTCCCATATTTCCCCTCGTATATAGGCAGCTCTCTGGGGTAGGTTTAGTCGGGAGCCAACGCCCGAAGTGGACCAGATTTTTTTTTTTTGGTTAGGGGGTCAAAAGTGGTGGTGGCACTTAGTTTCTTTTTTTGGTGCCATTTTCCTAAGGGGCTTTAGAATAAGAGAGAAGAAAAGGGGTAATCGTAAAAAAAGGTAAAAGAAAAAAAGCAAAATTGAAATAAAGAGGTTCCCTCGTGCATTGCGGTGCTCGTACTGTATGACATAGCAGTTCCAATCTCGGTCGAAGCCGCTGACTACAACCTTTTGTTTTCCATTTTAATTAATGGAGTTGCAAACTGCTAGTAAAAATTCCTTATACGAAATCTGAATAATGCCTTTAAACATCAATCTTCGTCCGATTTCGACTTAGTAAATTAAGTTAATATCATGGATGTCTGCTTTGCAAATGCCAAGGTGCTTCACTGTAAAATAGATCCTGAAAAGATTCAAACTGGCTGTCAACGATATAAATTTGAGCTTTGTTCGTCATATAGGTCCAACATGTCAGGAGGTTGTTTATGAAGTGCACATGTTGATTAATATAGTTCCCTTCTTCTAAATTTTTGCAATAGCATTTAACTGTAGACATTTTCTAACACCGGCGTTAGCAATTCCTTTCCGTTCTCTGAAACCTCTGAAACAACAAATTTTTCTGGTTTAAATCTGATGACCTTAACTATCACCTCCGATCAACATTAAATTCTTCATTTTCTGTGGAGCAACATTTAATAGTAAAGCGTTTTAAATCCTCAAAAGCGATGAGCGGTAGCAGGCTCTTTCGATAAAGAACGGGGGAGTGCAGCGCGGCTGCTGTCGCCATGGAACTCCAAATGTGCAGTGTTCCTGCACTGCTTCAGAGCATGCATTGCAAGATATTCACACAGTTTATCGCATAGACTTACCATAAGGAATGAAACAAGAACTGTAATACACTTTACACCACAGACGCTCACTCTGGCTTGACGAAAACCACCGAAAATTGAACAATAGTTGCACAAATAATTGAGTTTGAAAGGGAAAGAAACGAGGTATGAAGCATTTATAAATTCATCGAATGTAGTGAGGTGGCTTAATTTCGTCCCAGTCTATAAAATTAATTTCGGGCCATACTCAGCTCTTGCCGATTAATGTAATATAATACCCGCCTACTAATCAGGGCGTCTGTCTCCATTGCTTTTGAGCGTGAATGAAAATTGTAGACATTTTCTGTGGAGCAACATTTAATAATAAAGCGTTTTAAATCCTCAAAAGCGATGAGCGGTAGCAGGCTCTTTCGATAAAGAACGGGGGAGTGCAGCGCCGCTGCTGTCGCCACGGCCGCTGCGAGTAGCCAGCAAATAAATCCCGGAGCTTTGCCGCATACGGCGTCCAGAGGAGGGCAGTCTGCAGGAAATCTGCCGCAAAATCGTTACTGGATAAAATTTTGATATCGGTGTGTCAGAAAGCGAAATAGATTGAATCTGTGCTACCATTACATTCACGTCTTCAGCATTCAGAGAGAAGAGGCTATAAAAATATTTTATGCCTGCTGCTCTCGAGCCACTAACAGTATGAACGGAAACAACGCACGCTACCGCTAGACCACAGGCGTAATCAGGCTAGGGTTTCTCTATCATGGGACAAGTTTTCCTCCAGGAAGTGCCGCAGTCTACAGTGTTGCCAGATTGTGCAGACAACCGGACTTAGAGAATTAGGGAGTTGGCCAGTTCTTTTGTCCCATGTCGCGATCGGCATGGACTTAGACTCTGAAGCGGCCGGCCGCTGGTCGAGTTTTATGTCAAAGAGTGTGTAAGTAGGCTGTTTATATTTTCTTATTGGCAATGTTACATAGCGCTCTGGCTGCGCTGTGTGCAGTCTGTGGCTAGTTAGCATTGTTGTCTGCCATTGTAGTGTTTGGCAGCTGGATGTGAACAGCGCATAGCGTTGGGCAGTTGGAGGTGAGCCGCCAGCAGTGGTGGATGTGGGGAGAGAGATGGCGGAGTTTTGAAATTTGTAAGACTGGATGTCAATTATGACTATTAAGGTAAATACATTGTTTGTTCTCTATCAAAATCTTTCATTTGCTAACTATGCCTATCAGTAGTTAGTGCCTTCCGTAGTGGAATCTTTTATTTAGCTGGCAGTAGTGGCCCTCGCTGTATTGCAGTAGTTAGAGTAACGAAGATTTTTGTGAGGTAAGTGATTTGTGAAAGGTATAGGTTAATGTTAGTCAGGGCCATTCTTTTGTAGGGATTATTGCGTTGCGCTAAAAATATTGTGTGTCAGTTTAAGCACAGTCATGTATAATTGTTAAAAAGGGGACGTTTCATATATCGACCATTGGCCGAGGATACCTCACTGGAATCTTCTGATTTTTTCTTGTAGTTTGTGTAATTTGTGTAGCTATTGTTTATTGCCATCGCGTAATTGTAGAGAGAATCTCCTTTGTAGTTGCAGTCTTTCATTGTTGTACAGTAAAACAGTTGTGGCATGCATGTAGATTTGCACCAAGTATTTCGCAGCTGCGCTTGCAATTAACTACATATTATTTTCAGTGCTATGTTAATGTGTTCTCTTATTTTTGCTCTTCAAATTGTGCTTTTCTGTGTTATCATGTGAAATATTGTGACAATAATGGCGTGTGAAAAACATAACACTAGGCTCCAAAGTAAACTGAGAAATAATAGTGACGATGAGCGTAGACGTTCAACATAGTAATTTGGTAACTGTGGATAGGGAAATGGAGCGGGCTGAAAACAATGGTGTAGACAGTGAAACAGGTAGTGAACAGGGAAGCATTATCGATCGATCGCTCGGCAACAGCTCGCCTCAGGAATCCGAAATGACAGGACACAATTTTGCAAATAATGTAGATTCAGGTTTTGCGTCCTCACCATTTTCTGAAATGAGTCAAGACACATTTTCCGCTTGTCAACATGTGAATGTTGCCAGTGCAAATTCACTGCCGAAAAGCACTGAGGAACATGTTTCAGACACCAGTGCATTGTTATTACAATTAATGCAACAAATGGGACAAAAGCTTGAAAAGTTAGACACAATGGAACAAAATCAGAGACAAACACAGCAACAGTTAGACACAATGGAACAAAATTAGAGACAAACACAGCAAAAGCTTCAAAAGTTAGACACAGTGGAACAAAATCTTAAAAAGTTAGACACGACGCTTGAACGAACACATGAAGATTTAACTACTGAGTTACGTAACATCGAATCGAAATGTCAAAAAGTCTGTAATGATGTAAAAACACAGATTTGTGAGCATTTCCAGCCTATTTTTTCGCGTCATGAAAATGCATTACATAATCACGAAGCAGCCATAAAAGAACTGCAAACTATTGTTCATGAAAATCACGACACCTTGCAAGCTAAAATTGACTCAGTTGCATCTACCGATTCGGTTATGCAACTTGCAAAAACTCAAGAACACTTAAAGGACACAGTAGATACGATTTCAACACAAATGGGCACTATGAAACTTGGTTCAGAAAAACACACTGAGGAAATAAGTACACTGTCGGAGAAAGTAGCCGAACTTTCGGATCAGTTCACCAACTTATCTGCATAGGTAGATGATGATCTGAATGACACAAGACCTGTAGCCATCACTGACACAGAAGAGTATGAACAAATTAAGAAATTCAAACAAAATCAGAATCAAATTAATACGCAATACAAAAGAGAAATCCGGGAAGTACAAGATCAGTTGGCACAAGTAATACAAAAATTTCATATTTCAGAGGACACTCGCACTCCAACACAGGAAGAGGGACTTAGAAATACGGAACACCCACAAGATAATAACACAGGACACTTCGGAAATTATGAAAGAAATTGTCAAGGTGCACCGAATTTTGAGATGGAACCGCCGACACGACGTAACAATGACAGATATGCTACTCGCCGACCTGATGATTTTGACTATAAGCTGTTTATTACTACACGTAAATTCAAAACATTTAAGAATTCTGCCAACGACATTCATTCACAAGTGTGGCTCCATAAATTCTCTCATTGTTTTCCTCCAAACTGGTCATTGGAGCACAGGTTAGAATTTATGTGTGGCTACTCGGAGAATGAACCAGCTGTAAGAATGCGATCGGTCATTCGCGATTGTCACAGTGAAGGAGATTTTTATCATGCCTTCCTCTCAGCATATTGGTCTCAAGCTACACAAGACCGAGTAAAACATAGCATCATAATGATGAAACATTTCGAACATTCTGAATTTTCCAGTCTTGTGAAATATTTCGAAGACATGTTGCACAAGAATCAGTACCTGTCAAACCCATACAGCCCCTCAAAACTCATCCGCATTTGCTTAATTAAATTGCCTGAACATTTACGACATATTATTTTAGCAGGACGTTGCAAAGACGACATTGAAGCTTTTCAAGGACTGTTACAAGAACTGGAAATTGACACTGACAATCACGGAACGCGAAAACAGGAGCACAACAATTACAGATCACATTCGTCACAATTCCGCGATGACAGAAATAATACACGACAAGGCTATTCTTTCAACGTAAATCGTGACCAAAACAGACACCACCCGTATGACAAACGTTGGCAGAGTAGTAATAATTACAGGGAAAGATCGCCTCTCCGCAGTAATGACTATCACAGAGACAATCAGAGAAACAGACAATATGGGAACCAAAACAATTATTATTACGGGAGACAGAATAACTTTAGACGCAACGGTCCAGCGCGCAGTTACGATTCAGGGAGAAATTCTCCACCACTTAACCGACAAGAAAGAAACTACAGGAACTACCGACATGACGACAGACCTGAATTGCATCAGAACTGGCGGGATTCAAACAGAGCAGGGCCCTCTCGACAAAGTGAATTTGTAGAAGTTAGGTCTCCAAACCCCAATAACGACACGCGCCAACAAAGAGACAATAGGCAATGACTCATACCGCTGGCAGGCACAAAATGTACGTATGAAACTAACGACACAGCTGCCGTAGCTAGTAATTACGTAAAAATGGAAGACATTAGGGACATCTTACTCCAGGAACACGACATAAAACATAACAACATTGCATATCCTGTGATTCACATTACTGTAAATGACGTAAAATTTACGGCAGTACTTGACTCTGGCAGTCCCATTTCTGTAATTAGTGAAACAGCTTTTAGCAAATGCAACAAATCCAACGATAGCCCCACACTTCCGTTACGTAAGATTAAATTACAAGGTGCAATCTTTGGAAAAAGTGTAAATGTACGCCAACAAACCAATTTAGAATTCTTTTGCCAAAGCCACAGCTTCTCTATGAACTTTCTTATTGTTCCATTATTGTCGATGGAGATTATATTGGGAGTAGACTTTTTGAATGAATACAAAGCAATCTTAAACTTTCACGATGTGGAAATAAGTTTAGAGAAGGAAGGTAAGTCAATAGCTTTGAAATTTGAAGATTGGCTCTCAAACCATGATGAGGAAATTAATCGGCTTTACTGTCTGTTAGACAACAGTTCGGAATTTTCTATGGAACTAGACACTAACAATCACTCTGCAAGTACTGACAGGGATGATATCGACGGCATATTTGAAATTAATGAGTTAATTCAGAATAAAATTCAAACAATTGAGAATTGTAATGACACTGATAGGCAGGACCTTTTTGAGATTTTACAAGCACATTCCACAGTTTTTACTCATAAAACAGGAACAATCAAGGGATTTCAATACCAAATTCGTGTCCGTGAGCATACTAAATTTTGTGTTAGACCATATGTAATTCCAGCACATTATAGGGACCGTGTTAGAACAGAAATACAATCTATGCTTGACGAGGGCATTATTGAGTCTGCAGTAAGCTAATACAACAATCCATTACATGTTGTTGAGAAGAAAAATGGATTGATCAGGCCCGTCTTAGATTCGAGACAAATCAATACTATCATCATTCCTGAAACAAACAGGCCGCAAACGTTGGAAGAACTTCTTCAAAATTTTAATGGAGTAAAAGTGTTGTCTTTCATTGATCTCAGATCCAGCTTTTATCAGATAGAACTTCATCCAGAATGTAGAAAATACACAGCTTTCCTTTGCTTCGGCGTTTGTTATCAGTTTCGGAAACTTCCCTTTGGTTTGAACATTTCTTCAGCAGCATTCATTCGTGGGCTAAATTCCATATTACATGAGTTCTTAAAACGTCACATCACCTTATATGTGGACGATATTCTAATAGCAGAAGCTTCATGGGAACAACATAATCGCATCCTCAACAGTTTGTTACGTATTTTTGCAGAATCTGGAATTACAGTTAACTTGGAAAAGACTGAATTCGGTAGGTCAAAGGTGAGGTTCTTGGGACATATTATTTCTTCTGAAGGCATTCAGCTGGATCCTGAAAAGTTAGAAGCAATAAGAGCCATTCCAGTTCCATCCACAAAAAAACAAGTCCGCAGTTTTCTAGGTCTTGTAAATTTTTACCGTCGTTTTCTGAATATGCAAATTCTTGTTACACCAAAACTTTGTTCTCTCACTGGAAAAAATACTATTTGGAACTGGGACGAACAATCACAGTTGGATTTCAATTCTTTGAAAGAAGCGTTACTTAACACGCCCATACTAGCTCATCCAGATCTGTCACAAGATTTCTGCCTTAGCACAGATTTTTCTAAAGTCGGTCTTGGTGCCCATTTATTTCAAGAAGCCATAAAAAATGACACTACTGTTCAGAAAACCATTGCTTTTGCTTGCCGAGTGCTAACAAAATCTGAAAAAAATTATTCCGTTACTGAATTAGAAGCTTTAGCTATCGTTTGGGCATTTAACAAATTCCGTTTATTTCCTTCTGGTAAGCACGTAAAAGTATACAGTGATCATCATGCATTACAATTTCTTATGTCTTCAAAATTAAATCATGACAGGTTAAAACGTTGGGCATATTATCTGCAAGAATTCCACTTCACAATAGTCTACATTCCCGACAAGGAGAACATTGTTGCGGACGCACTGTCACGCGCACCGGCTGGGCTTGAGAAAAGTAACACAGAAGGCAACCTCGAGATAAATTTCAGTATTCTTTACATTCAGAAAGTCGCCTTTGAAAACTTCATCACCACATCTTTAAAGGACATTGCTCATGAACAAGATAAAGATCCGATTTGGAAAGACATCAAGAGCAAATGGCATGAAAAGACACACACTCAGATTCGGCATTATTATCTGGTTAGAAACAACATACTGTTCAAACGCTGCACTGTTGATGACAAGTTATGGGTACTTTGCATTCCTGACAATTTTGTTAATAAGCTCATTTGGTACATTCATTTCAGCTATGCACATTTTGGCCCACGAAAATGTTATCATATTCTTCGAACGACCTCTTATTTTAACAATATGGAAAAGAGAATTCGAAGAGTCTTGTCCATTTGCAAACTTTGTCAAAAGGCGAAACCATCTACTATCTCCCATCGTGCTCCGCTGTTTCCTATCATTCCTTCTAAATTAAAAGAATTTGCTGCTGTTGATCTCTTGGGACCGCTTGTCAGAACATCTAATGGATTTTCGTACGTTCTAGTCGCTGTTGAACTTACTTCAAAATTTGTTTCTTTCACTCCGTTACGTAAAGCCACTGGACGGTCTGTATCCAACGCCATTGTTAAAATTTTCTTACATGAAGTTGGACACGTTAGTAAAGTCATTTCAGATAACGGACCGCAATTCAGATCTGCTGTTTGGTCACGCATGCTTCGCAACCATAAAATCAAACCTGTTTTTATTTCATTGTGCTCACCACATTGTAACCCCTCCGAACGGATTATGAAAGAAATCAATAAGCTTTGCAGACTTTATTGTCACAGAAAGCATCAGCATTGGGACAGATATTTACACTTATTTCAAAACGTGCTGAATGAAATGCCTCACAACTCCACTGCTTTACCACCTACTCTTGTACTAAAGAATGAAGAACCATCGAACAGAATCAGAGAGCTTGTACCTTTCGCGAATACACGTAAACTTCGACACAAAGACATAATTGATTTGGCTATTATAAACATAAAATCTGCAGCAGACAAAAGGAGAAAACTACACGGTAAAGCAAAGGGAAAGAAATTATATATTGGTCAGAAAGTTCTCATTAAAGCTCATTCATTGTCACATAAGAAGAAACACTTGAGTCACAAATTCTTTCTAGTTTACAATGGACCATACAGAATCCGACGTATACCACATGATAATTGCGATGAAGTTGAAACTCTGCGTACTAGGAAGAGTAAAGGTTTACACCACATTTCACATGTAAAACCGTTTATTGAGAGATAATCTGTTTTTTTTTTTAACTTTGTCTTTGCCATAAAACTTTTCACTTCACAATAATAGTATGCTTTGTCAGACTTAAGAAACTGTTAACATGCAACAATGTTTGAAGTTAAATATCCAGTCTAGAACCTAGGGAACATTTTTAAACAGAAATTACGAATGCATTGTTATAGTGAACAGACGTCACAGTGTTATTGTGTGTGTACATTCTTGCTTGTTAGTTGCACGATTACGTAACGACTATAAGGCTCACATACTTAGAACATTTACCAGTACTGCTAATGAGATTTTAATGCAACATTTTGGTTTACTTGAAAATACATTATGGATTTAAAGTACTTTCAGTGAGATACCAGATGACATAGTGGTTAGTTTATGTGACAGCTACACGATTTTATCACGACGCTACTAATGAGTGACAATTTACAATGTTGCTTTTGCAGTGTTTCTGTTTTATATCTGCACAGTTTTCTGTTTTATTCTGGAAAGTAAAACATGTTTTAGTAGTAACTTTTGTGGTATAGCAGCAATGAGACAGCCTTTTTCGTAGCACAACAATACGTTACATTATAGTACTTTCTTCATCACGCCAATAAGCATAATAACTACGATATCTATACGCAAAGCATTTCTCTTTTGTTTATCATGAGGTAAGTACATTGACTTCTGCAGAACTTAGCTTTCAGAGGACGATAACTACGACACTTCCACAGAAATTATCTTACAGCAAGACGCACATTTAGCGCTACAGGACACGCATGTGAGAGATTAATTTTGTACTTAAGCCATTTATTTTTAAAGATTTTTGATTTACGAAGATACAAAGATTTTCTGTGATACATTTCATTCCATTGCTGTAATCTGTAACACCTGAGGGTATAATTACATTAATCCTCAGGGGGGTACACGCTTACTTTGTGTATCATGTGTTTGGCAAGCACAAGGAGCCCTAGCTAATATAGTATTTGCTTATACAACTTTACACATCGGTACCATATTCCTCTAACACAGAATTACACAGCTATCTGATCATTTAACAGAGAAAGAAACTTTTTTTTACTACATCAGTGACAGATGTTTACGTAATTACACAGTTGGATAACTTCACACTTCTGAAATTGTATTTTGTCTGTACTTTGTGAACTGTTCATTTTTTTTCGGACCCATTGTGATATTATGAGAGCTTTGAATGATATATTTGGTATGGGATCACGATATTTAAAGTACGTTTGAGGCAGATGACACTTTTGACATGAGCAGAGAATTTTTTTAGGTTTTGAAATTATTGGAGGAAGCTACGACGATTTTGAGAGTTGACTTAGGTGTTATGATGTTATTATTACGATGACTATGTGTATTATGCTGTTGTCGTATGTTTATGATCAATAAGCTGATGCTATATGAGTTATTTGATTATACTACGTATGTTATGATGAAATATTGAAGAAGTGTCGACGAATAAGGTAAGGAATAATGAGTAGTGGTTAGGGACTCTGGTTTGTGAAAAAGGTTGTTGGAAACCAAGAATCGTACTTTAAGAGTTATGAAATGTATGTAAATGCGTGAATGTATTACAATGCGTACGAAAATTTTTTGGACACTGTTATATCAATGGGAGTTTGTTTTTACAGATTTGTAACCCAAATTCTTGACCTGTGAAATATTTTTATATGAGACTGTCACTGTAGCGGAAACTGCCATCGTAAATATTTCAGCAAGAAAGGTAAGTGACCTTGGCGTAATGCGTTTTGGGCGCCCAGCTGAGAGGTAGACGTCTGACAAAAGAAAGCCATTAGGTGCAAAAAAAAAAGGGAGGCCATTATCCTCGCTATTGACATTCCTTTGTAGAAGGCATCGCAAGTACGACATGCTCGAACATGAAAACATATGATTACTCTGTTGAGCTCTTAGTTTATGATATTTACTAAAATGCCTAATGAAATGAGAAACATTTTACATCCATTGTCTTTCTAGTTGAGAGATTGCTCATTTTGTTTAATATCTAGTTTGTAGCTGCACTGCAGCATTCATTAAAATAAAATTTTATAGACGTACTAATATAAATATTTTCTGTCTGCAGATCGAGTAAATAATAATTTTTTCAAAAAAATGAGGGAGCACAAAAAGACATTTACCTTCACAAGAACTGCATTCATAATTTTCTTTTCAAGTACTTGGTAATTTATTTTGTAGAATAAGTTGTGGTGCACCACTTTAATGACATAGATATTAAGATGTGAATATACATTTCCCTTGTCTGCATTATTGTCTGTAGTGTAATGTTTTTTTTCTGCTTGAGCTATGTCATGTTTAGATATAAGTTATTTCATTTGCTGCTGCTGTTTGCCAGGCATAGTGTTACTGAATTTCACTTTGTATTACTCTGTTAGGCCAGTTTACTACTGATTTATTTTTCTTGTTTGCTGCGCATTGCCTTATATTAGTTGTAATATTGCATTTGCTTTGCTAATTTCTATAATGCTGCTTGCTTTGCAAATTTGAATTTTTTTGTCATTGCTGTTTGTCTAATTGTTTTGTGCTGCTGCATTGCCTCGTCCCTTAGTTTAGCATCTGAGCTCAGTAGATTTAAGTTAGCTTAAGAGGGGGTAGACTACATAAGAGAACGAGATGCAATGAATTGGAAGAAATGCATTGAGAAGTTATACGAAAAAAAGTACAGAAAGCAGGTATAGATAGTACTTTTGGGAATAATGATGAACCAAGGGAGATCTCCATGCAAAATACTGCAGTAAAACAAACCCTGTCCTTTCCTTTTGTGTTATCCCACTATGTTTTTGTGTACCCTTGTGTATTTGTTTTTTTCCTGTCTCTGTGTAGTTTCATAGAATTTTTTTTCCTTCTAATACTAAGCTACATTCACTATGATGAGGAATACTGTTATCGTCAAATATAATTGGCATTAATAATATGTTATTTACCTTGTAAACATGCTTAGACATTATTTATTCTGTTTTGTTTTAATGCTCATGTGTAAAGTTGATGTTTCAAAAGTTATTCTGATCTTTTATGTATTTACTTATGTCATAATTCCTGTAACACTGATGTATATGTTAGTTCGATTCATTTGTAAAGCCTGTACCACATATGTTATCTGTATTGTTATGTTCTTTAATGATGTATTTGTACCTTTGTTATTGTATTTTTATGTTATACAATTGTAATTGACACCAGTTCATCAAATTAAGTAACTTGTAAGTTACATTTCACTGCCCATGTTTCTGTTGGTCATAGTATATGGACAATATGTGAGAAGTAGGGACTGTTAGTGTTTACACGTGTGTTAATAATTCAGCAAGGGACTGGATAACAGCATTACTGGTTCTAAGGGCAATTCCAAAAACTTTGTGAGTGCACAAGTGGTGGTTATGGACTTGCTATATTGTCTGCAAGACTCTTCAATGGTGATTGTGCACCTGCACAGTCGCAACAGATGGCTGCTGGCCATCTCTACAAGGACTACAGTGGGTCTACACCTTTGATGATTCATCAATACCATTATTTCTACAAGGACTGTAGTGGGTCTGCACCTCTGGTTGCCCACCAATACCACAATCTCCACAAGGACTACAATGGGTCTGCTCTGTGATGACCAACCTACCTATATTCTTCAAAACGTCGAATGACTCTGCTGTGGGTTTGCTCTGATGTGGCCCATTACCTGTCAACATGTCAAGAGTCAGCATTGTCTTTCTGTTGGAAGGACCACACTACTTCTTCAAGACTGCATGGAAATCCATAACTTCCGTGTGCATTTTCTTTTACTGCTCAGACTTTGAGAAAAACACTGCAATTTTACTGTGGTAAACGATCAGGACTGTTTTTATGGACTGTGAGAAAATTTTAGCTTTTGACCAACATTGTATTAATAAGTGTGTACATTTGATATCTTTCTTACTGTAATTATGAAAAACTTTATCAAATCATTATTGGCCACTGCCCAAAACAATTTGTAAAATTTTTTGTGGGGAGCATGGGGGCTATGTAAGTAGGCTGTTTATGTTTTCTTATTGGCAATGTTACATAGCGCTCCGTATGGAAATCACTGGCTGTGCTGTGTGCAGTCTGTGGCTAGTTTGCATTGTTGTCTGCCATTGTAGTGTTGGGCAGCTGGATGTGAACAACGCGTAGCATTGCGCAGTTGGAGGTGAGCCGCCAGCAGTGGTGGATGTGGGGAGAGAGATGGCGGAGTTTTGAAATTTGTAAGACTGGATGTCAATTATGACTATTAAGGTAAATACATTGTTTGTTCTCTATCAAAATCTTTCATTTGCTAACTATGCCTATCAGTAGTTAGTGCCTTCCGTAGTGGAATCTTTTATTTAGCTGGCAGTAGTGGCCCTTGCTGTATTGCAGTAGTTCGAGTAACGAAGATTTTTGTGAGGTAAGTGATTTGTGAAAGGTATAGGTTAATGTTAGTCAGGGCCATTCTTTTGTAGGGATTATTGAAAGTCAGATTGCGTTGCGCTAAAAATATTGTGTGTCAGTTTAAGCACAGTCTTGTATAATTGTTAAAAAGGGGACGTTTCAAGTGTACCTCCAGATAGTGATCACGTAAACTAACTGCAAACTAATATTACGCGAATCAATAATTCGACAGTGATGCTTGTGGCAGCTTAGCGCTTTACGATCCGTGTCATATAGTTAATAGTGCCCATTCATTTTTCATACTGAAACTCATATGTCGAGCGAGGTAGGTCACTGGCAGTACTGCAGGAGCACGCCCAACTAGCCGCGATAGTCAGTTGTCAACGCTGCCAGCTACAGCTGATCCGGTCACGTGCTGGTGTGTCCTCCCATTGCCAACTGAATGGACGAGGTGGGGGGAAAGCTGCGCCTCCCACTCCAACGCGCGTAGCACACACCAACCGTTGCAAGGTGTCAAAACAACAAGAAGCCCGCACGACACCAAACTGTATCGCCAATTTATTGTAAACCATCCATGTGGAGTCAACGAGTCTACATAAAATGGTATAAAGGAAAGACCATTGAAAACTGTGTAAATTTCCATAAAGCAAACAAAACAGAGTAAACTACACATCCTCTGTAATGAAGTCACGTCAAAGAACACATAACGAGCAAGGAAAAAAAAAGGAAGATTTTTTATTTGCCATTAATTCTATATGAATCAGATTCTAAAATTAACCAATTTACATTTATGTAAATTACTGTTTTCAGTTTTCACACATTTAGAAGTAATTGTCATGAATCAGATTCTAAAATTAACCAATTTACATTTATGTAAATTACTATTTTCAATTTCCACACACTTAGGAGTAATTGTCATTTTATTTATGTATGAAAGATATACCAGGTCCTACAAAGCGAGAATACCAGCTACAAATAATAATCACACACTGAAATCAAAGACATTTTAATCGACTGAACTTAATTCTACGATATTTCGTAAAGTTTTATCAAAGCCTTCCTGCAATTTGTATGTACAATAACTTTAAGTCTTCAAGGGGGCGGGGAAGTCTTCCTTGAAGAAAATCATCTGTTTTTTAAGTATAAACGTAATTCGGAATTATTTTCTTGCTCGAGTGTGCACACTTTTTCTAAGGATATATTTTATCTTGTCTGTGAAAAAAGTAATAAAATGTGCATGAACTGTGAAAAAAATTTGAAAATTTCAAATAAGTTCTGTGAGACCTAACTGCTGAGATCATCGGTCCCTAGGCTTACATGCTATTTACTCTAACTAACTTACGCAAAGGACAACACACACACCCATGCCCGAGGGAGGACTCGA
This sequence comes from Schistocerca piceifrons, assembly GCF_021461385.2. NCBI lineage: Eukaryota > Metazoa > Arthropoda > Insecta > Orthoptera > Acrididae > Schistocerca > Schistocerca piceifrons. The sequence continues at coordinate 205,665,725 of NC_060144.1, forward strand.
ACCTCTGACGGGGGAGTCCCGCGAACGTGGCAAACGCCTGAGGCTGCGTCGCTACCACGCGAGGCCGTGAACTGTGAAATTCTGGTCAAAAATATCTGAGAAATTAGTCAGCAGCTGAAATGAATCAGAGGTATGCGATATGTAACGTTTATATAAAATAAAATATAATCCAGTTGCGTCACTCCTCTCAACAAACTGTAAACATTTTATTTCTCTCAACTGAACAGAGCAGACTTAATGTATTCAAGAGTCTCCCTGTCTCTTAGAATAAGCTTTTCACTTATAATTAAATATCGTAAAATGGGTTATATTCATGATTTGTTTTGAAAGGTATGTAATCGGCGCAAATATTAACTGGTACATGATTCATTATTTTGTAATCATTTTGGCGGATGTCTGATTTGGTGAAGTCAACTAGCAGTGCACACGGGGTGCAGACTAAGCTGTCTGTTTATAGCTGCGTGCCCAGGGTTGATCGTGGTCCTATGGTTTGCAGCAGAGTCGAACGTCTAAACCAGAGGCTTTGACCACTCTGCGACGTTATCGGATTAGAATTTCTCGACCTGCGCTATCGAGTACAGAATTGTAGGTTTCCCGTTAAAAGGCGAGGCGTTCAACACACGCAGGAAGAGGCTGCTGGCGTAGTAGAGTTCGTGTGGCGTGCACATAAAGCCATTTTAGGTTAGAGATACCCTCCCTAGGAATCAAAGGCGACTTGCCTGATAAATTAGCCACATTGTCCTCAGGGAACTTACGTCGTTGCATATAATAGACAGGAAAGGTTAATATGATTTTAAAAACTGCAGGGGCACCGAAGGAAAGGTCCCGGAATCAGTACCGCTTACTGAAGGTTATAATGCACAAATAGCATTGGGAACAGAAAGTTGAAATCAGACGTTGTTGTGGTCTTCAGTCCTCAGACTGGTCTGATGAAGCTCTCCATGCTACTCTATCCTGTGCAATCTGCCTCATCTCCCAGTACTTACTGCAACCTACATCCTTCTGAATCTGCTTAGTGTATTCATCTCTTGGTCTCCCTCTACGGTTTTACCCTCCACGCTGCCCTCCAATACTAAATTTGTGATCCCTTGATTCCTCAGAACATGTCATACCAACCGGTCCCTTCTTCTTGTCAAGTTGTGCCACAAACTCCTCTTCTCCCCAATTCTGTTCAATACCTCCTCATTAGTTATGTGATCTACCCATCTCTTCAGCATTCTTGTGTAGCACCACATTTCGAAAGCTTCTATTCTCTTCTTATCCAAATTATTTATCGTCCATGTTTCACTTCCATACATGGCTACACTCCACACAAATACTTTCAGAAACGACTTCCTGACACTTAAATCTATACTCGATGTTAACAAATTTCTCTTCTTCAGAAACGCCTCCGTTGCCATTGCCGGTCTACATTTTATATCCTCTCTACTTCGACCATCATCAGTTAATTTGCTCTCCAAATAGGAAAACTCCTTTACTACTGTAAGTGTGTCATTTCCTAATCTAGTTCCCTCAGCATCACCCGACTTAATTCGACTACATTCCATTATCCTCGTTTTGCTTTTGTTAATGTTCATCTTATACCCTCCTATCAAGACACTGTCCATTCCGTTCAACTGCTCTTCCAAGTCCTTTGCTGTCTCTGACAGCATTAGAATGTCATCACCGAACCTCAAAGTTTTTATTTCTTCTCCATGGATTTTAATACCTACTCCGAATTTTTCTTTTGTTTCCTTTACTGCTTGCTCAATATACAGATTGAATAACATCCGGGAGAGGCTACAACCCTGTCTCACTCCCTTTCCAACCACTGCTTCTCTTTCATGTCCCTCGACTCGGACGTCAGCACACCCCTGGGATAGAGAAATTCCAACAGAATTGAAAGTTCCCATGATAGCTATAAATTCCCGTCAAAATTCGAAATTCCCAACAATAGGGTAGATGGTGGAGTCAGAGTTGTGGGAGGGGGAGCGGGTGGGGTCCCATGTGCAGGCTGAGGAAAACACATAACGTCATCTGGGGGTGTGGTGAGAGGTTGGGGTTGTGGGGTTGGGTTGGGGTGGGGGTTTGGTGGGGTTGTAATTATAAGATCAATTTAATTAATTTGCATATCAATTTGATACCTAAATTGCACTCGTGCCGCCATCTTCCTGCTACAGATATCTACCTTTATAAAGGTCTGAATTTTATTATGACACTGATTCAGTGCTGCATCAACCTAAATGGTACAAAGCGGGAAAGTTTAAAGATTTTGCAGATGTAAGAACGGAATCCGTATTGCTGACTTTAGCTCATACACTGCAGTAAATGGAATGTACAGAAGATTTAGAAATTGTATTTAAAATTTTGGTTACAATTATATTTCGTTTCGTTCTCGAGCTGTTTGATTTTATATCCCAAGGGCTGTAGAGCGTGACGCGCCCATTCGGGTCTTTGCGTATCGGGAATAATGTGGTCATAACAGTCGACATAGCTCATAAACGACTCAAGGTATCGAAACAAGATTTTCAGCTTATGATAGCACGCATGAGGCACATATGTTGCATGATAAATACTTGAAAGATTTTTAATAACCGAGATATAGAAATACATCGTCCTCAGCAGTGAGAGGTCGGCAGCTCATGCATTCTGACATCCGTGCACTGATGGAAAATCCAAGTGGCGTGCATATACGCATCCGCAATACGTAGAGGACGGAGTACCTGTGCGTGCTTGCACGCAACGAATGCGTTAATAATAATGAAACTGTAGTAACAGTTTAGGCCCAGCCTCACGCAATTCAATTTATCTGTGTGTAACTGTATGTGGTTCAAATGGTTCAAATGGCTCTGAGAACTATGGGACTTAACATCTGTGGTCATGAGTCCCCTAGAACTTAGAACTACTTAAACCTAACTAACCTAAGGACATCACACACATCCATGCCCGAGGCAGGATTCGAACCTGCGACCATAGCAGTTGCGCGGCTCCGGACTGAGCGCCTAGAACCACGAGACCACCGCGGCCGGCACTGTATGTGGAAAGAAATATAGTCGATGATGTAACACAGTACCCAAAAGCTAGATATATTCTGTTTCTAACCAATTCACTGGGAGGAAGCATAGTCACTTGGCAACGTAATATGGTTACCTGGCCAGGATGGCAGCACAGTTGTGTTTAAACCTCAGAAAAGTGGGGATTTGCGGAGTGGTAACAGTACTTTTAACATGAACGAAAGCAGAAAGTACGCCTTATCGCATCTTGGTTGTTCACGATGTCTCGCTAGCAGTTTGCTTAAATCTACGGGGGCGTTCTAAATAGTAATGGCTAAAAAATTTTTAAGTTAAAACTCTCAAAGATTCTCAAGTAAAATAACTATAACAAAATTCTAGATCTTTAGTCTTCATGTCTACGTATTTAATTCTCAGCATAGTGACTCTAGTGACAAACACATTTCTCCAACGAGAGACCAGCTTGTTCATACAGTCACTGCAGAATGTTTGACTTTGTTGACCGAGTCACAACCTCAGCTCTGCCTGCACCACTTCATCACTACCAAAGTTTAGTCCTCCACAGTGTTCCTTACGATTTGGAAACAGATACGAAACAAATGAGGCCAAGTGAGGACTGTAATTAGGACGATAGGGAACCCAAGGCGCCGAACTGTTGGAAATGTCGCATTGCACAGTTGTGGTCTGGCACTGTCATGCTGAAGAAATGGGTGCCTCACCGACTTAGTTACGTTACACACCGCCATTTTACAAGCTACAATACGGAACAACCTGGCGGTTGATATGTATAAATGAAGAATGAACTTCTAGAATACTAATAATAAGTTTTGTTTCATTTGTGAAAAACCTTTCCTGCTTCAGCTGCGCATGATAATGTTGACTGTTTCCTAGGAACAAAGTAGCCTTAATTATCAAAATATTCAGTTTCGTCGTACATCAAGGTGTCCCCCCTCCAGCCGGGTCACATGCTTTATTGCTAATACAAAGGCTCTTTAGAATTCTACGACAATAGTTAGCAGTGATACAGGAAAGAGCGCACATTGAATGTGTGTTTTCTATTTATCTACAGATACTAAACGCAAATGTAAGCACAGTACAGCCACAAAGCGTGATGGAGGGAGAGTGTTTTACTGGTGGGAATGAGGTGTTATACACTTTTACGATGCGTCTTCGGAATGCCATAGACGCCAAAGGAGAAAAGATCGCGGAAACAATGGGCATTGTTGCTAAAGAAAAAACAGGAGATGATTCTATGAATGATGAGCGTTTGGCGTCATTGGCCGGGAGGCCCCTCGCGGGGCAGGTCCGGCCGCCATATCGCAGGTCTTATTACATTCGGCGCCACATTGGGCGACCTGCACGCCGGATGGGGATGAAATGATGAGGAACACAACACAACACCCAGTCCCTGAGCGGAGAAAATCTCCGACCCAGCCGGGAATCGAACCCGGGCCCAGAGGACGGCAATCCGTCACGCTGACCACTCAGCTACTGGGGCGGACATTCTATGAAAGTGGTTAGTTAATTACTTACTTACCTCTTGACCTTGGGCTCATAACGATGCGTCTCTGCACGAGTTCATTATTGAGACCTTCTACGTGGAGGTTTAACTGATACTTAAAAAATGTTACGGTGACTGTTAAAAGCAGAAGGATTGTGAAAAGAAATGGTTACGTAATTTCGTAGCTAGGGGTTATCAAACTTAAACCTTTTATTGCAGCGCTTTATTGCAGATGGTGACGAAGTTCAATATAGCTGCGAGTGGCAGTGCATAGCAGGACCTCAAGGAGAGAGAAAAGTGTATTTAGAGAAGATTAAAAGTTGAAGGTATTTGCGAACATACGATTGAAGATCACATTCAAGGAATTTGGTTCCCCGGTTTAGTACGCTCCAGCAGCGAATACCAGGGGCAGTATTCCAACAGCAGAAGGAAAACGACAAGGAGAAGGAAAGGGAAACAAGACACGAAATGGACTACTGTTTTGCTCTGGAAACGCGGAGTTCGGTGTTTGATTCCCGCAGACTACCTCATATTTTTCTGAGCTGGGAAGGTTGAACGAGATGCAGGTCAGCAAAAAATCTGCCTGCATTTACAAACGCTATGAACGAAACTATTTTGTAGGATAAATGTGAGTGGAATAGAGAGGATAGTATTGGAGCACCTTCTTTGATGCCAAAAGTGCGGCTCTACCTTTGTCTACGTTTTTTAAATCTTTTTCTGTCCAGCTCTATATGGTTGCCGAAGGTGGTATGCACTGAGGTGACAAAGTCATGGGGTACCTTCTAATATCGTGTCTGACTTACTTTTGCTAGGCGCAGTACAACATAGTACCGCTCCCTTCGTCTATGTGGGCGTATGCCTACTGTCTACAGCCCCCAAAACACTATACACTGCGTGCAAAATGCACGCTGCGTAGCACCAAGAACAATCTCCCTCCACACACATACAAAATTCATAACTTCATTTCTGGGGCGCCACGTTTATTACGGGCCCAACATACACTTCATGGAATTGCCCCACATTTGTTTCTTGAAAAACGACGTCAGTAAGCTACGTGAAAGTCATAATTACACTCAAAAGAGATATATCAAATTAATCGACCGTCCACATTAAGACCAAAACAAACACGTGATCAAAACCAACACGTTATCAACATTGACAAAGAGAATAGATGTAAAAAAAAATGCGTCAGAAAACCATTATTTATACAATGAGGTGACAAAGGTCATGGGATTCCTCCTTTCGCCCAGCGTAGTGCGGCAGCTCTATGTGACATTAACTCAAAAAGTCTTTGGACGTCCCCTCCTGAAATACTGAACCGTGCTGCCTCTGTAACCGTCAAGAATTACGAAAGCATTGCCGGTGCAGGATCTGGTATACGAACTGACCTCACGGTCATGTCCCATAAATGTTTGATGGGATTCATGCCGGGTGATCTGGGTGGCCAGATCATTCGCTCAAATTGTCCAGACTGTTCTTCAAACAATCGCTAACAACTGTGTCTGATTGCCATGCTACATTATCATCCGTATCATTTTCGTTGTTGTCTGGTAACATGAAGTCCGTGAATGGCTACAGATTGTCTCAAAGTAGCCGAATAAAACCTTTTCTGGTCAATTATCGGTTCACCTGGATCAGAGGACGCAGTCTATTCCATGTGAAGACGTCCCACACCATTGTGGACCCACCATCAGCTTGCACAATGCCGCCTTTACGACATGGGTCCATGGCTTCGTGGGGTGTGCGCCACACCAGAACACTATCGTCAGCTTTTACCAACTGAAATAGGGACGCATCTGACCACGCCACGGTTTTCCAGTCGTCTAGGTTCAAATGGTTCAAATGGCTCTGAGCTCTATGGGACTTAACATCAGAGGTTATCAGTCCCCTAGAACTTAGAACTACTTAAACCTAACTAACCTAAGGACATCACACACATCCATGCCTGAGGCAGAATTCGAACCTGCGACCGTAGCAGTCGCGCGGTTCCGGACTGACGCGCCACCAGACCGGCCAGTCGTCTAGGAACAACCGATAAGCTTACGAGACCGAAGGGCGCTGCAGGCGGTGTCATGCTGCTAACTATGGTAGTCACATCGGTCGTCTGCTGCCATAGCCCATTAACGCCACGTTTCGCCGCACTGTGCTAACGGATATGCTCGCCTAAGGTTCCACATTGTATTCTGCTTATCTGTTAGCAATGTTACACTAGTGGCCATTAAAATTGCTAAACCACGAACATGACGTGCTACAGACGCGAAATTTAACCGACAGGAAGAAGATGTGATATGCAAATGATTAGCTCTTCAGAGCATTCACACAAGGTTGGCGCCGGTGGTGACACATACAACGTGCTGACATGAGGAACGTTTCCAACCGATTTCTCATAGACAAACAGCAGTTGACGGGCGTTGTCTGGTGAAACGTTGTTGTGATGCCTCCTGTAAGGAGGAGAAATGCGTACCATCACGTATCCGACTTTGATAAAGGTCAGATTGTAGCCTATCGCAATTGCGGTTTATCGTATCGCGACACTGCTGCTCGCGTTGGTCGAGATCCAATGACTGTTAGCAGAGTATTGAATCGGTGGGTTCAGGAGGGTAATACGGAACGCCGTGTTGGATCCCAACGGCCTCGTATCACTAGCAGTCGAGACGACAGGCATCTTTTCCGCATGGCTGTAACGTATCGTGCAGCCACGTCTCGATCCCTGAGTCAACAGATAGGGACGTTTGCAAGACAACAACCATCTGAACGAACAGTTCGACGACGTTTGCAGCAGCAGGGACTATCAGCTCGGAGACCATGGATGCGATTACCCTTGACGCTGCATCAAAGGCAGGAGCGCCTGCGATGGTGTACTCAACGACGAACCTGGGTGCACGAATGGCAAAACGTCATTTTTTCGGATGAATCCAGATTCTTCTTACAGTATCATGTGTTTGGCGACATTGAGGTGAACGCACATTGGAAGCGTGTATTCGTCATCGCCATACTGGCGTATCACCTGGCGTGATGGTATGGGGTGCCATTGGTTACACGTCTCGGTCACCTCTTGTTCGCAATGACGGCACTTTGAACAGTGGACGTTACAGTAGTGTTAAGACCCGTGGCTCTGCCCTTCATTCGAGCCTTGCGAAACCCTACATTTCAACAGGATAATGCACGACCGCATGTTGCAGGTCCCGTACGGGCCTTTCTGGATACAGAAAATGTTCGACTGCAGCCGTGGCCAGCACATTCTCCAGATCTCTCACCAATTGAAAACGTCAGGCCAATGGTGCCCGAGCAACTGGCTCGTCATAATACGCCAGTCACTACTCTTGATGAACTGTGGTATCGTGTTGAAGCTGCATGGGTAACTGTACCTGTACACGCCATCCAAGCTCTGTTTGACTGAATGCCTAGGCGTATCAAGGCCGTTATTACGGTACTGATTTCTCAGGATCTAGCAATTTTAATGGCCATTATAGTAAATCTACGCAAATGCGGCTGCTCTCGGTCGTCAAGTGAAGGCTCTCGGCCACTGCTTTCTCTGTGGTAAGAGGTAAGGCCAGAAATTTGGTGTTCTCGGCAGACTGTGGGCCTCGGAATATTGAATTTTCCAAATATTTCCGAAGTGAAATGTCCCATGCTTCCAGCTCCATCTACTATTCCACGTTCAGAGTCTGTTTGTATCTTGTGTATGCGATACTAACGCTATCTGTGAATATATCCTACGTCTTTCTTCGCCTCTGTGAGTACACTGTTCAGTCACATTAATGTCACCGCCTGTCAAGAACCGCAATGAGCACCTCTTGCAGCGCGAACCGCTGCTAGGCGGATGGGGAGAGAGTCAGCGAGGTTCTGGACGGTACCCCCAAAAATACGGAGCCATGCCAAATCAAGTGCCTTGGCCAGCTGCATCAGGATTGTTAGTTGAGGATCTACGTTGCGGACAATTTGATCTAGATGATCCCTCAGATACTCGATTGGGTTTTAACCTAGGGAGTTTGATGGCCAAAGCGTAATGTAAACACATCCTGCTGCTCTTCGAATAACGCATGTACGATACGATCTGCGAGACAAGTTGAACTGAACTGCTGGTTGATGTCGTCGTGCCAAAGAAACAGAAGCTGCGTGTAGGGGTGCACATTGTCTCCAAGGATAGATGCACAGTTTTGTTGGTCGATAGTGCTGTCAAGAATCATGACATCACTCAAGGGATGCCCTTCGGCTTCGACGCTTCTGACGATTGTTACAGGGTGTTTCTTTTCAGACGTTTCCCACCAACACACCAATGGCCTTCTGACCGATTGAGCATGCAACGTGATTCATCTGAAAAGTTCATTTATCGCCACTCATTGGACGTTCAATTGCGGTATTTTCGAGCAATTTCCATCCTTAGTCGCCGATGAACAGGAGTTAGCGTGATCTGGGCGCCTATTGCAGAGGCTGATATGCAGAAACGTTCGCCGAATGGTTGTTGAGTGTACACGATTCATCTGGGCAGTAAGTCGCTCAACAGTTGCACGTCTGTTCGCCCGTACGCATCTCGCAACCGTCTTTCACTCCTCTCATCTATGGCCCATAGTGTACCACAGTTGCATCGGAGCCAGTTTTGAAAACCGCCATTTTGCCATGCACGGTATACTTTAAACAAGACCGCACGCCAACAGTTTTACAAACTTCGCCGTTTCGGAAAGGTCTCCACAAATTGGCCTAAAAGGCAGTCATTATGCTCTTTCCAATGTCAGAAAAATCACTCCATTTCCTCATTACTACGAGTGCACTATTTTTAGGTTCCAGCGACAAGCTTTATATATCCTCCAACACGCTTGCCGTCTGTGAAGGTTTATTGCATCTTGTCTTCCATTACAGGCAGTTGCCACAATAATATTACTGGACAGTGTAATATTGTAGAAATTGCTACAGAAGCCCATTTATATACATCATCAATAAGGTATTTATGATGGGCATTTTAATTATTCTGCCATAGGAGTGATGCATTATGTGATCAAAAGTATCCGGACCCCTGACTGAAAATTACTTACAAGTTCTTGGCGCCCTCCATCGATAATGCTGCTTTTCAACATGGTGTTGGCTCACCCTTAGTCTTGATGTCCGCTTCCTCTCTCGCAGGCATACGTTCAATCAGGTACTGCCAGGTTTCTTGGGGGATGGCAGCCCATTCTTCACGGTGTGCTGCACTGAGGAGAGGTATCGATGTCGTTCGGTCAGGCATGGCACGAAGTCGGCGTTCCAAAAGATCTCAAATGTATTCTATAGGATTCATGTCAGAACTCTGTGCAGCCCAGTCCTTTAGACGGATGTTACTGTCGTGTAACCACTCCTACACAGGCCGTCCATTATGAGCAGGTGATCGATCGTGTTGAAAGATGCAAGCGCCATCCCCGAATTGCTCTTCAACACTGTGAAGCAAGAAGGTGCTTAAAACATCCATGTAGGCCTGTGCTGTGATAGTGCAACAACTAGGCGTGCAAGCCCTCTCCATGAGAAACACGACCACATCATAACACCACCGCCTCCGAATTTTACTGTTGGCACTACACACGCTGGCAGATGACGTTCACCGTGCAATCGCCACACTCACACCCTGCCATCGGTTCGCCATATTGTGTACCGTGATTCGTCACTCCATACAACGTTGCCAACTGTTCAGTCGCCCAATGTTTACGCTCCTTACACCAAGCGTGGCATAGTTTGACATTTACCGGTGTGATGTGTGGCTAATGAACAGCCGCTCGACCATGAAATGCAAGTTTTATCACCACCCGCCCAACTGTCATAGTACTTGTAGTGAATCCTGATGCAGTCTGGGATTCCTGTGTGATGGTCTGGATAGATGTCTGCCTATTATACATTACGACCCTCTTCAACAGTTGGCATTCTCTGTCAGTCAACAGACGAGGTCGGCCTGCAGGCTTTTGTGCTGTACGTGTCCCTTCACGTTTCCACTTCACTATAACACCGGAAAAAGGGGACCTAGTGATGTTTAGGAGTGTGGAAATCTAGCATACAGACCTATCACACAAGTGAGACCAAATCACCTGACCACGTACCAAGTCCGTGAGTTTCGCGGAACGCCCCGTTCTGCTCTCTCACAAAGTACAATACTACTGAAGTCGCTGGTATGGAGTACCTGGCAGTAAGTGTCAGCACACTGCACCTAATGTGAAAAACGTATGTTTTGGGAGTGTTCGGATACTTTTGATCACATAGTGTATCTGAATCCTATTCCAGTCGTCACCGTATTCCTCCTCCCATATTTTGCACATCATTAACTTATCTAACATTTGCTGGTCCGTATTGGGTTGCAGTTTCTGTCGCTTTCTCTGTTTTGCAAAAAACGACGTTTGGTCAGTCGAGTGAGTGACTGATTATTTTGTTTGTTTATAAACGCAATCACATTCTTATGACACAGACATAACCGGTTTCGGCCATAAAATGACCATCTTCAGATTCTATAACAATACAATAGAAAATTTATACTAAAACCCAAAAGTAAGTGCAATATTTAACCAGGCTTACTAGGAATCTACTGAATTTATGCGAAATACATATAGTTCATACCTAAAGGTGGCATACAACACAGGTTCATGCGTTGTCAAACTAGCTATAAAATGTAAAACCCGGTCTTATATAGATATAAAAATTTGTTAGAGTTTGTTTCCCCTCTTTGTGCTAGATGCGGGCATCCTCTATAAGATGGTCTTTATTTTTCAAAAGCCTAAAATGTGGCGAATTTACTATTAATATTTAGGTGAAATGTATATAAAATTTAAAATTATAGAACAGATTGTTAAATCAGTGAAATAACATTTCAGAACAAAGAGAACACGTTGCTATAGACGAAAATAGTCGTAGCACTTGTAGAGTGTATTTCTGACCCCCATTGGCGCTGTATTTCCGGCTATTGTCTGTTTATGCCGTTGTCCATTAGTACGCCAGGGACGACACGGGCTTTCTCTGTTGGCACTATCAAAACTTTCTCGTTTCCATTGTACAAACACACGCTATTTAGAATTGTCACATGACTGCAACGACTCACATGATCTAGTTAGTTACAGCTATGGCTGGGAAAACGTTTCGCATTGTCCAGTAATATGCTGAAATCTGTGGAACTTCACATTGTGGCTTATTAAATCTAAACACAAAAGTAGCATAATATTTACGCTTGTGAGTTTGCCGACCTGAAATTTATCAATAACCCTTTGAGAAATACTCTTCGGAATTTACAAAGCGCTTTGAATTAGTTGCATGTAATTATCTTTCAATGTACTTTTTATAATCCAAATAAAAAGCATATTGATCATTATCCAATTGTGATATAACTGATTTATTATTTACAGCTTCTCCCGTTAGATAGGGAGGTTCAGATTCCCATTAATATACCCCTTCGTATAAGGAATCATCTCCCAGTGCAAACTGTGTGGCAGAATTAATAAAAAAATTTCGTTTATCCTGTAAAACTAAAGAAAATATATATTCTGCCTTTGAACTTCTTCCATGTAAACAGATAAATACCTCAAAACAGAATAATACCGGTAAGGGGAAAGAATTTTGGGCAATAAGTAATTGAGAAGAATTTTGAATTTTTCCAATGTTTTGCGGCCACTACTTTATGTTGCTTCCTGACCGCGGAGTTCGTTTGACCAAAAAAAGGACCAAGAACAGCAGTTTTCATGACTTTTCTGCTGCTGCACAAAACCTCGTACCTTGATTCAGAACGTCTACGTTGTGAGCGTGGGGTTGATCTGCTATTCTGTTACTCCGCACAACAGATTAATCTGAGATGTATCCTTTACCCTGTGGCTCCTGAAAGGTGAAATTTCCACCCCTATACTACTACAGAAGTCAGACAGACGCTCCTAACGTTCTAAAGAGAAATGCCTGAAAAACTTTCACCAATAATTATCTCCTGGAGTTGTCAAATGTAAGGAAATGACACAAACATTCACAAAATTTATTACGTAACTAGAGGGAAACTTCGGTACTGAAGTAGTGCTAGTTAGTGTAAGAAAAACATGAAACCAACGAAAATTATTATTTATTCTGCAAAAATCTGAGAAATCACAATGGCACTTTTAGTTATGAATTGAACAAGTTATATCCTGTTTCTTTTCGGAATGTGAAGTTACCTCTCAAGGATAGGATTCGTTAATGAAATTTCTATACAAAGTTTAAGATTGCAATTGACTTGGCAGAATGGCTGAGATGCGCGTCTACTCAACTTGAATAATTATCTTTTAGAATGTTGCTACGTACGGTCGAGGCTGTTGCATGTGAAATGCAGTGAAGTGTACTGTTGTGGAGGAAATATGGGGCTCGCAATAACTGTAGTGCACAATACCGTAAGCTGCGATGACTGCTGTCTGCGCCGCTCACTGCTGACAAATAAGATAACTCTCGTTCTATCTGGATTGACCTTCGCCAATCAAACTGTCGCTATGCCTTGATGAAGTCAAGGATTCCTGTTCGCCCCTAGTCTAACTATTGGCGTGGTACACTGGTCAGATAACCAGTCCACTGCGATGCCAATCAAAAATTCGCTCGCAGGCGTTCAACTATAACTCTGTCCTTTCACACCGCACAATAAGTGTGTCGGCCAACACAGTGAACAACGCTTAATCGCAAGGACTCAATATAGAAAGTCGCCCTTCGATTCGCTCTCGACAGAGGTGCTCTCCCAATGAGGTACTGAGGAGAGACTTGTCCCTCGCTCCAAGAGCCCATCCACGCCAGACATGAAGGGGAATATCTTTCGGTCTCTTCCATTACTCATTCAGCTCAAGGTGTCAGAAATATCGTCTGCCAATCAGCATTGCTCTTCTAAAACGGGAGAATGATGTTTCGTTTAAGGCGACCAATCTGGAAACCTGTAGCACTGGCGTTTGGCGTTTGCTGTCTCCCTGTGAAAATCTCTGAAACTGCGTGCTATGTGTAAAGAATGCATAGGCTGGCCGCTCCCAAACAATGTAGCAGAATTTGCTTTTAAGCACCGGGTCGTTCCCCCTTTTCACTCTGGCCCACGCTGTCCGCTCCACGGGCGGTCACCAGAAGAACATAGGTTGGGTCGTCCTCTGAAGGGATTGGCGTCCCGTTGTGCTGTTTGTGTCTCCCGAACTAAAAGCTCCGTTGACCGTCGTGTCTGGAATGTATGTGTGTATGCCAGCCTCGAGTATTTCAACTCTGGTTCACTTACTTGTTATTTGCATATCGTTTACATGAATTCATACAACATTGACTTTATCTTTTCGAGTTTCGGTTGATGTGCGGAATATGATTGTCAGGGCGGAATATGTAAGCAATGAAGGTCAGGAGACCACGACGTCTTACAATGTATCTGCACTTTGTTGCTCACAGCAACATTTTCAGTAACTCTGGACACTTGAAATTCATCTTCATGTAAGCCTCACTAGACAAACACGTCCCCAAGAGAACAGACTAAATATCTGACAAATCTGCCCACAGTCACATACTCAAATTAAGCAGAGTGCATAACAATTACTAATATAAAATTGGATAGAAAAAAAACTACCACGAGTAGATTCATTTATCCCAATATAGACAGTAATTGCTGTCAAATTTTTTTGTTTTTCTCAGACTGTAATAGAATATATTTATGCTTCCTCAGAATCATAAAAACGGTTTACTGAGGAAGTTCCAAATTTACAGTCATTTTTATGGCGACAGACAATCTGTTGCTCCTTATGGTTCATGTTTTCGAACATCTTTCATACATTTAATCATTGCGAGGAGGGTCATGGAATCGTTCCATTCAAAAGTAATCACCATACGTTTTAAGAAATGTTTCCCACCGGACGACACGACGATCAGATTCGGCTTCGTTGACTGCAGTCTGCCGCTGACAGTTCGTCAGCTGCACACACTCTTGCACATTGTCGTCTGACTGAACCGACGTCCCCGCTTGTCTTTCCTCGGCTTGCCAATGATGTGAAACCACACGGTGAAACATTCCGGCTGTACAGAGGATGTTGCTGTGTCTTCCACATAAATTGCTGCAGTGTAACCTTCGCCCGATAGGCAGTGTGGGGCGGGTCCTATCGAATAACAGGATGATTCTGTCCGACAGTATTTTAAGAACCCGAGATCAAACGGCAAAGCCGACAGGGAAACATCCCACATCTCCCCTCCCAAAGAAATCCAGAGTTGTTAACGTAAGTTCCAGCAAGGTCATGAGGACCGTCTTCTTCGACAGCAGGGGCCCTTTGCTTCTCAAGTTCCTCGAACGTGGAACCACAATCAATGCACAACAGTAAGAAGATACACTGCAAAAACAGGGACGTGCCAGGAAGACAAATCACACAAGAATACTTTCGGATGGCATCATCCTCTTTCATGATAACACCCGCTCACAGACTGCAAATCGCGCGAAAGCTACGCTTTGGCAATTTGGTTTGGGAGGCGCTGCAAACATCCTCCGTACCGCCCAGATCCTCTGCAGTATGATTTTCACATTTTTAGCGACCAGAAGGATGACATGCCTGGATGTCGGTTCCAGTCAGACCAAGAAGTGCAAGAGTGGGGGTAGTTGTGAATCCGTCTGTGGCAGATCATGTTCTACGAAGCAGAAGGTGATCGTCTCGTCTCTCAGTGAAATAAATGTCTTAACCCTTGTGGTGATTACTTTTGAATGGAACCATTCCATGATGTCGTTGTGGTGAGTGTTCAGTCTTGACTACCCCATATACAATCTTTTTTTAAAGTAGATACCTTAGTGGCAGATTTCAGTCACAGTGTGAGTTACATTGTGAATTTATGCAAAAGGGTCGATGTTGAATGGGAAAATATGAGACTGAAGGCTCAGAAGACACTGAAGTGCGTGACTGGATGGCTCATTCATTAAGTCGCAGAAAAAAGCAGATCCAGTTTCTAAAACGTGTTAGAGAACTCCTTCTGTAATTTGTGTAGAAGCTTTTTAATACAGTGCATGCTTCACTATATTTGGATGGTTGCAGTATAATAATAATTTTAGGAAGCATTGTGATGCAGAGAAACCTTACACATTACGAAATTATTCATATCACCCACCTAACTGTTCGCAAGAAAGTAGTACCCTATCTGAGATACGACAAAATGCCTTGACAGTACTTCGTTCCCGGCCCGCCCAGTTAGCCGACCGGTCTAACGCACGTCTTCCCGGAGCGGGAAGGAGTGCCTGGCCCTGGCACGAATCCACCTGGCGGACTTGTGTCCAGGTCTGGTAAGCCGGCCAGTCTGTGGATGGTTTTTAGGTGGTTTTCCATCTGCCTTGGCGAATGCGGGTTGGTTCCCCTTATTCTGCCTCAGCTACACTATGTCGGCGATTGCTGCGCAAACATGTTCTCTACGTACGCGTACACCACCATTGGTCTAGCACTCAAACATAGGGGTTATACTCGTCTGGTGTGAGACGTAAGATGAAAATCCACAAAAGGAAAACCAGGATAATGGGATATAGTCGGAATAAATTTGGTGATACTGAGAGGGTTGGATTAGGAAATGAGAAAATGTAGTAAATGGGTTTTGCTATTTGGGAACCAAAATAACATGATGGTTGTAGTGGGGAAGACATAAAACGTAAACTGGATAAGAGACCAATGGCACGAAAAGCATTTCTTAAGAAGAGACATTTGTTAACATTGAATATAGATTGAAGTGTCAGGAAGTCTTTTCTGAAAGTATTTGCATGGAGCATAGTCATGTTTGCTAGTGGAACATGGATGATGATCAATTCAGGCAAGAAGAGAATAGAAGCTTTTGACACGTGGTGCTAGAGAAGAATGTGGAAGATTAGATGGGTAGATCACACAACCAATGAGGTGGTACTGAATAGAATTGGTGAGAAGGGAAATTTGTTGTACAACCTGACTAAAAGAAGTGATCGATTTGTAGGACACAATCTGAGGTATTAAAGGATCGACAATTTAGTACTTGAGGGAAGTGTGGGGGTTACAAATTGCAGAGGGAGACCAAGAGATGAATACATTAAGCAGATTCAGAGGTATGTGGGTTGCAGTAGTTACTCGGAGATGAAGAAGCTTGCACAGGTTAGAGCAGCATGGAGAGCTGCTTCAAATCAGTCTTTGGACTGAAGACCACAACAAGTACAACAATTTACAGACAGAGAGAATAACAGTAGTTGATACAAAACGTCTTGCTCTGATTGTTTTTTAACATCTTGATTAAAATATGTTTTAATTTCCGAGGCTACTGTGCTGAACTAACGGTGCAATGACACTGCTGACTTTTAAAGTGAGATTGTTAACTCATTTTTTATGTCTATTTAGTTTACATCTTCTATATTCTATCATACACGTTATGATTAAGGCTCTTTCTCATCATTACTGTGGAGAAATGCTTCAGGTTTTCTCAAATTTGTATCAGTCAAAATAAGTAATGTTTTGCTCTTGTACCTTAGTCTTTTAGTGATACTACTATGTCAGTCCATAACAGACTATTTATTCCTTTGATGCATAGCAAATCATCTGTTCCAAAGTTATGAAACATTTGTTTTATATGATGCTATTACAATTTGTGGTTTTCTTTAACACATGGATTTTAAAAATAGTTTCTGTTGATTCTGTCCTGCAGCATTGGTAAGTAATGGAGATGACCCCTACTATACAGTTTGTTTTTCATTGCATGGCTCGCTTTGGTCAAATGCCATTTCTCAGTAACTGTTGTACAGTGTTAACATATAGGATCGAAATGGTAGCAAAAGCGAGCAAAACTTGAAAGTAGTTCTCAATAGTAAGTGTTACATATGTATGTCTTAAAACAAATATGACAATACAATATACGTAAACAATATTCCTTGTTATGTACAGTTAGATACATGTAGTGTAGGTTACTCAGTTATCCAAAGAACAGAGGTAACTGTATCCCATCATCTTTGGCAATTCTTAACTTTTATTAACCATTACCAGTTTCGAATCACCTAGCGTTTCACCATCAGACGGTAGACATTTACTGAATATTTGGAGCATGGTGGGGATTGTCTAGCTGCTGCAAGATACATCAACGAAATATGTAACCACCGAAACTGGTGAGAATTATGTACATCATGAGATCCATTTGAAGGCATTGCTTATGGTCATTAGCATATGGTGGTTATTTTCGGGGCAGATATTGTTCTGGAAAACGTAATCTATGTTTTCCAGACAGTGTTAAATTTATTACACTACGCAAAATTTTCCACAGGAAGCAGCTTCCGTGTTCGTTACACATTGTTGATAAATTAAAGAGCATGCCTAAAGTTATGTTCAACGAATCTGTGTCGGGGCAAAGACCATATTTGTTCATGCTCACGTTTCATCTCGGTGACAGTACATTTATCGATTAATATTACATTCATTATTACAACAGTACCATTTATTCAGATTGCAAAATTGATATGTGCTATTTTCAGAGTCCGTCAGTCTAAGAATTTAGTATGATATTTAGTCTGCAGTTTCACTTCTGAAATTACATTTGAATTTTATTCTGAACGTTGGTCATTGCTTATGAATTAAACATCAGAGCTTGACATATAGGTTCATTTAATGAAATGTCAATTTTTGTGGGCTTTTTGCTGGGATGTATATGGGGGGGGGGGTGTCATGTGTGTGTGGGTCTGTGTGTCTGTGTGTGTGTCTGTGTGTTCCTGGAAATTTAGTTTCACAGTATCTGTTTAATTGTAAACGGTTAAAGATCCTTCAAAATTTTGAAAAATAAATTATTTGGTATATCAGTTCTTTCATTAAAGATGGTGTGGGGTGATTTGTTGTTATGGGTGAATATATCTTATTGTTCCAGGAGGTCCAATTGTATTCCTTTGTCTACAGCATGTAGAATATGGAGGTTGATTTTTATGTTTGTAACAGAATGTCAGTTTTGTGCTAACTGCACTGGAAAACAGTATTTATATAAATTTTTTAAACTGGGTGAATCAGTGTGCTCTTTGTATTGAAATTCAAAATTCCCTCCTGTTGTCCTATGTAGTAGGTGGAACAGCTGTCACAGTCTAACTTATATAGATAAGATTTGTGGAAAGATGGGTTGGTCTTTTTAGTATTATGAAATATATTATTTTGTATTTTGTTGTTGTGTACAAACTTAGTTTGAGTTTGTATGGTTTAAACAGTTTTGAAAGTTGATATGGGATGTTACCAAAGATTGTCATAGATACAAAATTAGCTTTTTCTGAAGATGAGGTCTGGTTTGTTGACATTATTTGACTGGTTTTCGTTTTTGCATATAATTTGTCAACTATGGATGGGTCTTCAGCAATGTTGTGGGCTATTACTTTTAAAATGTTTAGGCTCTTGCTTTTCACAATAGGTTCAGCATGAGTTGAGTGCTGGTCTAAGAAATGTAGGTGGCAGGAAGTTTTAGTTATAATGACATCTGATGGTGTGGGTTTCCTATATATTTGGAATTTGTGTTTGTTGTTGTGACATGTTACGTTCAGGTTAAGACAATTAATTCTCTGTTGTGTTTGACCTTTAACGGTAAACTGCACTTTGGGATGTGTGCTATCAAGATTCTCAGCTAAAGTTCTGTTGCACTGGCTGTCCCATTCCGTAATATCAAGGTGGCGAGGCGATTCAGTTCGAAAGAGGTCATAGTAGATAAAATCTGTAAAATCACAAAAGACCACTGCTTGCCATTATTTCTGGAAATATTTCTTTCATACAGGGCAGCTTTCAATATTCACAATGAACAAAAGTATTTTATATAAACCAAAACGGCAAAGAACTGTCATTACGACAAGAATTACCTTTGTAATAAAATATCATGAGATGTCATTTCTTGTGTTGTTCATATTCTCCATTCAAAAACAAATTTCCATTCTGCTGTAATTAACTAGTGTTAGCGTTTTTCACCAGTAGCGTATTAAATAAATGGTTCGTTCCTATTCACACATGTTAGCACCTATTTCCATTGGAACTGGGACAATACTGCATATCAAATGTATTAAAATATTAAACAATGGAAAATCCAGGATGGAATGTAACAATACAATGAAAAGTATAGTTCACACTCGCCATAAATTGGAGATGCTGAGTTGTAGAAATGCACGACGAAAATACTGTCGGGAAGTTAGCTTTCGGCTTGGTGAGTGTGGGTGTGAGTATGTTGTGTTGTCTATTTTTCACAAAGGCCTTGTTGGCCGAAGGCTAACTTCCTGACTGTCTTTTTGTTGTGCTTTTCTGAGACTCAACATCTCCGCTTTACGGTGAGTAGCAACTATCCTTTTCATTATAATATTAAAATATTATTAACTTCTGCCACACGTATTAATGCTGCACATGTTATATGCTTGAACTCGTTCTATTGCAGACGCCAATTTGTTTTGTTCATTGGCGAGAAAAATATTTCTTATGCACCATTGACCACAGTAAGTTGCACTACTGCCTTCTTTATTATTCATCAGCCTTCCAACTAGTTTGATACGGACTACCACGAATTCCTTTCATTTCAGAATAGCTCTTCCAACCCACATTCTAAGTTATTTGCAGGATGTGTCTTGGACGGAGATGCCATTCTGGGCTGTGATAGACAGCTTTTATTACCTATTTGCTTCGTCCATCAAGGGTTATTTTGCTGCCTAGGTACCAGAATTCCTTCATTTCATCTACTAGGTTATTTCCAATTTTGATGTTAAGTTTCTGTGTATTATCAATTCTGATTCTTCCCATTACAATAGTCTTTCTGGAATTTACTTTGAATCTATGTTGTGTACTCGTTAGATTGTTCATTTCATTCTACAGATCTTGTAGATATTCCTCAGTTTCACTTACGGTAGTAATGGCATTAGCTAATCTTATCAATGATATTTTCTCACCTTAAGCTTGAATCCCGTTCTTGAACCTTTCTTTTAATTCACTCATTGCTTCATTGAAGAAAAGATTGAACTCAAGGGCCCGAAGACTGCATGTCTGTGTTACATCGTTTTTATTCGGAGCACTCCGTTTCTGGCCTCCCAGTCATATTTTTTCTTTTTGATTATTGTACATATAGCACATCACGCGTCTTTTCATAGAGCTTATCCAAATTTTTCTTAGAATCTTGAGTATTTTTCATTACTTTACATTGTCTATAGCTTATTTTGTCCACAAATCGTATGAACTTGACTTAATTTTTTTCAGTGTTGCTTCCATTATCTACCGCAACGTCAGAACTGCCTCTCTGGTGCCTTTACCTTTCCTAAAGCCAAATAGATCGTGATCCAACAGATCCTCAATTTCCTTCTCTATTCTTCAGTATATTGCCAACGGCCTTGCCGCAGTGATAACACCGGTTCCCGTCAGATCACCGAATGTAAGCACTGTCGGGCTGGGCTAGCACATGGATGGGTGACCATCCGGTCTGTCGAGCGCTGTTGGCAAGCGGGATGCACTCAGCCCTTGAAAGGCACTCTGAGGAGCTACTTGACTGAGAAGTAGCGGCCCCAGTCTCGTAAACTGACATGTGGCCAGGAGAGCGGTGTGCTGACCACGCTGGCCGGTGTGGCCGAGCGGTTCTAGGCGCTACAGTCTGGAACTGTGCGACCGCTACGGTCGCTGGTTCTAATCCTGCCTCGGGCATGGATGTGTGTGATGCCCTTTGGTTAGTTAGGTGTAAGTAGTTCTAAGTTCTAGGGGACTGATGACCTCAGAAGTTAAGTCCCATAGTGCTCAGAGCCAGTTCGAACCATTTGTGCTGACCACATGCCCCTCCGTACCCGCATCCACTGACGACTGTGGGGTGTGGATGAGATGGCGGCCGGTCGGTACCGTTGGGTCTTCATGGCCTGTTCGGGCGGATGTATTTTTTTTTTTTTATTCTGCCGTATATCATTCTTGTCAGCAACCTGGATGCTTGAACTGTTAAGCTGATTGTACGATAAGTCTCGTACATGTCGGCTATTGTAAGCCTCGGAATTGTGTTTTTCTGAGTCTGATGGTAAGTCGCC
Source organism: Schistocerca piceifrons (assembly GCF_021461385.2). Classification (NCBI taxonomy): domain Eukaryota; kingdom Metazoa; phylum Arthropoda; class Insecta; order Orthoptera; family Acrididae; genus Schistocerca; species Schistocerca piceifrons. The sequence continues at coordinate 205,687,158 of NC_060144.1, forward strand.
AGACTCATACATCCTTCACACCAACGTAAATAGTGATTTTATTGCCATTTCCTCCAACGATATTAGAAATTACGACGGAGTGTTGCTGTTCCTTTTGCTTTATTTTACGTTACGTCGTCCAAAGCTCTTAAAAATTCTGATTATAATACTGGATCCCCTATCCCTTCCCTACTACTTCTGTTTCTATCACGTCATCAGACAAGTCCTCCTCCTCATAGATGACTTGAATGTACTCTTTCCACTTACCCTCTCTCCCCTCTGCACTTAACAATGGAATTCCCTTTGCACACTCAATTTACCGTCCTTGCTTCCAATTCCACTGAAGGTTGTTTTGATTTTTCTGTGTGCTGGATTACTTCTTCCGACGATAATTTCTCTTCCGAATTCTTCACTTTTTTTACATGTGTGTGGAATCTTATGGGACTTAACTGCTAAGGTCATCAGTCCCTAAGCTTACACACTACTTAACCTAAATTATCCTAATGACAAACACACACACCCATGCCCGAGGGAGGACTATAGCATCCACTGGGACCAGCCACACAGTCTCTTCACATTTTTCTAACAACTATTTCACATTAGCTTCCTTGAACTTCCTGTTTATTGTATTACTAAGTGATTCGTAAGTCTGTGTTTTGGTAATTCCCTGAACATTTTTGTACTTCGTTCTTTCGTCGGTAAGCTGAAGTATTTCCCCTGTTGCCCATTGTTTCCTCACACCTACCATCCTTGTACATATGTTTTTCTTTCCCACTAGCCTGATGGCCCATTTCAAAGATATCCATTCCTCTTCAGCTGAAGTGCATAACGAACTGTTCATTATGGCAGTTTATGTAGCGTCAGAGAACTTGAGCGTTCTCTTCCTTCTTTGGTATTTCCGTATCCCACTTCTTTGTGCATTAATTATTCCTGCTTAGTTTCTTTAACTTCAGCCTACTCTTTATTACTACAAAATTATGGTCTGAGTCTGTATATGCTCCTGGTGAGATTTACGATCAAATATCTGATTTCAGAATCTCTGCCTGACCGTGATGCAATGTAACTGAAATCTTCCTCATCTACCGGAATTTTCCAAATTTACCTCCACTTCTTACGATTCTTGAACAGAGTATTTGCTATTACAAGCTGATATTATTGCGGATCACAATTAGTTTTTCTCCTCTCTCTTTCCTATTATCAAGCCCATATTCACCTATAACCCTTGTTCTGCATTGTATTGATTGGGACTGGGGACCTAGAAACGACGGAGAGACTTCGTCCTCGCCAAAGCACTTAGTCGTTCACAACCCCACAACAGGCTAGAGCAGTGCACTCACTCCACCGCTGCCCCACACCGAACCCAGGGTTATTGGGCCGTTGGGCCCCCAGCGGTAGGGTTCGCCGCCATAATGTGCGTATATGGGGGCTCGAAAATCCTCATGAAACAATAGAACACGAACGTGATTCACCGAAAATGAATGTTTTTGTGCTGTTTCGCAAAGCAAGGTTTGTGGACCCTACTTTTTTGAGGAAGAAACCTTAACATGACAATCATATCTTGGAATGCTACGAAACTGGTTATTCCCACAATTTGACTCTGACAGTTTCATCTATCAGCAAGATGGAGCACCAGGCACTGGCACACGACGTGCGCAGTTTCCTCAATGCCAACGTGGCTCAACGTTGGATAGGGCGCACAGTACCGCGAGACTAGGCTTTACAGTCTTAGCCTCCTAGGTCCCCTGACTTTACGCCATGTTATTTCTTCCTGTGGGTATATGTTAATGTGTTTACGTTCCTCCATTACCTCGTGACATTGATGAACTAATAACCAGGCAATCAGATGCTGTAGCTTCAGTGACAGAAAAAACCTTACGCTCAATTTGGGATGAATTCGGCTATCGGCTAGACGTCGGCCATGCAGCCAACGGAGAACATATTGAACATTTATGACCAATTTTTATAAACTTCTGTCTTTTCTGAGTAATTTTGTATGCAATATGTTGGTGTTAAGCCCTCCTTCCTAATAAATAATTCTACTTACAATCCGGTCATTCTTTTTGGCACACCCTGTACAATACTGCTCTCACCAGCCTGCATCCTTGGCGCGCTGCACGCTTCGATCCGCCGTTCACCTCGATGACGGCTGAAATATAATTCACCCGAAGAGTTGACACGTTTCCATTGATCGATGCTCAATCCCTATGGTCCCGTGTCCAATGCAATCGTAGCTGACGATGTCATGGGGTCAACAAACACGTAGGGGTGGTCTGCTGCGGAGCTCCATGTTCAACAATGTACGATGAATGGTGTACGTCGAAACATTTGTGCGTGCATCATTATTGTGTTCTTTCGGCAGGGGTGCCTACTTTACAGAGCAGACAAGCTTCCGAACCCGACGTTCTGTGAAGAGTCGCGGACGTTCAGCCATTCAGCGCCTGGTGGTAGTTTCCCTGTCCATATACCCACTTCCAAGGTTGCTCACGAGAATAGCACGTGAACATCCGACCAGCTTTGCCGTTTTCGAGATACTCTGTTAACAGGCTCTGCGTTACAATAATCTGTCCTTTGTCAATGTCGAATATGTCAATGGATTTCAGCCCATCACCTCGCTATGGTGATCCTCCGTCGGTCTCTGCTCCACTTCCACGCTTTTGTTACCGCGTCACGTTCTCTCAACGCCACCAGGCGGCATCCACCGTCGGGATGGGCGGTGGTCATAATGGTTTGGCTGATCAGTGTAGTTAGGTTTTAGGTGTGCTTGTGTGGGGGAGTCATACTGGCAATAGAGCGGCGTTGTTAGACCTAGACTGTTCCTACGGGTCGCCGGAATGAGACGCGTATACTGATTTAAGAAGTTCCGTAATGAGGAAGTACTCCAGTCAGGGGTGCAGTAGGAGCAGTTGACCTTAATTTTCCTACAATCGACTGAGAAAATGATGCGTAAATTACTGGTAATGAGGGCAAACAGCACTGCAAGGAAATATTCCATACTTTGACAACTGCTACGATCAACTAGTCTGATTACCCTCATACGAGAGATACATTTTTAACCCTTCTGGCAGTAAACGGAACTTTACATTTCCCAAAGTGTCAGAAACGAGAGAGGAATTATGCGACCATGATGATTTCATAACAGCGAACTTGTGCATCTCTGAAAAAAACTCGCTTCGACTTTGTTAAAAATGACAAACCAAACCCGATGGATTGAGAAGATTTGTGGTTATGGCTCTAAAGCAGATTTTAATAAATCGAAGTCCCTAAATAGTAAAGTAACAACATTTGGAAAATGTTGCGAAAGCAGAGTTTGCTATGTTCCTGCTACAAAATAAAAGGTAGAAAACAGGTAGAGGAAGCGTACTCTTCACTCATACATCCATATGTGTGAAGCATAGAAACATTTCAATTGTTTTATCCTTGTGGAGACTCTGTTACATAATACAGAGAATTCGGATCCTCTGTAATGTACAGCAAGGAGTCGAAATAACCTATGTCGATTACAATGCATTAGTTTATTTTCTTAAATAGAAACGATAAACACATATCGAAAATATTGCAGCCCACATTAAAACAAGTGTTCTCGTATAGGAATACTGTCACAAAAATATTTAACTACCATTAAGCCTCCGACACCGTAAATTACAGGCCGCCCTGTCCGCGATAGTGGACAACAGGTAGGGCTAAGCAAGAAGAGCGAAACACGGCAGAATCCTTCTGTGGAGTTTACGTTGAATAAGAAATAAAAATATCCCTTTGTAGCACATATTCATCGAGAATCTCTCACGGAGAGGACAGTTATGCGAGACTGTAAATAAATTCATTTGCGTTACCAGCTGCTCACTTTATTCGCAAGACAATTCACAAGTATCAGATGCAGTAGAATAAGTGTTGTGGACTGGCAAGACAGCCAATCCACTATGAGGAAGCCGAAAGGCACTCGTTTAAACTCACGCAGGATGGCGTGAGGTCTGGCACAGGACAAGGTCTTTATAGTAGCAAAAATAATACGTAGCTTCTGGAATAACTTTAATCCATAATTGGTGAACATCGGTCTGACGGTACTTGCATCACAAGATAAATAGCAATTGATAATGGCGCCTTGCTAGGTCGTAGCAAATGACGTAGCTGAAAGCTATGCTAACTATCGTCTCGACAAATGAGAGCGTAATTTGTCAGTGAACCATCTCTAGCAAAGTCGGTTGTACAACTGGGGCGAGTGCTAGGAAGTCTCTCTAGACCTGCCGTGTGGCGGCGATCGGTCTGCAATCACTGATAGTGGCGACACGCGGGTCCGACGTATACTACCGGACCGCGGCCGATTTAACGGCTACCACGTAGCAAGTGTGGTGTCTGGCGGTGACACCACAATAAGTATATTCAGTCTGTTAAGATTTCTGTAAGAAGTTCCACCCTCCTCAGCATTGTCGGCTGAGAACCAAAGTATCACACGAAGTATCTCCGCAAGTTATAGGTTTTTCTTGCTACCAGGCCTCAGCATGTTATAACGGAATTGCAAATAAAATGAACATAAAAAGTGTTGTTTCTCACAGTATTGTAATGGGATGGTTGCCGTTATTAATATGCACAACGCTTTCAGAGTTAGGGCAAGGAACACTATTAGACTGTTTTTGGACGATGCTGTCGTATGTTGGTATAAAAACCTACAACAACGTGAAATTTATGATTTTTCAGTTCTGAACGGTCGTCGCAAGGAGAAACTACAAATAATCTCGCCTCTTACAAAGCGATAAATATTTGTCTTAGCTACATCTCTAAGGCAATAAGAAAGCGCTAAACATCAGTCTTACTAGCTCTGTTGTGGTAGTGTGGTCGCGCTGGAAAGTAATGGCTGCCTTAGCTCTTGATTCCGACCTCGACGGAGACGAGATTTTTATCCCCATGAAAAACCTACGATACGGCGGGAATAAAAGTTGTAATTGATGATCGGCTGAAATCAGTTTTGATTAGACCATGACAATGACGGATGTCGCAGGAAATGAAGACTCTGAATGTTATTTATAGACGAAATTTAGTTCTATCATTATTCAGTAATAAGAAATTAAAAATATCGCTACCTATTACCGAAAAGGTGACTTCGACAAATTCGGTTAATGCTAACAGTTATCTCTTTCCTATCCAGATATTTTCGAGTTACGGAATAAAACCGTGAATGACCACAATAACCAACTTTGATTGCGTAAGGGACCGTTGTGCACAGTGAGAGTAAACTATAAGGAATGAGAGGCACATAGAATGCAGTCGAAATCCCATTACTATTCATTGGTCTTGCATGTCTACATTTCGGCTATAAATAGCCATCTTCCGTGCATTAGAGATACAACACAACAATCTCGCGGCCTCAGTTGTTCAGCACTGCCGCGAGTTTGTTCGCAAGAGTAATAAAAACTAATGGGATTGCTACTGTTGCTGTGTGCCTCTCCTTCCTGAACAAGAAACAAATGTTCTATTTGCAATCCTTCCGTATTAGCCACAGTACATACACTTTTACCATTGTGATGGCAAAAACGTAATTATTAAATTATAGAAATGCAATAAAAACCGTGATGAGGACAAGACAAGCCATATAAGACACCAGTACCTGTGTTTGCTTACAAATGTAATTTCATATTAATATTATGTCCAAATATACCATCGTATGATTATCATTAATTATTTTAATTAAATGTTGATTTTGGATCAGTCCGCTGTGGCACTAGACGTTCACAATTGACTGTTAACATTTTTAGTTGTGCATAGCAATCTAAGGGAATACAATCCAAGACTCGAACTTAAGTTCCCCACTGTAATTTCAGAAATTAGAAAATTCATTTCTGCATTACATGCGCTCTCTCGATGCACTGTTAATGAAACTAACACCTACTGTCTCTGCAACTCAGAGACATTGCTTTGTTTTGAATCGATTATAAGAGTTCTGTCCAAACCGGTGCACAACGCCCGGGAGGTTACTACGTTAATAATTTATCTATAAAGGAAGCTGTCATCAATCACATGGCAGCTAGTTTGCATATATCTTACATTTCAATTAATATTTAATTTCTTTGGATACCACCAGTGCTAAGACTAATGGATACGACACTCATATGAAGTCTAACTTGAGAGAAAACCACTAGCGATATGCCACGCCAAACAGCTGTCGCCATCCAAGCGCAGGACAGAGATGGTGGGTGGAAACTGACCTGCAACAGTCTGAAGATAGTGGGGCTCTGTGGACTAAAGTAACTCGTAACAGAGGGTGTGAATCGGGATCCCCCTAGTCTGCCCCACCAGCAAACTGTTCTTATACGGCCAACAAGCAGACCAGTGTAGCATATCCTGGTGGAGTACCCCAGGTATTTATTCAAAATTGCGGGTCCACACCTGTACCACATAGTGTCTGGCCTTGTACTTAACTAATGAGACTGGCTTTCTTAACAAGATGTGGCAACTCTGCAGCTTTGCGTAGGCACATTATCTTTGACCTTGGTGTGTAAGCTGCTTCTACTCCAAGCGGCACATCGATGCAACAGTTCAGTTGTGAGTTGTGCTGTAATAAGTTAACATGTGTTTGTGTCTCTCGTCACGTAAATGGAACTGCATAATATTGGGCAATGGTATCCCATTTCTTTTTGTGTTAAATTGGGTGAAAACGCGACAACAACTTGCGGTAAGCTCCGGAAGGGTTTTGGAGAGGAGATTATGTCAAGAGCTCAAGTTTTTCGTTGGAATAAAATGTTTAGTGAAGGCAGAACGAATGGTGAAGATTAAGACCGCAGTGGACGACCATCAACCTCATGGATGGATGTCATCTTGGCCAGGGTGCATGAACTCGTACTATCTGATCGAAGATTACCCGTGGAAATGATTGCAGAAGAACTGTACATTAATCGTCTAATAATAACTGAAGATTTTAGTATGAGAAAGATTTGTGCAAAAATTTTCCCCAAAAATCTCAGACCACAACAGCGAGGAACATGTAAAAAGGTGGCAGCCGATCTGTTACAGCAAACGGAAATCAATCCAGAACTGTTGAGCCATGTTGTCATTGGTGATGAAGGTTGGTTCTTTCAGTGCGATCCAGAGACAAACCGCCATAGTTCGCAATGGTGCTCAAAGGGATCGATCCAGAGACAAAACGCCAAAGTTTGCAATGGTGCTCAAAGGGATCACCCAAACCATGTCAAAGACAAAAGCGAAATGCATGCTTGTGTGCTTCTTTGATTCCAAGGGAATTGTTCAAACAGAGTGGGTGCCTCCTGGACAAACAGTTAACCAATATTACTATAAAGAAATTTTAGAAAGACTTCGTGAAAGAGTTATTCGTGTCCATGCCAAAATTTCTAATAATTGGATTCTGCATCACGATAATCTGCCGTCCCATACTGTTCTGTCAGTACAGCAATTTTTAACCTCAAAACAAATTTCAGTAACAGCACAGCCACCTTAATCACCAGATATAACTCTGTGTGATGATCCTGGAAAAAGTGTGTGCAGTCAGAAGGGAACGACTTTGGAGGAGACAACACTAAACTTGACTAAAACGGTTAGCAACATTTTTTCACATCAGTCTCATTACTTTATTGTCACACCTCGTATGTGTCCTAGAATGACATAATTTTGTACATATGTTCAAGGATATATGTGAACACTAAAACTTCCAGGCTTATTAAAACTGTGTGCCAGACCAACTCGGGACCTTTTCCATTCGCAGGCAAGTGCTCTACCATCTCAGCTACCCAAGCAGAATTCTGGAAACATCTCCCAGGCTTTGGCTAAGCCATGTCTCTGCAATATCCATTCTTTCAGGAGTGCTAATTCTGCAAGGTTCGCAGAACAGCTTCTGTAAAGTTTGGAAGGTAGGAGATGACGTACTGGCAGAATTGAAGCTGTGAGAACGGGTCGTGAGTCGTTCTTGGGTAGCTCTGATATTAGAGCACTTGCCCATGAAAGGCAAAGGTCCCGAGTTCGAGTCTCGGTCGGGCACACAGTTTTAATCTGCCAGGAACTTTCATATCAGCATACATCCCGCTGCAGAGTGAAAATCTCTTTATGTGAACACTGTCTGCGAAATTTCTTGTGAATAGAGTTAGAACAAAAGAAGCTATAGAATGAACGATGTGGTAGCTTTGCACCCATCTCATTGTGAGATAATATCTCCTGAGCTATATGTCATACTGTGATATAATTTTGGACTTACATTCAGTTGTAAATGTTCATACTGTGTGTCGAGAACTGGTTCTATTAAAGAATAAAAAATTATCACATCATGTTTCATGCAGCATATTTACTGCATGAACAGTGTAAAACTGTTTAGCCATAAACATTTCGTCTTTCTCATTTTGTAGGGATTGTCAGAAAATTTTTTGTAAATGTTTGGAAAGCTGTGTGAAGTCTGTTGCAAGTTGCTAAGTGCTCTCATTGTCAAGTACTGGATGAATAAAGTCTGGGTACTTATAATGTGTATGCATTTATATTAAATATATGTAGCCAAAAGCTGAACAAACATTTATTAGAGTGTTATGAAAAGTTGTAATTAATTGGTCAAGAACTTTCCCACATATGTTTGTTTATGTATTGCATATATTAAAATATGACCCCTATGTATGTTCAGATGCTTTGTAAAACAATGTCCTATTTTTACATATTAGTATGGTATATTTATATACCAGACAACTTCTTAAAAATATGTAGCATTTGCCCATTCAAACATTTATTAAACTGATGTGCAAAAATATGAAATAGTTTGCTTAAGAATTTTTCGAGATTTTTGATATGAGTGTTGGACCTTTATACAGTATATACATATTTATATACTGTGTATATTACAAAAGGTATAGCGTATGCTTAATCAAAAGTTAAGTAGAGTATTGTGTAAAAATTTGTAGCAAATCAGATAAGAACATTTCGAGATATTTGGTAAGAACAATTTACCATTACATATTCTTTGTAAGGTGTATAAAAAATGTACACTGCTTACGTCTGTCGGAATTTTTATTATAGCATTGTGCAAATATCTGAAATAACTCAGTCAAGAGCTTTTTTACAATTTCCCCTGTTGCATGAAGATATATATTTATATATTATGTATATTAAAATATAGCTTATGTTCATTGAATTGGTTTTAGTATATCGCATAAGGATTTGAAGTGGAAGCGATCTAGATCTTTCCAAGATTCTTACTAACAACATTTCGTCTTTGCATAGTATGTATACATTTATAAACAATATTTATTAAAAACTGTAGCTTATGTCCATTTTATGTTTATTATAGTATTGTGTAAATTCTGAAGTAAGTTCACCAAGGTTTCTATGAGATTTTTGGTAACAATGTTGAACAATGGTTTGTCTTAAAGCATGATTATTATTATTATTGTTATTATTACATATATTTATATATACTATATATCAAACACATATATTTATTATGTCTGTCTAAACTGTTATTTGAGTATACTGTAAAAATTTTAGGTAAATTGGTCAAGAAATTTTTGAGATTTTTGCCAGAAACTCTCCCTCTTTATATAATAAACATGTATTTATACACCATAAATATGAGAAAAGTATGCAGGCTGCGTCCATTCGAACGTTTGTTAGAATACCATGTAAAAAACTGAAATAAATCCATCAAGAACTATTCGAGATATTTGGTAATAAATTAAAACCAACACTCATGTTTACATCTTTACTAGCGAATCCAGCAGTGCTTCAACATTGCTAAGTATGTTCAGTCTCTTCCTTCTCTCTCCCCATCTCCTGCTCCCACTTCTCTTTGTCGATCTTCTTCTCTGACTACCATCTCCCTGTTGTTATCCTCCTCCTTCTCCTCCTCATCCTCCTCCTCCTCTCTCTGTCCATCTCCTCCTTCTCACTCACAGTGTTCATTTCCTGCCCCCTATCTGTCCACCTCCTCTTCCTAACTCTACCCGACTTTGAGCCTTGTTTATAGCAAATGAAAACTTGAGGTCACTGAAAATGAATGGGTAAACTAGTTAACATTAGTGGTATATCGGGTATGAGAGAGAACTATCCAGGTGCTGGATCTATGAGGATATTAGCTATAACGACAGTATTTCACATTGTTTTAATCTGCGAATAGGTAGGATTACAAAGTTTCAAAAGTTTCGTATTCGTAGGTGTACTCTAATCATAAATCAATACGCCACAGACCGGAAATTTTGTTGTTAGATTTATTCATAAAAAGAAAGAATATATGCAGAAGAAATAAGTTGATTAATGTTTTAAATCCCTGATATATGAAAACTAACTATAAGATAGGAAAATAACCTACTCATTTTCACTGCACTGAACAGAACTTTTTTTTCGTAGTCGATTTTAACAGAAAACCGGCACATTGCTGTTTAAAAAATATACATATATGTACTGAATATCTATCGAATTGTTGTGCAAAAATTTGGAGCACATCGATCAAGAAATTTTTCAATTTTTTCTTAACAACGTTTTCTCTTATACTACATATGTATTTCTGTGCAAAATACATTTAAAAATATGTAGCAAATGCCTGCCTGAAGGTTTAACAAGCTATTGTGTAAAATTTTGAATTTAGGTGTGTGTGTGTGTGTGTGTGTGTGTGTGTGTGTGTGTGTGTGTGTGTGTGTGTGTGTGTGTGTTTGTGTGTAAGTGAAAATATGCCACCCATGACCATGTGACTGTTTATTAGAGTAACATATAAAAATCTAAAGGAAGTCAGTCATGAACTTTTCTGGAATTTCACTGACAGCCTTTCGCATTTCTGTAATGTATGTAGGTAATTAGATGCCATAAGTGTGAGAAATGTGTAGCCTACGTTTATTACAGTATCGTCTAAAAATCGAAAGTAGATCAGTGCTGTAATTTTGGAGATTTTTGCTATAAATTTTTTCCCTTTTACCTAGTATATACATGTAATACATGTATTTATACATCACATATATTAATAAATTTGTAACCCATGTCCGTCTAAAAGTTTATTGGATTATCGTGTAAATATCTGAAGTAAATCGGTGAAGAACTTTTTGAGATTTTTGTTAACAGCGTTTAGCTATGTCTGGTCTTCATACAGAAGTATAGGTTTTACGTATATATCGGTATTGATATTCTGTATACGTAAAAAATATGTAGACTATGTCTGTCCGAAAGTTTGCTGCAGTAACGTGTAAAAATTTGTAGTAAATCGGTCAAGAAATTTTCGAAATTTTTGGTAACAGCGATAAACTGCGACTTATCTTTATGTAATATTACAGATGTATAAAACTCCAATGAGCGTGTGTTCGTAAATCTTCTCCTGCTAAACAGCTTGACCGATTTTAATGAATTTGTTTTGTACTTATGAGATCGCTTGGATGGTTCTTAGCCATAGCTGGACCCAGTTTGTGGCGCAGTTGCCGGGATTAAGATTTTCTTTTAATTTTCTGATCGATTATATATATTTTGATTTGTCACATAAAGAAAGACATAATTCATAATATTTTGTACCGCCGCACCTTTCTGTATTACCTTAGGCATCAATACATGAGCAAGCTCATTACGTTGTAGCTTGGTGCTGTAACATTTAGTTTTCGGATTTTTGAGTTCTGATATATGCCATGTTTTGTGATTATGTGACTACTGAGTGAGTTATTTACCGATTGGTTCGAGAACGGTATGACAAAGGAAGTATATTTGAAAAAATATGTTGTGAAAATGTGAAATTGGCATCATTTGAATTGTCATTTATCAGGTGCGATTATAGAAGTTGGTCAAGTGGGGAAGGGTTAATGGGTGAGAGGGGTTTTGGGGGAATGGAATATCGCTTAACAAAAGGAGAGTTGGGGTCCTCCATCGACAAACTGGTAAAATTTGGTGTTCCTTCAAGTAGTTTTTGCTGACTGTTTTTGACTTAAGGGTAAAAAATGTGTATTTTTAAATAATAAGACGACCATTTTAAGTCAAATGATATTTATTGGTTTTGTTAGTAAGCTATTTGCCGCTCTTATTCTTTTGATAAAACGTGTTTGAAATACATTGCGACCTATATTACTACATAATTATAAAAAAATGACTGAATATGTTGGAGTAATGTATTCGCTGATTTCTGAAGTCATTTTATCCAGTGTAATATGATACTCCATGGGGGGGGGGGGGGGGGCTATAGCCCCCTTGGCCTCCCACCCTCCAACCCCCACCTTGCCACCGCCCCTGAGTGAAGGCCAGACGTTGGGATCACAGATTTACTTCAAACTTTGCACACCTCTAGTAGGCCATTGAAACAACGTAATGTGCAAGTGGTAAGGTGCACTACTCCAGAAATTCCGAGAAAATCGCAAGAGAAATTTAACGGGTCTGATGTATCTGTGCCCAGGACTCGGACTTTAAGAGAACGAACATACGCGTAAATGGCAGGGGTGGTGGCAAAGGCTGGGGCTATGGGGAATATAGCACCTCCCTCCCCCCATGGAGTATCGTATTACACTGGATAAAATGACTTCAGAAATCAGCGAATATATTACTCCAACAAATTCAATCGCTTTTTTATATAATTATGTAGCGATATAGGTCGCAATGTACTTCAAACACATTTTAACTAAAGAATAAGAGCGGCAAATAGCTTACTAACAAAACCAATAAATATCATTTGACTTAAAATGGCCGTCTTATTATTTATTAATATACATGTATCACCCTGAACTCCAAAACAGTTACCGAAAACTACTTTAAGCAACACGAAATAATTTTACCAATTTGTCGGTGGAGGAACCCAACTCTCCTTTTGTTAAGCGATATTCCTCTCCACCCCCCTCCCCCTCCCCCCCCCCCCAAATTAGTCCCAAGGCCCCTTGACCGACTTCTAGAATCGCCCCTGCCTCCACTTACCTATAAATTATGTTTTCCATCTACACCTCTTCCTCAGTCTAACTGCGATAATGCATGGATGCCTAGGTAGACTCTATTTCCTCCTCATGCGACACGTGGACAATGGAATTACGACTCTTATCTATAGTATCGTCGCAACACAGAAAACGGAGAACGTACAATGCTAATGTCAAACAGCAGCAGTCAGATTTAGACTGAGAGTCAGTGTGTAGTATCATATTCGCCTCTATTGTTAAACACTTACAAAGCTCACGTTAATGTGGAGTTTCGCAGTTCTGTTGAGTCAGTCAAATATTCATTCGTAAATACGTTCACAAGAGCAGCAGTTTCACGGTATTTAAGGTTCAAAATAAGGAAACGACAAAAGAACACGCTACCAGATGGGCAGAAACCGTTTGGCATGTCCTGAGTTATTACTCACACGAAGGAAACCCATCTCACGCACGTTTAAATCGGTCAATGTGTTTGTTTCACAGCAGACAATGCTCAGTAAAGAGCATTCAGCCCACTAAAAACCACACTGATTCAATTAATGTAACCACGTAACTGACAAATATTTTTGGTCAATTCACACGAACACTGTTTCATTTTAATGGCCACGATATTTCACATGGACTAAACCATCAATGAAATGGGTGCCTCACAAGTGCGGTGAAGCTGTTCCTGCAATTCCTGGCATTTTTGAACACATACATTAGATCGATTGTACACTGTTCAGCCAAAATAAATTTCTTTGCTTTTGTTATTGGTAATGTTCAGTATAAACAACCTAAGAATATTTGCGGACTGTAAACGGCCAAGTGCATGATTCATATCATGACGCTTGACGCGAACTGCAATTGTTGGAAGACGACAGTCGTTGGAACATTACTCTTATAGACATAGCATTCTCTCGATGAGTTAAATACAACGCTGCAAGATTTGAATGACAATACCAGATTTTTCGGTGGGGCTCTATTGTTGCCATCCGGTGGTTTTCGGTAGATGATATCCATCATTCCACGTTCTACGTTCTCTGATGAGATTGACGCATATTTGAAGTCATCCAGTTTGCTGTGAAATGTACAGACATTGAGACGATAATTATGGATGTACAATCGCAATACTATTCATAAGCAGACACATATTCGAAACAGTTGCTGGATACTGGCGATGGGAAAATTCGTTTGCATGAAGATAAGCAATAAATTAAATCGCCAGACAATTTCTGCAATAAAGTTGCTTCATAAAATGAATTAATCAAAAGTGTATTCCCTAATTTGATCCATCAATACATCAACCACATATGGCTCGGTAGACGAGCGATTTTGGCAGCTAAATTGTCGATGATGATCAAATTACTTTCCAAGTAGAACAAACATTGACCAGCTAAGTGATGTCATTCAACTGCCACTGTGATTGATGTAAACGAAGCTGTCAGTTACCCACTAAATTCTTAAATTTATTAGATTTTCCTGGACTACTATAATGTAATCTGCGCTTGAAAACTGTTCACCAATAATTTGGCTCCGCAGTTTAAATCCTCCCAAATTTCGCAGTGGAATACGACTGGTGATCCAACGAATTACAAGAAATGTCATAGATGTGACATTATCGAACGGAAAAATTAAGAGGAGAGAATATATTGCTGCCACGTATTCCAATGATACGATTAGACGCAGCAATTCACTTTAAGCCCTTACAATGTCCTAATCGTCTGGCCTTTGTCAGTAAGTAAGACGCAAGGCCAAACGTTAGCCATATGTGGACTGAATCTGAAAAATCTATGTTTCTCAAATAGTTCAAATGGCTCTGAGCACCATGGGACTTAACCACTGAGGTCATCTGTCCCCTAGACTTAGAACTACTTAAACCTAACTAACCTAAGGACATCACACACATCCATGCCCGAGGCAGGATTCGAACCTGCGACCGTAGCGGTCGCGCGGTTCCAGACTGTAGCGCCTAGAACGGCTCGGTCACTATGGCCGGCCTATGTTTCTCACACGGACAGCTTTACGTTGCGTGTTCACAGGTCGGCAAACCGTCAGACCCGTACCTTTACACACCAGAAGAAGGGATAACCAAAAATACTGTAAACACATTAGCAGATAAACTCGTTTCAACATTTATTATTAGATCAACAATATTCATTATGTAGATTCAAGAGATCCACTTTTCTCAATTTTGTTCTTCGTTACCTGATGACGTTAATGGTTTTGAGGTATTTCAGCTATGTCCGCCCCTCAGTAGAGTAGTCAGAGCGTCTGACTGCCATGCAGTGGGCCCTGGTTCGATTCCCAGCGTGGTCGGTGATTTTTCCGCTTAGGGACTGGGTGCTGTGTCGGCGCTATCATCATTTCCGCCTCATCGACACGCAGGTCACCCAGTGTGGCGTCAACTGAAAAGAGTAGCAACTCGAAGAAATAACTTCCTCAGGTCGGGTCTCACGGCCATCAAGGCCATACGATGATTTCAACTACCTTGAATAAAAGATTTCAGTTCAAGACATATATTTTGATAGTGCGGTGTGGTGACAGGAAAAAGTTTGCCTACTGGGTCCTCTATTAGTAGTACAATTATCCAACTGGCGCTTCTGTTGCAACCGTTGTGACTGTTTCAAAAGCGAAAACTGCCGACGGGGACGCTCGCTGCTGTGGCCACGAATCGGTCCGTTCGACTGGATAGGAAGAAACAGTCTCGTAAAAATATCAGGTCGTTTGTTGCGATTATGCTACCTAGCCGGGGTGTGGGTTTTAGCCTTTACCTCATATTCATTCAGGCGTACTTTTGGCTCATCAGGGACCTCCGTTCCGCCCCACCCCCTCGTCCCCCTCCACAGCTCATCCGATGTAGAATGACTGAGGATGCCTAATGGACGACAATTGGTGGAGGTTAGGTCATGACACAGGCAGAAGACACGACAAGTTGAAACCCTTCGCCAATAAGCTCCACCATGAAGCCATTACTCAGTCTCTAACAATACTCTTCGTTGTGGCTGCAATACCTCCAAAACTTCTACTTCTTCACGTTACGCTACCAGTTTCTCGCTCCGCTCCACGTATCAGAACTTAAACCGATCCTCATAAAACTGTTTCTTTGCTTAACAAATAAACCACTTACCCGCTTCTGTTCCTTTAATTACACATCCATCATTTTTGTACGAACGGACATAGCACTTCCTTTACATACACTCACTAAACGTACATAAATATTTCACAAAATTAAAATAACAGCAAGCATTTACAGATGGTACTAAATGCATTTAAATTCAGGGTGAATCCAAAAGTATGTTACGATGGGTGGTATTTGGTACATGAGTAACATGTGAGAGTGTAGTACTAATGAACTAACGTTCGACAACACTTTATTTGCGTGCTAGTGTCGTCGGCATGTGGAGGAGGACGTAGACAGTTTGGCCCACACAAATTGGCCAAGGAGAAAGAGAGACAATGTACTATCATATTCAAAAGTATCCGAACGACTGATTTTGTGTTGACCTTGACTTATGTGCAGTCAACGTAACGTAGCACCCTTGCAGGTCCTCTACTTTCTTTCGGTTCAGAAGTTTGACTGCATAAAATGGTTACTACACTGTCCAGTCACATTAATGCAACCACCTGTCAGAAGCATGTGGAGACATGTCAACGCCATTGTCGTGGCCATCTGCGCTAGATTTCTCGGTTGAGGATCCACGGGGAAAAAAGCCCGATCGAGGTGGTCCCATACATTCCCACTGGGTCTAAAACAGGGGCCTATGGTGGTTTCGATGTACGGTAGATTCATCTTGGTGCTCTTCGAACCATGCACATATACTGCGGGAGCTGCGTGTTACGTTGCACTGACCTGCTGGTAGATGCCACCATGCTGAGAGAAAACAAACTTCATGAGGGAGTGGACACGGTCCCCAGGAATAGTTTCATACTTGTGTTGGACCATTGCGTATTCCATAATGACGATATCTCCAAGGGACTGCCATATTCCCCACACCACTCACACTCCCTCCTATGGCCTGAAGCGTTGCGACGATTGTTGAAGGGCGTTTGCTTTCTTGAAGCAGCCACCTGTCGCCACGCAGTGGACCCTAGTTACTTCTGTTTCCGATGAACAGCAGTCAACATGGCAGCGTGAACCAGACGCCTGTTGCGGAGACTCATACACAGCAACGTTCGCTGAACGCTCACTAAGGAGACCATGTTCGTAGCCCCTTGGTTCATCTTTGTGGTCATTTGCTCATCAGTCACACGTCTATATGTCCGTACACATCTCCGCAGCCGTTGTCTACTCCAGCCATTTGTGGCCTGTGATGCACGGCAACTGCCTTAGCGACGGTTTTGGGTAGAGCCATTTCGCCATTCCATAAAAACTAAGACGTTTCGGCAACGGACTCTTGGCCGGAAAGCCAACGATAATGTCCATTTGGACGTCGGACAAATCGCTGCGATTCCGCATTACGCCAACAACTGCACTGTATTTCAAGTCTCACCGTTACGCTTTATATACCCTCCACTGCTACATCTACATCTACATGGATACTCTGCAAATCACATTTAAGTGCCTGGCAGAGGGTTCACCGAACCACCTTCACAATTCTCTATTATTCCAATCTCGTATAGCGCGCGGAAAGAATGAACACCTATATCTTTCCGTACGAGCTCTGATTTCCCTAATTTTATCGTGGTAATTGTTCCGCCCTGTGTAGGTCGATGTGAACAAAATATTTTCGCATTCGGAGGAGAAAGCTGGTGATCGGAATTTCGTGAGAAGATTCCGTAGCAACGGAAAACGCCTTTCTTTTAATGATTTCCAGCCCAAATCCTGTATCATTTCTGTGACACTCTCTCCCGTATTTCGCTATAATACAAAACGAGCTGCCTTTCTTTGAACTTTTTCGATGCACTCCGTCAGTCCTACCTGGTAGAGATCCCACACCGCGCAGCAGATTCTAAAAGAGGACGGACAAGCGTAGCGTAGGCAGTCTCCTTAGTAGGTCTGTTACATTTTCAGTGCCGCCATCTGCCATCTGTGAGTAATCACAGCACGTTGATGTAGAACGTAGGTGGCCGTCACATACCTGTGAGTGGACCTTGCATAAGAGACTAATACAGACAGCATTTCTGTGTTGCCGAAGTCCAGAAGCAAATTAATACGACGATACTGGAAGCATCATAAAACACGTTCTTGGAGATGACGCGGCCTTTAACGCTCGTAAACTCAAATTTATTACAATAAATTACATTTCGGAAAGCAAATTTCAACTTGAAATTATTTGACGAAAATTATTGTACTGGACTGGGATATGAGACTCTTTTCCTGTTAACTAACCACGATAGACCTTAAACATGCTTTCAAACATAAGAACGGTTCCACGGGGATTCGAAACTAGCACCTAATCGGAAAGTAAACAAAGCACAATAAAATGTTGGATATCGAAATTTTTCACCGTTAGAGGAGATATAATCAATCCCGCTTCTACTGATCACAGAGATAAAAGGTCAAGTGTTTTGGATAACTCTTGTCTTAACGGTCATTTGTATACCTATCGGAATAACGGGTATACTGTAACTATCCTAAAACTGAGGATAGCCGTTAAACGAAAAGTGTTCTGCCTTGCAAACCATTCAGGAAAACCCTGACATTTGGGTACGAAAAGTAGCCATTGTGTAGATGTCCTCTTCTGTAACTTCTGTTAATGGCAGATAGCCGAAATTTGTACAATACTTTCTTAATATGATATCCTTGGAGGACGTCGAAACATTTTTCTATATCACTATCCGTTACCGAGAATCACATTTTCAAAGTTGCCGTACTTACGCACGTAAAATATGTACGTAATATCCAGACTGAGGAGTAAATGTAATTTTATTTGACGTAGTGAACACATGTCACGGGTTCTAGGGTTATCGCTAGGTATTTGAGCTCACCGGACTCCGTTTCTAGTGAGCTAGTGAGCCATTTTTCAGCATTAAAATTTTATGACGCATTGTCTCTGTGTAATGGTTACTTCACCACTTTACAAATACGCTACATCCATAGTGGTAAATCAGTGAGAAGATATGCATTAAAAAGGGATGTAACATGCCTGAAAATAACTTAAAGTGACTGACAAAAGTTATGTAAAACAGGAAAGATTGCAAATTCAATAAACTATTTCTAAATATTTTTATTCCTAAAGATACAAGTGATGAATTGCGATCGATGAGCAAAGAATCCAGAAAAATATTTAAATCAAACGATTTTGTGGTAGCCTTATATTATGCGTGTTTATTTGCCGTTTGTATGTGGCACAATACGTAAATGTGTCCAACTATACAGTTAAACCTTGAAAGCTTTAATTACCAGTAGAACTCCTTTTATACAGTGACGGAAAAAAATCGCAGCTCCAAAGATTGATTAATGTAGAGTAGTGTAGAATAATGAAATTTCGGGAATACTTTTGTCGACATAACATGTTTAAGTCACTAACATTCCAAGGTCACATGTTAATGGAAGCGTGAGATAGGTCACTGCAAATGTGAAAGGCTGGTACATTAAAAACAGGTCTAACCGCCAGAATGTTGAATGAAACCATGCAAACGTGCTTGAATTGTGTTGTACAGATGCCGATGTCAGTTTGTGGGATGGAATTCTATGACTGTTGCACTCTATCGGTCAACACAAGGACAGTTAGTGTTGTCTGTGGATGACGGCGGAGTAGTCGTCCGATGATGTCCCATAAGTGCTCGGTTGGAGACAGATGTGGTGATCGTGCAGGCCAAAGCAACATTTTGAAACTCTGTATAGACTGTTAGGTTTCAACAGGGTATGTAAGCGAGCGTTATCTTATTGAGTAACACCGCCTGATATCCTCTTCACTGATGGCAACACAGCAGGTCGAATTAATAGACTGACATAGAGATTTGCAATCAGGGTGCGAGGGATGATCGGGAGAGTGCACCTGTGGTCATACGAAGTCGCACCCCAGGCCATAACTCCAGGTATAGTTCCAATGTGTTTATCAAGCTGACAGGTTGGTTGCAGGTCCTCAACTGGCCTCCTTCTAATCAACACATATCCCACACTCCCTCCGAGGGAGAACCAGATTTTATCCGAAAACGCAACAGACCTCCACCTTGCCCTCCAATGGGCTCTCTCTTGACACCATTGGGGTCATAAATGGCGTTGGATTGGGTATGTGGAATTCAAGCTACAGGGCGTTTGGCTCGGAGCTGTCCTTGCTATAAGCGATGTGTATCGGTTCTCTCACTGTAATGCTAACTGCTGCTCAGTCTGCTGCTGCAGATTCGGTACGATGCGCCGGAGCCATTTACCGAACACAATAGTATTCCCTCTCGGCAGTGTCACGTGGCCGTCCAGACTCCCGTCTTCGTGCGACTGTAGTTTCTCATGACCACCACAACCAGCAAATATGTAGAGTGGCTACATTTCTGCCAAGTATTTCTGCAGTATTGCAGAACTAACATTCAGCCTCGCAGTCCTATTACATTACCACGTTCACACTCAGTGAGGTGTCGATAATGGCGTCTTTGCGGACTTAAAGGCCTTCTTGACTAGCGTCAGCTCACCACCTACGATCTCAAAGGTAACTAACGCTCACGACCGTTACAGCGTGAATTTAAAGCAAACCTGATCTGCATCCTCATAGTGGTGTTATTAGCACTACTCTTATGCGACAGGCGCGAAATTCTATAGACATCCTAGTTCCAGATGTGAAACACGCCTTCCAGCTTTCATTTATGTCACACAGTTTCTTCTTGATAATGCCATTTTCTCTGTCACTCTACAAGTGGCACACGCTGATGTAGCACGGAGAAGAAGGGAACCAGTGGAGACATGCTCCTTCTGAGCACAAGAAAGGCAAATATGTGCAGAAACTCAGAAAAAGGTGGGGAGCCAATTGCCTTTATACTCATTCCGCCTTTGTAGCCAAAAATTTTAGCATACGGGTATATTAACGCATACTCTGCGGAGAAAGAGTAGCAGAAAGACAGTGATTGTTGAAGAGAGAGAGGAGACAGTGCCTCACAGGTGTAACTCAAGGCACAAGTGTCTAAATGACGTTTACCCGACCGCCGGATTGACGACAAGGGGCCGAAGGACAGAGGCTGTTTCGCACGGCCTCCAGGCTCACGCGTTGTGACACCATGCGGTTTTCACTTTCGGGAGTTCACAAAAGATCACGCGTATGTGCCTCCGCTAAAAACTTTTCAGACTGACTTAAGAAACAGGACTGATGCAGTTGTAGCAATCAATACTCTAGATACCCTTACCAAGATTTGGGAAGAACTCACTTATCGCCTCGATGTCTGCCTTATGACGAACAGTGCTCAATTTTGCAAGAATAACTGTTTGAATTGGTCTTTCTTTGAAGTAGCACTTATAATTGAATGCTAATTGTAATGAATGCTACAAAACCTTAAAACCACGATGTTCATTTTGAAACGCATCGCATATTTCCCTGCAGTTCTATGCATACAATCTTTCTCCCTTTTCGTAAATCCGTGTGTCGGCTTGTATCCAATCACATAGGACTATTCGCTACACAGCTGATTACCTACAAATATAGTCTACCGGCACTAAGTCCGCGACATATTCGGTGTTAAATATAGCCGAAATAACATCAGGACTTGATACGTTGTTCGCGTTGAATACTGTAGCTCTTGATTACTGAGGATGCTTATACGAGGGTTGGAACATTAATAGCGGAAACTATTTATTTATAGTTCGTACAAAATAGATACGTGTTTCAAAGTTTTCCTAACCTTCAAAGTAGTCACCAGCATTATGTGTAACCCGTTGCTAGCGATGTAGAAGTCGTAGGATACTCTTAGCAGTGCCAGTTGTGTTGACAGTTCGAGCAGCGCGGTCTATTGTCCGACGAATTCGTATCAGTTCTGAAGCGAATGTCGTGAAGTGTTCCCTTCAGTTTCGAAATCGAGTTGAACTTATGAGGGCTTAATTCGGGGGAGTGCAGTAGGTGGTATAACACTTAGCAGCTCCATCAGTCAAACAAATCAGTAACAGATTGCACTGTACGTGCTTGAGCATTTTTCTGCAAAATGATTGTCAGGTCCTGCAAGAAGTGTCAACACTTCTGTCTCTATGCTGTTCATTTTTGGAACATAGCCTACGACCAGCTTAGAGACAGAAGTGATGAAACTTTCTGCAGGACCTGACCATCATTTTTCAGGACAGTGCTCAAGTACGTACAGTGCAAGCTGTTACTGATTTGTTTAACTAATGGGGCTGCTAAATGCTATACCACCTACTTCACTCCCCTGACTTAAGCCCTCGTAAGTTCAACTCGATTTCTAAACCGAAGGAAACTCTTCACAGCATTCGCTTCAGAACTGCTATAAAGTCGTCGGTCAATAGACCGCGGCGCTCGTAGTATCGACACAACTGGCACTGCTAAGAGTATCCTACGACTCCCACATCGCTGTCAACGGGTTATACACAATGCTGTTGATTACTCTAAGGGTCATTAAAACTTTGAAACACGTATCTATTTTGTACGAGCTGTAAATAAATAGTTGCCACTACTAAAGTTCCAACCCCCGTAGTTTTGAACCTGTACAATGGTCAAATTTTGGTACGTGCTATCCTTAGTGTAATAAATTGTTAAACACGGAATTGTACCTTTTTTGTTTCTAAATGGCTCTGAGCACTATGCGACTTAACTTCTGAGGTCATCAGTCGCCTAGAACTTAGAACTGATTAAACCTAACTAACCTAAGGATATCACAAACATCCATGCCCGAGGCAGGACTCGAACCTGCGACCGTAGCGGTCACGCGGTTCCAGACTGAAGCGCCTTTAACCGCACGGCCACACCGGCCGGCTTTTTGTTTCTGTCTGATGCCTTCTATTACAACAATAGATATTCACACGAGAGTCCATGCAAGGCTAGTAACGATTCATTGACTTTCCATGTGGCGAGGACTTCCTGGAATTAATTTCTGAATTTAACAAGAGCCCAAATTGTTCTCTCATTACTATATCACATTTGTTAGTTGGAATCTGTCAGCGAAATTTGTTGCTAATTGATGATTCACATTCCCTACCACCACCCACCTCTGTGACGTTATTGCGCATTGCAGCTCATTACTATATCGCATTTGTTGGTTGGAATCTGTTAGCGAAATTTGTTGCTAATTGATGATACACATTACCTACCACCACCCACCTCTGTGACGTTATTGCGCATTGCAGTTGTGGGCCGTTACCGTGCATCTGATAGCTAGTGAGCCAACGTCAGGGACATACGGACAGCTATTTAGTAGCCCAGGTAGCCGTGTCTGTGCCAACGATAGATGAGCAGATATGGAAGATATTGTATTTTCTAGCTCCACAGTGATCGAGGTTGCAGCTTCTCTACATATTAGAGTATTCTACTGTGCGGTGAGAGCTTTCGTCAGTCACATAATGACTGTTTTAGCGGCAAACACATTAATAATCTCTAGCACTGTTGCTCATGCAAGACCTTTAGTCTGTAGTGAATTGAAGGATAGAAATGGAAATTACAAATAACATTATTGAGTGCTGGGTGCCAGAATGTGGTAAAACGAAATTATTTGTATGGTTAAAGTACAAATTTACCCCGCTGGGCTGCAAAATGTAGCGAGCAAATTAAGTGAAGGATTAATACATTGAGACGTTCACATTTATTATTCAAATGTAAAACTCAGGGCCGAGTTGACTGAGCATGGATACAAGTCAGTGATTGGGCAAGAAAGGGAGGAAATTAACAACATCATTTAATGATTTAAGGAGTCAGTTTTCTATGCATCAGTGTGTGGCAGAAGTGAAGTCTGTGTAACATAATGAACACCTCTTTTCGTGTGTGGCGGTGAAATGACGGCACCAGTTTTCATCTTTCGTGTCTCACAAATTTGCGGCATCACTTGATGATTTGCCCCTTCTCCTGCAGTGGATGGCAGGCCTGAATCATTCAGGTAGCAGGTGGCAGCGACACGGTGTTTCTGATTTTGCACTCCAGGTTGTTATTGTCATTGGTAATAGTCTCATAGAAGGGATGTCAGCATAATACTTGCCAGCTGATGTTACTCAGTTGAACGCAGTTGTATACTTAAAGATCCAAAAACATGACCACAAGGATTCTTTTCTTCAGCATGGAGAGAAAATGAATATGACCCGGTGTAATTGGCGTACAACAATGTTATTTTGGGGTGGAGGACCAGGATTTCAGATAAACGTCATTCATAGAATAAAGCAGGATTTTATTTGTTTTTCATCACTGTTCACGACAGTAAATGACAATATGATTAAAAGCCAGCAAATGCAGACCCCCATTCTAAGAATTGTCAGTATGGGTGACATCCTCTTTCTACATGGGTCTTAAAGTGTTCGACATGATTTGCTGGAATCTCTTATATATTTGACAAGGAAACGGTGTAAGATGGCAGTCCATTTTACTACCTTACATACTAACCCGACAAGACGATTTGAGCGATATGTCAAACACCATACTTTTGGTGCCACAGAGACAATTTTATAACCAAATTATAGTGAAAGTGTACATCGCTAATCGAAATACGGTACTAAGTAAGCCATTTTCCCATTTCTATGAGCATACATTTCTGTAGCGGCACAGAAGTGAAACAGAGACGAAGCGTCGAGCCACAACGCAACATTTCACTTTGACAGCCACTTTGCAGGCAGGATAGGGATGAGTCATAAATATCGATGCCGCAAGGGATCTCGACAGAGTCACGTAGCTTATTTCGCCACAGGGAGCCAATGGCGTGTTTACTGCGTCAGGTGTCCCATGGGAGAGGCGACTGCGCAGTTCACACTAATTTGATGTGTCGCATTTTTGGAGAGGGAGAAGGAAATATGTTAGTTTAAACAGATCGGGGCATTCACGTGAACAGAGTGTGATATCTACATATATACATGAATGATATTAAAGGCCTGGGTCTCGAGTAGATCGCTGTTTCATTGGCGGAACTACCTGGAAATTACGAGGGAATGTAGAGTGCAACTTTACCGTAATATCATTATGGAGGTGGAGTTGGGGAATAAGACGACTGCCTGTACATAGCAGTTTGGTTGACAGGTTCCAGTTTTGGAGGGAGGCAATGTACTTCACAGGGAGGGGAGAGGTAACTTCACAACAGCGTTTTCTCTCTCTGTCTCTCTCTGTGTGTGTGAAACGTTCTCTTGATAGGCAGAGTACTTAATGCTCCACGGTTGTGGTGCGAGATTTACTCTGTGGTCCACTTGATCACAATGGACTCTAAATTAATATACTGAGAGTCTCGTGTTTTCTCCAAGTGGACAGGTCGAGAGGAGTCATATTAGTCTTGCAAGATCTGCGGAGGCATCACTGTGCACCTCACCCCACCCACCAGGTGAGTGTACACAGCAATTATTGACCTACTAGAGACAAACAGTCTTCTACTTCACAGAGGAACTCGGTAGGAATATAAGACTGACACTTCAGTCAATAGTAAGCAGTTTTATGGGTTTCCAGTGTGATATTATTGGATTTCAGACATTTTACATATGAGAAAAGGACAGCCATCGAGCTGTAGTTTGTAATGATACTAAGCATGACAACGCAAGAGTAAAGAAACGATATCTGTTTATAACGTGCGCCTATACCAAGACGCGCGGTCAGCGTTTAAAAGGTACTTTTAAACACTATAACTCGCTCGGCGCAGATATTTAAAATCATTGCCGCAGCGCTTGATAGCAAGAAGCTGCGAAACAGAAGAAAGAACAATTTATCATTTGTTAGGAAAATTCTAGTCTTTATAGTTAGTTGTACTTCTGGTCGCCGATATGTTAACATGTACTTCATTACCTTTGATGTTTGGTCGCCGACTTGTTGAGGCGTGTTGTGTAGCACCGCTACAAGATATATTTCATTTAGTGTGAAAAACCACGTTATCATCAGGAAAGAAAACGCTTTTGTAAACCTTGTGACGATAAAAAAAATACTTACGCGCACGCCAGGACATTTAATTTTTACAAAATATCACACATACAAAAGCAGCGATTGTTGGACTGCTCCATGTATGAGAAAAACATAAAAATGTAAGTTTTGTATACATTGCAATTTTGTTAATGTTTATAGTTTAACGCCTTTGTTCTTTGAGAATATATTGATGCTTCACTGTACAGAAAATCTATGCTTGTTCTTTTCTTTAAATTAACCACAAATAATGTTTATGTTCAAATGAACTTTGTTACAGGTTCGCTCTTTATAGCGGTGTCTCGATTGTATTTGGGAGACCATTAATGTGTTCAATTTCCGATCTGACAACTTTTTTTACAAAATTTCTGTTTTGCATTTTTTTATTATTCAAATAGGTCCCTTAGGTAATTGTATTGAAGATTCTGATTGCGTTAAAGCAATCCGGGTTAAGAGGTCATTTGAGAAACTATTTTCACGCAGTCAATCTGTACGTCTCCTAAACACAATCGAGAACCGACGCATCGTCGATCATTCATTAATTTTTCTCTCTTTCCAAGTCGTACCAAGAAACGGCCAAGGAGAACTGCCGTGAGTACGCAATCTAGTGTTAAAGGTTACATTCTTTATCTTGTCGGCAAACATTGCCATAAATTATCATCATCAATGTAACATTTGGTTAAATACGAAAAGCAAAAAAAAAAAAAAAACCTTTTAACGCTAGATGTGGCGCCCGAACAGGGACCTAACTAAAAAACTAATTTGTTCTATTTATTTTCATGCTACCATCTGGAGAAAATTGGAAGCCAAAACCAATGATTAAAAAAAAAAAGGACGCATATGCACAAAATCGCAGTAAGAATCCACAACAGCAATAAATAGCAGCGCGCAAGACAACTAAAGTGAGTACGATTTTTCATTACGATTGAAGCTTTGCGTACCGAGTATTCAGTCGGCTCGTGACATTCACTCTCTACGCTTTTTCTTTTTTTTCCTCAAGCAATTTAATTTCCAAATTTCTGTTTCCTTTTGCTATTAGATCCGCCTCTATCTCATAATTTCGCTTATAATAGTTAGAAATAGTTAGCAAGAATTTCCATTGTTGTACATTTTAGTAAACCACAATGGCCGTCAGTTTCAGTGCTCTATAAGTGTTTATCATTTATTTTATCACTCCCGTTGCCATATTGGCATTTTCGTGTGTCAGAGTTTCAATTGTTTATAACGCGCAAGCAATATCCGTGAAATCAGGACGCGAAATCCTTGGCGCACCTGACAAGTGAAAATCATAATTAAAAATAAATATATCTTTTCTAGCTCGTGCAGTGTAACTACTTGAAATTTACGATGGCTGATGAGCAAACAAGGCAACTCAGACCGCGCGCGGGTGTAAACAAACCTGAATCTCGTAGTGAGGGAACAACTGACGACGAAGCGACAAGTGAGCTGTCGGCGCCACAGACCGCGTCGCAGTCACGTGAATGCTCGCTGTCAGATATACTAAAATTGTTTGCTGATATGAAAACAAGTTTTGAAGCAAACATGGGTAATCTTGGAACGCAAATCAGTCAGTTAACAAACCAAAGTGACAATATTGAAACGCAAATCAGTCAGTTAGCAAATCAAAGTGACAGCAGGTTCAACAGTTTAGAATCAAGGATAGAGGACACTCAAGTGCGAATGAACAATATAAATTCTGTTATTACCGACATCCAAGCACAAATCAAAAATTCGAATGACACCATGGAGGAAAAAATTGAAGCCATTACCACTGCTTACGCAAGCGAGCTAAACGCAAGCGTACACGCAAAAATTGATAGTGTTCTTTCGATGGTGGAATCCGCCGAGACCAATATTGGTAGCAAGTTCATAGATATGCAGGCCCAAATAGATGTGTGTAAATCAACTGCGAGTGACTCTTTGAAACATTACAGTGATGTTTCAAAGAGAGTAAGCCAATTGACAGAAGGTGTCAACCACGTCGGCGAGCGAGTTGAAGACCTTGCTCAGCAAATATCCGATGTCAATATTGACAAAAAGATCGCAGATGTCAACACCGGTATAAGCAATACACTTAATAGGGAATTTGAAGAGTGGATGCAATCCAAAGAACAGTACATTGTCAGCAAGGTACACGCTGAAGTAAAGGGTACGGTTAAATCTGCTACAGCAGAAATCTTAACCGCTCCCGGTACTTCTGGTGACACTTTAACCAGTGAATTAGGTGAAATCAGACGAGCATTTAGCCATGATCTTCCGGAATGGAAACGTCAGCTAAGCAATGATATAGATCAACTGAAACGACAAGTTACGGAATTGCAAGGTGACATTCAAAGTGAGTATTCGCTAGCGCCAGAACACGATAATCGTCAATATCCCGAGTGTCAGGTACAATTCTCACCAACAGTAAATAATACGCGTGACGAAACTTCTACATCACGTAGTCATGTCGATCAACTAACACTCGTTGAACTAATGCGAGACGAGAGTGTGCTAAAACACAGAGCTTTTCAACCTTTTATACCTGAAAAACGAAATATACATCCCATGGTATTTCGAAAATCATTCACAGGTGCTTTCCCGGAATCATGGAACGACAGGCAGCGGATACAGTTCATCTTAGGCTATTTACACGGTGAAGGATCAATTTGGGGTACAGATATAATAGACAAATGTCACACCTATGCAGATTTTGAAAAGCATTTTTTGAATAAATTCTGGAGTTCAGGTATACAACAAAGACTCCGAAAGGAGGTTTTCAACGCCGAACCTTTCAACACCAAAGGAGGAGCTTTGAGACGTTATTTTGAAAAATATCTACGTAAAATTCAGTATTGGGACACGCCCATTTCAACCAAAGATGTAATCATGATCTTAAAGTCAAAACTCCCTGTGTCAATAAGAGAAAAACTAGTTAATGTGAGTGAAGAAGACCTAGAAGCATTTCTTTCTGTTCTTGACAAATTTGGATATGATCTATGAGGATGTGCGTGCGAGCGCGCGGAATAATTATAATAATGGACCGCCCGCTCCGCAGCAGCACATAACAAATTGCGTCAATGGATTGTCGTACCAACATAACACGGGACAACCAAACGCTCAGCCTTACGCTAATCATAACAGTTTCAACGGCCGTAATGGAAAACAATATAACAAATATCCACACCAGAATAGATAGAATCCGATTTATCAAAACACACAGCAACAATACGGTAATTCACCGATAAATCACAACGGTAATTATCAGTAGCAGAACAACAAGACGAATAATGGAAATCGTCACAAGGGAAAGAAATGGAACAATTATAACAGACCACAACAGTACAGTCAGCCGAGTCACTTCACTCCCTCTCACCAAATAAAATTTTTACAGCCGAAAAATGCGACATTTTCTCACCAACCCAACCAACAGTTCAGGAACAATAGTCAGGACAATTCGTCGGATGCTTTTCCTGACACCGCCGGTCATAATAGCCAAGGAAATCCGACTATTTTTTACACACAGGCGAGCCAAGCACCAAACGCGATGTCAAATAACACGCAATCAAGTGATGCACAAGTCGTATGGGATACGAACGCGAATTTTCGGCCTGGTAGGTCGCAAAATACTAGTCAAGTAAAAATAACTGACATTTCAGCTCCACCCCAGTCGGAAAACCATTAGCAGCTTCTTTAGGCCTCCACGGGGAAGCTGCAGAACCAATGGGGGGCAACTTCATTAAAAGACATATCAACGTAATTAGATACGAAGACGACAGAGACTTACGGGACGAACTATTAGACGAAAAGAACACCTACGAAAACAACGACCTTTGGGAAAACCAAGTACAAGCGTCAACTCTGATTCACATTTATGATATACCAATCATTGCCATCATCGACACAGGTCCAAATATTAATGCTATGTCTATGTGTGTATATAAAAAGGTATGCTCTGTAACAAAAATTCCTTCACTTCCTGTACAAGGATGTACTGTATCCGGAGCAGTAGGCTCCCCAGTACAGAAGGTTAGCTTGCAAGTACAAGCAACAATACAATTTAAATCCGACTGTATACAGTGCACATTTTTAGTAGTAAAGAACCTGTCAGTGCCATGCTTGTTAGGAATGGACTTTCTACGAAGAAATCGTGCCATCATTGATTTAGCTGAATGTAAGTGCACGTTAAGACTAGATGATAGGACACTGGTCATTCATCTAATGAGAGCCGAAGTCAGGATAACCAACCTGGAACGTAAAGTGAAAATACGTGGACTTTCTGACAGGCAACATTACCACCGTGCAGTTGACGAGTCCAGTGACGTCAACAATGACCCTGGTAATATACCAACTGCCGACGAGTTACGCATAAAAATTGTGGAAACAGACGGACTCGACGACAGACAGAAGTATGAACTACACGACCTATTAGCAACATTTGTGAACATTTTTTCCAGAAAACCAGGTATCATAGCAGACTATGAATTTAACATGAGAGTGAAACCTCATGATACTTTTTGCAAAACAACCTATTCAGTTCCGCAGTCCCGTAAAGAAGCCGTCCAACAAGAAATACGTAAAATGCTTAAGTGGAAAATCATAGAACCGTCCGACTCTCCCTACAGTAGCCCGTTGTTACCTGTTTTCAAAAACGATGGAAGCGTCAGACTTGTCTTGGACGCAAGGAATATTAATAAAATCATCATTCCAGTATGCACAAGACCAGAACCACTGGAGGAACAACTACAAAAATTCCATAGTGTGAGGTTCTTATCCTCAATAGACCTCCGAAGTAGCTATTGGCAGGTGAAACTATCATCATCATCGAGGAAGTACACAACCTTTATCTTTGCCGGCAGATCCTATCATTTTCGTGTAGTACCTTTCGGTCTCAACATTAGTTCTGGTGTTTTTATTGCAGCACTTGATTATGTGCTAGGACCACAGTTACTTGACCAAGTCACCGTCTACGCTGATGATTTACTGATCGCAACGACTTCCTGGGAAGAACATTTAACTCTCCTACAAAAGATCTTTCAAAGATTCTCTGATTTTGGTGTTACTGCAAATTTAAAAAAATCCAAATTTGCCAAGAAAGAAGTCAAGTTTTTAGGACATATAATTTCTTCGGAAGGAATCTCACCTGATCCCAGCAAGTTAACAGCAATAGAAAATTTCCCTGTGCCTTGCACTAAAAGGCAACTAAAAGGTTTCATTGGATTAGCTTCATTCTTCCGTCGCTTCATTCCGAATCAATCAATGAACAATCCCGCATTGTTAAATTTGCTCAAGAAAAACGTCCACTGGATGTGGACTTCTGAATGCCAAAAAGCCTTTGACAAGATCAAAGAAGCTCTTCTAAAGAGTAACATTTTAAGTCATCCAAACATGAGTTTAGATTTCTGCATTTCTTGCGATGCATCGTTTCAAGGATTAGGTGCATTTTTATTTCAAATAGACAAAACTGATGGGCAGGAGGAAGTGAAAATAATCAGTTTTGCCAGTCGGGTCTTAACCGAATGTGAGAGATCATATTCGGTAACCGAATTCGAGGGATTAGCCGTTGTGTGGACTTTTCGCCGCTTTAATTACTATATTTATGGTCACAAAGTCAGAGTATACTCAGATCATCAAGCACTGAGCTTCTTACTCTCTTGCAAACTGTATCATCCTCGGCTTACTCGATGGTGTTTATTTCTACAAGAGCATGATTTTGAAATTATTTACGTAAAGGGCAAGAATAACATCACTGCTGATGCATTGTCACGTATGCCGGAAGGATAGCCGGAGCCTACTGAATTGATAGAACAGATTTCTAATCACAAAATCCTTCTAATGAAAGATCCTCTACATCGGAGTTACTTTCTGCGTCTTTGCCGTCAAATGAATACTCTTCAAGACACAGATCGCAATTGGTTAGAAATTAAACAGCTTCTTCTAAAACAACCCTGATCACTCGTTGTCAATATTTTATAAAGTAAACAATGGAGTTTTGTTTCACCGAACTTCTCTGTTGACAGGAAGGTGGTGTGTCTGTATTCCTAAAGATTATGTTGAACATCTCATTTGGTACACTCACCTCTCCTGGGGTCACTATGGACCAGAAAAATGCAAACGCAAGATTTCAACATACTGCTATGTACCTAATCTTCACAAGAAGGTGCACCAATTATTAAGAAATTGTTCCATTTGCCAAAAGGCGAAACCTTTCAACTTGTCAAATGCCTTACCTTTAAACCCGATACGTACAGAAAGACCAAACCAAATCGTCAGTTTGGATTATGCAGGTCCACTTCCTCAGGGAAGAGGAGGTGTGAAGTATCTGGTCGTATTGTTAGATCTTTTTACCAAACACGTGAGACTCTATGCAATGAAGTCATCTAATATACTTCCACTAATTAGACGTATTGAGAAAGACTATTTTCCTCGCTTTGGCAAGCCTGAAGCCATGTTATCTGATAACGCATCCACTTTCGTGGAGAAACGATGGAGAAATTTCCTTGCAACCAACGACATCAGACAAATTTTGATATCCCGGTATCGACCGCAAAGTAATCCCACAGAAAGAGTATTCAAAGAGTTCAATCGTTTCATACGAACGTATATTCCAAACCAGCAGACACGGTGGATTGATTTCGTCACACCCTTTGAAGAGATTGTTAATAACTTACCTCACACATCAACTGGTTTCACACCATCAGAACTAGTCTCTAAACGACTAGAAAGAAATGAATGGGTAGACCCTATCCCAAAATTACAACAGCCTGAAGTAACATTAGACGACAAGTTAAGACAAGCTCTCATATCTTTAACCACTCATGCCAACCTAAGAAAAAAGGCGCATGACAAACACATTAGCAAAATCTTATCGTATAGTATAAATGAACGAGTGCTATTAAAGACCCACTTTAAACCATCTTCGATTCATCATAAGAATCGCAAGTGGCAGCAGCTGTATGAAGGACCATATATTATCTTAAGAAAACGGCACATTGGTTGCTATCTATTAGCTGACCCTGTATCTGGACGAATAAAAGGATTGTTTCATCACACAGACTTGAAGAAATACAGAGTCAACCATTGAAAATATCTGTTAAGTTAAGCTGCTAAAATAAATTATACACACACTAGAAGTTGTCATACTATGTGTGAAGTACCAACGTATGTAAGAGTAATGCACAGGACTAACACCCTATCGACCTACCATAACAAGATAAGTAATTTATGTGAGCACCTGAAGTAAAACACATTTATTGCAGGAGAGCAAGATTTGCCTTAGATGTAAGTTAGTTTTAAGCCACAGCCGAAAGAGCTGACAAATAAATATTATAGTAGGGACGTGCTAAGTGCCACCTGCTATCACTAGTTTTAAGTATAGCAAAGCTCTCTCCTCTTGAATGAAATAAATTAAAATGATCATTCAGACCAGAATGATTGCTCGTAGGAAGGAAAAAAAATATTAAGGTCGCTTACTCTAATGAATTAAATGTTATCTTATGCATAAGGAGCGTGTGACAACAAATTTTATGAGACCACCTATGAAACGCAGCAGGCAAAAAGCAGCAGCTTAGCATATAAGAATCAAGTAAGTCAATTACGATCCAGGTAGCAGGAATGAAGTGCGCAACTCAATTATTTTATTATAATACGGAGAAAACCGTATAGTCTCATAACAATTTTACGGCACAGTGCAGCTGAAATACTTACAAAGATCATTTATAAATAAACTAATTTAGTACTAGAAATATCTATTTCAGGTCCTCGAGATACGATGATTTTTTTTTGGAAACCAATTTTACGATACATGGAACAGAAGATAGTTAACACAGTTCACTGCTAATGCATGGTTTAAGTAATTTTAGATATGCATAGAAAATTGTTTAGAGAGCTGGATCAGACGACAAGGAAACTACTGTATCGATTTAATTATACGATTTGTCATGAAAAACTAAGGTGATAATAATTTATGTTAAGCTCATCATATCATACGTCATTAACACTGTGTCTTCAAATCTCTTCACTCCATAAAAGTCTTTTGTGTTTTCCTCTAACCAGTATCCTTACCATCCTACCTTATCCAGTAGAGAAGTGAATTTTACGAGCTGGTTGCATGATTGATACATACAGGCCATACGAATGGATAGTCGTGACACATTGGTTGTCGACGGGCTATGGTTATTCACCGCAAATTGTGAGTTCAATTAAGATTTGTTATGTGCAATTGCACGACAGGGAACATCAAGCTTCCCAATTTCCCTAATGGTAGTTTGAACACGAACTGTTCATCACGTAAACGAAGCCACATTGACTATGTCTTCAAACTAACGACGTAATAGAGAGAAAATAAAAGAGCTGAACTTGAGAAAAGAGTAACCATTGTAAAAAGAAAAGAATAACAAGATTTCGAACAAAGTGTCTAAAGTGCCTTGGAAGCACAAACTACGAACAAGAGACACGCTTTTCGTCAGGCCTTGTAGTCACAGAGACTAAATATTTCTTTGTAAATAATTTTTAGACATGATATGTATACTAAATGTTAACTGTACTTTGTAGTAATAATGCAGTCAGTAATAAATGGACACGTATGTGCTGCTGCGTGTGAACCGACTATAGACAAGTAATTAATGGACACGTATAAAAGTGGTGCGTGTAAACCTTAACATGACGACCAAATAAATGTGAACACGAATTAATAATAACGTGTGAACTGAAAAGGTGATAACTCCGAGGACACGTGTGAAATACCGCGTGTGAAGTAATGTTACAAGTACTTGTACCACGAAACCACGATGTAGAAAGCCGAAGAGTGAAAGTGAATAAGTGTTGTACTTACCACAAACGGTACTGTACGCCTTTCCACGGACACATTCTTCGAAACAGCTGCGGGACTCGCCGCATCTGGCTGCTTCCGTAATCCAGAGTCGATGAAAAATTGTGTAAAAACTGACACCACGGCTAGTAGACACCAAACGCTCTGCTTCTCGCAGAATACTGCTGCTAGCGTTGTGGAACTGTCAAGTTATTATCACGTGATTGTGACCAACGGACGTAACACTGTGTACGCTGAGCGCTCAACAATCAATTTTTCTTTGCACAACGAGCGCGGATGCCAAATGTGTTTGAAATGCATTCAGAATAAAATATGATAAAGCAATGAATTAAGCACTCATGTAACTTGTGAAATTATAAAGACACTAATCGGAAGAGTCTTAAGCTCGATTTTGACAATTGCTACCGAATTTACTGACCAGGCCGAATAATGACGAAAACTTGTCGAACCAAATAAAACCAGAAAAATAGATAAATATGAGAACTGAGCATTCCTAAGAGAATGAAACCTTTTGTACATAAACAATTGTTATCTACCTAATCCAATTTTCTTTTAGACTAAGTTATTAGTAAGTAAGCACATTCTAATACAAATTTTTTTCTGTATTTTTCATGTACGAAAACATAAATGGGAGCACGGACAAGTGTCAAGTGAAATAAAGACAGCCACCATACGGCTCAACATGCTGCAGAACCAATCTTCCAGTTCCTGACCCACGACGTATTTCCAACGCATCACACCCCCCGACAACTACT
Organism: Schistocerca piceifrons; assembly: GCF_021461385.2. NCBI lineage: Eukaryota > Metazoa > Arthropoda > Insecta > Orthoptera > Acrididae > Schistocerca > Schistocerca piceifrons. Next base: position 205,722,466 of record NC_060144.1, read on the forward strand.
CCAACTTCCACACTGAAAGTGATGCCCTACTTTTCCTCCACTGTGAAAGTGTAATCAATTTCCCCTACTCAAGTACAGTGCTATCATTTATACCCGAAGTTTTACCAATCCCAGTGCAACTCATACCTACCCAAGTGTAGTGAAACATTTTTTTTGCAGGTCATGAAAGCCACAAATAAGTAAAGTGCTACGTATTTACTGCAAGAAATCTTCGACGAAACTACGACAAAAATATTCCTGTAATATGTTATTGTAAAACAAGAATGTCAATTTTTTGTAACATATTTTTTCCACGAGTGCACACAGCACCCAGACTTCCTGCGAAGTCAAGTAATTTATTTCTTTGTTATTTTTTAACATTTATTATGCCATGTATAATGTATCTATGTATGTGTATCTTTATCTTAATTTCATTATCTTTTACCGAGAAATGAACATTAGTTATCCTTGTACAATACATTAGAAAGAGCACAGTTCAATTGTCATGTAGTTACCCTATGGACAAATTACTATCAATTTCAGTCGTACGAATATACTTACCTGATGCTCTGTATGTTAATCATTTTGCCTGATGTAGTGCGTAAAATCTATTGTAAAGAATTTTTGCAAGTAATACTAACTTGTTTCACGAAAGCAATAATATCACGACTACGCGTGAGTCGCGATGTTCCTGACGGAGTCATCGCTCCTCACGCGGGAAGCAATGTGACATTATTGGATTTAAGACATTTTGCATATGAGAAAAGGACAGCCATCGAGCTGTAGTTTGTAATGATACTAAGCATGACAACGCAAGAGTAAAGAAACGATATCTGTTTATAACGTGCGCCTATACCAAGACGCGCGGTCAGCGTTTAAAAGGTACTTTTAAACACTATGACTCGCTGGGCGCAGATATTTAAAATCATTGCCGCAGCGCTTGATAGCAAGAAGCTGCGAAACAGAAGAAAGAACAATTTTTCATTTGTTAGGAAAATTCTAGAGTCTTTATAATTAGTTGTACTTCTGGTCGCCGATATGTTAACATGTACTTCATTACCTTTGATGTTTGGTCGCCGACTTGTTAAGGTGTGTTGTGTAGCACCGCTACAAGATATATTTCATTTAGTGTGAAAAACCACGTTATCATCAAGAAAGAAAACGCTTTTGTAAACCCTGTGACGATAAAAAAAATACTTACGCGCACGCCAGGACATTTAATTTTTACAAAATATCACACATACAAAAGCAGCGATTGTTGGACTGCTCCATGTATGAGAAAAACATAAAAATGTAAGTTTTGTATACATTGTAATTTTGTTAATGTTTATAGTTTAACGCCTTTGTTCTTTGAGAATATATTGATGCTTCACTGTACAGAAAATCTATGCTTGTTCTTTTCTTTAAATTAACCACAAATAATGTTTATGTTTAAATGCACTTTGTTACAGGTTCGCTCTTTATCGCGGTGTCTCGATTGTATTTGGGAGACCATTAATGTGTTCAATTTCCGATCTGACAACTTTTTTTACAAAATTTCACTGTTTTGCATTTTTTTTATTATTCAAATAGGTCCCTTAGGTAATTTCATTGAAGAGTCTGATTGCGTGAAAGCAATCCGGGTTAAGAGGTCATTTGAGAAACTATTTTCACGCAGTCAATCTGTACGTCTCCTGAACACAATCGAGAACCGACGCATCGTCGATCATTCATTAATTTTTCTCTCTTTCCAAGTCGTACCAAGAAACGGCCAAGGAGAACTGTCGTGAGTACGCAATCTAGTGTTAAAGGTTGCATTCTTTATCTTGTCGGCAAACATTGCCATAAATTATCATCATCAATGTTACATTTGGTTAAATACGAAAATCCAAAAAAAAACCTTTTAACGCTAGACCAGACACCATGGAGCAGATGATGTCGTCTGGCGTCCCGCACATCCAACGACACACTGTGAGGTGAAGGTAAGTGACGCATTGCCATTGAGCAGGGAGAACTTTAGATAAGATCTCACAACTGTGTCTTTTCGTTCACTTCAGTGTTTAGTTTGGAGTAGTATACTAAACCCTTCGTTGTGTTGTGTTCAGCCAGGCAAGATCATAATGGAGAACAGCGGTGAGGAACAGTTGTCCAACTACGTTAATTGGCTGGTTCAAATGGCTCTGAGCACTATGGGACTTAACGTCTGAGGCGATCAGTCCCCCCCCCCCCCCCCCCCAACTTGGAACTACTTAAACCTAACTAACCTAAGGACACCACACACATCCATGCCCGAGGCAGGATTCGAACCTGCGACCGTAGCGGTCGCTCGGTTCCAGACTGTAGCGCCTAGAACCGATCGGCCACTCCGGCCGGCCTACGTTAATTAACGTTGTTTAAGTATAGTATATCGTGGACTCTATTTCTGTTCTTACTTGCAGCAAAGTATCGTCGTCTACAATTATCTGATACTTGTATCACGACGCGTGTTTTTTTTTTAATTATTTGAAAACCACTTCCACCTTTAACCATTTTGTAGGAAACATGCAGTTACTTAGTAGAGAAACTCTTTCAGGAAATCAAAAATACCTATGCTTCTGATGTCTAATCAATCCCAGGATTCATGCTCCCAACCTGGTAGGGCCAGAACAGAAACACTTCTACAAACACTATTAGTGATCCTTGCATGGGGGACTAATGACCTCAGAAGTTGAGTTTCATAGTGCTCAGAGCCATTTGATCCTTGCATGCCAAATGGTAGGGATGAGATGTAAGAATCGCCAGTACGTAAGAACGCAATGCTGAAATACGGACGGCCCAACGGGCATCGCGACCAGTTTTACAAGGTCAAGCTAGGTCCCAGCTTAAAGTTTGATTATCCATTTCATGGGTGAACTCTCGATGCTCAAGATAGAAGTTGAATTTTTAAAGTGCAAAGAGGTGCTCCAACACCTCTACTTTGTAGCCTGATTATTGCAGGTTGGCAGGGACAAAACCTTGGAGGCATACGTGACAGCACGTCTGTCACCGTCTTGTTGCTGCAGAAAAACTGGCGCGACACATGAGTGAGAGACAGCTGTCTGGACTATGAATGTTCAATCGAAAAACGGGGTAGCTAGAAGAGGCGCATTAGTTAATGTGGATTTCAGTGTATTAAAGTCTGCTTTCTGGCTTTCAGTCCATTGAAATGCTTCCCATTTCTTATGTAGCTGATAAAAAGTTGCTGCTAGCTGAGCGGATCTAGGTATGAACTTTCTAAAAAAATTCATCATCTCTACAAGAGGGGCAAGGAATTCCCCATCTTATCGTCTGGTGGTTGAAATTCTGGATCGCCTTAGTTCCTTAGTTCGCTCCTGTTCTGTTCCAGTCCCGTTGGCAGACAAATATTGGCCTGAATTCCTCATTGGTCAGACGAACTTTAGACGGCTTTACAGTATGACAAGCGCTAAACAAACAGCCCAATACTTAGCGCACATGTTACAATGTTCAGAAAAAAATGCTGCTTTATACGATTACATCGTACAAATAGTTATAAACAAAATTAAACTTCAAATCTCCCTAACAGAATCCAAGAGGAAAACCACTTTGATAGGTGAACCAAAGAGAACGCAGCTGGGCTCACGTCAGTACCAGTTGAACTCACATAAGTTCCAGTCAGCACAAAAGCTGTAACAGAGTTAGACTCCACAGCCAAAGGAATTTGGCTGTCAGTTTTGTTAATATCTATGTCGGTTAAGTGCTGCACTGCAATGAACCAAGTGAAGGAATTGTGGAGAGTGGGCAAGCGGACTGATTGCAAGATTACCTTTTTATTTAAGTTCTGTTATCCCCAAATGGTCTACACCCAGCATGATTATTCTTGCTAAGCCGGCTGTGGTGGCCGAGCGGTTCTAAGTGCTTCAGTCTGGAACCGCGCGACCGCTACAGTCGCAGGTACGAATCCTGCCTCGGGCATGGATGTGTGTGATGTCCTAAGGTTAGTTAGGTTTAAGTTGTTCTAAGTTCTAGGGGACTGATGACCTCAGATGTTAAGTCCCATAGAGCTCAGAGCCATTATCCTTGGTAATCAGGAACCTAAGCGAAGCATAAGGCGCGGTGGGTGGCCTAATCACGCCGTCCCCTAATATCTGGTCGATGAACAGACGTAGGATCTTCACTTTTGGTGACGACAGCCTATAAGTGATTTGGCACACTGTTCTCAACTGTATCCGATAGCTGACTATGTCCATTACCCGTAGCTTATCACTGAAAAGAACCGAATATTCCTTCAACACCTGGAACAACAGCTGCACCTCAGAAGGTTAAAAATGACCAAGTTGAAATTCGGTTGCCTCACTGAGCGCGTTTCACACATCTTGAACACCACTGTCCTTACACAAGTTAATCAACTTCTTAGGCCGGAATTTAAAATACAATAGACTGCTGGCATAATCTAAAACAATTCAGTACTTGAATAAAAGCGCAGTGCTGCAACATTCCTGTATTTAATCCCTTAGCCGAAAATACCTTAACAGCCATCATTAACCATCAATTTAATTGTTATATCGAACCAACCCAACTAATAGCAGTAGCTGACCATTCACAATGTGACAACCTGAGTAACAGGTTGCAATGAAGAAAAGTTACATATGCCACAATTTCTCAAATACCAAGTATGAACGAGAATAGAGACACTGTTCCCAGAAACCAGTAAGGCACAAATAGGTTCTCTGTTGCGCATCATATACACACAAAGGGGAGTCTACATTTTGTGACTTTCATCTGACTACAACTTCACTATAGCGCTCTAAATCGACGACGCTCTGTTATCTCCTGGCGTCCACTATCTGCCAGTTTCTTTCGCCCTGGTAACAGCAACCGCATCCAAAATGTCCAGACCCATAGCAGCTGTAACTAGCCCCTCTGTGAGAGGCAGCACTCGCATGAAGTTCTCGTGCCCCGTGCTTCATGAGCCCAACGGTACCTGAAACATTGCTGTGATCACGCCTTTCATCAGCAAAGCCAATGCTTTCTACGCTAGCGACTGCCTTGTTCAAATCAGCAAATGTGTCAAGTTTCTCAGCAATTAGTATTCGCAGTCATTTACTCACATCCATTCTAAGATGTTATTTACAATCTGGTCCTCCATAAACAGAAGATTGAGAGCCACAATGGCTGTTCACATTTCTTGCATACGCTGAAGACTCATTGGGCCCCTACACATGATACACAACAGAAATTTCGACTAATTAATTAATTCCTATCCATACTTTATTGTCTCTGCTGTACAGTCCATTCTCGTAACTCCCCTACTGCACCACGAGCACGGAGAATGGGACTAACCATACTGCTCAAACAACCACAAGACAAGGGATATATAATCTTAATAAAATACTGACTGCTCGGTCGTAAGAGTATTCGCTTTGTTTTATACGGTAACAGAAAACCACATGAAGGTGACTACATCTTCAACACTGAGATAGTATCAACAACACGAAATATCGGCATAAATGGGTTGGGTAACGCAGTGAAATGGTGCCCCATACCTTCATTAACACTGAGACCAATACCACTACTAACCTCCCCTCTAGTCTCATGAAAGGGAGTGGAGCGGTTAGAGGCGCCATGTCACGGATTGTGCGGCCCCTCCCGCCGGAGGTTCGAGTCCTCCCTCGGGCATGGGTGTGTGTGTTGTTCTGAGCATAAAATAGTTTAAGTACAGTGTAAGTCTAGGGATCGATGACCTCAGCAGTTTGGTCCCTTAGAAATCGGCTCACATATGAACATTTGAGAGAGAGAGACTTCCTCCTTACCGCCAAACAGGTAACACCCCAATCTAACGCATTCAGTGGCATTTGTAATCCTGTTACTCCATCCTCCAATTCATAAATCGTTGAAGCCTGTTCCTCAGTAGTTTTAACTACCTTCAAATCCCGAATACGATTAAACCAACGATAATTAGCATATGGTACAAAAAAAATGGTTCAAATGGCTCTGAGCACTATGGGACTTAACTGAGCATAGGGACAGATGCGTCTCCAACATAACACAGAAATACACTTTAAAAAACACGGTAACCTGTTTACAAAGAGAATGCATTTTAAGCTCTCCCAAAATTACACATTGCATTGTCTGTACCCAGAAATAGCTCGGAATAGTCATTCATGGCACTGATAAATAACTTAAGGAACAGACATTATAAGAGCAAGTTAAAACAAGAGTGCATTTATGTTACAGCTTAAGCTATTAACTGTTGAATAACCAAGCAGCAACAACAAGTGTTTGAATATTCAAATAGTACAAACAAAACCACAACAAATTAAAACAGTCCATGTAATGGATGGCTGTCCATTAAATAATTTAAACTCTATAATAAATAAATAAATAGAAGTTGTGAGACTTTAGAGTTCGCCACGCCATCTTCTCACGTTTTTATTTTTATTTGCATAGTGATTTGCACGCCCGTTGCCTCTCGCCCTCATTTTTTCTTTTGATTCAGGTGATATGTGCTTTGCTTGATCAAACTGTTTTTCCACTTAACTACATGAGTGGTCACGGACAGCAATGCACTTTTATTTCAACGACGTCCTTATACTGAGGAAACCTGTCATTACTTGAGTTTGCTAGACCTTCAGTATCTTGTTGTTTTCTTCTCATGGGAACATCAGACTTCAGGGACAAATTAGCTATTCCTATGACAAGGAACGTTTACGGGAGCTCTGAAACAGGGTTCACTGCACCGTTGTTAGTAAACACTGCTGGAGCCTGGCAGCCTAATTGGAGGCTCGTGCAGTGCAAAAGCGTTCCCCTTGCCTGATGGACTGAGCTTGCTCTTTAGTCAGTATGGACACATGGTTTAGGAATATGGAGGGGCCGAATCCTCTTAACCCTAGCAATACCAAGGCAATTTCCATAAAGTGTATTACCAAGGAGGGGTACTTTATGCCCACCTAAAAAAATAGAAATATTAACAAAATTTATTAATTGTTGAATTATATTAACAATGTAATTTTACAGAGGTACTTGTATGTAAGAAGGGCCCATAACCCGAAAATACGCTTTAGCACACACTTAGCAATATCAAAATATTTTCAATATCATTTATAACCGTGATTATGATAACCACAAAAAATTTTAAAAATCCAAATTTCGTTCACTGTTGAAGGCTTTCACTGTCAAACTACTTTTTAAAGAGGTATTTTCCCCGATGTTATTCAATGTATATACTGAGCAAGCAGTGAAGGAAACAAAAGAAAAATTCGGAGTAGGTATTGAAATCTATGGAGAAGAAATAAAAACATTCAGGTTCGCTGATGACATTGTAATTCTGTCAGAGACAGAAAAGGACTTGTGAGAGCAGTTGAACGGAATGGACAGCGTCTTGAAAGGAGTATATAAGATGAACATGAACAAAAGCAAAACGAGGATAATGGAATGTAGTCGAATTAAGTCGGGTGATGCTGAGGGAATTAGATTAGGAAATGAGACACTTAAAGTAGTAAAGGAGTTTTTATATTTAGGGAGCAAAATAACTGATGATGGTCGAAGTAGAGAGGATATAAAATGTAGACTGGCAATGGCAAGGAAAGCGTTTCTGTAGAAGAGAAATTTGTTAACACCGAGTATAGATTTAAGTGTCAGGAAGTGGTTTCTGAAAGTATTTGTATGGAGTGTAGCCATGTATGGAAGTGAAACATGAACGATAACTTGTTCGGACAAGAAGAGAATAGAAGCATTTGAAATGTGGTGCTACAGAATAATGCTGAAGAGATGAGTAGATCATATAACTAATGAGAAGGTATTGAATAGGATTGGGGAGAAGAGAAGTTTGTGGCACAACTTGACAAGAAGAAGGGATCGGTTGGTAGGACATGTTCTGAGGCATCAAGGGATCACCAATTTAGTATTGGAGGACAGCCTGGAGGGTAAAAATAGTAGAGGGAGACCAAGAGATGAATACATTAAACAGATACAGAAGGATGTAGGTTGCAGTAGGTGCTGGGAGATGAAGAAGCTTGCACAGGATAGAGTAACTTGGAGAGCTGCATCAAACCAGTCTCAGGCCTGAAGACCACAACAACAACATTTGTTTAGTAGTAAGGCCTTGAACCTGGAGGTACTGAATTAAGCATTGACTGGGGAAAGTGACATCTACTATCGGTACTTTTGTTTTGGAGTGGAATTTAAATGAAAAATTTAAAAGTACATGGAATCTGGTAGAAGAACTCATTCAAAACAATGAATATTTTTTCTAAGTTTTAGGATATGAAGTAACTGACTAGATTGCACTATTTTTAAAAGGTGGGCACAAAGTACCCCCACTCTCTCCCCTCCCCCCCTCCATTCCGCCGCCCCACCTATTGGTGTTGCGACAGTTAAGTTCCTAAACTGCTACAGAGGGTCTGGGAGACCACTCGTTGTCCCTGGAACTACCATTTCGTCCTCTTGCTGAACAGCCCTTCAGATTCTGATGTGTTGCCACAGCTGGGCCTTAGAAAATTTCCTCTTCAGTTATTTCCATGCGAAGGAATCCCAGAATACCAGCCTTTGCTATGAGGACAAGGTTTTCGGCCTATTCCAGGTTCGAAACCACGTTACTGATTGGCGCTGTACGGTTTAAATTGTTGATGAGAGAAAGTGGGTTCGATTCCACTCCTCTCATTCAAGAGACAGTCAGGTCTCCTTCGTGACTGGCCGAATAATGCGGGCCGTGCAGAGACAATGAGGTTTGAAGGGAATTGAAGGTTTTGTCTGGGAGATGGTTGGACACTTCACGCTAGGGGCTCTTCTCAGGACAGCTGCGACTTTGATAGGCAGACTTGGTCTTCGGCCTTTTTCTGAGTCATCGGCATTTGGTTCAGTAGTTCTCGGGTCTTAGATAAACTTTTCACAATTGCATCTGGGAAGATGACTGCGTCCAATGGCCGCAGCCACATCAGCCTGCCCTACGTCAGCCAGCACTTGACTTGTAACTGCATGACATATGGCGACATCACGTAGATTCATTACAGTCATGGTAAGCCCACACTGCAATGCTATCGATCGATGATAGGAATTTCAGCTGTTTGGCGAGAGAGGGTTTCAATCCTATGCTTTGGCTTCCATTAGTCTCTCACTGTAACATGTGCTTCACACAACTGTTTACATCCTCCTTTTCATTTCCTTTCATGTTCAATTTGCGGAAAACTTTAATTAAAGACGACTAATGCAACGCCTTTGGAATGACAATTAGCTACTTTGAGGCGATACAGGTATGATCAATTCCTTATTATTTTCATAGTGATGTTGTGAACTCAGTTGACTTTGTTGATTTTAATTAAATGTTTTGAAAATACCATGGTTCAATGAAATTGCTACCTCTGACAGTAATTTAACTTTAATTAAGCCGACATTATCCAGCAATATGCTAGTAACGAGCCTAATCTGTTTTTCTAAATAATTTGTTCGTTGATTCATTTATGAAGTAAATATGCAAAAAATATAATTGGCCTGTTTGTTTCGTGGATCAGTAAAGTATGTTATTACCAGATAAAACTCTATGATTCAAACGTTTACATCACGGTTGTTAACAAACTGCCAACGCCCTCCAATCCTCTGATCTGCGACGGTAGTACTGGAAACTGAATTTAACTGCCAGTCCACCAAGGTTTGTGGCAGGTTGCTGGTTGTATATCCGAATACGTATGACAATGTTTCAAATGGCTCTAAGCACTATGGAACTTAACATCTGAGGTCATCAGTCATCAGTCCCAACTTAGAATTACTTAAACCTAACTAACCTAAGGACATCACACACATCCATGTCCGAGGCAGGATTCGCACCAGCGACCGTAGCGGTCGCGCGGTTCCGGACGGGAGCGCCTAGAACCGCTTGGCCACTCTGGCCGGCTACGTGTGACATCTGTGATGGTTAAAACACTAATATCTGTAACTTAGAACAGTTAAACAGGGAATCCTCTAATTTCCAAGGAAAGTGAAAATGAGGGGAGAGTAACCAAATAAAATCAAGCAAACCACAGCGCTAAACAAGACAAGTTACAAAATTACATCACAAAACTTACAGCATCATGCACGTATTATGCAAGGTCAGAGCAGCAGTATGAAATAATTCTGACTATCCACTTCGGGCCACAAACTGATAAAATGGGCAATTTAAACCATGGGACAAAATATTTAACTCATCCTCATCCAAGGTAGGAGACGAGATACTGGCAGAAGTAAAGCTGTGAGTACCGGGCGTGAGTCGTGCTTCGGTAGCTCAGTTGGTAGAGCACTTGCCCGCGAAAGGCAAAGGTCCCGAGTTCGAGTCTCGGTCAGGCACACAGTTTTAATCTGCCAGGAAGTTTCATCCTCATAATGGTCAGCGGGTGGGAACCGTTCAACATGGAAAATAGTCAATAGCTTTAAAGTTGTCAACAGGCATTACTGACCAGGTTACTAAACTTAATTGAAACAAAATTGGGGAATGGCGCTGAACAGATGGTAGTGTATTTTAAATACGGCTGGGCACACGGTACTCGCGTTCGAACAGGCTCTTGATTTACGATACCCAGCTGTGGTCGATACAATATCGAGTTTGTTGGAACAATCGAGCGACAATTGACTCGCGTGAGGCGATTGCAAGGGAAAGGGATACGCAAGAAACAACGAACTAGTTACGAAAATAAACATTGGCTCTGTCTAAAATTTTCAACTTTGTGAAACACTGGAGGAAATAGGGTGAGTTACTATCACTGCACAAACTCCTGTCGTGTTTAAACAACTTAAGAGCACTCATACAGCACCTGTATGTGCGGATATATAAACAAGCATGCCTGTTTTTACGTAAAGGAAACAGACCAAGACGAAAATGTTGTGCTCAAAAAACTATTACTTGACTAAACAGAATACAATATTTAATTTATACAATTTATGAGAGATGGTAATTGTTTTCCAAATGGGCTGCAAATAAGCAATTCATTCCTTGTTCACATTTTGGAATAACAGGTAAACCATTACCATATTTTTAAGAGTCTGGGAAGAAGACGGCAACATTCAGATGAAACACTCAAGAATTAAGTGTCTAACAAACGGAATATACCGTAATAATGCTTGGCAGAGTACCATCAGACGTCAGTAGATTTCAGTATGACCGAAAGCTCTAAAATTCGACAGAGTCGTGATTGACATCTTTTATTTATATACTGTTTGACGTTGTTACGCATTATCTGCACCATAGAAGATATTTTATTCCGTGTTACGCGCTTGTTTTTATCGTTAGACTCAATAGTGCATTAAAATCGCTGAGACAGATCGTTGTGGTAATATGGGGTCAGGCAGTTAAACGGCACGGTTTTGAAAAATCACCAACAATATATTTACTAATAGAGTATAATTATTTCAACATGAATCTTAAGTACATGCGTGGAAATTAATGTTTTACCTGATAAACAATCATTTTTTGTGTATGGTGTCAGTAAGGTGGCGTCTTTGGTTTTGCACACATTGTCAGAGTCTAAGATGAAATGCGCCCATGACTTTTTGTAGCATCTGCAGCGGAATGTTCTTAATTTCCTGCCTGAGTCACTCCTTCAGATCTTCTTTTGATCTTGGTGGATTTTCCTTGAAGACTTTGCACTTAGGATAGCCCCAAAGAAAGAAGTCTGGGGAGGTCAAATCTTGCGAACGGGCAGGCGTAGGGATATCATCATTCTTGCTGATTAGCCGTCATGGAAATGCGAGTTTAAGCTAATCCATCGAGGCATTAGCGGTATGGCTTGTTGCATCTTGCTGAAAGAGTGTTTCTTCATATGGATCATACTGAACGATTTCAGGTACACCAAAAGTTGCCAAGATGTCAGCATAACGTTCAGAGCTCACCGTTGCTGTGTTACCATGTTCATCTTCTTTTAAAAAAAAAATAATAATAAAAAAAAATAAATAAACGGTCACGATTCCATGAGAAGATATTGCACACCAAACAGTAACTTCTTCTGAATGGAGAGGTATTTCATGAAGATCACTTGGGTTATTTGCGGACCAATACCGAAAGTTCTGCTTGTTAACGTAGCCACAAAGGTGAAAGTGGGCTTCTTCACTCATCCATAAGATATGCACTCTTTCTCCATTTCTTCCAATAACGCTAAGCATCGCTTGCCAAAAGCGTATGCGATGATTGTAATCGTTAGGTCTTAGGACTTGCATTAACTGTGTTTTGTATGGATGATAGTGTAGGTCATTCTTCAAAATCCGTCTCACTGATCGATTGCTGAGACCAAATTCAGCGCTGTCCCGCCTTGCAGATTTTCGCGAACTTCGTGCTAATGCATCGCGCACACGATCAATGTTCTCTGGGGTCCGGATTGTTTTTTCACTACCACCCATTTTCTTCGTCGCGCTTGCAGTGGCTTCAAAGTTTTTCACCCTCAGAAGGGTAGCTTTCCTCGATGGCACCGGAGCCCGTGGCAGTAGATTAAACTCACGAACGATAGCGAGGTGGGCACCAACCAGACTGTTCATGTTTTTATAATATGCTTTTACAGCAAATGCACGTTGCGCTCGTGACCAACGCTCCATGGCTACTAAAATTTCCATTTGTGTAGCCGCTCCAGGCCGTTTCTCCCACTCCCATAAGCCCTCACCGTGCGATCGAAAGATCGAACAGAACTGGAGATTTCCCGAACTGTGACGTGCACTGTTCGAACAATTCGAGTCGCGTTCAAGCTGAGCAATGCTTTAAAGTAAGCTTCGCGACGCAAGTTCACCGGGACAGGCAAAATTCTGAAATGTGCTCACCGAGTATAGTTCTTTCGTTGAACACGGGCTGTCCCACGTGGGCACTGGCACACCAATTGACCTCTGGCCGCCTCCAGCGACCCTGCAATTCCTTCGCCTGATGTATAGCTGCTCCTTTGCTCACCTGCGCGTAAGCCTACGCAGCTGCTGGCGCCTACCTCACGGACTCAGTCAGCTACGTCGTCCTCCGAAGGCGCCCGCTTAGTTGGTCCGCCATGAGTGGAGAGTTGACAGTCGCTATCTTGCCTCTTGACTGCCGGTTCAAGACGCCAGTTCTCGTGCCCGGTACGTCTGGAAAAGGCACAGAACTCGACGCGCACGTCTCTCTGGCGCAACACTGGAAGCCGTTGCTTACAAGGGGAGGATCTGACATGCGGGTCACCTATGTTGATCAAGTTTTGAAAGGACGTTCTATACAGAAAATAGAAAAGTGTTTTGGATTTGTGTCAAACACACTCTAGCTTTAAAAAAAAATCGAAGTCACAGTTGACGAAGGAAAATCGTTTATTCAGTGCTGTTCATCGAAAGACCGCCTACAAACATAGGGTTTTTTATTAACCGGACGGAATTACATTATCCGGGAGACATAACCATCTCAGCTATATATTCGATAAACATAGAAGCTGAAGTAATGAATTAAAATTTCATGCATCTCAGCCAGGACTTGAACCCAAGTGGCCCGCTTTTAGGCAGATGTGACAGCCACTACCCCACGGTAGCACTGTTGCTAGGACACCTGCACGGACAACTCTGGTCCAATGGCCACTGTAACACAAACTTCAGTTCACACCTTCAGCCCACTTTCCCCTTTTTATATTGTCAGTACTACCGGTTCTCTCCAACGTTGCAATAGCACCCTAGCTTTATACACAATGAGGATATCCTGCCTGCGCCTCAGGATTAGGTGATCCGTTTATTAGCATAAGATGAGATGCAAACTTAGTAATGTTTGAGTTATTAACGTTTTCATATTTTCGTACTGGAGCTTGGGTATCCACCATTCAACGTGACAAGCTGACCGAGGTCGAATGCCTAGCAAATTCGGCTGTCCTCTGTAATTAAAAAAATCAGAATTAAATATTCAACAATCAGCTTGAAATCGTATCATGTGGCATCCATACTGACGAGGTCACGAAGAAAATGGAAAACAAGGAAAAAGGTAAAAAGCGATTAAGGCGTTGGGATACCAAACCAATGGTCCATGTTCGGTTTTGGTCTTGGTATTTCTTTCATTCGATATTTTTTCTGTGTATCTGAAAATATTCGCCTTTTTTTTAAAGCAAATCCTCAGGTGACGTGATTAATAATCAAATACGTATGCATTAAAGGTTATTGACATTTGCATTGTGATACATGACGAGCTAGATAGGACTTTCGTAGATAATGTTGCTCAACTGGTGAAAATGATATCACAGAAAAGTACCTCTCATTGTCAACCGTATGCCGTTTACTTCTTATGACAGGTACGAAATTTCCTCGCACAATTTCAAAATCATGTGACATCACTGCAGAGCAGATAATTACAAGATAGGGCGGATGCTGTCAAGATTCATACGATAGTCCATAACCAGTTGTCCACGCCTCTCTTTCAGGATATGCATCTATACGCTGAATACACCCCCAAATTGGTATCTGATAGATCTGTTTTTGGCAATGCGAATCAGACGTGCTTTCCATAAACAATTACCGTATAACATGCCAGTGCGGCGAGATTTCATTTAGTGTATTGCGCATGGTGCGAGAAATATTCATGTTTTGCCTTTTCCTGTGATAAGTTTCGCCCCAGTGAGTGCGAGACCACTCACAAATACACCACGAGCTAGGATTACGCAAGAACAGAGTTTAGGTGTATTTTTTTACTATGTATCACGACGAAAATAGCTGTCAATACATTGTAATATGTACTTACTTGATTGTTAATGAAACCTACCGTAGTTTTACTTATTAAAGGCAAAGAAAAGTGTTCTGACTATCAGAATTTTGTTATATGCAGCCAAAAAGATATCAAATTAAAAAAGAAATACCACGACCACAAACTGAAGACGGATCAGTCGTTTGGTAGTTTAAAGCTTTGACCATGCGACCGTCGTCCTCGCTTTGCTACACCCCTTGAGTGAGGGGTACCCAAGAAAGAGCATGAAAACAAAAAACAACGCTAATTTCTCGAACACTATTAACTCTGCAGCCTCATCTTTTATTTATAAAAAATGTTTATTTTAAGGTGCTCTTTCGATGTGTAGCATTGAACATACGATTATCTGTCATCAACGTTGACGTTGATATTTTCAAAAAGTAGGGAGAGTCTAGCAGAAAGCTGGAACTTCCTCGCAAAACTTGATCACAGTCAGTGATCACACGTCGGACTTTCCCCTTGTTAGTAACACTCAAAGAGTCCAGCGAAGCGCAGTATCGATAGGACACGATACAGCTTAATTGGTATGAAAGCACGGATGTAATTCAAAACCCGAATACTGAGTCGACAGTAGACTAGTACGCCTCCGGAATGTAAACTCACTCTCTCTTCTGATTCCTCTGACTCTGTGTTGCGAACTCACTGTCTCAACGCCGCCTCCTCATAGTTCATGCGCTTAAACTCCCATTACCCGACTGAACTTCTTTGGCTGCATCTGTTTCACAGTCATTCCCCTCCCTCACTGTTGATCGAGAGTGGTGAATTTTTAATCGTATCAGCATTGTCACCGACGAACCAAACTTGCAATCACACCCAATGGCTGATCGATGTGGCGTACCTTCGTCTTGCAGTCTGAACGCAGGGTCAAATTTTCGATCTTGCGGTGGCTGGCTTGTAGCCAGAGATATCCGATCTCCTTCTCGCCGGCCGGAGTGGCCAAGCGGTTCCAGGCGCTACAGTCTGAAACCGCGCGACTGCTACGGTCGCAGGTTCGAATCCTGCCTCGGGCATAGATGTGTGTGATGTCCTTAGATTAGTTAGGTTTACGTAGTTCTAAGTTCTAGGGGACCGATGACCTCAGAAGTTAAGTCCTATAGTACTCAGAGCGATTTGAACCATTTGAACCATCTCCTCCTCACTTGTTTCGTGTTACAGTATTTCACACTCTGAGCTGTACCTTCCTAGAGCATAAGCTAGCTCCATTAATCAGTTGTCAAGAAAGCAGCGAGCTAACAAACAACTTGGTAGTTTCTCGTAGGAAACCCTGTTTTAATTACCTAAGTCAGGTCCTTGAGACTTGGCGACATCCTACTTATTGTCTGCAAAACAGGGCACTCCCTCCCAAGTCAGGTAAGCACTTTGTTTAAGCCGTCCCCGTTGGGCTTTTGGGAAAATCTCACGTAGCGGTTACGGCTAAAGCGGGTAGCTTTCTTTGAACGCCAGAAAAATAGATGATTTTATTTATTTGTTTCTCAAGTAAAATAAAAAGTATCGCTAAATCTGAAGATATCGTTGTATTGATCACACTTCTTTCTTTAACCGATCGCTTTTCTGCCCACATATGGTGCTTTCTGTAACCGCTACTTCAGGTGAAGGAGCCCTTACATCTCGAACAGTTGTCATCGGCAGGAATTCACTAAGTCCTCCTACTGCAGCCGTAACCAAGTAATTTAGTATAAAAAACTTTCGACATGTATTTTATATCAGCGTACCTTGGATAACAGCAAAATATTAAGTTCTAACGAAATGGTGACATGTCGAAACAAATGGTGCTTTCTTCGTCCAAGAAATCGAGATAAAAACGTGCGCCGAAAACAGGCTTTTGAAAATATCGCAAAAAGACGAAGTACGCTGATAGAGAATCCAATTTAGAATGCTGCTATCCAGTTCCGATGAAAATAGTAGGTACTGTTGTCGATATACGTTTCCGCCTAAGTGAAAATTACAGTTTTGAGAAAAACGCTTTCGATGTTATGTGTTGCATTTTCCGTAGTTAAGTTAAACATACATCTAGTCAAAGATCCCTGGACTACGCAACAATCATCTTAGATTAAAAGGAGTTGCTCCTCCATCTTCTTCGTGGCCACAGTGGTCCTGTGGGTATCTGTGGCAGTTTCTGTCATTCGCTGCTCTGCTCACTCGACAGCCTTTTCGTCCACTTTTGTGCTGAAATTGAAACAGGCTGGTTCGATCTCAAGTTCGAGCGCGTTCATATTTCTATAGCGCTGTTTAGGCCGCCAAAGAAATGGAATGCTGCTACACTGGCCACGGTGTCGACTATAGTTTTTCCGATGTGAGTGGTTTTAGGACACACTTTCACAAATTGCCTTGTAACTCGACTACGGAGTTTTGGCAACATTAATATGAACTCTAAAATAATGAAGACATCCGCAGTGCTCGGCAGTGAAGTATTACTCGTCCAAAGCATACGTAGAAGTAGTTACACCAGGTCTGCCGCTTCCTTAACCTAACTGTCTGCTTTCACTGCGATCTGTTTAAGTGCCCTCCGCGTTGCTAATTCCTCATGCTTAAATACACTTACCTGTAAGTAACAATTATTTCATTGAAATGTTCTTCTTTAGATGGTTTGTAACTCCAGTAGTTCATGTATTGAAAATGAATAACAGTTATACATCATCTAACAATATGTAATTATTAATGTGTAGTTATTATTGACTGTTATCAAATTCGTATATTCCCCTCACTGAATGCAGTTAACACGCTTATTTCTCTTATCATTCGAATATATAAATCAGTTGGTAATTGCGATGGTTCGTGTACAGGGAATGAATGCTTAGAACTGTAACGGTTAACAAGAATATGGTAGACAGAAGTACCTCTATGTATGGGAGGAATTAGCGTGACAAAGAAAAGGTGCGAAATTAGCGCGCCAGAACAACTTAAGGGAGTAAGTAGCTAGCTGCTGCAGTGTGAACATCCTGCAGTGGAAAGTGAGAAAAAACTTTTTCCAAGTTGTTATAAAAGTGCGTCGGATGGAAGTAATATCAGCATATTGCCACGTGGCATAATGTAGAATGCTCCAAGATGTCGGGCAATGAACAGAGGAAATTTAATACAGTAATTCGTGTACTGATAAGTGTTTGCTTACTAGTTTACATTACAATCGCCACAGAAGAGCATCACTTCGACACCTCCAGCCGATGTACAGATTATTTACACTAGTAACAGGGCATAAATCAGTCATATCTTTATAGTGCGTCAAAACATTTGTAAAACTCGATATTCCCGTGCAACGAGAAAATCACTGACCAAGTCACGTAACGTGTGCTAAAAGTCCTACTCTTGACACTGAAAGTGTCCATAGATGTGAAGTTAATTATTTGGGTGTTTGCCAGCATTAATAACTGAAGTATTCAAAGACACGAGTCAAGATTTTAAATAAGTTTTAAATGTACTGTAGCTCAAAATTTTCTCAAAATGATCTGAAAACCAAATAACTTGAGAAAATAGTTGGTTCTAGTTTTCGCATTAGTTTGAAACTACTTTTGCTTAAATTACTGTTACAAAATTTAACACATGTGCAATGCGTTTCTATGTATGAAAAGTACTGTAAAATGTGATAGTGAATGCTGCAACAAACCTCGGGACCCCTTAATCTAGAAGCTGTTTCAATCAGTGACCCACTCTCATTGAAGATGTAGTTTTCTTATTAAGCTCGTTAGTAAACCTCATAGCGTGGAAAATTCATTTCTTTGTTCCTGTTTAACGGTAAAGAACTCAACAGAGATTGTGATGGATTGATATTGCTAACATGTTATCGCCGAATTCCGATATTAAGATTTCAAATTTTATTTCTGAATTCTAAATGTAAAGAAAATAAAAAGCAGTTATTGATAACTACTGCGAAGTTATTTGTCCGATTTGGACAGGCGACCCTGTTCGTTCACTGACTGCATATTATTCCTATTCCTCAGCAAACCGAGATTCGAATCCCGTTTGCAACCTTACACATTCTTTTCAATACAATGCCATGTTTTGACACGAAGTTAAAAGTCCGATTGGTTAAACCATTTAGACGCATGAGCACATTCGCTGAATCCTGGAAACGAGATAACATTAATTTTTATACAGTAAAACGAATGGTATAGGTTTCGTAAATCTTCAAATATTATCCCTCCTCCCCATATGCTTATACAACTAGATACGAGTAAACTTTGTACATGTTTCAATGTTGTCTTCTTGTAACGAAAATAATTTAATTATTATTTCTCTTTCCTCTCGTCGTAACTTCATTTCAGTCCTTCTACTGTGTATTCCCTCTTAAATCTTCTACCTTCTTTACATTATTTCAATATGTTTCTTCTGCAGTCTACTTCTTCATTCCTCTTCAATCACTTTAATTCAGCAACGACGACTCCTTCCATACGATGCTTTACTTGTTTAATTCCAGATTCCAAAAACAATTGACAATTTACGAGTTTCTCTTAACTTTATAAAGCTGCCACCTATTTCCCAAGACACTAACCAGTTTTAATCATGACTTTTGCGGTCTTGCGTTTATATTTACATAGAAAGTTTCATCTTCTAACATATGCTTCTTTATATCTAACGGGGGAGTGACTCACCAATTTTCATAGATTTAACTATAAAATATCTTAATATAAGGAAATATTTTCTTAAAAAGTTTCATCCCGTGTTTCACTCCCTTAGAGGACTGAATTTCCAGGAACAATGAAATAAGTATTTTTTAAATTTTCTAATCGAGAGGTCAAATACCATTTCTATACATACGGCTTTAAAAATGCTTCAGTAGTTTTTCAGTAATGATTTATTTTCAAAACAATGTTTCGTCCACTGTTTAAATGGCATGGCGGTTGAATTTCCAAAAAATGCTGAAAACGTTTATTTTTTTTATTTCTGAGAAATCAAATACATTTCGTAATTTTAGCTACAAAACTGCCTTAACAGCTTCATATTTTCACAAAGCCTTTGATCCCCGATTTCACCTCCTCAGGGACGCACTATCGAGATATCCCTTCTTAAAGACGCCTACACTACAAGGTCGACCCCTTCTGCAAATTTAAAGTTTCTGTCGTTTGTGGTTTGCCTGGGCGACGATGAGTGAGTGAGTGAGTGAGCCAGTTAGTTGGGACATTGTCTTCCATGCACATAAATTATATTTCCTTCTTCTAACAAGTCATTCAGTTCTTCGTTTAATTTTTCCTATTCCAGTGACGTAAACTAAGAGCAGACTCTTAGCTGCTTATTGCTCTACAGATTTCATTCAAGAAACTAGCGGAGAATTTTCTACGTTCTCGTTGGCGGGTTTACTCGCTCCCACTCTCGTCGTCGGGTCCTTACATTCGTCTTCGCTTAGACGGCACCTTTTCTCTTCTCCCATCTGTAAAGATTATTTGTGCCTTAAAGGATATCCGCCACATCCAGAGGTAGTGCAAGCCGCGGTCCTCAATCTTTTCTACTTCGTGATAGGCTCTTTTTTGCTATCTATCTCCGTCGAGATCTTCTTTAGTACGACTGGCTGTCTCTTTATGCGTCTTTTTCCTGTTACAGAGTTTCTGTACCCTTTCCTGTACGGTGGCTGCACTCTCCGTTTTTGATCTGCGCGTATATTATACGTACATGTTCCACTGGTACCATTATCGTGCTTGCTTGGTGGCTGAGAACCTTGCGTGGGACTACCAGACTTACCCAAGCTTTTATTTGACATCCTTCACATCTACAAACTGATTTCCTTCAAAATCTTTTTCCACCAACAGGCTCTCTACTGTGTGGAACACACTGATTTTGCAGCTGCTTACGGTTGCCACTAGAAGGTCGTTAGTACTAGAGCAAGACTCTCTTTGGCACACAGCCCTTGGTTCAGATTAGGGGTCCCGGATTCAGGACCTTGGGGGGAAAGTTCTGCCAATATCTGTAGGATGGCTAGATGCGAGGGCAACGACGTCACAGGATAACAATATGAAATTTAAAAGAAATGCAAAACGGTGCTCACTGAAATTTTAAAAATGGCGCCGTTGATCTGAAGGCAATTTTAAAACAAAAATATTCTACAAAACAGCCAATGAGAGGTTGGTATATCACTGGCCATTAATAACAAACAAATAATAAAAGTCGAGTATTTCCTCAACCATTATAATGGAACAGCTAGTCACAGTACACTGTTTTACCGACAATTAAAGCCCAACAGCCAATCAATGTATAGCTTCTATATTCAGTAGCATCTAAATGATGTACATATTTTAACATTATGTTTATAAGTAGACAAATAATCTGAATTATTTATCAAAATAAAAATAAGCACAATTCTACAGTAATTTCATGACAAAAAATATGTAACCTTTAATTTAACAGCGTTCATTTGCATAAAGTTAGGAAAAAGCATTCAAATGACCTGTATTAACAATGATTTTATCTTGAAACTCCTCCACTGGTCCGTGTTTGCTTACAAAAAAACAATAGGGGATTGTAAGTCCGCCATGATACGAACACTTTTGTTATTTTTTATTTTAAAATGGTAGAAAATAATTTAGTGGTACTGATATGTGTATAACATAATCTGTCTCGAGATGAAACACAAAATAAGACAGAAGAACTGCACAGTAATATCAACACAGTACACCCACAAATACGCCATGTCTAAAATATACATCAAAAATTGCGGAAAAAACAAGAAACTAAATTTCTAGTATCTTACAATTACAAAATTACAAGCAACAGCAACGAATATGAATTTTCCTTCCACAGACAATCCACATCAACCAGCACTGTTATCCGTAGCTCATCCAACAATCTGACTGTGCATAAATATGTCAGTTTCGCAAACGTGCTCCGCAGGGAACAAAGAACATATTTTAAAACAGAAAACTACACGCTCGAATTAAAATAATCAGAGAAACTGCTGCTGAAAACGACTGCAAAACAGATACTATAAACAAGCTTAACCACAAGGTAAAAATGGAACATAACAACAGTGGGCACCCTCTCAAGAGTCCAATCAAAGGATCTGAAAACTCAAAGGCAGAACACACAGAAAACACAGCTTATCACACCACATAAGAAGAAGAAACAGGTGATAGACACGTACATACAATAACAAAATAGGACATAGAACAGTAAACTTACTGAAAAAGGAACGAATCCTGGTAACATTTAGAACAAACACAGTTCAGCAATGGATAACACCAGACAAAAACCTTGGACAAATTCAGCAATGCTTAAATATGCCAACTCGCATGTAACTCTTGTCAAGCCCAATACATAGGGCAAACAAGCAGAAATTTCCGTACAAGATACACAGAGTATGTGAGAGGTCTGACGAGTGACAGCACACATTCCACATTCGCATAACACCTAATGAACAAAAACCACATACCCACTAACAACGAAACTGATCATCACTTCCTGATACACAGCAACAGTTTATGCCGAAAACTAACGACAGAAGAAAATTATTACATACGAAAGGCGATAGTGGAAGTGAAACACGTATTAAACGAAAACGCAACACTCTACAGCAACACACATTTTACCATTTCAAGACAACTGTCACAGGATAGAACAAAGGAAAATACACACAGGCAGACACACACACACACACACACACACACACACACACACACACACACAGACACACACACACAAAACTGCTCTCCCAACACACAGAGACACATAAATAAGGAACATTAGGCGTCAGAAATCCCGTGGAAATTTTCCTAAACTTCTCGCAACGGGCGATGCTTTTCTCGCGATACACGCCAGCAGCAAGATAGCGTAATGTTTTGGATTACGAACGAGGTGCGAAAGTAATGTTTTTCTGTGTCTCAAAGCAGCTACAAGTTAAAAAAAATGGTTAAAATGGCTCTGAGCACTATGGGGCTTAACTTGTGAGGTCATAATTCCCCTAGAACTTAGAACTACTTACACATA
The DNA here is from genome assembly GCF_021461385.2 of Schistocerca piceifrons. Classification (NCBI taxonomy): domain Eukaryota; kingdom Metazoa; phylum Arthropoda; class Insecta; order Orthoptera; family Acrididae; genus Schistocerca; species Schistocerca piceifrons. The sequence continues at coordinate 205,744,994 of NC_060144.1, forward strand.
ACTAACCTAAGGACATCACACACATCCATGCCCGAGGCAGGATTCGAACCTGCGACAGTAGTGGTCGCGCGGTTCCAGACTGTAGCGCATAGAACCGCTCGGCCACTCCGGCCGGCAGCTGCAAGTCGTCAAACGAATCTGGGTACATGGCAAACGACGTAACTACCTGGTACACACGAAAACTATACCCACAAATCAGTCCCAATCCCAATTGTGTAACGCTGACATATAGAAGTTCACGTTTTTTCATTCGTTTAGTGCCAGCCAACCATACAGCTGCAGATGACGTAATGTATGCCGTGAAAAAAAAATTAAAAAATTAAAACAACAAGCAAAGTCAGAAATTATGCCGGAACAGCGGCAACAATCATAAAAACCATGCTGTGACGTGTAAGAAATAAGGTTGTTGTTGTTGTTGTTGTTGTTGTTGCGGTCTTCAGTCCGGAGACTGGTTTGATGCAGCTCTCCATGCTACCCTATCCTGTGCAAGCTTCTTCATCTCCCAGTGCTTACCGCAACCCATATCCTTCTCAATCCGGTTAGTGTATTCATCTCTTGGTCTCCCTCTATGATTTTTGCCCTCCACGCTGCCCTCCAATGCTAAATTTGTGATCCCTTGATGCCTCAGAACATGTCCTACTAACCGGTCCCTTCTTTTTGTCAAGTTGTGCCACGTACAATTCTTCTCCCTAATTCTATTCAAAACTTCATCATTAGTTATGCGATCTACCTATCTAATTTTCAGCATTCTTCTGTAGCACCACATTTAGAAAGCTTCTATTCTCTTCTTGTCCAAACTATTTATCGTCTATGTTTCACTTCCATACATGGCTACACTCCATACAAATACGTTCAGAAACGACTTCCTGATCCTTAAATCTATACTCGATGTTAACAAATTTCTCTTCTTCAGAAACGCTTTCCTTCCCATTGCCAGTCTACATTTTATATCTTCTCTACTTCGACCATCATCAGTTATTTTGCTCCCGAAATAGCAAAACACCTTTACTACTTTAAGTGCCTCATTTCCTAATCTAATTCCTCAACATCACCCGCCTTAATTCGACTACATACCATTATCCTCGTTTTGCTTATGTTGATGTTCATCTTATATCCTCCTTTCAAGACACTATCCTTTCCGTTCAACAGCTCTTCCAAGTCCTTTGCTGTCTCTGATAGAACTACAATATCATCGGCGAACCCCAATGTTTTTACTTCTTCTCCATGGATTTTAATACCTACTCCGAATTTTTCTTTTGTTTCCTTTACTGCTTGCTCAATATACAGATTGAATAACATCGGGGAGAGGCTACAAGCCTGTCTCACTCCCTTCCCAACCACTGCTTACCTTTCATGCCCCTCGACTCGTATAACTGCCATCTGGTTTCTGTACAAATTGCAAATAGCCTTTCGCTCCCTGTATTTTACCCCTGCCACCTTTAGAATTTGAAAGAGAGTATTCCAGTGAACGTTGTCAAAAGCTTTCTCTAAGTCTACAAATGGTAGAAACGTAGGTTTGCCTTTCCTTAATCTACCTTCTAAGATACGTCGTAGGGTCAGTATTGCCTCCATGTTCCAATATTTCTACGGAATCCAAACTGATCTTCCCCGAGGTCGGCTTCTACCAGTTTTTCCATTCGTCTGTAAAGAATTCGCGTTAGTATTTTGCAGCTGTGACTTATTAAGCTGATAGTTCGGTAATTTTCACATCAGTCAACACCTGCTTTCTTTGGTATTGGAATTATTGTATTCTTCTTGAACTCTGAGGGTATTTCACCTGTCTCATACATCTTGCTCACCAGATGGTAGAGTTTTGTCAGGACTGGCTCTCCCAAGGTCATCAGTAGTTCTAATGGAATGTTGTCTACTCCCGGGGCCTTGTTTGGACTCAGGTCTTTCAGTGCTCTGTCAAACTCTTCACGCAGTATCGAATCTCCCATTTCATCTTCATCTTCATACTATTCCATTTCCATAATATTGTCCTCAAGTACATCGCCCTTGTATAGACCCTCTATATAGTCCTTTCTCCTTTCTGCTTTCCCTTCTTTGCTTAGAACTGGGTTTCCGTCTGAGCTCTTGATATTCATACAAGTGGTTCTCTTTTCTCCAAAGGTCTCTTTAATTTTCCTGTAGGCAGTATCTATCTTACCCCTAGTGAGATAAGCCTCTACATCCTTACACTTGTCCTCTAGCCATCCCTGCTTAGCCATTTTGCACTTCCTGTCGATCTTATTTTTGAGACGTCTGTATTCCTTTTTGCCTGCTTCATTTACTGCATTTTTGTATTTTCTCCTTTCGTCAATTAAGCTCAATATATCCTCTGTTACCCAAGGAGTTCTACTAGCCCTCGTCTTTTTACCTACTTAATCCTCTGCTGCCTTCACTACTTCATCCCTCAGAGCTACCCATTCTTCTTCTACTGTACTTCTTTCCCCCATTCCTGTCAATTGTTCCCTTACGCTCTCCCTGAAACTCTGTACAACCTCTGGTTCTTTCAGTTTACCCAGGTCCCATCTCCTTAAATTCCCACCTTTTTGCAGTTTCTTCAGTTTTAATCTACAGTTCATAACCAATAGATTGCGGACAGAGTCCACATCCGCCCCTGGAAATGTCCTACAATTTAAAACCTGGTTCCTAAATCTCTGTCTTACCATTATATAATCTATCCGAAACATTCCAGTAAATCCAGGCTTCATCCATGTACACAGCCTTCTTTCATGTTTCTTGAACCAAGTGTTATCTATGAATAAGTTATGCTCTGTGCAAAATTCTACCAGACGGCTTCCTCTTTCATTTCTTACCCCCAATCCATATCCACCTACTATGTTTCCTTCTCTCCCTTTTCCTACTCTCGAATCCCGGTCACCCATGACTATTAAATTTTCGTGTCCCTTCACTATCTGAACAATTTCTTTCGTTTTATCATACATTTCTTCAATTTCTTCGTCATCTGCAGAGCTAGTTATCATATAAACTTGTACTACTGTAGTAGGCGTGGGCATCGTGTCTATCTTGGCCACAATAATGCGTTCACTATGCTGTTTGTAGTAGCTTACCCGCACTCCTATATTTTTATTCATTATGAAACCAACTCCTGCATTACCCCTATTTGATTTTGAGTTTATAACCCTGTATTCACCTGACCAAAAGTCTTGTTCCTCCTGCCACCGAACTTCACTAATTCCCACTATATCTAACTTCAACCTATCCATTTCTCTTTTTAAATTTTGTAATCTACCTGCTCGGTTAAGGGATCTGACATTCCGCGCTCCGATCCGTAGAACGCCAGTTTTCTTTTTCCTGATAACGACGTCCTCCTGAGTAGTCGGCGCCCGGAGGTCTGAATGGGGGAGTATTTTACCTCCGGAATATTTTACCCAAGAGGACGCCATCATAATTCAACCATACAGTAAAGTTGCATGCCCTCGGGAAAAATTACGGCCGTAGTTTCCCCTTGCTGTGAGCCGTTCGCAGTACCAGCACAGCAAGGCCGTTTTGGTTGTTGCAAGGCCAGGTCAGTCAATCATCCAGACCGAAGTAAGATATTACGCAATTATTCACAGAACCCAGTGTTTGGAACCAAACAATACACATGCAATAATGTTTTACAATGTTCCTAAGTATGCTACTTTTACATTTTTTAGAGTCAAAGAACACACTGATGATGGCAATGTTTGTCGCTGAGACTAGTTTAGGAATAAATAAATAAACAACAAAAACGTTTTGCATCAAGGTGAACCCACAATCCCAAATCGTTGACTTTATGAATATATCAAGGAAATATGTAAGGGCATATACCCCCCCCCCCCCCCCGCCAACACACACACACACACACACGCACACACACGTATGCATACACTGTTTATGTCAATGTTAAATAAAATTACATGCTAAGAAACAGTAGTCGCGGAACTTATTTAGATCACTATACCGCATGTGGTGTAAGGTACGATGGGTGATCAAATTAAATGTGTCCACACCCGATTTATGAGTACTAATTATGACATATGTGTAAGTGCATACAGTTGTTACGTCAGTGCTATCTCCAAATATAAACATTAACATCTAGAAGGCCGTTCTTGGCGTAAACAAAGATGTCTTACAGGTAACACAAAATCACGTATTAGTGATGAAAAATATATAAGCAAACACACAGCGGTTATGTCAATGTTGCATTAGTGTATCATCAACTCTAAAATACAGATCAAAAGGACACTTCACCAACAGGATGTTTATGAAATGTGTCACAATCTTCCCACCATGCCTCAAACAATGCCTCGGACATGATTGTGGCTGTCAACTTATCTGCCTCTATAGCATTTCGACGTCTAAACTGTTCTCTAACAATAAAAAATACCTTGGGTAAAATAATGTATTAAGCAGATAGTTGTCGTTTCGTTTTAGGCCTAAATGAGGCAATGCACTAAGACAAACCTATCCAAGCCTATGACAACTGTGCAGAACATATGTTGCCGAAATCACAATGCTAAGCACACAGGCAGTGGCACTTGACAGAAGCAGACAGGCTGTCTGAATTATTGTCAACTACGTTATGCAAGGCTGTTTCTATGTCTAAATTATCTTAACATTTATCAAAATACCAAATCGTATTGGAATATCGACCTTAGGCTTACTTGAATCTATGTTACTCGTACTATAATGAGAATATTTATTTTGACCTCAGTATTTTATTGACTGTAATACATCCCCCCCCAATGAACCATGGACCTTGCCGTTGGTGGGGAGGCTAGCGTGCCTCAGCGATACAGATAGCCGTACTGTAGGAGAAAGCACAACGGAGTGGTATGTGTTCAGAGGCTAAATAAAAGGCTTGAAGAGGGACAGAAGCCTTTTCAGTAGTAGCAGGGGAAACAGTCTGGATGATTGACTGATCTGGCCTTGTAACACTAACCACAACGGCCTTGCTCTGCTACTACTGCGAACGGCAGAAAGCAAGGGGAAACTACAGCCGTAACTTTTCCCTAAGGCATGCAGCTTTACTGTATATTTAAATGATGATGGCGTCCTCTTGGGTAAAATATTCCGGAGGTAAAATAGTCCCCCATTCGGACCTCCGGGCGGCGACTACTCAGGAGGAAGTTGTTATCAGGAGGCAAAAAATTGGCTTTTTATGGGTGGAATGTCTGATCCCTTAAACGTACAAGTAGCTTAGAAACTTTAAAAAGGGGAATGGATGGGTTAAAGTTAGGTATGGTGGGAATTAGTGAATTTCGGTGGCTGGAGGAACAAGACTTTTTTCAGGTGAATACAAGGTTATAAATACAAAATTAAATATGGCTATTGCAAGAGTAGCTTTAATAATGAACAAAAAATAGGAATGCGGGTAAGGTACTACAAATAGCATAGTGAACGCATTATTGTGGCCAAGATAGACACGAAGCCCACACCTACTACAGTAGTACAAGTTTATATGCCAACTAGCTCTGCAGATGACGAAGAAATTGAAGAAATGTATGATAAAATAAAAGAAATTATTCAGATAGTGAAGGGACACGAAAATTTAATAGTCATGGGTGACTGGAATTCGAGAGTAGGAAAAGGGAGAGAAGGAAACATAGTAGGTGGATATGGATTGGGGGTAAGAAATGAAAGAGGAAGCCGTCTGGTAGAATTTTGCACAGAGAATAACTTATTCATAGCTAATACTTTGTTCAAGAAACATGAAAGAAGGCCGTATACATGGATGAAGCCTGGATTTACTGGAATATTTCGGATAGATTATATAATGGTAAGACAGAGATTTAGGAACCAGGTTTTAAATTGTAGGACATTTCCAGGGGCGGATGTGGACTCTGTCCGCAATCTATTGGTTATGAACTGTAGATTAAAACTGAAGAAACTGCAAAAAGATGGGAATTTAAGGAGATGAGACCTAGATAAACTGACTAAACCAGAGGTTGTACAGTTTCAGGGAGAGCGTAATGGAACAATTGTCAGGAATGGGGGGAAGAAATACAGTAGAAGAAGAATGGGTAGCTCTGAGGGATGAAGTAGTGAAGGCAGCAGAGGATTAAATAGGTAAAAAGACGAGGGCTAGTAGAACTCTTTGGGTAACAGAGGATATATTGAATTTAATTGATGAAAGGAGAAAATAAAAAAAACGCAGTAAATGAAGCAGGCAAAAGGGAATACAGACGTCTCAAAAATAAGATCGACAGGAAGTGCAAAATGGCTAAGCAGGGATGGCTAGAGGACAAATGTAAGGATGTAGAGGCTTATCTCACTAGGGGTAAGATAGATACTGCCTACAGGAAAATTAAAGAGACCTTTGGAGAAAAGAGAACCACTTGTATGAATATCAAGAGCTCAGACGGGAACCCAGTTCTAGGCAAAGAAGGGAAAGCAGAAAGGTGGAAGGACTATATAGATGGTCTATACAAGGGCGACGTACTTGAGGACCATATTATGGAAATGGAAGAGGATGTAGATGAAGATGAAATGGCAGATACGATACTGCGTGAAGAGTTTGACAGAGCACTGAAATACCTGAATCCAAACAAGGCCCCGGGAGTAGACAACATTCCATTGGAACTACTGACGGCCTTCGGAAAGCCAGTCCTGACAAAACTCTACCATCTGGTGAGCAAGATGTATGAGACAGGTGAAATACCCTCAGACTTCAAGAAGAATATAATAATTCCAATCCCAAAGAAAGCAGGTGTTGACAGATCTGAAAATTACCGAACTATCAGCTTAATAAGTCATAGCTGCAAAATCCCAACGCGAATTCTTTACAGACGAATGGAAAAACTGGTAGAAGCCGACCTCGGGGAAGATCAGTTTGGATTCCGCAGAAATGTTGGAACACGTAAGGCAACACTGACCCTACGACTTATCTTAGAAGATAGATTAAGGAAAGGCAAACCTACATTTCTAGTATTTGTGGACTTAGAGAAAGCTTTTGACAACGTTCACTGGAATACTCTCTTTCAAATTCTAAAGGTGGCAGGGGTATAATACAGGGAGCGAAAGGCTATGTACAATTAGTATAGAAAGCAGATGGCAGTTATAAGAGTTGAGGGACAAGAAAGGGAAGCAGTGGTTGGGAAGGGTGTGAGACAGGATTGTAGCCTCTCCCCGATGTTATTCAATCTGTATATTGAGCAAGCAGTAAAGGAAACAAAAGAAAATTTCGGTGTAGGTATTAAAATCCATGGAGAAGAAATAAAATCTTTGAGGTTCGCCGAGGATATTGAATTCTGTCAGAGACAGCAAAGGACTTGGAAGAGCTGTTGAACGGAAAGGATAGTGTCTTGAAAGGAGGATATAAGGTGAACATCAACAAAAGCACTACGAAGATAATGGAATCGAGTCGATTTAAATCGGGTGATACTGAGGGAATGAGATTAGGTAATGAGACGCTTAAAGTAGTAAATGAGATTTGCTATTTGGGGAGCAAAGTAACTGATGATGGTCGAAGTAGAGAGGATATAAAATGTAGACTAGCAATGGCAAGGAAGGCGTTTCTGAAGAAGAGAAATTTGTTAACACCGAGTATAGATTTAAGTGTCAGGAAGGAAGGAGTGTAGCCATGTATGGAAGTGAAACACGGACGATAAATAATTTAGACAACAAGAGAATAGAAGTTTTCGAAATGTGGTGCTACAGAAGAATGGTGAAGATTAAATGGGTACATCACATAACTAATGAGAAGGAATTCAGTAGAATTGGGAAGAAGAGGAGTTTGTGGCACAACTTGACTAGAAGAATGGATCCGTTGGTAGGGCATGTTCTGAGGCATCAAGGAAGGCATCACCAAATTAGTATTGGAGGGCATCGTGGAGAGTACAAATCGTAGAGGGAGACCAAGGGATGAATACACTAAGCAAATTCAGAAGGATGTAGGTTGCAGTAGGTAATGGGAAATGAAGAAGCTTGCACAGGATAGAGTAGCATGGAGAGCTGCATCAAACCAGTCTCAGGACTGGAGACCACAAAAACATAATACGTCTTACATGCTTCGGCATTACGCCGCTTTCAAAGGATTGAATAATTTGAGACAATGTTTAATGAATTATAAAAAGGGGAATGAAGCTATCCAATATATAAGCTCTTACTATTCCTATAAATGTTATGACATTAAGCTGAGTAGCAACTGTGAATTTATATTGGACAGATTGGTTCTAATTTTTATTAGTCATAAAATATTGTATTACACTTACGGATCCTTTAAAAATGGCGCAAAAGTATGAACGCATCAAGTGTAATGAAGTTAATAATGTGGTCAAAACAAATACAGCCACTATATACTGATGGGAAAAAATTGCTCCACAATAAAATAATTAACGTATAGTAACAAAATTATTCGAATAAAATTGTCTAGCTAACATATCTAAGAGATTAATATGGCACAAAGGCTAATGTAAGCGTGATATAACCTACCGGAAATGTGAAATGCTGGTACATTAACAACCAGTGTAGCCACCAGAATGTTGAATGCAAGCATGCAGACGTTCATGGCTTGTGTAGCGCAGGTGCCGGATGTAATGTAGTGGGATGGAGTTCCATGCCTATTGCAGCTAGTCGATCAATACAGGGACGGATAATGCTGTTTGTGAATGACGCTGCAGTTGTGCAATGATGCACGATATGTTCTGTATTGGAGACAGATCTGGTGATCGAGCTCGCCAAGAAAACATGTCGACCATCTGTAGAGTGTGTTCAGTTGCAACAATGGTACGTGGGCGAGCCTTATGTTGTTGGAAAACACCACCTGAAATGCTGTTCATGAAAGTCAGAACAACAGTTCGAATTCCCAGACTGACGTATAAATTTGCAGTCAGGGTGCGTGGGATAGCCACTAGGGTGCTCCGCTGCCATACGAAATCGCACTGCAGACCATAACTGCAAGCGTAAGTCCATTGTATCTAGCACACAGGTTGGTTTCAGGTCCTCAACTGGCCTCCTTCCAATCAGTGCACGGCCGTCACTGACATCAAGGCAGAGCAAGCTTTCAGTAGGATACACAACTGAACTCCACCCTGCCCTCCAAAGAACTGTCGATGCATTCCACTGACGTCCCGAATAGCAGTCGTTTGGGGTCAATGGAATGCACGTTGTAGGGCGTCAGACTTGGAGCTGTTCTTGAAATAACCGATGTGTGGCAGTTCGTTGCGTCACTGTGGCGCCAGCTGCTCTAATTGCAGCTGCAGATGCAGTATGATGCGTCAGAGCCTCTCGCCGACCACGATGGTCGTCCCTCTCGATAGTGCGACACGGTCTTCCGGAGGCCGGTCTTCTTGCGACTGTACGTTCTCGTGCCCACCAATGTCAGCAATGATTTATAGTGGTTACGTTCCTTTCAAGTGTTTCTGCAATATCGCGTAAGAAATATCCAACTTCTCACGACCGCAAAGCTGAAGTACCTTCTCATAGTGGCGCTACTACCACCACTCTTATACGACTGGTGCGATATTTCAATGGTCACCACCTTTCAGAAGTAGAAACACGCCTATCCCTTTCGTTTGTGTTGCACAACTCCTTGTTGCTGGTGCAATTATTTTCCATCAGTGTATATACAGGGTTATTACAAATGATTGCAGCGATTTCGCAGCTCTACAATAACTTTATTATTTGAGATATTTTCACAATGCTTTGCACACACATACAAAAACTCAAAAAGTTTTTTTAGGAATTCACAAATGTTCGATATGTGCCCATTTAGTGATTCGGCAGACATCAAGCCGATAATCAAGTTCCTCCCACACTCGGCGCTGCATGTCCCCATCAATGAGTTCGAAAGCATCGGTGATGCGAGCTCGCAGTTCTGGCACGTTTCTTGGTAGAGGAGGTTTAAACACTGAATCTTTCACATAAACCCACAGAAAGAAATCGCATGGGGTTAAGTTGGGAGAGCGTGGAGGCCATGACATGAATTGCTGATCATGACCTCCACCACGACCGATCCATCGGTTTTCCAATCTCCTGTTTAAAAAATGCCGAACATCATGGTGGAAGTGCGGTGGAGCACCATCCTGTTGAAAGATGATGTCGGCGCTGTCGCTCTCCAGTTGTGGCATGAGCCAATTTTCCAGCATGTCCAGATACACGTGTCCTGTAACGTTTTTTTTCGCAGAAGGAAAAGGGGCCGTAAACTTTAAAGCGTGAGATTGCACAAAAAACGTTAACTTTCGGTGAATTGCGAATTTGCTGCACGAATGCTTGAGGATTCTCTACCGCCCAGATTCGCACATTGTGTCTGTTCACTTTACCATTAAGAAAAAATGTTGCTTCATCACTGAAAACAAGTTTCGCACTGAACGCATCCTCTTCCATGAGTTGTTGCAACCGCGCCGAAAATTCAAAGAGTCATCGGGTGTCAGGGCTTGTAGCGATTGTAAACGGTAAGGCTTCTGCTTTAGCCTTTTCCGTAAGATTTTACAAACCGTCGGCTGTGGTACGTTTAGCTCCCTGCTTGCTTTATTCGTCGATTTCCACGGGCTACGCGTGAAACTTGCCCGCACGCGTTCAACCGTATCTTCGCTCACTGCAGGCCGATCCGTTGATTTCCCCTTACAGAGGCATCCAGAAGCTTTAAACTGCGCATACCATCACCGAATGGAGTTAGCAGTTGGTGGATCTTTGTTGAACTTCGTCCTGAAGTGTCGTTGCACTGTTATGACTGACTGATGTGAGTGCATTTCAAGCACGACATACGCTTTCTCGGCTTCTGTCGCCATTTTGTCTCACTGCGCTCTCGAGCGTTCTGGCGGCAGAAACCTGAAGTGCGGCGTCAGCCGAACAAAACTTTATGAGTTTTTCAACGTATCTGTAGTGTGTCGTGACCATATGTCAATGAATGGAGCTACAGTGAATTTATGAAATCGCTTCAATCATTTGTAATAGGCCTGTATTACTCCCGCCCAAACATCGAACTACACTCCTGGAAATTGAAATAAGAACCCCCGTGAATTCATTGTCCCAGGAAGGGGAAACTTTATTAACACATTCCTGGGGTAAGATACATCACATGATCACACTGACAGAACCACAGGCACATAGACACAGGCAACAGAGCATGCACAATGTCGGCACTAGTACAGTGTATATCCACCTTTCGCAGCAATGCAGGCTGCTATTCTCCCATGGAGACGATCGTAGAGATGCTGGATGTAGTCCTGTGGAACGGCTTGCCATGCCATTTCCACCTGGCGCCTCAGTTGGACAAGCGTTCGTGCTGGACGTGCAGACCGCGTGAGACGACGCTTCATCCAGTCCCAAACATGCTCAATGGGGGACAGATCCGGAGATCTTGCTGGCCAGGGTAGTTGACTTACACCTTCTAGAGCACGTTGGGTGGCACGGGATACATGCGGACGTGCATTGTCCTGTTGGAACAGCAAGTTACCTTGCCGGTCTAGGAATGGTAGAACGATGGGTTCGATGACGGTTTGGATGTACCGTGCACTATTCAGTGTCCCCTCGACGATCACCAGTGGTGTACGGCCAGTGTAAGAGATCGCTCCCCACACCATGATGCCGGGTGTTGGCCCTGTGTGCCTCGGTCGTATGCAGTCCTGATTGTGGCGCTCACCTGCACGGCGCCAAACACGCATACGACCATCATTGGCACCAAGGCAGAAGCGACTCTCATCGCTGAAGACGACACGTCTCCATTCGTCCCTCCATTCACGCCTGTCGCGACACCACTGGAGGCGGGCTGCACGATGTTGGGGCGTGAGCGGAAGACGGCCTAACGGTGTGCGGGACCGTAGCCCAGCTTCATGGAGACGGTTGCGAATGGTCCTCGCCGATACCCCAGGAGCAACAGTGTCCCTAATTTGCTGGGAAGTGGCGGTGCGGTCCCCTACGGCACTGTGTAGGATCCTACGGTCTTGGCGTGCATCCGTGCGTCGCTGCGGTCCGGTCCCAGGTCGACGGGCACGTGCACCTTCCGCCCACCACTGGCGACAACATCGATGTACTGTGGAGACCTCACGCCCCACGTGTTGAGCAATTCGGCGGTACGTCCACCCGGCCTCCCGCATGCCCACTATACGCCCTCGCTCAAAGTCCGTCAACTGCACATACGGTTCACGTCCACGCCGTCGCGGCATGCTACCAGTGTTAAAGACTGCGATGGAGCGCCGTATGCCACGGCAAACTGGCTGACACTGACGGCGGCGGTGCACAAATGCTGCGCAGCTAGCGCCATTCGACGGCCAACACCGCGGTTCCTGGTGTGTCCGCTGTGCCGTGCGTGTGATCATTGCTTGTACAGCCCTCTCGCAGTGTCCGGAGCAAGTATGGTGGGTCTGACACACCGGTGTCAATGTGTTCTTTTTTCTATTTCCAGGAGTGTATAATGGCGTGGCATGCAGTCAAGCCTTTCATATCTCATTTTTGCCGTTCTCCATTATTACTGTTTACAATGATTTCTTTATTCCCGTTTCCATGCGTAGTAATTCAGTTAAAATGTGCGCTTCTGATGGAGAGGTTTCATATTACTATTGAAACACCTCTGTACTGTCCAAGGGGTCCATTGTGTCGCTTGGTAGTGGCTTCATTCAGACGTATGACATTTCAGTCCTGTCGCTGAACGCATTCTGTAAAACCCCACGTCGGTTTCTGATTAATGTTTGTTCTTGAGTTCTGGCTCATTTAGAGTACTGTTCTATTGATGTGGTATCGTACTCCTGATCTTGACGGCACCAGCGGTCAGTCCCAAGGTACGCGTATTATGAAAATAAAGTGTATAAGTGCGTGCCTAAGTAACGCATGACCTATCGAGCTCCTACTCTCATGACTCCACATAATTACAAGAAAGATAAGAAATGATTAAAAAGGTGTCCTCAGATCAGAACAGTCTTTATTGGGCACTGTATTTATTGTTCCTGAAAATAGTAAGAAACGTCCCACCGGCACATAAAAATCACTCTCATAACATTAACATTCACACAGTTCCACAAAACCTCTCGAGTTATCCATTACTCTGTGATTCAGCCGGGTCACCGTAAAATACATTACTGTGCTCACGACCGCAAAGCTGATTCACATTCTCTTAGCGGCGCTACTATTGCCAGTCTTATGCGACTGTCGCGTGATGTCTCACTGCCAAGTGACGTAGATCGATGATACTATTGCCATACAACCAAACAACTGCTATAGCACAGTACAGTACATTACAGTACAGAAAGTAAATGAGAGACATGAAATGCGCAAAGAGACCAACAGATATATTTACGCTGACGTCATCGATGATGGTCCCTGAGCATCACAAAATGCGAGACATGGTCCTTAATAGCGTGTGTGATCACCATAGACGGCAATGCATGCTTTGCAATGTGCTCCCACGCTGATCATAAGATTGCTAAGGAGTTTTTGTGGTATGACGTTCACTCCTCTACCAGAGCGGTTGAAAACTTCAAAGAATACCGTCTGCTTTGTGGGAATCGTGACAGAGGGACGCCAGATGAAAGATTACCGTTTTGTGGGAAACCAAAAATTTTTCTTACAATAAACCTAGCAGAGGACGCCAGATGAAAGTTAACTGTGTTATTGTGGATGAGAGGAAGCTATGTTTTTGCCTGTACTAGTCTAAAAACCCCTGGCAACGCTCGTGTTTCTGCTTTACACTGCCCTCGTGATTTGTGTGGATTTTCTTGTTTCTATACTGGTCCACAACCAGGCAGAGACCGACACCTAACATCGAGCTTTAATAAAAGAAGTAGTCATTTATACTACCCCTGAATGAAAATGGCGCGGCGGATAATTGGGTTGGCTCTGAGCACTATGGGACTTAACATCTATGGTCATCAGTCCCCTAGAACTTAGAACTACTTAAACCTAACTAACCTAACTAACCTAAGGACGGCACACAACACCCAGTCATCACGAGGCAGAGAAAATTCCTGACCCCGCCGGGAATCGAACCCGGGAACCCGGGAACCCGGGCGCGGAAAGCGAGAACGGATAATTGGGGGAGGGGTACATGAGAGCGTTACCTAGAGAACAGAGTGTGTCCTATTTTGCACGTTACTAAGCAAGGGGCTGAAGAGCTCACACGCTGATGCGTGGGTCCCTGCGCTAAATATCTTTTTGTTATTTTTGAAACTCTTTTCCTTCTATAAATGAATTCTCTTAAATTGACTTCATTGTGATGTTAGGTTATGTTAAAGATCGACGATAATTCATAAAGTATTTATTTTAAACATGATCATTTGACTTTACAATAATTACAGTAATTATTCTACTTTACAGAGGTTACTTTTTTTTTACAACTTACAGCTTGCCTACCTTGTATGCTAATCTGCACGCACATTTTTGTTTTACGGGCGAGACGAAACTGCGTTTGGCCAAACGTTTACCACCAGATTCTATCACTCCTTTACATAGAACATCTACTGTATGAAAGGAGGATAACGGACATATTGGGGACCAGACACATTGACACAGGAGTCGAAAGCGTTTAGTGGAGCGATATCTGTTTTGTCTCTATTTGAAACTCGTGTTCACAGACAACGAACGATCGACCACGTGTAACTACAGTACATCTAACTACAAAGAGAGTGGAGACGACAATTAATTTAACTGTGCCGTGAGGTGGCGAATTACGATGCGACCGTTCGATGTTATAATTTGGCTACCCAATGGCAAACCACGTTCACTATTACTAGTATGGGGCAGACCACTTGTTTTAAGACCTCCTTCACACAGATAAACATTTTTGCAGTTCAATTTTTCGACCAAAATTAATCACACGCGTTTGAATATGCTTCACTGCACTCGATTTGCGCGATAGAATTTATACACAGGAACTGTTGATGAGACTTTGTAGCTTACGACACCAAGTACCTTCGTACAAAGGATGGGTGCCTACTCTATTTCCACACAAAATATCCGAAATAAACGAGAAAGCAATCGTTACGTACACTCATTTCTCTACATAATCTAAAGCTGGAAATAAAATGGAATTAATTCAAACATTGAAATACCTTTCTTCGAGTGAACACCGAGATAGACGCGCTGAGGGCACGTTTGCTCACTTACCCGTCTTCTGTAGAACTCCTTGAATATGGCGGGCACCCGGAGGTCTTCGTGGGCCCCACTGGAGGGTATGGTCGAACCACTTGGCCGTGACCAACCTCTCCACCCCAAATCTTATGATACTGCAACTTCTTTGACTTCGACCTGCCTGTGCTGTATCTCTGATCCCCTATCCAGGAGTAAGGTTGGCACTACTATACTACAGAACTACTTCTACTGTTTCCCAACTACTATTTGGGCACGTTTTATGCAAATGTGGGAGGAGGATTATGAATGTTCACACACATGATTTGCATTCAAGTACAACTAAAATATGAGAGCCGACATATATAAATATGTATAATGAAACCTAACTCTCCATCCGTCCACATAGGGTTCCGCTGCACCCGCGGCCGGCCGCGTCGTGCAAAAAATTTTTCTGCGGAGTCGCTTCAGTTCGTATTCCCGGTGTGATCGAGCAACTGTTGCTTATGGAGCGGTAACTACTGTGCCGTTTCAAACTGAAGGATATTGTGGAGTTGCTGAAGTACGCCTCCTCAACGCATCCGACCTGTGCCCGATGGGATTTAAGTCAGTCGAACGTGAGGGACAATCCATTCGTCGAACATCTTCTCCTTCCAAGAGCTATTCCACATCCGCTGTTCGGTGCGGTCGCGCATTGTCATCCATAAAAATGAAGTGAGGGTATAATGCATCACTTAGGGGACGCTCGTGGTGAAGGAGAACAGTTTGACGATAACGTTGACCAATGAATGTGCCGTATATAGAGACTTTGGGGTGAGTACTCTCATGCAACATTGTGCCTCCACACACGATAACACCGGATCACCAAAACGATCGTGTTCGACAATGAGGGACTTGAAACTTCCTGGCAGATTAAAACTGTGTGACGGACCGAGACTCGAACGCGAGACCTTTGCCTTTCGCGGGCAAGTGCTCTACCATCTGAGCTACCCAAGCACAACTCACGACCCGTCCTCACAGCTTCAATTCTGGCAGTACCTCGTCTCCTACCTTCCAAACCTCACAGAAGCTCTCCTGCGAAGATGGGTGGTGAGTCGTGCTTGGGTAGCTCAGATGGCAGATCACTTGCCCGCGAAAGGCAAAGGCGTAAAGTTCGGGTCTCGGTCCAGCACACAGTTTTCATCTGCCAGGAAGTTTCATATCAGCGCACACTCCGCCACACAGTGAAAATCTCATTCTCGAAATGAGGGACTGATCTTCGTACGGCGAGAGGTGGGAACACGCAACGCATCCAAGAACATTGTGGAACATAAGCGTTCTGGTAGCCCATGTGTCATCGTGCTGATAGGCATAGTGTTGCATGGGTGTAATGACCTCTGAACTTCTGAAAATGCACGCGCCGGCCACCCTTAATATGATACCGTACCTCTTTCCAATGTTCATCTTTTGAGTGGTGCATTCGGCCATGACTGTATTTCCATGCGTGACAATAGGCAAACTATATCAAATAGTCCAAATGGAAGAGCTCTGGGAGGATATCCGCGAACGGGAGGTTCTGTCCGTTTCCTCGACTTCAGTTCCATCGAAGACGTGTGGGATTCACTTGGCAGATATATTGCAGCACGTTTGCATGCACCTAGAACAATTCAGCAGTTATCAAAAGCGCTGGTGGAGGAATGAAATGAACCACCCCGAGGACTCCTTGCCAACCTAGTGGCCGGCATGGGAGCACTTTGCAGGACCTTATTGCCATCCGTAGTGATCACAAATCCTAGTAAGAAGCATGTTCCACCTATAGTAACGACCATGTGACCACCAGGAATTGCAGTGACTTCTAAGTAATTATTGTCTTTTAATAAAAGTGTAATTTCTGTTAGTCTTACTGAATATTTTCTTCATTTGCCTTAACTTCTGTACTGTAACGGGGGTTGATGTTGCTTCACGTTCGTACGTCTAAATCTGAGAGTGCCCTACACGTGATCTCTGGGTCGTGCTAATAAAGAATCCTAGGTCGCTGCCCGGCAGATTTTTACATGTGACGGCTATTCGAGTAGTACGTAAGAAACTGAGAAGGAATGAATAAACATTACGTCAAAAGCCTTTATCCTGGACCAAACATCTCGAAAACTTAGGCCAAGCATCAAACAGAACGTTGAGGGCATTAGTAGCAAATGTTAAATTGTACACTACTGGCCTTTAAATTGCTACACCACGAAGATGACGTGCTACAGACGCGAAATTTAACCGACAGGAAGAAGATGCTGAGATGCAAATGATTAGCTTTTCAGAGCATTCACACAAGTTTTGCGCCGGTGGCTAAACTTGCAACGTGCTGACATGAGGAAAGTTTCCAACCGATTTCTCATACACTAACAGCAGTTGACCGTCTTTCCCAGGTGAAACATTGTTGTGATACCTCGTGTAAGGAGGAGAAATGCGTACCATCACGTTTCCGACTTTGATAAAGGTCGGATTGTAGCCCACCGCGATTGCGGTTTATCGTATCACGACATTGCTGCTCGCGTTGGTCGAGATCCAATGACTGTTAACAGAATATGGAATAGGTGGGTTCAGGAGGTTAATACGGAACGCCGTGATGGATCCCAACGACCTCTTATCTCTAGCAGTCGAGATGACAGGCATCTTATCCGCATGGTTGTAACGGATCGTGCAGCCACGTCTCGATGCCTGAGTCAACATATGAGGACCTTTGCAAGACAACAACCATATGCACGAACAGTTCGACCACGTTTGCAGCAGCATGGACTATCAGCTCGGAGTCCATGCCTGTGGTTACCCTTGACGTTGCGTCACACACAGGAGCGCCTGCAATGGTGTACTCAACGACGAAACTGGGCGCACGAATGGCAAAACGTCATTTTTTCGGATAAATCCTGGTTCTGTTTACAGCATCATGATGGTCGCATCTGTGTTTGGCGACCTCGCGGAGAACGCACATTAGAAGCGTGAATTCGTCATCGCCATACTGGCGTATCTCCCGGCGTAATGGTATGGGGTGCCATTGATTACATGTCTCGGTCACCTCTTGTTCGCATTAACGGCACTTTAAACAGTGGACGTTACATTTCAGATGTGTTACCACCACCCGTGGCTCTACCCTTCAATAGATCCCTGCGAAACCCTACATTTCAGCAGGATAATGCACGACCGCATGTTGCAGGTCCTGTACTGGCCTTTCTGCAAACAGAAAATGTTCGATACAGCCCTGGCCAGCACATTCTCCAGATCTCTTACCAATTGAAAACGCCTGGTCAATGGTGGCCGACCAACCGGCTGGTGACAATACGCCAGTCACTACTCTTGATGAATTGTGGTATCATGTTGAAGCTGCATGGGCAGCTGTACTTGTGCACGCCATCCAAGCTCTGTCTGACTCAATGCCCAGGCGTATCAAGGCCGTTATTACGGCCAGAGGTGGTTGTTCTGGGTACTGATTTCTCAGGATCTATGCACCCAAATTGCGAGAAAATGTAATCAGGTGTCAGATCCAGTATAATATATTAGTTCAATGAATACTCGTTTATCATCTGCATTTCTTCTTGGTGTTGCAATTTTAATGACTAGTAGCATATATATAAGTTATTTGATTAAGCATAACATCGACGTGTTCGTCCTACTGGCAAATCATGCAGATAATAAAGATGAACTGTCCTCTTAAAGGAAAACTAGCGGGATTTGATATCGTTGACTTAACGCACAATCATGCCTATGTTGCAGACGAACACGATAGGATTAACATAGGGATCCCTCACGTGCTGTTTACTTCCTCAAACAGCAATATCCAATCAAAGGCAATCAAAGCTGGGGAACTGGACATGAGCAGTAACCTACAAGCCACCAAGTTCTCCCAGTCCCACAAACATACCGTCGCCCTGCAGTGTTTGCGGGATGCTTTCACAGTCACCACATGGAATGGCGATACAAAATGACTGATGACAATGGTGAAGAATTAATAAACTCGGAAGGACAACTTCATCTTATTTTCGACGCTTATAACGATACCTTCAGGTCAGCTGCTTTGAACCAACAGTGCGGTACAGAGTTACGTTTTGTTACAGTTCATTAAACATGTAGCTTAGTCAGCACAACTAGGAACATTCTGTCGGATTCATTTGACAGTCAACACCGTGAAGCTGTAGTAATGTTCGCCACAAGTACCCTATCAGTAGTCTCTGTTCGTCGACTCAGAAGCGACCTAAGAAAAGAGGACTGCAATGGTATCTCTGTAGTTTTTGATAAATTCCTATGCCGGGTTTCTCAATCTGCTGAGAACTATGAAAGATTTCTAGGAGCAGTTACCGGTGCACAAGAGAGCATATGTCTGGATGATACCGAAAACAATACATAGCATGCTGGGACGAGAAATGTGAGAAATTATGTAATGATTTACAAAGCAACGGGATGGGGATACAGCAGACGAACTGATACACTGGCTTGATACTGCACGACGACAGATGTGAACGGAATCTACTCAGACTATGGATTCCAGAGTATCCAGTAGAAAAGCATGGTCCCTGCTTCGAAAATTATGCTGAACCGGCCATATCACTCGAGAACATAATCCCACAGCTCCTAACAAAATTGCTTCGCAAATTACCAAAACATCTAAAGGAGTAAATCACCAAGAAACACAAGACTTAATAAATGAGAACTCAAAAAACTTCAAGACATTTTGCGTTATGTAAACAAGAACCCAGAGGTTACGCAACATGAAGAAACGATGCTTAACACAAGTTTATTCTAAATAACTACGAATTTATTAAGCCTTAAGTTTTGCACACTTATATAAGTCTTCCAAGCTTCCACTGTTTAGAAAGTCTTCAATTCTTTGAAGATTTATAATCCGATGTATTTGATGTAGTTTATGTTATTTCATTTTAAGGACTCAGTCGTTGCATTTATCCTACTGTTCTCGTATATTAGTGTCCTCGTTCATTACTCCTAAGCATAGTTTCGTTACTCACCGGCCATACTTGCATTTAATAATCCCTTTTACTTCTCGTTTATTTTTGTTATGACTGGTTCTGTATGAATGCACCGTTCTGGTTGATGTGTTTACACTTCTATTAATGATCTGTACATCAGTTGCATCATGACCAAGTTTTTCAAGCAAAAACTTTGTTTTGGCTCTTTAAGACGAGTCTGCATATGAGTGCCAAACTTAATGGTTGACCACACTTCACCTGTCGTTTTCATATTGCTCATGTTTTAGATGTGCTTCTGTGTGCAATCCGTCGTCCCTGTTTCTGTTGCAGCCTTATCGTTTTTTTTTTTTTCTCTAATCCAGTCTGTGACACTGACTTTTAGGCATTTTTGCCAAACACTTGTCCTTATATGTTATTAAATTTATTCTTATATTGGTAGCTATAGTTTGTACCGGTCTTGTGAACCACATTTACGTAAGCCGACTGACCAGTGAACCCCCGTTACCCCACACGTTTTCGGCTCTCTACGAGTATTTCGGTTCCCTACTTACTGGCTGTTACGTCAGCCGCTTCCACTGCCGGTTCCGGTAAAAATTTCATTTGCTCAGTTCAAAGTTACAACCTTGTTCTATTTACAGACAGATTTTCATTATTTCCTGATTATTCGTTTCATCGCCATAATGTCAAACGTATGACTGCAACCGAGCCTGCAGTTGTAGCTATTGTGACGGAGAAGGCACTCGTCTTAAGCTTGAACTTTTTTTGGTTACGTCATGTGCCTTTCCCAATGAATACTCCTCGTGTTTGTTGGTTAAGAGTGTATAAAGCAGTTGTCTCAGTAGCTGCAATATATGCGAGATTGTAATGGGAAATAATTGCCAAACCAGCGCGCCGCCACGGTTGCAATGTGCCATAAACATCTGTTCATCAGCGAAGAACGGCAACTACGTAGCCGCATTGCGTAACAACATTGCTGTGCTCAGTTTTTGCTGCGAGTAGAGGCAAACAATACGGAAAACTGCAGATAAATGTTCGATAAGCAAGCGGCTCACAATAAGTAAATATTAGTATAGCACATTTCAACAGTAAATGGAAAAGTCGACGAGCTCGAATAAAGTTTCCAGTAAAGAATGACGACTGAAATAAAACCAATCTTAATAGCTTTCGCTGCTGCCTGAGGTCTCATTGGAGGCTCTTTGTGCATGACTGTCTTCAAGTTGTGTACATGACTCACTGAATTTCCCCAGACACTTTGAGGAACACTTTCCAGAGCGGAGCGACCAACTGTAGAGTATCATTTATTTTAAAATTCTTGTTCTACTTTGCTACCTTGTCGGTTACAGATGCCAAAATATGTTGGATGGCGTTCAATCCGCAGTGCGCTACAGGCAACCACAGAAGTTTAGTTTGCTTGTCCACTGATCGCTGTATACTTTAGATAATGTCATCCTGCGCCCTGAAGTGCGGTCACACGTTTTCCAGTAGGCCAGCTTAGTATACTCCTGATATGATGTGGCATTTGATGGAAGACATACATTATTGCTCTCCATCCATTCAATAACAAAGTTCTTTCCCCATTTCGTAGATGGATTTCGTGATACTAGATTTGTCATCCAGTGATATGGAGCCTGATCTACAACGATCGTTGATCTGTTTGGTAATTTTTCCAGAACGCTCCTAAACCACTCCTTGTAGTGTCTGGCATTCGTTTCAGAATGATAATCTGCACCTTCTTTTTGCCCAATAAAATAAGCCATTATTTTTCAAGAATCCATCTTCGCTCCCAATGTGGCAATGATAATTTGCACCTTCTTTTTTCCTAATAAAACAAGCCAGCATTTTGCAAGAATCCATCTTCGTTCCCAGTGTGGCAATGATAATTTGCACCTTCTTTTTGCCCAGTAAAAGAAGCCAGAATTTTGCAAGAATCCATCATCGCTCCCAATGTGGCACATTATAATCCTTTTTCCAGAACCGTATGGTGTTTTATTTCCTCCGTTTCATCCATTCCACTCTTGAACACTTCCTCCGTGATAATCTATACATTTTCTGCTGGATACGGCATTTGTTGTTTCTGCTCAGCAAACTTTCTGGAGTGATTTGCTCCATACGAACTCCTATCAGTGTAGTAAATAGTCCGTCCAGTCCTGCGCAGGTGTCTTATTTCCCTAAAAAACTCGCCTCTTTGATTATTTTCCATCACCACAGGTTTATGTTAATCATCTTGTATCTGAGGCCCAATTTTCGAATAGCACGCTAAAGGATTGTTTCACTCATATCGCGAAAATCTTCCATTTCAGTCTTCAAGTTTCCCAACACGGCTGCACTGTTGGAAACTGTTCTTCCACATAGGCGTCGTGAATTTTTCCTCTTATGACACTCTGTGTAAACTCGTCCAGTTCAAACTTCTGTTGCCTGCCAGAATTCTTTTCGGTTATACGAAACATGATGTTCCTCGGCTATCTCTCCAAATCCGCTTCACTGAAATGAAATGTCGTGTGGCTTGGGCCTCCCGTCGGGTAGGCCGGTCGCCTGGTGCAAGTCGTTTTAGTTGACGACACTCCGACGACTTTCGCGTCGATGGGGATGAGATGACGTTCATGAAGACAACACAACACCCAGTCGCTGAGCGGAGGAAACCTCCAATCCAGCCGGGAATCGAACGTGGACCCCTTTGCATGGCTTTCAGCCGCGCTGACTACTGAGCTATCGAGTTGGAGCTGCACTTTCACTAATACCCAGACATTCAAAGTTCTCTTAACTGGCTGTTATAACGGAACTGTTCATTCCCTCTTCTTTTTCGGCCTCAAAATAAGCACGCGCACTATTCACCAAACACCGGAGGTCGCAAGTGATGTTAGATTGGTCCGGATACTTTTGAAAATTTGTATCGAGGCACAGAAGAAAAACGTCTTGTTCCTTACTAATTTTTGATTTTAATTTTCACTCACAAAATAATATGGAATGCAATAGGTAGGCATATTTTCATTAAAGAATACGGAAAAACTTATATTCTTCAATATTTTTTTATTTTTATTTTCACTCACAAAAAAAATGAAATACAATACTAAATTTGCGGTCTTCATTCAGTTTCCTAAGCTATGTTCAAGTGGAGAGCAGCTTATGGGAAAAGACGTTAATCTTGAGCGCTACTTGTTGTTAAAAAAATGAAAATCACTAATAAACTGGGAGCTGAACACAGTAGCTATGTACATGGCTAATTTTTTGGCGATTTTCTTGTTTTCTTCAGCGGATGCAGTGTCATAAGTTTGCAAAAACTTGTCTTTCTGCAAGTCTGTTATCTCCATTTGGAGTAAAAGCTTTGAAAGGCAAAAGGACTTGCGTCCATTCTGCAACTGGAGAAACTTAAAAAGGCGATTTTAAGAAGCGCGGTAGCTGCTCTACCTCAGAAAAGTGTTGTAATCTTGCTGCAAATTCTTTCTTAGTACCTGACATGAAATTTCAGAATACCGGTACTGAAATATCTATTTCAGAATTATTTTTATATTAGAAAATTGTTGTGAAATTACAAAATGCTTGACTTATGTCTCTCTCAAAGATATCCACCTTGCGACAGAAAGAAGACACACTTTGTATCAGAGCACAATTAATTTTCCGTGTCCCTGTAGCTCGGTTCTGAGCGCATTTAAAAGTTTCAGAATGTGTTTCAAGAAAGCCACACCTAGCGTGGTGCGTTCGTTTGCTAGGAACTCCAAATGATTTCTTTCTTCTCGTGAATCCAAGTTTTCTAAGAAGGATGTTACTACGTCTTTTATTTGCCAAAAACGTTCAATCACTTGACCTTTACGTAGCCAACGAACATCGTTTTGCTGCACTAATTTAGAACGTGCCGATCGCACTCAGAAGGAAACTCTTTGAACTGTTCTGTGCTGAAGAGCAGAACGATACCTCATAAAATAGCTCGATCGACTTGTTCCTTACTTCTTTCAGAATCACACTGTTTTCCTCAAAGAGCTTCCTGGTGAATTAAGCACTTATGCTATAGTAGTCCAGAATTTTTATCTTTGATTCTCTTTACAAGTCCTTTTTCTTGGCCGCTCATCGTAGGACTAGTTACTTATCCAGTTTAAGAATACATCATTTTATCATAACTAATTTTTTATTTTGTTATGAAGTCATCAAAAGTCTTGAATAAAACCTCTCAGCGAGTCTTGGCTTTCAGCGGCAATACTGTTAGAAATTCTTCCCTATACTCTTTAGTTTCAATATCAAAAAATCCCAGGAATATGGACATTTATTCCTTCACCAGCAACGTCCCATGATTCATATAGTGCTATGGCGTAACAAGGTAACTTCTGCAGAATTTCGAGTAAACTACTTTTATTGTCAGCAGTCAAAGTTTCGGTTCTTCTTGAATTACTTCTTGCTGACAATGGAACACCTTGAATTGCGGAAGCATCATTTTTTTTGCTCAAACAGTACCATGGTGACTTCCATCACATACTTTTTTTACTGTCTCAGAGTCTGAAAATAGCTTCTGGTGTTTATTAAGCGTCTAACACACACGCTTTGCTGCTTCTGCATATTTTCCGTGCTCTCTCATAGAGCGAACTAGGAAGGCCGCGCTTTTTTTTTTTTTTTTTTTTAGGAAGGTAGATATGGCTGGAGTTTTTCCTGACGAGCTTCACTAATCAGAGCAAAATTTTACGGAACTGCTGATATGATGTTTCGGAGTGTAGCTTTTAAATTGGCATTTTTAACAATAGCGATAGTTCTGTTGCATACGAAGCCATTGAAACAGCTCCAGGCCTAAGAGGCACCGTAAAACAATGTTGTTCAGTCCACTCAGTCAAAACCTTCGTATTATCACTACAAATTTTACGCTTTCTAAGATCTATATCTATGCAAAAGTGATTCACGTGACACATGTCACATAGAGGGCGTGTTAAGCCCCGTCACACCGAGGTCTGCTGAACAAGTGCAGGTGAACAGCGACCTCAGTCTATGTGATTGCCGTAAGCTTAGTGACAACAGTGCATTCCAATTTAAGTTATACAATATAGGTTTGTGTTTAACAAGTGTTATGTTCATATGCAGATGTAATTGTGATTTTCTATGTTGTACTCTCTGATTGTAATGTGAAAAAATGTTTTAACTTCTAGCACTGAAGATGGTCACTCAGTGACAGAAAATCGATTTTGCAATAGTAAAAAATATACGACCAATGCTGTCTCTTTTTTCAACTATGCAAAAGAGATAATAACGAAACGCTCCGTACGACATCGCAACAACTACTGACTAATGAGCGATAAAATTTCGACACTTTATTTAAGTTCTTTCTTTATAAAAAGACCCGTGTCCGGCACACAGGAAGTGCTGACGCACCACAAAGGAGCGGCTTCCGTGTATGCTGCAGCGCAGCAAAGTAGCCGCACCGCCGAGGTGGCGCTTCGGTGTCAAAGGCCGCCGCCGCCGAGTGAAACTGCCTGAAGTTTCATAAAGTAGCTTTAATCCATCTTTCGAGTTACTAGAACAAGCAATGTTGTTTAAGTGAAAATGGCTTCTCCGATTTTACAGAGGTTTCAGAGCTTGCCAGAGCCGGATATCGATTTATTTATAAAATTTCCTTGTTCATTAAGTGAAATTCCTGTGTTACCTTCTTGTATCCAGAATATTTTTGTGGATCGACGCAACGCGCTGCGCCGACCGGCCAGCTCGCTCGCTTCCGCCTCCGCTCTTCGGCGCCACCGAGCGAGGTGGCGCAGTGATTAGCACACTGGTCTCGCATTCGGGAGGACGACGGTTCAATCCCGCGTCCGGCCATCCTGATTTCGGTTTTCCGTGATTTCCCTAAATCTCTCCAGGCAAATGCAGGGATGATTCCTTTGAAAGGCCACGGCCGACTTCCTTCCCCGTCCTTCCCTACTCCGACGAGACCGATGACCTCACTGTTTGGTCTCTTTCCCCAAACAACCCACTAACAAAAAAATCTTCGGCTCGCTCTTCTGCGCTGCACAGCACGGCAACTATGTATTTAATCTACCTGTGACCAACCATTAGTAACTCTAGTCTCTCAGCAGTTCATTGCTGACCTTGACCGCGGTCCGCCAATTGTCGACCGCTGCCATAGACTTTTAATAGCTCCGCAAATGATTCAGGGTTTCACACAAGTACAAGGCAAATATTTACTGTGAAGAGTCAAAGAAACTGGTACACCCCCCCCCCCCCCCCCCCCCGCTCCCCGAGTACGCAGAAGTGCCGCAACATGACGTGGCATGGACTCGATTAACGTCTGAAGTAGTCCAGGAGGGAATTTCCACTATCCACCATAAATCCTGCAAGGCTGTCCAATAATCCGTAAGAATATCAGGGGGTGGAGATCTTTTCTGAACAGCGCGGCGCGTTACAAGGTATCCGAGATACGCTACCACCGAATGTGTTAAATTATGACAGTATGACCGGAGGAAAGAAAAAAACTGTCCTAACTTCGTAACTACACTGCAGAAGCACTGTATTGGCCTAAACTTAACTGTGTTTGTTGCAGAGTCTCCTCCCTTCCAGGACACGCCGGGCGTTCACAGTCGATACCATCAGTATACATAGCGAGTGTTCGTACTTCATGTCCAAATTAGGCTTGCAATGGACACGGTTTCCAGCAAACAAATCGAAGATATCACATTTCTCGCGATCATGTGACAGTCTGAACCATCCCGAGAAGAGAACATAAAGAATGCAGGGTGGGGCAAATAAAAGTGGCCCAGAGAACAGAGTTCCATGGGATGAAGAAATAAATACAACAGAGGTACAGCAGATGTTTAAAATGACTACCATATTTGGTCCTGGTTGGCAAGTTGCTGAAGGAGGATTGAAGCTGGACTGCTGGAAGTTCTGCAGTCTCAACGGGAATGTTTTGGCGCAGTTCTTGAAGACTAGATGCTTGTTGCTATACATTTCATATTTGAGGGCTCCCCAAAGAGGGTAATAGCACGCTGAGAGATCAGGTGACCTCGGTAGCCAGCTAGGACCGCGACCAGACTGACCTCTGCTGACAACTCTTTCAAGCGTGAATAGTGTGTAAATGTGCTTCAAGGTTCGACCGGCTGCATGGACAGTTACTCCCTTCTGTTGGAAGTAATTATAGGTCTTTTCCTCCTCCGTAGTGCTGCTACAAATGGTTTCAACATGACTGCAACGTAACACGCCGACGTCTGCGTCCGTTCGAAGAAGATGGGACCAACAATGCGGAGTGCAAACACTGCAAAACAAACCCAAACGTTCTTATAATGCAATCGTGTTTCGTGGAACTTATGCGCATTCTCCGCTACCCAGAACCACTCACATGGAACCAGGCTTCATCAGAAGCAACGAACAGATCCCTGTCCAAGCCATTCATTTTTATCTCTGTGAACAGCCACTCACAAAACTGGAGGCACTGAGGAGCATCTGCCGGCTTCAAGCGTGAACAACAGACACTCAGGACGGATGCATGTGCAAGTCTAGGTGGAGTATGCGTCCGCATTATCGATGTTATATGCTGGCCACCTGCGACACGCTTCTGTTTGATTTGGTAAGTCTCTGAAGAATTTTCTGGTGAACTGCAGCCAGAGTCTCTGGTGTGCAGGCACGTTTAGGAACGTTTTTTGACTTGTTTAAAATAGATTCCATCTGAAGCCACTTTCGAAGTGAGTGTTGCAAACTGGCGCTTTCACACCATCAAATTTCTCAGCAAACAGCTGACCACACCGTTTCCACCACTTGGTTCTCACGTAGCTTTGCACAATGAACACCCACTGCATCACTGTGTATACCATCGTACCCTTTGCACTGTTCCACTCCCAATGACACAGTTCGCATTACACTCTGAATTGGTGTGGATCACGTGGTTGGTGTAGACGTGGTGTATGTCTCACAGTTTGTGGTTATAGGGGCACATCCACTTCCAGTCGTATCCACTCGTCTGGGGCAAATTTATTTTCCCCACCCTGTGTAAGCAACTGTTTTTGAGGTGGCTCACTTTGCATCAGATATGTGCCATTAGGCTTTGTGAGTCCAATGAATGAGGTGACAGAAATCTCTCACAATCACCTCCATCAAAGAGATTTATCCCCTTCTTCATCAGCTAATGCTGGCAGGCAGGTAAACTCCAGGAGACCGGTTCCATTGTGTTGACAAACCTCAAGCCATTGGGAAGCACAGTTTTCGCTTTCGTTGGCGATATGGTCGAGAGGACAGGATTCAGTGGGGAAGACCCACTATAGAGGTGTAGTTGGAGAACCATGATGAGGAAGTGGCATGATAGCAGCCACACGCATGCTGGATCGTCCTGGGCAACCGGTTATGTCCATTTGAGGTCATTTAACCAGCACTGCACAAAGTGCCAGTAATGGGCATCACTGGTAGTGCTGCAAAGTGGTTTCAGTCATGTCTTACTAACAGAAAACAAAGGGTGTCATTATGTAACACTACAGCAGTAGTCAATCACACATCATCTGACTGGGAAGAAATTACATGTGGTGTTCCCCAAGGTTCCATACTAGGGCCACTATTTTCTCTTGTGTATATTAATGACCTGTCGTCTATTACATTACCAGGTGCCAAGTTTGTCTTATTTGCAGATGATACAAACATTGCAATAAACAGTAAATCAAACATAAATATAGAAAGGGCAGCTAATCGAATTTTTACTGACATTAATAAGCGATTCATAACCAATTCCCTCTCATTAAACTTTGAAAAGACCGACTATATGGAGTTCAGAACTTCCAAGAGATTTCCTTCTAGTGTGTGTATAAAATACGATGACATGGAAATAGGAGAAGTTGACAGTGTGAAATTCTTGGAATTACAACTCAATAATAAATTCAGTTGGGAGCGACATACTAACGAATTGCTAAAGCATGTAAACAAGTCTGTGTTTGCAATGCAAATGATATCAGACATAGGAGATATAAATATAAAAACTGGCATATTATGCTTATTTTCACTCCATTAGGTCATATGGTATCATATTTTTGGATAACTCCACAAACCGAGAAAAAATTTTAGAGTACAGAAGCGTATAATAAGAGTAATGAGTAGTGTAAATCCCAGCACAGCATGTCGAAACCTAGCCAAAGAATTTAGCATACTAATCACAGCTTCTCAGTATATTTATTCCTTAATGAAGTTTGTTGTAAATAATACATCTCTTTTTCCAACTAACTACTTAGTACACAGTATCAATACTAGGAATAAGAACAATATATACACT
The DNA here is from genome assembly GCF_021461385.2 of Schistocerca piceifrons. NCBI lineage: Eukaryota > Metazoa > Arthropoda > Insecta > Orthoptera > Acrididae > Schistocerca > Schistocerca piceifrons. The sequence goes on from NC_060144.1 coordinate 205,774,121, forward strand.
CCTGGAAATTGAAATAAGAACACCGTGAATTCATTGTCCCAGGAAGGGGAAACTTTATTGACACATTCCTGGGGTCAGATACATCACATGATCACACTGACAGAACCACAGGTACATAGACACAGGCAACAGAGCATGCAAAATGTCGGCACTAGTACAGTGTACATCCACCTTTCGCAGCAATGCAGGCTGCTATTCTCCCATGGAGACGATCGTAGAGATGCTGGATGTAGTCCTGTGGAACGGCTTGCCATGCCATTTCCACCTGGCGCCTCAGTTGGACCAGCGTTCGTGCTGGACGTGCAGACCGCGTGAGACGACGCTTCATCCAGTCCCAAACATGCTCAATGGGGGACAGATCCGGAGATCTTGCTGCCCAGGGTAGTTGACTTACACCTTCTAGAGCACGTTGGGTGGCACGGGATACATGCGGACGTGCATTGTCCTGTTGGAACAGCAAGTTCCCTTGCCGGTCTAGGAATGGTAGAACGATGGGTTCGATGACGGTTTGGATGTACCGTGCACTATTCAGTGTCCCCTCGACGATCACCAGTGGTGTACGGCCAGTGTAGGAGATCGCTCCCCACACCATGATGCCGGGTGTTGGCCCTGTGTGCCTCGGTCGTATGCAGTCCTGATTGTGGCGCTCACCTGCACGGCGCCAAACACGCATACGACCATCATTGGCACCAAGGCAGAAGCGACTCTCATCGCTGAAGACGACACGTCTCCATTCGTCCCTCCATTCACGCCTGTCGCGACACCACTGGAGGCGGGCTGCACGATGTTGGGGCGTGAGCGGAAGACGGCCTAACGGTGTGCGGGACCGTAGCCCAGCTTCATGGAGACGGTTGCGAATGGTCCTCGCCGATACCCCAGGAGCAACAGTGTCCCTAATTTGCTTGGAAGTGGCGGTGCGGTCCCCTACGGCACTGCGTAGGATCCTACGGTCTTGGCGTGCATCCGTGCGTCGCTGCGGTCCGGTCCCAGGTCGACGGGCACGTGCACCTTCCGCCGACCACTGGCGACAACATCGATGTACTGTGGAGACCTCACGCCCCACGTGTTGAGTAATTCGGCGGTACGTCCACCCGGCCTCCCGCATGCCCACTATACGCCCTCGCTCAAAGTCCGTCAACTGCACATACGGTTCACGTCCACGCTGTCGCGGCATGCTACCAGTGTTAAAGACTGCGATGGAGCTCCGTATGCCACGGCAAACTGGCTGACACTGACGGCGGCGGTGCACAAATGCTGCGCAGCTATCGCCATTCGACGGCCAACACCGCGGTTCCTGGTGTGTCCGCTGTGCCGTGCGTGTGATCATTGCTTGTACAGCCCTCTCGCAGTGTCCGGAGCAAGTATGGTGGGTCTGACACACCGGTGTCAATGTGTTCTTTTTTCCATTTCCAGGAGTGTATATAAAAATTTTAAATCACTTTCTCTTGCCCAGAAAGGAGTCCAGTATTCAGCAATGCATATTTTCAATAAGTTACCAGCAACCATTCAGAGTTTAGTATCAGACAAGGCACAATTTATACATAATTTAAAGAATTTTTGATGGCCAACTCCTTCTATTCCGTCCATGAATTTCGCAAGAAGTGCAGTAGACCATTCTAATGAAAATTTATTATACTTTAATTTTTGACAATACTTGGTTGTAACAGCCAAGTAACTACCTACTGTGTGAATGATGCATGTATGGAAAACAGATGTAAGTCTCAAGTCTGTAAATAGTGGAATTTCAAATTTAAATCTTGTACATAATTTGACTGTTCTTAAGTGAGGATCATTGAAATTAATAATTTACTTTCATTTTTGACAATACTTGGTTGTAATAGCCAAGTAGCTAGCTACTTTGTGAATTATGGATTTAATGAAAGAAGATGTAAGGATTAAACCTGTAAATATTAGAAGTTTAATTTTAATTCATGTACGTAATTTTACGTTTTATTGACTAAGGGTCATTAAAATGAATGAAACCCAAGTTTTTCTAATTTCATTTTTGTAATGTGTTTATCAGACATGATCCACACCCAGGAGGATCCCCTCTTTTGAGGGTCTATGGAATGAATAATTAATCTAATCTAATCTAATCTAATCTGGGCGGAGCAGTTTACACCACCTACTGCCGAGAGAGCAGACCCCCCAGGGAGGCCCCACTGGAGTCCCATAAGGCCGTGCCGACTTGTCACCAGAAAACACCAGTCACGCCAGCGCAATGCCTGTCTACAGGACTCACCATCACACTATGGAAGACAATTACCAGATGAGATAATTTTGGAAACAAGGAAATAGGGAGACCGACTTTACACTAGAATCTGCCTTCTGTGTACAGTGAACTAAGTAAAACTTACTTATAGTCTTAGCTAACAAAATGAAACGTACTTTATTTGTATTCTCATCAAGTAATACTTTTTGTTAACTTATCCATCTAACATCATAAAACTTATTTATTAACAATTTACATTACCTAAGAGAACAATTGCAAAAAGTCATCAGGACTAAGGTATTTGATATGGCCTGGAAAAAGATTTTATGATCGTTGGAGTGGGAATAAATGTTGGAGTACGAAACTACTTTCACACACCTTCCACTAACGAGCAAAAAGCAAGCACATGTCACCTACCACACAACAAAAGGCTGCTGCTATCTATTAGTTATTCATATAAACGCATTTGCGCTTCTCGTCAGTACTCCTAAGGAGCATACTGTTGAGTTTTCCGTATAGTTATTTAATATGGGTGCACCTGATAAATTAGATGTGATCCGTAGTAAAGATACAGGCGTGATCTATAGACTTTGTTCATTAGCATCGAACCAGAGGAAAGTGATCTCCAGGTCATACTTCACCTGTCTTAATCTCATCCACTGAAACGAGCACAGCATCTAATATCACATCAAAAATGAATATCACGAACCTAAACATGTTAATAACATCAACAGCATTCTTCAGACATAAAAACATTGCACAGTATTTCTTCAAATAAACAGGAATTGTAAAGAGGAAAGTTAAGACCAAGTGCTCAGTTGGTTTGATCATCTCAGTCTTCCACGTTCAGGTACTTACTTTCACGGTCACTAATAATCGTACGCTGCAGCGTATAAATCGATACTGTCCTCCCTCACTCATTTGTCATGCCACTCATTCCTTGCAACACAGAGATCAAACTTGCAACTTATGTACAGAACCCGCATCGATTACGACGACAATATGTCGACTTCAGTAACCTCGGTTCTTCCAAAGCGTCTCGAAAATCAGCAAACTGCTTCCATTACATTTAGCCACTGAAAAACAACCCCAAACTCATTTCAATAGCTCTAGCTGCTCCGCCCATAACTACTGCATTACATTCGACGTATCACTTCCTGAAGTTAATGCTTATTTCTAAGAGACAAATTACAATTGCTGTAGCAACATTACCTTCAGTGATACAAACACTAACATCTACGACAACTGAGACATGGCATAACTGGACCAAGCAACAACATACTGTCTATCTAAGGACCAGTAATTAGAGTATTTCACGTAAAACTAATGTTCAATTTCAACTCTTTATTGATGCTATGAACAGGTTAGCAGGAATTCGTCTCCCCCTTTGTACTACATGCTTATTCCTGAGATTTCCTGAGACTGACTATGTTTTGTATACCCTTAGATTTTGGCGTATGTAGACTTTCCACTTCAGCATAGTTTAGGTGAACAATCCTCTTGACACTAAAAGGTCTGACATAAATGTTGAAGAATTGGCGAGTACGATACTGGTTCTTTGTGGACAAATGTAGCGTCCTCACTAAAACTTTATGACCAATAAACAAATTAAAATCCCTTATTGCACATTTCAGGTGCTCTTTCCTCTTCTGAGCTAGTTCCTTAATCCGATCAGTCGCCAATGACACTATCTCCTTGTGCTCCTTCTTGTGCTGACTGGGACACTATATCTCGTCTCTGTTTAGGTCAGATAGTAGCTTGTTCTTAAACACAAGCATCAGAGTCATCCGAAGAGATCCAGGGGCAGATTATTGGTGACTTCTTGAAAGTCATGGAGATGCAGGTCCCACCTTCGAAGTTGTTTGTTACAACTGATCCAGCACAGCTACACTTACTTCTTCTCCCTACTGCGTTCGAACTTTGCTGATAGTGGGACGTGAATACCAATGAGATCCCCTTTCGTCACTGTATACATTTCCACCTCTGTAGCTGGCATGTCTCCCATTGTCTGGTATGATCCTTACTACACGACGAGCTTCCTTAAGAAAATTGTTTATAAACGCCTTAGTGACCGACGGTGCTGTCGCAAAATCATAGAAGTGAACATGACACACTTACACGAGATCTCGACTGCTACTACGACTTTCTGTACGAACCAATGGTCCTAAGCGGTCAATTGCTGCTAATTTACTTAGCCTAGTTGGTACAGTAGAGTACAGTTCAGCCTGTTGCGACACTGGCAAGCGTTGTACAGTGTGAGAATTATACATATCCTTTTCTCCATATCAGAAAAATATGCCGATTCCCTTAGTTTCTGAGAGCGCTTTCTTGGACCGAAGTCTGCATGGCTTAGGTGCATATACAAGTCTAGTATGTTTATGAATTCCTCTGATCTGCACAGCGCCGACTCATCACTGACGATATCTCTCCTTTGGAACATGACTCCATTCCTTACTTTACAAAATTTCCTGATAGTCACCTGATGGCAGTCATACACTTATCCTTCACATCTTTCAGGATAGAATCATTTTATGGCTACTTAAGAATATTTATGAGCATCATTCCAAGACCAATCACAAAGGGAACTAACTTGAGATACATGACAGCCACACAGTTGCTCCTCAAGTCATCAGGACCTTCAGAGGCGAGACTGGAGGAGTTGTCAACACAGCATCAGCAACTATATTTTCTTTACTCCAGAGGTAATGCATAGTGGACCAAAATTCCTGGAGGGCTAATGTCAATCTCCTTAGTCTTCCATGAGACAGTTTTGCTGACATAAGGAATGCAGTGCCCAATGATTGATATAGATCTTCATCTTCTTCTCAAAGAGAAATTATGAGACACACGAGAACGATTGCAAGTGCCTCAAATTCATTCAATGGACAGTTTCTTTTTGCCTTGTTTAACAACTGATTGATAATGGTGTTGATCTTCTGAATGACTAGTCTATCTTGCACTTCTTTTGGAACATATTTATGCCGAGACCTACCCTCTGGCTATCGGTAGCGACGCAGAAGCTATTATTTAAATCCAGGTGGGTGAGAATGTATTCTTCCCTGTGAGGCAACCCAGCTCTGGTATCTTCACGCCATTCACAATAAATCGTTTGTAATAGTTCATGGGGCGAAGATATGCATGTGTTTGGCTCAAATGGTTCAAATGGCTCTGAGCACTATGGGACTCAACTGCTGTGGTCATCCATCCCCTAGAACTTAGAACTACTTAAACCTAACTAACCTAAGGACATCACACACATCCATGCCCGAGGCAGGATTCGAACCTGCGACCGTAGCAGTCGCACGGTTCCGGACTGTGCGCCTAGAACCGCGAGACCACCGCGGCCACATGCGTTTGGTACTTTGTCCTCAGAACATGGTATTCTGTTATTATGCAACATATTGGGAAGCAGTAGAATTCGCAATCATCACATAATGTCTCTGAGCAATTTTTCCTGATTTATACAGATATATTATGACACCATTTAGTCTTAAGACCTACAATTTCTCCCCAAATAGGTACATCATCTTTGTCTGCAGTGATCTTTCCATTAAGATTTGCAGGAATCACCTAGTACATATCTTCAATAAAAGCTGTAGATGACGTATAGAGCCCAAAGGAGAACTTATGAAATTGATAACAGCGACCAAAACATGAAAAGGCCTTGTATTTCCAGTACTGAGGGTGAAGTTCAATTTGCCAGTAACTTCTCCTGATGTCCACAGAAGTAAGCATTTGCATATCATGAAAGTGTTGTAGTGACTCATCACTGGTCTCAAGTCAGCCTGTCTCTGTTTCAAAGGTGTCATTTATTTGACAGTCATGTAAAATATAAGGCTTTTGTGTGGGGACGCTCCTGGTTCAACGACTCCTTGGTTGAGCACAGATTGTATTTGAGCCTCAACCCTGTCTCGTTAGCACTGCAAAATATGGGAGGTACAACCAGTAAACTTACAACATTCTGTGACCAGAATCGATATAGAAAGATAAAAACTGTGCCTAATCTTTCAGAGAAGATAGTTGTTTGTTCTGCATAGTATAAATGATACGAGTTGTCATCTATCATAACTCCAATTTCCTTGTCTGATCCATCATCTAAATAGTTCTCTATCCTCATTCCGTCTCGACATACAAACCTGATACTGAACCTGATACTGCTCACCATTGTACTTCTCAAGTTTATTGTATGTCTGATTCTTAACAACAACATGGGATGATTAGTACTACTGACACAATCACTGAAAACCTTTTCTCTAATGATGGATGCTCAGCTACCTGCAACGAGAATTCCTTGGATAATCCTTTCCCCTATCTTTACACATAAAATAGGATTATAACAATCACATACCTCACCATTTTCCTTCAAAAGGATTTCCCTACTATTATCAAACTGTATGTATAAAAACGCACTGAAATCTCCCGCTAGGTCTGAGATCTCTTTCTGCTGAAGTTTCCAGTCAGCTCTTAGTATGCTCTGGTTCCCCATTTCTTAGAACATGTCTCCTTTCTTGAACCAATTCTCTCTAGAGATTCCTCCTTTCGGACTGGCTTTGACCAGTTATCGTTTCTTTGAACACTGTCCCAATTCCGTAGCGAATCCGGGTGTCTCTAACCATTCTGATTGCTTTGATCATTCTTACATACAAGAGATTACGTTTGTGGTCCTTTTTGAATCTCATTTGTGTGATGGTACTCGCTATACTGATTGTTAACGAGGGATACCTGTGGATATGATAGTATTACGTTATTAACTCAAGTCCTGTAGAAGTGAATGAAAACCACAAATGTCATTCATATTGTGGGCCACAACCTAAATCTCTCTCTATATCCAATGTGGAAGTTTCATCCAACAGATCTGAATTCTGTTGTATGGTGCATCAAGATATTGGTTATGATGTACCGTACGTTTAAAATAAAAGATAAGATGCTTATTTCGGGAATCAGTGCGGGCTGCCGTCATGAAGATGCTCAGTCTGACAGTGTTCTGCATACTCTGACCAATCTTTGGCCAGGAAGGCTGCACGAAATTCTGCATATGTCTTGCAGCCCCGCATAAGTATGTGCATTCGTGCCGCTGCCTCTGTGTGTAAATGCGCATACATGAATCTCATCTTTATGGATGGACTCCAAGATAGGGGAAATGTTTTGTCAACATGCGCACTTAACGTAAGAGAATGCCAATTGTTTGTTTGATTGGGAAACGAACTATATTTTTGAACTATAAGGAAGTGCCTCTGATTTTCGTCATATTCGAATTCACTGATAGAATGGTTCACAGCACTTCTATTAACTGACATCAGCTCCTCAACCCTCGCTAATTTCTCTTCATCCGAGTCGTAGCATCTCCTTTTCTTCGCACCTGAATCATCTGAACGGTCATTTTCCCCCAAGGTCTGCTATTGTTCACCAAGTGCAGTTATGTTGTATAATTCATCGAACGTTTCACGATATCTTTTGTTGATCTTGATTTGACTTTGCTGGAATTCTACATCTACATCTACATGAATACTCAGCAATTCACATTTAAGTGCTTGGCAGAGGTTTCATCGAACCACAATCATACTATCTCTCTACCATTCCACTCCCGAACAGCGCGCGGGAAAAACGAACACCTAAGCCTTTCTGTTCGAGCTCTGATTTCTCTTATTTTATTTTGATGATCATTCCTACTTATGTAGGTTGGGCTCAACAAAATATTTTCGCATTCGGAAGAGAAAGTTGGTGATTGAAATTTCGTAAATGTATCTCGCCGCGACGAAAAACTTCTTTGCTTTAATGACTTCCATCCCAACTCGCGTATCATATCTGCCACACTCTCTCCCCTATTACGTGTTAATACAAAACGAGCTGTCCTTTTTTGCACCCTTTCTATGTCCTCCCTCAATCCCACCTGGTAAGGATCCCACACCGCGCTGCAATATTCTAACAGAGGACGAACGAGTGTAGTGTAAGCTGTCTCTTTAGTGGACTTGCATCTTCTAAGTGTCCTGCCAATGAAACACAACCTTTGGCTCGCATTCCCCACAATATTATCTATGTGGTCTTTCCAACTGAAGCTGTTGGTAATTTTTACACCCAGGTACTTAGTTGAATTGACAGCCTTGAGAATTGTACTATTTATCGAGTAATCGAATTCCAACGGATTTCTTTTGGACCTCATGTGGATCACCTCACATTTTTCGTTATTTAGCATCAACTGCCACCTGCCACACCATATAGCAATCTTTTCTAAATCACTTTGCAACTGATACTGGTCTTCGGATGACCTTACTAGACGGTATATTACAGCATCATCTGCGAACAACCTAAGAGAACTGCTCAGATTGTCACCCAGGTCACTTATATAGATCAGGAACAGCAGAGGTCCCAGGACGCTTCCCTGGGGAACACCTGATATCACTTCGGTTTTACTCGATGATTTGCCGTCTATTACTACGAACTGCGACCTTCCTGACAGGAAATCACGAATCCAGTCGCACAACTGAGACGACACCCCATAGGCCCGCAGCTTGATTAGAAGTCGCTTGTGAGGAACGGTGTCAAAAGGCTTCCAGAAATCGAGAAACACGGAATCAACCTGAGATCCCCTGTCGATAGCGGTCATTACTTCGTGCGAATAAAGAGCTAGCTACGTTGCACAAGAACGATGTTTTCTGAAACCATGCTGATTACGTATCAATAGATCGTTCCCTACGAGGTGATTCATGTTTGAATACAGTTTATGCTCCAAAACCCTACTGCAAACCGACGTCAATGATATAGGTCTGTAGTTTGATGGATTACTCCTCCTACCCTTCTTAAACACTGGTGCGACCTGCGCAATTTTCCAATCTGTAGGTACAGATCTATCGGTGAGCGAGCGGTTGTATATGACTGCTAAGTAGGGAGCTATTGTATCAGCGTAATCTGAAAGGAACCTAATCGGTATACAATCTGGACCTGAAGACATGCCCGTTTCAAGCGATTTGAGTTGCTTCGCAACCCCTAAGGTATCTACTTCTAAGAAACTCATGCTAGCAGCTGTTCGTGTTTTAAATTCTGGAATATTCCATTCGTCTTCCCTGGTGAAGGAATTTCGGAAAACTGCGTTCAATAACTCCGCTTTAGCGGCACAGTCGTCGGTAACAGTACCATCGGCACTGCGCAGCGAAGGTGTTGACTGCGTCTTGCCGCTTGTGTACTTTACATACGACCAGAACTTCTTCGGATTTTCTACCAAATTTCGAGACAATGCTTCGTTGTGGAACCTATTAAATGCATCTCGCAATGAAGTCCGTGCCAAATTTTGCGCGTCTGTAAATTTTAGCCAATTTTCGGTATTTCGCGTTCTTCTGAACTGTACTTCCTCCGTCTTTGATAATCCGACGTGTCTTGTTATATCTGTACTAGCGTCCTCACGCACGGTTAAGGAGACATTGTATGTGAAATTTGTTGAAATTTGACACTTTCTGTTTTCTACTCCATGATGTACCTTGGAGGTTCCTAAACATTTCGGTATATAATAAAAAAAATCAGACAATTATGAGACCTTCAAATAACATTTTGAATGTTGAGGTGTGACTGTCAAGTTTCACGGCTACGCTTACACTGCCACAGTTGAGCAGTCATATCTTTGGAACTATACAGTCTAGATAAGAATTACTTTTTTTGTGCCTATTACGACGTCCCAGAAGTTGGCATTACGAATAAACAAATCTGTCTGATGGCGAGACAATAAAACATGCTGTAAGACCAACGAAGAAAGTAATTGACGAATTACAGGAATATTATGGGAAGGCCATTACAGATAACTGTGACAATTTAGAGAAGATGGCTCTGAGCACTATGGGACTCAACTGCTGAGGTCATTATTCCCCTAGAACTTAGAACCTAAACCTAACTAACCTAAGGACATCACAAACATCCATGCCCGAGGCAGGATTCGAACCTGCGACCGTAGCGGTCTTGCGGTTCCAGACTGCAGCGCCTTTAACCGCACGGCCACCTCGGCCGGCTAGAGAAGATGAAAAGAGCTGTGTGGAGCAGTTTCTTTCATCGAATATCAACCGTTGAAAAGCCATGCCATGCTTTGTGTCCACCTTCACCAAACACTAGGTATAAATATAGGCAAGCTGAATTTTCTGGCACCCTGCATGAATTTACACATATACTTTCTCTTCCTCTGGCAGTAATGGAGGCAATCAAACCTATTTACAGAGATTTGGCAAATCCTGAGCTACTAAAGAAATGTTTGCATGGGAAGACCTAGAATGTGAATGAATCCTTCATTAATGTTGTGTGGTGCCATGTACCTAGATATGTATTTGTTGGCCTTATGACTCTAAAGTTAGCAGTGTCTGATGCTGTAATAACTTTTAATGGTGGAAAGTATGAAATACGTAAGTTTCTGGAGAATTTAAGGTTAAGATTTTGACAGAACACAGCTAAAGAACTGGGGGAACTTGATGAGTTTCGTGTACGTGAAGCAGAGTTAGCTGCTCAGCAAATGACAAAAGAAGCAAGGAAGGAAAGGAGGAGGCAAGCACTGGGCTGTTGTGACACTAAAGAAGGCACAGGGCAATTCTAGTGCATAAAAGACGCCGAAATGTAAGTCTGTTTAAGAATTAGAACTAAAAAAATTCTAAACATCAATTCCTTTGAAGTAAATTTTTTTCAATAAAGGACCCGTTTTATAAAAAAGTACTGATGGTAGAGACATGAAATTTTCACAGTATGCCAAGTGTGAGATACAAAACATATGGAACAAGATTAATTGAAATATCCTTAGTTGTTTTGTTTTTATGTTCATTTATTTACAAAATTTTGTCAAAAAATTGAGTGTTTGGAAAAAAAAGATAACATGTGGCACAATATAATTTTAGTAATAATTCTAGTTCAGTGCATCTAGAAAGGTGCATTGAGTAATTATGGAAAATTGTAGGTTCATACCTTAAAAAGTTTCCCTGATAATGGGCACAAAATTCGATAGTTTAACATTGGCGGCACAGGACGTACAATATTCCTTTAGTTACTCTACTGCGACCGTGAGTACCTCTATTTGACTGGACATATTCGTCACGGCGTAGCCTTGCCGGTTTAGGATCTGTTGATGTTGAGCTACTCGCTGATAGACTTCGCGCCGCATCTCAATTTGTTCTTCATTATCCTCAGCAAGGTTCTGCTGCCCAACCGTCAGCATGGTTTCAGATGGCAACCCACGATTTTACTATCTAAAACTGAATGTCGCTTTCTGAAGTTATCGATTAACTTTGCATTATTTATTGTGGTCTCTTCTTGCCACTTGGTAATAGTACCTAAACCCAATTTAACACCGGTTAGTTCCGACTCAAAGCTCTCGCCTATACCTCGGTTTCGTGTTATAAATTCACTTAACCTCCGCTTAATATTCTTTCCCGTCACTCTAATTTGATGCTGTAACTCATCTGGTTCTTTTATTTCCTTTGAAGCATTTTCTCTTTGAATTTTTATTTCCTACAAGATAGCTTGCAAGCTACTAAAATGAAAGGCTAGAGGTAAATTTTGTGGTGTGGCCGAGCGGTCGTCTTTTTCTACAGTTTCGGATAAGTCGGTCCCACACAACGGACAGTCCATGATCTCAGCGCCGTCTCTTGCACTCTTAGCCCTCACGTCCCGTGTTACGTACACCGCTGATAGGTAACGGACTCTGCGAGCTAGCGTCTGCGTCCCTCGCATTCTGTGAACTTTCACCTGTTACGATTTCCCGAAATTCTCCTCTAGCTCGCCATTGCGTTGACACAATCCTCGCAAAATCGAACTCGGACAACACAATAGAATCGTAATTGCCACAAACAAATACAGTACTTGACACATAGACTCTTCGAAAAGTAAGCAACAAACAACGAACTGGGACTTGAATAAAATCGGTAACCAAATAAAACAACCACAAACAACGTCCTACCCACAAAACCGCTGATTTCTTTCCAACGCAAAGAACTTACAAAACAGGCTAGTCAGAATTGCCTTGTGAAACCTAAGGTAAAAATTAGTTATATGATTTTTAATACGTTATCTGACAATGTGATCAAAGGTGACACGTTGTAATGGTACTTGAGTTACGTAACCATTATGGTACATCACCTGAACCTCTCGATACCAGTAATTTTCTACTGTTTTTCTGTTAACTACTTAACGTATTTCTGAGACAACATTCAGATTTGATTTCATTTGTGATACATCGATATGTTTATATTGCAATGATATTATTCTTATGTGTATTCTTTCTTTTGTCACTATGATCTTTGACGTACTTGTAACTCTGATTTTTGGGCACGTAAGTGATAGTTAGTTAGTTGTTAACTTCTTAGAGAGTCGGACCTTGAGAAGGTCAAGTCTTGGACGTAATGTAGGAAAGACGCATATTGTAGTCAACTTATAAAATGTGAACTTTAACAGTGACTGTAAGGAAGATGGTTTCAAGTATGTTTTGTATTGTGAAGTGATGTTTGTGCGTCACGTGATATTGCAATAAAAGCAATTAAAAGGAAGTGTAACTTAATTTCGGAGTGCTGATTATTTTTTTTACATCACCATTGTCTAGTAAAAGTGTAAGCTTCAAGAATGGTTTGTGAAGCACATCTACAAAACTTTTGAATGTAGCGGAATAAAACCTAGGCCTCTTTGCATCCGAGCTTGGAATCTTAACCACCTACATTTTCAACGACTGAGCCATGATTTTACGACGACACCAGCGTGGGAAACACAAAAAGATGAGTGCCTAGTTTTTTTTATTATTTCATGAAATGACTTTATTAACTGTGCTCTAATGACACCGCCACATAATATGACTGTTGTTGCCCGAAAATGCAGTATTTAGTAGCGTGAGCAACACCACAATCATTAAACTTTGACCTTTGTTGTGGTAGGGTTGCTAGAACGTACAGTTCTTCAAAGTTAGGGACGCCAAAATTTATATAAGGTGCTGGATTTGATCTTATGTTTGGTAGCATGTAATGATCTGACGGTAAACTAGTGATCTCAATTCGTATTTCTGGCTGACAGTAGGCAAGGATGTGCCAGTAATACAGAGCACAGCATGTGAGCGAAGAGGAACCCGCTACAGGAATAAGGGAGAGGATTTGATGCGTGATATAATATGATGCAACAGAGATAAGCGTTGCTGAGGGCATAGAACACGAGAGAAAGTTGCTATTACTCATTCACAGAGATTTCCAGTGCTAATAAGCTTAACAGTTTCGTTAACTGATTTTCATATCACAAGAGCAGAGCGAGAGAGAAACCGATTTTAGTTACAGTTATTGAAGCAAGAGATCCAACAAACTGATCAACCTAAAACACGGTGGAGTAAAGAATTTAGCTTCTGGCACACGTGACAAAGATTTCAGAAATTCGGAAAGAGTTTGATACACCGAACTGTGACCCCTGCCAAGCTCTGGTCGCGACCTAACTAGTAGTACGCCAGCAGGCAGCTGCATTGCGCCTCACCGCCATTGCTTCGTGGTACACTTACTCAGCGTGCCCCACCGGCCAACAGCATCTCCAATGCGTCCAGACTGGAGCTCGTTCCGTTTTCAACTGCCCACTGGCCGCTCATGCACACCCGCGAGAGGACGTACTATTTCGCGCACATTCCAGCCAATCACAGACCACTTGGCTTGCTTCAAAAGCCCGCCCTGCGAATCCCTTGCTCGCCCGTTTTAAATGAGACTTCCTAGCAAGATTCGAAGCTTCCACGGCGAACTTCGAGAAACCACCGTAAACACACGCCCACGGGTTCGGCGGGAAAGATCGTTCCACGTACTCGCCCTAAGCCATGTACGACAAGACAGAGAGGGAGTGGGTTCTGCTGCCACCGCTTACCTTCTTGTTCTTCGATTCTACGTGCTGCAGTTGTCCTGTGCACAGTAACGGTTCAGCCCTCCGTTTCTAAGCTCAGAGAGACAATTAATTTCACTTACATCACAGCCAAACAAACACAATGAACTTCATGCAAGACAAGGGGTGTTCATAATACAGAGAGCGCTCATCATGAAGGGAAAATTAGGATAAAATATAATACGTAGCCAGCAGATCACTTCCTACGGGTATTGGTCCGATTAGAATATGACAAATACCGTATCTACACTCCTGGAAATTGAAATAAGAACACCGTGAATTCATTGTCCCAGGAAGGGGAAACTTTATTGACACATTCCTGGGGTCAGATACATCACATGATCACACTGACAGAACCACAGGTACATAGACACAGGCAACAGAGCATGCAAAATGTCGGCACTAGTACAGTGTACATCCACCTTTCGCAGCAATGCAGGCTGCTATTCTCCCATGGAGACGATCGTAGAGATGCTGGATGTAGTCCTGTGGAACGGCTTGCCATGCCATTTCCACCTGGCGCCTCAGTTGGACCAGCGTTCGTGCTGGACGTGCAGACCGCGTGAGACGACGCTTCATCCAGTCCCAAACATGCTCAATGGGGGACAGATCCGGAGATCTTGCTGCCCAGGGTAGTTGACTTACACCTTCTAGAGCACGTTGGGTGGCACGGGATACATGCGGACGTGCATTGTCCTGTTGGAACAGCAAGTTCCCTTGCCGGTCTAGGAATGGTAGAACGATGGGTTCGATGACGGTTTGGATGTACCGTGCACTATTCAGTGTCCCCTCGACGATCACCAGTGGTGTACGCCCAGTGTAGGAGATCGCTCCCCACACCATGATGCCGGGTGTTGGCCCTGTGTGCCTCGGTCGTATGCAGTCCTGATTGTGGCGCTCTCCTGCACGGCGCCAAACACGCATACGACCATCATTGGCACCAAGGCAGAAGCGACTCTCATCGCTGAAGACGACACGTCTCCATTCGTCCCTCCATTCACGCCTGTCGCGACACCACTGGAGGCGGGCTGCACGATGTTGGGGCGTGAGCGGAAGACGGCCTAACGGTGTGCGGGACCGTAGCCCAGCTTCATGGAGACGGTTGCGAATGGTCCTCGCCGATACCCCAGGAGCAATAGTGTCCCTAATTTGCTGGGAAGTGGCGGCGCGGTCCCCTACGGCACTGCGTAGGATCCTACGGTCTTGGCGTGCATCCGTGCGTCGCTGCGGTCCGGTCCCAGGTCGACGGGCACGTGCACCTTCCGCCGACCACTGGCGACAACATCGATGTACTGTGGAGACCTCACGCCCCACGTGTTGAGCAATTCGGCGGTACGTCCACCCGGCCTCCCGCATGCCCACTATACGCCCTCGCTCAAAGTCCGTCAACTGCACATACGGTTCACGTCCACGCTGTCGCGGCATGCATGTTAAAGACTGCGATGGAGCTCCGTATGCCACGGCAAACTGGCTGACACTGACGGCGGCGGTGCACAAATGCTGCGCAGCTAGCGCCATTCGACGGCCAACACCGCGGTTCCTGGTGTGTCCGCTGTGCCGTGCGTGTGATCATTGCTTGTACAGCCCTCTCGCAGTGTCCGGAGCAAGTATGGTGGGTCTGACAGACCGGTGTCAATGCGTTCTTTTTTCCATTTCCAGGAGTGTATTTGGTAGGATGTAATCTAATGAAAGATATACGTGAATAAATATACATCTTTCAAAATAAGTGGTAACATGATATACAAAACATTACGACACCTGTCATTTTTCCTGTTATTATAGAATTACTAAACAATTCAGCATACAGAAATTCTAAATTATTGCTACGATTATTATTCTTTAAGTACTGTAACTATAATTGTGTGTTGTGCGGTTAATGAAATGCACCATAAAATAAATATAACAAATAAATGACAATAAAATCTAATAGCTTACTAGCTCATAAGTAGAAGCCACATTCAGCACATGTTTGTGTACGAGTTGTATCAAATAGTAAATGGATATTTCTTTTTATAAATGATTATCCCACGAAATTTGTCTAGTTTTCTCAGTGAATACGAAAATAGTCGCAATTTTACGGCACAAAAGTAGAGACACAACGTCCTTGATGTAATCTCGTATTGACGTCCCGAAAGTACGTGAAATCTCATAATTTTGAAACACTTTGTCTGTCACTTTTTTAAACATATGCGAAAATGTACTTTTGAAGCGAATAATGAAAACGGCATAACCTGAACTTGATCTGTAGTTATCATCGTTGTGGTTTAGAGAGTATGTGGGATTTCCTGAACGGCTCACGATTGTTTTCAGCTGGCAATGAAGACTGCGATTCCGTTTACGATAAATTTACATGTGGTTTCTGATACCATTCCTAGGGAATGGGCAACAAAAATATATTTGCTACGACAATGAGCTGAAGCACATGGGGCATTAACGGCGGAATGGTTAACTACATAACGTCAGTGAAATACGCACAGTGTTGCAGTTACATTAGTAAACTCTTAGGTCAGAGATGAAGACGGATTACAAAAACTAATTCCAGAGTATACAGCACATCGAAAGTCCGTTGCGACTGAAATGGGTTGCCGTTAACTGTAGAAAACGTGGGTTATACTGTAATATTGCAGAAATTCGTGTACCTGCAAGAAACTGCGTAGGTTTCTTGCGCCGGCAGATACTGCTTGAGCCATCGTACCCTCCGGAGTGATGAAATGAAGTGCCACGAAATCATTTCCCACACCATAATGCTCCCTTCTCCGGCCTGGACCTTTCCGCCTACTGTTGGCAGAGTGTTTGCTATCAGATGTTTCACGCCGTACGTGCCAATTGCCTTATGTCTGGTGGAACATAAAACGTGACTCATGTGGGGAGGCCACCTGTTACCACTCAGTGAACGTCAAGATACGGTACTGGCGTGTAAATTCAAGCCCTCGTCGCCAGTTAATAGCCGTTGACAAAGCCCTCTGAACGGTCCTTGTGGAGACAATGTTGGTCACCCATCGGTTCATCTGGGCGGTCAGCACGTAAACAGTTGCACGTCTGTTGGCCAGTACACATCTCCATAGTCGTCGTTCACCCTTGTCATCTATGGCGCGTGATCCACCACGGCTTCTTGGGGCACCGGTTTTGCGTTGTGCTATTTTGCCATGCTTTAACCATGGTTCCATGTGAACCGTTTACAAAGATGACCGTTTCGGAACCACTTCCACTCTTGGCCTGAAAGCCATTGATCATGCCTTTTCGGACATCAGGCAAATCGCCTCGTTCCGACATTAGGACAGCGACTGCACTGTTCTCTGCCTCTCCCTGATGCGCTTTATGTACTCTCAACTTCTAGTGCTGCAGTGACAATTGCAGGGTGAAGTCACACACAGGCGACGGTAACATTAATGTGACTGGTCTGAGTATTAATTTTTTGAGAAAATTTCGTTACTTAGTGTCTATGTCGACAGCAAGTTTAACTACTGTGTTTTACGCAGTGTTCGCCGTAAATGGCATGAAGAACACTTTTTTAACTAGAAATAACCAAAACTTTTCTTCGGTTATTACGACGGATTAGCCATTGAAGAACCACCAGATAAGTTCAAAAGTAAAAGCCTGTGTCGAAATACTTCATTGATATCAAAGACAGCAACCTCTGAGATGCACCAGAGCAAAATGAAACTCCTCTGGGAAACTGGAATACAATGGTAATTCTACTCGTTCGGGTCGTGCTGCTATGATAATATTCGGAACGGGTCGATAGGAGCAAGTTCAGACCCTGGCACCAGCGCGTAATGGATTCCACAATGCAATGTCTTACGCATGGCGGGAGCACAGAATCTTTACAATTGTGACTCAGGCTTGGGGTACTGAAGCTGTCGGATACTCGTCGACATCGGAAGTTCGATATCGTCCGCCACAGCTGCCGCTAGTGGCTCTCGTGCATTTCAGTTATCAATCTAAATTAAAAGTCCCTGAATGCATCAGTTGCCTGAGTACGCAATTGTTAAGTACAAAACACAAAACCCTTTCGTGTGTACCAAACACACCAACGAAAACAATCGCTGTGCGAAGATGGAGTTAAACGATATAAACGGAAGTTGGTAAGCATGATTCTACATCTGAAAGAAGATTCTATTGAAATTTCGTGCCAGTAACGTAAAACTCTTGTTTAAAAAAAATGGCTCTCAGCGCTATGGGACTTAACTGCTGAGGTCATCAGTCCCCTAGAACTACTTAAACCTAACCAACCTAAGGACATCACACATAACCATGCCCGAGGCAGGATTCGAACCTGCGACCGTAGCGGTCGTGCGATTCCAGACCGAAGCGCCTAGAACCGCTCGGCCACTCTGGCCGGCTAAAAGTCTTCCTAGTATCGCCACTAAGGTCGTGAGCGTTAGTTACCTTTGGTAGTCTGCCTAAGGCGACAAACACGTCATTATCAACACTTCACTGTGATAGAGCGAGACCGAGTAATATGGCTACGAGAAGCTGGAAGTTCCTTCTGCGGTACTGCAGAGAGACTTGGTACGAATATAGCCACTGTACGTGATTTCTGCTCACGAGAATGTACGGTAGCAAGGAGAATGGGATCCGGACGGCCCCGAAGTACAAGAGAGACGGAAGACCGTCGTGTTCGGCGTATTGCTCTGGCGCATCGTAATGCATCGTATTGAGCAGCAGTTGGCACCACAGTGACACAACGAACTGTTACAAATCGGTTACTTCAAGGACACCTCAGACGCAATGTAGTGTGCTTTGCACTGACACCATACCACAGGCATTTGTGACGTCAGTGGTGTCAAACAAGAGGTAATTGGAGTGCAGGGTGAAGATCTGCTGTGTTTTCTGTTAAAAGCTGGTTCTTACTCGGTGTCAGTGATGGCCGCGTGTGGGTACACCTGGGGCTGTGGTTTCGGACGAGATTTCATATGACAGCAGGAGAACTCTCGTTATCCAGCGCACTCCGACTGCACATTTGTACGTCAATCTTGTGAGTCGTCCTTTCGTACCGCTATTCATTAACAACGTTCCATGGGATGCTTTCCGACAGGGTAACGCTCTCCCACATACCAACATACCACATGTAAACACATACCAACATGCTCTATACAGGGTGAAAAGTATTTATACCGACAAACTCTTGGAGGTTGTAGGGGACATCAAAACAAATATTTTTTCCTAGTGTCATTTTTTCCTATGAGGATTATTTAAACCGGTGGAGGTCATATTACGCTATTCAGTTGTTAGAGGCCATATTACGATCTTCACTTATTACACGGCGTATTACGCTCTTCCCTTGTATAGGCAACTGCTGTCCACCATTGTAGTAGTGCATTGTCTCTGTTTACTAATGGAGCGATACACCTGGAAGGAGTACACTGATATGGTTGGTGCGTACTACGTAGCGCACCACAACGGACGAGCTGCACAGTGGGTTTATCAACAAAATATCCTAATCGCCGTATCCAGCATCATACGACATTTCCTGCTGTGTACCAACGTCTGCGTGAGACCGGGTCATTTGGCAGATTACCTGGACAGGGACCCCGTCGCACGGTAAGAACGTTGCAATTTGAGGAAGCTGTCTGGCAGCATTTGGAGAGGGCTCCTTCAATCAGCACTCGTGCAATTGCACATAACATGGGGACGAATCAGACCAATGTAAGAACAGTTCTTCGAGAGCAATTGTTACTTCCATTTCACTTGCAGCATGTCCACAACCTGGAGCCGGTTGATTATCCACTCAGAGCACAGTATTCGCAGTGGTTCCTGGAACAGTGTCAAATGCATCCTACATTTCCATACTCTGTGTTGTTAACCGATGAGGCAACGTTCGGGCATGATGGAGTCTTCCACATGCACAATTCGCATATTTGGAGTGAGGATAACACACAGGCCACAGTTATTAGCGCTCATCAAGTGCTGTTCTTCGTTAATGTGTGGGTCGGTGTTGTTGGGGACTGTTTAATTGGGCCGTATCTGCTACCCAGGCCATTAAATGGCAGGCACTATTACTATTTTATTGCCAGAGCATTGCCAGAGTTGCTGGAAGATGTCCTGCTCCCTAAAAGACAACGCATGTGGATCCAACATGACGGGGCGCCGGCACATTTCAGTCGTCGTGTGCGTCGATTCCTGGACCGACGGTTCCCAGAAACGTGGGCTGGCAGAGGTGTCCGGTACTATGGCCTGCTCGATCCCCAGATATGTCCCCTCTGGACTTTATTGTGTGGAGAGAGGTGCACAACCTTGTTTACGCAACTCCTGTTTCATCAGAAGAGGATCTGGTTGCCCGGATAGTAGCAGCAGCAGGAACAATTCAGGATACTCCTGGGCTTTTTGCCCGTGTCAGACAGAACATGATCCGACGGTGTAACCTTTGTATACGTGTCAATGGAGGAATTTTTTAAAACCTTTTCTCATTGAAATTGGGTTGTGTTAATGTGTTGTCTCTGGTCATAAAAAAAATGGAAAAGTGTTTGTTGTTTTAATTAATTTGCCGCCAGAGGAATATTCCTCTGGCGGTTTAAATACTCCTCATAGGAAAAATGGCATTATGGAAAAATATTTGTTTTGATGTCCCCTATAACCTCCCAGAGTTTGTCGGTTTAAATACCTTTCACCCTGTACAATGTCGACATGCATTGGCCTGATAGAACTGTTCTGTAGTAGAGAGCATATGGGACACCATCTATAGGGATCTCCAGCGTCATACAGAAACAGCATTAGCCGCCCCTGTATTTACTGATCAAGTGAAACAGTCATGGAACTCCATCCCACAAACTGACATCCAACACCTGTATAACACAATGCATAGTCCCATGCAACATTCTGCCAGCTAAACCGGGTGTTAATGTAGCAAAAGATTTGCAATTGTTTATCTCGCGCTTACAATAACCTCCGATCTTGCAATGTTAATCACTTTAGAACGTTACTTAGACAAATGTATTTCCGAGACTGCGTTACCCTACGCGAATTATTTTATGGTGTTGTTTTTTTTTTTTTTTTTTTTCGTCAGTGTATGACACTTTTGTAGCCTGATTCGTATTTTCGCTTTGCCTACGAACGAATATTTTACTCTGTTGCCGGGCGTGAATTATTTTGAAACTTCCTGGCAGACGGGGAAAGCAGGAGAGAAATACTGGTTAGTGAATGAAGTGGTATTAAACTTGATTAGAGCTCAATATTTCGTATAAGTGACAGTCAAAGTAATTTACGTCGCACAGTCATTTCGTGTGACCCTCACCTGAAGCACAGCCTATAAGAGTTTGGTCCAGGTCAGGGTCGGCCGTTGTGGCCGAGCGGTTCTAGGCGCTTCATTCTGGAACCGCGCTGCTGCTACAGTCGCAGGTTCGAATCCTGCCTCGGGCATGGATGTGTGTGATGTCCTTAGGTTAGTTAGGTTTAAGGAGTTGTAAGTTCTAGGGGACTGATGACCTCAGATGTTAAGTCCCATAGTGCTCAGAGCCATTTGAATCCAGGTCAGGAAACTGCAGGCAGCGGTCCTCTAATTAACTGAAATTCGCCGCTTTACCTTATGGTTAACTCTAGAGTGTCGGAAGTTGCACGTTATGGCATTAGTAAATTCAACAGTTACAACGCGAGTATGCATAACACAATGTAGTGAGACGCACATCCGTCTATATAAGCCCTCACAAAGTTTCTCTTTGGTTTCGGTTGCAGTAGACAACGCTCCGCGGTGATCCGCTCGATAGCGATCACAACACGGAGTCCCGGTCGAAGGTCGACTGTAAGACGGTGATCGTCCGCTGCGTTCGTCTTCGCCCTCAATTATCTGGGTCCCGGGGCGTGGCTGTGACCCGCCCACGAGAGTCAACATTCCGTCATTAAGTACCCCCCCCCCCCGCCTCCTCCCCCCACCCCATCGCCCTCCTACAAATTCTGCAGGCCACTTTCTCGACCCGCAGGGCTATATCAGGACGTTCCAGGCGCCTTTCTATCGAGAGTACCGTCATTCTTATGGACAACGACTTTAGTGATAATGAAATGGTAATTATTTATATGAAATTACGTCACAGCACATACAGAGGGGTCCAAAAAAATGTATCCACTCCTTAGAAGTCCATAACTTGCAAAATAATTCACGGAGTTGTCTCATTTTTGGTGAAAGTGTAGCTTAAAGACCAACTTAAAGATATCACTGTAGGTGTTTGAAATGGTCACCATTAACATCCATACACAAATGATGCCGCCGAACTGCAGCACGAACTACTGGCTGTATCATGTTCAGTCGGATATTTGCACATGAATGTACGATGGATTCTAGAAGTTCATCCAGTGTGCGTGGCTTTTGTCGATAAACGAAGTCCTTTAGTGTTCCCGACAGTTCAAAGTCCAGAGGAGTTAGGTCTGGGGAACGTGGTGGAAACTCCACAGCACCTCTAGGGCCTGTCCATCTTCCGGGTAGATTTTCGTCGAGATACGCCGTAAAACGATGTTGGTAGTAGTCTGGGGCACCATCTGGTTGATAGTAAACTCTTCCGTCGCCATACAAGTCTCGGATAACAGGTAAAATAGATGTCTGAAGCTTCTGAAGGTACACCTCACCGATAACTGTGCCTTCAAAGAAGAATGGCCCAATCAAGCCCCGGTAAGACAACCCACACCACACAATTACTCATGGCAAATTCACGGCTTTGTCTACATGGACGTTCGGATTTTCGTTTCCCAGTAGAAGCAATTGTGGTGATTTACTGTACCATTGAGTTTGAATTGTGCCTTATGAGACCACACAATCATCTCTGCAAACTCTTCATCGTTGCGCACTATGTTAGTAAACCACTCGCAGTACTCCATTCTACGGTCTGGGTCGTCCTCGTTCATTGCGGGTAGCAATCGTGGGATGTAGCACTTCCACTTTGCTGTCTTCAACATTCGCCGAACACTTGAGCGACTCACTCCAGTTTCACGGGCACCCTGTCTCACAGACTTCTGTGATGAGCGAGTGAATTGCTGTAAAACAAGACGGGAGTTAGCTGGACTTGTTACTGTTACAGGTCGGCCAGATCGTTGTTTGTGTACATCTTTAACACAGCCTTTGGCTTCAAATTTGTCTCGAATGCAACGAATAGTTAAACGTGTCGGTGGCTCTGTTTGATACTCATTTCGCCATTGCCATTGAATCTCATTAATGTTTTCGTACTTAAAATACCACTTCAAAACTGACTTCCTTTCATCGAATGTAAGTCTTGCGCTACCCATGTTTACTCGAGTAAAAAGGTGGAACTAAGAACAAAACACTATCTGGCGACTGTCATCTGACAAAACAAAACAACGCAATACAACGCTTGTGTGGCGACTGCCGGAACAACAAGATATTACACTACCAAAGATAAGACAACTCCGTCAGTTAGTTTACCATTTATGGACTTTTAAACAGTGGATACATTTTTTGGACCCCTCTGTATTACTGTATGCTCAGTAAAATATTTGTTCGACCTAGTTAAATATTAGTGATGAGAGTCATTTGTAACTGAGCCAATATGTTAAACGCGAGAGAACCTGGCGTTGTCTGCGTATGTATTCATTCCAGTCATTTATCACGACTTTCAAGCACAACGTCTGACCTGTACGGGAACATACATAATGGATGTACGAGTACAGGTCGTAGGCGCATGGGTGACCACTTACGGATGTTCGGATCTGGCCCTGAGTCGTGCACGGATAGTCAAATGATAAGGCGGCAGCTCGCTATATGCGGAAAATCCGGGTACGAGTCCCTGTCCGCCACAAGTTTTCACTGCCGTCATTCCATTCTACAGCTGATGGTTGTCCTTATTCGCAATCGCGAATTCATTTGATGAGTCTTTTATTAGTCCATCTCCTCTTTTTCCGATTCTCTTTGTCCGTCTCCTCCACCCCACTCTCTGTCCACTCCCTCGTGCCCCTACCCCTGTCTTTCTCCTCCAACCTCTCTCTCTATCCGTATTCTCCTCCCTCTCTTTCTGCCAATCTGCTCTTCCCCCATCAGTCCACCTGCTCCTTCCTTCCTCCTTTGTACTAGAGATGGGTAGTTCGCGAACGAACAGGTCCAAAGAAACGGTTCACCAAGATGAACGAAAGGACCGAGGAACGAATTCCAAGGAACGATCGGTTCATAGTTCACTTCGGTCGCGGCGGTCTAATTATAGTTCCCGGGAATGAGGAACGATCGCTTCATAGTTCACTAGTTCGGTTGCGGCGATCACTTCGGCAGTTCTCGTTCCAGCCTCGGTCGCGTGCTCGTCTCAATCTCGGTCTCCCTCGGCCGCACTCGTCGTTCTTCGCATGACCACCTGTCTCAGTTCCATTGCCGACTGCTCCTGGTTAGTTCAGTATCCAGCTGTTCGTGTCGTTCACTGCGCTCGCCTATTTTACATGTGTTCCAAACTGTTCTTGCACTTGGTTCTGGCTATTCAGCGTCCACGAGCGGTAATCAGAAAGTATTTTATAGTTACGTGAATTACATAAAAATTACGTTTTATGTAATAGGTTCGTCTTTTCAGGTAATAAAAGAGCATATCAGCTCACTTCATTATATCGATGAACAGCAGAAGACGTAACAAGGAAAGTTTTTTTTGTTATACATATATTTTTTGGTTTCATCGACTTGATTTAGCAGCTAACTTTCAATAATTTGCTTAATTGTTAGTGTATGAAAATTCATATAAAACGATTCTCGTGTATCTTTCATATACAGAACATTACATTTAGAAAGGCTCTAATTATTTTTAAGTTAGGTAGTTTCCAATTTGCATTATCTGCTGGTTTGGTTTCTTTGAAAAAAAATGAAAAAAAAGTGGATTGTGGGTCATTTTGGCTCAGTAGGAAAAGCGGTGCCTCTCCATTTGAAAAGAGATAGATTGCCATAAAATCGTATTTACTTATTATCTCAAGAACATTAGTTCAGAAGTAGCTTTCAAACCAAAAATTTTACTACTGCGAACTTAATTGTTATTATCACTGGAGCATTAACTTTAATAATGCAACATAAAAATCCAATTTTTACTAAGCGTGTGACTAAGTATGAGAAAACCACATTTTATTTTATGCTTTGATAAAGTCTCTACTTCGCCTACGAACTCAGAGACGACGTCAAGTATATATAGGGTGTAAGCGATTATTGTTTACAACGTACCATAGCTTTGTGTACAAGACTACATGAGCTATAGCCCATGCGCGTCACGTGAAATTTTCATGTTCTCTTCTCCAGCTCTCTATACATCGTCATCGATTGTTTCGCAATCGTTGCTTGCATTAGCTTGTTATTTCTTCATAGCCTAATTATTACATGTTTGTCTGTTGTATCTGCTCGAAACGGGCAACACATCGTCCGTAATTGATGAGCAGTCTGTACTCGGGGCCTGTTTTCCGTGCGCCACCCTACATTATTTCCCTGCTATCAGCCACAAAAGGCTACGGTTGGCTAAACGGGAGGTTCTGCAGAATCACAGAAATTACTTCTAAAATTGTGTAAGAATTCTGTAATGCATAAAAACTCTATACTCCAGGGGGGAGGCAAGTGCCCCCTCTTGGTGCCCTCCATCCTTCAGTCACCTACACTACTAGTTTTCAGTTTTTTATAAGAACCATATACCATGCACAAATGAACGGTGAACGAGTAAAAATGAACGGTTCCCGAAAAAGAACGATTAGCAGTGAACTAGTTCCCAAGGATGAACGAGTTTGCCCATATCTACTTTGTACATCCCCTCACCCTCTCAGTCTTCAACTCCCCCTCTCGTTGTCTCTCTCCTATCCCCTCTCTCTACTCATTCTTTCCTCCTCCCCCCCGTCCATCTTCTCCTCTTCTTCCTTGTCACTCTCTATCTGCGTCCATCCCCATCCCCTCCTTCCCCTCTTTCTTCACGTTATCAGCGTCACCCCAATAGGAGGCTGGTGGCTCTCACCCATACCGCACTTCTTTCCAGATCATGTCTAATACTAGCACCAAATTTGACTGAAATCGTTTAGGATGAGCTTTTTACCCGTGGCTTTACCTGTGTAAATACATATCAAATATGTTTAACATATTTCACCCATATCTCTTAGGAACATCGCCCTGTAGTTTCATTTTCTTTCCAGATCATGTCTAATACTAGCACCAAATTTGACTGAAATCGTTTAGGATGAGCTTTTTACCCGTGGCTTTACCTGTGTAAATACATATCAAATATGTTTAACATATTTCACCCATATCTCTTAGGAACATCGCCCTGTAGTTTCATTTTCACACAACTTAACGTTTATTACGTCGCACCTCCTGAACTGCGTGTCGTACTATGGTATAATTTTGCAGGTACATTTAGTGATATATGTAGTTACTCTACGAAATCTGTTGTGAATAGAATTAGTAAGAAAGCAGTAATAAATTAAAACATCCTGCGTCATGCGGCCGTTTTTCACTCACCTCAGTATTTAACGCCATACTTCCTGTACTACGCGTCGCAAGAAGCGATATTATTTTACTTACATTTAGCGACATATGTGGACACTGTCTGTGAAATCTGTTGCTATTACAATTAGCAGGAAAGAAGTAATAAATTAAACTGTCATGCATGATGAGCCAATTTTTCACGCATCTCAGTATTTGACATCATATCTACTGAACTATACGTTGTGTACTGATATACTTTCGTAGGGACATACAGTCTGCAAAATGTGTCCCAAATACAGTTAGTAATAAAGAGATAATAAATTAAACCTTCACGTTTCATTTGGCAATTCTACTGCATGGACAGCGAAAATGTACTAGGAGATAAACGTTTATCCTTGCACCATTTTGTGGGGGTTGTCAGCGAGAAGAAGTTTCGGAAAGAATTAAAATTATGTGTAAAGTTTGTTGCACATCTCTCAAGTGTTCTCATTGTCAGACAATGGGCGACTGAAGCACGGATATTCGTGCCTCGTGGGCAATACTGCCTTTTCGCCCCACCGCCACCGCTTGGAATCGTAAGTGAGCCTTACACTCTTAGTGATTCTTTCCCGACAGTCAGTGATATGTATACCATGTTTGGGTGAAATTGATGCTGTGGTTTAGGAGAGTTGGGGAATATACATGTACGCGTACGTCCACTTTAATAAAATGTATGGATTTTGCCCTTCGTGTTTTGACATGCTGCACTCTTGTTACAAAGTGACTCAATTCAAAATGTCAGGTTTCCCATAAATGAAGGAAACGTTTCGCGCAATAACGAAATATTGTTTAAAGAAACAAATTTATCAGCACTAACGATAATGGACATTACACCAAAGTCAAATGGTGTTTCAGTAATTTCTATCATTAACCGCAAATAACTGCCTTTTATTTTAGTTACGTATCTTTAGTTACTTTATCAGACGTATAGTTCGTGGTTAATTAGAGCTATGAATCTTTTCTAGTGTTGTGATTATTAGTAATGTTATATTTCTACCTAAGTTGCATATCTAGTAGGACAGATTTTGAATATTTTATTTTTTTGTGTCCCTTGCTGCAGACACCTATTTAACAAAACCTCTCACAAACACAGAAGTGATATGACAGTCGCAGTTAGCATTACACAACTCTAAAAGTTATCAGGCAAAAATGACTGAATCACAATGGAAAGTCCGAATATTCGACTAATACTGAGAGTACCTTTGTAATAAGAACTATAATAATTCTTTAAAATGGTATTTTTATCGAGATGTTGCATATGTTTATTCTTGTTTTCATGCGCAGGAAAGTGGTTAGAGTGAGTTTTAAATAACCTACATTCTGGTCTACAAGCAGCGGTATAAATGCCACTTCCGTTCCCATCAGAACTGGAAGCAGTAACTATTGACCCTATTTCATTACAGAAATTCATTATGGATGTATGCTTTTTCTATGGCATCGTACTTCATAGAGTATTTTATAGGTTCTTTCTCTGCTGCGTCGTCATTTGCATTTGTTTCATGGACTTCTTTCATATTTGCGGAAGTTCCGTCTTCCGTATTAACATGCAGTATGGCAGCTGAAAATCCTGATCACAACATCATTATTCTGCGTGAAGTAGAACAGAAACGGATGAGCGTGTTCTTGAAAAACGACAGAACTCATAATACAGAACATTAGCTCTTTCAAGTAAACAGGATACCCTTGATAATACAGTGAGAATATATTATTTGCTGTATTGTTGTTTTGAGTTCTTCACTATAGGAAAACTATTATCTAACAATGGTTAAATTAGAAAATTATGAACTCTTTATGTGAAAAGCAAAGAAATTAAACATTTCAGTTTATTCATTACAACTTAAATAATACAAAATTAGTGAAATGATTCTTCAAAACTGTTATAATCCAATATTTAACCGTCCTACGCTTACGTCGACTCAAGTGACAAAAATAAAAATATCACGCTGCTTTTTTGTGACTTCAACGCAAAAGAACAGCGAACGATCCGTTCGCTTTGGAATTCAGTGCTTACCTAATAATGGAACCCTTTTGTTCTCATGAGCATATACATACTTCAAATAATTAAACTGACACAACTACCGTGTAATGGCAAATTTATGAAATTAAAGGGACACACTTTTGATGACTGGTCAAGAAGCGTTTCTTCAACTTAGTCATATTAGCGACTCATAAATGGAGATTTTTGAGTTCTGCTATTTTTGTTGCAAGGATGCGTTGCTTCTAAAATGGGGTACCAGTCGACGCAAGAATTGTGAATGGAATCGTCGAAAGAAAAGAAATATCGCTGGGATTAACAAGGAAACGATGTGTCGTGTGAACTACGTCACATGGTTTTCACTGTTCATTTCAAAGATTTTCCTTAACCTTTTACGTCTGCAGTTAACAGAAGAAACATGATACTCACGTAGAGAGAAGGGAGAACTACGTTTCCACCAGACTACGCATGAGGCAGTCGTTGCCTTATCGACGACTTCAGCTTCCGCCAGGTATCTCCGGCTTCTTAGGGATCTCCGGTGTGTGTTCCGCCTTCTTCACGGAACTCCGTCTGCCAGGACCGCATTGGAGCCAATGAGACGAACTTGTCACGACACACTAGTCGGTTAGTCCGCCACACTTCACGAAAGCTTGGCTCTGAGCAGGGTACACGAGAAATCAATTGGTAATTGAAAAGGTACCCACTAAAGGTCTTTGTTCTGTCGTGTGCTGCCGAGAACTTGCATTTAAACACTCAGTCAGGAATTATTAAACTCGTCTGAAATAGTTACTCGCTCCCCGTCGAAGCCGGTTGCTTGAATTCGTAAGGCTAAGCGCAAATTGAGAGGCATATAGCACGTGTGATGTGACACAACACTACAGCGCGACGCGCACATTCCGCACGTGTAGCGCTGGTTCTGCGAAAATTGAGACGCGTACACCGTACTTCGCACGCGCCGATTGGCGACGCTCTGCGCTTACAGAACCGAAGCGCTCTCACCCTGTAACCTTCCTCATCGATTTCAAAGAAAGTATTCAGTAAAAGTATTTGACTTTTTCCTTGCTTGTAGCATTGAATGTCAGCTTCTTTTCGAAGTGCTCATCATCTCGCTAACCGTCATACTTATTGTGATATACACATTTTAATAAGACACTACGCAAAATTCGATAAGTTAGCAATGAAAAACAGGGGTCGCTATGATTTTGAGTTTGGTGCGCATTACACCATATGTTGCTGCGTATGAAATTTAGCTAACATATTGAATTTTTCCTTAGAAGTGGAAACATGTCTCTATCTGTCTCTTATCTCAAGAAAATGGATCCAATGTAGCGCGTTCACTCCCGGTCTCATGCCTGCAGGAATGAAATATTTAGAATATAATTCATATCTCCTAAATTTCTCGAGACATCGGAACGAGATTTTGGCAAATGATGGCATCCAGAGAGAAGAGTATTTTGCCAGTTCGTAAACACACTGAACTTTCTTATCGACGGCGATATATTATAAGTTGTACTTCCTATATTGGTTTTTTAATTCCAATGACTGTAATTAAGAGCTGTCGACAGCTAGTGAAACAAGAGTTTCCTAATATGAAAATAAACATCAAATCTCTTCTCTTATGCTACCGCAAAATGACACAATGAGGTTTCACGCAAGCTATTGAGCTCTCTGGTCGCCAATTACCTCTCTAATGAGACACTGTTTCAGAATTCTATCACAACAGCCTCTGCAAAAATGAGTTTGTGCAAATTATACTGTTTTGGCAAAAGAGGTAAAATTAAACACGTCAAGAAGAGAAATGTGGACGTTACTCCTAAATGGTGATTCTTCTTCGAATGATAAAAGGTTGATAATTCCCACAAAAATCAATCGCAAATTCTGTTGGAATTCTGGTTGAATCCCATAACCCATTGTATTTTTAACACTGAGTGACTGGAATGGAAACTTACCAAAAGATTTTACTGCTTTCCTTCGTCTGAGCAGTATTAAAATAATGACGACCTCACCCTTCAGGCGGAATGACATGCACATGCCAGGTGCTGGTTACTCATCTGCGGCTTGCGAAACTGACAATGTGTGATTCGCTAGCAAAATAGTTGTTCTTGAGAAAAGTAAACAATTGATACGTCGCACAACACAAATGGTCAGTGTGTCGCCAGCAGCTGAGAATATGTGAGCGACAGGAATGCGGAAGCTAGCCAATTGTGTCTTGTGAGAGAAAGAAATCACGTCTTTAAAAAAAAAAAAAAAAAGAAAAAAAAAAAAAAACTGTCGTGAAAGCAGATCTGCCTTTGTCACCAATACATCTGAACAAATTAAATGTATGAAATCACCACACTCTTTCAGGTTACTCATACTTTAGGTATAATAGCGCCCACTGCCTTATTTGTATAGTCTGCTGCATAATTAGTTTATTAATACTGATAGTGTGTATGCAATCACTTAAATGCTTTTTCTCGTCACAATGAGCTAATTAAAACAACGTTATTCGTGAGGGCTTCTCAACTGTTTCTAGTTTGCAGTGGAAATGTGATGTCCGTATGTTCGTAGTATAATGTCTGTTATTACATCCATAGCCAAATAATGACAGTGAAATTCTATGTACTTCATATCTCGGGCGCTTTTTAACAGATTAAAAAGCAGTCATACCTGTGGATATTACTCCTTTTCGACTTTTTGTAACACATCCTACTGAAATGTTAGCATAGCAGGCAGCAAGTACGTAACCTTGTTATACTCTGCTGCCTTCGTTCTAGATTATGATTTTATAATATTCGTTACTTCCTTATTCACTGTCTTCTCGATGAATTGTCTTATTACATCCATAGCTAAATAATGATAGTGAAAATTAATGCACTTCATACCTTGGGCGCTTTTTACCAGGAGAACAAAGCGGCCATACCTCCGGAAATTACTCCTTTTCGACTTTTTGTAACAGATCGTAGAGAAATGTCAGCATAGCAGGCAGAAAGTACACAACCTTGTTATACTTTCCTGCCTTCGTTCTAGATCACTATTTTATAATATTCGTTACTTTCTTATTCACTATCTGGTCGACGAATCGTCTGTCCATTCTTACGATCTGAGAACGTTGTGGAAGTAGAAGATATAATCCCAGTGGATAATAGCTCACCAGTTATTGAACTGGGCGTTGTTCTTGACAAAAGAATAAAGAAAACAAAAAACTGTACAGATATATGAAACTGAAAGTTATTATGTACTAACGGAAAGAGTGGAGCTCTTAAACGGTGAAAAACGAAACACAACTCAGTGACAACAAAACTGAGTATACAATAAGGCTGCATTTTTCGGATGGGCAATACTTGCGCTGCCCATATGCGCCACGCCGAAGTAAGCATATTGCAGGACTGCCTTCCTGCACACCACCTCACCCCTACCGCAGTGCTCGGATGGTGCGCGGTGCGAGAAACATTGCCAGACCTGAAGAGTCACGTGCTGCGACGTGCTCGCCGCTACGGAGTGTTTACTTCGCAGTCCTCTGGGCCGTATGCTGTGGCGTCATCAGGAAGATAAAGCAGTGGACCGAATATGCCCGTCAGCGGCAGTCTGCGAGTGACAATGGTTACGTGTATGACTAGCGCTGTGGTATAGGCTGTCACTGCTACATCTTTAATGAATATTGCACTACCAGTGAAATAAATGACATCTGCCATTGTAAGTAGGCTGTTTAGGTTTTTATGTTGGTAACGCCACTTAGCGCTCTGTATGAAAAGCACTGACTGTGCTGTGTGCAGTCTGTGACTGGTTTTCATTGTTGAAATATTTGCTATGGTAGTGTTGGGCAGTTGGATGTGAACAGCACGTAGCGTTGTGCAGTTGGAGGTGAGCCGCCAGCAGTTGATGGATGTAGGGAGGGAGAGAGATGGCAGTGTTTCGAGAGCGGACGAGCTGGGCGTGTCCCCGTCAGGAAAATGAAATTTGTAAGACTGTATGTCATGAACTGATATATATATATATATATATATATATATATATATATATATATATATATATATATATATATATACTATGACTTTTGAACACTATTAAGGTAAATACATTGTTTGTTCTATATCAAAATCTTTCATTTGCTATCTATGCCTATCAGTAGTTAGTGCTTCAGTAGTTAGAATCTTTTATTTAGCTAGCAGTATTGGAGCTCGCTGTATTGCGGTAGTTTGAGTAACGAAGATTTTTGTGAGGTAAATGATTCATGAAACGTATAGGTTATTGTTATTCAGTGTCATTCTTTTGCAGGGATTATTGAAAGTCAGATTGCGTTGCGCTAAAAAGAAAGTAGTATGTGACAGTTTACTGTTGATCAGAATAAGTAAAGAGAGAAATGTCTGAGTGCGTTCAGTTTTGCTCAGCTGTTTGAAAATCAAGTAACGTAGAGGTTTTCCAGCACTGCCATTTATAAATTTTTCTAAGGGAATGTTTCACCATTTGCTTCAACAACATGACCCATTAAACACAGGATGATGTGGTTCATCATTCCCCGAATCTATTCCGTATTCGGTCACATTGGCAAGAAACAATTAAAATAAAGTCCTCAGGAAAGAAGTAGTGACAATAAAGTAAAAGCTAATGACCACGTTATGTCTTGCAGAAGCGGAAAGTTAAATTTGAGACAGTTACCAATGACATATAAGCCATTTAGTTACAGGGCTGCAAATCAGGGTAGATTCGATGCTTGCTGTGAGAGGGAAGGCTAATTACGTGTTTCGTAGTCCTCTGAGTTCACAGAGTGAAATTACTCTTTAAAATAGTTGAAAAGTCACCGTTCGTCGATCAGTCATAATCTAGAATTCTTCCAAAATAGTTCTTAAGTTACTGTCTCGGTTTCTAAGCTTGATGCTGTATCCGATTTCAGGTAAATTGTATCACCTTTGTGGTACGTCGAGTGTTATACTAATCGTTTTCTGGATCGGTAGAATCACCATCTAGTTCTCTTAGGTATATAGTTTACAGCTTGAACGCAATCGCGTGAAAGTAACCGTTCAGCTATTCTCATACTTTTGCGTGAACATTCAGTGGTATTTAGTTGGGATTTTGAAATATGAAACAGAACAGAGCAAAATAAATAAATAAATAAATGCAGAAAAGAT
This sequence comes from Schistocerca piceifrons, assembly GCF_021461385.2. Lineage (NCBI taxonomy): Eukaryota > Metazoa > Arthropoda > Insecta > Orthoptera > Acrididae > Schistocerca > Schistocerca piceifrons. Next base: position 205,807,672 of record NC_060144.1, read on the forward strand.
GTATCTAACAAAGCTGACAATTTTTACAGGAAAAGACTTTCTGTTTCGTCACAATTTTTTTTGGTGTGGGTCAGATGTTTTCGGGGCCAACGAGACATACGGGAGCTTCAACGAACTTGTGACGCCACACTAGTCGGCTCCTACGACACACTTCGTGAACTCTCGACGCGTACAATGCCAACGGCAAATCCACATTTACTTGATAAGGTAGCCACTAAAGGTCTTAATTCTGTCGTTTGCGCCATCGAGAGATTGCATGCTTTTAAACCCGCATTCGAGAATTATAAAACTCATCTGAAACAGCTACTCGCTCGCCGTTGGAGACGGCTGTTTGACCTTATAGGACCTGCAGTGTCGCACTAGCCACGGCCTGTGATGCTCGCAGGCTTCGGATGGTTTCCTGTGACGTCACAAGTGCATATCTGTAAATCAAATCGCTCTTCAATTCTTCATATAATTTTAGATTTCAGATATTTATTTTAACGGCTATTTGTGATAATATTTATTCTATAAGCGATTTCTTAGTGAATTTTTATTCATCTCAGCGTTTCTTGTGCAGTTATTTCTTCGAGCCACTAGTTATTCGTGAGTGTGATGGCGTCGTGCATCGGAGTGTGTGTTGACGTTCCGCGGCTAGCAATTTCAGCTGTAGCTGTTTCCGAAAACTAAGTACTGAGACGTTGTTTGTTTATTGTAGTCAATTATTAAATTTAATAGGCTTCTAGCAGTGTTTCTTGCTGTTTCTGGTAAAGGATTGCAGAAAAAGTTTTTTGGAAACTTTCAATTACTGTGTTGATAAAGATGTTTGTGCGTTGCAATCAGTTCGTAAATTTAGTATTCAACCGATTTTTCTTGCTATTTCTGTCGAAAGAATTGTTGAAAAAACTTTCACTTACTGCATACGATAAATTGTTCGTGCACTGTAGTTAGTTATTAAGTTTAGTAATTTCTTGCTGCCTTGGTCGTAATTACGATAGGAAAAATTTTTGAAATTTTTGCTCTGTGTGTATGATAACTTTTTGTGCATTTATTTTATTATTAAATTAATTTTTTTTTAGCCTGTGATGCTTGCTGTTTCTAGTGAAGTAGAAACAGTGTAACTTTCGCTTACTGTGTTCAGTTTGGTTAGTTTATTAGTGGACGCTTGAATTTTTTGTTTTTGACAGAAATTCGTATTAAGTTTTTGTGGTATTGTTTCTTGTTGTCAATTAATACTGTTAATAGCAGCAGTTACCTTCTTTGTCGAGAGTGAGATTTGAGATCACTGTAGTTAGTTCTTAAAATCGTTCTGTTGTAGCAACAAAATTTATCAAACATATTTTGGTTTATTTCAGCGACTGTTAAAATTACCAGAAAGAACTAAACATCATCAGACAAACAGCAACAAACAATGGGTACAATTGGGATCTAGTCACCAAATTAAACAAAAAATTAAAAAACAAATACAGTCAGTGAACACAGTACACGAACACCAACAAACAAGTGTACAACAAAACACTACACAAAGAGTCACAAACCGTGACAGAACAATAACAACACAAAGAATACATGGAAAACAAGAAAGAAGATTCAAGATGATACATAATGACATACAATCACAAACTCATACATAAAATAAGAAACATTTTCAAAAGACAGGGGATAAACATAGCATTCAAAAAAGACAATTCAATCCAAAGGCACATTCCAAAAATAACAAAAAACACAGATATCTACCAAAAAGCAGGAATGTACCAACTACAGTGCAACACATGTGATGGAAGGTATATAGGACAAACCAGCAGAACATTTGACACCCGGTACAAACAACATATCAGAGTATGGAAATATGGAACGAGTCACTCAACTTTTGCAGAACATTTGAGAGAAAATAACCACTAACCTACTACAACAGAAAATTCAAGATGAAAATAATTAGAATAAATAACGAAAGGCATCTCCTAACATTACAGGAAAATTATCATATATACAAAACAAAGGCTGAAAAGAAACGACTACTAAATGATCAAGTAAATATGACAGACAACTCACAGTTTACACTGATTGATCGTATAATAGACATCCCAACAAATGATTACACATATGATTCCTCTCGTAAGTATATACAGGAAAATATAATAATAATAATTATTATTATTAAGGATAAATAAGTGAATAAGAAAATAGTAATAAAGGTAAAATAAATAATTTTTATTGAAAAAATAAAAAATCTCTCTCCCACTCTAATACACACACACACACGCAAACACACACACACACACACACACACACACACACACACACACACACACACACACACGCTAGAAAACATTCACAAAATAGTTAATGCAGAAAATGAGAATGTTGGTACCACTTAGAAAAAGAAAAGAAACTTTATATTGAAAAGATGGCAGTTACAGTGATGTGTAACGTAAACAGTGAACTGAAAGTGAACTGCAAGATGTCCACCTGGTTGCCAGATGAGAAAAGGCAGTTTGCTTAGGTGCAATGAATTACAAGTTACCTGTAAGTGCCTTTCCATTTCATAAAAAAACGTTAAGGAACTGGTTTTAAATCTATAACCTAGATGTGAAATCATAACTTATGTGTAAAAATGGACAAGTCATGTAATGTTTCAGGACACCCACTGAAGATGCATTGTAAAAAAGGCGAAACGCGTCTGAGTGCATAAATAAATATAAAAATTTCGATGTGCAGCATGCAAAAAAGGCATTTTCTTTGAAACGACTGCAATTTATATACAGCTGCTGCTAAAATGGCCACTACAAGAAACGTGTTAAAATTTCACCATGAGTGATAAGTGTGGGCTTAGTCGTAGGTTCATGAGTAGTGGATCTGTTCAAAGTATTGTATTTGGGGGGGTGGTGTATTAGTGAAGCCAGTTGGCATTCTAGTGATATTCAACTCCTGGAAATGCAGCAAGAGTAATTTAAGAGGAGCAGGAGCGCATGATCTGAGGCCTTCAGGTACAGTTACAAAACCAAAAGTGAGAAACTAGATAGGATGAGTATGGAAAAGAGGGCTGGGGAATGGGAACTGGCAGTTGGCAAGAATGGTCCTAGAAGACGGAGATATTTCGACAGCTTCTCTTTGCATGGTACCAAATGATTTAAACAACTGTCAGAGTCTAGTTAAAAGGAACCTCTTGTAACTGTAAGTGTAGGAAACATGCAGCAGACGTCAGAAGTTAGGGAGACTAAGTCAGGTGCAAATACTAATAGAAAGAAGAAGGTTCTATTGTTAGGTAGTTCTCATGACAGACGTGTAAGCCAGCAGTTGCAAGATATGTTGGGAGGTGAGTACTTGATCACCTGCATTGAGAAGCTTTGTGCCTGGTTGGCTTAGGTGGCTGTTAACTTAGCGTAGTTGTGTTGAAATTTTAAAAAAGAGGATTAGGTAGTGATTCGGGGTGGAACTGGGTGTTATCTCGATGGGGACACAGAGTGTGACGTAGGTGGTGACATGGAAAAGGTAACTACCCAGACTGGTGAGACAAATGCTCATTTCATGCAACTGTTTCAACGTCATGATGGGCCTCATCTTAATACAGCTGCCAGGTGTATTAACATGAGGCTTGAGACGGTACTTATAGCGGAGGAAATGGCTGCAGGCACTTCAGTGTTGTGGTGGTGTGTTAATGGAACTAAACTTCAAATTGTCAAATTGTTGCTATTTATAGGTCCCGTGACTCTGATTTCAGAACCTTTCTGCGCAAGATAGAGAGGGTTCTTGGTTCCTCTATAGGCTGTACAAAAATCCGGTTGTACGTGGTGACCATAATTTTAATTCTGTAATTGAGTGTGGAAGAATGAGGATGCTGGAAATCTCCTTAATTAATACCATCTGATGCAAACTGCATTTTTTCCGACCAGAGTGCAAGATAATCGTAGCAGAACCATAGACAACATTTATGTTCATTCTTCGTTACTAGAAGAGCTCTCTGTTAACAAATGACCGAGCGGCCTTTCAGGCAATAATGCACGAATTTTAACGCTGAAGGGTCTTTGTGGTCAATGACATGTTACATATAATCGTAAAATATTTAGGAAAGCTAATTTTGTTTGCAGTAGTCATCTTTTTAAGTCTCAGTAAGGAAGGAAAGTGCCAGGACGTTTATTGCGCTGATAAAATAGACGACAAATATAATGCATTTCTTGAGGACTGTTTCGTGCAGTTTTTTCACTTGCTTTCCATTAGAACGTTGAAAACAGGGTACATACACTAACGGGAAGCTGTAGTGGCTGATGTAGAGGATCAGAATATCATGTAGAACAAAGTGGGAATTGCATCAAAATGTATTAGCCCATTACAAACGGTATTGTAAGGTGCTTAAAGATGTTATTAGGAAGGGAAAAAGATTTTCAGTCGTAAATATCTGGTCAGCAGCACAAGGTTGAGGATATGAAGTCAGTGCGTAGTAGAAATGTTTCAGTTACTGATAAGTCGGATGAATATATGTACAGTATTTAATAATCACTTTATGAATAAAGCATGTCAAATAAATAGCTCTTAGAAAATTGGTTTCCGAGACTGTTATCTGAAATACTCCTCTGTGATACTGACAAGGGGAAATTGGAGCAATAATTGAATCACTAAAAACTGAAGACTCTCATGGATATAACGGGGTATCTTGTAGAATACTTAAGTACCGCTCTGCATGTGTTAACCAAGTATTTAGCCATATCTGTAACGATTCCTTTCGTAACGGTCAATATCCTGACCGTTTAAAGTACTCAGTAGTAAAGCCACTTTATAAAAGAGGAAAAGGGACAACCTTGACAATTTTAGTCCTAGTTCAATGCCATCGGTGTTTACTAAATCAGTGAAAACGTTTTATATACATGGATAACTGATCATTTCGGTTCCCATAATTTGCTGTCTTTTGTACAGTTTGGCTTTAGATGTAGTTTCACAACTGAATATACTATATTCTCTTTCCTCTGTGAGGCTTTGGACGGTCTGAATAAAGGATTGCGAACGCTAGGCGTGTTCTCTGACTTACCTAAGGCGTTTGATTGTGTTAGTCACAATCTATTACTGCAGAAGTTGGACCATGTAGTGGGACGCGAAACTGAAGCGTCACCCCTCCACCAGTGTCAGCCCAGTTTGCAGGTGAATATAGGTTTAATTTAGTTTTTTGTTTATGTATTTTTTGTAATATTATTATGGTTGTGAATTGTCTAAAGTTTATATTTATTTTTTATGTTTCATGTACGGAGAGGGCGGCGCAACGAACGGAGACAGCATCTTCGTTGCCGGGACAAGAGAGAAAATTGTTGGCCACTATACGTCGCGGGTCGACAGCCAACGAGCAACAGAAGATCCTGAGACCGAGTTGTGGCGTCGTGCTTCTAAAAATTGAAAAATTGTGATTTTTTAATGTTTTGTACAACAATGGCGTCATAGAAAGTTTAATCATATGTAAATGTTCAGTCCTATCTCGTCAAGGCTCAGTTTCACGTCTATATGTAGGAAGATAATAAACTAGTGTATACTAGTGTACACGTGTTCCGAGAATTTATTTATGAAGAATTATGTTAAGAAATTTATTTGACAAGATTATTAATTTTTGACAGCGTTCATCGCGAGTGTGATTCTTGAAAGTTTATTCAATGTGGTTCTAATATTTGTTAAATCAGATAACTTGCATTACTATAATTTCTGAGGAGAAACAAACGACATCTAAATTGAAAAAGTTTGCGCAAACCAATTGGACTGAGTGACGTAATTCTGCGCATACGACTCAAATTATGTTTTACAGTTTCGTTCAAGAACCATTCTGAGAAAATTTAAAAAAGAATATAAATAATTTTGAAGTGTGTTGTAACTGACGTAGGTGACGAAGTCTGCACATGGTCATATGTCAAAAGAAAATCATTTATAAAAAACTTGCGTCGTTACACTACACCGTGGCGACCTTATAAACAGGACTTGTGTGTAACTAAGGCACACCGATACGAAACAATTAAAACATCAAGAGTCCTTCGGAAGTCAACGCCAGTCTTCGTGGAGCCTTCACCAGCCAGCGACAACTTCGCGGGTGTGGGCAGCTGACGGAGCGCAGCCAAGCAGTACGGTCACGCAGTTATTCTATGAGAAGGTGCATCTGTTGGGCAGCAGCTGAACGCTGCAAACCCCGACAACCTTTTCTCCCTAAACTAACAGGCACAGTACGTCTGCTGGGAGGGGGGGGGGGGGGCGTTCCTCCGGCTGGTATTAGAGGTGTTGCTGAGGGCTTCGCCTGTCTACGGTGTGGCTGGGCGTGGTTGCACCCAGTGACGTCTCCGGTGTTCGACTCAGCGTCCTGCCGGTTGCGGTAGCCGGGTCGCATCATCTCAGCGGCTGCATCGACGGCTGTTACTTCTGCAGCCCATAGCAGCACACTGATCACCGAGAACTACAAACTACAATATTAGTGTCCGGTGAGTCTGTTTCAAGCTGGAAGTGGAGTGTTGTACATAGGGAGTGTGCTTTTAATAGGATTGTTGATTACAAGTCTGCGTGTGTAACTAGTTAATATCTTACAATAATGTCGGGAAGTGGAATGTCAGACGAAGAGCAATCTATGTCCGATAGGAGCATGAGATCCCTTTTTAGGGCGATCACTAAACTAAAACAATCTAACGAAGAATCCACAGCTAGATTAAAAGAGGAACTAAAACAGGAATTAAAACAGTCTAACGAGGAATCTACTGCTGGATTAAAACAGTCTAACGAAGAATCTACTGCTAGATTAAAACAGTCTAACGAAGAATCTATTGCTAGATTAAAAGAGGAATTAAAACAATCTAATGAAGGATCTACTGCTAGATTGAAAGAGAATTAAATCAGTCTAATGTTAGATTAAAAGGGGAGCTAACAAAATCGATAGACAGGTTACAGGAATATCTTAATGAAACCAGTCGAGAATTAAGTGATAAAATAGAGGCTTCTAAAGCTGAAATGCAGGAAAAACTAGTAGGACTTAGTAATAAGATTGCTGATAATTGTAAAAGGTTAGAAGAACATATCCAGGAATCGCGTGAGGAAAAAGCTCGCATGCGAAATGATATTACTGACTTAACCGAGAGACTAGATAATGTCAATATCTTAGTTGTAAATGAAATAGAGAAAAATAACGATAAGTTACGAGATGAATTTTCTATGCAAACAGAAACTGTTCGTAGAGAATTATTAGAATCTATTAAAGAGGTCTCTACCAAACCTGTAGAGATTTCTTCAATAGATAATGTAGAATTAGAGACATTAACTCATCAAGTAGAAACAGATCATACTGAAATAGAAAACATGAAATTTTTAATTACTGAAAAATGCAGTAACCTTGAGACCTCCAAAGATAGTAACATTGACGAAGGTACAGAGCGTTCACATCGTGAACACAGTGAAGAATCGATATTAGCTAACCGCGTATCCAATACAGAAATGCGAATACAGGAAATTACTAAACGGTTATCGGAATTAGATAATAATGAAAATGATAATGCAGACCGCGAGAAATGAAAGAAATCTAAATTTAAGCAAGTTTTGGGATTTAAATGAAAATATCAAATGAGGTTCCACCTGTTCAAAGCATTGGCCACATTTACGTAAATGGTAAGTAGAGGGAAAGCTTTCCTTTTCACAGCAGGAACAAATTTATAAAATTCAACGCTGATAATTATTATTTAACGGTAATTCAGCTTACATGAATAGGCAGCAAGCCTCTATACATCGAATGGCATACAGAGCCACGAGCGTAAGACAAGTCAAGAGCTAAGCAACAAGATCAGAAGACAAGCGATAAGACGAAGACTACACGGCATGTCTCCTTTATGTAGTATTTTATGGAGTCTTTATATTTCACCAGAGAAATCTAAAGTTTCAGTACCCTACTTGTGATAAATATTCTGTGATACGTCTACTCCATGATTACTTTTACCACAAACAAAGGCGTCACACGGCCCCCTGGAAGGCTGAAGGCATATGTGAAGTCACCTTGCCATCAGGATTCCGCTAACAACAGTCTTTCTTTAATTCATATTTCGAAAAGTCTTATCTTTTCCAAAGGAAATCTGTCCATTGACATTTAGTATCAAATATCATTTTTTTCAAGAGTGCTATTTCGTTTGCAGTGTATTACAGTTTTTAATATCACTTTTGCATATCATAAGCGCAAGTTTCTGTGTAACAGTACACTATTTTCTAGTTTTTGCGTTTCACTTCATTTCTTTCTTATTACAAATTCGACCTCAGTTCATTTAATTCAGTTATGATCTGTTTAAGTACACGCTATTTCGAATTACTTTCACTAATACATGAAAACTTTGACATGGGTTTAAGTTACATGCTATTTTTGTGACTTCTAATGTATCTTAAGTTACATGCTAGTTTTTTGACTTCTAATGCTACCACACTTGAAGAAGAATGTAAAAAAAACAAAAAAGGTTTTGTTAGCTATGCCCACAGAATTCATTCTTCAGCGCTCGCATTCAGATTACATCGTAGGAAATCTTGAGCAAAAACCAGGACAGAGCTGTCGACATTATGCTTCACATTTGCTTACAATAATTTTGATACAATTTCGTTTGCTAAAATAACTTCATAGAGTAATAAAGTAATTTTGTATTCACTTGGTAGTTTTTAGACGAAACAGGATTGCATATGTTATAGTGGAAGTGAAAGATTACCGAAAGTAAACCTTTATTAGTGGATCTACACCATCACTAAAATGATCAGTGAGAGCTTACCATAAACTGAAAATAAACGCATCCACTAGTGAAGGCGAACCATGTGTACTCGGCTAGGGAGTGTGTACAGTAGCATATTACCGACTAGTGAAGGTGTACCATCGCTGCTCCTGGGTTATTAACGGTGAGTCCAATAATGCTTCCACGCATCAGCATGGATGTAATTGTCGTCAGCTCGTTATTGTTCTGTTGTAAAACAGTGCAGTTATGGATGACAGTAGTTTAGTTACGGTTTACAGTAGTGGAGCTGTGGTTGACAGTAGTGCAGTTATGGTTCACATCAGTGCAGCTATGGTTGAATCAGCGAAGTTTTATGAACATCTTAGAGTGGAGGGAGTTAATCTCAGCCATAATTCAGTCGTCATGGTCACAGAAACGTACGAGTCACTTATCAGCAATGCTAAATCACTAAAATCTGCACGCCGACGACTACAACTTTTTGAAGAGATGTGAAGTGTTGGAAATGAACGGGGTAACCAAATTAATACAACCTGCAACTGAAGAAGGTAATATTAAATACTACGTTTCTGACGAAGAACAATGTAATATTCTGCAGGATGCTCATGTAATTGCTGGCCACGCTGAAGGCAACCGACTGATGAAATGCTTGAAGACAAAGTTCTGTAGTACTACATACAGAGATGCGGAAATTTACCTTAGTTTGCGTGAGCCTTCTTTACATAAGCAAAAACGTCAGAAAAAAATGAATAGCTTTCAAAGAACTAAATTTCAAATGTCAGGTTGATCTCATCGACTTCCAATCGCAACCGGATGGAGATTACAAATTAGTAATGGGTTTTTTCAGGACTACATCACTAAATGCGCCATCCTCAATTAACCATACAGTAAAACTGCATGTCCCCTGGAAAAATTACGGCTGTAGTTTCCACTTTGCTTTCAGCCGTTCACAGTACCAGCACAGCAAGGCCGGTTTGGTTAGTGTTACAAGGCCAGATCAGTCGATCATCCAGACTGTTGCCCCTATAACTACTGAAAAGGCTGCTGCCCCTCTTCAAGAACCACACGTTTGTCTGGCCTCTCAACATATACCCCTCCATTGTGGTTGCACCTATGGTACGGCAATCTGTACCGTTGTGGCACGCAAGCCTCCCCACCAACGGCAAGGTCCATGGTTCCTGGGGGGAGGGGGGGGGGACTCTGAGATAATTTTGCAACAGTAAATGAATTTTACGTAATATGACTATGTTTCCAAACTACATGTGATAAACGCAACTTTCGAAGTACGAGTGTTTTGTAATCAAAGCCATGGTTCACATTCTTCACCTCTTGGCAGTGAAGATACACATTCACTAGTGATAGTGCACTATCTCTGGTCAATGTGTATTGTTTGCCACCACTGGAATCAGTAATCCACTGTCACTAAATGTGTCAGGAAAAGGTGCATTATCACCAGGGATGGTATTTTCCTGAAACTTCCATTTCCACTATAACACATAAGTACCATGAAAGGAAACAATTCATGGTTCGAACACAAAGTTTAGCATTATTTGCATCATTATTGCAAATTAATTCACACAAATACACTGGTTCATACTGATATACAGTTCTAACCTCTGGAATCTGACAAAGTGGTGGGGCAATAGTGGTTACGAGCACGTGGCGGCTACCTGGTCTCTCCTTTGGCAGTAGTATGCTCTATTTAGTTCTCCCTGCCGACGTCAATATCATTTTTATATGTGACTCTTCAATTTCTCCAGGCGTATTTTGTGACAAAATAAATCTCGGGTGAACAGCCTGATGTGAGTGTCCATAGGACACAATATTTCGGCAATCGACCACGTTGCCATCATCAAGTGCGTTGATGTACTGACTTCGCGAACAGCATCTCGTTCAGATTTACACCAGCCTGCAAAAAAACGCAGACGCAACTTATGAAAGCAGGGAACAAGAGTTTTCTCGCTAAACTATACGTCAAAATGAATTTTCTGACAGATGATCCTTCTTTCATGTGTTTATTCTTATGCAAGTTATACTTTCATGATTTACAGGAATGTTGCTGTTGTTATGGTCTTCAGTCCAGAGACTGATTTCATGCAGCTCTCCACGCTCCTCTATCCTGTGCAAGCGTCTTCATCTCCAAGTAACTATTGCATACTACATCCTCCTGAATCTGGTTATTGTATTCATCTCGATTGCCGAAATATTGTGTCCTATGCATACTCATATCAGGCTGTTCACCCGAGATTTATTTCGTCATCATTTTTATAGCCATTTACAATGCGAGAGTACCATTTTACAGCCACAACTACACCCGACACCATTCCATCTCATGTCAGATAATGGATGCCTCGCTCGGGACCTGCGCTGTTGACTCGTCGGATGCTGGCTACTGACAGCTAATGTGCTCTCTCGCTTCCTCTCCAGATCGAGCGCCAATTCCACCCTTTAGCTGGCGCCACACCATTTCCGTAGCGGAGAGAATCACTATGTATCCAGAATGAGATTATCACTCTGCCGCGGAGTGTGCGCTGATATGAAACTTCCTGGCGGATCAAAACTGTGTGCCCGACCGAGACTCGAACTCCGGACATTTGCCTTTCGGGGGCAAGTGCGCCCGGGCGTGAGTCGTGGTTCGGTAGCTCAGATGGTAGAGCTCTTGCCCGCGAAAGGCAAAGGTCACGATTTCGAGTTTCGGTCGGGCACACAGTTTTAATCTGCCAGGAAGTTTCAAATCACTATGTAGTTATACAATACAAAATCTCTAAGTATGAACCAGTTTTTACAATTGTCATACATAAACAAACATACTTAATAAAATTCCGTTATTCAAACACACAATTACATTAAACAATTTATACCTTTAAAGTACCGCATCCCTCCAATGAACCAAAGAACTTAACTAGTAGCGAGTAAACACTTCTTAAACAAAATTGCACTGTACCTATTGCTCACAATCGTTTGTGGTGTTACAGTTTGTATTTGTGTTATGTTACCCTATCGTCAGTTAGTTCAGGCTTCATGCATTTCCATATAAGTTGCATGCACGTTTCACTATCCTTGTAACATATTGTATTTTGCACAACAGTTTATATTCATCTTTCGTACATTGGCTGCTGCGCGCCGCATGGTGGAGTAACAGCTGATTCGGTGTCACAGTTACGCCGAAACGTTTGGCGCCCTATATTCATATTGTGTTTTCAATTTATAATTTTACACACTGCTGGTCCGCGAACTGTCCAACAGCCTTACTCAGGGTTTTTCAGGTTTTCCATCGATTACACTTTTTTTTTGCGCAGAATAGTTCAGTCACTCTAAAAACAGTCAGGAAGTTAATTACCGGTTCCGTGATATTCTCCATTTTATAAACTCTCTACTTCGACGAGTTTTTTGCTCCCTAAATAACAAAACTCATCTACTACTTTAAGTGTCTCATTTCGTAATCTAATTCCTTCAACATTACCTGATTTCATTCGACTCCATTCCATTATCCTCGTCTTGATTTTCTTGATGTTCATCCTATATCCGCCTTCCAAGACACTGTCTATTTCGTTCATCTACTCCTGCATGTCCTTCGCTGTCTCTGACAGAATTACAATATCATCAGCAATCCGCGAAGTTTTTATTTCTTCTCCGTGAATTTTAATACCTACACCAAATTTTTCTTTTGTTTCCTTCACTGTTTGCTCAATATATAGATTGGATAACATCGGGGATAGGCTACTGTCCTGACTCACTCCCTTCTGAACCACTGCTTCCCTTTCTTGCCCCTCGACTCTTATAACTTCCATCTGCTTTCTGTACAAATTGTAAATAGCCTTCCGCTACCTATATTTTACCCCTGCCACCTTCAGAATTTGAAAGACAGTATTCCAGCCAACGTTGTCAAAAGCATTCTCTAAGACTACAAATGCTAGAAACGTAGGTTTGCCTTTCCTTAATCTATCTTCTAAGATAAGTCGTATGGTGAGTATTGCTTAACGTGTTCCAACATTTCTACGAAATCCAAACTGGTCTTCCACAAGTTCAACTTCTATCAGTTTTTCCATTCGTCTATGAAGATTTCGTGTTAGTATTTTGCAACCGTGAGTTATTAAACTGATAGTTCGGTAATTCTCACACCTGTCAACACCTGCATTCTTTGGGATTGGAATTATTATATTCTTCTTGATGTCTGAGGGTATTTCGCCTGTCTCATACATCGTGTTCACCAGATGGTAGTTTTTTCAGGGCTGGCTCTCCCAAGGCTATTAGTAGTTCTGATGGAATGTTGTCTACTCCCAGGGCCTTGTTTCGACTTAGGTCTTTCAGTGTTATGTCAAATTCTTCACGCAGTATCATATCTCTCATTTCATCTTCACCTACGTCCTCTTCCATTTCCATAATACTGCCCTCGAGTAGATCGCCTTTGTACATGCCTTCTACATACTCCTTCCACTTTCTGCTTTTCCTTCTATGCTTAGAACTGGTTTTCTATGTGAGCTCTTGATATCCATACAAGTGGCTCTCATTTCTCCAAAGGTCACTTTAATTTTCTTGTAGGCAGTATCTATCTCACACCTAGTGATATGTGCCTCTATGTCCTTACATTTGTTCTCTAGCCATCCCTGCTTAGCCATTTTGCACTTCCTGTCGCTCTCACTTTTGAGACGTTTGTATTCTTTTGTGCCTGCTTCATTTGCTGCATTATTATATTTTCTCCTTTCATCGGTTAAATTCAATATATCTTCTGTTACCCAAGGACTTCTACTAGCCCTCAACTTTTTACCTACTTGATCCTCTTCTGCCTTCATTATTCCATTTCTGAAAGTTACCCATTCTCGTTCTACTGTATTTCTTTACCCTATTCTTGTCAGTCGTCCCCTAATGCTCTCTCTGAAACTCTCTACAACCTCTCTCTATAACCTCCTTAAATTCCCACCTTTTCATAGTTTCTTCAGTTTTAATCTGCACTTCATTACCAGTAGATTGTGGTCAGAGTCCTTATCTGCCCCTGGAAATGTCTTACAATGTTAAACCTGTTTCCTAATTTTCGATTTACAGAAATACATGTTTCTCGTTCACGTTGTTCTTTTACTCATAGCACTCTCTTTTTACTAGTGCCTAGCGTTTTTTCTGATCCTGCCAAAACAAGTATAGAGAAAATGGAAGGAAGTAATCCCTACATTTAAAATTCAATTTCAAATTACAAAAACTGCATAACAGATTATTTTTAAAATCATACTTGTTTCTGCCAATGGCTACAGTGTCAGGTAATTTAGAAGTGCTATGTAGTTTTATAGCTCCATATTCAGAAACTGACTTGTTAGAACTGATATGTGGTCTGGTTCTATTGCTAAGAGTTACTTGTTTCTAAAACCTAATACTGCAAATGTTTTTCGTAGCTAAGTTGAGTGACTTAAATAGCATTGGTCCATCTGCATTTTTATGCTGCAAGAAAGTTTATTATTAGTAAGTACTTCGCTCTGTTCACAGCTACTGTCTATATATCTTTAAATCATTGTGATGGTATAAGCCTTGAGGTTTTTGTATTTAAGAATTGACTAAGAGACAGCTACTTTCAAGATGTGTATTACTGATGAGAAATGTGCCCGAATACAAATGTTTCAAATGGCTCTGAGCACTATGGGACTTAACATCTGAGACCATCAGTCCCCTAGAACTTAGAACTACTTAAACCTAACTAACCTAAGGACATCACACACATCCATGCCGGAGGCAGGATTCGAACCTGCGACCGTAGTGGTCACGCGGTTCCAGACTGAAGCTCCTAGAACCGCTCGGCCACACCGACCAGCGGCCTGAATACAGATGCTGTCATTTATGATTCATTTTCTTTAATAAGGTAAGGGTTTCGGCCATCAGTATTTTTTAGCTATTACAGTAATTCAGCTGGGAAAAAGTTTGTGGATAGATCGGTAAATAAGTTGTGATTTCTTCAAAGGGTAGGGTGAGGGTCCTTTGAAGGATTTACCTATGACTGGCGTAAGTACGAACAAATCTATTAAATTCTCGAAAATTTCTCCCTACACAGTACGCCTGTGGATGGAAACTGGATATTAAAATTTGCTTAACTCAGTGTTCTTTCAGAAAATTTCTCCACTTTTGCCCTGTAAAATTACTAGCGTTATCAGATAACGTGGTTTCTAGTTTTCCTACCTTTGGAATGTAATAATCAACGATTTTCCTAATAACAGGACCTGATCCATCCTTTGTCGTGCAGTCGTTACACGCACTTCCCAATTAGGTGTGCCAGGTACAGTAAAAGTAGACGCATACGAGATCTGGTACCCAAAAGGGAAAACAGATAGCCACAGGGGCAACATCTCACAAGCCCAACTGTTGACACGAATGCCACCTACCAAGATCCTGCCACTTTACTTGGTGTCTGTCAGGACGTTTTGGAAAGGATGTTCCCCAAAATCACCAAGAATCTTGGTACCTCCCTCCCCCTCCTAAGTGTAACATGTTATATTCCTCCTCCCCCAGGAAGGGGCAGTGCTTGGCAAGCAGAAGAGCATCGTTCGAATTGGGGGAAAACTTGCATGAGATCGTAGGGCTTATGTGGGTTCTAGTTTCATCGCTCTTCTAATACCGGGTGATCCAAAAGTCAGTATAAATTTGAAAACTGAATAAATCACGGAATAATGTAAATAGAGAGGTACAAATTGACACACATGCTTGGAATGACGTGGGGTTTTATTAGAACCAAAAAAATACAAATGTTCAAGAAATGTCCGACAGATGGCGCTTCATCTGATCAGAATAGCAATAATTAGCATAACAAAGTAAGACAAAGCTTGGATGATATTCTTTGCAGGAAATGCTCGATATGTCCACCATCATTCCTCAACAATAGCTGTAGTCGAGGAATAATGTTGTGAACATCACTGTAAAGCATGTCCGGAGTTATGGTGAGGCATTGGCGTCGGATGTTGTCTTTCAGCATCCCTAGAGACGTCAGTCGATCACGATACACTTGCTACTTCAGGTAACCCGAAAGCCAACAATCGCACAGACTGAGGTCTGGGGACCTGGGAGGCCAAGCATGACGAAAGTGGCGGCTGAACACACGATCATCACCAAACGACGAGCGCAAGAGATCTTTCACGCGTCTGGCAATATGGGGTAGTTCTAATAAAACCCCATGTCATTCCAAGCATGTGTGTCAATTTTTACCTCTCTATATACATTATTCCGTGGTTTATTAAGTTTTCAAAGGTATACTGACTTTTTGATCACCCGGTATATTGATGAGAAGGATGAATGTTGTTTCTCATCGTAAGTTCTCACTGGTGATAGAAACGGGTCAGCACACAAGTCAATAGAACACATCTGATGTCTGCAGCCATCTAACTATGATAAAACTCCAGAACCTGAGGTACAGGATCTACACTGTTCAAATCACATATACACACTGGGTGCTGATAAGCGAATAAGACCGTGAGCACACTGTGCAGAAGAAGAAATTGAGCATAAAGTACTGGACCCCTCTAATTTTTTGTCAGGTATGATGGCTGAGTACTGGTAAGATCCTCCAATGTTTCCTCCTTTTAATTGAACAGGAATGGATATGAAAGGAAGGTCGGTTCCTTTCTGATCCTTAATGGGTTGTCAACTTCGCATTTCAATAGTCTCAATTCTCTGTTGCAGGGAAAAGGTTAGATAAATGTGTTTCTTCTTTCAAATATTCACTCAATGAAAGTGGAATTGGAGATATGGTCGGGTCAGTTCCAGGACCGTAATTTCACGCATTTTCCGAATGGGGCACAATTCGCAGCTAATATTAATAATGATCTGGTTGCGTCATTTGTTCAAGTCTCTCGATAATTTGGACACAGCATTCGCAAAACGATTAGAGGATTTGGGGCCACTTCAGTCAGATTTTGATATCTTCATGTCACCTTGATCGGTAGACTTCAGAACTTTGCCCACAGAGGAGCAATTAGACCTGACAGATCTGCAATGTTATCGCTTCATTAAGGAGAAGTTTGGAACGGCGAATGACATCATTCAGTTCTATTGTTGCCTTTCACGGGATGGAGTTCCTCAACAACATGTGAAAGTAGCAGCAATAATGTGAGAGTTTGGGTCTATTTATTTATGTGAACAGCTTTTCTCTGCCGTTAACATTTTGCAAATCGGAACATGGAACATAAATGACAGATAGCCATCTGAGGGCCGTTCTTCGATTGTACACCGCAAGCATTATTTGTCCAGACATTTCCTCGCTTGCACCAAAACATGGGATGTATGCATCACAATGTAGCTATATGTAAAGTAACAATGACTGCTTTTTTGTAAGTGATGCGATTACAAATTGTGAGTAATAAAATAGTATTACAGAACATTTAACCTGCTGCCAATGAATACTTATCATTTCAGGTTTGTATTTTATTTTCAGAGTGTACATAATCGGATGTGACCTGGAAAGCGACATACATATGCCCGAGAGAAGACTCAAATCTCCAACGGCCTGTAATCTCGCCCTGTAATGCGCCGCGTTTCACCGCGAGGCAACGGCGGCAGGCCGCTCACCCGTAGAGATGCTCGTTCATCCTTGGGAACTAGTTCACTGCTGATCGTTCTTTTTTTGGAACCGTTCATTTTTACTCGTTCACCGTTCATTTGTGCTTGGTATACGGTTCTTATGAAAAACTGAAAACTAGTAGTGTAGGTGACTGAAGGATGGAAGGCACCAAGAGGGGGCACTTGCCTCCCCCCTGTAGTATAGGGTTTTTATTCATTACAGATTTCTTACACATTTTTAGAAGTAATTTCTGTGATTCTGCAGAACCTCTCGTTTAGCCAACTGTAGCGTTGTGTGGCTGACCGCAGGGAAATAATATAGGGTGGCGCACGGAAAACCGGCCCCGAGTACAGACTGCTCGCTAATTGCGGACGACGTGTTGCCCGTTACGAGCAGATACAACAAAAAGACAAACATGTAATAATTAGGCAGTGAAGAAATAACAAGCTAATGCAAGCAACAATGGCGAAACACTCGATGACGATGTGCAGAGAGCTGGAGAAGAGTACATGAAAATCTCACGCGATGCGCATGGGCTATAGCACATATAGTCTCGTAAATCTGTTGGTGGCTGTTTCCCAACTTAATAGACCACAAGTGTCTTGTATAAAATTCTTCGTTTCGACTTCCACTACATAGCTATGCTACGTTGTAAATAATAATCGTTTACACCCTATATATACTTTACATTGTCTCTGAGTTAGTAGGCGAAGTAGACTTTATGGAGGCATAAAATAAAATGTGATTTTCTCATCATACTTGCGTCACACGCTTAGTAAAAATTAGGTTTTAATGTTGCATTATTAAAGCTAATGCAGCAATAATAATAATAATTAAGTTCGCAGTAGTAATGTTTTTGGTTTGAAAGTTCCTTCTGAACAAATGTTTTTGAGATAATAAGTAAATGCGATTTTATGGCAATCTATGTCTTTTCAAATGAAAAGGCACTGCTTTTCCTACTGAGCCAAAATGACCGACAACCCACTTTTTTTTTTCTTTTTCAAAGAAACCAAACCAGCTGGTAATACAAATTGGAAACAACCAAACTTAAAAATAATTAGAGCCTTTCTAAATGTAATGTTTCTCTATGAAAGATACACGAAAATCGTTTTATATGAATTTTCTTACACTAAAAATTAAGCAAATTATTGAAAATTAGTTGCTAAATCAAGTCGATGAAACCAAAAAACATATGAATACCAAAAAAAATTTGCCTTGTTATAAGTATGTCTTCTGCTGTTCATCGATATAATGAAGTGAGCTGATATGCCCTTTTGTTACCTGAAAAGACGTACTTATTACATACAACGTAATTTTTATGTAATTTACGTAACTATAAAATACTTTCTTATTACCGGTCGTGAATGCTGAATAGCCAGACCTAAGTGCAAGAACAGTTTGGAACACATGTAAAATGGGCGAGCGCAGTGAACGAAACGAACAACTGGATACTGAACTAACTAGGAGCAGCCGGCAATGGAACTGAGACAGATGGTCATGCGAAGAACGACGAGTGCGGCCGAGGGAGACCGACACTGAGACGAGCACGCGACCGAGCTGGAACGAGAACTGCCGAAGTGACCGCCGTGACCGAAGTGAACTAGTGAACTACACTCCTGGAAATTGAAATAAGAACACTGTGAATTCATTGTCCCAGGAAGGGGAAACTTTATTGACACATTCCTGGGGTCAGATACATCACATGATCACACTGACAGAACCACAGGCACATAGACACAGGCAATAGAGCATGCACAATGTCGGCACTAGTACAGTGTATATCCACCTTTCGCAGCAATGCAGGCTGCTATTCTCCCATGGAGACGATCGTAGAGATGCTGGATGTAGTACTGTGGAACGGCTTGCCATGCCATTTCCACCTGGCGCCTCAGTTGGACCAGCGTTCGTGCTGGACGTGCAGACCGCGTGAGACGACACTTCATCCAGTCCCAAACATGCTCAATGGGGGACAGATCCGGAGATCTTGCTGGCCAGGGTAGTTGACTTACACCTTCTAGAGCACGTTGGGTGGCACGGGATACATGCGGACGTGCATTGTCCTGTTGGAACAGCAAGTTCCCTTGCCGGTCTAGGAATGGTAGAACGATGGGTTCGATGACGGTTTGGATGTACCGTGCACAATTCAGTGTCCCCTCGACGATTACCAGTGGTGTACGGCCAGTGTAGGAGATCGCTCCCCACACCATGATGCCGGGTGTTGGCCCTGTGTGCCTCGGTCGTATGCAGTCCTGATTGTGGCGCTCACCTGCACGGCGCCAAACACGCATACGACCATCATTGGCACCAAGGCAGAAGCGACTCTCATCGCTGAAGACGACACGTCTCCATTCGTCCCTCCATTCACGCCTGTCGCGACACCACTGGAGGCGGGCTGCACGATGTTGGGGCGTGAGCGGAAGACGGCCTAACGGTGTGCGGGACCGTAGCCCAGCTTCATGGAGACGGTTGCGAATGGTCCTCGCCGATACCCCAGGAGCAACAGTGTCCCTAATTTGCTGGGAAGTGGCGGTGCGGTCTCCTACGGCACTGCGTAGGATCCTACGGTCTTGGCGTTCATCCGTGCGTCGCTGCGGTCCGGTCCACAGGTCGACGGGCACGTGCACCTTCCGCCGACCACTGGCGACAACATCGATGTACTGTGGAGACCTCACGCCCCACGTGTTGAGCAATTCGGCGGTACGTCCACCCGGCCTCCCGCATGCCCACTATACGCCCTCGCTGAAAGTCCGTCAACTGCACATGCAGTACACGTCCACGCTGTCGCGGCATGCTACCAGTGTTAAAGACTGCGATGGAGCTCCGTATGCCACGGCAAACTGGCTGACAGTGACGGCGGCGGTGCACAAATGCTGCGCAGCTAGCGCCATTCGACGGCCAACACCGCGGTTCCTGGTGTGTCCGCTGTGCCGTGCGTGTGATCATTGCTTGTACAGTCCTCTCGCAGTGTCCGGAGCAAGTATGGTGGGTCTGACACACCGGTGTCAATGTGTTCTTTTTTCCATTTCCAGGAGTGTATGAACCGATCGTTCCTCGTTCCCGAGAACTATAAGTAGACCACAGCGACCGAAGTGAACTGTGAACCGATCGTTCCTTGGAATTCGTTCCTCGGTGCTTTCGTTCATCTTGGTGAACCGTTCCTTTGCACCCGTTCGTTCGCGAACTACCCCTCTCTACTCACCCGCTTCGTCTCGCTGCACTGTGACGTATGCCTGCTGGTGAGCTGTCCGCAGTTACGTCACGTCTGCCCGAGTGCACAGGGCTGGGGCGACGAGAGCTTGGCTCAGCACCTCTGCTCCATAGAGATGGAGTTAGCGGTAGAGAGAGGCTATAAAGAACAGATAAAAGAGAGGGAATAATAACGTATATGCTTCTGCAGCAGACGATAGTGCATTCTAGAGGACTGTAGTGACAAAACCCATTTGTCATACTCCTACTTCGTGTATGTGTGTGTGTGTGTGTGTGTGTGTGTGTGTGTGTGTGTGTGTGTGCGCGTGTTTGTGTGTGTGTCTCTGTGTGCGTGTGCATGTGTGTGTGTCTGTGTGTGTGCACGTGTGTGTGTGTGTGTGTGTGTGTGTGTGTGTATGCGCACGTGTGAGTGTCTGTGTGTGCGAACGGGTGTGTGTCTGTGTGTGTGTGTGTGTGTGTGTGTGTGTGTGTGTGTGTGTGGTTGTCTGTGTGTGTGTGCGTGTGTATGTGTGTCTGTATGTGTGCACGTGTGTGTGTGTCTGTGTGTGTATGTCTCTGTGTGCGCACGTGTGTGTATCTGTGTGTGTGTCTGTGTGTGCACGTGTGTGTGTGTGTGTGTGTGTGTGTGTGTGTGTATGCTCTTTATTCTGAGTGCTGCGGTATTTTCTCTCAATACTTGCAAATTGCGAGTCGTATCTATTTGGATTAGTAAAAATATTTGAAGGCAATGTGAATTGGTATAATTCCAGAACCGATACACATGGATCGTAGATTTACGTTACTACAGACGTATTCAAGAGAAGTTAGCTTATTATTTACGTGACTATTTAGCATTTTACCATCATACTTTATCATCGTTGTGTAAATAAGCGATCACATTCTTGCTAGGAAGTGAATATAGATGGCACTGAGTAATGCTGTGCACACCAGAAGCTCACATTTTCGGTAACCCTGGCGCTGGGGGTATTCATATCGCAGTAAACAAATACACACACAAACACAAGCTGGCATCTTCGTCCATATGTTTTTGCTACTGATACAGATATTCCACTAAACTTGGTGTGACGAGTGGTGGTCAAATACAGAATAAGATCCATCCATTTATAATTGTAGTTAATGTGGAAATCGATTATGCAAACTCTTGGTCATATAGAATGCTAAAACTGATACTAAAGCAATTCTTGCAGAATGCCATTCTTGAAAAACATCAGGTTTTTATAATTTTTTTAAATTACACGTCAGAGATTGGTAACGTCCCGATACAGCTAACTGTCTACACGTCCAGAAAACAGTTACACGCTCATACATAGGCTGCATGATGGCAGCTGCCCATTGTCACAGTCCAGTCTTTAAGGCTCTCTTGAGTTCTCGCTGGCGGACTAAACTATAATTCTTTTCACCTTCCGCTACTTTCTTTATTATTGTCATTATCATTGCTGAAGTGGTACATCGTGTGAGAACTGCCGAACTTTGAGTGACACTTGATCTAATGGTTTCCGCACTACTGAATACCGCCGGCCGGAGTGGCCGTTCGGTTCTAGGCGCTTCAGTCTGGAACCGAGCGACCGCTACGGTCGCAGGTTCGAATCCTGCCTTGGGCATGGATGTGCGTGATGTCCTTAGGTTAGTTAGGTTTAATTTGTTCTAAGTTCTAGGCGACTGATGATCTCAGAAGTTAAGTCGCATAGTGCTCAGAGCCATTTGAACTACTGAATACCGGCAAAAGGTGCATTACTAAAACGTGTTGTATCCTTTGACCACAAATTCTGATTTGTGGGTCGTAGGATGCAAATACCAGTCACAGTGAACAGTAGGTCTCGATAGTGTTGGTAAAATCTTCTTCTCATTTGAACAGTGGAAGTGATATCTCGTGTTGCAGTGGTATGTGCACGTCCACTGATATAATAGCCGTTATATAAGAATTGAGAATATGTGGTGGGGTCCTCTGGGTGACGTTGGTCAGTTCCTGGTGGATCTCTGAGGGGAGGACAGCGGTGTGTAACCTTATACATTAGAAGTCCGGTTTGTAACCTAACATCAGGTGTGTAACACTGTACTGAAAGCTGTAAGACTGTCAACTTGGTTCTTACTGGTACTATATTCTACTGATTATCTGTTACAGCATTGTCATATCACCATACATGCGCTTTGCCAATCTCCCCTTGCATCTTAACTCATAGCAGTTCTGCTACAGTATTAATGAAATCCACATCGCTGCCAGCAACAATGCCTCACACTGGTATTAATCCCAGTAACATTATTGCTTACCTTTAAATCATGAGGCCTGTCAGAGCACAAGTCCTACTACCAATTGGGAGTGGTCAACTACCAATCCTCCTACAGATCTCATACCACATACCAACGCAGACCTATTTTCGATTATTCCTGTAGTGACTGTAATGCATACTTTAACCAAGTACAGTCGTGCTCAAAAGTATCCGAATGACCTGAATTTCGTTTCGCCCGATTCGCATGCAACCCGCATAACGCAGCTCTCTAGCAGGTCCTCTAATCGCTCGTTGGTACAGTCGTTTGACTATTGAAAATGGTTCCAACAAGTCACCACTAGAAAGCTCTGTCCTATATCGCAATAACTCAACATGTAAAGTAATACAACGATACTACACACATCAGGAAACACCTTATCACAGATAAGACTGTCCTTAAGGGTTGTAAGCTCACATTTATGCAATACATGACGTACCTGAAATGTTACCACTCTCATTATTACGTCAGATAGGTAATGCACGTAATAGGTTCGTCGTATTCATGATTTCGTCTTCAAAGTAAGATACAGTCCTTGTTATTTAACACAAAATAACGTTAAAAATTTAAGTTATTCACTGGCAGCTAGTTGAGAAAATGTATGAACTTCAAATATTACGACGAACCGTCTCGTTCTGCATATCGATTCAAACCGAGGTCATGCAGACGAAGATTTCATGGCTGACGAAAACTAACAGTCATTCCTGACTAGGCATACAGAGAGTGATATACCTCGATTTTGGACAGTATCAGTTAGCAAATATCAACTTTAAATTACATAACGTTAACATGTTTAACGGACGCGAATTCCTACCCAGCGTCTACTGTCCCTGTTAACGAACTACGAGAGATGTTAAATATCGCTTCTTCACAAGTAACTTACTTGAAATGCCGTCAGGTAAGGCTCTGGGTTGGACAGGGATTCGAACCCAGAACCTAATCGGATTGTTATCGAAGCACAATCAACTGTAACATATCGGATTTTCTCGGCAGTAGCTAGATATTTTAACAGAAAGGACGAGACGAAACATTACTTTTTTTCTTCCTAGGACTCCAAACCTGCACCTATCGCTAATATATTCTAGAGAAAACGAACGTTAAATATGGGTTTCTTACGCTAGCAGCGACATGTGAGCATGTTTGAACTAGAAATAATATGATGAAGAGTTCAGTGCTGACTGGGAATCGAACCCCACACATATCGAGTTGCGGGCCAGGATTCGAACACATTCGTGCGCAATATGTGGATATGTTGAGGAATCTGCAGTTTTGGACAAACAACAAATTGTAGTCGAGCTGTATTGTCATGAAGGGATCTAATTCCGTGTTAAGGGCGGTCTGAGTTGCATTCCCAGTTCAGAACCAATTTTTTAAATCCAAAAGCTCAAATTAAAGATGGAATAAGTATCCTGTGACTCTACATACCGTTTGTCTCGTCACTAGAAATAAATAACTAGTATAAGAAAGGTTACTGATGATAAGAGTTTCTATAATTCGCCACTCCTGACATTATTGTGGTTCAACCTAACTACTTGGTAGAGAAGGAATATAATGTTGAATGTGAAATTCAGACCACAATGTCATTATACCTTCTTCTCTTGGCGTAGCCAGAAGAGAACAGAATCTGTCTCTCCCTATTAAAAATCAGAAGTTGGAATCGAACCCAGACCATCATCATATGAACCCATCATCAATAAAACAGACAACCTAATGCTCTAGTCTGAGTCTCATTCTTCCATCATAGCGCCGTTGCGGCACACTCGGTGAGAATTCTGACACACAGGCTCGCTGTAGTGGTTCGCAGCATGGTCAGTACATTCATATTCTTGGTTGACCGAACGACCATGAACTAGCTACCTCGGCTACCCAGTGTATACATTCGACTCTATTTTGTAATCACCGAAATAATGCCACATAACTGTCACATACACAGAACTGCTAACAGTGTAGGATGTAGAAATTTAAATAGGAAGTGTTCCTTTCCATTTCAGCTACTCTATTGCGCTATTTGCTTGTTGAAAACGTCGTGCAGTGCAAAAGAAAAGCTGTTACTGTCTGTCTCTCAGAAGTCTAGATCCGGCGATATGCATTATCTCACAGAACTATGGAGTGCGGAAGTTCTGGAGGAACTGTTCCTGTCTTCTGGAGCTGCTGTAGTTACATGAGAGCTAGTAGCGTAAGGGTAAGCGTCGCGCACCATAGATAACACGTCTCGAGTTCTATTACATTTGCTGCTACGTTTTTTTAAACGAAATTCTGCTGTTTGCTGAAGTTATCAATTTAATGGAACTTTGATCATAATTACCTTCACTTCTCAACCCAAAATAGATGCATGTCGAAAAAGGGCTAACTTCTGCGATATTTTGTTCTTTCCAGGATTAAAAGACAGCCAGGCATCAGATGTATCTCGAAGCTTTTGTATTATGTATCCACATACATAATACAAAAGCTTCGAGATGCATCTGCTGCGCATCGTGCCCAAATAGTCAGAAAAGTATTTTCTGCATTAGCTGTCGTCTGTTAGTAGCATTTTATTTCTCTTCAAACCTTGTTTGACAGCTTTAACTCAGAACAAGTTTTCTACATTTATGTAATCAATAAACTGCTTGTCCATTGTCACACTGTTATAGATAACATCAGAGAATTCGCATGTATCGTTGATGATTAATTTCTCTCTCATGTTTAGTATTGTTTTAACAACACTAAAGGAAACCTTACGAAAATTTTGCACTGTATTTCTAAAATCATTGGGGGAAGTGGCAACAAAACGACTATTCACTTTGGTGTGTAGAATATATGAGTCTGGCGATATACCATCTGAATTTCGGAAAAGCATCATCCACACAATTCCGAAGACGGCAAGAGCTGACAAGTGCGAGAATTATCGCACAATCAGCTTAACAGCTCATGCATCGAAGCTGCTTACAAGAATATTATACAGAAGAATGGAAAAGAAAATTGATAATGCGCTAGGTGACGATCAGTTAGGCTTCAGGAAAAGTAAAGGGACGAGAGAGGAAATTCTGACGTTACGGCTAATAATGGAAGCAAGGCTAAAGAAAAATCAAGACACTTTCATAGGATTTGTCGACCTGGAAAAAGCGTTCGACAATATAAAATGGTGCAAGCAGTTCGAGATTCTGAAAAAAGTAGGGGTAAGCTATAGGGAGAGACGAGTCATATACAATATGTACAACAACCAAGAGGGAATAATAAGAGTGGACGATCAAGAACGAAGTGCTCGTATTAAGAAGGGTGTAAGACAAGGCTGTAGCCTTTCGCCCCTACTCTTCAATCTGTACATCGAGGAAGCAACGATGGAAATAAAAGAATGGTTCAGGAGTGGAATTAAAATACATGGTGAAAGGATATCAATGATACGATTCGCTGATGACATTGCTATCCTGAGTGAAAGTGAAGAAGAATTAAATGATCTGCTGAACGAAATGAACAGTCTAATGAGTACACAGTATGGATTTAGAGTAAATCGGAGAAAGACGAAGGTAATGAGAAGTAGTAGAAATAAGAACAGCGAGAAACGTGACATTATGAAGTCAATGAAGTTAAGGAATTCTGCTACCTAGGCAGTAAAATAACCAATGACGGACGGAGCAAGGAAGACATCAAAAGCAGACTCGCTATGGCAAAAAAGGCATTTCTGGCCAAGAGAAGTCTACTAATATCAAACACCAGCCTTAATTTGAGGAAGAAATTTCTGAGGATGTACATCTGGAGTACAGCTTTGTATGGTAGTGAAACATGGACTGTGGGAAAACCGGAACAGAAGAGAATCTAAGCATTTTAGATGTGGTGCTATAGACGAACGTTGAAAATTAGGTGGACTGATAAGGTAAGGAATGAGGAGGTTCTACGCAGAATCGGAGAGGAAAGGAATATGTGGAAAACACTGATAAGGAGAAGGGACAGGATGATGGGACGTCTGCTAAGATATGAGGGAATGACTTTCGTAGTACTAGAGGGAGCTGTAGAGGGCAAAAACTGTAGAGGAAGACGGAGATTGGAATACGTCAAGCAAATAATTGAGGGTTGCAAGTGCTACTCTGAGATGAAGAGGTTAGCACAGGAAAGGAAAGGAATTCGTGGCGGGCCGCATCAAACCAGTCAGTAGACTGATGACAAAAAAAAATAATAATAACCTTACGATGAAAGTCTGTTTTAACAAAACTGAGTATCTGTACACTAGCGTGCCTCTATCGGCACGGATTAATAATATACTACTCACTCAGATATCGATTGGGTCTGCGTTTGATTGGTATGCTGTGTCATACTCAACAGGTATGCAAATGTGGCATTTCATAAATAAAGTGATGTGTTCATAAATACCGAAAATTTGCTTGTCAGCAGAGGAAAGAGTCGCTTCATGTTGTGCAGCACTGTAAGCTTTTCACCATTGCACTATGAGCTGAAACTTAATATGACGCCTTGCTAGGTCGTGGCAAATAACGTAGCTGAAGGCTATGCTAAACTATCGTCTCCGCAAATGAGAGCGTATTTAGGCAGTGAACCATCGCTAGCAAAGTCGGCTGTACAATTGGGGCGAGTGCTAGGAAGTCTCTCCAGACCTGCCGTGTGGCGGCGCTCGGTCTGCAATCACTGATAGTGGCGACACGCCGGTCCGACGTATACTAACGGACCGCGGCCGATTTAAAAGCTACCACCTAGCAAGTGTGGTGTCTGGCGGTGACACCACATTTCTCCCCCGCAAATCGGCGTACGTTTGTGGCATAAGGCTTCCGCCCACCGTGAGCAGGACCCCATGTTGATGTATGCGACGAGGTGGGGAGCCTAACAACATGCGAGGCTGTGCCACCCGCACCCTGCCATTCAGACCGCGGGGAGCTAGGAAACGTCTGAAAACCTGTTCCAGCGTGCACGCCAACATGCGGTGTATGCGCCCGCAGAGGGACCGGAGGGGCCGAAGGATCGACCTCCATCGGGACGGGGCACCCGACGGGCGAAGACGACGATATGGCCCGGAGCGGGTAAGAGTTCCACGTCGGAGGACAACTGGTCACGGGAAGCGATCGGCGGCGCGTGACCCAGGGAGGCGCCCGGCGGTTGCAGCGACGCGTCCACTGCGGGCGTCGCCGGCGTCAGAACAGGCGGTGGCGGCGGTGGCGGCGGCGCGTCGCCGTGGGGCAAAATGGAAGGCAGCGTCGGTAACACCTGGGGCTGAGGCGAGCCAGTAGATGGGTCCCAGGGGCGCTGACCGGACGGCACCGTCGCTGAAAGCTGACGGCGAGCGGCAGATCCCGTGCGACGACAGAAGCGCAGCTGGTTGAGATACCGGCGCACCTCACCAGAGGCCCCCAAAACCAGATACAAAGCGCGGCCGAGGCAGCGAAGAATGCGCCCTTAGAGCCAACGCCGTGAACCTCGATAGTGGCGATAGTAGAAAACGTCGCCTGGAGCCAAAGCAGATGTCTGCTGCTGCACAGGAACCTGATGCGGCGGATGTAGCAAAGACATCAAGGTTCGATGATGACGACCGTGGAGCAACTCAGCCGGCGAGCGACCATCTCGGGGCTGAGAGCAATACGAGGACAAAAAGAGCAATAACGCGTCCTCCCGAGAATGCGACACTTTCAATTTCAACATCTGTGACTTGAAAGTCCTGACCGATTGTTCAGCGCATCGTTTGACTGTGGCGAAAACGGCGCGGACGTCAGATGTTGAATACCACTGGCCTTGCAGAATGACCGAAATACTGCCGGCATGAATTGTGAGCCATTGTCGGAAACAATGGTCTGTGGAAGACCTTCAATGCAAAAGATTGCAGATAACGCTTGGATGGTGGCAGAAGACATCCGGACAACAAAAGGAAAATTACTGAATGAATCTACCACAACCAACCATCGAGCATTCCAGAATGGACCAGAAAGATCGATGTGCAAGCGTTGCCAAGGGGAAGTGGCTTTTGGCCATGCAAGAAGAGCACATATTAGTAATCGCGGCATCGATTCCGAACCAAGTACAGTGCTGACGAGCAAGTTGTTTCGTTCTCACTATACGCCAATGTCCTAAGTGGAGAGGCTGTAAGACAGAGGACTGTAACGAACGTGGGACCACGACCCTGGACTGATCATTATCAGAGTGCAACAGCAAAACGTCACGTTGAACAAAAAGTCTCTCCTTGTGAGCAAAAAATCGGCGAACCAACGGGTCCCCGATCCGTGACTTTGACAAGGGCCATTGCGTAGCAACAAAACGCAGAACGATAGCAAGGACAGGTTCGGCAGCTGTGGCTGTAGCTACACGACGAAAATCAATCGGAAACGATTCGTCCACGTCATCGGTTTCCGAATCAATGAACGTGCAAGCAAGTTTGGAGGAATCGAATGCTCTATCCTCAGCAACAGGCAAACGGGACAACGCATCGGCGTTTCCGTGCTTATCAGTGGACCGATACAAGATCGTAGCGGTACTGCGAGAGGAAAATAGACCAGCGAATGAATTTCTGCGCTGTACGCGGAGTGTGCTCCCTGCCGCCGTTGGATAAGCAGCTGCCAGCAGAAAGTCGTACACTCCTAGCTCACTTATTTGTTACATAGTTTAATTCTTAATTTCTTTGCGTGTTTTTGGTACTTGTATTGTTTAATTCTTAAATTACGGGCGTATTATAGTATTTGAGAGTTGTAGCATCGCGTTTTAGTACCTGAACAGTGTACAATCGCGTAGTCTCCTTCCGCCGCCGAGCAGTGTGTCAGCAGTGCGCAAGTAGTAGCATTACTGCATTTACTAGGCAATCTTATATTTTAATAACCGTTTAAATTTTGTGTCGATTTGTTTGTGCTCTCTGTAGATTAATACAGACGTTCTTTGCACGACAGTTTTTAGCATGGATAGGGACTGCAACTGCTGTGTTCGGATGCAGGCTGAGTTGGCATCCCTTCGCTCCCAGCTCCATGCAGTGTTGGCGTTGGTCACACAGCTTGAGGCTGTTGCCAATGGGCATCACTGTGGGGGTCCGGATGGGGGTTTGTAGGGGAGGGCCAGCTCGTCCCATCCATCCCCCGATCGGACTACGACTGTGGTTGCTCGGGATACTGGCCACATTGAGGCTGATCCCTCACCTGTGGTAGAGTGGGAGGTCGTCTCAAGGTGTGGCAGGGGGTGAAAGACATTCCGGAGGGCTGAACGGAAAGCCTCTCCAGTTTGTCTGACGAACAGGCTTCAGGCTCTGTCTCATGCTGATACCGATCTTCGGCCGGACGTGGCTGCTTGTCCTGTTCCGGAGGTTGCCCCTCAGTCTGCAAGATCCAGGCGGTCGCAGAGGGTGGGCTTACTGGTAGTTGGGAGCTCCAACGTCAGGCGCGTAATGGGGTCGCTTAGAGGAATGGCAGCAAGAGAGGGGAAGAAAACCAATGTGCACTCCATGTGCATACCGGGGGGAGTCATTCCAGATGTGGAAAGGGTCCTTCCGGATGCCATGAAGGGTACAGGGTGCAACCATCTCGAGGTGGTCGCTCAAGTCGGCACCAATGATGTGTGTCGCTATGGATCCAAGGAAATCCTCTCTGGCTTCCGGCGGCTATGTGATTTGGTAAAGACTGCCAGTCTTGCTAGCGGGATGAAAGCAGAGCTCACCATCTGCAGCATCGTTGACAGGACTGACTGCGGACCTTTGGCACAGAGCCGAGTGGAGGGTCTGAATCAGAGGCTTAGACGGTTCTGCGATCGTGTGGGCTGCAGATTCCTCGACTTGCGCCATAGGGTGGTGGGGTTTCGGGTTCCGCTGGATAGTTCAGGAGTCCACTACACGCAGCAAGCGGCTACACTGGTAGCAGGTGTTGTGTGGCGGATTTTTAGGTTAGATGGCCTCGGGCAAGTACAGAAAGGGCAACAGCCTCAATGGGTGCGGGGCAAAGTCAGGACATGCAGGGACCAAGCAGCAATCGGTATTGTAATTGTAAACTGTCGAAGCTGCATTGGTAAAGTACCGGAACTTCAAGCGCTGGTAGAAAGCACCGAAACTGAAATCGTTATAGGTACAGAAAGCTGGCTGAAGCCAGAGATAAATTCTGCCGAAATTTTTACAAAGGCACAGACGGTGTTTAGAAAGGATAGATTGCATGCAACCGGTGGTGGCGTGTTCGTCGCTGTTAGTAGTAGTTTATCCTGTAGTGAAGTAGAAGTGGATAGTTCCTGTGAATTATTATGGTTGGAGGTTACACTCAACAACCGAGCTAGGTTAATAATTGGCTCTTTTTACCGACCTCCCGACTCAGCAACATTAGTGGCAGAACAACTGAGAGAAAATTGGGAATACATCTCACATAAATTGTCTCAGGATGTTATAGTCTTAGGTAGAGATTTCAATTTACCAGATATAGAATGGGACACTCAGATGTTTAGGACGGGTGGTAGGGACAGAGCATCGAGTGACATTATACTGAGTGCACTATCCGAAAATTACCTCGAGCAATTAAACAGAGAACTGGCTCGTGGAGATAACATCCTGGACCTACTGATAACAAACAGACCCGAACTTTTCGACTTTGTATGTGCAGAACAGGGAATCAGCGATCATAAGGCCGTTGCAGCATCCCTGAATATGGAAGTTAATGGGAATATAAAAAAATGGAGGATGGTTTATCTGTTTAGCAAGAGTAATGGTTCAAATGGCTCTGAGCACTATGGGACTTAACATCTATGGTCATCAGTCCCCTAGAACTTAGAACTACTTAAACCTAACTAACCTAAGGACATCACACAACACCCAGTCATCACGAGGCTGGGAACATCCCTGACCCCGCCGGGAATCGAAGCAAGATTAATAGAAGGCACATTTCAGACTACTTAACAGATCAAAACGAAAATTTCTGTTCCGACACTGACAATTTTGAGTGTTTATGGAAAAAGTTCAAGGTAATCGTAAAATGCGTTTTAGACAGGTACATGCCGAGTAAAACTGTGAGGGACGGGAAAAACCCACCGTGGTACAACAACAAAGTTAGGAAACTACTGCGAAATCAAAGAGAGCTTCACTCCAAGTTTAAACGCAGCCAAAACCTCTCAGACAAACAGAAGCTAAACGATGTCAAAGTTAGCGTAAGGAGGGCTATGTGTGAAGCGTTCAGTGAATTCGAAAGTAAAATTCTATGTACCGACTTGACAGAAAATCCTAGGAAGTACTGGTCTTACGTTAAATCAGTAAGTGGCTCGAAACAGCATATCCAGACACTCTGGGATGATGATGGCATTGAAACAGAGGATGACACGCGTAAAGCTGAAATACTAAACACCTTTTTCCAAAGCTGTTTCACAGAGGAGGACCGCACTGCAGTTCCTTCTCTAAATCCTCGCACAAACGAAAAAATGGCTGACATCGAAATAAGTGTCCAAGGAATAGAAAAGCAACTGGAATCACTCAACAGAGGAAAGTCCACTGCACCAGACGGGATGGCAATTCGATTCTACACAGAAAACGCGAAAGAACTTGCCCCCTTCTAACAGCCGTGTACCGCAAGTCTCTAGAGGAACGGAAGGTTCCAAATGATTGGAAAAGAGCACAGGTAGTCCCAGTCTTCAAGAAGGGTCGTCGAGCAGATGCGCAAAACTATAGACCCATATCCTTGACGTCGATCTGTTGTAGAATTTTAGAACATTTTTTTTGGTCGAGTATCATGTCGTTTTTGGAAACCCAGAATCTACTCTGTAGGAATCAACATGGCTTCCGGAAACAGCGACCGTGTGAGACCCAACTCTCTTTATTTGTTCATGAGACCCAGAAAATATTAGATACAGCCTCGCAGGTAGATGCTATTTTCCTTCACTTCCGGAAGGCATTCGATACAGTTCCGCACTGTCGCTTGATAAACAAAGTAAGAGCCTACGGAATATCTGACCAGCTGTGTGGCTGGATTGAAGAGTTTTTAGCAAACAGAACACAGCATGTTATTATCAATGGAGAGACGTCTACAGACATTAAAGTAACCTCTGGCGTGCCACAGGGGAGTGTTATGGGACCATTGCTTTTCACAATATATGTATAAATGACCTAGTAGTCGGAAGATCCATGCGGCTTTTCGCAGATGATGCTGTAGTATACAGAGAAGTTGCAGCATTAGTAAATTGTAGCAAAATGCAGGAAGATCTGCAGCGGATAGGCACTTGGTGCAGGGAGTGGCAACTGACCCTTAACATAGACAAATGTAGTGTATTGCGAATACATTGAAAGAAGGATCCTTTATTGTATGATTATATGATAGCGGAACAAACACTGGTAGCAGTTACTTCGAGTGTAGGAAAAGGGAGAGAAGGAAACATAGTAGGTGAATATGGATTGGGGCTAAGAAATGAATGAGGAAGCCGCCTGGTAGAATTTTGCACAGAGCACAACATAATCATAGCTAACACTTAGTTTAAGAATCATGAAAGAAGGTTGTATACATGGAAGAACCCTGGAGATACTAAAAGGTATCAGATAGATTATATAATGGTAAGACAGAGATTTAGGAACCAGGTTTTAAATTGTAAGACATTTCCAGGGGCAGATGTGGACTCTGACCACAATCTATTGGTTATGACTTGTAGATTAAAACTGAAGAAACTGCAAAAAGGTGGGAATTTAAGGAGATGGGACCTGGATAAATTGAAAGAACCAGAGGTTGTACAGAGTTTCAGGGAGAGCATAAGGGAACACCTGACAGGAATGGGGGAAAGAAATACAGTAGAAGAATAATGGGTAGCTTTGAGGGACGAAGTAGCGAAGGCAGCAGAGGATCAAGTAAGTAAAAAGACGAGGGCTAGTAGAAATCCTTGGGTAACAGAAGAAATATTGAATTTAATTGATGAAAGGAGAAAATATAAAAATGCAGTAAATGAAGCAGGCAAAAAGGAATACAAACGTCTCAAAAATGAGATCGACAGGAAGTGCAAAATGGCTAAGCAGGGATGGCTAGAGGACAAATGTAAGGATGTAGAGGCCTATCTCACTAGGGGTAAGATAGATACTGCCTACAGGAAAATTAGAGAGACCTTTGGAGAAAAGAGAACGACTTGTATGAATATCAAGGGCTCAGATGGGAACCCAGTTCTAAGCAAAGAAGAGAAAGCAGAAAGGTGGAAGGAGTATATAGAGGGTCTATACAAGGGCGATGTACTTGAGGACAATATTATGGAAATGGAAGAGGATGTAGATGAAGATGAAAAGGGAGATATGATACTGCGTGAAGAGTTTGACAGAGCACAGAAAGACCTGAGTCGAAACAAGGCCCCCGGAGTAGACAACATTCCACTGCAACTACTGACGGTCTTGGGAGAGCCAGTCCTGACGAAACTCTACCATCTGGTGAGCAAGATGTATGAAACGCGCGAAATACCCTCAGACTTCAAGAAGAATATAATAATTCCAATCCCAAAGAAAGCAGGTGTTGGCAGATGTGAAAATTACCGAACTATCAGTTTAATAAGTCACAGCTGCAAAATACTAACACGAATTCTTTACAGACGAATGTAAAAACTAGTAGAAGCCGACCTCGGGGAAGATCAGTTTGGATTCCGTAGAAACACTGGAACACGTGAGGCAATACTCACCTTACGACTAATCTTAGAAGAAAGATTAAGGAAAGCCAAATGTACGTTTCTAGCATTTGTAGACTTATAGAAAGCTTTTGACAATGTTGACTGGAATACTCTCTTTCAAATTCTAAAGGTGGCAGGGGTAAAATACAGGGAGCGAAAGGCTATTTACAATTTGTACAGAAACCAGATGGCAGTTACAAGAGTCGAGGGACATGAAAGGGAAGCAGTGGTTGGGAAGGGAGTAAGACAGGGTTGTAGCCTCTCCCCGATGTTGTTCAATCTGTATACTGAGCAAGCAGTAAAAGAAACAAAAGAAAAATTTGGAGTAGGTATTAAAATCCATGGAGAAGAAATAAAAACTTTGAGGTTCGCCGATGACATTTTAATTCTGTCAGAGACAGCAAAGGACTTGGAAGAGCAGTTGAATGGAATGGACAGTGTCTTGAAAGGAGGATATAAGATGAACTTCAACAAAAACAAAACAAGGATAATGGAATATAATCTAATTAAGTCGGGTGAAGCTGAGGGAATTAAATTAGGAAATGAGACACTTAAAGTAGTAAAGGAGTTTTGCTATTTGGGGAGCAAAATAACTGATGATGGTCGAAGTAGAGAGGATATAAAATGTAGACTGGCAATGGCAAGGAAAGCGTTTCTGAAGAAGAGAAATTTGTTAACATCGAGTATAGATTTAAGTGTCAGGAAGTCATTTCTGAAAGTATTTGTATGGAGTGTAGCCATGTATGGAAGTGAAACATGGACGATAAATAGTTTGGGCAAGAAGAGAATAGAAGCTTTCGAAATGTGGTGCTACAGAAGAATGCTGAAGATTAGATGGGTAGATCACATAACTAATGAGGAAGTATTGAATAGGACTGGGGAGAAGAGAAGTTTGTGGCACAACTTGACCAGAAGAAGGGATCGGTTGGTAGGACATGTTCTGAGGCATCAAGGGATCACCAATTTAGTATTGGAGGGCAGCGTGGAGGGTAAAAATCGTAGAGGGAGACCAAGAGATGAATACACTAAGCAGATTCAGAAGGATGTAGATTGCAGTAGGTACTGGGAGATGAAAAAGCTTGCACAGGATAGAGTAGCATGGAGAGCTGCATCAAACCAGTCTCAGGACTGAAGACCACAACAACAACAACAGTGTAGTTGTGATATGGGCAGGGACAAGATTCAAGAAGTAGTACCTGTCATATGATTGTTGTCAACCACCGAACTTCAGACTGGAGTTCTTAGAAGATAAGTAATCAATTGGTTGCTGTAATAAAGTGTATTTTAATCACGTGTGCCGTTTATGTTGTAGTGAAAGGAAACCAGTCACCCACGTATCATACCACCCTCTCCTCATCCAGCCAGGAACCACAAAACATTAAAAGAGGGCACAGCCACAACAATTTCAGGCACAAGTAAAGTGAAGAGACGCAAGGTTTCGTCCTGCATGGTAATACTAGTACAGCTCCTAATCGGATTGTTCACGAAGCACGATCAAATGTGAGATATGGAATTTTTCTTAGCAGTAGCGAAATGTTTAAACTGAAATGACGAGAGTAATTAGTAATATCTGCCTATCACCCATGTTTTTTGCCACAGACAGCGAGATGTTCGTATGTTTCAACTAGACATAACGTTATTGTTTATTGCGAATCGGACCCCTCACAAACTACCCGTGGCATTCTTGAACTTGAAATGACGTGACGAAATGTTCTGTGTCTCACTGCCAGTCGAGACCGTCACATATCTTTACCCGTCAACGAGCAGACAGACGTTAAAAATCAAAATTATCTTCCACCAGCCGTAAGGTATGCTAATGCTAAAGCAGGCAAAGGCATGATGAAAACTTCTTGAGAAGTTTGAGGTCTTGAGCAAACAACGAACCGATGAAAATGTGTTGTCACAAAGGGACCAAATCTCCCGAATGGGAAGATCTGAGCTCGAATCATAGTTCACGGCGTATTTATTTAACATCTGATGCTCAAACGAAATATTTTTATTAACTAAAATTCAATTTTTAGTTTAAGAAGGACTATTGATGAAACCCTTTCTGAATGCCGCCACTTCTGCCTCTGCCGTGACGCAATCTCTAGTGAGTAGCGAAGGGAAATCTGGTTACTTGTAAATTTGAAACCCCAGCTCAAACGTACGCCCTTCATTTGCGAGCGACCAGAAATGAATACGATTTGTTTGCGCCTGTTAAAAAACGGCGTTTTAACCATGAATCGAACCCAGGCCTTATGTTCACCAACCTAGAATCCACATGTTCCCGGGTCATGGTTTTGTCCTAACTCAGGTGCGCCACACTGGATGCGGATTCTAGCTCCCTGACTCCCTCAACTGCATTACAACCTATTCAGGACATTCATTTACTTGTCCTATCGAATCGTCAGTAATCAGAGGTCATGGCTACCCAATTTTATTATGTTATCACTGAAATAAAATTACATAGTGGCCATCTACACAAGCCATCAACACTGCAAGTTTCCACAGGAAATATCGACTTTCAGTGATCCACTCTTCTGCATAACCTGTTCGTGGCAAACATTACGAAGTGCAAGAGAAAAGCTTAATTACTGAACCCGATTTTTCCCTAATTTAATAAACCATATCTTTTCTGTCTGCCAACTCCAGCAAACTGTTGGCATCTCAGAGGCAATCAACTTAATTTTCTAATCCGAAAGTAATAGCAAAATTTGGAAAACATTTCCGTGACTGAACCTGTGCCCGTATGAATTGACCAAAACGATTGTTGGTGGCTCAGATTATGGCAGCTCAACGAAGATGATGGTACCGTTAGGGTGGCTTCAGCACATGATCTACAGCGCAAGTTTTAGCACTCACATTGATAAGCATGTAGTTATATAGTACTGTAATTTGGTTTTCGCCGTAATTTTTGTGAAGCATGCAGTAATGCAATCACTGTAACCGGTGCTCATGCAACGTATGACGTGAGGGACACCATGTTTTTAATCAACCACAGAATGCAAAATTTACAAGGCAGTGTAGGTTAGTTAAATTTGCGGCGATTTTGCTTGATATGTTGTCTCATAGATTGCTGTAAGTGTATTCATCAATCGTCGTTCTTTATTTGAGGTTCCAGTATTGTTATGGCAACGACTTCTTGAGTGTTGCGTATTTAAAGGTTATGAGTAACGTGTGTTTAGGGTTACGAAGCGAAGCGTTTTTTAAATTTTATTCTCTTTGGAATGAAAGAACAGAAGAGGGAAGTGGAGGAAGCTCGAAAATTTGTGCCATGTGTGGGGAATCCCAACGGCTGCAGGTCCACGATAAAAGAGGTAAAACGCTGGTTGCGCGGCTGGTAGCTACAACCTGGCCTGACGTATCGTTCCTGTTTCCAGAGGCCTAGTGAGCAGCTGGGGATTTTCGTGCTCCCTCATTGTCCTTGTGATAGCTAAGACGCATAATTTGCAAATAAATCTGCTTGTAATGACCTCCTTGGAACAGAAACGTTCATTTCATAATTATATGACACACTACAAGTGAAAAATGTTGAGAATATTTAATTCAGATACCTAGAAAGTATCAAGTGAATTTTGCAGGACAATTCTGTGTTACTCCAGGAAGAAACTCGACCGCCACATGGTGGCCAGACATATTTCACTATGTTCTCAAGTCCCAATCATCCTTGCAGCAGGAAGGAATACGTTTTCACAGCCGATACTTTTCTTGACCGGCCTAGCAATCCAGGAGTAAAGCTGGCGCTTCAAAGACGTGGCTGAACAGCCGGCAAATTGTCAGCTTCCTGAAATACGCCGGGCGTAAACAGTTGTGTGTAAGCCAACCGGAACACCATAAATTAGGAGCAGGGGAAATCAAATGAACGGCTCTCCTCCTCATAGCTGCTATTAATTTATTTTTTATTGGTATTTAGGTTATCAAAATATTCGTACAAGAATTATCGAGGAGTAATTGTTGAAATAGGCTGCTAAACTAAAAGTAAATAAGAAAATAACTTTGCGCTCGTTCTAAGTCTTTAAATAAAAGAAATTTTAAAAATGCAGGCTGTGCTGCAATGTGTGGCGACTAGCCGCATGCTGTTGATTTATTATGTTAAACTACTACCATTCATAAACAGTGATCGTTGTCAGATTATTGCCCAAATTAGTTCAGCAGTGTGTGAAAGGTAGCAGCACTTTTCTATCCCACATAAAGAACAGTCCTGTCTCATGGAAGGTAATACCGATCGTGTCTGTCTTCACTGCTTTACTCAGTAGCTCACAATAATGATCTTCTTCTTGTTCAAAACTCTTTCACACATTTAGAGTATAGTCCGTAATCACAAGACCATAAAAATATCTTTTTTACCTGACGATGGTAGTAACTGAGAAGAAGTAAAAAATAAGGAAATACAGTAACCGATATAGACGGTTTTATTCGCGTAATAGTGTCGTGTCACGTGATTTGAATCTTAATTGCTCACTAATATTAAGACTGAAGTCGTATGAAACAGTACAATGTATCAAGTCCTGTTATATAATTGCCCTAAGGCATTAACACATAGAATTTTGACAAGTCGATTGCTGATGTTAGCGACCGAATAAAGCTGTGGGAAATCACATATTCAGTATATATAAAATGTTCGATGCAATCCGGCGTGACTTTGTCACAACTAATACTTATAGTGAGGTGGGGTGGTTGTGGCTATTGTTATGCATACCTCTGACAAGGAGACGGCACGACCGTGAGGTCCGGGATTTGTCCGTAATTTTGTGTGGTGAAAGAGGACCCCTAACACCTCATGTGGTTAAAATATTAGGACGCATTACTCGGAAAATCCCGAGAAAAATCGATCCAAAGCTTCTTAGGTACCTTATGAGTATAAAATTTTAGCTCACTTCCGAGCCGCCCTCTGGCCTACATGGTTAGCGGTCGGGCCTTTACGCCAGAGGGCTCGGGTTCGATTCCTCCTCCAGCACTTTTTTTTTTCCTTCTGTTGCTTGCAAAATTGCAGCGCATTGTTACAGGAGAATCGTGAAATTAATTCCCGGGAAGACTGTATAAAAATTCATTCTCTAATTCACCATCAGTTATCGTCACCAATATTCTGAGACATGATTCAATATGCCTGGATTGCCTCAAAATTATCAGAAACTTAAAACATTTTCGTAAATGTTAATGGGGCGTATTTTTATACAGATTTATTGCAAACGCCCTGTGATTGTAAAAAATCCGCTTTTATATGTTGCGCAAGATGTCGCAAAAACTATTGCTTTGTTTGTTTTTACGATAATTACCACTGTGGTTCTTGTTTATAATTATTATATGTATAAAAATTGAATGTTACCCAAGCGAATTTGTTATTCTGATTAAAAACCCAATGATTCTCCTCATATACTTTACAATGAAATATGGAAAACCCACCGCCATGAATAGTGTTGTTGGACAAAAAGAAAATAATTTTTATTCAATAATGTAACTAATTTGTTAAAGGTAATGTAGGTTTGGGAAACTTTCTGAATAATTAGTGGAATAACAAAAGAAAATGAAAGAGAAGAAAAAAAAGTGCTAGAGGAGGAATAGAACCCGAGACCTCTGACGCAAGAGTCCGAGCCCTAAACATCTAGGTCAGGCGGCGGCTCGGCAATGGACTAACATTTTATACTCATAAGGCACCTAAGAAACTTTGGATCGATTTTTCCCGGGTTTTTCCGGGTAGTGCATCCTAATATTTAAACGTGAGATGTTAGGGGTCCTCTTTCACCACACAAAATTTCGGACAAATCCCCGACCCCACGCTCGTGCCGTCTCCGTGTAAGACCCTAGTTCCTTAAATCGAAAAACGGAGTGAAGCTCCCTATGGAATCATGTGAACTTACTTTTCAGAGGCAATTAATTCGCGCAACAGATAACCTCTTGTTATACCAAAATTTAAAAGGAGTAGGAGAACCATTAAAAGTTAATACTTACGCATGAAATACACAGGTCAAACACCACACGACACCACAGATTAGTTCAGGGAGGCATGTAGGAGCTACTAAATGAAAATACACGCTTGCAAAAGATTTTGTTTGTTTCCCTTAACGTACATTCAAGTGGGAAAACCTCCAACAAGATGACAATTAAGGCGAAGTTTAAGAACCGTAATGTTTAACTCCGAATGTGGTAATAATTTTGGGTGGCGTAATGAATATATCCAATGGTCAGGCGAAAAGTATGTCAGAAAGTTGTAATGTTAAGTGAACTCGAAAGACCAAACGCTGTTCAAGGATGGAAATTACATCCTACAAATCAAGCAACTAACTGTGATCATCAGTTACCGAAACTACTAACTCCGAAAAGTTAACAAACACCCCGCCCCTGTATTATGGCCTGGGAAAGCATAGCTACTTGAGTCTCACCAGACAACTTCCAGATACTCGTGACTGCGTGCCCGTAGGCCATGTGGGCGACCTACTTTGAATGCGTGGCCCGAGAGACTGCAGCAACACCGTTCTTACAAGGGAACCTCCCCATCGCACCCCCCTCAGGTTTAGTTATAAGCTGGCACAGTGGATAGGCCTTGAAAAACTGAACACAGACCGATCGAGAAAACAGGAAGAAGTTGTGTGGAACTTTGAAATAGTAGGCAAAATAAACAAACTGAGTAATACATGGGCAAGATATGCAACATCAAGGTGAGTTTGAGACCAAGAACGCCGCGGTCCCGTGGTTAGCGTGAGCAGCTGCGGAAGGAGAGGTCATTGGTTCTAGTCTTTCCCCGAGTGAAAATTTTACTTTCTTTATTTTCGCAAAGTTATGATCTGTACGTCCGTTCATTGACGTAATTTTGGGTTGTTTGGGTAAGGAGACCA
Organism: Schistocerca piceifrons; assembly: GCF_021461385.2. Taxonomy (NCBI): domain Eukaryota; kingdom Metazoa; phylum Arthropoda; class Insecta; order Orthoptera; family Acrididae; genus Schistocerca; species Schistocerca piceifrons. The sequence goes on from NC_060144.1 coordinate 205,848,720, forward strand.
GACAGCTAGGTCATCGGTCTCATCGGATTAGGGAAGGATAGGGAAGGAAGTCGGCCGTGCCCTTTGAGAGGAACCATCCCGGCATTTGCCTGGAGCGATTTAGGGAAATCACGGAAAACCTAAATCAGGATGGCCGGACGCGGGATTGAACCGTCGTCCTCCCGAATGCGAGTCCAGTATCTAACCACTACGCCACCTCGCTCGGTCCGTTCATTGACGTCTCTGTTCACTGTAATAAGTTTAGTGTCTGTGTTTTGCGACCGCACCGCAAAACCGAGCGATTAGTAGACGAAAGGACGCGCCTCTCCAATGGGAACCGAAAACATTTGATCGCAAGGTCATAGGTGAACCGATTCTTCCCAGGAAAACACGTCTGATATATTCTATACGACACAGGCGACGGCATGTGCGACACATGATAGGAATATGTTGTCGACCCACCTAACTTGTACACTTGACGAATGGGTAAAAAGATTCTTCTACCTCGCCCGATTTACGTTCTCTTGTGGATGTGATAATCACTCCAAAAAAGTGATGAAAACATAATAGTTTGACACATAAACTGAAAATAAAAAATTAAACTTATTACACGAGGGAAGACTTGAACCAAGGACCTCTCGTTCAGCAGTTGCTCACGCTAACCACGGGACCACGGCGCTCCTGACCTCCTTGATGTTGCCTATCTTGCACATCAAGTACTCAGTTTGTATATTTTGATTATTTTTTCATAGTTCCGCACAACTTCTTCCTGTTTTCTCGATTGATCTGTGTTCAGTTTTTCAAGGCATATCCACTGTGCCAACTTATAACTAAATCTGAGGGGGGTGCGATGGGGAGGTTCCCTTGTTAGTGTGTGCCATAACTAAAATTCTAACTTCTCTCTCGTCTCGGGAAAGCTCCAAGTTATTCATAAGTGATGGTAATGGTTTCGAGCGCCATCCAATCTCTAGACAAGTTTTGCCGAGACTGTGCCTACGGCCACAATGAAATTTTTAAGATAATGACAGAGGGTCTAGAAGAGGAAGACGAGGACAATGGCAAAAGCCAACCGTCTTTTCAATCACGTTTCAGAGCAATCGTTGAAACGCTGTGTCTTTCATTTTCCATAGATTCCAAATGCACCTTTTTTCAGTGAAGGAGACATTCCTTCACCTAGCCATCACGTCATTGCACAAGCACTTGCTAGCCGCCCGATGCACTATCTCCTGTGGTGTTACACGACCAGCCGGTAGACAATAAGGAACTGAGGGTGGAGGCAGCTTCGGCCCTGAAGCCCACTTTAAGCTACATATTTATGGTCTTGGCGAGGATCGGGTGCTTGCTTTCTTCCGCCTCCTCTCTGCTAGGCTGATGAGCTGAATTAACGAAAATATACAGCTTCTCAGAAACAGAGCTTGTCTGTAGGTAATATGTAGAGTTGCACATGCAATTTGCAAGTAGTAACACGTATCACGACGAAAACATCTCTGTTATCTATTCATCTTGCAAACAGACCTGGTGAGAACTATGGGAACATAAAACTATGAATAAAATTATGTAAGGTGGCGCTAAATTAATGTTGAAGCCACCCTACTTTACACCCCTGTTTAGAAATAGCTGCGGGTGAAGCTGTGGAAACGTTAAACCCTGGCACAAGTTCAGCAAGGACATTTTCTCTTACTATTTGACTAGGATGGTGCGAAATTCATTTTATTTTTACTGGACCTTTTAAGCTGAAAACTGGTACCAAAATACCGGGTGATCAAAAAGTCAGTATAAATTTGAAAACTGAATAAATTACGGAAAAATGTAGACAGAGAGGTACAAATTGACACACACGCTTGGAATGACATGGGGTTTTATTAGAACAAAAAAATGCAAACGTTCAAAAAATGTCCGACAGATGGCGCTTCATCTGATCAGAATAGCAATAATTAGCATAACAAAGCAAAGATGATGTTCTTTACAGGAAATGCTCAATATGTCCACCATCATTCCTCAACAATAGCTGTAGTCGAGGAATAATGTTGTGAACAGCACTGCAAAGCATGTCCGGAGTTACGGTGAGGCATTGGCGGCGGATGTTGTCTATCAGCATCCCTAGAGATGTCGGTCGATCACGATACACTTGCGACTTCAGGTAACCCCAAAGCAAATAATCGCACGGACTGAGGTCTTGGGACCTTGGAGGCCAAGCATGACGGAAGTGGCGGCTGAGCACACGATCATCACCAAACGACGCGCGCAAGAGATCTTTCAGGGGTCTAGTACTATTTTTTTCTAATAAAACCCCATGTCATTCCAAGCATGTGTGTCAGTTTTACCTCTTTATCTACATTATTCCGTGGTTTATTAAGTTTTCAAATTTATATTGACTTTTTGATCACCTGGTACATCCAAACTGTCGCCATTCATAGTCCAATATGATGGTGAAAGGAGGATACATTTTTATTTATTGACTGACATTGTTAGAAAACAAACCACCAGCAAGCACTGAACCTCATGCACTCATTCTAATACATAATCCTTAAACTCATTCATAGCAATTTACTTTGGAAAAAATAATTACGCTGCATGAAAGCAGAATTTCATCAGGATTTATGCTTGGATAGTATGTTATCGTGACACCACTCACACACATGAAAATCTTACAACAAACCGAACCCATTCGTGCCATCTGTAGAGATTACTCGTTCATACACTTCTCTGACTATTCCAAATTCGTGAAACATTACACTGTTGGATGACCACATAAAATGCAAAAATCAAAATGAGAAACATCATATAAATCAATGTAATTAGTTCAGCATGGAACGTATTTTCCATGAGCACACAAGAATGAAGTTACAACGAAACAATAATATTATCGTAGCCAGGACAGTATTCCCAGGTGAGTAAATATGACAATAAATAACAATGTAAGTAATACAGAGTTGCTTCAACATTATAACGCAGAACTTAGTATTAAAACTCAAAATACCACAAATCACGTTACAAAATCCCTTAAATAATACTTACAATGTTGCCTGTAAACACGTATCAGCTTTACATAACATCAAAACTTGTTTGAGAGATCCATTGACCGACATTACTAGAAAACAAAGCACCAGCCAGATTTGAACATCAGACACTCACTTTAGTAAATAATCATAGGTGCGTGTGTGTAGCTTTCCTCCATTTAAGCAATTTACGTGTGGAATAAATATACAATAAAGAAAATAAAAAATACCTACAATAAAAAATTGTAAAAATTTTAATGTTTGAGTATTTTATATGGACTTAAAATGGATTTTTTAATGACCCAAGGACAAAATTCTTGAGAAATGTAATATTGAAGTAAACAGCCTTCCTATAACAATGGCCTCAGTGACAACAGTATGGTTTTATATAAAAGGTAATTGCTTTGACTTATCGAGCAAATGAAAAAAAATTATTTTTATATCTTCCTTTAACGAAATTTAATGATTTTATGAATATAAGAGCTCTCTTACTTGACACTTGTAATGTATTCGTAAGCTGCTAACTGCTGGTGGGATGAGCTCACCACTACACGCAGTTAAGAGAATAATGCTCTTAATATGTAAGACGCATCAGTAAACAATAATGTAACTGCAATTTTACTCATAAACTTCATACAAAATTTCCAATAACGGCGCGCCATTTACCTCAACTCATGCTACATTATCCCAAGTTCTGTACTCCGTAGAATCCTTAGTCGATTACTTCCTTGACCTCCGTTCCTGCACTTCAGAGCAAAATCCTGTAAACATGATATTCAGAGGTACTTTTTCATTAAGTCGCTCAGGTTTAGTCTTAGAACAATTTATGCTTCGTAATCTGCAGCATTTTCAGACACAAAACACAACACATTAGCATACAGTTGAGCCACAAATAAATTAAAAGCATATTTACCATCGCGAAAATCCTAACGAATGACCATTCCACACTTGCATAAAGTGTACATGTTTTTTCTCTTTTATTACGAACTTCGTCACGTACAAAAACTGCATTCCGTTTTACCCAGTTCCACTTGATCAAAACGTGGGCTTTTCTTCTCTAGAAATTGGTACCTCGAGTATACCTGGGCTTAATATATTTCTTCCTGTGGACAGAGCATACATTTTAAAGACACATTTTAACTTCGTCGAACTCACCCTCCTACGTGAAAATGGCATACTGAAACATATGAGCACCACACGGCGCCCATTTGCTGCTGTGCGGACATAAACAAAGTCATCAATAACGATGTTCTCTCTCCAGCCGTGAACCCTAACATTGTTGCTCTCTTGTCCACCAAAATATAACGATCCACTGTTCAGTGCATCTGCACTAATGATCCATAACGAGACAATGTACGAAACACGATCTTCGACAGTACATTCTTTCACCACATCAGTTCCATTACAGTCGCCAGTTCAATGTACTGAGCACCCAAAATCGTAACACAAATTCTGCCAGATACTATTCCACTTGGACATTTTCTTTCATTAAGGTTCTCATTAATCTTTACCCACTTCCTTCCTCGTTGTGAAAAGGAGTCATTGCATAAACTCAGCAGGCAATAAATTCTTCGTTACTTTCACTTGAAAGAGAATTCATTGCCATTTACAGATGATTTACGCATAATTTCGCTCACGACATGTTTAAATTATTTTAATGTGGAACCATTATACTGTGAACTGAGTTGGTAGTCTATATTCTATCTTGTTGAACCTTACGTTTAATCTATAGGACACCTGTACATATATCATCATTATTTCTAACAGGGAGAGTTGTTTTCTATTTCTCAATTGAGACTATTTATTCAGAGCCTTGGCTAGCACGTTAAAAAAAATTACGGTTTACTTTATTACGTGACTCTTCCTCACAATTTTGTCTGTGGATAACAGCTTCCTGTACTGAAAGTAAACTCATACCAGCTAATACTTCCTTTTCCTATGTGATCAAATGTTTACAGAGCAGTTCTAACGTATCCTAAGATGTCAGTGAGACTACTTACTAATTTTCAGTTTCAAACAAGATGTACATGGCTCGTCTTCATCATCGCTTGCAAGTGAGTCAACTTTTGTCTTCTTCTCCCTCCGCAAAAGCACAGAGGTTGGTTTCGTAGAGCCTGCTACACACCTGTCAGCTTTGGAGTTTTTTTCGCTTAGGACTCCGTTAACACATTTATATTCATTGCTGCTGTAATCATCTTCCTCTTCCAACAGAAATGATAAATTTGCACGAGTCCAAGTTTTGGCGTGGAAAAGCACATCATACGTCTCGTCGGCCTCGTGAAGCGCTTTGCACTGGAAGTATTCATAATTCATCTCTTCGTTCTCAGACTCCCTTATCCAAGCGTCTTCTTATTCGTTGTCTTCATCTGACTCTTCTTCTACATCCGATCTGTCGACAAGGTCACATTTTTTGGCCGTTACGGCCGTATGTAGAGCATTCACTGACAGGTTTTACTGGCTCTCCTCTGTTTCAGTAATGCTCGCACTTCCGTGTAGCAGTGCGAAACATGTGTAAGCGACGTTCACTACATCCAGCATGTCAGGGTGTTTGATACACGGTATGTCCTCTAATAATATTTTAAATTCCGTCTCTCCGGCGCATACGATTGTGTAGCGCTGTTTTATATACAGGACTACTTTGCAAAATTTCAAAATTCGACCATGTATCGCCTTGACAGCCAGATACCGCAAAATTAGAAAGTTTGCGCTTAGGTTTTGCGACTGATGCACGAAGTCAGCTCCAACAAGTTCTTTAACTTCCGAGCATCTTCCATTCATTGGGCCATGGACTCTCATGCTGCGCATGCTCCAGTTCGGCCATTGCCTGTACGACGTTTCTTTATTTGAAACCAACACCTGGCTTCCAGCATCGAGAACACGGGGTACGCCCATTTCTGCCATAGTACTGTCAATGATCCGATAAGTGAGGTCCCTTGTTTGGTTGTCGAACTGACTTACTCCTTCTGACAACATCATTTCTAAATTGTCAAAGTTCATTAGTAATTCCCCTGGTAATTGTATCTCATCCAGTTCTGAGACTGGAGCCTCAGACTGTAGTAAGTCTTGTCCTACGTTTGTTCTCCTTATTTCCTCATTAACAGTGTTCTGGCGTGGATGTGGCTGAAGTGCTTTGACCTCGTCTCATCGCCTTTCAATGTGACGACCTTCCCTGTCACTGCAATCTGCAATGATAAACTCGCGCTAGTCCAATCTTTGGCGTGCAGAAATACATCCAGTGTCTCGTGGGTTTGTTGTCAGTTCGATGTGGCTGATTTTAGGAATTACATGTATGATTGCGGTTCCATGGGTTCCTATTACGCTGTGAGTTTCTCTCCTGTCAGCCCACATTTCCAGTACCATTCTATGGCCGTTCATGATCTGTTTGCTACCAGAGTACAGGCTCTCTCCGCACCTCTCTACCGTGCCCTAGCTCACTAAACAATTGCAGAAAAGCGCTAACATCGTTCATGCTGCGTCCTGTAAAAACTATTTCTCTTTCGATCTCACTCAGTAACTTAGTCTGCCGGCCGGTGTGGCCGAGCGGTTCTAGTGCTTCAGTCTGGAACCGCGCGACCGCTGCGGTCGCAGGTTCGAATCCTGCCTCGGGCATGGATGTGTGTGATGTCCTTAGGTTAGTTAGGTTTAAGTAGTTCTAAGTCTAGGGGACTGATGACCTCAGATGTTAAGTCCCATAGTGCTCAGAGCCATTTGAACCATTTAACTTTTCTGACAAATTCTTACCACTTCCTTTTAATCGAATAGCATGTCGAGAAACAGATTTGTCCGCACTATTTCTCTGAGGTACTGCGTCGGATTGCTGAAATGCGTGTTGGCATAATGTTTCATTATGAGGATGCCGTGATCAATTCTCTCTTGTTCTTCCTGTCCCCAAAACTCTTGCAAAACTGCTAGTTTGCTTTCGTCAAACGCCCTGCATTGCGCTGCTACCAAACGCATTGTAACTGCCGCTTCTCCTCGTAGATGTGAACATACAAAGTGAAATTTTTAATTTTCTGTCCACTTTCTCAGTAACCAATCTGGAATTGGTCAGTCCAAAGGTTGTAGTGTAACTAATCCATCCTATCAGGAAACAATGAGTAATTTTGCACTGATTCAATGTACCTCCAGATTGCGTCCCCATCTGCATCGGTACTTCGTGTATTCGATGCGGCTCGGGATCGTAAATATTCTGGTTGCGGACAGGTATGTCACGATTACGGCAGAGTCTTTCCGTAGCTCTTACAATTCTTCACTATATTTTTACATGCTTCCTTCATCACATATCGTATCACGGTTTTGCGCGTTGCTTGCCACACATTTCTGGGGCTCCCTATCGTTGAATAATTCCACGAAAGCTTCGCGGTTGCGTCTGTTAATATCTGCCTGAATCTCTTTAAACAGACGAAGACTTAATATCTTTTCATGATATTTTATACTTGCAGGGACTGTCCAGTCTGAATCAGTTCCTAATTTGTCTGAAACTTAATTTTGTCACTCTTTCAAGACGCCTACATCTTTTCCTATGGCATCATCAGTTCTCATTACCACCTCTTCAGCTGCAATGGCGCACTCTTCTTTCCACTGACGTTTCCCACTTCCGATTATTTTCTCGTCCGCCATCGTGATGCGATCCAACGCACGCTTTCTTATGTTAAGTAACCTGCTACTCTAACTTCGTGATCTGGCATCACGTGCCTCAGACGTTCTTCTGTTTTGTGAAACAGCGCATCCGTCCTTTCCATTAGATGTTTAAGGTTTACTTAGATTTTTCTGAAGGAATCTTCCGTTGCTTTGTGCAATGTTCGGCCAATTGCTCACTATTCTGGAAGCGTGCTCCTAGTCTTTTAAAAACTTCCTCTGCCTTTCTGTCACGTTCCTACTCCTAATTTTTTCATCGCGTTCCTCGTTCAGTTTTGAAATTTTTTCGTGGCGTTCCTTCTCCGATTGTCTAATTTTTTCATTCCGTTTGTGAGAGTAGAGGGTCCTCACGTGGCAATGGATTTGTCATATGTTAATAATTTGTAATATGTTAATAATTTAGATTTATTAATAGTCATCCACGAATAACTCCATTGAGCGTGTTGCAGCGGTGGCTACCATTGTATAAGTTAATCTTTGCTTGCTGACAATATGCTGGAGACCAGTTATTGTTGTGTTGCGAGTAAGTTGCAGTTGCGGTCTCGGCCATGACGCAGTGAGCCGGACTTGGATAGTGCAACTGTCGATACTAGTCGGTAGTCGTCTTCATTTTATAGCGTGTCTGCGCCACAATCGGTCGTTGTTTAAGTTTCAGTGTGGAATCTATCGGTGGCAAACAGTGGCATGTAGACTGAACTGCAGAATATCACAAGTGTTCATGTTTACTGGGTGGTTGAATAAAGTGTAATTTGTCACCCCTTAACAACAGATGTTTTCTCTTGAAACAGTCATCATGGTATCCCTGGAGAAACTGTTGAATCAGATTAGCTGTATGGAAATTGTATTGGAAAAATAAGGAGAGACTGCGACAAAATATAGCGGGCTTGGAGAAATGTCGATACGGACGTTATACATTCAAAGTTTTCGATCTTTGTGTCTCATTCATCTGTTTGCATTGTACCGATTTTCGGTCAATTATTCACTTCGTCAAGCCTTTTTTAAGTCTTCCTCTACGGGTCCTTGTATTGCTTTTTCAAGTCCAGCATCATTTCTATCATAAATTCCCTGGAACAGGGTGGTGCCGTAGACGAAGAACTTGGTGCGTGCTTGGCAACGTTTTGAGTTGTTTCATGTCCTGTGGCTTCGACAGTTTCCATTGTCCATGACAGTGTTAGGTTCTCAGCTTTCTGCATTATCTCACGTGAGTGCTATATACTCGCTGAGCATCAAACGAAACATTAAAGCTGTCGTTGCGTGCAGTTTCGTGATCGTGATAACCATTTGGTTATATTCATTGCTGTAACAGCGCATTAAGTGGAAGGGCTGGGGTTGATGAGGTAGGCGTAATACAACAGATCTAAGCATTATTCTATTATAAGTAAGCATCCAAACAAATCCACTGATACTCTTAAAACCAAACTTTTAAAACAACACGAAATAATTGATTTAAACAATATGTCACAAAAATTTACAATAAAACACTTATTTTAATTTAATGTGGTACCCTGGCCAAGAAAAACTTTACAACCGGAACTGAATATCACACATACGCTCATCCTATCAAAATTACTACAGTTCCTCATTCGTCTATATTTACTCAATGCAAACAGTTACAAAAGAAAACACAACTATCAGAATTTGTATCTGGAAGAGACACGAAAATAACCATCTGAATACAGTACATATGAGTAGCATGACAAGTTTTCGGACTCCTGCTCCAGCCGAGTTCTCTTAGTTACACTACTGGCCATTAAAATTGCTACACCAATAAGAAATAGTCAACATGGTAAACGAAAAAGAGGAAGACGAAGAAGCGGATGTAGTGGAGGAAAGTGCGCCCAAAATTTCTCACAACGAAGGACACAAGGCCTTAGAAACTGCTTTAAAATATGTAGAGCAACTGGAGGAAACATCGTCTACCGAGGTTTTACTTCTTAAGAGACTACGTGATTTAGCGGCAAAAAAAAAAAAAAAACGGCAAACAGCAGGCAAACAAAGGCAATTACTACTTGTTCACACAGTAAATATCTACTCAGTCTAATTTGATTTGTATTGTATTAAATATTTAACTCATTTGGCCTACTTTAGTTTAATTTTTGTGTTTTTTTGTATTATTTTCCCTGTTATCCGATCTTCCCGCTTACCTGACCTTGCCGCGGCCGGTTTAGGTCGGATAATCGAGACTGTACTGTAGTACTGTATCGTAAAAATCTGTTCACCGAGCCACTTTCGTTTGTCCCAACCTGTAGAACAGCACTTCAACTCACGCGCAATGAGAAAAACGAACTACTTTCGGGGGCTTGGCACAACAGGAGTACATGCGTCACAGTTTGTTGGGTAGAGCTAGGGGGGAGTCAGTTGTCGGGTGGTCCTGTCCACCCGACATCCCGACAAGGTAAATTTGTCCATCGAAAGTTCTACATACGTTCAGATTGTCGTTCGATCGATCGATCGGTCGGTTGGCGCGCGTGTAGGACCGTTAAACAGTAGGCATCTGCATTGTACTATCCATGACAGCACGACGAAAGCCTCCCACATCGACCTCAAAATTTATCAATTCGTACTTCTGAGATACAACGGTGAAAAGCTATCACCACAACGACAAGAGACGGCCAGTATCGCTGGTCAGTTACGCACTACTTTATGTCCCTCGAGAGGAGACCGGTCTCTGTCCGCTGCACGCCTCAGGTTGTGAAAGCTGCCAGCAGAGAGCGTCACTTTAACATCAGCGCTGTATTCCCTAGGTGGCGGCATTTCAAGAACCACCGGAAGACTGGGTCACAAGGCACACGTTGTGTACATTGTTGTAACGTAATGGGATAAAAACATTTTCAAGCAGGTCACACCCTGCTGATCATTCATTTAAATGATTGAAATTAAGTTTTACTTAAAATCTGGAAGACAATGTGTGCTGTTAAAAAATCCTTCCAGTATGAGTCAATAAAGCAGCAGCATCTGCTTAGTCTCCACGAATCCCAGCACAGTCTGCCCATCCACACCGTTGCAATCGAATCCCCAGATGTTGCTATGGCTCACTGTGCTTAAAGGCCATGTCAGGATACTTTTCTTAAATATTTTCTTAAAGACATCCTATTATGGAGCCTTTCATTAGAATGAGCGCTATGTTATTTTCTTACTTACGTTTATAGTAACAGTGTAACAATTACTCCTCGATGATTGGCATACGAATATTCTGTCAACCTAGAGGCTAAGCAAAAATAAAATAATGACATATATATACTATAATGGGCGGGGGCACTACGAATGTAGTGCGGGACATTTCGTTGAGAATGTGGGTTTTGCGGGAGGCGTGCCAGAGATAAATCCCTGCAGTCACACTATCCTCTGTGTCCTCGGTGGCTCAGCTGGATAGAGCGTCTGCCATGTAAGCAGGAGATACTGAGTTCGAGTCCCGGTCGAGGCACACATTTTCATATGTCCTCGTTGACGTATGTCAACGCCTGTAAGCAGCTAAGGGTGTTCATTTCATTGTAATTAAGTAATGACAACTATAATGGGAAGGGCGCTTCATTTAAACTCCCCTGCTCTTACTTTATATTGTTTGCATACAATTTTTCTGGCACCTGTTGTATTTCAGGCATTATCAATCTGGTGGCTATTTGCACTGCGTCTTTGAAGCACAAGTTTTACTTCCGATTTCCTAACCTGCTCAAGAAACACGACAGTGTTGGATATGTACCGTATTTACGCGAATCTAATGCACCATCGAATATAATGCGCACCCCTATTTAAAAGATTAAATAAATAAAAAAAAGGAATTTTTGCACATCCCTTGTAGGGTACTTTGGTATTGTTGAAATTTATTTTATAATGCTACCTCTATTTCAAACAATAGTGAAGGTATACATAAGCTATAAAAACAACAATAATTTATTTTAGCTTACTCATTAAGGTAAAAAGAGACATTTTCATCGTTAAGAAAGAACGTTTATCTTGATTACCTTCATGACATACAAAGAAACATACTTTAAATTACAGGCGTTATTCATCATTATTCACGATAATGTCATCGTTAGTAGAATCCCCGCAAGAGTCTACACCAGAAATAGATTCATTTCCCCCTTCCACGCCATTCTCGATGCCGTTCCACAGCACATACCTTCACTACCATCCAGAGTATTTGAAATACAGCATTTATTGAATAATTTTACGATCTTTGATGCTTCGATGCGTTGCTAGGCAGCCCAAACCCTGTGCGCAATAATGCAGCGTGCAGCACGTTTTATTTTTCCTGTAGGAATCGGTTCACGATTCGGTTCGAAAAACCATTTTTCGTACTGTTCCTGAACGTAACCTTTGAAAGATTTATTTATACTAACGTCCATGGGTTGTAAGGCAGAAGTAATTCCCCCAGGAATAACAACAAGGTCTCTGTGTAGGCTGTGGATCTTCCCTTCCACGTCGTCTAGTGAGATGACCACGAAATGCATCAAGACAAATCATTGATGGTTGCCTGGAAAGCCCACTAGAACGGATTCCCACACGTTTCGGAGCCAGTCAAGCATCAAAGTTTCAGTCATCCATCCCTTCTCTTGATTCCGAAAAATTACGTCTTCAGGGAATAGCTTTTAATTTTTCGGAGTCTTGGGGCTTGTTTTTCGCTTGAATATTAAAAAAGGGGGAGTTTGTTCCCATCTGTTGTGATTGCCAACATTACTGGTACGCACTGTTTTTCAAACCCAGATGTTTTGTTGGTAACTTCTTTTGTACCTTTCCCTTCAGTTGTGAAATTACGTGGCATATCAAACCCAACTGGAGTCGCATCAGAGTTGCCTATCTGCCCTATCGAAAAATTCTTCTCTTTCCGAAGTGTCATAACATACCGCTGTATTCCTTGTAGTTTCTTCTCAAAATCCTGTCGTAACTTTTGGCATACCGTTTTCCGACGGGGCAAATATAGGCCTGCTCGTTTCACAAAGCGATCATCCCATCCCCTGCTAGCCTTAAACTCTTGCTTCGGTATATTAAGATCTTTGGCCACATCTTTTGCTTTTTTATTATGGTGTCACTCGTCACAGGTTGCCCATTCTTCCTACTTTCTCGGACGAATTCCAAAGCATTTACATCAACGTCAGGATGTCTTCATTTGTGAGGTACAGTGATTTTCTTTCTAGTCGCGGTAGTTGCCAATAATCCCAATTTATGTTTCTACCGCAAGCGAGCGTTACTCTCAGCTACATTGAACTCCCTTCCTGCCCTTCTGTTACCATATCTTTCAGCAAAAAAAATTACTTTACGCTTGAAAGTAGCTTCATAAGATACTCTTCTCTGCTAGCTTTCCATTTCGTGACTACCTAATGCAAAAACAATGCGAAGTACTGTAATAGGCCAACAATAATGAAACGAGGTTGAGAAGTACAACAATGAGTTGTAATGTACCGGACACTACCTAAATTTCAACGAGGAAGGAAAACAAACAAACAAACAAACAAAAAAGGAAAAGAAACAACATGTTGTATTTGAACCGAAGACTAAAGCAAAATATCCCCCCGTGGCAGTAATGGATTTTTTTCTGACGCCTGGGGACAGAATTCAGAAGTGGAAATGTATACCAGCTGTTTTAACTCGATAACCTTTTACCCGATTTACGTCTTCCTTTCTTTCACTGACGGATATCGTACATATATTTTCTTGCTAGAGTTTAATAAATGTTTTACTGCTTCAGACCACATAGGGTAAGAAATACCGCTGAACGATTTAAGTTAGTACTCGAATCTAATGCGCAATCGAATCTTATGCGCACCCCAGTTTTGAGTACTTTATAGGGTAAAAATAAAATGCGCACTATATTCGCGTAGATACGGAATTCCTTCCTGCTGCGAATACAATTGGGACGTGGCAGCAGTTTTGAATATCTCTGGCAACCCTGTGATTGTCGAGATACTTCCTAGAGTGTCACACAATCATACTTCTAATTTCACTTGATATTTTCTCTGTATCTCAGTTAAATACTCTGAATAATTTTCTGTTGAGTGTGTCATCTAACTACGAAATGCATGTTTTTAATCCACGTAGTTTATTACACACAGAAGCTAGAACTGCTTTAGTCTCTTTTTTGCATGTAGCAGTTGCTTGCTGGAAATGTAGAAATGTCAACGCGATTCAGAGCTAAGTCTGTGTTTGTTACAGCCTCACAGGAGACCAGCGTTTTAACCCCGCTGTTTAGCGCCCGTAAACCTCAAACACACACACACACCAGCGTTTTATTTCTAACATCACACATGTTCGGCCGTTGGAATTCCCAAATTTTTCGAATAATTCATGTCAAAGCGACTCAGCACAGAGCGAGGAAACTATTTTCTTACCTGTATGAAGTCTTCACGGGTTGTCAGCCGAGTAGCGTCGTCATTTCGTAGCAACGTTTCGATGGAATGCGTCTCCATCATCTTCGCCTGAAGATGATAACCCGTGAAGACTTCATATATGAAATTCGCCGAGAAAACCTGCACTCACATATTTTCCGACGTTATTTTTTGTAAACACTCACCCATAAATGGCACAAATGTCTGAGTTCTGTCCCTTCTTTCTGCCCTTCTTAATTTCAAACAGAACCAATTTCACAAATAATACACGTTTTTCGTTGAGCGCTCCGTTTTATACTCCACAAACCACGCCACTCATAACCGTCAAGTAAGCAACATTCAGGATTCCATTGCAAGACCAATACTAGATACTCAGATAAACAAAATGACTATTGACAACTACAGTTACAGCAACCTGCGTACAACACACCAAACAATATTACCACAAATTTATGCACCGTCCTACTTTTTCCAGGTAAATTTTGCGTACTTAGTCTATTACATACATAGAATTCTCCACGCCGTATGCCACATGAGCACTAGTTTCAACGTTGATGCAGCTGTATGGTTTGCAGTCAGTTTACCAAAAATGTTTCACGCTGAAAACCAAACTACAATATTAAGTAATCTTAGTAATCTTATGGTTGCTAATGTGAGTGGAAAAATGTCCACTGTCGATCACAGACTGGAGCCACACACACGGTATGATCACCTGGGGTGAAGCTGAACAGCGTCGGGCGGCCATTTGTTGGTCGACGAAAAATTTTTTTGAGTATTCAGACAGCCATGAGCTCTTTCACAGAAATATTTTTCGAAGTTTTGCTATTACTGTCGGGACAGAAAATGAAGTTGGTTTTCTCCGAGCTGCCAACAGATTGACGCAGTTCGCTGACAGGCGAGATGTGTTCTATTAAGTTACGGAAAAGTCGAGTTCAGCTTTCTCTTGAACTGCGTGACGTTTACCACGAACAGGGTTGTGCAGCAGAGTGGATAATAGGAAGCAACACTGCTTGTGGAAACTCAGAGATCCTACAGTGCTAGCAGTTTGTGTAGATGGCTACTGTGCAGTTTTACAGTTATTGCTAAGTCAAACCGAATGCACAAATTGGGCACAAGGCCGCCAGTTAATGACGATTCGATCTAATCTGGAAATAAATGTGTTTAACAGGGTCTAATACAGTACAGGAACACAGTCCAGGAAGTCATGGAGTCCGAATTCTCATTCATTTGGAGCATCTAAGCTAAGACGAGACCATCAGCATGCTGCTTGTGGATTTCGGTTGTGTTGTGGATTGATAATATGTTCGTAAGCTTAAGGTCTGGGTTAGATTTGCACTGCGAGTGACGGTTTTTAACAGGCATAAACAAATTCTATTCATCTCTCTTTGCGTCAAGTGGACAACCTACGATTAAACCTTTGTTCCCAACTTACATTAAACGCTATGTCCCTTTGCTACCGACCAAAGGCTAGGTAGGGCCACAACATCAGTAGAAGTGGCGGGTTGTAGAAAGTCTGATACCAGTAACCTTTCTTACACCCTTAAATTTATTTTAGTTAATGAACCAAATGACATGGTATGTTACAGGGTATATATTTCACCTTTTGTTTGAGTCTGAGGTGTTGACCATATTACTTGTGGTATGGGATTCGAACACTGATCCTCCCTTTTTAGGGGGTGAATCCTCCGTAACGAAAAAGTCCTATCACTTCGCTGTTTGTTCGAGATATGAAACTCCTCAAGGGATTTACGTAAGGTGCCTATCTGGATTATAATCGTTGTCCAGCACATACGTTTTTATCATATCGTTTCTTGACCTGGCCTCAATGCACCTAACTAATGGTGGAAAACAGTTTTCAGTTTTTGTCGTCTCTCCATTCATAGACAGCAATGAGCATATGTGGTCGTTTCTACTCCCAGTGAGACACAGAACTTTTCGTCATATCATTTCGGGTTCAAACATGCCACTCACAGCCATTGTCGAAATAGAAATCGATAGTTAGCGTCTCTACATTTGTAGTCAATCATGAATATCTGAGGAGTTCGACTCCCTGTCAGCACTGTATTCTTTGTATTTCTCACATTATTTCTATTTCAAATATGCACACATCTCTATATAAGTTATGTCACTTCACGTTACTTGTGAATGAAATCATAATTAACATCTTTTGTCGTTAGTTAATAGAGGTAGTAGTTGCTGGATAAGAGACTGAAGTAGAGGAGCACTGCAGGTTCTGACAGGAATATCGCTGACATGAGCATAAGCGTTCTGGAATTGATGACACCAGCATTAGCTTTTCTCTGGAATCCCCATCCCCAGCACCAGCTGTAAGGCAGTGACATTGTTCTCAGAATTTTCCCCCCTCCCCAACTCACCTTCCTCTGTAGCCAATGACGTCATACATTCTGTGAGAATAGTGTGTGAGCGAAGATGTGTAAACGCGTCCCCAAGCACATGAAAAAGTAATTTTAATGGCTGACAAACATGGCATTGCTCAGGTATTCATCTTGCCAATTTTCTGTTAGAAAAAGAAACAAAAACTGAACTGTGACTGCCGTATACTACAGAAAAAATTAGTTTTCATGTATATGCGAAAACACCTTTGAAAATATGTAACTATCACACAAGGAAATTCACATATGAACATATAAGTATAGGTGATTCATGTACCTACAACGCCATTTTGTAAATGACTCTATGGTATCGACTTTTTATGGCTATATAGATGGCTATAGTTTTTGCCTCCACAAATTGACACTTCACAGTGGAATGCTGTCGAAAAGTGCTGCCACGTGTGAAGGATTTTCTCAACCAATTAAGAACCAAGCATTAAAATAATAAAACTTTCTTTAAATATAATGTCTGTTTGATCTAATTGTGCACTAATATAGACATAAACGTACAAAAAAGAAATATACAGATCTTGATTAAAGTACTGCAAAATGTTGCGTTTACGAAACTTTGGGACCATAAGGAGTCTTATTGCGTTCTCTTATGAAATGTTTGAAAACAGTTTGAATGGAGACGCACATGACATATTTTGCCTTTTGAATTGTTGTACTTTTACATAGTCCACATCTTCTTCTAGCTTTGTTTTCCTCTTCTATTACTGTGCGGACTACATTATCATAGCGTATTTCTTTAGGAAGAGAGCATTTGGAGGAACATCCATAGGTGCATTTTCCTGTGCCATGACGGGTTGCGGTTCCTCTGTTTCCTACATTCTCGGCTGCAGTATCTTCTGATTTCATTTGTGTCATACATAAGTATGATTGAAATTCAAGTTGTGACATATTTTCATCATTTGCAAGGTTGTATATTTTCCATGAATTCACAATTAGACTGTCTGTCAAGTTGGTGAAGAGAGGCCTCCGGCCTTTAGCAAGTGAAAGCAAATTCATAACTACTTGCTCAACCACTGAAAATTCAGATGTTTTACATCTTCTCATCTTCCTATCATAAGGAATGAATTTGTGTAAGAAGCCATTTGAACTGAATAAAAATCACAATTTGAAGGGAAATCTGACAGATTTTCCTTTGATCAACATCTTGCAGGAAAGTCTCCCAAAATAAGGGATTATTTCCTCGTCAATAGACAAATAATATGAAAATATTCCGAAGAGGAGATATTTTTCATTGATTAGATCAGAGATTGGTGTCACTTTAGAAAACTGGTCCTTTTTATCCAGTCTCTCATTATCACACAAATGGATGTTTTGTTTGATTGATGCGAACTTATTACGACTCATGCAACTTAATACAATTAGTAATCCTTTGTCTTCATCTTTCGACCAGTACAGTTCAGCTGCAGGTAATGTGTGATATCCTGAAAGAACCATTATTCCTACAAATCGCTTCAGCAACGGAACAGTTATTTAAAATGTATGGAGATTATTATCGTGTGCATATTTGTTTGTGTATTCAGTAATTTTTGAAAACACTTCTGAGTCAAATGAATGATGAGGTCCTATTCCCCAAGGAGCGTAGGGGACGATGCGGGAGACCAGCACCGCTGTACTAGGCAGGCTCCTAGCGGAGGTGGTTTTCCATTGCCTTCGTCCGATCTAATGGGGATGAATGATGATGATGAAGATGACACAACAACATCGAGTCATCTCGAGGCAGGAAAAATCCCTGATCCCACCAGGAATCGAACCCGGGACCCCGTGCACGGGAAGCGAGAAAGCTACCGCAAGACCACGAGCTGACGAGTCAAAGCAAAGTGAAAAAAATTTCATAATTCGATAGACCCTCCATTCTATTCCTTACGTCTTCTGTGTTATCTAGCTTCTCTGTTATTGGTGAAGAAGGGTAAGTTGGATGAACCTTCTTCCAGTTCGGAACATCTTCATTTATTTTCGTTACATTCACACCAGGTCGCTTTCTTTTCTTAGTAGGTGCACTGGGTTCTGACACTACAGTCGAATTCATTTTGTCTTGCTCACTATGTCCACGTATTTCAAATGTACCACAGATATGACTTCCTTCCTCTTCCTCAACAACGAGATCTTCATCGATGTGATCTTTATATGTGATCTCGTCAACATCTTGTGGAATGTACGTGCAGTCGATGCTGTTTGCATCCTCAAGATCTTCATCTTCATTCAATATGGCCATAAGTTCAGCAGTAGATAGGTGTTTCATTTAGTAATCAGACATTCCTAAACAAGCAGAAATCCCTGAATGTACTGTCTACATTCATTTATAGCAGAGCTGTTGCAAATTACGACTCAATTCGTAATAAAAAAAAGTAAATAAAATGCAGAACTTCAATAAAACTTACTTAACGGTAGCGAATATTTCATCAGAGTTATTGTTCCGTCTGTAAGCATACTTAAATTGCAACCAAACTGAATGGATATCTTTCAAACAAAGTCTAACGGTAATAAGATGTTCGGTCAAAAATGGAAACCGAAATATTATTATTGTATAATGAAGAAGCCCTGTTTCACAAATATACTCGGCCGTTCCAAAGCTGCGTAAAAGCAACATTATTTTAAATAGGCAAAAAATAGTTAGAATTCTGACGTCTTTAAACAGTAATGTAAAATGATAACAGAAGTTCACTGTATAAAATTCATGTAAAAATCATCACCCGCTAATTAGGAAAAAAATGAAAACTTTCGCAATCAAATACACAAATTTATCGACAAACTTGAAAAATCACGGTGGTCAACATTATGA
This sequence comes from Schistocerca piceifrons, assembly GCF_021461385.2. Taxonomy (NCBI): domain Eukaryota; kingdom Metazoa; phylum Arthropoda; class Insecta; order Orthoptera; family Acrididae; genus Schistocerca; species Schistocerca piceifrons. Next base: position 205,867,843 of record NC_060144.1, read on the forward strand.
TCAGTGATCTAATTAAAACGCCTAAAATAGATTTTTCAGATGTCCTCTTCATGTTGTAATAAAGAAATTCGAAATTTGTGCACCTCATTCTATATAAAAAAAAGTACGAATGAAATGTGGCGTTAAAGCAACTTTGGGCTTTAATGGGTTATGTCGGCTCAACTGTAGGAGTGTCTCAGTAGTGTAGAATAAATATGTTAAAACATCACGCATTGTTCGGATTTTTTTCACGCATCTTCTTGTTTGTGACATCGTATTTCCTGAACTGTGAGAGGTATGTGACTCATACTCCCACCGTGATTGTTGTTCGAAAGTAAGGAATACTTGTACCAAGTTTGGTTGAAATTGTTCCAGTGTGAAACATAAACACAAAAATATATCCACACGTTTTCATAATGTATAAGGATTGTGCAAACGCTGTCGTTTCTTCGCTGTCTGTATGTAGGTCAGGCTCTCATGTTTTCACCTGTTGAGACACTTTCGTTGTGCAAAGAAGATTAAACAGCTCTATAAACTGTAGACGTTTATCAGACAAATGTGCTAACAGCCTTCTGTGGTCTTTAAAGTCAGGGTCTTTTATGAATAACGAGAATGAAACGGTTCCCACTGCAGTTTGCGTAATATGCTCTTATTTCTAACTCAGTACCCGGTTATTTGTTATAACAAAATAATATTTTTGGCCGAAAAGTGTCCAGATGATGACAGCGTAATACCGATGTCGGAAGCATATTGCCAGCGTCACGTTGGTGGCACACTGGCACCACTCTTGTGACACACGCTATTGAAACTTCGCATCAACACCCATAATTAACTCAATGGTCAAAAATACATGTATTATTTATAAATCACGCGCTACTGCCCTCCATTTGAGACCTAAGCTGGTTAAAGTCAGTGATTAAATGGTCTGCAGGATGATGATGATATTTGGTCTGTGGGGCGCTAAACTGCGTGGTTATGAGCGTCCGTACAAATTCTCAACCTTTGCTCCGTCCAGTCTTGCCACTTTCATGAAAGATGGTGACATGATGAGGACAGCACAAGCACCCAGTCATCTCGAGGCAGGTGAAAATCCTAGACCCCGCCGGGAATCGATACCGGGACCCCGTTCTCGGGAAGCGAGAACGCGACCGCGAGACCACGAGCTGCGGACGGGTCTGGGTAATGTCAAAGAAGGAGAATTTGGTCATTTAAGAGCTATCTACACCGTAAATTCTCCACGTTCATCAAAGTGAGACACTGTATTCGATGTAGAGCTGCTCTTTCTCCAATATGGGAATGATAATGGGATGGCAAGATGTTTGTTGGAATAAAACTGGCAAGGGAAGACTGGAAAACATTTTGAAGGGATGTAGAGATACTGCAGCTATAGCATGTCAAGTTGAAGTTAAAATGGATGTTCTAATGGAAGAGCGGCAAAGGATACTACAAAAACAATGTGTAGACGACTATTAGCTCTTGGGTTTGGACAGAGCACCAGGAACTTATTGAATTTAACAAAATGGAGATGTTTGGATATCTAATATCAAGCCACGGATTCTGCATGGGAGGAGACTGCCAGGGAAGCAGAAATGTGAGAGTGGACAATTTAACAAAATGGAGATGTTTGGACATCTAATACCAAACCACGGATTCTGCATGGGAGGAGACTGCCAGGGAAGCAGAAATGTGAATGTGGACAATGACAAGAAAGTTACAAATGATGGTACAATGTGGTTGAGCTTCAAATGTAGAGTGAAGACCTATAAACTCCTTATATGTCAAATCACAAGCCAACTAGTAAACAAAGGTATTGGAAACCTCATTATAAATTTTATAGTGTCCCAAGAGGCTATGAGAAACTTTTACGTCATTCTTTGCTAAAGAACATATTATTATTAGTTTGGAGGCTAAAATGTACAAGACTGTGTAAGTGTATTAGACAGTAAAAAACAATATTTGCAACATGAGAAACCATAGTCTGAGCCAGTCGTTTCTGTGTGGTGTCAATTAACGAACAATTTACAGAATAGCTGCTGTATCGTGTTTAACAAATTTCAAAGTTTCTGTACTGTACTGAAAATGGACTGGTATGCAAGTAAGCCTCCCATACATTGTGGACCTAGAAAAGCTTAAAGTATTTCCTGTCAACACACAATTTTAACTACCTCCATGTAAACTATGTGCAGACTCTGAACGCAGATTCCAATCAAGGGTATACAAGCTTTGTAATAATGTAAAAGAAACGTATCTGCCTCAATCTAAGACACCGTTTTCTGCACACTCATCAAGTATATATAAGCCCATTTTGTATATGGCATTCAACAGTGAGTGTGGAGAATTCTACATACAAGTGGAGAATGTACGATATATGTATTTACTGTTAGGAGCAATGGTAAGTGGACATACGTTGGGGTACTGAAAGGAAATGAAGGATTCGAGCATGTTTACTGAGTTAAAGGAAGAACGAATAACATGCTTTTAAGTGAACGGTGGGTTTAAAAAGAATGGTTACATTGTATCTAAATGTGGCCAACTGAGTGTTGTGCACCTAGCAACAAAACAGCCATTTACAGAGTGCAAAAAATGTCGAGTTGCAGACAGAAATTTCACAAGACTGAGTAGGAGAAGAGCTGTTTTCGTACAAACAGTGATATGTGGAACGCTGAACACTAATCTCATGCAGGAAATAAGAGACTAAACTAAAATCCGCAAAATAAAAAAAAAATCTTGAGAAAGGCCATTAGCAATAGTGGCCAAATCGCTGTATGTTTTACACACTGACAAAGCGGTAACAGACTCAGAAGAATTTTATTGGTTGTGACTGTTCTGGCGTAACCACAAGCGCTGGAGCGAAGATGAAGAACGCAAAAGGAGAGAAGGCGGTGGAACGACGTCGGCTAGTGGTGTGCTGATTAGGACCGCATCACGGCAGGCGCGGCACCTGCAAGAGGTGAATGTAAGAGCAGCTCCTGCCAGTCTCGGCCGCTCAGCATTCGCTGAGTATTCGCACAGTTGTAGACCGGCAATCGCAGAACAATTGTTAGTGATCCATATCCATTGCCTGTGTCGCCCATCGCTTGCGACACCGATGTAAAGTCAAGTTAAGTATTGTCAATTTTCTTATTTGTAATAAGAACTATTAATGTGATTTGCTTGAATTACTGTATAGCACTTCGAGAAAGCAGCATCCTTCAGTCGCCCTATACGAGACGAGTGGGCAGGAATCCACAGTGACAATGGCTAAAGCTGCCTACGCTTACATACACTACAGGCCTTTAAAATTGCTACACCACGAGGATGACGTGCTACAGACGCGAAATTAAACGGACAGGAACAAGACGCTGTGATATGCAAACCATTAGCTATTCAGAGCATTCACACAAGGTTGGCGCCGGTGGTGACAGCTACCACGTGCTGACATGAGGAAAGTTTCCAACCGATTTCTCATACACAAACAGCAGTTGACCGGCGTTCCCTGGTGAAACGTTATTGTGATGCCTCATGTAAGGAGGAGAATTGCGTACCATCACGTTTCGGACTATGATAAATGTCGGATTGTAGCCTATCGCGATTGCGGTTTATCGTATCGCGACATGCCTGCTCGCGTTGGTCGAGATCCAATGACTGTTAGCAGAATATGGCATCGGTGGGTTCAGGAGGGTAATACGGAACGCCGTGCTGGATCCCAACGGCCTCGTATCACTAGCAGTCGAGATGACCGGCATCTTATCCGCCTGGCTTTAACGGATCGTGCAGCCACGTCTCGATCCCTGGATCAACAGATGGGGAAGTTTGCAAGACAACAACGATCTGCATGAACAGTTCGACGACGTTTGCAGCAGCATGGACTATCAGCTCGGAGACAATGGCTGCGGTTAACCTTGACGCTGCATCACAGAAAGGAGCGCCTGCGATGGTGTACTCAATGACGAAACTGGGTGCACGAATGGCAAAACATCATTTTTTCGGATGAATCCAGTTTCTGTTTACAGCATCATGATGATTGCATCCGCGTTTGGCGACATCGCGGCTAACGCACATTGGAAGCGTGTATTCGTCATCGCTATACTGGCGTATCACCCGGCGTGATGGTATGGGGTGCCATTGGTTACACGTCTCGATCACCTCTTGTTCGCATTGACGGCACTTTGAACAGTGGACGTTACATTTCAGATGTGTTACGACCCGTGGCTCTACCCTTCATCGATCCCTGCGAAACCCTACATTTCAGCAGGATAATGCAAACCGCATGTTGCACGTCCTGTACGGGCCTTTCTGGATACAGAAAATGTTCGACTGCTGCCCTGGCCAGCATATTCTCCAGATCTCTCACCAATTGATAACGTCTCTTCAATGGTGGACGAGCAACTGGCTCGTCACAATACGCCAGTCAGTACTCTTGATGAACTGTGGTATCGTGTTGAAACTTCATGGGCAGCTGTACCTGTACACACCATCCAGGTCCTGTTTGACTCAACGCCCAGGCGTATCATGGTCGTTATTATGGCCAGAGGTGGTTGTTCTGGGTACTGATTTCTCAGGATCTATGCACCGAAATTGCGTTAAAATGTAATCACATGTCAGTTCTAGTATAATATATTTGTCAAATTCATAAGCGTTTATCATCTGCATTTCTTCTTGGCGTGGAAATTTTAATGGCCAGTAGTGTAGATGAAGAGTCTTAACACTGACTCAAACAAAGACGATGTAAGTGTAACACTAAAGGAGGAGGAAGTATTTGTCTGAGTCTAGGACACTGAACTCTACAAAACTATAAAGTGGGAGCGATGGGCCTAGCAGTATGGTCCCTTCAATCCCACAAACCAACCAACCAACCAAAACTATCAAGTACAGATACTGCCGACTTAAGTCTGATACCCATAAACCATGTTACCCCACAGTACTTAAGAAATTGAACTGATGTCTTGAACAAACTTAAACCCTACCCTATTAAAGAAATTACTGCTCAAAGTGCAGTTTTGTACGAAATAGAAAACTGAAAATGGAAGACCTCAAATGAAACAAAAAGAAAGAAAACTAGCGTAAATGGTGCAAACATCTGCCGTAAAGGTGCAATATGAACTGCAATTGGTAAAAGAAGAAGCTATTGGAAATGTGCAGTCAGGGTTTACATATGGCTTTTAACTCAGTGTGAGTGGAAGGTAAAAGTTCTCTGCGTTTACTGTTAAAAGCAGTGGTCAGTGGCCATACGTTGGAGTACTGGCCGAAAATGGTGGATTCAAGCATGTTTACTGTGTTGAAGGTAGCAGGAAAAAATCAGTTTCTAAAGCACCATTCCCGTTTGGATAGACGTAAGAAAGATGATTACACTGTTCCTAAATGCGTACCAAGCAACAAAACAGCCGTTTACAGAGTTCAAGCTGATAAAATAACTAAATTTCATGCACACTCTTTCGCAAACGTAGTAAGCGTTTAGTTCTATACAGATACTCCACAAGATTGTGTAAGAGAAGAGTTGTTAGCGTACACACAGGGATGTGTTGGGTGGTTTAACGGTATTGTCATGCAGGAAATAAGAATCCCAAATGCTCTCGCCTAGGAGAATTACAAGAACGAGGTGAGCTAACTCTAAGGCCATATAGCAGATATTTTGCAGGAAAAAAATTAGACGCGTATTGGAACTTGGAAACATACTGTAACACTACTGGCTATTACGCCGTGAACAATTCGCCGGTAATTTTACTTTTATGGTAGGATTTTAAAACGTCCATGACTGTGTACTAATGGTTAACGCATCGAAGTACTTTCCGTTATCTGAACTACTAATTTTGACAGGGAGAAGTAGTTGAGCTAGTGGGAGTCGAACCACGGTTCTGGTAGGTTGCAAAAACATTGTAATCGTGTAAATTTAAAACTGTTGACAACCTAATTAGGCAAAGTGCTTCCAACTGATGATGTTGTTCATTAAGAAAAATTTACTACAGCATATGACTTTACTTGAAAGTAAAATCTATTTTTCGAATTTGTCATGGACCGTAGTACATTATAGCAAGTACTGAAAAAGTTCTTTGACATGAGCAGTGCAGGTATAAGCTTAAACTATTCTGGTAACAAAATGTCTCTCAGTAACAAATACTGTCTGTATTCAAAACAATAAATCTAATGTTCACTACACAAAATGAGTTATTAATGTGAAGGCACAACTAACTTCGACATAAGGAGACTTTACCACTTTGCTGTTGAAAAATACGGACATAGAAGTGATCTTAATTGTTGTGTCAACTAGTATGATAACAGCGTATTTTCTTTGTGAGCATATATTCCTTTGCAGTAAGTAAAACGAAAGTGGAAAATGTGTGCACTGAAGCTATTGTAGTCTGAACATATTGTAGCTAATTAATATTTCAAGAATACGAAACTATTAAAATGATCACTGCACTTCACAAGCACTTTCACTGTAGTAATGATTGTAATATTTGCTCGACATTTGAGATGGTGACCCAAACTCTGTTCTGTCTGTTGAATGGGGTGAGAGCAAATACTTCTGAAAAGTCACAGTAAAGATGCACATATAAACACAAACAAATGAATGAAAAAAGAAACACTTTTACAAACCTGTGAAGTAGGTATTCTGCATGTTCGCCTATAAATATAATGGCCGTTATAACTTTGTACGCAGCGGTAAGGTGAGATTGGCTACAGAGTGATGTGGCAACTGTCGTCATAGGAAGGCTGTACAGGAGCAGAAATGATTAACACAATAAACAAAAAAATTCACTTAACTTGTTACTCTAAGAATATGAAGACTAATTACAAATAATGCAGCAAGAAATAGAGTCCAGCTGTTATTTTCAACATGGCAGAGGCTCGCGCGGACGATTGTGGCGTAGTGAAGAGGCTGCAGGTGCAAGGGGGTGAGTGGCTCTGTCGGCCGCTCTATACTGCAGTGACAGAGGCCGATCGTAGTCCAGAGCCACTGGAGGCGTGGCGTAATGCGTGCGCTGTCTCTCCCAGATCCTGCGTGACCGCCATTAACAGCTGGTGGCAACTTGCACTTCCGTTGCCAGCTTGACACCCAAGGCGTAGTACCGATATGTGATACCACAATTTTTTTATGCTCACAAATTTATTCTGTAACTACACTCCTGGAAATTGAAATAAGAACACCGTGAATTCATTGTCCCAGGAAGGGGAAACTTTATTGACACATTCCTGGGGTCAGATACATCACATGATCACACTGACAGAACCACAGGCACATAGACACAGGCAACAGAGCATGCACAATGTCGGCACTAGTACAGTGTATATCCACCTTTCGCAGCAATGCAGGCTGCTGTTCTCCCATGGAGACGATCCTAGAGATGCTGGATGTAGTCCTGTGGAACGGCTTGCCATGCCATTTCCACCTGGTGCCTCAGTTGGACCAGCGTTCGTGCTGGACGTGCAGACCGCGTGAGACGACGCTTCATCCAGTCCCAAACATGCTCAATGGGGGACAGATCCGGAGATCTTGCTGGCCAGGGTAGTTGACTTACACCTTCTAGAGCACGTTGGGTGGCACGGGATACATGCGGACGTGCATTGTCCTGTTGGAACAGCAAGTTCCCTTGCCGGTCTAGGAATGGTAGAACGATGGGTTCGATGACGGTTTGGATGTACCGTGCACTATTCAGCGTCCCCTCGACGATCACCAGTGGTGTACGGCCAGTGTAGGAGATCGCTCCCCACACCATGATGCCGGGTGTTGGCTCTGTGTGCCTCGGTCGTATGCAGTCCTGATTGTGGCGCTCACCTGCACGGCGCCAAACACGCATACGACCATCATTGACACCAAGGCAGAAGCGACTCTCATCGCTGAAGACGACACGTCTCCATCCGTCCCTCCATTCACGCCTGTCGCGACACCACTGGAGGCGGGCTGCACGATGTTGGGGCGTGAGCGGAAGACGGCCTAACGGTGTGCGGGATCGTAGCCCAGCTTCATGGAGACGGTTGCGAATGGTCCTCGCCGATACCCCAGGAGCAATAGTGTCCCTAATTTGCTGGGAAGTGGCGGCGCGGTCCCCTACGGCACTGCGTAGGATCCTACGGTCTTAGCGTGCATCCGTGCGTCGCTGCGGTCCGGTCCCAGGTCGACGGGCACGTGCACCTTCCGCCGACCACTGGCGACAACATCGATGTACTGTGGAGACCTCACGCCCCACGTGTTGAGCAATTCGGCGGTACGTCCATCCGGCCTCCCGCATGCCCACTATACGCCCTCGCCCAAAGTCCGTCAACTGCACATACGGTTCACGTCCACGCTGTCGCGGCATGCTACCAGTGTTAAAGACTGCGATGGAGCTCCGTATGCCACGGCAAACTGGCTGACACTGACGGCGGCGGTGCACAAATACAGCGCAGCTAGCGCCATTCGACGGCCAACACCGCGGTTCCTGGTGTGTCCGCTGTGCCGTGCGTGTGATCATTGCTTGTACAGCCCTCTCGCAGTGTCCGGAGCAAGTATGGTGGGTCTGACACACCGGTGTCAATGTGTCCTTTTTTCCATTTCCAGGAGTGTATTAATTCCGAAAAAAGTTTTTAGCAGGAAATAAATTTAAGCTGAGTAATTTTCTTTTTTTTTCACGCATGCAAATCATCTGGAGTGAAACAAAAGTAACTGCAAACATAAGAAATTTTCTATTCCAAAAATGTTCATGAGTATTAAATACTCATGAGTTCAATTATGTACAGCACCCGGATATACTGCATCACTAGGAAAAGAATCTTACCCAGGTAAATGACTAAGAAACGAAATAATATTATCAAAAGAAAGCTAAAAGTAGAATGTTTATTTTCGAATTTGAAGCAGACTGCTGGTGCCAGCAAATAAAAAAAATACTGTACGACACGTTAACAGTTTGAATACTACCCACGGACGTCCTGCGTGCTAGTAAGACAAGGACTTCTTGCGGTTCTGCAGCCAACTCCAACTTCTCTATTCCCACCGACTGATTTTCGTAGCGGAGAGACTTCCCCGCAAGTTGTACATTTGTACAAAGCTCCGTACCCGAAGACGAACCAGTTCTGTAAATACTATTTTGAAATACAAGCATTTTAACGGAATATTGTTATGGAAAATATACGTACCGTTTGATTATTAGCAGATAATTTTTCGGGAAATGCGAACAAACTTTTACATATGAGTCAAACCAAAGAACATATTGGCACAGACATCATTTTAAGCATAAGAAAATATATACGTTACCTGAAGTAGGTACAGTTGACATGAAACATAAGTGTTATAACAAAACAGGTAAGAAAAGAATGTGGAGGTGGTGCTGTAGACTTACGCTGTACGTTGTTTTGAAGCCACAGTGGGCGGGACCTGCCGCCGTCTTAAATAGCCCACATATTAGCAGACTGCTGTTTACGATTGCTTCTTGTTCACTATTACTGTCGTGTGCACGCAACGGCTGTTATAAGTACTAAAAATTACAGTACTTGCAGGAATAACGTTGTGTAAGGAAGGAAATTTCAAGCGTTTTTCTGTTCTTAAACGGGTATTCGCTCTAGTAATACGACACATTTGTCCTCGTTATTGTAGCCTGTTTTTGTTCATATGTGTCGAATAACCAAGAAGAGAAGGATCTGATGTGAAAATGATGTTTTCGTAATCCGGTTAATTCCACTTCTGCCGTATTTCCATCGACAACGAGTAAAGCTGAGACTGCGAAACAAATGTTTGTTTGCTTACTGGTACTGTTTCTTTTTCGTTATATTTTCGGCCCTCAGCTCGTTTGTATTTCTGATGTTCACATTCTCAAAAAGCTTACCCATGTTTCCTTTGTTGCCCATACACGTGTGCATTGGCGAGAGAAGCAACGCAAGCTGTCGTGACTTGTACATGTTAACAAAGTTAACGGTTGCTGAAATGTCAAAGAAACATAACTGGATACAGGTGTATCTCTATGCAAGATAGTTCTTGTTTTATTAGATTGTCAGTGCAATAGTGTCACTATAGTTTACATATCTTCTCACTTTAAAATCATATCTATGATGCGTCATTCAGTATGTGACGAATAACAGTAATCTGCAGGATAAAGAAACGACATAATTTTTTCAAAGACGTTCCAACATTGTGCAATGCTATAAATGTGATTATGGGGATGGTCTAAAACATTCAGACCCCTTTAAATAGATACTTTACTTCAAAATTTATGTAAGCCATTTTTTCGTAATGATAGCCTAACCTGTGTAAAATATACGCCTTCCTTTCCAACAATAGCTTATTTACTTATTTTGCCGGAATATTTCTCGCCAGTAACTCTGACGGTTTCTCAGGAATAATAAAAAACATCACAACTGGAATGTACGCCTACTTTGATCAGCTGCTCCATTTTACTGTTCGCTTACATTTTGAGATTTTCAATGTATATAAGCCTACAATTAGATTTATGATAAGAAATAGTTAGCTAGTTACAGGTCCCATGTATCATTTGCACGATAAATCGTAATTGTGTGGCTCAAGTCATCTTGTATCAACAATAATTTTTTGTAAATATGCCCCCAAGCTGATCCTTTATTAGTTTAAAAAATATTAAAGACGTATAGGTTTCGTCAGTAATTGTCACTCACCACCCTTTCCATTTTATAGTAATAGATCATCTTCAGCAGAACAGGAGGAGATGTCAAAGAGAAACGTTTTAGTTCAGTTTCAAATTTTACTTCGCTGTCTGTCAGGCATTTTATATAACATGTCCAAAATAACAGACACCATATCCATATAAGTACCGGGTGATCAAAAAGTCAGTATAAATTTGAAAACTGAATAAGTCACGGAATATTGCAAATAGAGAGGTACAAATTGACATACATGTTTGCAATGACATGGGGTTTTATTAGAACCAAAGAAATACAAACGTTCAAAAAATGTTCGACAGATGGCGCTTCCTCTGATCAGAATAGCAATAATTAGCATAACAAAGTAAGACAAAGCAAAGATGATGTTCTTTACAGGAAATGCTCATTATGTCCACCATTATTCCTCAATAATAACTGTAGTCAAGAAATAATGTTGTGAACAGCACTGTAAAGCGTGTCTGGAGCTATGGTGAGGCATTGGCGTCGGATGTTGTCTTTCAGCATCCCTAGAGATGTCGGTCGATCACGATACACTTGCGACTTCAGGCAACCCGAAAGCCAATAATCGCACGGACTGATGTCTGGGTACCTGGGAGGCCAGTGTAGTGGGACGGAATTAAGCGTCACCCATCCACCAAAGTCAGCCCAGTTTGCAGGTGACTATAAGTTTAATTTAGTTTTTGTTTATGTGTTTTCTTATTATTTGTAATAAATGTGAATTATCTAAAAGTTTTGTATTTTTTTATGTGTTTCATGTACGGAGAGATCGGCGCAACGAACGGGGACAGCATCTTCGTTGCCGCGACCAGAGAGGAAATTGCTGGCCGCTATACGTCGCGGGTCGACAGCCAAGGAGCAACAGAAGACCCTGGAACCGAGTTGTTGCGTCGTGTTTCTAAAAAATTAAAAATGAATTTTTATACTCTTTTTGTACAACAATGACGTCATAATGATCTTAACCTTATTGAAATGTTAGTCACTGTCTGTCAACGCTCAAGTTCACATCTGTATGTGTAGGAAGCTAATAAAATAGTGTATGCTACTAAAGTTGAAACACGTGTCTTGAAGATTTATTTATGAAGAGTTATGTGAACGGATTAATAATATATTTGACAAGATTATTGATTCAGACAGCGTTGGCCGAAACTTTGAATCTAAAAAGTTTATTTAATGTGTGATTCTGATATCGATTAGATCAAGATAACGTGTGTCGATATAATTTTCTGAGGAGAAACAAACGAAATTTAAATTCGAAAAAGTTACGAAAACCAATTGGCCCAAGTGATGTAATTCTCTGCACACGACTCAACTGATGTTTTACAGTTTCGTTCAAGAACCTTTCTATGACAATTTAAAAAGAATATAAATCATTTTTGAAGTGAGTGTAATTGACGTAGGTGACGAAGTCTGCACATGGTCATACATATATCAAACGAAAAACCTAAATACGTCGTTACACCGCACCGTGGCGACCTTAGAAACAGGACTTGTGTGTAACTAAGGCACACAGGTACGAAACGAAACATCAAGAGTCCTTCGGAAGTCAACGCGAGTTTCTTGGAGCCTTCACCAGCCAGCGGCGACTTCGCGGGTGTGGGCATCTGACGGAGTGCAGCCAAGCAGTACGGTCACGCAGTTGTTCCACGAGAAGGCGCGTCTGTTGGGCAGCAGCTGAACGCTGCAAACCCCGACAACCTTTTTTCTCCCTAAACTAATAGGCCCAGTACGTCAGCTGCGGGGCGTTCCTCCGGCTGGTATTAGAGGTGTTGCTGAGGGCTTCGCCTGTCTACGGCGGTGCCGGGCGTGGTTGCAGCCAGCGACGTTTCCGGTGTTCGACTCAGCGTCCTGCCGGTTGCAGAAGCGGGGTCGCAGCATCTCAGCGGCTGCATCGACGGCTGTTACATCTGCAGCCCATAGCAGCACACTGATCATCGAGAACTACAAATTACAATATTAGTGTCCGGTGAGTTTGTTTCAAGTTGGAAGTGGAGTGTTGTACATAGGAAGTGTGCTTTTACAGGATTGTTGATTACAAATCTGCGTGTGTAAATAGTTAATATCTTATAATAATGTCGGGAAGTGAAATGTCAGACGAAGAGCAATCTATGTCCGATAGGAGCATGAGAGCCCTTTTTAGGGCGATCGCTAAATTGAAACAATCTAACGAAGAATCTACTGCTAGATTAAAAGAGGAATTAAAACAGGCTAACGAAGAATCTATGGCTAGATTAAAACAGTCTAACGAGGAATCTACTGCTAGACTTAAAGGGGAGCTAACAAAATCAACAGACAGGTTGCAGGAATATCTTAATGAAACCAGTCGAGAATTAAGTGATAAAATAGAGTCTTCTAAAGTTGAAATGCAGGAAAAATTAGTAGGACTTAGTAATAAGATTGCTGATAATTGTAAAAGGTTAGAAGAACATATCCAGGAATCGCGCGAGGAAAAAGCTCGCATGCGACACGATATTACTGACTTATCCGAGAGACTAGATAGTGTCAATATCTTAGTTGTAAATGAAATACAGAAAAATAACGATATGTTACGAGATGAATTTTCTATGCAAACAGAAACTGTTCGCAGAGAATTATTGAAATCTATTAAAGAGATCTCTACCAAACCCGTAGAGATTTCTTCAATAGATAATGTAGAATTAGAAACATTAACTCATCAAGTAGAAAAGGACCATACCGAAATCGAAAACATGAAATTTTTAATTACTGAGATATGCAGTAATCTTGAGACTGCCAAAGATAATAATATTGACGAAGGTACAGAGCGTTCACATCGTGAACACAGTGAAGAATCGATATTAGCTAATCGCGTATCCAATACAGAAATGCGGATACAGGAAATTACGAAACGGTTATCGGAATTAGATAATAACGAGAACATTTCAGGTAGCAGAGGTAATAACATAATCAGAGACAACAGTCGCATCGAATTTGCTAGCACGGATGGCAACAATATGAATAAGGCAGTCACGGCAAGCCAATCCGATGCAACTCCGTCTCTGCCAGCTAAACAAAATCCGACTATTTCTCTCGCAGAATGTCTGGATGACATAACAACAAATTCAAATGTAGCAAGTCGATTTCCTGTATTCAAACCAGGAGGCGAACTGCACCCTATAATCTTTATAAAAGCTTTTGAAACATCATTATCTCCTAAATGGAGTAATGAAAAACGCATTCAATTTGTAATAGGACATTTAGAAGCAGAAGCTGCGGAGTGGGCAGTACTGCATAGAACTGAATTCAGGGATTGGGATGATTTTGTTAAGCAGTTTAAACAAAATTATTGGTCAAGAGGAAAACAACAACACTTAACTTTAGAGTTGTTAGACCCTCCTCCATATTCTAAACGGTGGGGAGGTTATAGGAATTATTTTGAATGGCATTTAAACCGTGCTAAATTAATTGAAGAACCAATTATTGAAAGTCATTTAATACGAGTCCCAATTAGTAGGTTACCGTATTACGTAAAGGAAAGAATGATAGAAAGAGAATGGTCACAGCCGTGCGAATTGTTAGGATATTTAGAGCAGTTAGATATACTTAATAGAGAAAGGGAAGACGAGAAGTTTAGATTTGGTAGAAATGACAATCCTCGAAATAATAATAATGATTCAGAACCACGAAAAGCTAATAACAACAATCATAGTCGGTTCTGTTATATAAAACGTCAATCTAAAGATAAAGAGAGCCAACAAAATCGTGGTAATAACTCTAAAGTGCGGAAATTACACAATAACGATCAGGAGATAAATCATCCTCAAGTAATTAATGAAGGTCAAGTGGTAGGTGACGTCATCATAGAACGTTCGGAAAACTAGTAAAGTCCTTTAGTACGGGTCAACTAAAGGGAACTATTGGTCAAGATTACCCAAGACCCAATTGCAATTTATCATTAAGCTGCCAAAAGGACGATGACTGGCAACAAGATTTACTTCAGGAAGACAATCAGATAAGGGAGAATGTAACATATAAACCCGTTATTAAAGGTTATATTAAAGACACCGAAGTAAATATTATAGTTGATTCGGGTAACGAAGTAAGTATTTTATCCAAAGAATTATTTCAGCTTAAAAGAAAATATTGGAATTTCCCGACTTTACCTGTAACTGGGGTGAAAATTATAGGAGTTACTGGTAAAAGAAGTCAAAATATTACTGAAGAAGTTTATGTAACTTTTGAAATTGCTGAACAATTAATTGCTCACTCTGTACTCGTCGTAGCCAACTTAAATGTGGCCATAATTTTAGGTATAGATTGGCTGTGTAAATATAAAGCTATATTAGATTTTAAAGATTCTTCCTTAACCATCCATAAGGAGGCATGTACTTTTAAAGTGAGGTTCTCTAATAGTCAAGTACCTGAAAATTGCTACGAATCCTTACAGATTAGGTACGCACCGACCATGAATCTATTAACAGATTTCAGTGATCTTGGGTATGCAGTATACCAATGTCAGGCTAGTAATAGTATCGAAACCGAAGTGAAAGAAAAATGTTTATCTACGAATTGTCTATCCGAGCAAGAAAAGGAAGAGTTGGAATCTTTGATGTTAGAATTTAGAGCCGTCTTCTCAGATGAACCGGGGAGAATTAAAGATTACGTTTGTAAACTTAAGATTAAAGATAAAAAACCGTTCTTTAAGAAACCTTATCCCATTCCAGTGCAATTCAAAGAATCGGCTAGTAGAGAAATAAGTAAGATGCTAGAGCAAAACATTATCGAACGATCATGTAGCGCTTTTAACAGTCCGTTGTGGGTAGTTAAGAAAGCCACTGGTGGGGTACGACTAGTTCTGGATGCCCGTGAATTAAATAAAATTATAGAGATGGAAAGAGACAGACCTATTCCTATGGAGGACGTACTTCTTAAGATTGCTGGTTCTCGTTATATGAGTACAATGGATTTAACCGCCGGCTACCATCAAGTAACATTACACCCGGATTCACGGCAATATACGGCTTTTCTTTTTGAAGGCAGATCATATCAGTTCCAAGTTTTACCTTTTGGACTTAATATATCAGTGTCAACTTTCATTAGGGCATTAGATTCTGCTTTGGGTCAGCAATTGTTACAAAAGATTATTTTATATGTAGATGATATTTTGGTAGCTACTAAAACGTGGGAAGAACACGTAACGATATTACGGGAATTGTTTAACCGTTTAATTGACAGAGGAATTACTTTAAAATTATCTAAGTCTTACTTCGGAAAGGAGGAAGTGAGATTTTTGGGGCATATAGTGGACAGTAAAGGTATTAGGCCAGACCCAGCACGTATTGAAGCTATTGCTCGATGCCCGAGTCCTAGAAATCGGAAACAATTGAAATCATTCTTAGGAATGGTAGGATTTCTGAGAAGATTTCTTCCAGGGCAGGATATTGTTAATCCTACATTACTAGATTTATTGAAAGAGAAGTCAGTATGGCTCTGGGGACAAAAGGAAGAGGAAGTTTTTAATAAAATAAAAGGAGCGTTAACCAAAGCCAAAATGTTATACCACCCAGATTTCGATCAGGACTTTGGTATGTGTACGGATGCCTCTGATTATGGTGTGTCGTGTGTAATATTCCAAGGTGATCTGACCAATGAAGAGGGATTATATCGGCCTATTGGATTCGCTAGTCGAACTTTAAATGAACATGAAAGGAATTATTTTGTATCCGAGAAGGAAGCTCTCGCAGTGGTATGGGGTTTTCAACGATTTAGAGGATTATTAATGGGAAGAAAAACAATTGTATATACTGATCATCAGGCTTTAATCTTTTTGAACAATTGCCGGTTACTTCACCGTAGGCTATTACGTTGGGTATTATACTTGCAAGAATTTCAGTACGAAATTAGGTATATAAAAGGATCTCAGAATGTAGTTTCAGATGCTTTGTCAAGGCTTCCCGTAGGAATGGAGAATATTAATATTGCAGAAGAACCAGGAACAAATTATCAGGTTTATTTCCTTTTGACTAAGGAGAACGAACGTAAGGTTAAACGGATAGTAACTGCTGTTAGATGCGATCAAAGAAATGACTATCAATATAGGGACCTTATACAAAACCTTAATAATGGGGACGAAACAGTTAACACCCGGGGTGTGTGGTTATATTTTAACGACTTGTTGTATTGGAAAGCACAGAGGGAACACCAGAGATGGAAAATCTGCATTCCGGAAACTGTTGTGGACGAGTTAATTACTTATATTCATGAAGGTTACGGGCATTTTGGAATTCATAAATGTATTAAACATCTAATGAAGTATTATTATTTCAAAAATATGTCCCGTATTGTGAGAAGTATTATTAGGGCTTGTGAAACCTGTCAAAAGGTTAAAGTTAATAACAAATCCAAGCGTTATAAATTATATGCTGTAATTCCTCGAGGTTTGTGGGATCTACTGTCATTGGATTTTTTCGGCCCTCTGCCTCGTAGTTCAGGAGGATTAACATATGTGTTTGTTGTAATGGAATGTTGGTCCAAACATGTGAAACTGTATACTTTGAAACGAGCGAATACAGCAAGCGTTATACGCTGCCTCACCCGAAATTACTTTGTTAACTGGGGCATTCCTAAACGACTTATGTCTGACAACGGTAGTGCCTTTATTAGTCAAAGATTTCAAGATATGATAAGACAATATGGAATCAAACATATCTTAATTTCGAAATATCACCCTCAAAGTAATTTAGTAGAAAGAGTCATGAAAGAATTAGGACGATTATGTAGAACTTATTGTGCACATAAACATACTCGGTGGGCCAAACTAATGCCTGAATTCGAAAAGATATTAAATGAATTGCCTCACCTAACGACGGGATTATCACCTATAGAAATTTTAGGCAAACGAATTATAGGTGAGCCTTTACTAGCTGCTTTACCTTGGCCACCAGTAAATGAGATACAACAAGATATTCCAGACGAAAAAGTTTGCGAACAGATTGTAAAAAATGCCGAACGGAGAATTAAAAGTTATAATCAACAGGCTGTAGAACCCTCATTTCAGGTAGGAGATCTTGTGTTAGTACGATCTCATCCTAAAAGTTCTAAGATCGATAAGGAATGTAGAAAATTCTTCTTTATCTTTGAAGGTCCATATGTTGTACATAAGATTGTACATCCCAAAGCATTACTTCTTATGGAACCTTCATCAGGTGTAATTAAAGGATTATATAGTGTTGATCAAATGAAACCCTTCATTTCTAAATAAGTTAATATTTAGTATATGTTACATACGGAAGAGCGTTCATAGTTTATTCATGTGAAGTTTTTCGTGATAGTTACGTGTTATTTTAAATAAATGACAGAAAGCTTAAACATGTGTTCTACAATAATCTACTGGTACTTCAAAAAGAGAAAGATAACCAAAAGGGGGATTTATATGGCGGAAACTTTGCTCTTAGGTCAAAAGGAATTTTGCATATTTTAAATTTACTCGGATAGTAGGAACCAAAGGGGATGGTTAATAGTTTTAGGGACCATGGGCGTCCAGAGCTATATGGCTCACGAGAACATAGCAGAGTGCCTTTAATAGAGGTTTGCAATAGTGTTAATATAGAACACACCAAACGGGGCTCTCTCGCTTGTTTCTCCTAAATAAATGGCCATTACCCAACAAGGTGTCCGAAGGTAAAGAAAGCCATGCCGTGATTTTAAAGAGAGTTTTGCTTGATTTCTTCTTGACCTCAGGCATAAATAAGGCATTAGGGAAGAGAATGACGTAAAGTAAATAGTACTATTAGTTATTGTGAGAAACTTATTAGTAATATACATTCTTGAAAAGAATAACTCTAGTAAATAAATGAAACTGGAACTAATCTATCACAATTTGAACGCTCTGTCCTAATGTATAACGTTAAAGAACGTACTAGATTGGTATTTATTAGCAACTGTTAACTGAAGAGGAGCAATCTCCCTATATTCGGTTACGAATTACCATAATAGCACAATTAAGAGTAAATAACAAATAGTCACAACAATATCGTATTAAAAGGATTAAGTCTATCTAATAGCAAGGACTCTAGGTTACGTAAAATGTGAGGAAAATGTATTAACAGTTAAATATTGTATATTGAAAAGTTTAATCCGGTTAAAACTTGACAAACTGAGCTTGTGGGTGGGGTATGTAGTGGGCCGGAATTAAGCGTCACCCATCCACCAAAGTCAGCCCAGTTTGCAGGTGACTATAAGTTTAATTTAGTTTTTGTTTATGTGTTTTCTTATTATTTGTAATAAATGTGAATTATCTAAAAGTTTTGTATTTTTTTATGTGTTTCATGTACGGAGAGATCGGCGCAACGAACGGGGACAGCATCTTCGTTGCCGCGACCAGAGAGGAAATTGCTGGCCGCTATACGTCGCGGGTCGACAGCCAAGGAGCAACAGAAGACCCTGGAACCGAGTTGTTGCGTCGTGTTTCTAAAAAATTAAAAATGAATTTTTATACTCTTTTTGTACAACAATGACGTCATAATGATCTTAACCTTATTGAAATGTTAGTCACTGTCTGTCAACGCTCAAGTTCACATCTGTATGTGTAGGAAGCTAATAAAATAGTGTATGCTACTAAAGTTGAAACACGTGTCTTGAAGATTTATTTATGAAGAGTTATGTGAACGGATTAATAATATATTTGACAAGATTATTGATTCAGACAGCGTTGGCCGAAACTTTGAATCTAAAAAGTTTATTTAATGTGTGATTCTGATATCGATTAGATCAAGATAACGTGTGTCGATATAATTTTCTGAGGAGAAACAAACGAAATTTAAATTCGAAAAAGTTACGAAAACCAATTGGCCCAAGTGATGTAATTCTCTGCACACGACTCAACTGATGTTTTACAGTTTCGTTCAAGAACCTTTCTATGACAATTTAAAAAGAATATAAATCATTTTTGAAGTGAGTGTAACTGACGTAGGTGACGAAGTCTGCACATGGTCATACATATATCAAACGAAAAACCTAAATACGTCGTTACACCGCACCAGGCATGACGAAAGTGGCGACTGAGCAGACGAAAGTGGCCGCTGAGCACACGATCATCACCAAACGACGAACGCAAGAGATCTTTCACGCGTCTAGCAATACTTCGTTTTTTTCTGGTCTAATAAAACCCCATGTCATTCCAAGCATGTGTGCCAATTTTTACCTCTCTATTTACATTATTCCGTGGTTTATTAAGTTTACAAATTTATGCTGACTTTTTGATCACCCAGTATAAGGGTCTGGCAATACCGGCCATGACCTTCTCCTTCTGTGCGGATGCCCATGTATTACCCGAACTCTTACGGGACTTGGTAAGATTGTCTTCCACGATTAATGAGTGTGTTGAGGAGGGACACTACGAATATAGTGTGTGGACATATAAGGTGAGAATGTGGGTCTCGTGGGAGGCGTGGGCGGATAGTCCCTGCAGTCACACTATCCTCTGTACCCTCGGTGGCTCGCCTGCACGGTAGCTGAGTGAACAGGTCGACAACGAACTTCAACGGACGTCATGTGACGTCCGCTACAACGAAATACAACGAACCATAACGAAAAAAAAAGATGGATAGAGCGTTAGTCACGTAAGCAGGAGATCCCGGGTTCGAATCCCTGTCGTGGAACACATTTTCACCTGTCCCCATTGATATATATCAACGCCCGTCAGCAGCTTGAAGCTATCAATATAACATTCTGATCTCGTCGAATATTCTCAACACTATGAGTGTGGCGGCTGCATTCCTGAGGCCAGGAATGATTTGTTTCTTCCTCTATTTTTTGTGCGTAGTTTATATTGAGACATTCGCCAGGGTTTTGCGCACGTATTGCGTGGTCGGCAAAGGAAATCATCATGGCGCCGTCTTTATGGAAAGTTAGTGCTCCTCGCCCTGCGACCAATACGGGCTGTTGTTGATTTAGGAAATCCAATTGCCAAAGAAAGGACGACCAGAAAGTTGGCTTCTAAGTTATGCTTTTGACAGCTGAACGTCAACCTGGTTTGTAACTGTACATCTGTATACTTCCCTCTCAGAGCGCCGGTGATTCTGGTTCTCTGCAGCGAGAGTGCCGGCCAAGAATGATACGCGGTGCATATCTTGTATGCCGAATCCGATATCGCCGTCACTCGGCTTCCATTGTCCACAATCCCGCTTAGACTGACCTTGCCGACTGTGATGTGAGTGATGGGGTGTAAATCCGGTTGTGTCATGATCTCCTTCTCTTTCTGTAGCAGTTCTCTTGTATTTCGTTCTCGAACATGTTAATATCGCTCGTTCCGATAGTTTCTGCGACATTGTTTTGAGCTGAATCCCACAGCGGCTGTGTATCAATTCCTGTTTGAATTTTCTCTGCGTGACCCCTGCGATGGGTTAGGTGGCCTCAATTCCCCATATTCGCTACGTTGGTCAATCCCTTGACCTTGACCATTGTATGTCATGCTATTGCTTTGCTGTTGGTCCCTAGAATCCTGCTGGCCCTCGTTCGAGTTCTGTTACTCTCTCCAGTTTCTGTTACGTCGGTAGTTGCTGTTGTTGTTACGATTATAATTCCTCGTCTTCTTCACTCGTGAAAACGTCGACTGAGTCGCTGCATCTACCGATGAGCAGTCACTGGTATAGTCTCTCTGTAAACTCAAGAGCGAGCAGCGATTTTGTTGGGGAAGTGGCCTTTAAGGGAGAACGCTGCCACCGGCCTACAGGGGCACCCAAAATCTGTTGCCTGTTACCTGTCTAGCGGTGTAGATCGGCGTGCACTGATATACGTCGTTTCTGTTCATATGATCTAAGTTGTCAGTGTCAGTGAGTTAACTTTGTGTACTTACTGATCTACTTCGATATCCGAAAGTGATGGATAATAATCTATCATTGCAAGAAAACGTGCAGAATACTAAGAAGAGGAGGTATTTGTGGAGTAACGCGCGTTCGATCATCTCTAATGTTATTACAGAGTGTATTAAAGAGGCGACCCAAAAAGAACTGTTGGCTAATATTACCCGTCGCAGTCAAAGGGCAGAAATTTATGCAAACGTCAGCCTCCCCCATTAGGACGCATAAGGAAGGAACGCAAAAATAGATCGCATAGTTTACTGGAATCGCCACGAAGGAAAGCTAATAAGTTTGGGAGGAAATCCAACATTATAGACAGTTGATTTGGAATCACGTAAAGTCTTTGATGCTTATGACACACTAAGTCTCTATCTCGGTCACTGTTCATCTGAGTCTAAGACATAGTGCTTAAAACATGTTCACAATAGCTATTCTTAGACACTGGTGAAATTTCTTCAAAACATGTACACTGATTCTGGACTTCTAAGAAAAAAGCTTGACATACGAGTTGCGTTCGCATATTAATTTATATTTTTTGGCAAGAACTTTATTTGTTAATCTACAGCGATGTTATCTTCAAAATATTCCTCATTACGTACTATACACTTATGCCAGTGCTTTTTCCAATTCCCGAAACACTTTTAGGAACTGTTTCTTCAGGATAGTTTATAGCCTCTTAACTGTGCATTTTTAATCTCATCCATGCTTGTAAAACCGCTGTCCTTAAAGGCCTGCTTTGAAATGTTTGTAGGCCCTACCACTTGTCTTCCCTTGGTTTAACCATAATAGGCTCACCAAAAGGGATATTTTACATTTCTAAAAATTTCATACACTTTATTCCATTCTTATAACAAAATTTAATACAAATAAACGTTGATGCTACCAAAACACATGTAACCTTTCTGACAGCTGACAACAGAGTAAATAATGGTTCAAATGGCTCTGAGCACTATGGGACTTAACATCTGTGGTCATCAGTCCCCTAGAACTTAGAACTACTTAAACCTAACTAACCTAAGGACATCAGACACATCCATGCCCGAGGCAGGATTCGATCCTGCGACCGTAGCAGTCGAACATATGGATAACATTTTACACATATTTTTGAGGCATGTTTCTGAAGATAATGACAAAAAAGTAGTGCAAATCTGACTAATACAACACACAAAATTATAAATTTCTGCTTACCTTTAAACACTCTTCGTATTGCAAGAATTGTTAAGTTTGTAACCTCCCCACAGAAAAATGTAAAATGACTATATTTGAATGTTAATCGGAATAGAGCCAAATGTGACTTCCCAACAAAAATAATAATGAAAAAGTGCCAAAAGTTAGTTCCCCACAAGATTACTGAATAATAATGACCCAAATGTTGTTGAGCTCCCACAAAACATCGTTAAATTGAAATAAAAGCAACGATACCTTCGCTACAAAAATATTGAAAAATAATGGCCCAATGTATACTCGACACAAAAAATTAAGAAATGAAGATTAATCATTAAACCCACAATAATAGGGCAGCATCGCTGACCTCAGGCCCTGTGCAATAATTAATCTGATAAATTGATTCTGGGAGGAAAAGCATAGGAAATATTGTTTCAATTGGAATGATTCTTTTCTTAAAAACGATTGCTTTGAAAACAAAATTATTATTGGGGCATTTCTTGAACAAATTAATTACAATTAACATACATTACATTATCAGATGTGCGCAATGCTGCTTCATTACCTTATTTAACAATATACCTCGTCCCGAACCTTGACCAGATATGTTAAGGGCGCACGCCGCCGATCCATGCCGACGCCCGCTCAATACTACCGTCCACTCGCTAGTACAGTCGGCTGACTACTACTGACTCATTGCAGCTCGCAACTTCCTACTCGCTCTCCCGACTCCACACACACTACTTCCGACCGAGTCCAACTCGCAACTAAACTCTCGCGCAGTCAAGCGCAGACTAGACACGATAAATAACTCTCTGGTCAGAGATTCTGTCATGCCTCGCCATCGCTGGTACTGAATACATACGCGTTTCAAGATTCAATGCAGTCCTTCAAAGAAAACTACTACATTTTAGTAGGAACACAAAGTAAGAACAAGCCTTAAATCCTACAGACTGATTACATTATATGGGGTTCGTTTTGCCAATAGCAATAGAGGAACATACAGTCACATGAACAGGCATTTTGTTCTATGTTCGTAGTAGAATCCTGACTTCCATTCTTATGTTAATATTATTTATTCTGTAATGTTGTATTTCGGAAGAAGCTATCGTTTTTTTGTATTCCTTATCGTCTTAATGCATTTGTATAAAAATAAACGCAGCCGAGACGTATCTATCTGTACACGGCGTCGCCACAGATCTGAAGCGAGCGCCGCGGCGGGTCCGGTACTACGTTGTGAAACAGCCTGTAGAAGCGCCTCGTGACGTAGCTGGGTAGGCAGAGTGGGGACTCGCTCGCTCGCTCTTCAGTTTACCGACAGACTATAACGTAAATGTAATTCAATGTAAATGCCTTATAATTTCCTTGGGACTGTACGGTTGATCCAAGAATCGGTTCTCCTTCACCACGGATCCGAAGAATTTGACAGGACTGCGGAATCTTAACGTTCCTATGTCCTTTCCTAACATGATATCATGTTTTATGCCTTCCTGTATGTCTTGCGACCAGTATGTGTTAAGGAACACGTCCTTGGTAGGAGCAACAACTCTCCGCAACTCTGCGCATATTTTCTGCAATCGACCCTTCTAAGAAACCACAGATAAACTGGAGCTTGTACTTCAGTGGCCAAGATTCTGGTAGCACGTGATCATACTGTGCCATCCAGGTCTTTGCATGTAATGCGTGGTTTGCCTCCTTGTAGACTTGAAAATTCTGGATGGCCAAAAAATGTTTGTGGTCGAGCGGTTCGAGGTATCCGCCGTACGAATTTCCCCTCTCGTCTGCAGTGCGCGATTCCATCTATTCTTGCCAAAACGATCCTCATGCGCTGTTGTGGTATCCCCTCGTGTTGGCAGATTCACGTTTCTTACCTCTGAAGGTGTGTTCAATTGTTTTCCGGCTGCGTGTTACAGACTGAGCGTGTTCTCTTACGCGTTTCGCCGCGGCAGGAGCATATTCCTGCTGCATTCGCCCGTGTGCAGAGGGTGTGTCTTCATATAGCGGTTCGGAGAGTCGCAAAACAGTTTCTTCACATCTGTGATGCTATCGATGGCACTCTACCGGACGAGATTGTGTTTGCAATTGCGCGACCCGCTCTTGTGTCTGCCGGAAGTCCTTAGCCAACTCGTTTTGTTGCGCGGCGACTCGGGTCTGCTGATCTTTAACTTCAGAGATTTCGGCCTGTTTGCTTTCTATCTGTTCGATTCGCTTCGCAGCCTCAGAAATTTTTTCCTGCGTTTTCTGAACTATTTTTTTTTTCTTTTTTGCCTTGCTTTTGGAGAGTTGCAAGTGCCTTTTTAGTCTTATACACCTGAGTTCAGCCAGTTTAACTTGTTCTTTGCCCACTGATGCGTCCTTTCTTGCTACTTGCGCTACCAATAGTGCAGTTTTGGCATTGCGCTTCGCCTGGTCCGCGACCTCACGCATTTCTGCTGTTGTTTTCTTGACATTCTCTAGCTCTTCTTGGATTCCTACGATCTCTTTCTTGACTCCATCTATACTGTCTCTGACCGTTCTTATGACTAATTTGTGCCTTTGGTCCTCTTCCTCCCGTCTCTTTTTCTCTGCCTCTTGTTTCTCCCTTTCTGCCTCTTGCTTGAATTGGATGAGAGCCTCAAACTGAGATCCACCGCTAACACCTCCAGGACTAGATGTACCAGATTCCATCATTCTGTAACATTTCGTCGGTGATTCTGGTCTGCGAGTCTCACTGATGGTGCGTCTCGTACCAGTTGCGCGTACATTTCGGTCTCCCGTTCACTTCCGTCACCTGACTGAGACATGTCGTCATACTCTACAGGTTCTGCGTTCGACATTTCTGACCGGTCTGCAACAGCACTTACATGAGAATCCCGTGTAATATCTGCCTGGTCACCGCTTATAATCTGACGTGGATCCATGATTAACAAAAACACAATTAATTCCGCTACTCTGTAGCAATCATGCCTTGCCTCTTGAGAGCAGGCACTGTAATTCTGACTCAAACGAATTTAAACACTACACATTCCTATTCCACACAGTTTCTACTCTAAATCACGCTCCCGTGAGCTACTGATTCCTAGTTCCTGACAACGAATTCAAATAACAGAACTCTTGTCTATGCTCACAAGGGCAATCTCAATCTGTCCTAAGAAATCACCACAACGCCGTTCGCCATCAGAAACAAACAATTAAGTGACACGGAAGTCATAAGTACAACATGAAAATACACACATGCACTAATTAAGTATTAAAGTACGTCTAGGTGCCAGCAACGCGAATCAACTCTACCCAGTACACCACTTTAAACATGGGAAACAGAAACTTCACTACGCAACACTATCTACGATCTGACGGTCACAGAAGTTGCCATCAAATCAAAATTCTGCGCAGGGGACGTCCAGTCGAATGACTACGCTAGGCAAAGCTGTCTGACGGTCACAGAAGGTGCCGTCAATCCGAGATCATGGCACGGGACGCCACAATGAAACGCAACTTGTTTGGACTATTTAATTGATTGAGATTGTTGGCAAAATTTAGTGTACTAACAACCTTGTATTTTCCCAAACAAGACATAAATTGTTGTTGTTGTTGTTGTGGTCTTCAGTCCAGAGACTGGTTTGATGCAGCTCTCCGTGCTACTCTATCCTGTGCAAGCAACTTCATCTCCCAATACCTACTGCAACCTACATCCTTCTGAATCTGTTTAGTGTATTCTTCTGTTGGCCTCCCTCTACGATTTTTACCTTCCACGTTGCCCCCCCCCCCTCCCCCAATACTAAACTGGTGATCCCTTGATGCCTTCTTCAGAAACGCTTTCCTTGCCATTGCCAGTCTACATTTTATATCCTCTCTACTTCGACCATCATCAGTTATTTTGCTCCCCAAATAGCAAAACTCATTTACTACTCTAAGCGTCTCATTTCATAATCTAATTCCCACACCGTCACCCGATTTAATTCGACTACATTCCGTCATCCTCGTTTTGCTTTTGTTCATCTTCATCTTATATCATCCTTTCAAGACACTGTCTATTCCGTTCAGCTGCTCTACCAGGTCCTTTGCTGTCTCTGACAGCATTACAATGTCATCGGCGAACCTCAAAGTTTTTATTTCTTCTCCATGGATATAAATTCCTACTCCGATTTTTTCTTTTGTTTGCTTTACCGCTTGCTCAATATACAGATTGAGTAATATCGGGGATAGGCTACAACTCTGTCTCACTCCCTTCCCAACCACTGCTTCCCTTTCATGCCCCTCGAGTCTTATAACCGAAATCTGGTTTCTGTACAAAGTGTCAACAGCGTTTCGCTCCCTGTATTTTACCCCTGCCACCTTCAGAATTTGAAAGAGAGTATTCCAGTCAACATTGTCAAAAGCCTTCTCTACGTCTACAAATGCTAGAAACGTAGGTTTGTCTTTCCTTAATCTATTTTCTAAGATAAGTCGTAGGGTCAGTATTGCCTCACGTGTTCCAAACTGATCTTCTCCGAGGTCGGCTTCTACCAGTTTTTCCATTCGTCTGTAAAGAATTCGCGTTAGTATTTTGCAGCCGTTGCTTATTGTTGTGGATTGGCAGGAGACCAACCCACTAAATTGAGAGGAAGCCGAAAGGCCGGCTGGCGTGAGGTCTGGAACAGGTCAAGGAATTTAGACTTTAGAAAAAAGGATGTAGCTTGTGGAATACTTAACTTTAATCCATTAACGTGGAACGTAGCTCTTGTCTGTACATTATTTACAATATCAATAGCAACTGAACATGGCGCCTTGTTAGGTCGTAGCAAATGACGTAGCTGAAGGCTATGCTAACTATCGTCTCGGCAAATGAGAGCGTATTTTGACAGTGAACCATCGCTAGCAAAGTCGGCTGTACAACTGGGACGAGTGCTAGGAAGTCTCTCTAGACCCGCCGTGTGGCGGCGCTCGGTCTGCAATCTCTGATAGTGGCGACACGCGGGTCCGAAGTATACTAACGGACCGCGGCCGATTTAGAGGCTACCACCTAGCAAGTGTGGTGTCTGGCGGTGACACCACACTTATTAAGCTGATATTACGTTAATTTTCACATCTGTCAACACCTTCTTTCTTTGGGATTGGAATTATTATATTCATCTTGAAGTCTGCGGGTATTTCGCATGTCTCATACATCTTGCTAACTAGATGGTGGAGTTTAGTTAGGCCTGGCTCAACCAAGGCTATCAATAGATGTAATGGAATGTTGTCTACTCCCGGGGCCTTGTTTTGACTTAGGTCTTTCAGTGCTCTGTCAAACTCATTATTATAAATAAATTATAATAAACAAATTATAGATTGAATACTCTAAAAACTAACAGGTGATTTAATACTCCTCTGGGTGGATCCTGGTTGGCAAGGACAATTTAACTAGGTGATCAGTGAGTCAAGAACTGTGGCCCTAAAAATGTGGGTAACGCAAGTTGAATTGATCTGACGCTGACCCAGACTTTCATTGATCAAATGTACTGAAGTTTCTCTACATGGGGGCAGCTGAGAGCAAGTGACGATTGAGATCTGTACGCCCTGTAAATACCGGAGCGGCAGTACGCTATTCTTTTTAGTTTGTGTGGCAACGTGACTCGCAGCTGGTGAGATGTGGTCGGTGGAGTTGGTGAAACGTGGAGGCGACACGTATGAATCGATCGCGGCCTCAAAGGAAATGCAAAAATCTCACGGTCTAGCGATCAGGCGGACGATCGCAATTTACTCTCTACCAGAGCCCTGAAATTATGGTAGATTTCAGTGTCTAACACACCCGTTCGCTGGTCTTACCAAGGACCAATTTGGCTCACTTATACGATAGAGCGCACAAGGACACCAAACGTCAAGCCAAACCAAACCAAATACGGATAGGTGTATCCATGGAAAACCAGTAGTCCGTGGCGTTTCAAGTCACACTGTCGGTACAGTAAGAACTTCACCACAGGCTCCCCAGTCTAAACTACTCGCAATTGAAGTCAGTCTCAGGACAGGTCCCAAGTACCAACCACACATGCCAGAGGACTAGAAGCCCTTACCAGACCAAAATCCCGCACCACAGTGCTTTGCACCTCTCCATAAAAAAAATCCGTTTCCCCGCAAAGTGCAAAAACGACATCACCTTCACCCCATCTTGAGCCAATCACAAGGCTCTACAGGCTCTACATCTCCCCTCTCACACGACAGCACAAACTCATGTCGTACCAGGCCAAGAGTTAAGAAACCTGTGTCTCTAAAAAAGAAGCAACTACAATTACTGGCTTCTTTAAGTTTTCACAGAGGGGAAGAGATGATTTTCACCGAAGTCATGTCACATCCCACGGCAACAAGCGATCAGATACAATCTCAAATATCTTTGTCTAAATCGCCTGTGCCTTGGAGTTTGTTAGTCCTCGCTATGAAGTGTAATAAACATTCAATCTCTAAACGTTTCTCAGATGCCGGAGTTTTCTTATACATTAGAGTTGTCAGAGGGTAGTGGTTCACTGGCCTACTTGCACTATCAACGAACATGAAAAGACGTGAATTTTTATTATGCGTGGCACTACACACAATGCCCAGTTTACAGCTCCACTGGGTAGACACGTTCCTTTAGACCATCGGCCCTGCCAAAGCTTCTGCTGGCACCGCGGCAGGTATTGCAGTATTGTTTTGGTGGAGCATTGTCTTGACTAGTGGCTGCCATATACAGCTGTGGGCCTGTCCAGCAAGATTTACTAAGCGATGGGCTTCCTGACAATTACATTCAACTCCAAACAATCCATTTCTATGAGATAAGAATCTTAAAAATACCACATGCTTTTAGCGCCCTACGGGACTCCATCAACGTCTGCTCAGACCGTAGAGTTGAGTCTTGCTCAAGGTGCATCAGGTTGTAATAAAATCTTTAATAATTTTTTGTATGTGAAAAATACACTCCTGGAAATTGAAATAAGAACACCGTGAATTCATTGTCCCAGGGAAGGGGAAACTTTATTGACACATTCCTGGGGTCAGATACATCACATGATCACACTGACAGAACCACAGGCACATAGACACAGGCAACAGAGCATGCACAATGTCGGCACTAGTACAGTGTATATCCACCTTTCGCAGCAATGCAGGCTGCTATTCTCCCATGGAGACGATCGTAGAGATGCTGGATGTAGTCCTGTGGAACGGCTTGCCATGCCATTTCCACCTGGCGCCTCAGTTGGACCAGCGTTCGTGCTGGACGTGCAGACCGCGTGAGACGACGCTTCATCCAGTCCCAAACATGCTCAATGGGGGACAGATCCGGAGATCTTGCTGGCCAGGGTAGTTGACTTACACCTTCTAGAGCACGTTGGGTGGCACGGGATACATGCGGACGTGCATTGTCCTGTTGGAACAGCAAGTTCCCTTGCCGGTCTAGGAATGGTAGAACGATGGGTTCGATGACGGTTTGGATGTACCGTGCACTATTCAGTGTCCCCTCGACGATCACCAGCGGTGTACGCCAGTGTAGGAGATCGCTCCCCACACCATGATGCCGGGTGTTGGCCCTGTGTGCCTCGGTCGTATGCAGTCCTGATTGTGGCGCTCACCTGCACGGCGCCAAACACGCATACGACCATCATTGGCACCAAGGCAGAAGCGACTCTCATCGCTGAAGACGACACATCTCCATTCGTCCCTCCATTCACGCCTGTCGCGACACCACTGGAGGTGGGCTGCACGATGTTGGGGCGTGAGCGGAAGACGGCCTAACGGTGTGCGGGACCGTAGCCCAGCTTCATGGAGATGGTTGCGAATGGTCCTCGCCGATACCCCAGGAGCAACAGTGTCCCTAATTTGCTGGGAAGTGGCGGTGCGGTCCCCTACAGCACTGCGTAGGATCCTACGGTCTTGGCGTGCATCCGTGCGTCGCTGCGGTCCGGTCCCAGGTCGACGGGCACGTGCACCTTCCGCCGACCACTGGCGACAACATCGATGTACTGTGGAGACCTCACGCCCCACGTGTTGAGCAATTCGGCGGTACGTCCACCCGGCCTCCTGCATGCCCACTATATGCCCTCGCTCAAAGTCCGTCAGCTGCACATACGGTTCACGTCCACGCTGTCGCGGCATGCTACCAGTGTTAAAGACTGCGATGGAGCTCCGTATGCCACGGCAAACTGGCTGACACTGACGGCGGCGGTGCACAAATGCTGCGCAGCTAGCGTCATTCGACGGCCAACACCGTGGTTCCTGGTGTGTCCGCTGTGCCGTGCGTGTGATCATTGCTTGTACAGCCCTCTCGCAGTGTCCGGAGCAAGTATGGTGGGTCTGACACACCGGTGTCAATGTGTTCTTTTTTCCATTTCCAGGAGTGTAGGTGAGAGAGTAACTTGTCCTGTCTCAACACTAGTACTAAAGCGTTCCACACTTCTTGTGTGTACGCTAACTGCCCTTCTCACATACAATCTTGTAAAATTTCTATAGTGCACTTAACACTCACAAAAGTGTGTCCATTAAATGTAGTTATGCCATCAGGTCTGAACTCTGTAAATGGCTGTTTTGTTGCTAACTGCACAATGCCGAAGTCGCCACATTTATATAAAATGTAGACATCCTTTGTAAACCCATCCAAACGAGAGTGATGCCTTATAAATTGACTTTTCGTGCTTCTTGTAACATAGTAAATATACTCAAATACATCTTTTTTGGCCAGTACTCCAGCACATGACCGCTTACTGTTGCTTTTAACAGTAAAAGCAATTATCTCACATCCTCAACTTGTATCCTGATTTCTCCACACTCTGTGATTAAAGTCGTATATAGACGTCGTTTCCACATCTACAACAGCTTCTTCTTTTCCCAATAACTGCAGGCTACATTGCTCCTTTATGGCAGATGTTTCCGCCATGTACGCTAGTATTCGTTTTTCTTTTTTTTTTTTTTTTTACCTCTTCCGTTTTCAGTTTTGTTTTAGGTACACGAAACTCCACTTAAAGCAGTACTTTCTTTAACATGGATTCGTTTATGTTTGTTCTACATATTGCTTCATATGTGCATACCAGACCTAATTCAGAAATGTCGGTACACGTTAGTTTTGTGGAGAACAATGTCCTAGACTGTGACAAATACACTGAAGGAAAAAAATCACAAAACGAAAACGTCATCAAGACAGGGTAATGAAACTTCGGGAATATATTTGTCTAGGCCAAATATTTAAGTGATTAACATTGCAAGCATGTACTGTGTTGCACAGATGCCAGAAGTCAGTTTTGTGGGATAGGATTCCATGCTTGCTGCACTTGGTTATTCAGGGACGATTATTGCTGTGAAACTTTCTGGCAGATTAAAACTGTGTGCCGGACCGCGATTCGAACTCGGGACCTTTGCCTTTCGCGGGCAAGTTCTCTACCGAAGCACGACTCACGCCCCGTCGTCACAGCTTTACTTACACCAGTACCTCGTCTCCTATCTTCCAAACTTTACAGCCACCACGGAAGTAGAAAATGGTGGTGGTTTGGATTCAGTGGATTGCACGATACAGGGAGCCTAGCTCGGAGCTGTCGTTGAAGTAACCGATATGTTGTGTCACTGTAGTGTCAGCTGCTGCTCCAATTGCTGCTGCAGATGCACTACGATACGCCAGAGCCAAAAGGCGAACACGATGGTCTTTGCACTCGAAGTGCCAAATGGCTGTCCGGAGCCTAGTCTTTTTGCTACCGTATGTTCTCGTGACCGCCACTGCCAGTGATCATATCATTCCTGCCAAATACTTAGGCAATAAGCAGAAGGAACATACATCTTCGAACAGCTCAATACTCGATCTCATTAGAACTTAATGGGCTATTGATAATGGCATCTTTGTCGCCTTGAAGGCATTCTTGACCAACATCAGCACACTACGTACAATTTTAAAGGTAACTAACGCTCATGACTGTTACAGCGTGTATTTAAAGCAAATTTAAAGCAAATCTACACCCTCATAGTAGCGCTACTACCACCACCTTGTGGGGCTAAGCGCGAAATTTGAATAGGCATCATCTTTCACATACAGAAATACGTCTTCCAAATTTCACTCATGTTGCACAACTCATTCTTGATGCTGCAATTTTTTCTGTCGGTGTATGTATCTCCTATATAACACGTCCCTTTGTTGTCTTTCTTGGAGTCTGTGTTAAGAATCTCCACATAGTGTACAGGTAGATAATTAAAACAATAAGCAGAGAAAACGTAGTTGATAAACTTTTGTTGGTATTGTGTGTCTGGGCTGCTTACCTGCACACCAGTCAATTTTCGGATATTTTTATTATCCTAGTAGACAAACTGCAGAACGTTGCCGAACACCACATAGAAGCGATTGGCACGAAATACGGTGGTGCAAGTTGCAAATACTGTTTCTTAGAAGTAAAAAATTCTTGTAGTCTCATGTCTGAACACTTTATAAAACCTGTAAGGTAGTTATCAGTTGCATTTTTCATGCCTGGGCTTGTGGTCTGACATACATTGTAACCTGGTTATATCTTTACTCAACAGTTGGAGCTCAGCCACGTTAAACGTCAATTTCAACTTTCTTATCGCTGTCCAAAACCTCATTGCCTTTTCCGCGACTCTCTCTTCCCATGCAGAAGTCGCGGTTGACACTGTATATTCACCACATCTCTATTTCGTTAAAAATCCCCGTAAAAGCTTGTGTTACATCCAAACGCAAAAGGTAACAGTCACTACAAAAGCTGTGGCAATATACCTGGCAGGTCTTCCAGTAGAGTACCCATTTTAATGTCTGCTAATTCCAGTAGACATGGTATATCTACAGGATCCTTATATTTCTTTGAAATGATTTCAAGTGCTTCCTTGTCCCTTTAGTTCCAATACTCGCCTTGCCATTACACCGTCATTCCCATGTAGGAGAAAGGGTCGCCTTGCTTCGAGACCTTGTCTTGCAGAGAGGAATTTTATATTTTACTACATAGATAAAAATTAAATAATCCACACATCTCCTTCTTTAACATTTCTGATCATCCCATTGCTAACTTTTTCTGATATCTCCTTGGTCACATATTTTAATAGCATGTTTTATCACAAAACTGTTCTTTAATGGGTATAAGCACATTTATACACTGAAGCGCCAAAGAAACTGGTACAGGCATGCGTATTCAAATACAGAGATAAGTAAACTGGCAGAATACGGGGCTACGGACGGCAATGCCTGTATAAGACAACAAGTGTCTGGAGCGGTTGTCAGATCGGTTACTGCTGGTACAATGGCAGGATACCAAGATTTAAGTGAGTCTGAACGTGGTGTTACAGTCGGCACGCGAGCGATGGGAAACAACAGCATCTCCGAGGTAGCAATGAAGTGAGGACCTTCCCCTCCGACCATTTCACCAGTCTACGGCGAATATCAGGAATCTGGTAAATCATAAAGTCTCCGACATCGTTGGTGCCGGAAAAAAGATTCTGCAAGAGTTGGACCAACTATGACTGAAGAGAATCATTGAAGGTGAATAGAAGTGGAACCCTTCCGCAAATTGCTGCAGATATCAATACTGGGACACAACATGTATCAGCGTGCGAAACATCATCGATACGGGCTTTCGGAGACAAAGGCCCACTCGTTTGTCCTTGATGAGAGCACGACACAAAGCTTTACGCCTCTCCTGGGTCCGTAAACAGCGACATTGCACTGTTGATGACTGGAAACATGTTGCCCTGTCGGGCGAGTCTCGTTTCAAATTGTTTCCGAGGGATGGACGTGTATGGGTATGGAGACAACCTCATGAATCCATGGAGTCTTAATGTCAGCAGGGGACTGTTCAAGCTGGTGGAGGCTCTGTAATGGTGTGAGGCGTGTGCACTTGGAGTGATATGGCACCCCTGAAACTTCTAGATAAGACTCTGACAGGTGACACGTACATGAGTATTCTGTCTGATCACCTGCATCCATTCATGTCCATTGTACATTCCGACGGACATGGGCAACTTCAGCAGGACAATGTGACATCCCACGTCCAGAATTGCTACATAATGGTTCCATGAATACTCTTCTCATTATTGAGCACATGCCTTGCAGTATACAGTTCTGAAGAGATCTCCACCCCTACTCTTACGACTTTTTGGACAGCCATGCTGGGTTCACAGTCTCATCTCCCTCCGGCACTATTTCAGATATTAGTAGAGTCCGTGCCATGGCGTGTTGCGGCACTTCGGCGTGTTCGCGGGGGCGCTAGGCGATGTTAGGCAGGTGCACGAGTTTCTTAGGCTCTTCAGTGTAATATTCATGTTAAGGAGCATACCACTTTTGGTATAATTTATGTTGGCAATGGTAGTAACAAGAGCATGCACGTTCTCCAGTAATAATCACAAACCACTGCGCTCATCGGTCGGCCTTGTATTCCTCTCTAATAGCTGAGGAATGTTTACCACTTTGGAGGCATTCATTGTGACATTTCTCACTAGCAAATAAGACTGATCGATTGTGGGAACGGTATTGCTCTTTTGTACAGTCATACGGTCCTCCGTTACGAATCCTTTTCCATTCTTGATGCAGGAAGAAGTGAGCATACTTCTCAGCACCTGATCACCTCACGAGAGAGCACATATAGAAAGGAGAGTAACAGCACGTGGTTGACAAATAAAACAGGTACTTTAGAATACTAAATTAGTTATTGGCGTTGGGGTGCGGTCACGCCAGTGAGTGTCACATCTGTGTCGCCAATGCGATGCCAACACAACGGCAACGCAATGTCAGCGTGATATCAGTGCGATACACACGGTACGATGCCACTGTGATGACATGACTTCCTCAGACTATTCGGATACTTTTGGGCAAAATTAATGAATATATTATGACAAATACTCAAGGAAGGAAAACATAGGTACAAAGAAGGTAGCTGCGAAGAAACCATAGGTAACAGAAGAAATACTTCAGTTGATTGATGAAAGGAGGAAGTACAAACATGGTCCGGGAAAATCAGGAATACAGAAATAGAAGTCGCTGAGGAATGAAATAAATAGGAAGTGCAGGGAAGCTAAGACGAAATGGCTGCAGGAAAAATGTGAAGACATCGAAAATGATATGATTGTCGGAAGGACAGACTCAGCATACAGGAAAGTCAAAACAACCTTTGGTGACATTAAAAACAACGGTGGTAACATTAAGAGTGCAACGGGAATTCCACTGTTAAATGCAGAGGTGAGAGCAGATAGGTGGAAAGAATATTTTGAAAGCCTCTATGAGGGTGAAGATTTGTCTGATGTGATAGAAGAAGAAACAGGAGTCGATTTAGAAGAGATAGGGGATCCAGTATTAGAATCGGAATTTAAAAGAGCTTTGGAGGACTTACGGTCAAATAAGGCAGAAGGGATAGGTAACTTTCCATCAGAATTACTAAAATCATTGGGGGAGGTGGCAACAAAACGACTATTCACGTTGGTGTGTAGAATATATGAGTCTGGCGATATACCATCAGACTTTCGGAAAATCATCATCCACACAATTCCGAAGACGGCAAGAGCTGACAAGTGCGAGAATTATCGCACAATCAGCTTAACAGCTCATGCATCGAAGCTGCTTACAAGAATAATATACGGAAGAATGGAAAAGAAAATTGAGAATGCGCTAGGTGACGATCAGTTTGGCTTTAGGAAAAGTAAAGGGACGAGAGAGGCAATTCTGACGTTACGGCTAATAATGGAAGCAAGGCTAAAGAAAAATCAAGACACTTTCATAGGGTTTGTCGACCTGGAAAAAGCGTTCGACAATATAAAATGGTGCAAGCTATTCGAGATTCAGAGAAAAGTAGGGGTAAGCTATAGTGAGAGACGGGTCATATACAATATGTACAACAACCAAGAGGGAATAATAAGAGTGGACGATCAAGAACGAAGGGTGTAAGACAAGACTGTAGCCTTTCGCCCCTACTCTCACAATCTGTACATCGAGGAAGCAATGATGGAAATAAAAGAAAGGTTCAGGAATGAATTTAAAATACAAGGTGAAAGGATGTCAATGATACGATTCGCTGATGACTTTGCTATCCTGAGTGAAAGTGAAGAAGAATTAAATGTTCTACTGAACGGAATGAACAGTCTAATGAGTACACAGTATGGTTTGAGAGTAAATCGGAGAAAGACGAAGGTAATGAGAAGTGGTAGAAATAAGAACAGCGAGAAACTTAACATCAGGATTGTTGGTCACGAAGTCAATGAAGTTAAGGAATTCTTCTACCTAGGCAGTAAAATAACCAATGACGGACGGAGCAAAGAGGACATCAAAAGCAGACTCGCTATGGCAAAAAAGGCACTTCTGGCCAAGAGAAGTCTACTAATATCAAATACCGGCCTTAATTTGAGGAAGAAATTTCTGAGGATTTGCGTCTGGAGTACAGCATTGTATGGTAGTGAAACATGGACTGCGGGAAAACCGGAACAGAAGAGAATCGAAGCATTTTAGATGTGGTGCTATAGACGAATGTTGAAAATTAGGTGGACTTATAAGGTAAGGAATGAGGAGGTTCTATGCAGAATCGGAGAGGAAAGGAATATGTGGAAAACACTGATAAGGAGAAGGGACAGGATGATAGGACATCTGCTAAGACATGAGGGAATGACTTCCATGGTACTAGAGGGAGCTGCAGAGGGCAAAAACTGTAGAGGAAGACAGAGATTGGAATACGTCAAGCAAATAATTGAGGACGTAGGTAGCAAGTGCTACTCTGAGATGAAGAGGTTAGCACAGGAAAGGAATTCGTGGCGGGCCGCATCAAACCAGTCAGTAGACTGATGACAAAAAAAAAAAAAACCTCAAGCACTGAAATAGAACTGAGACTACTCAAAAAGCAGTGAGAGCCCTCTCACCCTTATTTGTAGATGGCCCTGATTTTACAGACTAGAGAAAGCAGTGAGCACATTT
Source organism: Schistocerca piceifrons (assembly GCF_021461385.2). Classification (NCBI taxonomy): domain Eukaryota; kingdom Metazoa; phylum Arthropoda; class Insecta; order Orthoptera; family Acrididae; genus Schistocerca; species Schistocerca piceifrons. Next base: position 205,905,229 of record NC_060144.1, read on the forward strand.
CACTGATTTATTGTAAGGGGGTTTAGTGCAGGGCGGGAGTGAACAATCAGTTCTCTACCGGAAGTTCGCGGTGGAGTAGGCTAAGAAAGCAGTGAATCAGTTCCTAGAACGATTTATCGAGGAACACTAATAGTTATGGTTCAGTTTATCTGAAACAGAGGGACTGTAGTCGATGGGAACAGAACCTCAGACTCCGGCACACCGGTATGCACGGGCTGGCGCGTGTGTTTCCTGCGTAAGGTACTGGCAGCTCGGATACCACAGCATGCTGGTGGAAGACGACTGGTGGCTACGGGGTTGCGTTGCGGCATCTCCCTGGTGTCCCCGTGCTTGGATTGGACATTCAGACAGCGGTCGATGGTTCGTGCATGGCAGAGGCAGTGTCACAGATGCAACAACGACCTACACAGGCTGTGCGGCAACGGACCGCCCAACTGTGACGACTTGCTGAAGGGCTCGTCCTGGTGGTTCAAATCCCGTTTCCATGTGCTGACAGCTGGACAAAGCACACTGTATCGAGGCCATGTCGAAACGTCTGATGCGTGGTCATTGCCCTCTTGTGGTGTAACCTGGAGCAATTGACAGCTCAGCAGATTTTGTGGCGGAAGTTTGCCTGACGTGCGGAAGCGCCGCCTATGGAAGATGTGTCAGCTGGCGCTGCTAAACTGGCAGGCAAATGGTCAGTTTCGTTTGCTAGTCTGTGGTCTTCGCTGTCGGTATTTGAGCTGTTAAACTTCCTCTCTTATTAGATTCATCCGGTCCTTCGGATTCCTATTTTGTTGATATCACCGTGAGATAATTTCACACTCATCAATGTTTCCTCATTGTTTGAATTAGACTTCACGTGTCCTCCTTTCCGTTTTATTCCACTCTAGTATCTCACTCGTACGATGCTGAAGTACTGAGTTTCTGTGTCCCTATTTCCTCTCTTTTCTTTCTTTCACAACATTTTTTGTTCACTGTAGTGGAGTCACTTCCTCAGTGGCACCAGAATGATTATTGTTCTTTGGACTGAAGGGAGATAAGTGTAGTATTTGGGCAGCTCTACACTGAGGTAACAAGATTCATGGGGTAGGAAGATGAACATACACAGATGGTGGTAGTATCGCGTGTAGTTCGTATAAAAGGGCAGTGCATTGTCGGAGCTGCCATTTGTACTTTGAAAAAGGCGTTCGTCTTGATTACGGCTACTCGACGGGAATTACCAGACTTGGAACACAGGATGGTAGCTGGTACTAGACGTATGGGACAATCCGCTTCTGAAACCGTTAGGGAATTCAATATTCCGAGCACCACATTGTCAAGCGTGTTTAGAGCACATCTTTTTTCAGGCCTCATCTCTCACCACGGACAGTGCAGTGGCCGACGGTCTTCACATAGCGATCGAGAGCAGCGGCGTTCGCGTAGATTTGTCAGTGCTAACAGACAATGGACATTGCGTGAAATAATATCAAAAATCAATGTGCGACGTAAGATGAACGTATCCGTTTGGACAGTGCGACGAATGTTGGCGTTAATGGGCTATGACAGCAGACGTCCGGTGCGATTGCCTTCGCTAACAGCACGACGTCACTTGCAGCGCCACTCCTGGGGTCGTGACCATACCGGTTGCACCATAGATGACGAGAAAATCGTGACCTGGTCTGATGAATCACGATTTCAGTTTATAAGAGCTGATGGCAGGCTTCGAGAATGGCGGTACTGTGAAATTTGGTGGTGTTTTCATTAGGGTGTAGGCCGTGTTTACATGAAATGACTTGGTCCTCTATCCAACTGAATCGATCATTGACTCGAAATTGTTATGTTGGGCTTCTGGTTATCAAACAACAATGAAATTTTTATGGACACAATGTACCATGTCACCGGGACACATGTGTTCGTGTTTTGTTTGAAGATATGACCACCTGGATCGCCCAACATGAATCGCATCAAATATTTATGGGGCATAATCGAGAGATCAGTTCGTGCACAAAATCATGCATATGCAACACTTTCGCAATTATGGAGAGCCATAGAGGCAGCGTGGCTCAATATTCTGCAGGGGCTTCCAACTACCTGAGTCCATGCCACGTCGAATTACTGCATTACGCCGGGCAAAAGGAGGTCCGAGTTCACATTAGGAGGTATCCCCTGACCGTCGCCACCTCCGTGTATGTCTGAGACGCCAATCCAGATTACTTACTGTTCTCAAAATTATGAGTCTTCTGCGTCGTTCATTCCGATGTTTTGTTAAATGCTCGAATGGATGGTCCATCGTCGAAAGACCATTTTGTGCTGCTATCATCTGGTCCAGTTGGGTCTAGCGTGACTGTTAGGAAGGTCAAGTTTGCTGGGGTAACATTTCGAAACGCAGGTGCGAAAGGTAAATTACTAAGTAGGTGGAGTCGTGGTTCTGGTAGTGGTGGCAGGTAACCGGAAATTGGGACCTGAAATGTTGCACTGAATGGTACCAATCCCTGGCTTTGTAGCTCAGTGCGCTGGGTGCTGCCAAAATCTCCTTGTTCATACCCTGGTGGTAGTGACTACCATCGTGTTTCGTACTGAGTACAGCCAGCGTGACCGATTCTTCAGTAAGCATTCGCTTTAACTTATTATAACCCTCATTCCCTGTTACTTTCAGGCTTCTCGGAACGAGACAGAGTATATGCGCAGGACTCAGGTACGACGTGTATTCGCTTTGTGGTGCAAATAGCGACTTTGCTGCTTCTACACTGCAGTATTTATGCAGATTTTGGCAGAGCATGGGACATTCTGTCTGATGATACCAGTAGTATTTCGTGACGCAGAAATTTCGGTAGCGTTTCCCAAGTTAATGGATAAGCATGGATGGTGAAGCCCTTTAATCGTCACTCTTTTTATTTTCAACGTCGTTCCCACTTGTGAACTGCTTACGCTGTTAGTAGAATTTTAAGGCTGCTGCTTCCACTGCGGCTAATGATCCTAATGGGGAAGGTAACTCGCATCGAATTATTCTTAGCCGTTCTAGAAACTTTCCCGGTGGCAAACGTATCAGCGTCATGGGGACTTTTTGCAGTTCTTCGACTTCGTTGCAGATGTCGGTGATAATTTCAGCAAGAGTGCGTTAAAACCTGGAGTATGTTGGCATAATTCAGTAGGCGAGAGCAATTACCTACGAAAAACAACCTCGAACGTAAAAGACCCGAATATTAGTGGATTTTTTAATTGCACACTGGCGACATACTATAACAGGTTTCTCAAATTATCGTGGCTAATATTCACGTAATAACTTAGTTTATGGCTGAATTCCTAAGCACTCTCTCTGTTGTACCGTGCTGTTGTGGTGAAGGGTACTAGCTCGAAACTTCCTAATACGCAACAGTCAACAGAGTTTCTTACATAATTCAGACATAAAAATCGTGCCCTGGTCTGTTGTTATTATTGCTTCTGGTGTGTTGTATTTCAGTAGCCAATGGTTATCTAAAGCGTGAGTCATTGTGTTAGCTTGTTGCTTTGGTATGGCAATCATGGCCAAGTAACGAGAAAAATGATCAATTATGGTTAGTACGTATTGGTTTCCATTTGACGCTTGTGCAATAGATTCAAGGACGCCGGGGCCGATCAACTGGAAAGCTGTCGATGCCGCAGGTAATCTATGCAACAATATTCGCTGACAGGTCAGATCGGCTCATTGAATGCAAGAGATGCAGTTCTGTGCAGTGCTCAACTTACTGTTTCCTCTGTGGCGACCAGTAATTTTTCGCAGTGCAGCGGTCCGAGGACCGTCATCTGCTGTGTACAGCTACGATGGAAGCATTGGCTTGCTCCAACACTTCGTCCCGTAAACAGGCTGGCACATCGATACGGTGCCCACTCCGTGTTTGCTTGTAAAGCGCTGTGTTATTAGAGGTGAACTGCGTGTGTTGTGTGTAAAGCTGGCCATCAAGGTCTGCGGTCTGAGCTATTTGCCTCTCTTCTGCATTCTACTGCGCCTATCTTGCAGCTTAACCCGGCAGTGTTACCGTGAGACTTCCCACCACGATGCACTACCACAGAATCGAATTTGCAAAGCCTTAAGGCTAAGCGGGTTGGCCTTCTGGTTTTTTCTTTAGTCCCAGAAGCCATTTTAAAGCGGAGTAATCTGTGATGACCAAAAAACGCCTCCAATACAGATAACAACGAAAATACATAATTCCAAAACGTAGCGCCACCATATCCTTTTCAATAGCTGAATAATTTTTTTTTGTTCTGTTCTACTGACCAAATGCATGGGCTGTGGGGTATTATTTCCCATTCACCTCTTGGCCCAGGACATAGCTGAGGGTATGGTTGTTCAAATCAGAGGACAAGATAAATTGTTTGAGACAGTCTAGGAGAATGAGAACAGGACTCGTGGTCACTAATTTCTTTACCTGTTGAATGCTTCTTGACAATACGGAGTTCAGTTAAAGTTTTCGCCTTTTTTTTAACAAACATGCAAAGGTCTTGCTACTTCTGCAAATCCTGAAATATATTTTCAACAGAAATAGGACATCTAAAGACTTTAATTCATTTACCATGCTAGGTTTAGTAAAATTATTTACTGCTTGTACGATCCGAGAGCCGGTACGTAGCTTGTACTGGAAATAGAAAGTGACACTTTTCTGATATGAGGATCAGTCGTGCTGCACGCAGCGTTTCACATACGAGTACTTCCTCCAGATGAACCACGTACTCCTGGATGAGCTTGGAGTGCACTATTATGTCACGTGGATTTACTAGGATTTCAGGTCTCGTAGAACTTTTCAAGCTGAAAGGTATCCGACAATACTGGATAATCGATAACCATCGCATATCCTGTAAGCATTTTCCCCTTCTGGGGACTTCTTGGGTTCAGTTAATACTGGAGCTCGTCAGAGGATAGTACTTACTTCACTGATTCTATCAGAAAGTTGTTTGTCTATCAACTCCTTCATTACCAATTGGAAATAGGCGGTGACACAGTATCTTTCCAGTACACTGGCAGCTCGTTCTCAGGGGGAATTCAGGTGTAGCTGGTGGCGGTACAGACGGCTTAAACAAACCTACACATTCTATTAATAGCCTCTTCATATCTACTATCTTACGTCGTTTCAGACTGACAGTTTTCCCCTCGGTGCAGTTAAATCGACAGACTGTCCCAGCGTCTGGTATTCGGCACTGAAATTCTTATCTAATTCATCCTCTGAAACATCTGAGTTAACTATGAGGATTTCTTTTCATAACATCACCTCCTCTGAAACACCACTTGGGTAACGTCTAACATAAGGCAACCTTCGTCTGACAATCTCGTTCTACATCTACATCTACATCCATACTCCTCAAGCCACCTGACGGTGTGTGTCGGAGGGTACCTTGAGTACTTCTATCGGTTCTCCCTTCTTTCAAATGGTTCAAATGGTTCAAATGGCTCTGAGCACTACGAGACTTAACATCTGTGGTCATCAGTCCCCTAGAACTTAGAACTACTTAAACCTAACTAACCTAAGGACATCACACACATCCATGCACGAGGCAGGATGCGAACCTGCGACCATAGCGGTCGCGCGGTTCCCGACTGTAGCGCCTAGAACCGCTCGGCCACTCCGGCCGGCTCTCCCTTCTTTGGCAAAGACTCTACCAGACGCACAATATTAACAGGCAGACCAGCCTTCGTATCGCACCCAAAGTGGAGTCTAAAATACCGTGTACGCAGTGTAACCGGGTGTTCCTTGGCGGCAGTTTGGTTCTTCAACAATAAAACCGAGGCAGAACAGTGTCCCATCCAACTCTAGCATGATGTTTACTCAATACGTCCAGGCCCAACGACGTCGTAGTTAAGGTCCACAGAAGGTAAAACTTCCACACATATTCGGGAGTATCCCCTTCTACTCGGAAACCCAACAACGTGGAACCGAGAGAATTAACACTTCTGTCACCACCACCACCTAGCGCACAGTGTGGTGGTTTCAGATTCACTGTAATCAATATATTTTGGCTGGCATGGATACCACCAAGTCTGCATCCAGTAACAACTTACATGACGTTCCTTTTATATAGCGGAATAGAAAAATGCCTGCCAGTTAGTTTGCAGTGGGACATCTCACAGTCTAACGTACTGGTTGCTTTCCAGAGAGGTCACACCGTCCTCTGTACCGCTTAACACAAGGAGACGAGTGTTACATTGGTTCCAGCAGCTATGCGCCTGTGGGAACTTTTTAACTGATTGCTCGCACCTCTGAAATGGTGATTTCATACATAAAAATTGTATGTATGTCGGAACAGTACATCGGAACAGTACACCTATAACACAACATCTCCGCATCTCGAGCTTCTAGCCCAGCTAAATAATCTATTTCAGTAAAAGTTACTGCAGTTGCCACTACTTCGTCCAGGCTTCTCGGCAACTCTGTCCGAACTTTCCGTGACATATCTGGTGGCAACCCCCTCAAAAACGCATCAGGGGCCCGTTGTTCTTTTCCTGTAATGTAACTTTTTCGGCTCGATCACCTTTCGTTAATTCGTACGTATCGACCATTACTGCCTTATGCGGTCCACAAAACCTATTTGATTCTCCCTGCATCTGCACTACCCCTTTATGTTGTTCGCTGTAAGAACGCGAGGTGTTCTTCTTTCCAAAAGCTCCTCTAATTCTTCCTGAAAGTCTGCGAAGGACAGAACGTCCTGCAATATATCATGAGATATCAGATATAGCCTGCCATCCGCTACCGATTTTAAACGAGCTACACCTAACTATTGTATTTCACTCCATTTCCATTATTTCGCAGCCGTATGCAAATTATCAGTCAATATAAAAGTATCTTCCCTAGATTTACCAGGAAACGGTGTCACCTATGAGCCCGTCGTTCTTTGGCTCTTTACACTGGGTTTACAACAAATAGTGCGATTCTGGGAAAACAGTTGATGCCGATGTCATCATTTACAGGAATGCTCATGTTGATGTCACCGAAATTCGTGCCAGAAACCCACTACTATCTCAGTCCACTACAAAGATTATCGGCTAGTCATTTGTAGTTCAGATGTATTAACTGATACTAAAAAAATGAGACACATTACGTCTCTTCATCCGTAGTGAGTAGGAAAAGTCAGTCCTGCGTTGGAGTTTTCAGGCACGAATTCTTTTCTTAGTTAACATTACCTACAAGTGCTGAATTTTAATCCAATTCAGATAGACTGAGTTTGCCATACCATTTAAAGTTAAGACACAAGTATAAACAGATTCATATGCAAAATACTGATTTTTAATGTTACTATGTGTTAGATAATAAAGGCGATAGGCGACTTTCTAACTGCTCATAAGTGTACTGCCATCGTTGATGGCGATGATATATCGGTTGACGTTGTTAATCTTCGTTTTTTGTAAGAGGTTAGTCCGTTAACCAACTTATACAAAACAGTGACAGTTTGGAAAAGCTGTAAGACAGAAAAAATATTTCTAAGTATCATAGATTATTTATTCACACAATCTTGAAAAACTCTTATTCGCAAATGAATTTCGTTTCGGGTAAGAATTATGCAATGATTTGTGCAGTAGAGTTACGAGCATTAGTTGTCTCAGACACGAATGACAGTACTGAAGTAGTAGAGAAACCTATACGTCGCCCCACATACCATTGTTGCCAGATGTATCCAAGATGGCAGCGGCGGCGGGTGCCAGGATGAGATTCATTGGGAAAGTCCTTAGAAAATGTAGTCCATCAACAAAGGAGGTGGCTTACAAAACACTCGTGCTGGCTTATACTGAGGTATTGCTCATCAGGTCGCGTTGACAGAGGGGATAGAGAAGATCCAAAGAAGAGCGGCGCATTTAGTCACATGGTTATTTGGTAAGCGTGATAGCGTTACGGAGATGTTTAGCAAACTCAAGTGGCAGACTCTGCAAGAGAGGAGCTCTGCATCGGAGTGTAGCTTGCTGTCCAGGTTCCGAGAGGGTGCATTTCTGGATGAGGTATCGAATATATTGCTTCCCCCTACTTTTTTTTTTTTTTTTTTTTTTTTAAAAAAAATCTTTATTTACTTTACAATAATATTTATACATCTAACCCACCACCTTATTACATTAGTGGGTCTTACTTACTACTATTAGTTACAATTTGCAGCTAATTACAATATGTATTAAGTTGTGAGCTACAGCTTTCTAATTGCAATGGGCAGCTATACAATAAACTACTTAATTAAACTTCTAATATTTTAAAAACTAAACCTACATTTACTTCCTGCAGCGTCACAAGTGTGTCAGCAATATACAAACCTACTTATATGCCTTGCCCATCGAGCTAACCCCGATGGGCGTGCCCCTGACACTGGGCAGGCCAGGATTTTAATCGCTGCAGGTTCCTATATCTAAATTTCTAATCTAATTCCTACTATCTAATTTTAACCTACGTCATTTCCAGTGTAATGTCAATTCCGGGTAATTCCTATTCCCCACCCCCCCTATTCCCGCGCGTGGCGGATTCCAGACTAAGAGTCGGCCTATCCACGCGCAGGCGGAATGGGAGTAGGGCGTATTAGTCGCAATTTGTGCTATTTAGTCTAGTTCCCTCATGTATTCTCTTAGCACCTTTTGTGATACCTCGTTGGCAAGTTTATTTATCATTTGGAAGGTATCTTCATGTCTAATTAGGTTATAAGTGTCATAGTCAGGTAGTTGGTCTCGTAGTGTAGAGGCAACATCATTGAAGAGAGGGCACTCGTAAATCACATGATCGGGAGTGCCCTCCGGTTCACCACATTCACACGCGGGTGTCGCCCTTTTCCCAAACCGGCATAAGTATGCCGGATAAGGCCCATGTCCAGTGAGAAAATGGATTAGCCCTCTGGTTGGTTCGAAGTATTTCATTTTCAGCCGTTCTGTAATACTTGGTAACAATTCATGTGTCCTGCGCCCTGTTTCATCAGTATCCCATAGTTCTTGCCATAGTTGTACTCCTCTTTTCCTAATCTCGCCCTTATCCCCAGCCCTGATACCTAAGATTTCCTCTATTTTTGTTATGTTTCCCTTTTTACTCCAGAACCATGCAGCTTGCTCCCTGATTTTAATATCCAGGGGGCAAAGCCCCATTATAACTGTTAATGCTCCTCCAGGTGTTGTACGATAAGCACCTACCGATCTTAGAATCATGTTTCTTTGAACCCTTCTCACTGTCATGGCGGGCACCACCCTCGTGAGCCTGTGTGCCCAGACCCCCGAGCCGTAACCCACTATCGATGTTAGTATACTATTGTGATAAAGTTTTATAAGGTGAGGTGGTAGATGAAATCTCCTGTGTCCTATGGATATGAGGTTATTCAGTGTTTGAATAGCTTTCTGGGTCACGGTTTTAATGTGTTTCCCAAAATTCCACCTCTCATCAATGATGATGCCCAAGTAACGTGCGTCACGTCTCCGAAGAACCGGCGAGCGGTTGATACGTACGGTCGGGTTACGTAGTAATTGTCCCTTTAATAGCAAGTAGGTGGACTTACTTGGCGACACCGTCATTTTGGTGTTTTGACACCATAGCTGTAGTTTATTTAAGGCAGTCTCTATTTTAGGTTCAATGTCTTCGCGGCTTCGGCCGCCGACCAGCAGGAGGAGGTCATCTGCATACGCTATCACCTCTAGCACTTCCTCACTTTGTTGTAGGGTGTCCAATAAAGGCTCCATATGGATGTCCCAGAACAGGGGCCCGAGTACGGAACCCTGAGGACATCCCTTTGTTATAACTTTTCCAATTCTCTTGCTAGAGGATGATAGCCAGACCTCCCGTTCTTCACAATAGCTCCTCAGGCATCCATATAGCGGCCCTGGACACTCCTTCTCCCGCAAGCAGGAGAAGAGCGAAGGCCACCACAGGTTGTCGAAGGCGCCACTGATGTCAACCATAATGCCCACCACGTACTTATGCGGGGTAGAGCCACAGACCTCAGCAGCCAGGGCGATCGCATCAGATGTCGATCGCCCAGGCCTGAAGCCGAACTGTCTGTCGCTCACCCCACGCAGCACTCTATGTGCAGCCAGTCTGTCAGCTAGTAACTTCTCTAATATTTTCCCTAGTATGTTGATTAAGCAAATAGGTCTATAAGATTTTACATTTGTAGGATCTTTATCTAACCCTTTCCGAATAATGACTACGTTTGCTGATTTCCACACCCTAGGAATTTTTTGCCGTATCAGACACTCATTGTATAGGTGAGTGAGTGGTGCAGTTAGCTGGGGGGCCAGGAACTGCACCACCTCAGCCACAATGCCGTCTGGCCCGGGAGCTTTTCCCCTTTTAAGTGCTTTTATATGGGCAGCTACCTCTTCCTCCGAGAAAGGGTAGACTGCCGTATTATTGATGTACTCATTTTGGTCTTCATGTCTTAATTGTTGTTGCTGGTCGGATTCTCCATCCGCACTATCGTCAGGCAACAGGGACTGGAGGAGGACCTCAGCAGTTTCCTGCCAAGACTCCGTCATCCTGTCCCCGTGCCTAACTGTTGACAATTCTAGTGGAGAGCGGATCTTCTCTCGAACTAGTTTGTACGGTGTACCCCAGGGGTCCTGTGCCAATTGGCTCTGGACGAAGTTTTCCCAGCTTTTTATCCTAACATCCTGGAGTTCTTTCTGAAAAAGACGTTTAGCCTCCCGATATTGTATCAGCCATCTTTGCCGTTCCAGCCAGACGACACTGCGCTGGTAGTACCTTCTCAGCCTCCTAACAGACTGGCGCATAGTTTCTAGTTCGGGCGACCATGGCGATGGAGAGACTGCAATGGCCTTCCTCCTGGTCGGTACGGCAGCTTTCACCGCGTTCGTTATTGCGTTGGTCAGTTCTTCTGCTCGGTCATTTACGTCTATGTCAAAGTCTGCTTCACCCTCTGGTAAGGCAGGAATGACGCACTCCCTGGCTAGTCGTTCCCAATTAGCCCTTCTGTAATTAAACTGCATCTCCCACCCCATGGCCCAGCAGGACTCTTTTCCACCTATAATGAAAGTAATTAAATTGTGGTCACTTGTAGTGGCGTTTTCCTCCACTTTCCACTCCTGTATCGTGTTGATTGCATTAGGGGTTGCTAAAGTTATGTCAATATTCGTGCCTGGTCCTCCTCCCGCCGCATAGGTTGGAGGATTACCAGGTTTGTTGGCTATCACTAGCTGTGATGCCATGATGTAATCTTCTACTTTTTCTCCATTGGTGTCCCTTGTGCCGCTGTGCCATAGGGGGGATTTTGCATTGACATCAGCCGTGATTATGATTCTTCGTCCCTGCAGTGCCGTGGTTACTGCTGCCAGATGGTCAAGATGTACTTCAATATTATCTCCGTACTGAAAGTACATGTTAATTAATATGACTGTTTCATTAGGAGATAGCAGCTCCACGACATTGCAGTGACTGTTATTAAATTGTGATAGTATAGTCACTTTCAGGGCTTTGTTCGTGATGATTATTGCCGCTTTCGGATTATCTCCTTGGCTGATTACTTGCCACGTCGCGGCTGTGAATGTGATTTTTCCATCCAGGGAGTACGGCTCTTGTAGACAGAGCACATCGAGCCTCCTCTCCTCCACTTCCTTTCGGAGCTCCTGCATTACGAGTCGACTGTTGTGTGTGTTAAGTTGGCCAATTGTAATTTTTGTCATCTATGGAAAGTATGTATGTATGTGATCGTTTGGCCAAGTCTTGTTCCAGTCATACGTAAGACGTCCATTTGCCAACACTGACTGTTCGTATATGTCGTTTAGGTCAAACTTTTCTCCTCGTCTTTCGAAAACTTTCTTTAGTAAGTCTCGCAGGGCTCCGAAGTCAGTGGGGAGATTCACTGACTTTAGCTGTATCCTGTCTACAGCCTCCATTACCGAGAAGGTGACTCTTCTTCCGTATTCGTGCCCCACGCGGACCACATGTCGTAAGGCAGTGGTCAGGGTAGCCGGCTGCTCTAATCTCGCCAGTTGCATGGTGAATTCTAGGTTCGGATATATCCGAACTGGGTCTATTGGCGGTAGTCTTACCACTGAGGTTTCTACCGAACTAGTTATGGTGTTCTCTTGTACAGGCTTTTGTTCTTTTTGATTATCTATATTTGCTGAGACCTCAGGCACAGGATGCTTTTGCCGTTGCAGGTGTATAGTCGGCTTTACTCCCCTGCTGAGAGAGGAGGGAGTAGCCATAGGGATGGTTTCTGTCTGTATGCATTTATCTATTTTTGGTGGATCTGTTTGAATGCCTTTGTCGACTGTTTCTGGTACCGGATCCCTCGAAAGAGACTTTATGAACTCTTTGAATCTGCTTGCCCTAATGGCGTCCCTCCTCCTTTTGCTAGGGGACTTTCGCTTTGGCATCCTGTTTTGTTGTACGTACTCAGCCATAGTCCGTTCTTGATATTAGTCTTTGCTCTAACATGCGGTATGTAGGGCAATTTCGTCCTGAGGCTCCACAGTTTCTCTTCCCACGCCTTTTGCAGGGAATGCACACGCTTGCAGCTTTGCATTCTTTGCGTGTGTGTCCATCTTCGCCGCACCTGGAGCAAGCCGACCCCCTGGTGCAGTGCCTTAGAACATGATCCAAGTCTCCGCAATTGTGGCAACGAGGTACCACAAGGTAGTCTCTAATATTGATGGCATGAAAGCCAATGTACAGTCTGCCCATTGTTATGATTTGTTTCCACATTGGTGCTGTGACCTCAGCGACGTGATGCACGACATCACGATCCCGAGGTCCCGTTTTGAATCTTAGCTTAAAAGAATCCTTAAATTCATTCTCATTCATGTGATCGAAATTTTGATCCTTTATACTTTGGTGTAATTCTTCATTCGTTATTGTTGCTGGTACATCGTATAGAATGACCAGTGGGTTTCTTTTTCTTGGCGGTTCACACTTTACCACCGAGTTCAGTTTAGGATGTTTTAACAATTTTTCTTTGTCCTCGTCTGTGGCCACTTCCACAATTACCGAGTTTCTACTGGGTTTTACTTTATTTATTCGTATTTTGTCTTTTACTGGGTCAACACTTTTAGTCAGCAGTTCTTGTATCTTTTTTACGCTTGTGTCTTCGCCTGGTAGGGTTCTGAGAAAGACCGCCGTATCTGACCGCTTGGTCATCTTGGCGATCGTTTCTTTTGTGGTTTGGGGCTTTGGCGGTGCTTGCGCGACCACTCCAGCCCAGGTTTTTGTTGGTTGCCTCCTCAAACGTTCATTTTCTTTTTCTAGCTCCTCTACGCGGCCTTCGAGCTTGGCGTGGGCGATGGCCCATGCAGCCAGCTCGTTCTTTATAGTGGACAAAGCCGCCTGACTTATCTTGCCGTTCTTAATATTCTGCTCCAAGAGCAGCGTAACACGTGCATGTCGTTGCGTAACAGTTTCATCCTCTGCTAGTCCCATCTCGTCTTGTGGAGAGGGATCAAGCATCGCAGATGCTCGCTTAAGCGCACTCGATTCACTCGTCTCAGGTGTAGCCATATTGTTAACGAGTGAAAATAAGGTGGGAGCCCGTCTCTTGCCCCGGACCGGCTCCTCTGGCATGGGGGGGGACTATTGCAGCTCGCCCACCGACCTCGCCCCTAGGTCAAGGGCACTCCAGAGCTGCAGGGTTCAACGCGCCGTTGCCAGCGCACTGGTCCCCATCGTAGGCCTCGTCGTCGACGATTTCACCCGACGCTCCTCGGCAAGTGCACCCCGCACTCCGGAGAGGCGGATGCACCCCTCGCCCTTCGCCGCCTACTAGCCCGAGTTTCCACCTGAAGGCCGAGGACCCACTCCTACTCAGGTGGTGGGTCGGTCCCCCAGTCGTTCGGCGGTCTGGGCCCATCTAACCTGGCCCAGGCGATGTCACCACCACCTGGGTTTGGCAGAACACGCCCCGGTTACCCAGGGGCGCGGCGAAGCACCCTTGCCGACTCGCGCCGCGATCCCACGCCGACAAACGAGGTCGCCGGCATGCAGAGCACCTGCTGGTCTGTGCCCTGCGAACAGAAAGGGACTGGTGTTCGGTCCCTCGACACAGCTCCCCCTGTGCCACGCACCCTTCGCTTTCGCATCGGGTTGGGTCGCAGCTCTCCCTTTTGACGCAAGGCAGAATGCCGAGCTTGACGTCTGGCACCACGGGAAGGCGGAAAGAGCTACTTGGGAAGGAGAGGCTGTAAGAGACGCTTCACTTCCCCGAGTGAGGACTGCCGCGGCACGCCCGACTGGAAAGCGATACGCCCCAGTGCGAGCCTCCGTGCCTTACGGCGCGCCAGCAACGGGCGGGCCCGCGCCGAAACGCGCCGTCAAGCGACTGACCTCCAGAGGAGATCACGAATGCAAAATTAGAGAGATTCGAGCGCACACAGAGGCTTTCCGGCAGTCGTTCGCGAACCTCACGCGACTTTAACAGGACAGGGACGTAATGACAGAGGCACGTAAAGTGCACTCCGCCACACACCGTAGGGTGGCTTGCGGACTATAAATGCAGATGTAGATGTAGATGACGTCATCCAAGGTGGCGGCCGTTACATCACAGACATACCCCCAAAATGACGTCACTCCGGTCGCCCCAGATAGCGGCCGTGACATGAATCAAGATGGCGGATTTTGGCGGTAGGATAGGACACTTGGCCTACCTCCACTAACCTAACACCCACCTAAAGCAAAATGGCGCGAAGTTAAAATTCCAAGATGATCACGAGTCACAACATAGAGATAGGCGGGAAAAAAGGACTTGACTTCATTGTTTAAACAATTTCATGCAGGTGTGTTCGACATGAGTGCCAGAGCCCAACTTGCGTAGTTCATATCGTGGCCACCAGAGGATCCTACCATGACGTTAGTTGATGACACGAGATCGTCCACTGTCTCTCGCGCCATGCCACCGGTCTGCGGACGTCCAACCACTTACGTCAAACACCGTCAGCCACCACCTCCATACATGCACTGTACATAGCCTTCTGTAAATATTCTAACTAAACTATTACACGAGTACTGTTATTCAATCCACATGGTCCAGGGCACAATTAGAGCCTGCTCCCATTACGGAATCCAAGATCGACGTTCACTCCACCTGAAGTCAAGGATTGAGAAAGAGAGAGAGAGAGAGAGCGAGAGAGAGAGGAGAGAGACAGAGTTGCTGCAATGCCTTGACTCTCATATAGATAAGAAAAGGCGTACACTATACTTTCAAGTACCTAGTTTCAACTACTTTTCAAGGTCCAGACCGCCACCTCTTCCTAGGAACCGGCGCCGAGTTTGAAATCTGGCAGTAAGATAGGTCACTTGCACTTTTTCCACCTACCTAAGAAATTTGTTGAAGCTCACCACCACATTGTAAGCCTCCAGGCCGCAACCTCTTCCTAGGGGTTGCTGGTAAAAGGACTCAGCCCGCAGTAGGCTGTTGGAGAGAGGAAGGAATGTACTTTATTTATTTGGGAGCAATTTATTTAGGCATGCAGTACATGTATCACACAACACACGCTCTGACATGCCCCACAGCTCACAGACCTGCCAACTACTCCTACATAACTCATGTATAAGGCTCTACACACACACTTACTAATTGTAAACCGTCACAAATAACGGATTGCACAGCCTACAGACATGCGAACCACTCATAAATAATGCAATACATTTACGTCCAGATAGCCAAACAACTTCTAAAATGTCAAAATAATAATCCATCTAAAAGATTCTGTTTGCTACCCATCAACTGTCTGAATCATACAACAGTCCTTATATAAACAAGTTGAGGCAGCACCACCACGAAATGTATTCGCCACTGAGACCATTTCACAACTGACTTAGTTCATATCGATGCCACTAGAGGATGCTGTAGTGACGTCAGGTGATGACGCAAGTACGGTAATCTAAGATGATGCCACCTAGTGGCTTCACCATGAGCTCCAGACCCCAACTGGCTTAGTACGTTTTGTGGCCAGCAGAGGATGCCGCCGTCACACCAGCTGATGACACAAGTAGGGTTATCCTTGATGGTGGCAAACAGTGTGTTCTACACGAGGTCTAGTACTCGGTACTACCAGCAGAGGACGCTGTCGTACGTTTACTCACGTAAACCAAGATGGTTAGGGAAAATGGTGGCAAGACGACTCAGCCTGCACTGGGCTACTGGGGAGAGTAAAGATTGTCTGCACTGTGGTGTCACCGCCAGACACCACACTAGCTAGGTGGTAGCCTTTAAATCGGCCGCGGTCCGCTAGTATACGTCGGACCCGCGTGTCGCCACTATCAGTGATTGCAGACCGATCGCCGCCGCACGGCAGGTCTAGAGAGACATCCTAGCACTCGCCCCAGTTGTACAGCCGACTTTGCAAGTGATGATTCACTTACAAATTACGCTCTCATTTGCCGAGACGATAGTTAGCATAGCCTTCAGCTACGTCATTTGCTACGACCTAGCAAGGCGCCATTATCATTTGTTATTTATCTTGGGATGCATGTACAGTCAGACCGATGTTCACCAATTATGGATTAAAGTCAAGTATTCCAGCAGCTACGTACTTTTCTTGATAGTATAATTACTTTACCTGTTCCAGACCTCACGCCAGCCTGCGTGAGCTTAAACCCGTGCCTTTCGGCTTCCTCCAAACCCCTTGGATTGGCTCCTGCCAATTCACAACATGCGCTATATCTATTTTGAAACAACTTACTTAATGATAGAGTATATCTATCACACTGATACAAAAGATCCACCTTGATGTGCCTGGGGCCATGTTGCACAGCCCACAGATATACAACCACTCGTAATTTCAGAACACAACAGCAAACTGCTCCTAAATAATTTTTCATACTGATGTGTAGACGCGCTCAGTACTCGTAAACTGTCCAAATGCCGCATAGCAGTGCCTCCAGAGCCACTTGCGAAATATTACAATCAACGAGCGCGAGCACAGTCCACTACCCCCTGTCCACTAGAGAACACAGGAGGTAACGATAAGTGATGCGTCAGTCAGATGTCAAAACGCGCACGGGCCGCTGCTCGCTTTCCACAAGCATGAGGTGGCAGCAACCCAAATCATACGTAACACGTGAGAAATTCCTATCCGTTAGACACAGATGATGAGCGATCGCATGTACGGACGACGCGGCCGTCAGCTGTCAAAGCACTCACACACCTCCATTAGAGTCGCGCACACCACAACCCCACGAAGCGAGGCAGCCGCAGCTCGGGCCTGCGTGCTCCGTCACAGTCCCCGAGTCGTCGTCATTGAGCACCGGTGAATGTTGCATCCCTTTATACAGTCACGGTTATACTATCATAGCATTCCAAATCACGTTCATGCCAGTCTCATATTTGAGGCATCTCCAGACGCCACATGTCTTTACCATTGAAGGCAGAATGGCACAGAGTGTGTTGACACTGCTGTTCAACTGCACGTACCCGCCCCAGTGTGACTGACACATCGCCATTTAAAACAGTCTCAATGTTATTCTTATGTCCCATGGCTTTGTGAAAAAAAAAGAAATATCAGCCAAGTCCAGCTCTCCCAAATTTTATAGTACCCCAGAAATACACTCCTGGAAATTGAAATAAGAACACCGTGAATTCATTGTCCCAGGAAGGGGAAACTTTATTGACACATTCCTGGGGTCAGATACATCACATGATCACACTGACAGAACCACAGGCACATAGACACAGGCAACAGAGCATGCACAATGTCGGCACTAGTACAGTGTATATCCACCTTTCGCAGCAATGCAGGCTGCTATTCTCCCATGGAGACGATCGTAGAGATGCTGGATGTAGTCCTGTGGAACGGCTTGCCATGCAATTTCCACCTGGCGCCTCAGTTGGACCAGCGTTCGTGCTGGACGTGCAGACCGCGTGAGACGACGCTTCATCCAGTCCCAAACATGCTCAATGGGGGACAGATCCGGAGATCTTGCTGGCCAGGGTAGTTGACTTACACCTTCTAGAGCACGTTGGGTGGCACGGGATACATGCGGACGTGCTTTGTCCTGTTGGAACAGCAAGTTCCCTTGCCGGTCTAGGAATGGTAGAACGATGGGTTCGATGACGGTTTGGATGTACCGTGCACTATTCACTGTCCCCTCGACGATCACCAGTGGTGTACGGCCAGTGTAGGAGATCGCTCCCCACAACATGATGCCGGGTGTTGGCCCTGTGTGCCTCGGTCGTATGCAGTCCTGATTGTGGCGCTCACCTGCACGGCGCCAAACACGCATACGACCATCATTGGCACCAAGGCAGAAGCGACTCTCATCGCTGAAGACGACACATCTCCATTCGTTCCTCCATTCACGCCTGTCGCGACACCACTGGAGGCGGGCTGCACGATGTTGGGGCGTGAGCGGAAGACGGCCTAATGGTGTGCGGGACCGTAGCCCAGCTTCATGGAGACGGTTGCGAATGGTCCTCGCCGATACCCCAGGAGCAACAGTGTCCCTAATTTGCTGGGAAGTGGCGGTGCGGTCCCCTACGGCACTGCGTAGGATCCTACGGTCTTGGCGTGCATCCGTGCGTCGCTGCGGTCCGGACCCAGGTCGACGGGCACGTGCACCTTCCGCCGACCACTGGCGACAACATCGATGTACTGTGGAGACCTCACGCCCCACGTGTTGAGCAATTCGGCGGTACGTCCACCCGGCCTCCCGCATGCCCACTATACGCCCTCGCTCAAAGTCCGTCAACTGCACATACGGTTCACGTCCACGCTGTCGCGGCATGCTACCAGTGTTAAAGACTGCGATGGAGCTCCGTATGCCACGGCAAACTGGCTGACACTGACGGCGGCGGTGCACAAATGCTGCGCAGCTAGCGCCATTCGACGGCCAACACCGCGGTTCCTGGTGTGTCCGCTGTGCCGTGCGTGTGATCATAGCTTGTACAGCCCTCTCGCAGTGTCCGGAGCAAGTATAGTGGGTCTGACACACCGGTGTCAATGTGTTCTTTTTTCCATTTCCAGGAGTGTAGTTAACTATCGCTTTCTTGTTGTCTCAGCTTGCATGCGCCAAAATTTCTACCCTAACTGAACCTGTTTACCAAAGTATCGCCGAATCCAGTCTTCCTCCCAGACATAACGTGATAACCTCCCTGCTCTCAACACACACAAATTTTGTGACCGCTTCTATATCCCACCACAATCAATCGAGCATCCTCATTGGCTCTTATCGAATTTAGCAGTGGAATTACTAGCGCCGTTGGTATCAAGCACCATCCACCTTTTCTTTCTGGGGCTTTATGTTTTTATTTTGCAAAGATTGCTAAATTGCACCGACAGTCCCCTCAATACATACACCTCCAACCTGTTTTTTCTTTCTACGGACGCTACACTGACTGGTAATAAACTATTTTACACTGATCATCATTTTTGGACCAACAACTAAACATCGCAACTTCGTCTACAGGGCATCAAATACATATGAAATATGTAGAGCGCTGTCTCGTATACTTCGATGAATTATGTGTTCGAGAAATAAGAGTTAATGGACGTACTGCTCAGTCATCTATCGACGTTCGGAATGATACTCGCAACGTGGTGAGGGCATGGTTTAGCTAAGATACTGAAGTTGGGGAAACATGCTGTCACATCATTGGCCGGTGCTGAACTTAGTGTAAAATTCTTCGCGCTATCAAGTATGTTGCTTACTATTACAGTACATCTGCGGTGTCTTTTCCATCACATCCGTGCATTGGTTACCGCAAAAGGATTGAGTGATATCAGTTGTTTGAGTTGAGCAAGAAGTTTTGTGGGTATGTGACAACTTCTGGGAGTTGCTAGCAGCTAAACATCGATCGCGTATATGAGTGCAAAATTAAGAATAACTCTAAATGGAACGTGGAGCCATCATCTATTCCTTCTCTGTGTCGTATGAGTTTAAATGTAGATGTCTTCAGTCACTTTCAGACGGTAGTTTCGAAACTCTCCACAACGCTGTAAACTCTTCTAGTTTCCTTATGTTGCTTTATTTAAAAACGATCCAGTATTATGCCACCTGCCATAAGAATATGATTTACACCGTGTGAAGTCTAGTTTTCTGTGAGAGGTCGTTTATCAGAGCGTCTTAATGTCAGTTTAGAATCTGACACAGACATCGATGTCGCGGCAGAAAACGAAATGTTTGGCAATGTACAAAAGCGTGTTAAAAAGCAGGGTTTGAGTCGGAGGGAGCGTTTCATACGATGATTCCCTTAGAGTATAGGTGATGAAAGTTTAAAGTGGTCCCAGCGGTGTTTGCATATTTAATATGATCGTGTACACATAGGCAGCTGCAGTTTGAGGTGTCGGACTTGGTGAACCATTAGGAATGCCTGGATGGCTGCACGCTAGGGTATTCTGGTGAAGTATTGTGAAATCTCTTTCTTCGTGCTGGAGGCCCACCGTAGCTATGCGTCATTGTGCCCGCATCGAAGCCTAGGTGACTTGTAAATAGGATGACCTTTTATAGCTTGTAATTATTTCTATGTTGAGGTGGCTATAGAATAATGAAAATAGCATGTTGGGGATCTGTAGTACTTGTATCTAGTTTGGGTACTTACCACAATGCGCAAATTCTCACCGAATGCTCAAAACATGGTCCTGTTGCAGTAGCTCAGCTCGATCTGTTACTGCACGGGTTACAGAAGGTGTTGGATATGTCTTTCTCCGACTTATATGGGAACTTGCACTTGTGGAAAGCTGTACAAATGGGTGCGACTGCAAGATGTGTAGGACGTGATTAAAACGTGGTTCTAATTTAGAGATATGAGAGTGCTGAAATATGATTGACTTGTGGGTGTGAGGCTATACAAGTATGTGTTTGAATGGACGTGATTTCTAATACATAGCCTAAGACTAGAGATCTGAGAAGTTAGTGTATATTTTTCTTTTTAGGACCTCAATCAGCACATCATCTACTACTACTGTCTGTCATCCCCTATAACGCAGCGTATATATAGTGGGATGTCTGGTATGGTCTCGAGACAGAATGCATTGCAAAAACTAATGAATTCTGTAGTCGGGTGCGATGTTATGGAGTCGCAAATAGCGCTTGCATACCACGTTCCTAAGCCGAATGACTTTCAAAGTTCATTGAGTTTATCGCGACGTTGCATCGTTGGCTGTTAATACACACATTTCTACGATCATAATCAGGGTATTTGTCTGGAAAGTACCACCTCACTCAGAGGTAATGTCGTACCTCGACTCGTAAAGCGGTTAGAGGGTTTAACAATGATACTTGGGTGCACCTGTAGAACGAGGAGCGCTTGTGAAAGTAACATGCAATAGTTGATGGTTTCGGGATTTTTTCTTTAACACGTGTTCGATTACGTCTATGACACGATGGTATGACTCGCAGGAAGAACGTAAGAGACATGCAAGCCCATCGTTGATTTTAGGTCAGTATTATTTGGTGTCGTATGCAACTAGTTATTGACGTGGTAATATTATACGTGGTATTGGAGCTGAGTGTGTGACATGTTTGCATTTGAGCATCAGGTTTATAAAGTATATGTGTTCGTGTAAAGGAAATGTCTATGTGCTGTTGTGGGGAGGGTATGGATTTGACTTGAAGGACTGTGATAGCGAAGGGAAGAGTATGTCTAGGCGTAAGAAAGGTACAGGAATTTCCAGAGCCCCAGCGGTCAACAGAGTGTATTTCCGATACTTCGGTCATAGCTTAATACCGTTCTGTTGAGACCGTGATCGTAAGATTTAATTGTAAGTATAATATTAGAAGATACATATGAGGGGCTTTCTAGAATGTGTCCGTGTATGCAAAGTCTGTGGTGGTATTGATTCGCATTGCCATGTTATTGGTAGCAGGCTTCCGAATGCAGGGGTCTGCTGGAGTGTAGGAATGTATCAAAGTTAACTTTACCATCTTCTAGACGACCGAATAGCGAACTAATACTTAGTATGTGCTGAGTGGCTTTCGTGATCAAGTGTAACTTTAAGAAGATCCTGCGTTTGCGGAGGAGCGTTATTCCCTCCCATGTAAATTGTTCGGTAGACTGCTTCTGCACTTTGGTGTCATTATTTAGTTGAGGGATGATCGATTGTGGTGTGTTGGACACACGTCTGCCCATTCTCTAGACGTGGGAAAGACCCTAGTTGGTTTGTAAACAGTATTGATAATCTAAAATCAGTTACATCACCGACTTCGGTGTTCGAGAGTGCAAATATCAGTTTACTATACTTGTGTCTAGTTAGTCAATGGTTTACAGCACGCTGCATCTCGCTAAAGTTTGGTGTTTGTGGAGAAATAATTTACAGTCTATATCTTGTGCATTATGTTGCGTTAGCGATCGGGAGTCTATCGCTGTGTGCTTGATATCGAGAAGTATAGCGAAAATTGTGTAATGTTATGGCGAAACTACGGGTGTTCTTGTAATCGACGAGTCAGGAGATGTTTGTAGAAATGCGAGCAAGAAAGTGGAAACAGTATCAGGTTTGTGCCAGGGGAAACGAGCCTGTCTTTGCACACCAGTTCTAAAAGTGACTTCGGTTTGCTGATGTAAAGGGGGTGATTGGTATGATGGGGGATATGAATTGCATCGTTACTAGGTCGAGACAGTACTCGGTGATATATTCCCTGGTTGGAGTACAGTTTGACACTCCAATATTCTCGCGAGTATCGTATGTATTTGATGACCTGTAGACAACATTGCGATGTTTAGTTGTCAATGCAAAATGGTGATGAGTGTAAAATAGTTTATTACTACTCAGTGTGGCCTCTGAAGAAAGAAAGACCAGGTTGGGTGTGTACAGATTGAGGGAACTGTCGGTGCAATTTAGCAAAGCCACAGATAGAAAAGGTAGATGGTGCTTCAATACCAACGGCGTTAGTAATTCGACTCGTAAATTCGATAAGAGCCAATGAGAATGCTCAGTTGATTGTGGTGGGATGTAGGAGCGGTCACAACATTTGTGTGTGTCGAGAGCAGGGAGGTTATCACGTTATGTCTGGGAGGATGACTAGATTCGGCGACATTTTGGTAAACAGGTTCTGTTAGGGTAGAAATTTTGGCGCATGCAAGCTGAGACAACAAGAAAGCGATAGTTAACTATTTCTAAGGGCACTATAAAATTTGGGAGAGCTGGACTTCCGTGATATAATTTTTTTCACAAAGCCGTGAGAAGTAAGAATAACATTGGGAATGTTATAAATAACGATACGTCAGTCATGCTGAGGCGGGTACGTGCAGTTGAACACGTGTGTCAACACACTCTGTGCTATTCTGCCTTCAATGGTAAAGACAAGTGGCGCCTGGAGATGCCTCAGATATGAGACTGGCATGAACGTGCTTTGGAATGCTATGACAGTAAAACCGTGACTGTATAGAGGCATGCAACGTTCACCAGTGTTCGAAGACGCCGACTCGGGGACTGTGATGGAGCACGCAGGACCCGAGCTGCAGCTGCCTCAGTTCGAGGGGGTTGTGGTGTGTGCGACCCTAATGGAGATGTGTGAGTGCTTTGACAGCTGATGGCCGTGTCAACCATACATGCGACCGCTCATCATCTGTGTCTAACGGATAGGAATTTCTCAGGTGTTACGTATGAATGGGGGTGCCGCCACCTCATGCTTGCGGAAAGCGAGCAGGTGCCTGTGCGCGTTTTGACATCTGACTGATGTGTCATTTATCGCTACCTCCTGTGTAGTCTCCTGGACAGGGGCAGTGGACTGTGCTTGGGCACGTTGATTGCATTATTTCGCGAGTGGCTCTATAGGCCGTGCTATGCGCTATTTCGACAGTTTACGAGTACTGAGCATGTCTACACATCAGTGTGAAGAATTATTTAGGAGCCGTTTGTTATTGTCTACTGAAATTACGAGTTCGTTGCATGTCTGTGGGCTGTGCAACATGGCCCCAGGCACATCAGGGTGGATCTTTTGTATCAGTGTGATAGATATACTCTATCGTTAAATAAGTTGTTTCACAATAAATACAGTGCAGACAATCCTTACTCTGCCCAGTAGGCCAGAGCAGGCTGAGTCGTATAGCCACCATTTCCCCTAACCATCTTGGTTTACGTCAGGAAACGGACGACAGCGTCCTCTGCTGGTGGTACTGAGTACTAGACCTCGTGGAGAAGACACTATTTGCCACCATCATGGATAACTGTACTTGCGTCATCAGCTGGTGTGACGGTGGCATCCTCTGGTGGCGACGAAATGTACTAAGCCAGTTGGGGTCTAGAGCTCGTGGTGAAGCCACTAGGTGGCTCCGTCTTAGAATACGGTACTTGTGTCATCACCTGACGTCACTATAGCGTCCTCTTTTGGCATCGATATGGACTCAGTGGCGAATACACTTGGTGGTTGTGCTGCCTCTAATTGTTTAAATAAAGACTGTTGTATGATTTAGACAGTTGATGGGTAGCAAACAGAATCTTTTAGATGGATTATTATTTTGACAATTTAGAAGTTGTTTGGCTATCTGGACGTAAATGTATTGCATTATTTGGGAGTGGTTTGCATGTCTATAGGTTGTGCAATGCACTATTTGTGACGGTTTACGATTAGCAAGCGTGTGTGTAGAGCCTTATACATGAGCTATGTAACAGTAGTTACAGATCTGTATGCTGTGGGGCATTTCAGAGTGTGTGTTCTGTGATATATATACTCCAACCCAAAATAAATTGCTCCCAAAAAAATAAAGTACATTCCTTCTCTCTCCATCAGCCTACTGCGGGCTGAGTCCTTTTGCCGGAAACCCCTAGGAAAAGGTTGCGCCCTGGAGGCTTACAGTGTGGTGGTGAGCTTCAACGATTCTCTTAGGTTGATGGCAAAAGTGCAAGTGACCTTTCTTTACTGCCAGTTTCAAACTCGGCGCTGGTTCCTAGGAAGAGGTGGCGGTCTGGACCTTGAAAGTAGTTGAAACTATGTAGTTGAAAGTATAGTGAACGCCTTTTCTTACCTATATGAGAGAGAAGGCATTGCAGCATCTCTCTCTCTCTCTCTCTCTCTCTCTCTCTCTCTAATCGGTGTGTGCTCCAGCTATGTCCTGGACCATGCAGATTGAATAACAGTATTCGAGTTGTAGATTAGTTAGATAATTTACAGAAGACTATTTATGGCATGTATATAGAGGTGGCGGCCGAGGGTGTTAGGTGTAGGCGGTCGAACGCCCGCCGGCCATGTCGTGGTGTGAGAGAGCGGACGATCTTGTGTCATCAACCGACGTTACGGTAGCGTCCTCTGGTGGCCACAATATGAACTAAGCCAGTTGGGCTCTGGAGCTCATGGCGAGCACACCTACATGAAATTGTTTAAATAATGAAGACAAGTCTTTTTTCCCGCCATTTACTATGGTGTGACTCATTATCATGTTGGAATTTGAACTTCGCGCCATTTGTCTTTGGGTGGGGGTTAGGTTAGTGGAGGTAGGCCAAGTGTCCTATCCTCCCACAAAAATCCTCCATCTTGATTGACTTCACAGCCGCCATATCCGGCGATCTACTTTGGGGTGATGTCATCTTGGGGTTGTGTCTGTGACGCCACGGCCACTATCTTGGATGACATGCGCAATTGCCAAGTCTACACAGCGCCATCTTGGATGGCGTCCTAGCCGCCATCTTTGATGCATCTGGCAACGATGGACTGTGAGGCGACACATAGGTTGCTCTACTACTTACTGACATTTTAAAGACAGTACTTATTAGAAATATTTTAGTTAAAAGCGTAAAAGATTTTCTTGTTCCTATAAAGGTGTTTACTGATATTTGTAGTATAGCAATATTTGTTTACATGAGGTGTTATTGCGCGCAGAAAATTGTTCTCTAGTGGCCACTGTTGTTAAATATACTGAACAGCCTCAACATTATGAACACTGCTCACCGCCACTGCTCACCGCGACGTTGGGTGCCGTCTGGTGGCGTTTCGCACACGTTGAGCGCTAGGGAAAGTATGTAAACGGAGCCGATACGGATCGGTGATCACCTATCGAAAACGGGCTGCAAATGCCGAAATCCATAGATGTAAGTAATACTGACAAAGGACAGATTATTATCACGCAGAGCATGTGAATGAGTCGATTGATCACATGCTACTGTCGTGAGCATCTGCAGAAATTGATTGAAGAATTGTGAAACTACCGTTGGGCGCTAAGTCGTTGGACGTCCAGGACTCCTCACAGAATGTGGGGTTCGGAGGCTTGTCTCCCCTGTAAAGTAGGACAGATGTAATCCGTTGTATCTCAGCCGAAGGGGCACAAGGCTGGCTCATGTGCAAATGTTTCGTAGCCCAGTGTCCACGGTACGTTGTTGAACATGTAACTGCGCAGCAGTCGACCCCGACGTGTTCTCACGTTGACTCGATGACATCGACAATTACAACTGCAGTGGTCACGGGACCATCGAGATTTGACTGTGGATTATTGGAACTGTGTCCGCTCTTCGGATGAACCATGTTTCTTCCTACTCCAGTTCGATGGTCGTGTCCACAGATGCCGTCATAGCGGCGAACGGCGGCTCCAAACATGCACCGCACCACGGGCGCTGGCTGGTGAGAGTAGTATTATGCTGTGGGAGACATTCTCCTGGGCCTGTGGTAGTAATCGCAGACATAATTTCAGCTGCGAGCCACCTGCGTCAGTTCATGGTTGATGTATTCCCTGACGGCGATGTCATCTTTCAGCAGTAAAATTGTCCACGTCTCGAAGTCGGAATCGTGATACAGTGGTCTATGATACTGAAGTCACGTTGATGTCTTGGCCACCAAATTCACCTGATTCGGATCAGATGGAACTCTTCTGGCTAATTATCGGGTACCGTCGCCCCATACACAATTGAGCAGCCAGTTATTTACAGGAATTATATGACGTGTATATTGATACCTGATGCCACCACCTCCACAAACCTACCAACAAAATTCAAAATAAATGTCCCAAAGTTTCAATGCTGAAATCGCAACCAAAGATCCTGCCCGTCACGCCCACGTTTTGAAGCAGCACTAATGAACGATTCTGTGTATTACTTTCAACCAAACGTGTGTGGGATACATCTAGAAGGCCGTGATACATACTCTTTGGTTTTATAGATCATCTTTGGCTGATCCTGCACTGCTCGAAAAGTGGGTTTATGTCAAAACCCAAAATCCAAATGAGTCTCTAAATTCACTCATGTGGAAACGATGCCCTAAAAACACATTTGCATCTGCTACAGTTGTCAGTATTGCAACTCATGATGCAGTTATTGTATTTAATGGTGGGAACGTCGGGAGGATAAAGCTATAAGAAGGAATGTGCTTCAAGATAGGAAATTTTACTCAAGGCATCCTGAGAAAAATAGATTTGCTCGTCTCTGCAGCTAAAAGGTCAGTTGAAGACCTGGTAAAGGAAAGGAGACAGGCAACAAGAAACGAGAAGAGGAGCCTTGAAGCGAAATACGACCCAGAGTACAAATGTGGTGCCTTCTGAAGGAATGAGATAAGGAAAAAAGTTAGGTTGAACT
Organism: Schistocerca piceifrons; assembly: GCF_021461385.2. Lineage (NCBI taxonomy): Eukaryota > Metazoa > Arthropoda > Insecta > Orthoptera > Acrididae > Schistocerca > Schistocerca piceifrons. The sequence goes on from NC_060144.1 coordinate 205,932,560, forward strand.
TTTAAATTGTGTTTCCTGAAAAGTTTGTTTTTTAAAGTTTATGTACCTTTTCCTCAGATTCTATGCTAGAATTATGAAATTTTGTGCACATATTTCTGTAAACCTAATAAACATCGTCGCAAGAGCAAAGTTTGAAATTCCGATTGCAAGCCGAGATATGGGGCAAAGTGCTCGGAATTTTGCATGAATTAAAAATTGTGGGATTATAGTTTAAAAATATGAAAATTCTCCTATATGACCTATTCCAAAACCCTCATGAGAGAAGCTTACAACATATAAAGAAATGAAACAGAGAAATTTTTGTAGAAATCTCTTGAATACTATCTGAGAAAAAGAAGGTACACTATTTTTTGAAAATAAAACTTCAAATTTAATTAAAAAATGTTGAATATATACAATGAAAGGATTTTATATGTAAATGTGTTACTTTCATGTAAAGCGTGGTACAAAATTTCATTACCATATCTGCAAAACTGAGGATTTGGTGCGCTTTTGAAATAGTGTGCGTTTTTCATCAACCTCCGCCCTTAAGCAGGTGGTCACAATGTTTCCGCTAGTCAATATATTGTGTACAGTCAAACGTCTGTCCTGAAAAGTGGTTAGAGGATCCGCAAGATATCTACGTTATGTGGGCTGCAAGGGAATGAGGTGGAACGCAGTTCAGGTCGTTCGGATGCTTTTGAGCAGGGGCGCTCAATCCTGCCGATCGTGATCGACCGGTCGATAGTCACGGCTTAACGGCTTGATCTTTCAAAACCTTTGTCCGGGATCTGTTTCTCTAAAATATCACCGCGTTGACAATGAGTGTTTCGCATGCTATTTGTAGGCGGTAAATCTCACAACACTGCCTCTGCCTCTTTCGTACCCAACGCTCAAGCGAAACGGCAGTCTTTCCCCCTGACGTTACTACTCGCGAGCTTAACTTGGTGCTTTGTGACCGGGTAGAGGTCTCAGCTCAGGGTTGGTGCGTGATGAGGAGCGGAGCAGGATGGCGGCGGGGGTCGGGGATGTTGGAAGGCTAGCTACGCAAAGACAGCACAGCTCAGCGGCAATGCAGTCAGCACTCGCGAACACTGTACAAATAGCGACGGACATCTCCAGACCACGATGGCGTGAAGTATCCCGACCGCTACCGCGTTCTATCATTCAAAAATAGAGATTCCATGAGCCCAATTGCACTTGTCACTTAGTTGCGTGACCGCGAAAAATGAGTGCAGCTAAACACAGGAAAACGTACCACTCCGACGGGAAGTGGGAAAAACAGCTTTTCTTACATCGCAGAAAGACAGGTGTAGATGTCTTATACGTAATGCCACTTAAGCTTCACCTGAAAAAGGAAAGACTAAATGTCATTTTAGAACAGTTCTCAAAGAGTATGAATGCGCGTTGTCTGTCCGAAAAACAGAGACCGTGCGGTATCTGCAGCGGCGAAACATTATATGTCAATTATAGATGGATCACTGCTGTCAGTTGCAACGGGACATTAAGCTGAATCAGCGGCTATGGACAAAGGGATTCGAACCCGGGATCTTCTGCGCACTAGGCAGCTGCTGGAATTACTGCGCCAGCCGGGACACAGCGTTATCGCAGCTGCACGGACTATCTTGGTAATGGATCCTCTTCCTTCAGTGCGGATGCACAAATACGTTCGATCTACTGTGGGAATCTCTGAGTAGCGAACTGGAGTACAGTGGACAGGGACTGCGGGTAGGTGGCACTTAATGGGAGGGTAGATGGTCCATGAGGCGCGCCGAGATAGTCCTAGCGATTTTGATAATGTTGTGTCCCGGATGGTGCAGTGGTTGTCACACCTGCGTAGTAAGCAGGATATCCTGAGTTCGAATACCGGTCCAGTACACATTTTCGTCCGTCGTCGCTGATTCCGCTTAATGTCCCGTTGTAGCTGACAACAGCGATCCGCCTTTAATTTACATGTAGTTCTCAATGACTTCAAATCTAAAGCAGCTATTGGTAGTCAGTGGAGGAGGAAGAAACTTTCTAATCTTAAAATTGAATTACAGTCACAGCAGTCGTTTTTTGTAAAGATTGTACAAAAGTGTCAACGAACATAGCATCATTTTGTATATCAGAATTACTGATAAAACATGCAAAACCAATTGACGACGGGATAGTGGTCACGGAGTGAGGCAGATAGCGAGTCGTTGTTTTCCACGTTTAAAAACAAGTCAAAAGTAATATTAGCTATCAGAGACATGCCTGTATCAATACCTACTCTAACAAGAGAGGTGGAGTTAATAGTGGACAATATGAAAGGTCATGTAGGTAAGCTGATAACAGATTTGCAGTCTTTCTTTCCTTTTTCATTGGAATTAGACCCTTCAGTGGATGGAGTCGATTAACCTCCAATTATGATTTTTGTATGATCGGTATTTCTGGATGTCAGTGGGTAAAAGAATACTTGCTAACAGTTTTGACCTTCAAATGCATTTAAATCCTTCATTTCTGAAAATTAGTTGCCAGTTCTGAAACTTGCGTCTATTACTGCTGATGCAGTTCCTTGCATGGCAGGCAAAACAGAAAAACAAAAGATTTATTGACTTATGTGCGAACGGCGTATCCATCCTGCCTATCCTTAAACGTCATTCTATCGTGCATCAGCCAGTGCTGTGTGGACGCATTTCAAAATAGACGTGTTATGAGTACTGTAATAAAAATTTTGAATTCAGTTCGCTCATCATCACTACAGAGAAGAAAGTTTAGAACGCTATTAGAAGAACTGGTCAGCCAGTATTGAGACCTGCTAATGCACTTCGAAGATCAACGGAGGAACAGAAATATGGTTCTGAACAGATCTAGAGAACTTCTGCCAGCGACAAAATCTGCTGTGTCTGAAAGAGAGTAAGATTACTCACAACCGTATGTTTTGAGCTGGTTGTTGGATCTGAAATTTTTAAATGACAGGAAAGGAGAACCAAAAGAGTTAAACGAAGAACTTCAAGGAGAAAACCAAACCATAATAGCTATAAAGAGCTTGATGCAAACACTTGACCGTTGGCTACCACAGGTACAGAAACTGAATGTTAAACACTTTCTTTAACTATAGTCAGAACTGTTCGATAACAAGTATCATTTGATCAAGAAGCTGCAAAGAAGTATAGCGTAAACCTGGTACCACTGAAGACAGAGCTTGGAAACCGGTTTTCAGATTTCAAGGCATTGGAACCTGTCCTAGCTTTCATAGTTCAAGATTTCCAAAACGTGGATGTGGAAGATATTTCAAGTAAATGAGTATTCCTTTCTCTTGCGGTGAGACTGAACTTGAAGACAAAATAATTCGATTCGAAAATGTCGTTTTCTGAAAGTCAGAATACAATGAAGATGACTGCTGGGAATCAGCCAGTGTAAAAACCTACGCTAACATTGTGAAAGTGGCATCGTACATTTTATAGTTTTTTGTATAGATTTATCTATGTGGAGCACCGTTTTGAACGATGACCATAGTGACATGTAAGTGCAAAAACAAACTAACTGATCCTCAGACTGTGTAAGGTTGGCTCTGACAACTCATTCACCACATTATAATGAACTTGCCAAATACATCCAGAGGCCATTTTCTCGCTAAACTTCTTTCAACATTTGTTATGGAATATGTTATAATTTTTTCACATGTGTTCTATCCTGAAAACTGAGTAGCAGCCCTACAACTATTGAGGGACCTAAAATATCCTTTATGTATTTTGAGTAATTAGAATGGCTAATTTTTTCTACAACGTTGATTTGTGCTCCTTTTAAGTAAGTAGATCTCTAAGTGAATTAAAGTGTGTAGGAGATCTCAAGCCTATATATAGCTTCTCAGTTTCTGAGACGTACACTGTCTGTGAATGGCCGACTAAGTATGAACCTGTTGATTCGAAACCAGTAATGTTGCTACTTGTCACTAACACATACATGGGTTTTTCACTATCATGATTTTCAACGTAATATCATGATTTTCAACGTAAACAATAGTAATCTGGGCAACCAACCCAATAATCATCATCATTATTATGTAAAGAGCCACCGGAGACGAGAGTTTCTGATACCCAATTACTCAGAAAATGTCCCTGAATAGTCTCCGGAATTTTGACCTTGGAGTTCGGGTTCACACTTTACATTTATTTCATCTTCGAATGTAACTCACCACTAGTGTGATACTTTGTTGGGAGACACCGTTAGTAAATAAGAACAAAATATACAATGCCGCTGAAGACGTGACGTACTTACGTAATGAGGCTAAATTAAACATTTTTGAACAATCTGATTTTCAAATAATATGGTATCTTTTCAATTGGGACGTAAATTTTTGTTACGGTGTAAATAATTTTGTTACATGTGTAAAAAGGCTGCTGAGTACAGTTTCAGGGGTGATGTAGAGAGGATTGCTTTCCTCGTTTCTGGATTCTTCGTCGTTTCCGTCCCTATTTGAGCAGGTCAGACGCGCTTTTATTGAAGTATCCACTGTTTTCCGCCAAGTCCCAGCAATCGGAGAGCGAGGCAAGGCGATTTCCAGTTGGAATTAGATGGAAGTGGATTGCGTGTCTGGCTTTTGTCCCACAAACAGTGAAAATCTACTGAAAAGCTTAATGTCCACAAAGGAGTAGAAAGTACTGTAATTAGTTAGTGGCGCAATAGCGCAGTTACACCTGCTTTCTACGTCAAAGAGAAAATCTGGATTACTTGCTAGCTATTTAATTGAGGGTGTCGTCTCAGCAAGTTTCATGGAATAATTGTGGGGAATCAAAGCATAACGGAGACTGTGGGAAAGCAAGGGAGATAGTAAAGTACAATATTGCCACGGTGATAAACTCTTATCTCTTTACTCCAAATATTAGCACAAGGTTACTGCCGAGTTATTGTCCAATAGCGTAACAATATTCGACATGGGAATGCTAAAATGTGGAGTTTTCTAGCGAAATTTCTAACTTCTGTAGTTAATTAGCTGTCTTGTAGATGTTAGGATATGACGTCTAACTTGGTGAAGATTTTAGTTGTAAATCAATTACAATAAACTCATTTTAATAGCATGTGTTACTGGATGGTTCTATTGCATTGAACTCCAGAAAGTGTTGATCTGTTATTAAGCACGTGATAGACATAAGCATAGAAAAAATTAATGCTTCCAGATCAGTTACAGATACCCGCGACAGGTACACACCGGAAATGATATAAATGAACGTTGGTTTTGCAAACAACGTACACGTCTGTGAGCTGTCCGAAGTGCTAAGTGGCGCGAAGATCGACTAATAGTTGATCATGACGTCGACGTGCCCGATTAAAAAATGTATCCAGCCGGAATGCTTACTGACTGTCACTTGGCCCTCAAAAAATATGTTCAGCTGGTGACACATAAGATGGTACAACTTTTATGAAGATAAAGAAGGGTCGTAACCTCACGTGTGGAATGACCGTTTAGCTGAAGCTAGGCGAGTTTTGCTACTTGTTTCCGTAGTATGGTCAGTAGCCTGTACCTTGGTTATAGTACTTTGATGATAGGATATTCCCTACAATCATAAACACATTCAATGGCAATGAATGTTTTTGCATTCTCCCGCATGGTAAAACCATAAGTCCCTTTTTGTGGTTTGTTAGTACTCTGATAAAAAGTTGACGTTATTGTACACCTATCTATCAGAAGTTATGGTTTTGTTGAAAAAATCTGCAGAGGGAAGTATTTGCAACTGACGAGGATCTTGAGAATTCCAGTGTTGTCTGGTCTGCGAATTTACGTACTCTGATAAATGCACAAAAAATGTAACCCATTTTAGGCTGATCCACCCCGGCGTGCACAGACTGCAGTAGTCAACTGTAGTAATTGCAGCGCGCAGTGGTTATGTGTGGTGGTCAGTTGATGTGCTTTTGATTTAACTTCATAATCGATTATAGTTTGTCGAGAAAAGGTGATCACGATACCTAGCCACAAACTCTTTAAACTAAACTAAAAATTTACATAAGATGATTTCTGCTGACTACTTGCTGATACCATAGATACCATTCAATCCTTCCGAAATTGTACTTTAGGATTCGTGTAAGAAATCCATATTTCGAATGTTGAAACCACTTCAATACGTTATCCTATATTTTGCTGGCATTAATTCAGGACGTACATCTACTAAAGGTCATACAGGATAGTAATTTTCATGGAGGACCAAGTCGTATGGCTAATTCCAAAACTGTGTCATGTATGAACGAACGAAGATGTTGCGTAACATTCAAATTCATTTAATAGACTGTTTTGTAACGTAACATGTTGGATGACAAAATATGCTGTTTTAGACACTAGTACAACTATCCTCAAAACATATCAGCTGCAATAATGTATTAAAACATAAATCAAAGTGTTAAGTCATTCATAGCGTCAGAAATGTTATAGACTCAAAAAATCTAAGACCAGTTTTGGAATCAACATAAAATTTCCGAAGGATAAAAGATTTGATACATAAATTCTCAGTCGTTTTAAATTTTGGAAAATTGTATATCCTTTTGTTTTACTAAGATGACAAATGGGCTTCTGGAAATAACAGTGGGCTAAGTTTTGGTTGCTGTCACAGTAGCATACACTGAGACAAATTCAGAACAGCAGAAAATCTTTTTCTAGCGGATGGTACGAAAAATGGAAATGCAGATATCCTACAGGCAACTCATTTCTATTATTAAATAATTTTTATTGCTTCATTTTGTGACATCACATCCCTTAAACTGGTGGCGACGGGAAATCTTCAAATACTTTTTGCGTAGACCCTGAGCATCACTTGAGAGTGACTTGCATTTTCGGCTGGACGCTTAGACCTTCAGTACGTCTAACGTTACTGTGACAGAGGAGGGAGGAGTGCTAGGGTAGTCCGTGAGTGAAGTAATGCATAGCCACTGTGCTATGGTCGTGTAGTGGCTAGCGCATCTGACTAATGAGCAGGGAATCCTGATTCGTATTCTGCCTTGGTAAAAATTTTCATTATCTCTTCAGTTTGCATATATATAGCGCAGATATTTGAGACCAGAAACTATCCCTTGAACCATATAGTTTGTTTCGATTGAAGCACCTACGCCTGGCTTTCAGGCAGGATCCCTATTTCGTTCGATGTTGGGGTCGTATTCCAATACAGATGGAGAGCCTCTGCTTTGTTGTTCGACTTTAGAGGGTACACCAACTGAGCTGAGGCGTGAACTGGAATTTGGATTGAGAAGTGAGGTGTTCCAGTGTAGTCTACGCATCTGAGAAAAGCCACTGTGCCAGGTTGGCATAGTGATAGGCACAACTGTCAAGTGACCAGGAAACCCAGGTTCGAATCCTGGTCTTGGTACAAATTTTCATTCGTTGGTTTAGTCTGCAAATATATCCATAATAGATGTCTGAAGCTTGGAAAGGCCTCTAGGACCATTTTACGAGTCGTTTCATTTGACAAATTTTGTAATTGATTTCAAACTAACTTCCTGATGATGTACTGACATGAAAAATTCAATATATCCATGAAAAATTCAATATATCTCAGAACTGGATGTCAATGCTACATTAACTGGCTTTCTTGTGTCGTGTGTGGACGATGGTACTTCATTTACCACTCTCGTTTCCTGATGAGCTAGAGACTCGAAACTTCCCACGTAGCTAAGGCCTGGATGACAATGCTCTATTAATTCGTTTTCTTTTGTCTGGTGTTTGGTGGAGAATACTGTATGTACCACTGCCATTATCGACATTTCCTGTTCCTCTTGCGAAAGTCTGCGGAAAGAATGGTCACTGCTGAACCCTCTTGCGAGCTTGTATCATTCTAATATTTACCTTCACTGTTTCTTCGCGAGAGTGTCAGGGGAACTGAAATAAACATGAATTTACCACATGTCTCCGTTGTAATCTTATCAAAGTGTCTGAAATCAATTTAAAAATCCACGTGAGACTAAAAAGCATAAACTAATTATTTAAATAAAAATTAGTTTTTAATATAAAATTTTTTATACCAGACTGGTATAAAATAATTTTTCCTAGCCCCATACAGATTCCTAACGCCATACGGGATGTTATGAAAATTGGTGAGTGTGAATTTTTGATATTTATGACAATTTTTGTAAGTTTAGTAGAGAAAAACATGGAGTGCATGGAGTGCATCATGTGCGTAACTGATGCCTCAGTAGTTTTTCGTCGTGAACCTTACAAGAATTTCCATTTTTTTTTTGAGTCGTCAGTCTTCTGTCTGGTGTGATATGGCCCGCCACGAATACCTTGCCTGTGCCAATCATTTCATCTCAGAGTAGCACTTGTAATCTACGTCCTCAATTATCTGTTTCATCTATTAAAATTTCCATCTTCCTCTATGGTTTTTAACGTCTACAGCCCCCTCTAGTACTATGGAAGCTATACCCTGATTTCCTAATGGATGTCACGTCATTCTGATCTTTCTTTTTGTCTGTGTTTTCAATAACTGCAGTGAACCTTATCGATCTTACTTTCCGATTCTTAATTTTTCGTCTTGCTTATGCGATTATCAACAGCATCAATAAATTTTAAAAAATGCATAACACTGTGCAGCCTGTAAAATGTAAATTTATTTTACTGCCTGTTTCGGTTCTGAACCACCATCAACGGCAGAAAAATTATTGCAGGTGTAAGACATATCGTACATGGTTTGACGTAAGTTACCGTAGAAAACCATAATTGCCAAGCAAAAGCAAATTTTTATTTGACTTGGCAATTATGCTCTTCTGTGGTAACTTACGTCAAAGCATGTATGACGTGTGATACATCTGTGATAATTTTCCTACTGTTGATCACGATTCAGAACTGAAACAGGTAACACAATAAAGTAACGTTATTACAGACAGCATAGTGTTATGCATTTTTTAAACTTAGTTTATCAGTTCACCTAATTTTCAACATTCTCCTTCAGTACCAACTCTTAAATACTTTGATTCTCTTCTGTTCGGGTTTTCCGACAGTCCACATTGCACAACCGTACAATGCGGTGCTCCAAATGTACATTCTCAGAAATTTCTTCCTTATATTAAGGCCTATACTTCGTACTAATAGATTTCTCTTGCAATGAGTTCCCTTTTGACATTGCTTGTCTCCTTTTATGTCCTCCTTGCTCCGTCGGTCATTGGTTATTTTGCTTCCTAGGTAGCAAAATCCCTTAACTTTATCCACTTCATGATCAACTTTGATGTTAAATTTCTCTCTGCTCTCATTCCTGCTACCTTTAATTAATTTTGTCTTTCTTCCACTTACTCCTAATGCATATTCTCATTTGATTGTTCATTCCATTTAACTTATCCTTTAAGTCATCTTCAATGTCACTGAGGTTAGCAATTTCATCCGCGAATCTTATCGTTGATATACCCTCTCCTTCAATTTTAATCCCACTTTTAATGGGTCTCTTTATTCCCGTCATTGCTTCTTCGATGGACAGATTGAACACCAGGGACGGAAGACTAGGTACCTGTGTTACATCTTTTTTAAACTGAGCACTTCGTTCTTGGTCTTCTACTTACACTGTTCCTCATTGGTTCTTGTAAATATTATGTATCACCCGTCTTTCCCTAAAGCTAATCTCCACTTTTCTCAGAATTTTGAACAAGTTAAACCATTTGACACGGTGGAACGCTTTTTCTAGATCGATAAATCCTATGAAATTGTTTCGATTTTTCTTTAATCTTGCTTCCGTTATCAAGTGCAACGTCAGAACTGCCTTTGTGGTGCCTTCATCTTTCATGAAGCGAAACTGATCGCCATCCAGCTGATCCTCAGTTTCCTTTTCCACTTTTCTCTATATTATTTTTGTAAGCAATTTGGGTGCATGAGCTGTTAAGCTGATTGTGCGATAATTCTCATACTTGTCTGCTCTTGCAGTCTACGAAATTGTGTGCATGATATTTTTCTGAAAATCCGGTGGCATATCGCCAGTCTCATATATTCTACACACCAAGGTGTTGCCACTGCCTCCAATGATTTTAGAAATTCCCATCGAATATTATCACACGCTCACACGCTTCTGCCTTATTTGATTTTAAGTCTTGTAAAACTGTTTTAATTTCTGACTCTAGTATTGGATCCCATATGTCTTTCCTATGGACCCCAGTTTCCTCCCCGTAATAGAGGGCTTCAGTCTGCTCTTTCCACCTATTTGTTCTCTCCACTGCACTTGACTGTGGACTTCCCATTACATTCTTAATGTTACGGTCCTTACCTTTAATTTCATCGAATGTTGTTTCGACTTATCTAAATACTGAGTCAGTCCTTCTGATAATCATTTCTTTTTTTGATATCTTGCAGCCATTTCGCCTTCACTTCCCTGCACTTCCTATGTGTTTCATTACAAAGTAATTTATATTTCCGTATCCCAACATTTCCCTGAACATTCTTGTGCTTTCTTCTTTGTCGATGAACTTCGTTCTGTTACCCATGGTTTCTTCGCAGGCACCTGCCTTTTACCTAAGTTTATCTTTTCTACATTTGTTATTGACTTTCTTAAAGGTGTCCATTCCTCTTTACTTAAACTATCTACTAAACTGTTCATTACTGCAGTGTCTATAGACTCAGAGAACTTCCTTCCTCAGTATTTCCTATCTCCCTTCTTTTCGCACTGATTCTTACTGACCAGTCCCTTAAACTTCTACCTACTCTTCATCATTGCTAAATTGTGATCTGAGTCTACGTATGCTCCTGGGTCCACCTTACAACTCATTATCTGATTTCGGAATTTCCGCCTTACCATGATAATCTAATTGAAATCTTCCTGCATCTCCCTGCCTTTTCGAAGTATACCTTCTCTTTCAGTGATTATCGAAGAGTATTCGCTATTACTTGCTGAAATTTTTTGCAGAACTCAGTCAATCGTTCTCCTCTCTCATACCTAGTACAAAGCTGTATTTCCCCATAACCCTTTCTTCTATTCCTTTCTGTACCAACCCATTCTACTTCTCCGAGATTATTAGATTTTTATCCCCAATTACGAATTGAATCATCCGTTTAGTATCCTCCTATACTTTCTCTATCTCTTCATCTTCTGCTTGCGACGTCGGCATGTGTACCTGAACTGTTGTTCTCGGTGTTGATTTGCTGTTGATTTTGATGAGAACAACCCTCTCGCTAAGCTGTTCACAGTAACTCACTTTCGGTCCTACCTTCCGAGGGTTCATAATGAATCCTGCTCTCATTATACCATTTCCTTTTGCTGTCGGTATTATCCTACACCCATATGACCAGGAATCATTTCCTTTCTTGCATTTCATTTCACTTACTCCCTCTCTATCTTGACTGAGTCTTATCTTTTGCCTTTTGAAGACTTTCTAGCTTTCCTAGCACGTTCAAACTCCTGAAATTCTACGCCCTGACGCGTAAGGAGTTATCTATTTGTGCGTTATTCAATATTTTCCTCATGATCACTTACCCCTTGGCAGTCCTATCTTGGAGATAGGAGATTCGAGTTGGGGGTTGCCCCGAATCTTTTGCCAATGGAGAGATCGTCATGACACATCAACTACAGCCGCACGGCCTGTGGATGAACACTATGTGTCTTTAATGCATGGTTTGCATTGCCTTCTGCATCCTCATGCCGTTGACCACGGCTGAATCTTCGCTTTAAGGGGCAGTTTCCCACCAAAAAGGGAAGAGAGTGCCCTGAACCTCTGTCCGCTTCTCCGTACTCTTTGACAAGGCCATTGACAGAAAGAGGGTGAAGTCTCCGGTAGCCATTGCTAATGATTTTTATGCAAAATTTAAGCAGTTGCAATGTTAGAGCCAGGATCAGGAGTGTTTTGTGTCGCCACACCTATGCAACGAGCAATTTCCATAACTCTAATTTTTAATATTATTTGTAGGCTAGGAGTCCGAATGGTGCTATGAGAAATGATGTTATACTTTTTAGTCCAATATAGAAACGTATCACATTAAAATATATTTTTATTTAAATAATTATTTATCTCTTATTGTTAGTCCTTTCCCTAACCGATGGGCCGAGGAATCCATTTTAAACAAGACAATATGATAGAGATGCAGCTGCTGCTACCCTGTTACATTTAATCGTGCAGATGAGACTCAGTTAACACGAATAACTGATGTCTGAAGTCATTCAGATAATCGAAAATCCATAAAATCAAATGTATGATGAAAAAGACGTTTGTGTTATTACCTCCAGAAAGATAACATACGTCACCCATATAAGGTTATCATTTACATACATTGTCGTATGGTTATCTTTCTAGGTTTAATATATAATGTTAGCTATTAATTCAAAACAAAGAAATATTAAAATCAACAAAAATCAGTTTATTAAGAAATTTGTGAGACTATGTACACATACATTTTCTTAACATTACTAAAATACTGCAGCCTTAATCATGAAATACCTAGGGAAAGTCACATAGGACAGTCACTTTAATTTTTTTATAATATTTGTTAACTCTCACTTGACCTAAACAATTTTTATCTTTATTGCTGCTACATTGCAAATTCGTTTTAGTTCTGTTAAACTCACGGTATCAAACTGTGTTTGTTTTTCGATCTATTAGAATGCTGTTTCCTGGACTTTAAATGCTTCCTCATGGGTGGTCCTGCTTCATTTTCTGCACCTACGTTTTCTTCTGTCTCATCTACTTTTATTTTCAGCTATTTGCTTGCTTGCAACATGTTTTCATTAAAGAACGTGGTCTGGAAACCTTGGACATTACTCTCACAAGTCATTCCTGCTTCATATCTTTTACATCACATTCCTGCCATACTTGTATGTTAAGTCATTTTATAGCCTCCATAACAGAATCATTCGTATCGGTTATTGAATTTTCGTGTGCAGTTGTAGTATCTGTTTCAAGCTTTATTCAAAGTCTTCTTTTAAATCAAACCCTACGCATCTACATGCCTGCAACCACATTTCCTCAAATTCCTTTGTTTGGAAAATGACAAAACGACTTCTATGTTATCTTCATCAAACGATAACAATATATGTAAAAACTGTTTCTATAAAGTTGTTTTAATGTTTGAGTAGCAGGGACGTCAAATTATGAGGCTAAAATTTAATTGTAAACATTTCATTTTCTCTCTGTATCAGTTCAGTTGCAGTATGGGTTGGCGCAATATGCAGAAAGAGCAGGACTTTTACTTGTTTACCAATTTCGTTTTGAATTTTTTTTACTGCAGGGGTAAAAGAGCTGTCATACCAGTCACTGAATATTTTGGTGTTGGTCCATGTGTTTTTTCGGTTTTTGTAAGTGATGGGAACACAGATAATTTTGAAATAGCTAAGGTTTTTAGATTTACCAATGAGGAGCAAAGTCACGTTATGAGCGTTTGTGCAGATTAATATTGTTATTCGCTCTTTATTAGTTTTATATACTGGAGCTAAACTGCCTCGCCAAGAAGCTTAAGATCTTGACCGTAAGATTGTCCAGATTAATCCGGTTTCATCGGTGTTATAAAGAAAGTGAAAGCCGCAGTCATTTTCATCTTTTTTTTTTAAAAAAAAAACATCTTTAAAAGAATTTGCTGCATCTACATTATCGGTAGCTGAAATTTTTTCAACTTTTATTTCCAGTTCACGAGTTCCACGACGAGAATTAAATCTGCACAACCATCTGTTATATGCCACACATGATTCATCATTGTTTTATCTTCAAGCGAAAACACCACTCTCTTGCCATTTGGAATTTTTAAGCGCAGACGTGACACAATGCAGCGAATGCTAAATGCATATCTCAAACAATAATGAAACGCATGCTGTGTAACTGAAGCAGAGATCATGCTGTGTTCTGGCGGGTAGTGGATCCACAATGTCCGTGCACACAGGTTCTGCACTAAAACGACGTTTGCTCGTGATTAACAATCCGGATTACAGCTAGTCTGTGCATCGGAAGGCCGGATGATCGTCCCTCGACTGCAACGTTTTCTATTTATGGAAGAACAGCATCCAGTACTCCACATGGTGAAATTCAATGACGTGACATTATCTCCGCTAATTACCAGCAAGCGTTAGCTGACTTGTATCGCGCTTGTTTGCACCACAAATTTGTGAGCCCATTACCCTGGCTAGCTTGTTTCTGCAAGCGAAGCAGGTTTTCCATCCACTGGCGGACGAAACTGCCGTTGTAAGGGTGCGACAGGAGCTGCTAATTAATGGGAAGCGCTTGAGATGAGATGCAAGTGAAGTGTGCTTTCGCGAGCGCGTGATCAATCACCTCTGGGATACACATTGTGCTGCGCACGTTGATTACCTTAACCTTTCAACAAATTACCGTAATTAAGGAGGTTTTTAGCGCTTGGCGGTAGACAAATTCTTAACAAGTGAGGGAAAAATCAGGTATCTCAAAATTTTTATTTTGTTGTTTCTGTACTAAACCTAATCGAAATATGATTATCTACAACGGATTGGTTGCTACCGGTTAGTTAGTTATCCACATATCAACATTCGGCTACAAAGACTGCACTTACAACCAACATCTGACCCCACTATGAGCAGTTTCCTTTACGTCTCCTTCAGTGTAAATGAATCATGAATTTGCATAACGACTTGAGTCCTCCGAGCTAACTTTTCAGTAACTAAAAAAGAAAGTCTTTGTTATCTTACTGAAGAGGATATTGCACTAAATTATTGTATGATGCGATGCTTACAAGTAACTTACATAAAACTGTGATTACGACGTTGTATCCTCTTCATATTCAAATTTTGTTTTAAAAAAATCAACATTTACGTCGTTTTTAAAATTACCTTCAGTTGGGCCTCTTATGTGCAAGGTGTACATAAAGTCCGAGAACACTTCCAATTATTTATTGCACAAGATCTAAACATTGTACAGATGTCATACATATTGCATTTTGAAGAGAAACTCTGAAAGTTTTTTTTAAAAAAAACATTCGATATGCGAACCATGAGTGACCCGGAAGACGTCAATACAGTAATGTCTCTCGTACGTGCTCCACATTCACTTCACTCACACTAGGACGTCCGCTTCGTCAACGGCCGCTAGCCACCAAGCGATGTGTGGCGGAGGGCACTATTCGCGCCAAAGTCCTATTTCTCCCCCTCTGTTCCACACGCGGATCGTGCGAGGGAAAAACGACTGTCTGAACGCCTCAGTATCAGGTCTAATTTCCCTTGTCTGTGAATGGTGATCATTGCGTGATATGAAAGTTGGTGATAGTAATATATGCTCTACAACCTCGGCGAAGATCGAATTTGGGAATTTAGCGAGTAGCTCCCTCCGTTGAGAGCTTGGATGCAAGTGTGTCCCACTTCAAACTTACTATGATATGAGGCTGCAATATAAAAGGTTCTTGCAAAGACTTATATGGAACGTGGTGAAGTAAACTTCAGAGTAATTCAGCATTCATAGGTTACCAAGCAAATCTCTAAGAATTTCCATAAGACGCACAACATTTTCTTTGTGATGTGGGGTAGGGAGTCAATAGCTTTTTGCTGGTATATCACAGAGGTGCGTGGTGTGCTCTCTGGTATGTGGTACCTTATTTATGATTACAAGATTCTCTCTTCTTCTTTTCGTTTTCCTGTGTGTAGATTAAGGTAATAGTTGTAGTTATCTCGTGAAACGATTCGACTTTCCAGAATAACAGAAAAGGAATAACGAACAAGCAATATGAAAAGGTTGAAAAGAGTACAGGATTTATTAATATGCACAAAAGGTAAAGAATTATAAATAATAAGCGTCTTCTTCTGCTAATGTTAGAGTAGTATGCTCATGCTGCACCAATTTTCGTGTTAGATCTTCTGTCAAGCTTGTGTGATGGAGGATGACATAAATTTAGGTAAATCATTACAAACAATAAGTGTGTCCTTCTGCTAATGTTAGTAAAAATATAAATGCAGTTTGACGAGGGCCTCCCGGCTGGTAGACCGTTCGCCTCGTGCAAGTCTTTCGAGTTGACGCCACTTCGGCGACTTGCATGCCGATGGGGATTAAATGGTGAATGATAAGGTCAACACAACACTCAGTCCCTGAGCGGAGAAAATCTCCGATCCAGCCGGGTTTGACATTCCGTTGCGCTGACCACTCAGCTACCAGGGGCGTGTGATAATGTTAGTATAGTATGCTCATATTGCAGCATTTTTCTTGTTAGATGATTTGTCAAGCTTGTGTGATAATGGATGACATAAAATTTATTGATTTGTAATGGATGACATTTGTGTTTAGAGTATTTGGTAACTTTTGTTAGCGTCCCAGGAAATGAAAAGAGTCTTTTTAATACAGACACTGTACTAAGATACGTATTTGTTCAATTGGTGAATTTGTTGTTATAATGTTAAGGATATTGGAAGTTTATTTTGACTGTATTCAAATGATAACGAAATGAAAACGTGTAAAGAAGAGACAAGTGCAATACAGCTTGGCTGAAGGCGTGAATATAAATATGAAGGTACAAAGTAAGATGGTGCAGCAATTTTGAAAGAGATCTGTTTTTGGGTAAAGAAGTAATGAAGCAAAGATTTTTGAGGCATTTGTAGATGTAAAACGATGAATTTTATATTAAGTACTGAGAATTAATGATTTGAACATATGTTATGAGACAGAAGTTACAATGAAAGGTGGGTAAGGATAAAAAGGTGAGAAAAGAGAATATGTGTTAAGAGGAATATTTATGTGATAGGATATGAGAAAGAATAAAGAGCACTAGGTGTGTTGAAGCTCAGAGAGATTCTTCATGAGTAGCTAAATAAATCAACGACTGTCCTGGTACATGCAGTGCCACATACTAAGATAATGATGGTTAAGAATGTGGTTTTATGGTTCTGGTCAGTCTGGCAGTAAGTTTTAAATGTCAGAGTCAAATTGTCATGAACTGATGACCATTCTATTGTCATATTAATGAAACACTTAAATCTTACAGTTTTTCTTATGGAATGATAATGTGACTACCTTTCAGCAGTAAGATAGTTTTAATTTAAATATAAAAATAATGACTGATGACAGACCGACTTTTTCCTAACCATAATATTTGGTCTGATGACTTGGACCGAGTAGTTTCCAAAGCCATTGTGATCACCTCACCTTTTCCATAACATTGTGTCATATGTGTTTTAGTTTTATGTTGCAGCTTAGAGTCTGTTTGTAGGTAGATGCATAGAAGCATAGCCTATAGTTTTTTTCATTTCCTCTTTTATAATTATTTCCCAATTGTGATCTCTACGTAATGAACATAGTATAGTGGCGTATAAGTACACAATGTTCAATACAGTGCTATGGAGTAACTTTGATGTAACTTGGGAATTTCACGGTACAAATTTCATTGGACATATACTATGTCTATACTCGCGCAATATACACAGAACTAAGCAATTGTAACCAAATTCCGTTTTATGACATGAACTATGCTCAGTATACAGGGTTATTACAAATGATTGAAGCGATTTCGCAGCTCTACAATAACTTTATTATTTGAGATATTTTCACAATGCTTTGCACACACATACAAAAACTCAAAAAGTTTTTTTAGGCATTCACAAATGTTCGATACGTGCCCCTTTAGTGATTCGGCAGACATCAAGCCGATAATGAAGTTCCTCCCACACTCGGCGTAGCATGTCCCCATCAATGAGTTGGAAAGCATCGTTGATGCGAGCTCGCAGTTCTGGCACGTTTCTTGGTAGAGGAGGTTTAAACACTGAATCTTTCACATAACCCCACAGAAAGAAATCGCATGGGGTTAAGTCGGGAGAGCGTGGAGGCCATGACATGAATTGCTGATCATGATCTCCACCACGACCGATCCATCGGTTTTCCAATCTCCTGTTTAAGAAATGCCGAACATCATGATGGAAGTGCGGTGGAGCACCATCCTGTTGAAAGATGAAGTCGGCGCTGTCGGTCTCCAGTTGTGGCATGAGCCAATTTTCCAGCATGTCGCAGAAGAAAAAGGGGCCGTAAACTTTAAACCGTGAGATTTCACAAAACACGTTAACTTTTGGTGAATTGCGAATTTGCTGCACGAATGCGTGAGGATTCTCTACCGCCCAGATTCGCACATTGTGTCTGTTCACTTCACCATTAAGAATAAATGTTGCTTCATCACTGAAAACAAGTTTCGCACTGAACGCATTCTCTTCGATGAGCTGTAGCAACCGCGCCGAAAATTCAAAGCATTTGACTTTGTCATCGGGTGTCAGGGCTTGTAGCAACTGTAAACGGTAAGGCTTCTGCTTTAGCCTTTTCTGTAAGATTTTCCAAACCGTCGGCTGTGGTACGTTTAGTTCCCTGCTTGCTTTATTCGTCGACTTCTGCGGGCTACGCGTGAAACTTGCCCACACGCGTTCAACCGTTTCTTCGCTCAATGCAGGCCGACCCGTTGATTTCCCCTTACAGAGACATCCAGAAGCTTTAAACTGCGCATACCATCGCCGAATGGAGTTAACAGTTGGTGGATCTTTGTTGAACTTCGTCCTGAAGTATCGTTGCACTGTTATGACTGACTGATGTGAGTGCATTTCAAGCACGACATACGCTTTCTCGGCTCCTGTCGCCATTTTGTCTCACTGTGCTCTCGAGCGCTCTTGCGGCAGAAACCTGAAGTGCGGCTTCAGCCGAATAAAACTTTATGAGTTTTTCTACGTATCTGTAGTGTGTCGTGACCATATGTCAATGAATGGAGCTACAGTGAATTTATGAAATCGCTTCAATCATTTGTAATAGCCCTGTACTTCACTACAATCATGTTCAGAAAAAACAGAACACCTTGAACGATTAGAGACAGGGGGTTCGTATTCACAGGACATGTACATTAGTATGTTTCGCAGAAATGATTAGCATTTCAATCACCACGGTTCAGAATGTGTCCTGTTACCTAGTCGGCACAGGGTCCGCCATGGGCCCTGATAATGTGTTCGATCGTGATGGCATCAACACGTATTAGGCACGAATGGCGTCCTGTAGTGTAACCACCCGTGCTGCATTCCCTTGGTTCCAAAGTTTGTCCGTGGTCTTTGGCTTTGGGTCATTGGACTGCACCCGTCATGTCACCGTATCCCACACATTCTATTGGCGACTAGTCTGGTGATCTGGCAGGCCTGGCTGACATCCTGTCAGAAGGTACGTGTTGGTGCCGCAACGTGTGGTCGTGCATTGTTTGCTGAAAAATGGCATGTGGGGTGTCGTGCAGAAAGCGTATGGCTAAAGACCGCAGCATATCATTCACGTAGGTCGGATTGGTCACAGTGCCCTGGACGCCCACCAACTGCGATTTGTGGTTGTAACCAGTAGCAGGCCACTCCATAAGGCCTTGAGTTGGTGCCGTATGTCTTGTGCGAATACAGTCTCTGTGATGCCGCAACCCCTGCCTGTGGCGAACCAAAATGCGGCAATCATTATCAAACAAACAGAACCTGGCTTTGTCCGAAAACGCTATCTGATGCCATTAGTGCCCCAGTGACATTGTTCCATACACCATTGTCGTGTAGCATGTTTGTGCACATTCTTCAAATATAGGCGGAGAGATGGAAGACGCGCACGTAGTCCATGCCCGTTCCACTGTTCCGCCATAGCCGAGGAGGACGCATATTTGTCCTGTAATGCCATTCGGATGAGGTGTCAGTCTTCTCGAGGGATGGCGTGCAGGGCGCGACCTCGCCGATCTTGTCGTGTTCTACGGCCTTCCGTGAACCATTCTGCACACACCCGTTGCACTGCCTAAAAACTTCGTCCCGCACGAGCAGCAACTTCCCCGATGGGTGCATGATATTCTCTCATGTGAATAAAGCACCCTCTTTCCAATTCACTAAGTTGACTGTACTGTTCGCGCATTCGTCTGCGAGGCATCCAACACGTGCTGAACACATGAGCGATACACAGATTTTGGTTCCAGAGGTTGCATTATTGAGTAGAGCGCGGGCAAGCAAGTAAGTAACAGTCGAGTCGAGTAACAGCCTTGGGCAGCAGTAACTGTTGAATCATCAGATGTTGTATCATGGCATAATGAGCAGCTTGGATAGCGGATATGCCGCAAAGAAATTTCTATTTGGAATGCTCTGTGATCCGTAATCTGAGGACGCATGATGATTTTGAAGATGAGCGTGTGAAGGAATTTAGAAATCAGAAAGTTCTCAGATTGTTAGAGATAGCTTCAGTTACACAAACTTTCAGCATGCAACCAACTACAAACACACAACTTTCACAGTCACGACTTGGCCCTGTTCGATTTCCATCTGTGTCCAAAACCTAAAGAACACCTTCGACGACACCACTTTGACAGTAAGGAACCTCTGCAAACAGAGGTGAGGTTGTGCATCCGTCAACAAAGTCAAAAAGTTGTAGAGTTACATTAACAACAAACTTTTCTCTCGTTGGGAGAAATATGACTATGTTGACAAATACAGGGTGTTTCAAAAATGACCGGTATATTTGAAACGGCAATAAAAACTAAACGAGCAGCGATAGAAATACACCGTTTGTTGCAATATGCTTGGGACAACAGTACATTTTCAGGCAGACAAACTTTCGAAATTATAGTAGTTACAATTTTCAACAACAGATGGCGCTGCAAGTGATGTGAAAGATATAGAAAACAAGGCAGTCTGTGGGTGCGCCATTCTGTACGTCGTCTTTCTGCTGTAAGCTTGTGCTGTTCACAACGTGCAAGTGTGCTGTAGACAACATGGTTTATTCCTTAGAACAGAGGATTTTTCTGGTGTTGGAATTCCACCGCCTAGAACACAGTGTTGTTGCAACTAGACGAAGTTTTCAACGGAGGTTTAATGTAACCAAAGGACCGAAAAGCGATACAATAAAGGATCTGTTTGAAAAATTTCAACGGACTGGGAACGTGACTGATGAACGTGCTGGAAAGGTAGGGCGACCGCGTACGGCAACCACAGAGGGCAACGCGCAGCTAGTGCAGCAGGTGATCCAACAGTGGCCTCGGGTTTCCGTTCGCCGTGTTGCAGCTGCGGTCCAAATGACGCCAACGTCCACGTATCGTCTCATGCGCCAGAGTTTACACCTCTATCCATACAAAATTCAAACGCGGCAAATCCTCAGCGCCGCTACCATTGCTGCACGAGAGACATTCGCTAACGATATAGTGCACAGGATTGATGACGGCCATATGCATGTGGGCAGCATTTGGTTTACTGACGAAGCTTATTTTTACCTGGACGGCTTCATCAATAAACAGAACTGGCGCATATGGGGAACCGAAAAGCCCCATGTTGCAGTCCCATCGTCCCTGCATCCTCAAAAAGTACTGGTCTGGGCCGCCATTTCTTCCAAAGGAATCATTGGCCCATTTTTCAGATCCGAAACGATTACTGCATCACGCTATCTGGACATTCTTCGTGAATTTGTGGCGGTACAAACTGCCTTAGACGACACTGCGAACACCTCGTTGTTTATGCAAGATGGTGCCCGGCCACATCGCATGGCCGACGTCTTTAATTTCCTGAATGAATATTTCGATGATCGTGTGATTGCTTTGGGCTATCCGAAACATACAGGAGGCGGCGTGGATTGGCCTCCCTATTCGCCAGACATGAACCCCTGTGACTTCTTTCTGTGGGGACACTTGAAAGACTAGGTGTACCGCCAGAATCCAGAAACAATTGAACAGCCGAAGCAGTACATCTCATCTGCATGTGAAGCCATTCCGCCAGACACGTTGTCAAAGGTTTCGGCTAATTTCATTCAAAAACTACGCCATATTATTGCTACGCATGGTGGATATGTGGAAAATATCGTACTATAGAGTTTCCCAGACCGCAGCGCCATCTGTTGTTGAAAATTGTAACTACTGTAATTTCGAAAGTTTGTCTGCCTGAAAATGTACTGCTGTCCCAAGCATATTGCAACAAACGGTGTATTTCTATCGCTGCTCGTTTAGTTTTTATTGCCGTTTCAAATATACCGGTCATTTTTGAAACACCCTCTAAATTTGATTACATGAGGAATAAGATGTAGACTGTTAATAACGTTTGTTTCATTTAAAACGGTGGCATTACTATTTAGCAAAGTCTCTTAGTTGAAACTGTTATACTCCTGTTTACAAGGTCAGTACTATGAGAAAAACAAGGTAATGGCACATTCAACACAGTATTCTGAGCAACCGTATATTATACTCAGTAACAAAATTATAATGCGAAATCAGATTTAGTTTTTTCAATAAACCATGTACACATGTCTCTTATTTCATTAATCAGACTTTTTAAACCAATTCATATGTTACTCTTATCCTGTCGTAATATTATCCCTATAATTTATGAAAGTAACATTTTTGGCGTTCGAAAAGCAGAAGAAAATTTCTTTGGTAAAATTTGACTCTTGAACAGTATGATCTGCCCGTATGACTTATTGATATAAAGTTAGCCACCTCTTCATAGTCACAGGAAATAGCAGAAAATTTACAAAAAACCCTCAAACACGTTTTCCCATCCGCCAACAAAACTGCTTTGTGACTAACTCATATGTAACTCCCGTACTTGTAGCTTCCGTCACTAATGGCCATATTACCAAAACACACTGCAGAAGAGGTATATGTTTACAGTTGTCCCAAATTACAACATTTAGAAACTAAGAAGATAGACCACGCTGTTGTCACAAAGCAAGACCACAGTCACAAAGTGGCCCACCTTCACCGTAGTCTGTTTGCAGGAAGCGGAAACTATCATAAAAACAGTTAAACGTACTCATAAATCTCCTCTCACATACCACAAAATATTTCCTCGACGTAATCAGTACATTATAAATGAAATTTTAGACATATTAAAATACTAAGGCTAAACTACGTGCAGCATTTCGCGGGAGATACAGTGATTGATCGTCTTATACGCACAGTGCGACTTATTTTATGGTATGATTGGTTGGAAGAAGTCAGTGCAACCTAGCAGGAAACATTCTAAGCGACCTTCATCTGGATGTCACTCAGGAAGTCTAGTCCACTATCACTGTTACCTGAACTGTTCTCGACCCATGATTCTGAATCTAGTGGAAGTTTCTGTGAAATGCTAGGATGTGAACTGTAGAATATAGTCGCAGAGTTCAGATATCTAGGTTCAGTGGCTATAAATGCGCCACTCAACAGTCATTGTGGCGCGATGCTCGTTCATTTTATTTTCAGTTATGGTTAGTGCACAGTTGGACCGACCAAATCAACTAGCATGTGTGGGGCCTCTTTCATTTTTCGAGTCCTGTTACGTGTACATGAAGAAAATAAACGTAACTTAGTGTTAATAATTTAAGTGAAGTGCCATATTTGTCTAAGAATAAGCATATGGTATGGCTCCAACACTCCTGTTTTCCTATATATGCTATTACACGAAATGAGTCGTTCATTATTCGTCCATTATCATTGCGTGACCTCATCTGACTTCAAGTCGAGAGTGTCATTACGATTTCTGTTTTTGTGCTGATGAATGTAAATGGAACTTCTGAGTGAAATAATAATTTTTGTAAAGATTCAATAATCGTTCTTTACATCAGTTCGTATAATTTCCTATCTTGCAGTACCTAAAGCTAAATGTGGCCACTATTATTCTACTAGCAGAAGCTCGTGCGGATTTGCGTAGTGGTATGAAATTGTTTCCAGCTTCAATAGTCGCAACAGGTATCTTCCGTTTAATAGAACCGGCACTAGTTTGTTTACGCAGTACGGTGTTGTTTTACGTTACGCGATGTAGATCATTTATTCGGTAAATATATTACGAACGCAGCTACACTAGCCGAAGCTACTCAGTTACGTTGGCTTGAGCAGAAATTAATGTTTTTCCAAAGAGAGAATTTCATTAGTGCTAATAGGAGTGAGCAGCGAATTATTACGTTCCCATAAGTCAAGGAAGCGCAGAGATTTCCTTGAACACTGGCTCACATTTCTCTCTGTCGCGACGAATTTATAGCTGACGCTCATGAGATATTAATACAGGCCGAAAAAGGAAAGTTACATAATTTTCTTATTTCTAAATAAATTAAAGTAAGTTAGAGGTTAGTCAAATGTGTCAATTGAATTAAACCTTAGGACCAAATAAACGATAGTTAAGATAAAAAATAACTCAGTGACTTAATGAAGAAGGAGATGTCAAATTAACCTACCTGATTTTATATAGCCGTTTGATTGATAAAAATGCAATCCACAGCTGCTTCCTCCTTGTGGTACATTTCTTCGTGACATCCAACTTAAATCTTCATCAATGTTCTAGTTCTGTCAAATGGTTCAAATGGCTCTGAGCACTATGGGACTTGTAACATTATGTGATTGCCTTATCATTTTAAATCATTCACTAATCGAGCGGTCGCTCGGCAACAGCTACAGTTAGCAAATAATGTTGCGAGAATGTAAAAGGTGAACGACCTGTGACGTAACTTGTTTATTGTCGCAGCGCCGTCAGAGATGCTGTGAGTTTTTGACTTTGAAAACCGCGGCGCGAAAAACGGACAGAAGAAGAACACTTTTTTACACATTTTTTTTATGTACGAGATATTCTTGATGAACAGCTACTCATTCTTCTCTTGTCTCCTGTAACGTGTGTCGGACGCGCATGTCTTACCGCCGTATTATTATTGTTAAAAATAATATTGTTCCAGTGTAAAGTAAATGTGTAATACTAAAAGTGCCTAGCAGTAGATTTATTGTGCGACGTGTATGTGAAAACGTCAAAGGAATTGTTTTCATTACGAGAAGTGCCAGTCAAAACGTCATCCATGTTAAATCCTTCGTTGCGGTGTAAGTTCGTCTATTAATTGCCATAAATTCAGATTTAAATGGAACTGATGTATGGACTATTTATTTGATATAGAATCTATGTCTCACTCCTGCATGAAGTTATTTAATTTTCTTTATGTTTCTGCCAAATAGAGAGTTCACAGTCACGAATTCTTTCGTCGAAATCGGACGGAAGTTGTATGCGGCGAAATATTTTCTCCGCGCCATGTTCTATTGGTAAATGCATGATAAACTACGGTCCCTTAGGAAATTCATGTTGAGCTATCCAAAAATAATTATATTTTGAATAGGCATTTACTCTCTTCCGCAATGCAACTCCCGACTGATCAGACGATCCAACAAGAAACAGCCGCACACGGTCGGCGTTCGCAAATATGTTTCCACCGCTGAATATAGCTATATGTTACAGCACAAAAGTAAACATATTGTTATTATTAGCGGCTACGAACGCGGACATTTATAACTGTATGTTTATGTATACACATTACGTAAACATATCGTTATAATTGGCGCCCGAACAGGGACCCGAATTAAAAAAAAAAAAAAAAAAAAAAAAAAAAAACACTTAAAGGAATAAAAATTTATGTAAGATAGGCATTGTGGAAATATTCATAAATAATTGTAGCTAATCTTGTGCTTTTTATTTGTTACATGACATCAAACGCCATCCAATAAAATTTCCATTGAGCGAAAGAAACGAGATATTCAGAGAATATTACGGAAGAGAGATTTTTTTTTTTTGGAACAGAATTTGTGCGAAGATCTAGTTGCAACGCCTAAGGCAGTCATCAACAACGTAAGTTAAAATTTCGTTAGCCATAGCCAAGCTTCCTTAATTTCATCCGACATTAATCAATTTGTGACGATCTTTAGTAGTTGCAGTAAAAATTTGCTTTGAATTCAGTAGATTGCATTTAGTAGAGTAGAAATTTCTTCAAGTATTGTTTAAATTACATTGTTGTGTATTGCATATCAATTGTTTTTAAATGCCCGCTGCCTGTTCACGGAGCTGACCAGCCTTAGTTTTCATTTATTTTGACCAGTGTGTAGCCATACTTTCTTTACGGTCCAGAATAGTCTCTTGTTCTCGTGACGTGCAACTCCCGACATTCCGAACTTGGACGTAGCAGTGACAACCGACTCGCAACCGATAAATTACATCTCTGTCGACAGCTGACGGCCGTAGCTCAAACGAACTTCATTGACTTACTGTTTATAAATAAGTGAGCTATGGCAGACGATAAAATGTCATCACTAGATTCAAATGAACAGAATGAAACGAGTGAAGTGTCGCGTCGCTTACGGTCCCGCACAATAATTAGTAGGGCTGAGACACCAATCGAAACAATTGTAGAAAGTGAAGTGGGAAATCTTACGGACTTTGATGCCTCACACCATAATGTTACTGGTACTGAACTAGACAATGCCAGCATAGTTTCTGCCACTAGTAGTCGTAGCCATATACCGGTTACAAGGGAGGCAGGTGAAAGCAATTCAGGGGTAGTGACAGACGATGTATTCAAACAGCTACTGAGTCAAATAAGTCAAATGATGCAGGACGGAAATCGCCAAATGTTAGCCTCGCTTGAAGATAAACTGTCTACAGTAAGCGAAGAAATAAAAACTGTTAGAGAAAACGTAGCCAAAGAAGTAGCAAAGCAAGTTAAGGATGCTGTTTCTCAAATGCGAAGTGGAATAATTATCGAACTGAATGACACTTTAGCTACCATGCATAGCGAGACAGCTGACATCCGAAACGCAACCAAGAATCTTGATTCCACCGTAACCACGGTTAATCACAGATTAGACAGAGTAACTATGCAGGTAGAAAAATTAACCGAGGGAATGTCAAACTTGACTCTGGAAACGGAAACGAAAGTAAAGGAGAGGCTACATAGTCATGAGAGAGAATTTAGAGAAAAGTATGAGAACTGGATTGCTGGAAAGGACAAATTTGTCGAAGATAAAATTAACAAAGACCTAGTAGAGACTGTGAAAGCAACCACTCTAGTTATCTTGTCAGCTCCTGGAAGCTCCGGAAATACCGTAATGTCTGAACTCGGTAGCATTAAGCGTACCCTTCAGCAAGAATTACCAAATTGGAAGCAAGAGGTAACGGAACAGCTAAATAACCTGAAGGCACAAGTGAGTAGTAGTTCCCGAATACAGAGACCGAATTTTCCTAACTCTTTAGCCTCAGAGGAAGAAGATGAATTACTCGTATTTCGTCAATTCCGAATACCTGTTGTATCTAATGAACACACTTCACCACCACATATTCCAGTTAGTCACCGAAACCAAGAATCTGACTCAGTAGTAAAAATGATGAAGGAAGAAAGCATGATATAACATCGAGTTTTTCAAACCTTTAACCCGGAAAAACGAAATATCCACCCAATTGTTTTTCTTCGTGGATTCTCCGGCATTTTTCCAAATTCGTGGACTGATAGACAGCGTATCCAATTTGTTACCGGATATATAGGTGGCGAATCGGCAATATGGGGAACAGAAATGGTTGATACGTGTCGAACATATGAGGAGTTTGAGCACTGTTTCCTCAGCAAATTTTGGAGCGAAGGTGTTCAGAAGCGCCTTCGTAAAGAAGTCTATAATGCAGAACAATTTGACCCCAGAAATAGTAGCCTGAGAAAGTACTTCGAAAAATATCTTGGCAAAATTAGGTATTGGGATAACCCTATCAATAGTAAAGATGTAATTATGATTCTCAAGTCTAAATTACCCATTTCGATTCGTGAAAAGCTGATAGCCATACCAGATGGCCGGCCGAAGTGGCCGTGCGGTTAAAGGCGCTGCAGTCTGGAACCGCGAGACCGCTACAGTCGCAGGTTCGAATCCTGCCTCGGGCATGGATGTTTGTGATGTTCTTAGGTTAGTTAGGTTTAACTAGTTCTAAGTTCTAGGGGACTAATGACCTCAGCAGTTGAGTCCCATAGTACTCAGAGCCATTTGAACCATACCAGATGATGATCCAGATACCTTTCTGTCGATATTAGATTCCCTAGACCTGATCTATGAGGACATGAGAGCTAACAAACCGCGGAATACTCCGCACAATTCTTGGCCACAACATTACGACAGTAACGGCTATGAAAAGCCAGGGAACGATTCAAAAAATAGTAACTATTGGCAAAACGGAAATAAAGGCAGTGGGTATCCGCACAAAAGGAATAGACATAATCAACACAACCGATTCAATCCCGTGTATAACACGACTGGTAACCAGCACGGCAATCAATCGTACAAGCAGAAGTTTCGAAACGGTTTCGGTCAAAAAGGTTGGCAACAGCAGAGCGGATCGCAATGGAATGCACCGTACTCGCGCAGCCAACACTCAGATTACGGGCAGCAACAAACAGCTGATAACGCCCACTCATACCACTACAACTCCGCGCCTAGTAAAAATCAAGCGCAGGGAATGTACAGAAACACACAGTTTAACGGCAAACCACAGTGTGAAGGTGGATTTCACAGTAACAATTCCGGAAATCATAATAGTAATAAAAATCATCAGACCCCGCGAAGGCATTACAATCCCCCTGTATTTTTCGCAAACGCGCAAGACAGTAACACGTATTGGACACCAGAACAAACGCAGCAACATTTTGACACGAGGTTTGTGCATAACAGTAATTTTGTTCCTCAGTGTTCTCACAATGTCAGATTGGTCGAACTTTCTAATGATGAAGGCCAATCAAAACCACACAAGCAGGAATACTAAGTTCAGCATCTGAAAGCTCCCTAAGTGATGCTGTGAGACAGAATGGGGGCTACCGCTACCACTTCGACGGAGAGACTAACTATGACGTACTTGTATTGAGATAAGGTGTTAACTTATAAAGTAGGCGAAAAGGTCTTGCTAAAAACACACTTTAAACCATCGTTGCTCTTACACAAAAATCGAAAATGGCAAAGTCTTTTTGAGGGACCTTACGAGATCCTTCGTATACCGCATACAGGTTGTTATCTGATTTCTGATCCCGCAAATGGAAAAACAAAAGGGTTATACCATCACTCTGATCTTAAAAAATATCATGCTACAGAATAAGTCAAAAGGAAAGCTTTATAATGACAAGAGAAGGTTAGCCGCTAGTAACTAAGTGACAACTGATTTGACTTCGTTAAAAAAAATGCTTAGAATATATTACACGACAGTGAGTCTATCTTGCTATACAGCAGGAAATTTAAAAGATGTTATCTTGAGCCATAATTTAAGTACAGACAAGCTGATAAATAAAAAAAAATTCTTGTTTAACAAAGAAAGTGATCAACTCCAAGAACTCTAGTTTTAAGATTTAGTTTTAAGGAGATAATATTTAAGAGAGAAAAATGAAATATAAAGCGAAGGATGTGCCTAACAAGCCGGCTTCTGCGATATGAAATGCTAAAGAAGTGAAAATAAACCATAGTATGTAAGAATTTTTTTTAAGTTCAAGGAGCAATGATCCAGAAACGAAATTTATTTTCGTCAAGGACAAGGTCCGCTTGACAATTATTGGTTCCTGATCCCACTAAAAAGGAAAACAAGTAACTAGTTTCTAAGTCAGCTATGTCTAGATTAAGTTCCAATGTACATAGAAATCTGGAACAGATTCATCTCTGCATTAAAATAACGTAATATTTACGAAGCATGTGAGTTACTTGTAAGTACCAACATGACCACGAAAGCGCTATCCTTCAGCTAGATAAACAAAGTAGCTTTAATTGTAATTGCAATACGCAGGACAGATACATTCAAAGCCATAAGTGAAATAAATACCAAGTATAAGAGCGTAAGTGGCAAGGACAAAGCAATGATGACTTAAGGTCATAGCCTATATAGAGGTCAATGCAGTGTAGCGCAAGCAGGCGTCAAGGCGAGAATAAAATGACAATGAAACAGCCGGCAAAACAACGCAACTAGTTCTTAATTGGAGCGCGTACGCAGACGTACGGCGCAAAGGGAAATTAATTTCTAAGTCATAAGGAACAGGGAGTTGTTTGCTAGATTTCTTCTTCTATGTATTATTATACCTATGTCTTTCTTCTGAATTTGTTTAAATACCTTAACCCTCCTAAACCCGTCCCGTAGACTTGACGTCACAGATTGAGAAATGCGGTTGACGTGGAAGGCTGGTTTGGCATACGATTTTCAAAAGGAAACGCGTGAACGAAATCAGGAAAATCTAGTTTTGAAATGTCTTTATTTTTCCTTTTAAAGTCAATCCGAGACGGAAACCGAGATCGCGATAAGGAATTTGAATATTTTCTTGAATGGTGTTCTGTTCTCATGTGAGAGGGCGATCAAATGTGACTGATTGATCCTCACATCTAGTAAAAAGAGAATTTTTGTTGAAATGACAGTGATAACTTTAATGAATCTAATAAATAGAAAGAACGATTGAAATGAATTAAAATAAT
Organism: Schistocerca piceifrons; assembly: GCF_021461385.2. Taxonomy (NCBI): domain Eukaryota; kingdom Metazoa; phylum Arthropoda; class Insecta; order Orthoptera; family Acrididae; genus Schistocerca; species Schistocerca piceifrons. The sequence continues at coordinate 205,962,606 of NC_060144.1, forward strand.
AATAATTGCTAACAGATCGGAGAAACTAATGTATTGTGACTGTGAACTAAAAGCATAATTAGTCTTAGAGAAAGATGAGGAACAATGTAAAGCGAAATGTTAAGGTAGTTACCTACAAAGTAACAGAAATTGAAATGGACATGATAATCGAAGCTCTCAATTAGCAAGCTTCAAAGTGAGACAAACTATTTGATTATAAACTGTAAAAAAAAATTGTGTACATAGTAGTGTATTAGTGAAGGCTTAAAATGGTGTGGAAGTCTGCCACAGACACGATAAAGATAAAAAGTGTTAAACGTGCAGATAGGCCGACGGACAATGATAGTCCGGTTGTGTAACCGAAGGCGGTGATGTGATTACGTGCAGTGCATCTGAAACCAAATGTGTTAGCTGCTTTGCAAAGTGCGAGCGCTAGCCTACCTTAAAATCTTCAAAATCGGCTGGAAAATGTGGAGACAGGGATAGTTTCAATGGAGTCTCTGTCCCTGGTAATCCTCGTCCCTCCGCACCAGCTCAGCAAACCACAACACCATCGACGCAACGTGTTCACTGAACCGTGCGCGGAAAAGCTGAAGTACCGCGTGGAGGCTGGTGAGCGCCTCGAGTTGCGATTCAGCTCTAACAGTCAGCCTGTGTCTACGTCCATCGACGCAACAAACGCGTTAAATTTAAAGTGATGTACTTGCACAGCACTCCCGCTGCAGTTCGACGAAACGGACTTTCCATGAAAGCCGCTCCCAAAATAAAAGACTCCTATATGAGTTCACAACATATCACATACTATGCTAATGTTATATCCCGTGGATGAAATGCGAACAGCCAAACCACACGCGAATAGTGACAAAGTCAAATTCCTATGAATCCCAAGTCCTAAAATTAGATTTAAGCTTAGTTCTTAGACTAATGAGTATTTATATTTTTTGTTACATGTAACGTGTGTACGTAACGTGCGAGTGAGACTCGCCCGCCAGAGCTGATGAAAAGTTTTCTACTCGGAGACCGCAAAGTAGCGACCCAACTTCTCAAGGCATAAGCTTCACCTGGAGAAGAATCAAATTTTAACTTTCCTGTCAATACACAAACAATGAAAGCGTAAAAATTATAACAACTAGTGAGCAATGGAAAATGGACACGTGTGAGAAATTCCATGTGTGAGAAGTACAACTTTGAACGTCCCCTATGGACTCCGTTAATCCTGTCTGCTAAGGACCCCACACCGATCAGCTGTTTTGCATTTATTAAGTGATTTAAGATTTTGTAATAGTCCGAGGATGTCTGCTTCTCATGTTGGCAGTTTTTCTTAATTAGAATTTTGAAATGTTTAATTATTCTTCTTTTGTGAAAGAATTTCGGAAGTCTGTGTTTAGTAACTCTGCTTTAGCAGCACTGTCATCGACAGTATCTCCAATGTTACCGCATGGAGAAGGCCGTGATTGAATTTGTCGCTAGCATACTTTACATACGACCAGATCACTTTGCATTTTCTGCCAGATTTCCAGATAAAGTTTCGTTACGGGAACTATCGCATCGAAGTCCGTGCTAAATTTCGAACTTCTGTAAAAGATAGTATTGGAGATTTTGCGTTCATTTAACTTTGGACTGCTTTTTTCGTTGTTTCTGCAACAGTGTGATGACCTGTTTTGTGTACCATCAGCTGCATTGTTCGTTAATTTATTTGGTGTAAATATATCAATTGCTGTCGATGCTATTTCTTTGAAGCCATGTCTAATCTACGAGTAGATTTTTAGTTTGGAAGGAGTAGAGAATGTCTCCTAGGGAGGCGTCAAGCGAATTTTTATCTACTTTTTCGGATAGAAATATTTTCGTTTACTTTTGGAGGGACTGGGAATTACGGTATTCAGTCTCGCTACGACAACCCGGTGTTTACTAATCCCTGTATCCGTTTCGATGCTCGTTATTAGCTGCAGATGATTTGTTGGAAAGAGATAAAGTGTGTTTGCCCAACCACTTGCTAGGCTCGTGAACGAATTACTCGAAACAGTTTTCCGAGAATGCGCTTTTCACAATTATGGATGTTTCACGCGTACCGCCGGATTTAAACAAGTAAATTCACAAAATATCGAGGGCAAACCGGAGGCACCACTGTATGAGTCGAGTAAATTTCTGAAATTGGACTTAAGTTTTCTTTGAGCCTTTCAGCAACTGTATCATCTGAATAGGGAGGTCGGTAAAAGAATCCAATAATTATTTTATTCCAGTTTTCAATAATGACCTCCACCGAAACTGACTCACACAAACTATCTACTTCAATTTCGCTACAACATAAACTACTTCTAACAGCAACAAACACGCTACCGCCAGCTGTATTTAACCTATCATTTTTGAACATAGGTTCTTCACAAAAATTTAAGCTTAAGTTATCTCCGGCTGTAGCCAGCTTTCAGTGCTTATAACGGGTGAGTATTAGTGCTTTCTAGTAGCTCTTGAAGCTCTGGTACCTTTCCAACACAGCAACGACGACTTACAATTGTTGTACCTTTGTTTCCTATATCTACGTTCTTGCTGTGTTCGACCTGTAGCCTTTGTGACTGAAGCCCTTCCTGTGTTGCCACGACCACACGTATCCTAAAACCACCCAGCCTACGCCCCACAGGCCCCGCTAACCGTTTAGCAGTCTCCTGCGTGTAGTGGACTCCTGACCTAATAAGTGCAATCGGTAACTCCACCACCCTATGGCGCAAGTAGAAGAATCTGGACCCTAGACGGTCGCAGAATCGTCTGAGTCTCTGGTTCAGACTCTCCACTCGGCCCTTTACCAGAGGTCCACAATCGGTCCTGTCGGCAATGCAGCAAATAGTGAGCTCTGTCTTCTTCTCGCAAGCAAGACTGGCGTTACCAATTCTGGTAGCCGCAAGAAACCAGAGAGAATCTGTTCCGATCCAAAGCGAGACACGTCGTTGGTACCGACGTCAGCCACCACCTGCCGCTGACTGCGCGCTGTGCTCTTCATAGCTTCCGGAGGGACCAGTCTATGCCTGGAATGATTCCACTCCGTATGCACGAGGAATATACACTGGCTTATTTCCCCTCCTTAGCAGCCATGTCCCTAACGGGCCCCATAACACGCCTAACACCGGAGCTCCCAACTAACAATAATCCCACCTTCTGTAACTGCCTGGATTTCACAGGCTGAGAGATTCCTTCTGGAACAAGAAAAGGACTATGTCTGGCTGAGTGACAGTGTCAGCCTGTCAGCCACAGACAGCACGTGGAAGTTTTTCGTCAGACTCACCGGGTAGCCTTTTCGTTCGGCTCTGTGGGAGGACTTCCGCGTCCGCAGCTCGTGGTCGTGCGGTAGCGTTCTCGATTCCCGCGCCCGGGTTCCGGGGTTCGATTCCCGGCGGGGTCAGGGATTTTATCTGCCTCGTGATGACTGGGTGTTGTGTGATGTACTTAGGTTAGTTAGCTTTAAGTAGTAGGGGACTGATGACCATAGATGTTACGTCCTACAGTGGTCAGAGCCATTCGAACCATTTTTGAGGACTTTCGCCACCTGCTTCGCCCCGAGGCGACCAGGGGTGAGGGGTCAACCTCAGTGCTCGAACTAGCAGGGCTGGCCGCTGGTACGGACCGATCGGCCGAAATGTCGGTCTTGCTGGACGTCTGCTGGATCCCTATAGCTGGTCCACGACAGTGATGTCATCCATGCAGCTTCACGCTGTGTAGCCGAAGCCATCACAGCCTGGAGATAAGCCAAGTATCGCGAGCCTGTCATGCATTCACACTCAATAGTCACAGCCCTAATGCATACTAAAGGCCATGGAAAACTACACTACACGGAGGACTATCGACACGCACTGTTCAACTATACTGTAGACACTGACGAAAATGCAAGAACTGTAATAAATTATTTTAACATGGAGAGATTTAGAAACTAAACTAGCAAAGCTCACAGGTGAGACTATTCCTTACAACGCATAAATACGACATATGAACTTGAACGTCCCTGCCACGTTATGACGTCCGTGTGTTATTTTTACCGTAGAACGCGATCAGTTACGTGTGGTAGGCGTTGGTAGAAGTGTACATGAGAGAGAGAAAGAGAGAGACAGAGAGAGAGGAAGATATTACTTCCACCCTTTCATTCTCGTAGTCTGGCATCAATTATCACTATCCCTTTCTTTCCGCAAACCATAGGTGGAGCTACCTGCAAAGACAGCAGCAGCCAGAAACCGTTGTGTAGCTTCTTACGATTATTAAGCGTTACTGTCAGTATTACCAGTTTCTGTTCACCTGCAGACAGAGAAAGAGACAATTTCGATTTACTGTTTCTCTTGGGAGACGAACTGGTAAGTTCACATTCTCGTATTTGGCTTTTCACGTACCACTAGTAAAATGCTGTTTCCTGTTTGCATTCTCTGTCTTGATCCATTGATAGCATTACAAAACAAACTTCTGAGTCTTACTGAAAATGTTGGCGGAACCTCTTCTCGAGTGATTGATTTGCTACTGCGACGTTTACGTATTCACAAATTGAGTGTAAATAAGGTTTCTTCATACAGTAATGATAATGCAAGTGATAATTTTACCACGAATAAATCGGCTTTTCAGTCACTTATTTAGAGTAAAAATATCATAAAGGCGGATTGCACTAATCGTATACTCCACAATGCAATTAAGTATACGACCTATAAATTAGATATCGCTGAGGAAAGTATAGTTCTAAAATATTTATAATCATTTCACGGTTTCTGGAAAAAGATGAGAGGAAATGAAACCTTTTTGCAGTTCCAGGAAGTGGAATGGACAGAGATACCGCGACATGTTCCAACTGCTTTTTTTTTACTACAACTATAAACAGTGTACTTATGAACTGGGATGCCATCAAGAGCTATTTGCAAAGTGCTAATGGGTGTAAATGAAAACTCTGACCAAGATATCTTGACATAAGTATATCTCCATTTTGTGAGCAGTGTTGGAAATGTGTTGGGTATAGTTAACAGAACACTAAAAGGTCGTGATCTGAGTGTCTTGGAGACCTTTAAACAAATGCGTTTTGTAAACGATATGTTTGAACAGATGCAGAAGGTATGTTTTTTATGTCTACAAGCAAAGGAACTATTAGGTGACTTATCTCCTTACTTATTAAAGAAATCCATCGGATTTAAGTGGCTTTTACTGTACTTTAATACAGTATCTGGAAAAAATTGATATTACCGCTAATAACCGCTATGCATGCTCAAATGGTTTTTCCTGGGAGACTGAAACTGCTTTTAAAGACCCAGAAACTACAGTGGAAATTCATAACCTGTGAGAACAAGTTTGTATTAATAGCTTCCATGAAGGATTCTCTGAATTCAAGAAACTTACTTGAAAATGTGAACATGGACGGTAGTGATGTCTCGAAGTGGTTTCCCCAAAGTTAAGTATTGTCAGTTGCTTTGTAGAAATAAAACTACTACTGTTATTTATTTGAATTGTTGTATAGCATTCCGAGAACGCTGCATCCTTTAGGCACGCTACTAGCGACAAGTGGGCAAGACCCCACAGCGCCAAAGTCAGGGAAGGTGTGTCATCCATGTGTCCTGTGTGTCCCGTGGCGTCGGCCATCCGGTAGTCAACTGAGGAAGACCTCGATGTGGGCGAGCGTTGGAAGGTGTATGGCGTCACTTTTGTGATTCCTCCGTGTGCTGACGTCGCTTTCTGTGGTCCGAATGATTGCGTCGTTTCTTCATCGCATCCGCCGTCAGGGAGAAAAGCAGAGGTCAGTAAAACCGTAGTGTTGACTTCCGTTCTCTCATCCGAATCTACCTGTTGGGTCGATGGACGACCTCCCTCAGTCTGTGACGACTCTGTCATGGTGTTAGTCAATCCTAAGCTTTCTATTGGTATGCAGTCTGACGTTCCCTGGTGATCAACCGGGTCACTCGTGCCTAGTTGAGGGGGAGGACTGTTGACTTAGGTAGTGGCGCCGATTCACCTAACGAGATCTGTGCAGGCCGACGTTGAAACACACGGAACGTACATGACCGTCCTGACTGGAAACAAGACACGTACGTGGCTGTCCATCATACATCAAGGTCGCCCGACCTCAACATATGCACATATGACTAGGTAGCATAGCACATGTTTTGTTAATTCAGTTTTTACCTATCGTATGCCATCAACGATCGGGTATAGCTCGAAGGTGTTCCATTTTACTGCCAGGTGGCTAATTACTGACCCAATTCGTCGGAAATCTGTGATGAGTACGTGCGACGAACTTCGAACGGGAGTTCGAAGAGGGCTCCTGAAGTGTGTAACCCTAGTCCTGCATGGTCAACGGTAATTGCCACAATGTGGCCATCAAAGTGATTTAACTTGAGAGGATCTGCTCATTGATCATACTGTTTCATGTATCGCATCATCGGCCATCATGACACTAGCTGTGAATGATAAGCAGATACTGAAGATGTGCAGCAGTTCTATTTGAATTATTTCATGGATAAAGCATTTGATTACGAAGGCTCGTTATCTTATTTAGTCTGGTTAGAAGCTGATTTGATAGTGACTTTCCTGCAAGAAAGACATAACAACTCGATGTCAATGGACTCAAGTACTAGCTGCAGCATGGAAGTAAATAAACAACAATCGCTCACAGCTCTGTGGCCGGTACGCAAATAAGACATCTTTGTCACTAACCTGCAAATGGT